>NC_143525.1:47379477-48579477 GCF_031878675.1 Megascapheus bottae | reverse complement strand
ACCTCTGGCTTTCTGGTAGCTAATTGGAGATAAGAGCCTTATGGACTTTCATGCCTGGGGCTGGCTTTGAACCCTGTTCCTCAGATCTCAGTCTCCTGAGCAGCTAGGATTAGAGACATGAGCTATCAGTGCCAGGCTGCCTTGGTTATTTTTTAGAGTTTCTCACTACCTCTGGGCTGCAGCCTTCCTTTTCATGTTTTCTTAGTAGTTGGGCTCATACTCATGCTCCACTGTGCCCAGACATTAGTTGAGATGGAATCTCATGTACTTTCTTTTGCCTCAGCTGGGTTTGAATTGAAAGTGGTTACAGGCTTGAGCTAGCATTCCCTCCCCCCCCCCCATGGTACTGGGGTTTGAACTCAAGGCCTCAGGCATTCTACCACTTGAGCCACTCAGCCTGTATTTTGGGCTTTAATTCTGTTTTGCCTTAGGGCCATCTCCATTACTGAGCAAGTAGAGAAGACAACTGCCCAGCTTTCCAGAGCTTGCATGTTTCTCTAGGCTGCCTGCCACATCCTAAAACAGATGGTGGAGGACATTTGCAATTTTCCCAGGCTGCCCAGGGGTCAAGGGACCAGAGGCCACTCAATCAGAGATGTGCTCAGAGCCTCACTTCTCCCCACTTCTCCTAATGCTTGCAGAACCCTTTCCACATGTCTCCACATTCCTGCTCTGCCATGGTCTCAGGTGACAAGCAATGAGGGAGGGCTGGGTCTCTTAGTTTTCACATTTGCTCCACTCTGTCCCTGCCACCTCTCCCAGGCTTCTTTTTCTGTGCCTCACACCAATGTCCCTAATATCAGGGACACTTGAAATACCCAAGAAAGCAGTTGCACCACCCCAAGAAATGCAGAGTGTTAGAAGGGCGGTCTTGGGCCGGGAGTTCGGCCTAGTGGTAGAGTCCTTGCTTAGCATGCACAAAGACCCAGGTTTGGTTCCTTGGTAGCACATACATAGAAAAAAAGCCAGAAGTGGTGCTGAAGCTCAAGTGGTAGAGCTCTAGCCTTGAGAAAGTCCAAGGACAGTGCTCAGGCCCTGAGCTCAAGCCCAGGACTGGGAAGAAAAAAAAAAGAAGAAGAAGAAGAAGGGCGGTCTGTACTTAGGTAGGCCTCATCTATACCAGACATGCTCAAGAGCTGACTGCTTTCAGGGACAGGAAGGAAAAACACCTGACCCCTGCAGGGAATGTTCTTCGTGGAAACATAAACAGAAGCTTCTAGAACAGGGACCCCAGGACACCCCACTCTACGTCTGTCATCAAGTCACGGGGGCTGACTCTTCAGCACTGTCTCTACAGGCTGTGCTATCCTCGGCACACTGGCTCTAAGTTCTGTGCTGGGCTGTCCAGCCACAAGGCTTGTCCCACCACTTCCTCAGCATCCTGAATTCTGACAGAGGGTGTGCCCCAATTAGTACCAATATGTGTGCGGGAAAGAAGCCATGGACAGACTCTTTGTGGAAAGCAAAAAGAGAGTGAATGAACGAGTAAGCATAGGGACAACTCCTTTTTAGTTTAAAGAGATTTCAAATGGAAATCTTTTCATTAAAAAGCTAAGGTTAGGAAGTGGTGCTGTCGTTCAAGTGGGGAGCACTAGCCTGGAGTACAAAGAAGCTCAGGGACCGTACCCAGGCTCCGGGTTCAAGCCCTAAAACCACAAAAATAAAATAAAATAAAATGCTTGAGAATGATACAACATGATATATGGGTTGAGCATTGCTATTAACAATCTGAAATCAAGAGACTTTCTGACTTCATGCTGGCACATTTTGGATGCTTAGCTGGAAGAGCCCATGCAAAAATTCATAACTGGAAAAGCTCTAAAGTCTGTGCTTTTAAGGAACACAAATGAAGCACAAAGGTGCCTCAAGCTGGTCTCTTGTCTGCAGAGAAAAGGCCCCTACCAACCATGTCTGATAATGCCTACAGTGCCAGCCCCTCTGCAGGGGCCTGGAGAACTCCCCCATGTCTGGAAGGCAGAGCAGCGGCTCCTCACCTCCACTCTTGAGGAGGTAGCGGTTGACATCCTGGATGGTGGTGTTGATGGTAGGCCCAGTGGGTACACTGCCAGGAGTGACATCAGGGTCATTCTCAGGATCGATATTCTGAAGCCCTTTCCATGGAACTCCAGGGTGAAATTCTGTTCATGGAAATCAAAAGAAGGTGCATACTGACACACTATCACATTGCCTTATGATATTCTATCAGTCTATCTCTCCATCCATCCATCCTTCCATCCATCCATCCATCTTAGGACTAGGAGTTGAACTCAGGGCTTTGTGTTCTCATTCAATTTTTTTGCCTCATGGCTGACATCTATTTTTTTCCATTGTAGCTTTTATGCTGGTTAACTGATTGGAGCTGGAGTCTCCCAGATTTTTTTGCCCAGGCTGCTTTGAATCGTAATCCTTAGACCTCTATCTTCTGAGTAGCTAGGATTATAGGTATTAGCTACTAGCACTTGGCTTCATGACATTTTTTAAATAATTATTTCCTGCTTATATAAATTTAAGAAAATCTGATAATTAAATTCAGGTATATTTTTAGAGGGGATGGGTGTGTGTGTGTGTGTGTGTGTGTGTGTGTGTGTGTGTGTGTGTTAGTACTGAGGCTTGAACTCATGTCCCAGGCATTGTCCCTCAGCTTTTTTACCCAACTATGCTATTACTTGAGCCACAACTCCATTTCTGGCCTTTTGTTAGCTAACTGGAGATAGAATTTCATGCACTGAATGGTGATTCTCAGCCTCTGGAACAGCTAGGATTATAGGCATGAGCCACTAGCACCTAACTAGAAGCTCTCTGATTATATCATACCCTCTTCTGGCACAAACTAGAAGCAGGTATAACAGCTACCAGAGTAGGATCTGAATGCTTCTACCAAGTAGGATACAGAGCTTGACCTCCACTTTCTCTGTCACTCTCACACCTTAAGTTGAACAATGCTTGATGCCAACTGTACCCCAAACTGATGCCAAAGCCACAGGCTTCCAGAGCCCATGGTGCAGACTGAAGTCTGCTCAGTTCTAATCTCTCCCAGGCTTTGAACATATTTAATTCTGCTATTTATTCACAAGTGTGGTTACATGGACTTACCTGGGGGCCAGTTGATACTAGAGCCATTCGAGATTTTATCACTGTCAGATTTGGCACGTGACCAGCTATGGGGAGCAGCTACAGGAGGACTGGCTGGCGAGTCACTGTTCTGGATTAAATCGTACCGGCCATAGGAGTCTTCAATGGAGGACTTACCAGGAGGCCCAATACTCAGACCTCCAGGGATAGCACCTGTGGAATGACAGGAAGCAGCAGCATGAACACGCCCCCTGCAAGGCTCCAGGGAGGCTTCCAGCTTCTAAGGCCTCGTCCCTCTCAAAGTGACATGAATTGTGAGACATGGTCTGTCAAGGTTTCAAGCAGTGGCTGGCTGCTATGGTAAGCCCAAGTGTCGGCCTTAGAAGACCAAAACATTTTTTCTTTCTTTCCCTTTTAGTGCTGGTATTAGGGCTTGAACTCAGGGCCTTGGGCTCTTGATCAGCTTTTATACTAATAGCTGGTACTCTACCACTTGAGTCATTCCTCCAGTTTCATTTATTTATTTATTTATTTATTTTTTTAGTTGGAGATAAGAATCTGGTAGATTGCTCTTCCTGTAAGCGGCTTGAGGTGACCTGTGAAAATAGTTCACTACTCTGTAGACTCAGAAAACCCCACAAAATCATGCAAGTTAAGAGGCTCAAATCTTCGCGTTCTCTTTAAGAACACCAGAGAAACAACCCAGGCCATCAAGGGTATGCATATCCTAAAAGCTGCAAAGTATCTGAAAGACTTAACTTTAAACAAGCAATGTGTGCCATTTTCCGAGAGTTGGCAGGTGTGCCCAGGCCAAACAGTGGGGTTGGACACAAAGTGGTGGCCCAAAAAGAGTGCGGAGTTTCTGCTGCACATGCTTAAGAATGCAGAGAGTAATGCTGAACTGAAAGGGTTTAGACATAGACTCCCTGATCATTGAACACATCCAGATGAATAAAGCACCCAAGATGCACCGCTGAACGTACAGAGCCTGTGGTAGGATTAACCCATACATGAGCTCCCATGCCACAGTGAGACGGTCCGTACTGAAAAGGAGCAAAGTGTTCCTAAAGCGGAAGAGGAAGTTGCACAGAAGAAAAAGGTATCCCAAAAGAAACTGAAGAAACAAAAACTTACGGCACGAGAATAAATTTAGCATGAAGTAAATGCAAATAAATGAAAGAAAAAAGAATCTGGTAGATTTTTCTGCCTGAGTTGGTTCATAACCATTATCCTCAGATCTCAGCCTCCTGAGCAGTTAGGATTATAGGCATGAGCCACTGATAGCCTGTTCCAAAACCTGTTTTTCCCTTCAATATTGGAAGAGATAAATTCTCCACCACTGCTGCATCCCCAGCTCAAATATTACCAATCATATACCATAATTCTTTTTCTTTCTTAGTGCTTAGGATAAATCCCAGGGGTTTATGCACAGCAAGCAGCCTGTCACTGAGCTAACAAAACTATCCAAGAATGATTTCAGTTTGTGGAGCTAGAAACTCACGATGATGATGATTGATGATGATTTTTTTTAAAGAGAAAGGGTTTCAGAGGTGGAGGTGTGGCTCAATTGGTAGGGCACTGGCTTATGAGTGAATGAGTCAGATACCAACTTTGAGGCTCAATCTCAGACCAAAAAAAAAGATAAGAGAAAAAAAAAAAAAGAGAAGAGAAAGGGTCTCCCAGGTGCCGGCGGTTCATGGCTGCAATCCCAGCTACTCGGGAGGCAGAGATCTGAGGATTTCAATTCTAAATCAGCTCAGGCAGAAAAGTCTGTAAGACTGTTATCTTCAATTAGCCAGTAAAAAGTGGTAGAGTGCCAGACTTAACTGAAAAAGCCAAGTAAGAGCACAAGACCTTGAGTTCAAGCAAAAAGGGCCTTTTTATGTATGTCAAGCTAGTCATCAACTCCTGAGCTCAAGAGATCATTTTGATTTAGCCTTCCAATTAGCTGGGACTATTGGCATGCCACTGTGCCCAGCAAATATATATATATATATATATATATATATATATATATATATATATATATATATATATGGCTTCATGCATGCTAGGCAACTAAGCCACATTCCCAGCCTTCAACAGACATTCTTTTTGTAGCACTAGGCATCAAACCCAGGGCCTTGCTCAACCACTGAGCTGCAGCATTTGCCTAGCTGGAAATCTTTGTGTAGTGCTGGAGGCTGCCCATAATAAAGGCTTTTTGGTTATAGGTGAGTCTGTGGTTGGTGGTTATGTTCACTGTTGACTCCTTGCCCTCCACTCCTGTAGAACAAGCTGGGCTTGACATGTACAGACTTAATCATTAGTCAGGGCTCTCTACTGCCATGTAAAGGCCCAGAAGTCATGCGGGAAGAATTTTCCTCTTAGACCGCTTTATCAAGTGAGAATTATATGCCCTATTAAGTTTCTGCTATTTAGCAACCAGAAACTCAAGCTAAATTTAATACTCAAAAGTGTAATTATTAGCTGGGTACCTGTGGCTCACACCTGTAATCCTAGCTACTTAGGAGGCTGAGATCTAAGGACAGCAGTTCAAAACCAGCCCATGCAAGAAAAGTCCCTGTGAGACTCTTACCTCCAATTAACCACCAGAAAACCAGGAGTGGAGCTATGGCTCAAAGTGGTAGAGTGCTAGGCTTGAGCAATAAAGCTCAAAGACAGTGTCCTAGGCTCTGAGTTCAAGCACCACAAGCACCACAAACACCCCCCCCCCAAAAAAAAAGTGTGATGACTTCTTATGTTTAGCATTTTTCTTTAATTCTCCTTTATAGGCATTTACTTTTCCACTTTTTATTTTTGGTGTGTGGATATATGCATGTATGTGGTATACTCAGGCTTACACTCAGGCCCTCGTGCTCTTGATTGGCTTGTTTTTGCTCATGGCTAGCACTCTGCCCTTGAACCACACTCCTGGCCCTGGCTTTTTGCTCAGACTCAAATTTATTTGCCTGGGCTGTCCTTGAGCCTCAATCCTCAGATATAAACCTCTTAGACTTCGAGAAGAGATTACAGGTGTGAACCACGAGTAATCAGGATCTTGGCAAACTTTTTTCTTTTTAATAGAGGAATATGGACATAAGTAAAAAGTATATGGTATGACCCATATTCTTTTTAGCTCAGGAACATTTTCAGTGATTTCTGATTTTGAAGGTAAGACTTGAGTGAGGTTCAAGAAGTGTGGCCTGGGGGGCTGGGATGGTGGCTTAGTGGTAGAGTGCTTGCTTAGCATGCGTGAAGCTCTGGGTTCCACTCCTCAGTACCACATACACAGAAAAAGTGGCCTTGTGGCTCAAGTAGTAGGGTGCTAGGCTTGAGCAACAAAAGTTCAGGGACAGTGCCCAGGCCTTGAGTTCAAGTCCCAGGACTGGCAAAAATAAACCAACAAAACTCAAAAAAGTGTGGCCTATATATAATGAGATAATTTTTTTTTTTTTGGGTGGGCCATGGGGCTTGAACTCTGGGCCTGGGTGTTGACCCTGAGCTCTTCAGCTCAAGGCTACTGCTCTACCCTTAAGCCAAGCCCTACTTCCCATTTGTTTTCTAGAGGTTAATTGGAGATAAGAGACTCAGGTCCTTTTGTGACCAGGGTGGCTTTGAACCTTGATCCTCAGATCTCGGCCTCCTGAGTAGCTAGGATTACAGGCGTGAGCCATCATGCCAGGCTGTAATGAGACCTTATATATTCTGGAATATTTTTACTCAGCTCTCAGTGCTAGATTCACAGAAATAGAAAAAACATGCTATACTTTCACAAAATCAGTTAATAAACCAGCAGTGCCCACTGCAGCACAGTGGGGTAGCTAGGATGTACCATGCTTGCCAGGATTCTGATCCAGAGGAGAAGCAGCGCTGGATAAATTATCCATGGAGTTGGGGTGTGTCCACTGGGGAAGACGTGACTGGGATGGAGACGGGTCCTTCACAGACAAGCCACTGGTCATGTCCATGCTGTTGACATTCACGTTTGGGTTCAGTCCAGCTGGAAACAGAGATGTCATTAGGGTTGGCCTGCTCCTCCTCTGGTTCTGAAAGTCCCCAGAGTCACAGCCACATACTTCCACATCAACTTAATGTGGTGGAAAGGACCTTTGCTCACCTTAAGTATGTATGTGCACACAGAATATTTAGCTGCATGTATTTATGTTATACACAAATAGAGAAACAGAAGGGAACAGTTGTGTCTAATTAAGGTGAAAATGCAGATCCTCTTCCATTAAGTACACCTCACCATTCTCTTTGGTGTTGCCCGCTGTGTAAACAGAGTTCTGTGGCTTCCAGGTGGTGTCTCTACCTAGGAGCAGAGCAGGGCCAAGGACAAGGGCACTTTCTTTTGGATTTCAAGGTACCTGTGGGAACTACCAGATTAAGCAAACTTTCTCAGAGTCCTGATGTGCCGGCCAGAGAACAAGCTGGCACTGAAGGAGTTTATGAGCCCCATACCAAACAACTTGTTGGAGCTAAACTCTTTGGGGGCAAGGGTGCGGTCAAGCGGTTGCCCTGTGGGATTTGCCAAGCCCCTCTGGAAACACACCAGGAAGAGGCCATTGGCCAAGAATCTGATCTAGAGGACCTGACAGGAAGCGTTGCAAAGTGCTCGTGTTCCTATACTGCACATACCCTCTGTATTGCCATCCCCCATCCACACAGGCATGTCATGTGGCATGGCAGAAGGCACAAGAGACAAAGAGCAGAACCTTTTGATTCTCCATCTTAATCCAAGGACTAGAAATTCACATGTACATAAGGAGCCACGAGCAGCTGAGTGATGCAAATGTAGGTGGGATGGACATTTAGGATAGTGGCAAAACAAACAAACAAAAAAACAGTGCTAGGTTGAACACAGGACCCTGTACACACTAGGCAAGCACTCTGTCACTAAAGCTCATCTTATTATTATTATTATTTTTGGTGGGTCATGCGGCTTGATGTTGGCCTGGGTGCTCTCCCTGAGCTCTTCAACTCAAGACTACCGATCTACCCTTGAGCCAAGCCCCACTTCCTGTTTTCTAGAGGTTAATTGGAGATAAGTCCTTTCGTGCCCGCCTGGCTTTGAACCTTGATCTTCAGAAGTCACCCTCCTGAGTATGTAGGATTACAGGCATGAGCCACTGCACCCGGCTGGCTCATCTTATTTTAAAAAAGACAAGGTCTTATCATGTAGCCCAAACTTAACTCGGACTCTATGCTCCTGCCTGTGCTTACTAGTTACCTAGATTACAGACATGTGTCACCAAGCCCAGCTTCAAGAGTGCAACTTTAAAAGCCTATACTCAAGGGCTGGGAGTTTGGCCTAGTGGTAGAGTGCTTGCCTAGCATGCACGAAGAGCTGGGTTCCATTCCTCGGTACCACATACATAGAAAAAAAAAACAGAAGTGGTGCTGAGGCTCAAGTGGTAGAACTCTAGCCTTGAGAAATCTCAAGGACAGTGCTCGGGCACTGAACTCAAGCCCAGGACTGCCCCCCTCCCCCCCAAAAAAAGTCTATACTCAAGTACTTGTGTCAGTAGTGCAACTGGTGCTCTGCAGAAGCAGTTCTGCTGCTGTACTGCAAAGAAGCCTCAGGAAACCCACTCTGTGGTGTGCCTGGGGCTGCATACTCAGTGTCCTGATTGGACAGTGGCTGTGCACAGCAGTGCCATCCTGGCTGGTACAGAAGACTCCAGGTAGCCCCTATTCCCAGTACAGCTTGTAAGCCCACAGGAGACTCACCAAGAGGGTAGGGAGCAAAGGTGTTGGGTGAAGACTGCTGCTCTTTGGTCTGCAGGTCAGGTAGGCCGGAAGCCTGGGGGTGGGGAGGGAAGCCATCTATGGCCGATTTGCCTGCAGAGGGGTGCAGAGACAGGTGCGGTGGGGGCGGTGGAGGCTGCTTCACAAGCAGGGCCTGGGCCAGCTGGCGCTGGTGCTGCTGGATCTGCTGCTGCAGATTGGTGATTGTGCGCGCAACCTGGCAGGTGGAGACACATGTATTTTAGCTAGCTGTGTAGGGATATGCACAGCTTCAGTTTACCACTTTAATGAGCTAGCCCCAGGACTTTGCTAAAGGGGAGACTCAGCTGTAGAAGTCAGTAGCCTCTTGGCTCATCAACTGGAGCCCCATATCTACCAGGGAAAATGATAGCTGGTGACAGATGCCAGAGTGGCAACACCTACTTGCTGCTCCTGTTGTCTCATGGGTCCGGAAACATTACGCTGGGCCTGTAGCATCTGCTGCTGGATTTGTAAACGTTGGTAAGCCTGTTGACACAAAAGTCAGAGCACTGTAAGGAAATGTCCCCAGACAACTACTGCATCAGAAGATTCCAACAGGCTGCCATGCAGAGTATTAAACAGCTCTGAAGTTTCTGGAGCCCACGCTTGTCTCTGCCTGCATCAGGGAACTAGGTGGGTGAGAGGCCAAAGCAGGGACCACAACAGACCTGGCAGGATGACCACAGAGCTCTGCACAGGGAAGACAAAGGCTACTGCTGGTGTACTATTGCAGGATCTTTTTCTTACAAATTTCTAGGGACATTTTGGCAACAGCAAATTAAGATAGAATGGAAACAGGAAGACATTAGACCATTAGAAATCCCTCTACTACCAGGCGCTGGTGGCTCATGCCTTGGCTTACATGAATCCCTAGAGGCCCTAGACCTAACAGATGTTACTTCTGCAGTAATCCTAGGAAAAGACTTAAGAGAAGACTTTATTAAACAGAAGTCACCATGTTCTTGCTGTCCTTCACACCACTGGGGCCAAGAACCCGCTACATACTAAAACATTTAGCGGGTGGCTCCACATTCAGCTGCTTCCTGTCAGGAGGCAGCATGCTTAGCAGCACTGCCATGAGCACATGTACGCCTGGCTCGGTGTCTCCCTCAGGGTTGCCTTTCCAAGGTGCAGGGGTCTCCTGCTATTGCGGTTGGGAGGGCAGAATACAACATGATTAGTCCCTGGCCCTCGTTGTAGCACCACATGTGTGTGCCTGCCTTGTGATGAGTCAAGACACAGCAGAGGGCGAGGCCACATCTAGAACTGGGCCCTTCAGGAAAGCAGAGACAGGTGCACTTTCCTAGGACACTGCCCTCTTGACCTCTTCCCATCTTCCCCTGCTACATACTGAAAACCCAGCCACTCAATAGAGCATGCCTACAACTGGCACAGCAGGGTGGGGGCTCCCAAGCGGATACATGGCAAAGGTTTCATGCTAGTAGATCCCTGTGCAGGACTCTCCCTCTAGTTATTTTCCTTTTCCTTTCCCTCATGACTCCTTTTAATTTTCAGGGCAACTAAGATATCTAAACAAATATACACAAAAAAATAAAACCATACACTCGGCCCTTTAATACATATAAATTTGGTGTGTGTCTAGGGACTGATAACATGACATTTTATGGTAAAAAGCAGTTAAGTTGGTTAAAACTTAAAATTTCAACTACGCAGAGTGATTAGATTTTAAAGAATGAGTCATTTCGGGGCCGGGAGTTTGGCCTAGTGGTTAAAGTGCTTGCCTAGCATGCATGAAGACCCGGGTTCGATTCCTCGGTACCATATACATAGAAAAAAGCCAGAAGTGGTGCTGAGGCTCAAGTGGTAGAGCTCTAGCCTTGAGAAAGTCCAAGGACAGTGCTCAGGCCCTGAGCTCAAGCCCAGGACTGGCAAAAAAAAAAAAAAAAAAGAATGAGTCATTTCAACTGTTCTCAATGGGCACTGTATAAGAGAGTTAAGTTTGATATTTAAAGAACTTAGGATAGGGGCTGGGAGAATGGCCTAGTGGTAGAGTGCTTGCCTAGCATGCACGAAGCCCTGGGTTCAATTCCTCGGTATTATAGATACAGAAAAAAACCCGGAAGTGGCACTGTGGCTCAAGTGGTAGAGTTCCCTCCTTGAAGAAAAAATGTCCAATGACAGTGCTCAGGCCCTGAGTTCAAGCCCCAGGACTGGCAAAAAAAAAAAAAAAAAAAGTACTATAAAGCAGTAACCTTCCTACATTTCTAGAATAATGTTCGTGCATATGACCCTGGAGGGTCACACACATATGAAATGTGTGTGTGTTTGTGTATGTTTGTGTACGTGTATGCACACAACATGCATCTGTCCTGGGGTTTAGGTGAGACACTGAAGTTGAGAGTTCACAGCCCAGATTTTATACCTGGACACTAGTTATCTCCTATGAAGATGCCAAAAATTTACACAGTTCAATGAAAGCACAGTTGAGTGAAAAACACCCTCTAACACACAAGTCACAACAACTATGTGTGTGTGGGAGTACCGTGTGGCAAAGGAACTAGATAGAGGTGGGCAAGCTCTGTCCTGCTCTGGAACCCGCCCATCTCCTCACTCACCAGCTGCAGCTGATGGAGCTGGTTCAACATGGTCACATGCTGAGGGTTGGTGGGCGAGGCTAACAGTGCAGGGTTGAGACCAATGGTTTTCGCTGCAAACTGCAAAAGCTGTGCTTGAACCTGTGAACACATTGACAAGGCATCTCTATGACATTAATCATTTTTATTTTTTTTGAGCTTCACAAACTGGTTAACTTATATCTGTCATGGCCAAGCTCACCAAAGGCTATTAGGATGTTTATGATATTTTTACATTAGTTAACAGGAAGGAAGGAAGGAAGGAAGGAAGGAAGGAAGGAAGGAAGGAAGGAAGATCCCCTGAGAGGTTCCTTCCTACAAACACTTGGCTTATCCACTGGCTTTCTATAGTTATGGGTCAACCCTACTGATCATGTTTGTGTCTTCCAGAGTGGAAACCTTAAGGAGAAGTTATTCCAGCTGGCTCTGTCTTAGTAATCAAGGAGGCAGAGGCTTGCATCTAGTGCAGGACTGCTCTAAGTCCTTCTCTAGCACGGCTCAGGAGGTGTCCGTGTTGCTGGGGTGAGGTGAGCATTCCCTGCAACCTGACTAATACATGCAGCTGTCAGCTACCAAATTCCAGCTATCTCAACTCAGTATATATGACTGGGTCCTGGGTTGTTGTGGGCTGCTTCTCTGATGTCCCATACAACCGTGAGGCCTACTGAGAGAGGGACCGATGGTCCTCCACCAGCAACTCAAGGCCATCATCAAGGTCAGTGGAATAAGTTCCTTGGGTAAGAACAAGATCAGGGTTATAGCAATGGGTGCCATGGGGCTTGGCTTCCTTTAGAATTGCCCTGGGGCTGGGGTAGGGCTCTGTGGCAGAGCACTTACCTAGCATGTGCAAGGCCCTGGGTTCTATCCCCAGTGCACACACTCACATACATACGTGCACGCATGTATAACCTCTGCTTGGCTAGTGGATGCTTGTTGTGGCCTGGGTTCAATCTCTAGTGCATACACACACACAATGTGTGCATGTGCACAGACACACATCCACAACCCCTTTGCTCTGGTCTGGGTTCCATCCCTAGTGCACCCGTGCACCCGCACACCCACCCCTATCTTGCTCTGGCCAGTAGATGCTTGTAGTGGGCTTGGATGGCTGGGCTGCCCAGGGCAGTAGAACCAGTACACTATTTCATGGGTCAAAATGGCCTTACAGGTTTGAAAATATTAGTTCTGAGATGCAGGTTAATTCAGCTCTTGCTTTAAAGTGGTTTTAGCAAAGACCCATCTGTGCCTCCAACTTGAGCACATAGGCTTGAGTCTGACCTGAGGGGAGAGAAACTGAGGCACTTGAGCACGGAGGCTGGGCTGGGAGGAATTAAGAGGCTGCACTGGCGGCTGCTGCATGGTCCTGGCTTGTGCTGCTCCGCTATTGCCAAACACACCCAGATTGCCACTTGGGATCTGCAGGAGGAGAGGAGGGTGGTTAGGATCGGAGTGTTGGGGAGGGGTGAAGGGGCAGGCTTTCTGTGTCCACCCCTGCCAGCCTGACCTCCAGGGTACTCAGGACAGAGCTGTCTGTATGGGTTAAAGAAGCCTATGGGTTTTTTTTTTCTGTATATGTGGAACCAAGGAATCGAACCCAGGGTTTCGTGCATGCTAGGCAAGCACTCTACCACTAGGCCACACTCCAGGTCCAGAAGCCTATAGCTTTAAACCCCAGTATACTTGTATCTATAAACACACAGACCACACCCAAGAAAATAAGATCAAAGAGTGTTTCAGGCCTGGGTGGACATGGTTGTCTGGATCAGAGGCCATCCGTGGTCAATTAGGGAGCAATGATCATGGTTTCTCCACTAACCTGAGAACAACATTTTCAAGTAGGCAACAGCGCTAGTACTTCACAACCAACTGTGACTGGCCTGACAGAATCACTGAGGAAATTCAGGTATTTAGCTCATTTTGGATGTAAGTATGTTCTGGAAGTATTTTCCACTGCTTGGCTAGGCACAAGCTACCTACTGTAGGTGGAGAGCTCCATGAGCAGGTGTTGTGTGCTCCATGCCCTTGTAGGCAGTCAAGGTCAGACAGCAATGTCTGCAATGCAGACTTTCTACTGCACTCTACTGACTCAGCCAGGGGTGGACAATGGAGTCATGCATGGTGTAGAGCTGCTGATGGTGGATGCTGGGATCATGCCTGGGGTCAGTGTGGAGCTACTAGAGGTGGATGTTAGGGTCATGCCTAGGGTCAATGTCATTGGCAGTGAATGCTGGGGTCACACCTGGGGTCAGCAAAGAGCTGCTGGGAGCAGGGTCCACAGGGCTGCTTAGCCCCCAGGTACCAGGGACGCCTGCATGAGAAGGACAATGTGCCTGAAGCAGAGTGGTGAGCTGGCTGCTATCCCAGCAAGCATGGGTTTGTTTGAGGAAGGGTGCATGCATTTGAAGGGAGGGAAAGATAACCTTGAAGCTATATAAGCAATGGTTAAATTCCTTGCATTGTTGCTTGGTTCTAGGCTCCGATAAGCCTCTGCAGGGAAATCCTCAGAGCCCCTCATCTGCCTTGCATATTTGAATAAGGGCAGTTCTCTTTCTAAACACTTAAAAAAAATGAGCCAGGTGAACACAGACCATGTTCTTACCTGTCTAGAAGAGTTCAAGTTTTGCATGCCCAGCCCTGAGGCAATCCCACCCAGGGCCTGACCGGGGAGTGCACTGTTGGAAAGGGGGAGCTTCAGGCTTGGGGAAGGCAAAAACGGTGAAGTCGTGGGCTCTTCCACGAGGCCGCCATCCTGATTAGAGAAAGAAAGGGTGAGCTGTGCGCAATGTCCATTAGTGGACAAAGCACCAAACAGTGCCCCGAGGGAATAGAGGAAAATATGGATGGATAAAGAAGCAAAATTGTGGATAACAAGGGAATGGAAAACATGGGTAAAAGAAGGGGGGGGGAAAGAAGAGAGAAACAGGATTAAGATGCTGTTTCCATTAAAAACAATTGTACAAACATATACATTAGCTTCTAGTACTCTCTTAGATGCTGTTGCCCATGCCCTGGCTAGAGTAGGGAGAAAGGACAGAAACACCCAGAGTCCTGGCTGGAGTTGCCAGATTCAATAAATAAAAAAATAAAAGGACACTAAGTTCACTCAGAATTTCAGTAAATAATAACCTTATAGTATAAATACATCCCTGGGGTTTGGCACCAGTGATTTAGGCTTATAATCTTAGCTACTGAGGAGGCTGAGATCTGAAAACTGGAGCTTGGAGCCACCTGAGAAGGTAAATTGATACTCTTATCTCAAAATTAAGCAACCAGGACTTAGAAGTAGAAGTGTGACTCAAGTGGTAGAGAGAGAGTGAAAAAGTCAAGCAAGAACACAAGGCCCTGAGTTCAAGCCCCAGTATGTGTGTATATATATAAACATATGTATGTGTATATATAGTGTGTAAATGTATGTATGTGTGAACACAAATCCCTGGCTACTCCACAGCCCCGCTTTGAAGTGGACATATGTTGGGAGGGCTGATGACAATAGAAAACTTCTCAGGATGTTAATTCTTCTCATGGGGCTTTTCTGGTCTTGAGAGTCTAGTCATGGAACAATTCTACCATTGAGCTAACAGTCTCGGTTCTTTTTTTGTTTATCTTGAGACAGGATATTATTATTTAGCCAAGCCTGGCTTTGAACTCATGATGCTTCTGCCTGCCTCAGCTTCCAGAGTAGTTGGGATTATAAGCATGAACCATCAATTCTGGAATTGTTTTTTTTGTTTGATTTTTGTTTTTTTTGCCCTGAATTCAGGGCCTAAGTGCTTTCTCTGAGCCTTTTTGTGCTCAAGGCTAGCACTAGGCTTTTTCTGAGCAGTGTATTGGAGATAAGAGTCTCACAGGCTTTTCTACCAGTACTGGCTTTGAACTGTGACCATCAGATCTCAACCTTCTGAGTAGCTAGGATTACAGATGTGGGCCACTGGTCCCTGGCTCATACCTTGACATTTTTTTTTTTTTTTTTGCCAGTCCTGGGCCTTGAACTCAGGGTTTGGGCACTGTCCTTGGGCTCTTGGGTTTTCTCAAGGCTAGAGCTCTACCACTTGAGCCACAGCACCACTTCTGGCTTTTTTCTATGTATGTGGTAACAAGGAATTGAACCCGGGTCTTCGTGCATGCTAGGCAAGCACTCTACCACTAGGCCAAACTTCCATCCCCTTAATGTTTTTTAATCTTTTGATTTTTTTCTTGCTTCTGTTTTCAGGATGTTACTTTCTAGTTGGAGATAATGTGATGCTTCTGCCTTTGGTAGTCACTCCAATATGGAGAGGATATATCCGTCCATGACAACATGAAGGCAGAGCTCTGGCTGGACTGAAATGACCATGCGTGCCCTTCAGGACTGACACACTCACTGACCTAGCCTCTTGGCAAGTGTCAGCTAGACACAGGTGCCCTGCCCCCACCCTCCCCTTCCTATGTAACTTCATCTCCACACTGATATGTAAACAGATAGTTGAACTGAGTATTTAAAATTCAACAGTAAACAAACAAAATTTCAAGGATCCTAGTATATTGGATAGACTGAAGCAGATAACCAGTCAAGTTCACACAAAAATAAAAATCTGCTTTTAAGGCCAGCATTTTTATTCCTAGCACTACTATTTAAAAAAAAAAATATATATATATATAATTTTTTGTCTTTTCTTTTTTGGTACTGGGGATCGAACCCAGGATGTTGTACTTGCTAGGCAAGTGCTTTGCCACTGAGCTACATCCCAGCCTGCTACCACTACCATTAAACATTGCATCAGAAGAGCTGAAAAAGCCCCCTCTAATACAGTGTAGCAAGGTCTCAGTCTGCCTCACACTAGTCAGTCTGAGACTTGTACCAAGCAAGTTGCTGACCAGATGTGGTAGGTACCTTGTCAAGAAAGGCGGGGCGGTCCAGGGAAGACTCTTTGGAGATTGGTGGGCGGCAGCCAAGGGGTTTGGTGACCATTCCATTGTAGTCGGTCACTCCTAATCCACGCTTGTCCATGTCCACCTTCTTTTCCAGCAGAGCACCTGGGGCACACACAGGGAACCATGCTGAAAACCTGTACTCAGCAAGGCACAACTCCAGTCCCTCAACACTAGACAGGAGCGGGGGCCCAGCCTGGCCACCCTAATGCCTCTCCTCTCCTGCCCTAAACACCTGGGATCTGGCCCTGCTGGCCTCTGCTCTCTACCTCGCTTGTTCTCTGCTCCCTTTCCCAGGCCTGCCACAGGATGACTTCCTCCCTGGAACTCATGGTCTCAGGCCTACAGAGCTCTTGTCACAGTCTGTCCTCAAGGAGTTCCTGGCCAGTGCTTGTTTGGGTAGTAGTAGAACTATGTACTACTTCCCATGTGCACGTGGTGTGATTCATAGCCGCTGGTCTTCTGCCTGCTGTCTGAATTATGCACTGACAGTTCCATGTGACTCTACCACCTACCCCCTCACACATGGCCCTGGCCTGCTCACCAAAACCAACAGCTGCAGCAGCAGTCCCGTGCTCCCTGTGGGTGTGCAGAACACTGGATGCACGGACCGACACAGCTCAGGTCAAACAAGGTGACGGGTGGATCAGTGTCTTTGTTGTGATCTGTTTAGTGACATGTTTTCCTATTTTTGTGCTGTTCACTGGTGACTGGGTGTTAACCTGGTCCCTAGTACAGTGCTATGCAGTATTGCTAATGCTGGGTTGAATTGTGCCCTACATGGAGGCTTCTTTCAGATGTATGCTATAGGATTGTGAGTCGCGCTTCATGTTAATGACTCCATCCAAACCTTCCTAGGAATGAGGGCTTCTCAAGGGGCACTGGGGAAAAGCACCTGCACACTTACTCATGGCCTGGTCAAGGTTCATACTGTTGCTTTTCAAGGCCTCTTCAGCTGGCTCTCTCTGGGGAACAAAGCAGAGTTCTCATTAGCAGTGGCCCACAGGAAGAAGAACCCAGAATCAGTTGGATCACTGCAACACAGATGGCTATTGTCACAAGTTTTTAGAACTGCTGAGGGTGTAGGCATGGCTGTTACACAGAAAATACTTGTCATGAGTGAACTGATTTTTTTTTTTTTTTGCCAATCCTGGGCCTTGAGCTCAGGGTCTGGGCACCGTCCTTGGGCTTTCTCAAGGCTAGAGCTCAACCACTTGAGCCACAGCACCACCTCTGGCTTTTACTTGGTATGTGGTACCGAGGAATGGAACCCAGGTCTTTGTGCATGTTAGGCAAGCACTCTACCACTAGGTCAAACTCTTGGCCTGTGAACTGACTTTTAATAGGAAAAAAAACCACACGGCAGGGTTCCAGGAAACCATACAAATACTCCTACAACAACCGCTTCTAAAGAGTGCCCAGCAGCAACTACTCAGCAGAGATGCCAGCTAGGCCAGGAGAGCAGAGCCAGGGGCACAGGCAGGCCCCCTGTCCCACCTGGCTCTCCAGTGCCAACAGCACTTTCTACATCTCTTTCTTGGTGTGAGCCTCTGTCTGGAGTGAATTCATCTCAGTAGACAACGGAAACACTAGGAGGAGAGGGGTGTATGATGGCTACCATGTCATGGATGGCTTGTTAGCTTTCTCTAGGGAGAGACTGGCCATGGGGCAGTGCCCTGTCCACTGAAAATGATGCTTGATGAAATGTGCATGAGGCCATGCTGGACCAACGTTTTTTTTTGGGGGGGGGGGTCAGTTGTGAGGCTTGAACTCTGGATCTGGACACTGTCCCTGAGCTCTTCAGCTCAAGACTATCAGCCTACCCTTGAGCCAAGCCCCACTTCCCATTTTAGAGGTTAATTGGAGATAAATATCTCAGGTCCTTTTGTACTGGGGCTGGCTTTGAACCTTGATCCTCAGATCCCAGCCTCCTGAGTAGCTAGGATTACAGGCATGAGCAACCATGCCTGGCTTCATGTACCACTTTTTTTTTTTTTTTGTGCCAGTTTTGGGCTTAAGCTCAGGGCCTGAGCACTGTCCTTGGATTTTTTCTCAAGGCTAGAGCTCTACCACTTGAGCCTCGGCACCACTTCTGGCTTTTTCTAAGTATGTGGTACCAAGGAACCGAACCCAGGTCTTCGTACATGCTAGGCAAGCACTCTACCACTAGGCCAAACTCCCGGCCCCATGTACCACCTTTTTAAGCAACATCCATAGTAACCAAAAGATACATGCTTGTTTGAGCAGGACTCAGAAGCCACTGGAAAGGCTATTTATTGCCACATGCTTACATGGGGAAAAAGAGCACAGCCCTCACCTGCTAGACAGCAGCTAACCTCAGCAACTGGCCATACTCTGATGTCTTCAGGGGACCATGTATTCTTTGCATACCACCAGAAACTCAGGAACTGAATAGGTTTGGTTAGGATGCTTTTCTGGACCTTCATATTTACTGTTTATACCAAGCTTCCTCTTGTGATCTTTTAATTCATTGTATAAACTAGGGACATTCAGTTTTAATTATAAATTACCCAAATAAGAAACTTTAAAGGTTCATGGATACTATACGCTACTTTGATGGAACTGAGTGAGACTTTGCAGTAGTGCAAAGGAATAGTCCCTATCCCAAACTGCCCAGGTTAAAGGAGACATAAGACCTCAGGAAGTGAGTAATCTCCCCCCCAGCAAGGCTGTTAGCACATCCAGACATGAATCAGTGGTCCACCTGGGAGCCGTGGAGCACTCTTACAATACACCACTTACCGGGAAGCCCATGTCTGTGAGTTGTTTGATCAGCCGGCTCATGATCCAGGCTTCGTCTTGCTTACCAGACATTTTCATGCCCTAGAATGAAATATGGGAAAGGGAAAATATGAGTGAGTCCTTTTTAAAAAAATTTTTCTTTTCTTTTTTTTTTTTTTGTTGGTCGTGGGGCTTGAACTCTGGACTTGGGTGCTGTGCCTAAGTTCTTCAGCTTAAGGCTACCACCCTACCCCTTCAGCCAGAGCTCCACTTCCGATTTTCTGGTAGTTAATTGGAGAAAGGAGTCTCACAGACTTCCATGCCCCGGCTGGCTTTGAACTTCGATTCTCAGATCTCAGCCTTCTGAGTAGCTAGGATTACAGGTGTGAGCCAGGCTAAAAAATTTCTATTTAAAAAAGAATTTTTTTTGTAGTGTTGAGGATGGAACCCTGCTCTTTGCACATGAAAACAAGTGCTCTACCCCTGGGCTATATCCCTAGGTTATACCTAGCCCACCAGACACATTCTAATACATTTCTATTAGAAATGGAAGGTATCTGAAAGGTATGCTGATATAAAAGTCAGAGAATATTTTGCATTAATAATGAATTGTAGGGGGGCCAGGAGTTTGGCCTAGTGATAGAGTGCTTGCCTAGCATGCATGAAGACCCGGGTTTGATTCCTTGGTACCACATATCTAGAAAAAAGCCAAAAGTGGTGCTGAGGCTTAAGTGGTAGAGCTCTAGCCTTGAGAAAATCCCAGGACAGTGCTCAGGCTCTGAGCTCAAGCCCAAGACTGGCAAAAAAAAAAAAAAGAATTGTAGGGCCGGGAGTTTGGCCTAGTGGTAAGAGTGTTCGCCTCGCCTTCACAAAGCCCTGGGTTTGATTCCTTGGTTCCACATACACAGAAAAAAGCCTGAAGTGGTATTGTGACTCAAGTGGCAGGGCACTATCCTTGAGCAAAAGTGTCCAAGGACAGTGTCCAGACCCTAAGTTCAAGCCCCAGGACTGGCAAAAATAAAGTAAAATAAAATAATAATAATGAACTATAGCTAGATGCCAGTGGCTCACACCTATATGCTATTCAAGAGGTTTAAAGAAAAAGCTGAAAGTGGTGTTATGGCTCAAGTGGTGGACTGCGAACCTTGGGCTAAAGCAGCTCTGGGCCAGTGCCTTGCTGGCATCTCTGTTAAGTAGTTGCTGCTTGGTACTGTACAGAAATGGTTGAAAGAATGCTTGTATAGTTTTCCTGGAATCCTATATTGTGTTTTTTTCCTACTAAAAACAGTTCTGTCAATCTAAGTACTTTCTATATGAAAGACAAATCTATACCCTACATAGTTCTAATCCTCCTGACTGAGGTTCAGTCAGCCCAGATAAAAACAACAAAAGCAGCCAGGTGTTATGATCCTAGCTACTGAACTTAGGCTAAGATTTGAGGAACAGGGTTCCAAGTCAGCATGGGCAGGAGTCTGTGGAACTCTCATCTGCAAAAAAAATACTCAAAAAAGCCAGAAGTGGGGCTGTGGCTCAGGTGGTAGACTGCTAGCCTTGAGCAAAAGAAGCTCTGGGACAGTGCCCAGGCCTTGAGTTCAAGCCCCAGACTAGCAAAAACAAAACAAAACAAACAAAAAAACCAAAACCCACCATCAACAAAAACAAAACCGAGACTCTAGCCCCCATTAACTGGCAAAAATGCCTTCCAGAGGCATGACTCAAATGGCAGAGAGACAGTCATCAGCAAAACAGCTGGGCAAGAGTATGAGGCTCTGAGTTCAAGCCTTGGTAGAATAAAAACGAAAGATGGGTCATGCTGTAGTATATGAGTCCGTTTGCACTTTGGCTCACATGCATAGTTAATGGGCTTACAAAAAGCAGGATAATCAAGTTTTTTGGTTTTTTTTTTTTGCCCAAAGAGATAATTGGGCTATCACAAATGGGCACTCTTTCCATTAGTAAATCATCACAAGGGCTGCTCCCATGAACTTGGTGGTATATGAAGGTTACTAAAGATCACATGGTTTTTATCCTTTCACCAGTTTCATTCTAGACAACAAAATGCAGAGGGCTCATATCAGTAAATGAAAGGACAAATAAGGAAAGAAGAAAACACCTAGTAAGAAAAAAGGAGTCAGGAGAAAAATGAAGATGAAGAGAAAGGGGAGAAAGGTAACTAACCCGAGTATCCTAGAAACTGAGTATCCTCAGAAATGGAGTATCCTAGACAGGGGCCCATGGGTGCCACATGTGCCAGAGGCACCACAAACCATGCCTAAGAACCTTCCCTCTCATCTACAATGACTAAGGCTGAATGACAAATATTGGCACAATACAGTATCAAAAGAAAAGAAATCCTAGTAGCATTCTCCTGCAGTCCCAGACACTTGGAAGGCTGAGGCAAGACTGCTGAGTCCAGGCTCAGAGGTCAGTCTGGGCAACAAAGTTGACTGTTAATTAGATAATAGAACACATGGCATAATAAAATTGACGAGACTATAAAAATGGGCATATGCCCAAGAAGTATTTTATTTAAGGCTATTTTAATCTTTACTATGTCGCCTAAGCCAAATTAGTCTTAATACTTTAATTAACCAGCTGGTATTTACCATACTTGCATTACCTGCTGGCTCAACTGGAAAGAGACTTCATGTCTAATAACTTCTGCACCTTCTCTCTCTCTCTCTCTTTTTTTTTTCTGCCAGTCCTTTGCTAGGCAAGCACTCTACCACTATGCCACCTTCCCAGCCTCAGCTAATGTTTTTGGAACAGTACTGTCATATGATTAAAAAATATGAGGGAAGCTGGATGCGGTGGCTCATGCCTGTAATCCTAGCTATTCAGGAGACTGAGATCTGAGGGTTGAGGATAGCGGTTCAAAGCCAGGCCAGGCACAAAAGGCCGAGAGATTCTTATCTCTAATTAATCACTGGAAAATGGGAAATGGGGCTGTGGCTCAAGGGTAGGGCAGTAGCCTTGAGCTGAAGAGCTCTGGGACAGTGTTCAAGCCCCAGTTCAAGCCCCATGACCTCCCCCTCCAAAAAAAAAGTATGAGGGAGGAGTAATGAAGGTTTCTGCTCAGTTCTGCCCTTTGTACAACTACTTAAAGATATTTAGTTGTACGAGATGACTCATTCCTGTAATCCTAGCTATGTAGGAGGTTGAGATCTGAGGATTGCGGTTCAAAGCTAGCCTTGGTTCTAAAGACCAGGAGATTCTTATCTCTAATTAGCCACTAGAAAATTGGAAGTGGCTTTGTAGCTCAAGGGGTAGGGCAATAGCCTTGAGCTGAAGAGCTCAGGGACAGTGCCTAGGCCCAGAGTTCAAGTCCCACGACTGACCTGCCCCCCCCAACCAAAACAAACAAACAAAAAAACCCTCTATTTTTAAAAATGAATGAAAAAAAAAAAAAGAACATGACACATGTTATTGGCTATGCCTATGACAAGCAGTGCTGCTGCTTCAAGGTGCTGAGACATCAGTAATGTCAACACTCCTCTATTTGGCTCTTGCCAATTTATAGCCCTGCCAGGGACTTAGGAGTACTGGCGCTTCTACTGCTTTGAGAACAGACTGTTTTCTTTGGCAGGGGTGTGGCTCACAAGCATGAGGCCCTGAGTACCAGTATGCCCCAATACCACCAACGAAAGAGAAAGTTTGAGCTCTGTCTACCCATATTTATTACATTTAAATTTAAAATGGATTATGTTCAAACTTTTTTTTTTTTTGCCAGTGGTTGGGCTTGAACTCAGGGCCTGAGCACTGTCCTTGGACTTTTCTCAAGGCTAGCACTCTACCACTTGAGTGGCAGCACCACTTCAGCTTTTTTCTATGTATGCGGTACCGAGGAATCAAACCCGGGTCTTTGTGCATGCTAGGCAAGCACTCTACCAACTAGGCCAAACTCATGGCCCCTACAATGGATTATGTTATTACCAATTCCAATTGGTAATACCATAAAAGACACTTTCAAATAAAAAGCATTTTCGTGAGAGGACTGTGTCACTTGTGTAGGTGTGGCTGGATTCTCCAGAACTTCCAGAGTGGTGGGCTGGGTGAAGGCATCTCTTGACAGTGCCACCTGCTGTGGCCTGTGCTGAAGACTTCCCCAGAGTGACTGAGTGGGGCTCAATGGAACCTCTAGGGGTCGCTGGAGGCATGACTTGAGGAAGACAACAGAACCCTGGCCCCTCCCTTCTCCTCCACTCCCCAGTCATGAGCAGAGCAGCCTAGCCGTGTGCTCCTGTCGCAGGCTAGCGTAACAGGGCCAACCTCCAGGACTGTGAATCCAAACTTTTTCTTCTCCTTCTTTTTGGCCGCTGTCCCTGAGCTTCTTTAGCTCAAGGCTAGTCCCTATCATTTAAGCCGAAGTGCCACTTCTGGCCTTTTCTGAATAGTTCAATGGAGACAGAATCTCATGGACTGTTTTTCCCAGGCTGCCCTGGAACCCTGCTTCTCAGGTCTCCTCAGCACCCAGCTTAGCCTTTCTTCTTTATAGACGGATTTTGTTCAGGTATTTGTTACAGCGATGGCAAGCTGATGAAAATGCCACTCTACTACAAGTACAGAACTTGCTGGAAAAGACCAAGTATCAGTCCTGTAAATATATCTTTGGCTGATGACCAGGCAAAGGGTCTCAGGGACAACCAAGGGTCCTGAGAGTACCCTGGGAGCTCAGGTCTACTACTCGTTGGAGATGCCCCCTCCAAACCAGTCAGCCATGGCTGTCTCCTGTCCATTCTTTGCCCGCCACCGCCGCCTACCTTCTGAAGTCCTTTCCTGGGGGCACTGGCCCAGGAGCTGCAGGAGGAGGTGCTTTCTTGGGAGGCAGCATTACTCCATAGGTCCCCATCCTCGTCCTCCCATTGGCTGGTGCCCAGGTTAATTTCATCCCCACCACTCCCCCAGCCATCTTGCATAGATTTGGAAGCTGCAGAGAAAACAAAAACAAAAACAAAAAAAACCTTCTCAGACTCACAGGAAAGCAAGTGTAGCATGTGCTACGGCTTCCCTCCTCATGTCCCCTGGTGTAAAAACTGAATCCTGCTTTCCAGACATGTACCATGTATGTGAGGCCATGGCTCCACCTCAGACTCCACCAACATGCTATGCTGTCCCAACTTCTACAACCAAATACACACCACTTCTTTCCTCCTCCTCCTCCTCCTCCTCTTCTTCTCTCTCTCTCTCTTTTTTTAATATCAGTCCTGGGGCTTGAACTCAGGGCTTGGGCACTGTCCCTGAGCTTCTTTTGCTCAAAGATAGTGCTCTATCATTTGAGCCACAGCATCACTTTTGACTTTTCTGTGTATGTGGTACTTCATGTATGCTGGGCAAGCACTCGACCACTAAGCCACATTCTCATCCTTACACATTATTTTGGAACATAGACATTCTAAGAGACAAGACTCTCTGCATGGTAAGAAAAGGCTACTCAAATGTAGATGCCTGGAAAGCATCATTGTCCTGGGTTCGAGTCTCGAGCGAAGCCTATGGCACTGTCACACAGATCAGTGCTTCTCCAATTTGGCCACAGGAGGAAGTTGGCAGGGGGGATGTGAGTCCAGGGTAGGACCAGCCAACTGAACTCTGATGAGTTCCCAATACATGCCCACAGACTCTAGGACGGAGGCCTGGGGCAAGAGAAAGTCAGGCTTAGTTTCCATGTTAGAGTGTAATTTTTTCCTCGTTAAAAATACAAAGTAGGGGCTGGGAGTTTGGCCTAGTGGTAGAGTGCTTGCCTAGCATGCATGAAGACCTGGGTTCGATTCCTCGGTACCACATACATAGAAAAAAGCAAGAAATGGTGCTGAGGCTCAAGTGGTAGAGCTCTAGCCTTGAGAAAGTCCAAGGACAGTGCTCAGGCCCTGAGCTCAAACCCAGGACTGGCAAAAAAAAAAAAAAAAATACAAAGTAAGCTGGGTGCGGTGGCTCACGCCTGTAATCCTACCTACTTAGGAGGCTGAGGTCTAAGGATCAAGCTTCAAAGCCAGCCCCGGCAATAAAGACACTAACGACCAGCAACGAAGACACTAAAGACTGAGAGACTCATCTCTAATTAACCACCAGAAAATTAGAAATGGTGCTGTGGTTCAGTAGGGTGGTAGACTTGAGCTGAAGAGCTCAGGAACAGCACCCGGGCCCAGATCCCAAGCCCTACAACCAAAACAAAACAAAAACAAACAACGACAACAAAAAAGTGATTTTTGGAAGATCCACTACATGAAGACAAGACTTGACTAGCAACAGGTAGCCAACACCCTGAAGATGATGCAACGATGATGATGATGATGACACTGACAATACAGATAGGTAAGTACCCAACAAACCTAAGGGCAAATTCTTCTTTTTTTTTTCTTTTTCCTTTAGGTTCTGAGGCTTGAACTCTGGGCCTGGGCACTGTTGTTAAGCCATTCAGCTCAAGGCTAGACCTCTACCACACTTCCCATTTTCTGGTGGTTCACTGGACATAAGAGACTCAAGGACTTTCATGCCTATGTTGGCTTTGAACCACCCTCCTCAGATCTCAGCCTCTGAGTAGCAGCGAGGATTACGGGTGCCTGGCCTAAGGGAAATTCTAAGAACAAAATATACTATGGCATGAAGCCAAGTGCTCAGGAAGTTTCTTGATCCTGTAGCTTTGTGACAAATACTCCAGGAGGGCAGTGACCATGCGGACCCACTGTTGGCAAAGTACTGAAACACAAAATCAACAGTTGCCTTTGAAAATCCAGGAAAAGGACAACCTAGGAAAACAGCAAGATTCTGAAGCTGTGAACAATTAATTTAATATTAACTATAAGTCCAGTGACTTTATATTTTCATGAATATGGTAAGTGTCATACTGCAAGACACCATACACTAGACACTCCAGACAGTAACCAGAGTCTAGGTACCTGTAAGAAATGAGTGCTAGACAAGTGCTCCGCCTCTGACCCATGTTCTTAAGCCTATTTTGCAAATTTAAAGCACAAACATGGAGATCCTGAAGTGCTAATTTTTTAAAATGAGAGCAAGGCAAGAAGTGTTGGGGTGCTGCAAGTCTCTGCCTTCAAACACAAAGCCCAAGAGGAAAGATGCTGTGGTCTCCGCATCCTGCTGGGAAAGTGGGCTTGCGTTTCATGAGCACGGCAGTCAACATCCTTACTGACTGGTGGGAACCATGAGGCTCTCACTCACATAGTTTTAGGTTTTAGAATATTTACATATTCTTACTCCCCTGCTCCCCCAGTCCTGGGGCTTGAACTCAGGGTGTAGGCACTGTCCCTGAGTTTCTTTTGCTCAAAGCTAGCACTTTACCACCGGAGCCACAGCACACCACTTTCAGCTTTTTCTATTTTCGTGATGCTGAGGCTTCATGCATGCTAGGCATGTACTCTACCACTAAGCCACATTCCTAACATTCCTAGCCCCAATTCTTTTTTTTTTTTTCTTTTTTTTGGGCTTGAACTTGGCTTGTATGGTGTCCCTGAACTACTTTTTACTCAAGGTAGCATGCTACCACTTGAGCCACAGTGCCACTTCTGGATTTTTCTGCCACTAGCAGCCTGTCTTTCTGTCTTTCTTTCTTTCTCTTTGTCTTTCTTTGTGGGTCATGGGGTTTGAACTCGGCCTGGGCGCTGCCCCTGAGCTTTTCAGCTCCTTACCTCTGCCTGAGTGTTGTCCCTGAGCTCTTCAGCTCAAGGCTATCCCCTACCCTTGAGCTAAGCCCCACTTCCCATTTTCTAGAGGTTAATTGTGCCTGGGCTAGCTTTGAACCATGATCCTCAGATCTCAGCCTCCTGATTAGTTAGGATTAGAGGTATATCTATCTTTCTTTTTTTTTTGTGCAAGACTAGGACTTGATCTTGGTACCTAATGCTTTTGCTCATTGGCAACCACTATACCAACCAATCCATGCTTCCAATGTCTACATGATTATTAAGATGCCATAGAAGCATGGCATTCACTTGTTGTGGCATATATGCCATACATACACAGCAGAAAGTATCTATATAGAATACTAACAGTGTACCTGTATTTTGCTAGTGACCTAACATGTGACTTATCTACTTGTGGTGTCAGAAAGTTTCAGATTTTAAAATAGATGCCCCTTAGAATGGTACCAAACATAAATTCCCAGTTACTTTCCTTCTTTTCCTTTTCCTTCACAGGGTCTTGTTGACAGTGAGGTTGGCAGGCTGGGAACGTGGTCATCCTGCCTTAATTAACCTTTCTAGTGCAGAGTTACATGTACACTACCACATCTGGATTCTAAACTCCCTTCCCTTTCCTTCTTCCCCTTGTCTCCTCCCCCTTCCCTTGCCTCATGTCCCTTTCTCCCTTTTTGGATGTACTGGAGACTCAGCTTAGGGCCTGTGCTTGCAAGAAAGTGCCTTATTGCTTAATTCACCTCTAGCCCACATTTCTTTTTTTCTCTTTTTTCTTTTTTGTGGGTCATGGGGCTAGAGCACTAGCCTGAGGAAAGCCCAAGGACAATGTGCAGGTCCTGAGTTCAAGCCCCAGGACTGGCAAAAATAAAAATAAACTGTCAGAAGAGGGCCTTACCTGGTTTGCACAGGGCTGGGCCGGTGGCAGGAGCACTGGCTCTCCCAAAAGTCACCGCCGGTTCAGCAGGATGGTCACCCCACCCGCCGCCACTGCTGGGTGGCTTCCCCCAGGCCGCTGTGCCGTTGTCCACCAGGGTGGCAGTGGAAGAGGGCTCTCCCCACGAGTTCTCAGCCTTTGAGTGCACATTCGGCATTTCTCCCCAGCCTGATGAAATGGAAACGGTGTCCACAAGAGAGAAAGTAAGAAAGTGAAATTGTAATTCAACTATCACGACGGCTCCAATGCTACTACTCCTGTGGGGTCTGACACTACCGCTCAAAAGGCTTACACCAGGGGAATTCTCACGAGTTCATTGCCTCACCAAGAAATGAAAATGTTTCAAGCAGTACCCACACACTAGAAAGCACCTGACTCTGACATAAGAGAAAGCTTATGCTATCAAATAAGAATAGTTAATGTAAATTTTAAACAGTTTAGCCTCAATATAGGTATTCACACTTGTGAAATTTATTACTTTTGTTCTTAAGGGAAATCGAAGGTCAAGACCAGCTCAGGTAAAACACTTAGTGAGGATGCCGTTTCCACAAACTGGGTGTAGTGGCTTAACTAATTCCAGGTATGTGGGAGGTGTATGCAGGACTGTCATGATAAAAATGAAGTAAAAAAGGGGCATAGTTCAAGTGGTGCAATTTTCTGTCTAGTAAGCACAAGGCTCTGAGTTCAAACCCTGATACTACTGAAAAATTTAAAAAGATCAAAATGCCCTTTAAAGGATGGTGGTCCAGTAGCAGAGTGTGTGCCTGCATGCGTGAATGTGTGTGTAAGGCTCTGGGTCCAAGTTACAGCCCCACAGACCTGCGCAGAGGTGGCTGCGCTAAGTTGGCTTCACCATTAACCCACTGCCACAGCCAAGCAAGGCACAGCTGCTAGAGGTGTGAGGGACCTTAGTACTGCTGAGTGTGTTGAGGCTGCCCAGCCACCACGGCCAAGCATGGGAAGTTCAGGTCAGTGCCCACAGCTTAGACAAGTGCCAAGCCAGCTGTGCGTGTACACATCCTTTGGTGACCAGCCTGTGCGTGTGGAATTGGGGGAGGCCTTTGTGCTGAGCCATTGGCACCAACAGGGAACTACAAACCTGAGTGAGAGAAAGCCTGCCAGGTGCTTTACTGGTAAAGGACCCTGGCAGACTCAAGCTGAGTGGTATTGGAGTACTTCAAATGCAAGAAATCAAAGACGGGGCCGGGAGTTTGGCCTAGTGGAAGAGTGCTTGCCTAGCATGCATGAAGACCCGGGTTCAATTCCTCGGTACCCCACATACATAGCAAAAAAGCTGGAAGTGGTGCTGAGGCTCAAGTGGTAGAGCTCTAGCCTTGAGAAGTCCAAGGACAGTGCTCAAGCCCTGACCCCAAGCCCAGGACTGGCAAAAAAAAAGAAATCAAAGACATCTGTCAGATCATACTACTTTTAGTATACCATTTCTTTTTTTTTCTTTTTAGTATACCATTTCTTTTTTTTTCTTTTTAGTATACCATTTCTTTTTTTTTCTTTTTAGTATACCATTTCTTTTTTTTTCTTTTTAGTATACCATTTCTTTTTTTTTCTTTTTAGTATACCATTTCTGTACCAAGGAGTTCTGGAGTCCTAATTTCTTTTCAGTGCCTTCAACTGAACAAATACAGATTTGTGAACAACAAATTAGCAAAACTAACAAACACCACAAGAAATTGTAGCTTTCATTCACTTTAAATTCTTGCTGAAGCCTGAATTCAGGCCTCTCACACTAATCTGGCTTCCACTCAAGATTGGGGCTCTACCACCTGAAGCACAGCTCCACTTGTAGCATTAGGTGGTTAATCAGAGATGAGTCTCAAGCACTTTTCTGTCTGGGATGGCTTACCCTCCTGAGTAGCTAAGAATATAGACACGAGCCACTGGAGCCTACCTGCGTGTGTGTGTGTGTGTGTGTGTGTGTGTGTGTGTGAGAGAGAGAGACAGAGAGAGAGAGAGAGAGAGAGAGAGAGAGAGAGAGAGAGAGAGAGAGAGAGAGAGAGACAGAAAGAGAGAAAGGGGAGGGGGAAAGGGAAAGGGGGAGGAGGAGAGGGAGAGGAAGTGGGAGGATTGAATTTATAACCTCAAACCTAGCTAGGCATGCAATCTACTATTGAGCTGCACCTCTACCCCAAATAAGCTTTCTTCATGTTGGAGACAACAAACTATATAAGTAAGTGGCTGTGCCTGTAATCCTAGCTATTCAGGAGGCTGAGATCTGAGGATTGAGGTTCAAAGTCAGCTCAGACAGGGAAGTCCATGAGATTCTTTTTTTTTTTTTTTTTTTTTTGTGGGTCATGGGGCTTCAACTCTGGGGCCTGGGTGTCCCTGAGCTCTTCAGCTCAAGGCTACAGCACTACCCCTTGAGCTACTGGCCCACTTACTATTTTCTTTTCTTTTCCTTTTTTTTTTTTTTGGTGGGTTATAGGGCTTGGACTCTGCTTGGGTGCGGTCCCTGAGCTCTTCTGCTCAAGGCTACTGCCCTACCACTGAGCCAAGCCCCACTTCTCATTTTCTAGAGGTTAACTGGAGATAAGAGTCTCAGGTCTTTTTGTGCCTGGGCTGGTTTTGAACCTTGATCCTCAGATGTCAGTCTCCTGAGTAGCTAGGATTACAGGCAGAGCCACAGGCCTGCCTGTAAGATAAGAATCTCAAGTTCTTTAGTACCGGGCCTGGCTTTGAACAGCAGTCCTCAGATTTCAGCCTCCTGAATAGCTAGGATTTCAGGTATGAGCCACCTTGCCCAGCTAGTCCAAGAGATTCTTATCTCGAATTAACCATAAGAAAACTGGAACTGGCCCTGTGGCTCAAAGTGCTCTGTAGAGCGCTGTCAAGTGTTTTTTGGATTTGTTTAATTGCCTTAGAGACATAAGTAAATGCGGTGTCCACTCCCTCAAGGAGTAGAAAGAACGGCTTGGTGCTACCATGACCTGACAACTTCAGGTTCTGGGCGTCAAGGTGCTATCACACAAGGTGGTGCAGCACACCAGGCAGCATCAGAGCGCATCCTGGTCACTTACTCTGATAAAGGCTTTTATCGGGGCTCTACTGCTAGAATGGGGCTAAACCAGGGCTAAGCGAACTGCTACTTCACTACCTGCCATGCATCACTTTTCCTCAGGCTCATACCAACCGCAAGTGAGAAGGCACACTTTATAAAACAGGAGTTAGCAATATCCTTCAGGGCTAATGACCGCCTTAAAACTACACCACAAGTGAGAAATAACACCCCAATTCTCCTTCAACCCTGTAAAACCAACACAGGTCCATGGCAACACTGTACACTTTCGGAACATCATTAGGCTCTCCTAAGTGGAGGCAACTGTCTGGAGTGAGGAAGCCCAGGTATTAGGACAGCCCATGCAGGTGCTCCAACCACTAGTCAGCACCCAGCCTGGCAGCTGTGTCCCCTGTATGGAGAGTGATGTGGCAACACACTGTGGCAGGAGCTGCCATGAACCTACATGAGACCTTACAGGCTCAAAGGATAGCTTGGCCTACAAGCTTGCCAAGTTGCAGGCTTGTGAGGATGACGACCTTTGCTCTCACTGCAGAGGACAACTCCGTTCAGGTCCAGGGTGGGACTTCACAGGTAATGCAGAACAGGAATACCATGAGTTGTACCACGATAGGAAGCATTAAGCCCTGGATAAGAAAAAGATTCCTAACAACCCTATTACATGTTGCGTGATATACTCAACTTGACAAAAGTTGTGCATTAAGTGGTAAAACTAAATTCATAATTGTTTCTATAATAATGCTACATAGGACCATAGAGCTAGAGAGGAGAGCAAGGAAGCTGCAGTTTGTTGAGAATGGAATGGACACAGCATCGTTTTCTTCCTCTTCACCTGAAGATAATATATAACTTGTTTAAAAATTCTATTTTTTGGTTCGGGAGTTTGGCCTAGTGGCAGAGTGCTTGCCTAGCATGCATGATGCCCTCCTGGGTTAGATTCCCTGATACCACATACACAGAAAAAGCCAGAAGTGGTGCTGTGGCTCAAGTGGAAGAGCGCTAGCCTTGAGAAAGCCCAGGGACAGTGCCCAAGCCCTGAGTTCAAGCCCCAGGACTGGCAAAGAAAAAAAATTCTAATTTTCCACATAAAAAAGACTGATTTTGGATCCTCTAAGTAAGAATGTCTTTATTGTGGAGGTCACATTCCATGTCTATTCAAGACTAGTTAAAGTCTGGGTATGTAGTTCAATGACAGAGTGCTTGTCTAACACAAAGGCCTTGGAAATAGTTTATAGATTGACATATGCGAGTGGGAAAAGCTGAGAGCAAATACAGTATGGGTCCCCTCTGTAGAGTGTCACCGAAAATGGCAGGCCATATGCAAGTCACTGTGAGGCCCCACCTTTCCCCTTGTGACAAGTGATATAGGAAATTAGCTACTCAAAGACTGTGTATGGTTACAGACACTGGTAGTCAAGCTTGCCCAGTGCTGTCCTAGATTCTGGTGATGGGCAAGAGCCCTGCACCAGGTCCTCCTGTCTTCTAGGAGGGGGCACAGGACTGTTCACCATGGGCAGAACCTGGCAGGTATGTTATACACACACACACATACACACACACACACACACACACACACACTTCTTTTTCTGGTACTGGGCCTTGAACTCAGGGTCTCATGCTTTCACTTAGCTTTGTAAATCACAGCTGGTGTGCTATGACACGAGCCACACCTTCAGTACTAGTTTTCTGCTAGTTAACTAGGATAGGGACAGCTGTCTCATGTATTTGCTTACCTGGCTAGCTTCAAACTATGACCCTTAGATCTCAGCCTTCTGAGTAGCTAAGATGGCAGATGCTGTGTGTCTATGTGTGTGCACATGTGCTGGCAAACTTTTTATTTATGTATGTATTTATTTATTATTTATTGCCAGTCCTGGGGCTTGAACTCAAGGCCTGGGCCCTGTCCTTAGGCTTTCTCAAGGCTAGCACTCTGCCACTTGTGCCTCATCACTTCTGGCTCTTCTGTATTAGTGGTTCTGAGGAATCAAACCCAGGGCCTTGTGCATGCTAAGTGAGCACTCTACCACTAGGCCATGCTCCAGGGCCTTAAATGTTAACTCTTCTAAGAATACCTTCTCAATACCTTTACTATGCTATCACTGCTGATCAAAGCTCAGAGTTTAATATTACTGGCCTCTCCTGCTACACTGCCCAATGCCTGCATTTTCAAATTCCCTTTTCGCCATCAATTATCTTATTTCCCTTGTTCTTTTATATACTTCATAGAATTTTAAGTGCTTAGAAATGATAGTCATGTAATAGAAAAAAAATATTCAAATATATCAAGAAAGTAGCTGCTTGCTATTGGGTGTGAAGTGGGGGTAGAGGTCTAAAGGCAGCCACTCTCATGACTTCAGAGTCCGATGAGTAAAAACAAGCCACAACTCTGGAAGTCTATATATACATTTTCCTTAAAAAACAATGGCTCAAGATGGGTGTTAATGGTTGTAGTCCTAGCTACGCGGGAGGCCGAGATCTGAGGACTTTGACTTGAAGCTAGCCCAGGCATGAAAGTGTGTCAAAGTACAATTAACCAGCAAAAAGCTAGAAGTGGAGCTGTAGCTCAAATGGTAGAGTGCTGGCCTTGAGCACAAAAGCTCAGGTGCAGCAAGCACTTATGCTCTGCATTCAATTCCTAAGACTAGCAAAAGCGAGAGAGGGGAGAAAGAGAGGGAGGAGGGGGGATGGGGGGAAAAGATTCACTGAAAGTGGACTAAATAGGGTTAGGCTGTGCTTTGGACCCTTGGCGTGGTGGCACCTAACTACAAGTGGATCCATACTGATTTTCTGATGGTCTTGCAAGGTGAAGCTGCCAGGGCCTTGAGTGGAAGCTGAAAAACCATTTGCAGCAAGGGGACTGAAGAGGTTCAGTAGAACAGTGGCACTGAATTTATGCAAAAGGATGGCTCTTTGTTCAGCAGCTGCTCCATGTCTAGAATGCCTTCCTCTCTGTGGCCTTGGCCTCCCTGGGCTTGCTACACCCCCAGCATTGTTTCACTATGTACAGTCTCTGCTTCCCTCACCCGCTGGCTTGCAAGTTCTACAGGGCAGGGGCTTGACTCCTGCTCCCCTATCTACCCGAGTACTAGAACGCAGCCAGGACAATAGGCCCCAACACAGTCTAACAACTTGTTGGACCCTGCTTAGACTTGTGTTCTTGTCTCTGCAAGAGAGGTAACACAAGCCCCCTTGTGCTTGCCTTTTTGTCTACTCCACTGACAAGTAGACTGCCCACACCTGCCCTTTCCGTGACCTCTCTTCAAGATGGACAAGCAGCCAGTCTCCTATGGGGCAGAAGGCACTATCCTCCCTTTACATCCATTCTCTTTTCTAATTACTCCTTTCTGTTGGCCTTTAAATATGCTTTCACCTACTACTTTGGAGGTCTTGGTGATAGAATCCACGGACATGTGCATTCTAGACAAGCACATCCTCCCTCAGCTTCCACACTAATTATTTCTTAGGGATGGCCTTTCCACCTCAGCTGCACTAAGATTTGGTCTTCCACATATTTTTTTACTGTGTCTGAATTCCATGCCTCCAGCTGGGCTCAGGAATGTACCAGCACGCGGGGTAATCCTTACCCAGCTCTAAGCTGCTTCCATCTGGCCTTCTCTTTTGTTCCCACACTCTTTCAAGTCAGCTTCCATTCTCACTCTACACTGCAACCTTCCTGTCTCCTCTCCATCCCTAGCATGGCTTCCCATTTATCCATTCTTCATTTTCTAGCCACAACTGATTCTACAAAAAGTGTAGGCTTCTACCTCTGCTTAAAAGACCCCACCTGACCCTGCCTTGGGTCCCTCTTTTGGGCTGCTTCCCACTGCAAGGCCTCCCACCATCACAAGGTGCACACACTCTGGCTTCCCTGGACCACCTCAGGGGAGCAAAGATGGAGACAGATGGAAAGAGCCAGTATAGTGGCACTGATGGCACTGTAGAATAGGAAGCTGTGTGACAAGACTTTCCAGATGGGTCTGCTCAGGAATCTGTCTAGGACACTGTTTCAAGCCAACAACTACATGTATGACAAGTCATGGATACCCATTTAGCTTCCCTCTCCAAGCCTTCTGGAATCACAGAGGACTAGAATGGACACAACCATGTAGCCTTCCCCCCACAGGCTGAACTCTGGGTGTCACAAGATGCCTGTCATGGGGGGAAGGGAAACAGGGACAAAAACATGAGAGGGGTTATCAATGTGCAAGAAGTAATGTATCCACTACCTGATGAATGTAACTGTAACTCCTCTATACATTACACAGACAATTAAAAAAATAATAAAAGAGATTCCAAGAGTGGCTATGCATACAATAAATTGCTTTTAGAATTTGGACCTAAGGCTTTTGAAAATAAAAAAATATCACATGGAAAAAAAAGATGCCTGCCATATATGACCCATGTCTGAGGGGCCTTGGAGAGCTGCTCTCTCCCTTTAAGTCTTATCTTTACTGTATGTCTATAAATTCAGAGGTAAATAAAACCGGAAGGTACCTCTAACACGAACTCATAATAGGAAGCCTGATCCTAACAGCTGGGTGGGATAGGGCTCTACTTGGAACAAAAACACACAGGGAATAGCAGTTCTGAGGGAGGGATGGCTTTAATAACATTACAAGGAAGAGGTCAGGTTTTGAGCTCAGTTGGAGAAAGTGTGACATGGTATGTGGAGGAGTGCAGTTTTGGGGTGTTATAATCTCTAAGAGCTACTTACACCCATTGCTTAGGTAATTTTATGCTGGAAGCAAGATGGTACTTTGCATGACACATCAATACTGGCATTAGAAACCTGGAGGCTACTGTGCTCTCTAGCATCTAGCTGCATTCAGACTTCTGGTCTGAATCTTCTCAGCATCCAATTACACAAACAGGAATCCAAAGCACAAATATTTCACATTGGAATTCCTCTCTCAACTGAAATCAAAACATAACTCATAATGGCCTTCACACTTTACAAAATCTGTCTTATTGCAGAGCTGAGAAACACTGAGAATGAGCTTCACCACAGACCCAACTAGACTCTCTGGGTCTTCTGGGATGGACTGATTGCCCTCCTTCTCCTTTCCTCCCCTCCCACCCACCAGCTTCAAGGGAGTTCTATGGAAAGTAGGGACAAAGAATCAATGGATCATCTGATAAAAGTATTTCATAGATGAACACAGATGAACATAATGGATCCCAATCTTTCCTAAGAGGGGTATTTTTCTTTTCTCTTGCATTTTATGGTCAATGCTGAAACTGTCATGTAGCGCTATGGAATGAATGTAAACCTGGGCTATTTGCACAATATAGGGTTCAGAGAATATGCTCATACTTTAAAACCTCACAACTTAGGACTAAAACTAGTTATAGCTTTAGCAGTCAAATCATATGGCACAAATGTGCCAAGAGCCTCTAAAATATGGTTACAACAACACTGAAAAAAAAACCTCCAAAGTATGAGGCTAAAACAAGAAAGGAATTCAAAACAGTTTCTAAAAGATGTCAATGGCTGGATGCTAGTGGCTCACACCTCTAATCCTAGCTACTCCAGGAGGCTGAGATCTGAAGAACCATAGTTTGAAGCCAGCCTCTGAAAAAAGGTCAATTAACTAGCAAAAAGTGGGGTGGAAGGCATGGTTCAAGTGATCTCAACACAGTAACAAAAGCAAATTAGATGAATTAAAACCCCAATACTAGTGCAAAATAGGTCAATTATCTATTAAATGATACAACCAACAAGGAACAAGAGCCTAGCACAATATAAACACAACTTCAAAGTATGTTATCCTCTGGCAATTTGAAGCAAAAAAAAAAAAAAAACCCACCAGTCTCTACAGAGTGCTCAGAGATCCTTTCCCTTGGCTAGTCAACTATTAGATCTTTATTTGCTGTTTTTAGATAGCCACGCCCAAAGGCCAAAGGACATTTGCCTTCCAGTCGCTAGCTACCGAATCTCTAGCCAGAGTACTTACGTATGTGCTGTAAGAATAAACTACTCTTTCACTCATAAAGCGGCATGGAGCACCTTCCGTACCTGGCCCGAGTAATGGCGACCGATTCAGCTGAGTGCTGGCCTGATGCGAAGGTGGAGTCTCAGCCCGGTGTGTGGTGCTTGAGGTGGGGGTCGTGGGTGTGGCAGTGGTCGTGGCACTGCTCTGGATGACTGGGTTGTTCCTGTCCCACATGTTTACAGTTTTATTGTTGTAGTTGCTTGGGTCCCCCCAAGCTGAGGTACCATCATCGATTTCCATTTTGCGTCGAATGGATGGTGGAGAGGGCTCCTCCCAGCCAGTCGCCTCACTGCTGTCCTTCTGCATGAGCGGCGCTGGGCCCCCAATCCACCCTGTCCCCGACTGCTTAACAGAAGCAGCTCCTCCCCAGTTACTCGAATTGTTGTCTTGGGCCTTGTGAGTCCAGTTCTGCTGGGGACCAGGTTTGAGAGCCTCGCCCCAGTTTGTAGCTGGATTTACCTTTGCACTTGTGCCATTGCCCCAGCTGCTGGTCCCAGACCTTGCAGCCTCATTCCAACCAGACCCCGATCTAGTACTGTCAGCCTCCCACCCAGATCCATTTTTCTTCCCATCCCCCAGGTGTCCAAGGACAGGAGATGGATCTGCCCAGTCTCCTCCTCCTGCACTCCAGCTGGGATTTGATCTTTGTCCATCACCCCAGTTCTGGGATTTGGGTTTTTGAGTCTCACCCCAGGTGGGTGCCTTGTCCTCCTGATTTACGGTCCCACTCCAGGCATGGCCACTCTTGGCAGCAGCAGCATTAGTAACAGCAGTAGAGCTCATCGAGTCCCCCCACACCCCGGGGCCACTGGGCAGTTTGTTGCTGTCTCCCCACCCTGTGTTTGCTGGCGCAGCGGTGGGTGGCGAGCTGACCCACCCCGATACTGAAGAGGTATTTGTACTGTTCACGATGGACCCATCGTTCTTCCCCCCTGAGTTTGAAGGCTGAGTAGCTACACAACCCCAGGCCTCTGTCCCATTGTCATTTTTCCTTTCAGACCTAGGGGACTCTTCAAATTCCCAGGCAGTGTTTTGCTTTACAGGAGTCTGTCCCCAACCAGTATTAGACAGAACTCTTGGGTCAAGGTCGTTCCTTGGCAGCTGGATGTGTCCTTGGTCTATAACACCTTTATCTCGCCGCCTGCACTCTGCAACACCTTCCCGCCCAGTGCCTCCATCACCATGGCTGCTAGAGCCATCACTACTTCCTCCGCTTGCGGTGGCTCCAGAAGATGCAGCTTTGGCCCACGTGTTCATGTGCTCACCACCTGGCTGCTGGGCAGGAGGGTGGCTGGCAACACTGGCGCTCTCCCACCCTGGGGATCCTTTTCCACTGACATCACCATTGGAATGCTGGTTTGGGGACTTGCCCCACTCTCCATTCACACCACTAGAGGAGTTCCGGCTGGGATGGCCCCAGGCTCCGGAATGGATATTACTGACTCCACTGCTGCTGCCCCTTCCCCAGGAGAGGATCCCGGGTCCCGCAGGAGGCCCCGAGTCCCAAGCGCTCCCTCCATTCCCTTCCTTTTGCCCAGCACTGCTGGATCCATTTTGCTTAGCACTTAATGCTGAGTTCACAGTGTCTCCATTCCCCTGATTGAACCCAGGATTATTACTTCCTGTAGCAGGATTGCTGGAGGAGAGTCCCCACACTGAACTGCTCATTCCTTCCCCACCACCCCCACTGCCTTGAGACACTGATGATCCGTTAGCACCAGGAAGGCCTTGCAGGTGGGGCGGGATGATGGCCCCCATACCAACAGCCATGCCCCAGTTTGGCAGTCCGTCTGTCTGCATCCCACTGACAGGGTTTGGTGAAGAGCTCATGGAGTTAGTGTTATTTGGCCCATCAGTGTTAAGGTTCTGAGACTGTACGCTGAAAGACACATTCTGAGAAGTGGACGTTTGTGGTTCTGTGCTCTCTGGTGGCAGCAGGTTTCCCCATGCACCTAGAGTGCCCGCTGCATTCCCATTCTGACTGCCCATGCTCTGACCTATGGCACTGACTGGACTGCAAATACTGGAAGGGTTGCCTGTTGCCACAGGTCCTTCATGTCCAAGCACAGGCCAGGCAGCTGGGTTGGCATTAGGATTAAGGTTAAGATTAATGCCGGCATTGGAGTTGGAAGCACCCCAGCAATTCTGACTTCTCCCATCTCCAATCATATTGTCCATTTTTCCATCCCCACCACCAATAGAACAGTGAGCCAGGCCAGAGCTGGAGCCTGTGGCTACACCCCACACTCTGGCCGCACTTCCGTTCCCATTAGCTCCCCCTGCCCCAAGGGCACTCTGATGAGAAGGGCTTTGGACGAGTGCGCCACTGGCGCCATTATTGCCATTTGTCTTCTTGGTATGTCCTGTGAAGCTGCCCTGGGCACTCCCTGTAGCCATGCTACTGTTCTCTGAGCCACAGTTGGAGGCAGAGTCAGTGTCTGCAGGACATTCCGAGGCAGACTCAGTCTCTGTTCCTGGGATGGTTGGCCAAGCCTCCTGGTCAGTCTTGTCAATGATCACTTTATCCCAGCTGCAGTTGGCTTCGCTCCTGTAGGAGGGCTGCTGTCCCCACTGAGAATTTTCATAATGATCTGCCAGTCCACTGTGACCAAGATCTGGAAGAAATGGAATGGAATATCAAAATTTGATATTCATGCCACTTGTCAATGAATCAACAGTGAACTAATATTTGGGGGAAGTTCTATATTTAGTTCAACTTTTCAGTTCAAAATGACCAAGTAATATAAAAGACTTGAAGAGCTCAGCGAGATTGCTCATACCTATAATCCTAGCTACTCAGGAGGCTGAGATCTTAGGATCAAGGTTCAAAACCAGCCCAGGCACTATTGACCATGAGACTAACCACCAAAAAACTGGAAGTGGCCCTGTGGATCAATGGGTAGGGCGGTAGCTTTGAGCTGAAGAGCTCAGGGACAGCGCCCAGGTCCAGAGTTCAAGCCCCACGACCAAACAAAAAAAAAAAGAAAAAAAAAGACTTGAAGAGGCTAAAGGTACCATCTCTGAATTAAAAAAAAAAGGGGGGGGGCTGGGAGTTTGGCCAAGTGGTAGAGTGCTTGCCTAGCATGCACGAAAACCTGGGTTCCATTCCTCCGTACCACATACTTAGAAAAAGCTGGAAGTGGTACTGTGGTTCAAGTGGTAGAGATCTAGCCTTGAGAAAGTCCAAGGACAGTGCTCAGGTCCTGAGCTCAAGCCCAGGACTGGCCAAAAAAAAGTTTCTTAGACGCTCCCACTATAAAATTAATCTGTACCCTCATACTACTTTCCTGTCCCTTTGGGCATATGTGCTAAAGAAAATGGCCGATGTGGAGTACATGCCTAGGCAACTTTTGCAAATATGTAGATTTGGGAATCGCTAGCAAAGATATTAAATTCTCCTGGGCTTCTGAGTACAGTTCAAGAGTCCTAATGAGGGCAGGGATGTGGCTCAAGTGGCAGAGTACTTGCCTACCATGCACCAGATCCTCAGGTTCAAGCTCCAGTATTGAAAAACAAAATTTAGACGGGTACAGTGGCTCACGCCTGTAATCCTAGCTACTCAGGAGGCTGAGATCTGAGGATCACAGTTCAAAGCCAGCTCGCCAGCTTGGGCACAAAAGAGCCTGAGACTCTTATCTCCAATTAACCTCTAAAAACAGGAAGTGGCCCTTGGCTCAAGGGTAGGGTGGTAGCCTTGAACTGAAAAGCTCAGGGACAGCGCCCAGGCAGAGTTCAAGCCCTAAGCCCCATTAAAAAAAAAATTAAAAATTAAAAACAAATAACCCCAAAAGAGTTTCAATGAGGTATAATGACCTTCCCTTTCCTATAGCCAATAGCTTGCTGTTCTTCAATGACAGCCAGCCCCCTCCCTCTTCAGATTTGGCTATAAACATTTATGCTCTGATTCACTCAGAAACACTGTCTACCATCATATCTTCAAGGAGCCTACCTTGAGAAATCGGTCTTAATTCAGTGATTTTGTGTGTGTGCTTTTGTGTCAGGCATGGGGCTGGAACTCTGGACCTGGGTGCTGTCCCTGAGCCCTTCAACTCATGGCTAGTACCCTATTCCCTTGAACACAGGGCCACTTGTAGCTTTCTGGTGGTTCATTGGAGATAAAAGTCTCACAGACTTTAGGGCCTAGACTAGCTTTGAACAGAGATCCTCAGATCTCAGCTTCCTAAGTAGCTTGGATTACAGGTGTGAGCCACCAAGCCAAGCCAGTTTGATTTTTAATTACCCTGAATCTGTGTTTATCACCACACTTTTCTAACAAGATTTACTTATAATTAAATTCCCTCTAAAAACATTGGATAATTAGGTAAGTTTTTGGGATTCTATTATGCCAATATAGTCTTTCACTTAGATTACATCTAATGACAAGTTGTGAAGTTCTTTGACAACAGAAAGTATACATAGTCTTTATTGATTAAAACACATTAGTCGTATAAGGGGGCTTCATGGAGACACTTCCATATACATAAACAATTGTTTGCTTATTTTTGGTGCATGTGTTGGGCTTGAACTCAGGGCCTCGGCATTATTCCTAAATTCTTTTGTACAAAGCTAGTGCTCTACCACTTTGAGCCACAACTCTACTTTTGGTTTTCTGGCATCTATTAGAGATAAAGAGTTTCACAGACTTTCCTGACTGGTCTGGCTTTGAACAATGATCCTCAGCCCCTAAATAGCTTGGATTACACTCATGAGGCACCAGTGCCCAGCGTAATATATCAATTTTTTTTGTGTGTGTGTGTGGGGGTCATGGGGCTTGAACTCAGCTTGAGTGCTATCCCTGAGCTCTTCAGCTCAAGGCTACCACCCTACGCCTGGGCATTGTCCAGTGAACTTTTCAGCTCAAGGCTACTGCTCTACCCTTGAGCCAAGCCCCACTTCCCGGTTTTTCTAGAAATTAATTGGAGATAAGAGTCTCAGGTCTTTTTGTGCTTGGGCTCACTTTGAACCTTGATCCTCAGATCTCAGCCTCCTGAGGAGCTAGGATTATAGGCATGAGCTACTAGCTGGCTTGGCGAAAAATAATTTTTAACAATTTAATTGTTCTATTTTCATACATATAAATGAAGTATATTTACCATATTAATCTTTACTCACCGCCCCCTCCCTTTTCTCTTTCTTTTCTCCCTCTCTCTCTTCTCCTCTCTCTCTCTTTCTCTCTCTCTCTTTCTTTTTTTCTTTCTCTCCCTCAGCCATAGGGCTTGAATATAGAGCCTGGGCACTGTCCTGAACTCTTTTTTTTGGGGGGGGGGGGGCAGTTCCGTGGCTTGAATTCAGCGTCTGAGTGCTGTCTTTGGACTTTCTCAAGGCTAGAGTTCTACCACTTGAGCTCTAATTTTTCCTCATTATTTTTAAAACAGGGTCTTACTTTCTGTCTGGACATGATCCGCTTATGTTAGGTTTCCTATGTAGCTAGTATAGCAGGCATGACCACCATATCCAGCTCTTCCCTGAGAAAGGGTCTCACAAAATATAAATATATAAAATATAATATATATATATATATATATATTTTCCCCCTCCTGTTTGCACTGACCTCCAACTGCAATTCAAACAATCTCAGCCTCCAAAGTGGCTATGATTATGGGGGTGAGCTACTAGTACCCAACCAATTAGTTGATTCAAGTATCAAATCTATTAAGGCAGAGAGAAGTAATGTACTTACTACCCGATGAAGGTAATTGTAACCTCTCTATATATTATCCTAATAATAAAAATTTTTAAAATCTATTAATGCAAAGATATTTTAATATGATAAAATATACAACATAAAATATTCCATTTCAACCCTTTCTGAGTACAGAATTACCTAGTATCAAGTATTAAAAAATTAAAAACACATTTAATGTAACTATCTGTCTTGCAGAATTTCTCTATCATCTCAAATGCATTCAAACCACTTCTTCCATTCCTCCAGCTGCTGCTAACATCAGTCTGTTTTTATGAGTGGGATTATTCCAAGTGCCTCCTGTGAGGGGACTCACACTATATTTGTATGTGACTGTCATATTTCATTTTGCCTAATGTTTTTAGAGTTCATTCATACTCCATTTGTTTTTATGGCTGGATTACTACTATCATTAACTACTGTTATTCCACTTTACACACAGACCTCATTTTGTTTCTGCACTTACATGTTGATGGTCATGTGGTTCTTTCCACCTCTTGGTCATTTTGAATAATGTTGCTATGAATGTAAGTATACAAATCATTGTTTCAGTTCCTTCTTGCAATTGTTTTTGGAATATAGGAGTAGTTTTACTGATTCATATAAAAATTCTGTTTAGGAAAGCATGGCTCAAGTGGTAGTGTATTAGCTGCAAGCAAAAAAGCCAAATGAGAATGAGGCATTCATTGCCACACTTGGCCTTGATTAGATTATTACACTAACTATAGGGCCTGGATCTGAAGTAACTCCCAATCTCATATGTTGGGAGCTTTAGTCCGCCTCTGAGGGCTCTATGCTAGAGGGTTCTGGAAACTTTAGGAGATGAGACCTAACTGGAAGAAATAGGTCACTAGGGTGAGTCCTTATAGTTATCTTGTCCCTATCATAATTATGATACCACCACCACCACCACCACCACCACCATCACAGGCCACCATTACCATCTTCACCACCACATATTCTTTTTTTGGCGGGTGAGTAATGTGGCTTGAACTATGCCTGGGTGCTGTCCCTAAGCTCTTCAGCTCCAGGCTACCACCTTACCCTTGAGCCAAGCCCCACTTCCTGTTTTCTACAGGTTAATTGGAGATAAGAGTCTCAGGTCCTTTTATGCCCGGGCTGGCTTTGAACCTTGATCCTCGGATCTCAGCCTCCTGAGTAGCTACGATACAGTCGTGAGCCACCGTGCCGACCCACCACATATTCTTTCAACAGGAACCTCCAGACATGTCCCTTACCAAAACAAAAACTTTCTCTTTATATTGAAAAGACATTTAGTGTCATAAAAGAACTCCAACTTCAAAAACATTTGACTCAGATACTTTTCAGAAATCAAAGTCTCCTGTATTATCAATTCACAAATCCTAAGTAGTCCAATGAACTGAACTACAGAGGGGAAAATTAATTAAAATGACTGTTTTCTAGGAGCAGGCTTTTTCTTTTTTTGGGGGGGGAGTTAGTTGTAGGACTTGAACTGGGCCACCATTACCATCTCCACCACCACATATTTTTTTTTGGGGGGGGGGGTGAGTAAGGTGGCTTGAACTCTGCCTGGGCGCTGTCCCTGCCTGAGCTTTTCAGCTCCAGGCTACTATCCCACCCCTTTGAGCCACAGGGTCACTTCCAGTCTTTTGGAGGTTAATTAGAGATAAGAGTCTCCCGGACTTTAGTGCTTAGTGCCCAGTGCCCGGGCTGATGATGAACCTTGATCCTCAGATCTGTCTCCTGGGTAGCTAGGATTATAGGCAAGAGCCACCACACCGGCTAGGAGCAGGCAATTTCAACTAAAGGAAAATTCAAGATGAACGAAGACTGAATTCTCTCTTAAACATCTCAACTGTTCTGTATAGCACTGGAGTTTGTAAAGCTGAAGCCCACACACTTGACATGCAGCATGTCTGAGGAAGCTTGTAAGAATTTTCATATCCTTAAGATAGTCACACGGCTCACAACAACTGTAACTATTTTCAAACACATGGTGTAACTCAACCTTACAGAAAAACTAATGTCTCTTTTCCAAACAGTGAAGAAAAAGCACAGAGAGGTAGTATGACTTAAGTTTGCAACTAACACATAGCGAGGAATAAACTGAAATTTGTGATTTCGGAAAAAGATTTTTAGTACTTTCTGCCATGTAATTTAGTTATCAAAATAATTTCCCCTGAAAGAGAACAAAAGAAGCTCAGGCAAAACATTAAATCCTCCTTTCATCGTCTGCTTGCATGTTTTACAGATTTGATAAATGTCTATAAAAATCTATATAGGGGCTGGAAGCGGAGTCTAATGGTAGAGTGCTTGCCTTGTATGCACAAAGCCCTGGGTTCAATTTCTTAGTACCACATACTCAGAAAAAGCCAGAAGCAGTGCTACGGTTCAAGTGGCAGGGCGCTAGCCTTGAGCAAAGAGTGTTCAAGGACCGTGCTTGGGCTAGGCTCTGAGTTCAAGCCCGAGGACTAGCAAAAACAAAAAACAAAAAAACAACAACTATATGAGGTGAATACATTAAAAGGGTTACTGTTTAGAGAGAAAAGCTTTCCTGCTTTAATTTTTTAATTTCCAAATGTCATCATATGAAGATAAATTTTCTTGTAAAAAAACTGATTATAAGCCTTCTAAAAGGCATAGTAAGACAAATTTTAATTAAGTGTCAAATTAATCAGACAGAAAAGCATAGACAAGCTCTACTTCAAAGCATGCTGACAACTACCTAACTAGTAATCACACAAACAGTAAATATGTCCATTCTTTACCTTCACCAGGCTACTAGAAATTGTAAAACATTGTAAAAAAATGGTTTACAATGGTTTAAACAGCTGACAATGGGTTTACTGGAAACAAATTCCTTGCTATGTGATTTACAGAGGGATGATAAAGACTATAAGTATTCTACGCTCTTGAGAACCCAAGATGCTGCTCTGTCCACTGCACAGTGAGTGTAAATATGTCAGCAATCATTCAGAATTCTAGTGCTGGACAGACTCATGTGACAACTGTTGTAAATGTAAGGAATTCCCAATGCAGAGCAGAAGAAAGGTTTGTTGGAAATAATAATGAAAGTGTCCAAAAGAATGAGCTTGTTTCTGTATGTCTTCCAAAGAGCAGGCAAAGGAGACTGTTTCCTCTAAGAACGTATTACAATGAAGAAAAGGGATAACAAGCTTGCTTAAGCAATGCTGTGGCCATGCCTTTAGCTCTGAAGCAGATCCCAGCAAGCAGCAGTGATCCAAGACGCCATTTTATCCAATCTGAACTGCTGCCAAGAGCTTAGGGACTCCATTCCAGCTCGCATGCAGGAAAGGAATGCCACAAGCTGACTGGGGAGAAGCAGCCTCTCTTAGCTCTTGGGTGGCTCTGAATTTCCTGCTCTGGGAGGATAGATCTGTGAGGAAATACCTGCACAAGGTGCTGCCCACCTCCTAGGAGACATTGCCTCTCAGAACTTCCCTGCTCTGGCTCCAATAGGTCAGCAGAGGCCAGCAGGAACTGCTTTCTGTAGAGCTGCCGGGATGCTCCAGAGCCAGCCTGGCGCAGGCACTAAGAACAATGCCCTTTCCACCCCAGGATTTAATCTTAAAGCCTGGATTATCTAATTGCAACCAACATGAAACTGATCTTCCTTCCTCTTTCACTTTAGCAGCAGCTTGCACTTCAGGAGTCAGTGACAATTAGCACCACAACCACTTTTCTAGTTTTTTTTTTTTGAAAGCCAGCCAGTAGAATAAGAGTAGACTGTCTACTGGCTGCATTCAAATCAACTATAATTCTACCAAACTGCCTTTGTTTTATATTCTTTCTTTTCCTAACAACCTCTCTGTTTGGCATACCAACACTAGTTGTAATATTCTAAGTGGGCCTCATATGATACATATAGGAATAGTCAGTCGTGGGGCTTGAATTTGGCCTGGGCACTGTCCCTGAGCTCTTTAGCTCAAGGCTACTGCTCTACACCTTGAGCCACAAGGCCACTTCTGGTTTTCTGGTGGTTAATTGGAGATAACAGTCTCATGGTCTGTAGTGCCCAGGCTGGCTTTGAACCTCGATCCTCAGATCTCAGTCTCCTGAGTAGCTAGAATTACAGGCATTTTTGCAGCATTGATAATAAAACTAGGTACCTTGGACATGGGTTCCAAAATCTTGAAAGCTTATCTAAGGATAAACTTTATCTAAGAATAAACTTTCACACCAGAACTTTCTAAATCAATTCCTTGATCACTTCTACTTATTTAAGCAAGTCCAGCAACACTTCTGTACTGGCAAGGTATACCCAAGTGAAGAGTTGTGTTCATTTTTTCATTAGTTTTCAAAAATAAGGGGCCGGGAGTTTGGCCTAGTGGTAGAGTGCTTGCCTAGCATGCACAAAGACCCGGGTTCGATTCCTTGGTACCACAAGAAAAAGCCAGAAGTGGTGCTGAGGCTCAAGTGGTAGAGTTCTAGCTTTGAGAAAAATCCAGGGACAGTCCTCAGGCCCTGAGCTTAAGCCCAGGACTGGCAAAAAAATAAAAATAAAAAATAAACATGTTAAATAAATACACTAAACTGTTTAGATGTGATTTTTTTTTTTTTTTTTTTTTTGCTCTATGAAGGTTGTTGTCCGGAGGACCATATTTCAGTGTGGAAAGTTGGCAGCGTGCATGACTATAAGTGCTCATAGATGAACTTACGGAACCATACTTTTCTCATTTTTCTCTGGCTTTATAGAAACAAACACTAGACCGTATCCCTCTACCAGAAGTTCAGCATATGAAAGGCTACTGGAAGTCACAGGCAAAGTTGTTTAAAAAAAACTAGTTTCAACTAGATCACAGTTGCAGAAAGTACTAACTTAACTATGACATGCTTCTTTCAAGTAGTTAATGCTACCGACAGATAAGTGAGAAATCCTGTAAATAAGAGAAGCACCAAATCCAACTGTGTCAAATCCAATTTGTGTCAAATCCAATTGACACAAATCTGTGCATATATATTTTATATATATAGTTAATATGAACCAATATACATCTATTTTTGTTGATAAGCAACAGAGTACTCAGATAAAAACAAAATCTCAAGCTGGGCGTGTAGCTCAATGACAGAGGGCTTAACCAGCAGCATGAGGCCCTGGGTCCTAGCCCTACCAGTCAAAACAAAAACCACCAACCAAACACCTCATTCTTCACAGTTTGTACCTGGCTGGAGCTTGCTGGGATGCGGCTGTGGCCCAACTCCAGAGAGAGGAGGAGGGCTTGCCCCTGCAGGCCCAGTACCCTGTGTTGGGTTCACACTGGTCAGAGTCCCAGTGGGCAAAGGCTGGCCTCTCTTTAATAGCTGCTTCTGTTCTTGTTGGCGGAAGCGTGGAGGCACCTCTCGAGGCAGGTAACGGGGTGCAGCTGGCTGCTGGCCAGTGGTGGACACACGTTTGCCATTGCTGCTGCTGGAGATAGTGCTGGTGGAAGTACTGGTACAGGTACCGGCAGGTTGGGGCTGGCTTGAACAGATCTTAGTAGGTTCTGGCACTGAAAAGAACAAAAGGAAAAAACAGCCAAAGGTTTAGTAGCACCTCCTCAAAATCCAACCCAAACAAAAGGAAAAATGCCATGTAGTATTTTGAAAAGAGCTGGTCTAAAGTAGAGAGTTATAGGTTAGAGACTCAGTTTCCCCACAGTGAACTACAGTTGATTCTCATACCTGATTTGCATCAGAATTACTGAGGGATCATAAAAGTCCAGAAGGTTTAGTTCAAGCCCCAGAAGCTCAAGTTCTCCTTCAGAGTGTGTGTGTGTGTGTGTGTGTGTGTGTGTGTGTGTGTGTGTGTGTGTGTGTGTGTGTGTGTGTGTGTGTGTGTGTGTGTGTGTGTGTGTGTGTGTGTGTGTGTGTGTGTGTGTGTGTGTGTGTGTGTGTGTGTGTGTGTGTGTGTGTGACTTAAGTTCTGAGGTAAAGGTGCTGTCACCACCTCCTAGGCCATCCTGTGAGAGCCACTGTTCTTGTTTAGGGTTTATACAAATCATGAGATCTTCATAAGTTCATGAATTTACATACATATGTGTGAGTAAACACAGACATATATATATATATATATATATATATATACACACACAGTACTTACATGTGTATAAATTTATTTGAATTTATAGTACACTCTTGGTTCCTGAACAGCACCAGGTCTCAGTATCAGCATTTGTGGCTCTGCTAAATTTGTTGGGCAAGAATGTAGGAGGCTCAACTAATGCTCAACTATGGTATAACACTAACCAAGTCCCTATATGCTGATGTCAGTGCAAAATAATTTGAACCTCTGGAGCTAGGTATGTAGCTTAGTAGTACAGTGCTTGCCTAGCATGCATGAAGTCTCAGGTTCAATTCCTCAGTATCACATAACAGAAAAAGCTGGAAGCAGGGCTGTAGCTCAAGTGGTAGAGTGCTATCCTTGAGCAAAAGAAGCTCAAGGACAGTGCCCAAGGCCTGAGTTGAAGTCCCAGGCCTGGCGGGGGAAAAAAAAAGAAAGAAAAAAAGAATCAGAACTTCAATAGTAGCTAGTTTTACCTTCAGCTTGAATGTGATACATCATTATATACAATAGTATGTACATTTATCATATTGTCTGAATATTTGGGAGGGAATAGTTTCTATTTAATCTATAAATGTCTTCAGTTTAAATCTGACTGAATACTATGTAAAAATGCATTTATATATAGTTCTGTGTATATCTGAAACTCTATGTATAACCCTTCTGAGCTAAAACTATTTCAAGTCAACACTGGGAGGTCCATGAGATACTACTTTTTTCCTTCACATTTCCAGATTTAGCTGGCATACAGTTTGGTCTCTCAAAGAGATGACTAACATGTCTGCTTGCTAGCATTCTCCACACATCCTACTCCCCCCAACCCTGCCCCAGACTAGCAAGTCCTCAATCTAGATGAAGCTACCATCTATTCTCTTCCCTCTTACTCACACAGCTATGGATCTCTTAAGAAAGCTCTGTGGCCACATGGTTTGGTGCCACTGTGACTGCATGGCCCCTAGATGCTTCCAGTCAATCTTACTTGGATCCCATGACCTGGGTCAGTGGCTCATTTATTCAGACATTTTCTTCCGCTCAAACCTCTAATGTCTTCTCCAATGTCAGACTAAAGTAGTCTGGGATGTTTACCAGTGATCTTCCTTCTTTTCCCTGTAGTATGTGTGTGAATCTCACCATCAGTGTCTGAGAAAGATGAGGGATGCCTGGGCCTTCAACCCACACTTATTCTAGAGAAAACACAAAGACACTCAGGTACGACCTGTGTCATGTGAACTCTTTTTTTTTTTGGGGGGGGGGTAGGTTGTGAGGCTTGAACTCTGGGCCTGGGCATTGTCCCTGAGCTCTTCAGCTCAAACCTACCACCCTACTCCTTGAGCCACAGCCCCACTTCTGATTTTCTGATGGTTAACTGGAGATAAGAGTCAGTCTTTAGTGCCGGGGCTGGCTTTGAACCATAATCCTCAGATCTCAGCCTCCTGAGTAGCTAGGATTATAGGTATGAGCTACCGCCGGCCTGAACTCATTAATTTATAAACATTTACATGTTTTTTAGCCAGTGCTTTAATCCATTGAGCATCATGGGGGATCTGGTCATTTGTGTTTCAATGTCAACTGACCCAAGCACTCAAACCTCTAATCTCATGTCCAATCCCAACAATCAGCCTTTCTCACTGGCTCCCAATTCCTCTTCATTACCTCCCAATCTCCTTCCTCTAGTCCAGTCAAACTTCTTCGAGATTGTATAAGCTACCTTTGTTGTTTCTCCACTTGATATTCTTCCTTTATCGAGCTTTTTACAAAAAAAAAATGCACTGCCCAATGCAATGCTAAAATCCCATACCATAATCGGATCTTTATTTTCTGACCTCTCAGTCTTTAGATCACTCTTAGATCACCAGTGAGAGCCACTCCAGCTCTCTTGGCAGGTTTTCTCTTCTGTCTTTTAAGGTCTTATCATGACACCCTTTTCTACTTGATACTTATCTTGGGACATTTGATCTATACTTATGAAGCCATAAGTCATGTTCCAAGTGCCAGATGGCTACTGAATACTGTCATCTAGAAATCTTACAAACACCTCAAATTCAACATTTTCCCAATATTCATTAGCTTTCTTTTTTTGGAGGGGGGGTTTATGGGGCTTGAACGCCGGCCTGGGCGCTGTCCCTGAGCTCTTCAGCTCAAGGCTACTACCTCACCCTTGAGCCACAGCCCCACTTCCCATATTCTAGCGATTAACTGGAAATGAGTGTCTGGGCTTTGTATTGCCTGGGCTGGCTTTGAACCACGATCCTCAGATCTCAGCTTTCAGAGTAGCTAGGATTATAAGCGTGAGCCACCATACCCAGCCTCACTAGTTTTCTTGACTCACTCTGTTAAGTTTTCCAGTTTCCCTAAGATTTATTACAAAATCCAAAGGAAGCAGAAAAGAAGGAAAGACAATTAAGAAAGAGACCAGCTGTGTGCTGGCGGCTCACGCCTCCAATACTAGCTACAAAGGAAGCTGAGATCCGAGGATCCCAGTTTGAAGCCAACCTGGGCAGGAATGTCCCTGTGAGACTCATCTCCAATTAACCATTCAAAAACCAAATGTGGGGGCTTTCTAGTGGTAGAAAGCTTGACTAGCATGCAGGAAGACCTGGGTTCGATTCCTCGGTACTACATACTTAGAAAAAAGCCAGACCTGGTGTTGTGACTCAAGTGATAGAACTCTAGCCTTGAGAAAACTCAAGGACAGTGCTCAGGAACTGAACTGAAGCCTAGGACTGGCCAAAAAAAAAAAAAAAAAAAAAAAAAAAAAGTAGGGTTATATCCTACAACTTGTCAGAAGAGGGAGCCCAGCCTACATCAAGCCACTGCAACATGGAGTAGAGAAGGCTGATTAGGGAGGCGTCTTGAAAAAGCTTCTCCTCTCAGGAAGAGGCTGCCATCTCCACCAAGCAGGAACTATGGGTCAAGTCCTGTGTACCACTGAACATGTGGCAAAGTAAAAGTTTAAGTTACAAGCAAGATTAGAATACAAATTAAACGTCTGAGTTTATAAACATTTACAAATAACTCAGATTCATAATTCAGTAACAGCATGGAACTTGAACTAACGGGACATCAAGCCATTCACTTTGATATATGGTTAATTAGCTTTTTTTTTTTGCCAGTCCTGGGCTTGAGCTCAGGGCCTGAGCACTGTCCCTGGACTTTCTCAAGGCTAGAGCTCTACCACTTGAGCCTCAGCACCACTTCTGGCTTTTTTCTATGTATGTGGTACCGAGGAATCGAACCCAGGTCTTCGTGCATGCTAGGCAAACACTTTAACCACTAGGCCAAACTCCCAGCCCGGTTAATTAGCTTTAAGTGCACTCTCTCTCTCTCTCTCTCTGTCTCTCTCTATATATATGTATATATATATATTTTTTAAATGAACCTTAATAAACATGGCTTAAACCATGTTTAACATCACATTTACACAAACTGTATTTTTGTAGTTAACCTCGCTCAATTTCAACCCATGAAAAAAACACAGAAACAAAGAAAATGTTGGCTTACAAATCCCTCACATCACATATACCAATACAATTAACTGGCAAATAAAGTACACACCTGCACACACACACACACACACACACACACACACACACACACACACACACACACACACACACACACACACACACACACACACACACACACACACACACACACACACACACACACACACACACACACACACACACACACACACACACACACACACACACACACACGGTATTCCCTGGCTCCCACTATTTGGTAGGGCAGGATACTACCTCACCTGGCCTGAACTTTTTTGTTGTTGTTGTTTGTGGCTCATGGGGCATGAACTCAGTTTGGGTACTGTCCTTGAGCTCTTCAACTCAAGGCTACCGCCCTACCCTTGAGCTACACCCCACTTCCCATTTTCTAGAGGTTAATTGGAGATAAGAGTCTCAGGTCCTCTAGTGCCCGGGCTGGCTTTGAACTGTGATCTTCAGATTTCAGCCTCCTGAGTAGCTAGGATTATAGGCGTGCCCGGCTGAACCTTTTTCTTTTCTTGCCAGTAATGGGGCTTGAACTCAGGTCCTAAGCACTGTCCTTGGGCTTGCTCTAGGCTAGAGCTCTACCACTTGAGCCATAGCACCACTTCTGGCTTTTTTTCTATGTATGTGGTACCAAAGAATTGAACCTGGGTCTTTGTACATGCTAGGCAAGCACTCTACACTAGGCCAAACTCCTGGCTGGTCTCCACAAAAATCAATCAATCAATCAGTCAATCAGGTCAGGACTTGAAAAAAATAGCCAGGGAGAAAATTTCTATTTTAGGTTATTTTTTTTGCCTGTCTTGGGGCTTCTTTTGCTCAAGGCTAGCACTCTACCACTAGAGCCACAGTGCTATTATTTTGAGCTAAGAATCAAAACTGAAACAATTCACACTTTTTTTTTCTTTGCCCAGTCCTGAGGTTGAACTCAGAGACTGGGCACTGTTCCTGAGCCTCTTTGTGTTCAAAGCTTACACTCTAGCATTTGAGCCACAGTGCCACTTCTGGCTTTTCCGAGTAGGTTACTGAAGGCAATAGTCTCGCAGGCTGGTTTTAAACTGTGACCCTCAGGTATCAGCCTCCTGAGTAGTTAGGTTTATAGGCTTGAGCCACCTACAACCTGCCTCAAACTTCTTTTTAAGTTGATTCAATATATCATATAATGCAATTTATAACTTAGTCTCTCTCAAGTATATTCAAGCTTTGGACTCACTCAAATTGGCTATACTTTTCCTACACCCAAACAACTCTGGGCTTGATCTCCTAACAGCCTAAAAACTAACCTGGTCCCAGAAGTTCTGCTACTCACTAACTCTGTCCCTGAAAGCTGCTTTCCTTCACTGAGTATCTCCCTCACATGAGAAGGACTCTGCCCATGGGTAGCTTCAGGGCACAGGAGGTGTTGGATTTGCAAATAGCTGCTGTGTGCCAGCTATATGTACAAGAGTGAAATCCTGGCACATCAGACTCATCATGTTCTTACTAAACTTTCACAGATCTGGTTTGTTAGTCTGTGCTCTGGAGATGACACCATCAGACATGAGAAACAGCACGTAAAACAATAGTGACTTTAAGGACTTCGAACAGGTCTAGTATGAAAGCAATGGCTGACTGAAGCTCAAGGAGGAAATTGTATATGGACTTCCAGGTGAGAGAGGGAAAAGAAATCAAAATGCTGGCATGTTAGAAAAACAAATCAATTTTGTATGAGAGCGCAAACACTATTATAATATGCCTCACTGATACAGGCAAAACAATTGCCTCCCAGCAAATTCTGGTTTCTTTTAGTAATAATTAGACTTAGAAAAATTCAAACCAGATATTAATATCTATTAGTAAATTACTTACCAGTACTGTTACTCTTTCACAGTCACATAAACATTTTTTGTTGTTTGAAAAGATATGAACAATTCTCATTATGAAAAATCATTGGGAAGAGGTAGGGGAGAGAAATGGGGACAAAAACATGAGAAGGGGTAGCAATGATTGTTAAGTAATATACCTTCTATCTGGCAAATATAATGTAACCCTTCTATTAATTACAATAAAATAAAAAATATATAAAAAAGGAAAAAACATAAAGCTAGTGAGTAGTTACTAATAAACTATATCCAGGGGGTGTGGGGGGGGAGGGAAATGGGAACCAAGACATGTGAATCAATGTATGTGAATTAATGCACCTTCTATCTGGCAAATATCATGTAACCCTTTTACTAATTACAATAAAAAAAATGCAAAAAAAAAAAAAACCCAAAAAACCTATATCCAAGGTAGCAGTATTTTGAGAGGATACAAGGAGCAGATAAAAACTCAGCACTGTTTGGAGTCAGCAGTGAAAATATTCATCAGCATAATGACAGAAAATAACAATCTTGTAACAATTCTGGTATTTGAGAAGAAAATAATTATAATGAAAATGATTAAATGAGATTGGAGAAAAAAAGAAAGCAAAGAAATGATGAACCCTTGAAGTTGGAAATGTAGCTCTGTTGGTAGAATGCTAGCCAATGATCAAAAATGTTCAGAACTAAAACTGAGCTCTGGTCTTGGACCCAAAAAAAAAAAAAAAAAGGGAGCAAGGGAGGGGGAGGGGGGAACAAAAGAGGAGGGGGAAGAGGGAGAGGGAAAAGGAATAAATCAGGTAGCAAAAATCTCAAGAAAAAGTTCTGGCAGGGTGAAGTTTGAACTTAGGAGTTTGTGCTGTAGGCAGGAGCTCCATGCCTCCAACCCCATTTTATACTATTGTTAAGACAGGGTAATGCATTCTGCCAATGTGAATACTATTTGAAACATTCCATAGTTGCTGGGATGACAGGTATACACTACCACACCCAGCCTTTCTCCAACAAGATACAGTCTTGTAGACTTTCTGCCTGGGATAGCCAGACACTGTGATCCTTCCAGTTCTCAACCTCCCACAGAATTTAGGATGACAGATGTATGTTACTACACTCACTAACAGGGAGTCTCACTAACAGTGCTGAGTTTTTATCTGCTCCTTGTATCTTCTCAAAATACTGCTACCTTAGATATAGTTTATTAGTAACTACTCACTAGCTTTATGTTTTTTCCTTTTCTATATATTTTTTATTTTTATTGTAATTAATAGAAGGGTTACATTATATTTGCCATTATATGTGTTGCCCCACAACAGACCCCCTCCAAAAAAAAAAAAGAAAGAAAAAAAGAAAGAAAACTATCAACTTTGGTATTGCCATAAAATGTACCCCCCAAAATATAAATAAAATTTACCTTTGGTTTTTTGATCAGCAGCCTGAAAAACATAAATAGAAACTCTTTAGGACAAGCATGTGTAGAACATATATACACATCTATGACATATCATAAGCAAACTTCATACCAAACATTATTAAAAAAAAGCTTTACTTTATTTATTTACTTTTTTATCTGTTGTAGGGTTTGAACTTTGGGCCTTGGGCACTGTCCCTGAGCTCTTCAGCTCAAGCTAGCACCCTACTACTTAAGCCACAATGCCACTTCTGGTTTTTTCTTAGTAGTTTTATTGGAGATGAATCTCACAGACCTTCTTGCCTGGGCTGGCTTTAGACCTTGATCCTCAGATCTCAGCCTCCTGAGTAACTAGGATATAGGCATGAGCCACTGGCATCCAACCTTTACTCTTCATTTATTATGATTGAATATTATTAGAAGTAAATAGTCGTCTATATGCTATTGATCACATGCCAACATTAAGTCAAAGGCAAAAAAAATCTACATGGAAGCTTGTTTGAGCACTATCATCTGTTTAGTAAAAAAAGGTATATAGTTTAACTACATGCTACATTAAACTAGGCAAGAACAAAGGCAAATGTTATAATTTAGTATTTTACATGCTATAAAACTCAAGACTACAGAGCGATATATATATATATATATACATATATTTATCTTTAACATTTACTGATAGGAATTAATGTTTACTGATAGGATTTCTAAAAGAATACTTGCCAACACTACAAGGGTTATTTCTACTTCTTCTAGTAAGATCAGCCCAGTGGTCCTTTCCTTATTACTTAAGACTGGCTGTCCTGGACAGTTGATTGTAGTAAAATGGCACAGCTGTACTTCACAACCAAAACCAAACTTCTTGAAATGTAGCTGCCATCCTTTTATTTTTTCACCATGACAATATGTATTATTTGCTAATGTTTACAGATATAGCGTACTGACAGAATGAAACTTAGCAGTATAATGGCTATGACAATGTAAATGATACAGATATGACTGATTACAGGGACAATGAAGTCAGGGCTTCAGCCAAACCTTTTTCTGAGCACCTTCCTTCTTTTTCTTTTCTTCCTGCTTTTTCTTTTTCTTTTCTTCCATCAAATGTTCCTCTTCTTGTGTTTCTTCTTCTTTTTCCCTATTAAATATAAAGAAAAGTGATGTTGGTATAGTGGTTGTTTTTGAATGGTTGCTTTATTAGGCTAGGTTCAGTTGCTCACACTTGTAGTCTTGTAATCCTAGCTATACAAGAGGTTGATATCCATCTCAACCAATAGCTCAGCATTGAACCAACAGCTAGGCACAGTGGCATGTGCCTATGATCTAACTTATGCATAGGACTGAAATCAGGAAGATGGCAGTTCTAGGCCAGCCTAGGCCAGTCAGTCTCCATTTTGATGGAAAAAGCTGGATATGGTGGTGTGCAACTGTCAGCTACAGCAGAAAGAATAAAACAGGAGGATCACCATCCAGGTGCATGCCTGGGGGGAGTGGGAGAGGGGAATGAGACCTCATCTCAACTGTAACTAGACTAAAAAGAGCTGAGGGTGTGGTTCAAATGGAAGAGTACCTAACAAACATAATGCCCTGAGTTCAAATGCTAGTTCTGCCACATGGAAAAAGAGAAAGGCAAGGGAAGAGAAGGGAAGGAAAAGAAAGGGGAGCATCAAACATAAAATACCCAAAGCCAGAGTCACCTACAGAATGTAGACCAAGCTAGTTGTTTGAGATGGGGGAGGGGGTGGAGGAGTCTTTCCAACTTTTGCCAGGGATAGCCTTGAACCATGACAAATTCCAGAGTAGCTAGGATGTAGGCATAGAGTTACTTTTACCACATTGTATTTCTTATATTGGACTTTACCTGTTTATATAAACTATATGGTTTCTATCATCTGACTGAACCCAGACTAATACTGGCAGGTAGGACAGGCAGGTTAAGCAGCAGGAATAACATCCTTAGAAGTATCCGTAGACTCTCCCTGTCATTGGGGACATAGTGAGAGTGAGTACCTGTCCATCATGTGCAAGGCCTTGGGATGGAGGCCCACTACTAGGGAAAAACACCACGATGACAACAAACCACAATACACATACAATCAGTATATTACTTTTAATATATTAATTTATAAATACTTTAGAAAGATACAACTACATATATAAGGAATTTCTAAACTTACTATCTGATGTACATAAATACTGTTATACTAGAAACAACATGAGGCTGCTACCTGTGAGTATTTGCTCTTTAAAACAGTGATCCTTAGACTTTGCCCATCAGCATTTGGGGAGAAGCTTCAAAAACTTCCAAGGCCTGGAAGTAGCACTGTAGCTCAAGTGGTAGAGTGCCAGCCTTGAGCTGAAGAACTCAGGTACAACACCCAGGCCCAGAGTTCAAGCCCCATGACTGAAAAAAAAAATTCCTTCCAAGGCAGCAACCCATGAAACCTGTAGGAACAGGACTCAAGTGTTAACAGTACAGAAGGCTTCCAGGTGAATCCAGACCCAGCCTAAAAGTTGAGAGACACTGCTTTGAAAGGAGATGGACATACTGGGCATGGATGGTTCACACTTATTATCCTAGCTACTGAGGAGGCTGAGACCTAGAGCTTTATGGTCTAGGCAGAAAAGTCCAACACCATCGCCAATTAGCCAGCAAAATGTCTGAAAGGATGTATGGTTTAAGTGGTAGAATGACAGCCACGTGCAGGGGGAAAAGAAAAAAAAAAAACACAATGCTTTTCATTCAAGCCATGGTACCAGGACAAACAAACAAAAAGATTAGACATTTATGCAGTTTGAAAGTGGTTGTTGATCATCTTAGATGATAATTTCTAGGTAAAAGATATAGACACTAGGTAATATTCACATACCACAGACAGCTCTGGGGAGTGACCCGGCTAGGCTACAATCACCAAACTTCAGCCGCTTACCCACAGAGAAAATCAGCAAATGAAAACCAGGTCAACAGTGGCCTCCCTTGCCACTCACTGTTAGACCCCTTTACCTAGAGTAATCTTCAATCATCTTCAGAGAGTAAATTCAATAAAGTAGGTTGGTACAGACTACATTTAAAAGTATTCAATAAAGGAATGAAAATGAATTTCACTTAATTTGATTCATCTGCAAATTAAATTAGTGCCAGCTATTCCTCAGCAATAAGATCCACTATCATAGTGAAGTGCTGTAAAAAGAGCTCACATAGCCATGAAACACCTCACCCTGGCCTGCTTGACTCTGCCACTTTGAGCTCACAAAAGATGGCCTCAAACTCATGATCCTCTTACCTCAGTCTCTTGAGGGCTGGGATCATAACACCCCCATTTAAGCAGCTGATTTTTGTTTTGGTTGGTCTTGGGGTTTGAACTCTGCACCTGTGCGCTGTCCCTAAGCATTTCTGTTCAAGGCTACCACCCTACCCTTGGAGCTATAGGCGCCACTTCTGGGAGGTAAGAGTCTCAGGCACTTTAACGCCAGGGCTGGCTTTGAACTGTGATCCTCAGATCTCAGCCTCCTGAGTAGCTAGGATAAAAGGCATGAGCCACCATGCCCGGTAAGTTGCTACTTCCTAACTTAGTGATTTGAGAGTGCAACAGTTAGATATGAGGAAAAAAGACGTGATGGCTCTAACATTTTCATCACTACTTCCAGTTCAATGGATAAATGGCACCTGCACTATATGTAAATATTTGCCATGGTTATTTAATGAATTATTTAATACATTTATTTAATTATTTAATAATTATTTAATACATTGTCATCCATTTTTACTTTTTGTTTAATTTTAGTTCCTAACTGCTTTTCTTTTCCTTCTATTCTATGTTTGCTTGCTCGCTTACCAAAAATTTAAAACATTCTCCTGACTGTCCTGCCCAGGGCTTTCTATCCTGCTCCATCCCAGCAGGGAAGAGCCTGGTAGAGCTCTGACCACCTACAGTAAAGCCTCATTAATTTTTTTTATTGTGCAAAAATGTATGTTCCACAGTTTGTCCCTTTAAGGACTTTCAAGTATTCAGTTCGATAGTGCATTCCCTTTATGGTACAGTTAGCACTCTTCACCCTACCAACACTAAAATGACTTATGAAACAACTCACTTGCCCCTCTGCCTGTTCTGCCTGTCTACAGTTTGCCCCGCCCCCCTTGGCACTGACTGCATCTCCCTAATGCTCAGTGTTCTCAGAGGCTATGGGCCATGTGTGCAACTTTTCTGGTGTCGATGGTTACTCTTTTATCAAAGCCTACTGTTCTTTTACATTGGCCTTCTACTGGGCTTATTGATTTCTGTCTGCTCCAGATTGACAAGTTGGAAATACAGATCAAAGGTGAGTAACAAACCTGTGAACTCCTCTGAAAATGTCAGCAGCCACCCATCAGCTTTTATTTATTAACTCAATCATTTCTGACTGCCACTCCTTGAATTACTCTCAATGTGCTGGACAACATCCAAATGTCTTTTCATGAAAGGATGCATGTGTGGGAAGTCAATTTCTGGAGACCTTGTATGTCTAAAAATAGCTCCAGGCCACCTTTTTGTTTGACTTATGTTTTTGGCTGAGTCTTTAACATTCCAAGTTGAAAACCTGTTTTCAGAAGGCATTGTGCCACTCTATTCCAGCACCCAACACTACAGGTGGTGTGTCATGCCTTTATCATTTAGTTTCTCATCATTAGTTTTATCTGCTTGACACTTCAGAACTGATACCCTAGAGTTGTACTAGTTAGACTCTATTGTCATCTCACCAAAATATCCATTCTCAAATTTGTTTTATGAACACGAGGGGGTATATATTGTAGATCATTATTTAGAAAGTTTGGAAAATTCAATGTTTAAGTCAGGAAGGGTTGGAAAAATGGTAAATGGTGTCCTGTCTAGTTATCACAGAAATACTGAAAACTCTTAATGTATTCAGCATGTTTGAAGACCTGCTGTGTACAAAAAAAAAAAAAAGATGTGCTAGATTCTGTGGGCTATATGAAAATACAAAACAAAATAATCTCTAATCTCAAGGGGCATATAATCTAGTAGGAAAAAAAGACAGTAAAGCCTGAGTTATAATTAGTATTTGGTAGAATCTGAAAACAAGCAGTAGTAGAGAAGGGTATGCTTGCCACTGAGCCCCAAGGACTAGGCTGCACAGAAGCATCAGGTAATGGCACATAGGGAGCTTGCAGAAGTATAAGAGTCATCATATAGAAGGAATATCCACAGGGCCACAAAACTACAGGACCAAGGAGTGGAAGGAAGACTTTTTTGCTGTTGGTGGTTGTGAGGCTTGAACCTGGGGCCTGGGTACTATCACTGAGCTTTGTGCTCAAGTCCAGCGCTCTACCAATTTGAGCCTCAGGCCCACTTCTGGCTTACTGGTGGTTAATGGGGATCAGAGTGTTATAGCCTTTCCTGCCTAGGCTGGCTTTGAATCTCAATCCTCAGACCTCAGCCTCCTGAGTAGCTAGCATTACAGGTATGAGTCACCAGCATCAGCTGAAAAAGTTTTTATTTGAAGACCTAAGTGTAATGTGAGTGACAAGGCTCTAAGGTCTTCTGAAGTTCACACTGCAGGGAGTGGGAGGGGGCTGCAACAAATAATATGCCAGTATGTTACTGAAAATCCTGTTCTAGCCTACAAAAAAAGCAACTTAAGATGGGGGCGTTATGATCCCAGCACTCAAGAGGATGAGGTAAGAGGATCATGAGTTTGAGGCCATCTTTCGTGTCTCACAAAAATAACAAAAATTTTAAAATTTCCATGGGCTGGGAATGTGACTTAGTGGTAGAATGCTTACCTAGTATTCATGAAGCCCTGGATTTGATTCCTCAGTACCACATAAACAGAAAAGCCAGAAGTAATGCCTACAATCTTTGCCCTAGGTCTCAGACACATTTTCTAGTAGCAGGTGTCCAGAACAGTGTAAGGAAGAGCCAGATGTCAACTGATCCTGGCCCTGCCCACAGAGGTTAAAGCTGACCTAATATGAGCCATATTTCAGAGTGTGAGGAAGATGCTACACACTTAGCTCAACTCAAGCTTTGTAAAGATATTCTGGATTATTCCCATTTTAATGCTAATATGGACTCTATCAACTCTAGGATTTAGTTCTTCAGTTTACAATCTCCAAATGTGTAAAACAAGGCAGATCTAGCAGCAACCTCAGTATGGAGCTCCTATGGCCAAAATTTACCTGCCTTCCTAAGAAACAGCATCTGCTGCTTCACCTCTTAGTAGCAAACATCAGTGAAGCTTGATGGCTAGCCACTAAGGGACCAATCAGCATGCTCCGGCATTTCTACCTTCTCCCAGGGGCTTTATATCACAGGACAAATGGCAATTCTCATTCTTCATAAAATAAGATTAACCACCAAAACATGTCACTATGTCACGTGGCATCCTTTACTTCCCACTGGTAACTATACTCAATTTCCTACACAGAACTATTGAAGTCAAGGATTTTCAGGGGTAGTGACTTCAGGGACAACATAAATCAAAGCACAACATATTCCTAGGCCACAGTACTTCAGTTCACTGATAGCACCGACACAGATCAACATTCAAAACCATAGGCGGGCACTGCCTCTCAGTGCCAACCTCCTGCTTGCTCAGTCAAAGTGGATTGGTGATGGGTAATTATCTTTTCTCAGCCAGGTGGGGCTTTTCTGGCAGAGGGCGCTAGAGAGAAATGGAGAGAGAAGAGCTGGCCTCCCACCTGGTACACAGTGCTGCAGAATCAACCTCACAGGGCAGAAGAGCACAGCCTCCTGAGGAGTTAGCACATTTGCACCAACTGATTTCCCTAAGACAGTGGCTTTGGGGCAAAGTTCACAGACAAGGATCACTGCAACTTTTCTGCCATGCCTGTGCATGACGGTGGCCTCTTCAGTGAGTCTAAACCAGGCTTTGTCTGGTTGTTCCACCTCAGTTCTCCTATCTACCATTCTTGTACTCTCTAGAATCTTCTTTACTTAGGACCATCAGCAAGGTCTCCTGATATAGTTAGTTAGCAGTTTGTTGTGCAAACTCCGCTCATCACATTACTATCTGGCTTCTCTCTTCTAACTGATAAGTGAATCCCTTACACAAGAGCCTGCTCCAAATTTGCCAACACTTTAAAATACTGCCATACCAATAAAACTCCATGGATATGCTTAGATCCTAAGTTAGAATATAAAACACAGACCAGAAATACTAGACCCTACAGGTAGAGTTAAAAACTGCCTAAATCCACTCACAGGGAAGTGGATGAATCTAGAGCAAATCATGTTGAGTGAGACAAGTCAAGACCAAAGGAACAAAAGGCGCATGGTATCCTTAATATGTGGCTATTAGATCCAAACAGTACAAGAGTGAGGACTCAATATTTGTGTACCCAATGCCATGGACATGGTATTGGAAATACAAACACAATTACACAGACATAAAAATTTGTGACTCTATAGACATGTTTTAATACATAGACTAATATGTATCTATGACATACAAACCCTCAGCCTAATTTCAATTATGTTCTAAAATCTAAGTGCCAGTGATTGTATATATAGATTCCCTTCTTGAATACTTGTTAAATGTCATTTGAAATATGATGTAAAAATCAATGTTAATAAATTTTTTAATTAAAAAAACTGCCTAAATCTGGCTAATATCACTAAAAATCACTAAACTGCTTGTTTTTAGTGTGCTCTGGTATTTCTGTCTTCCAAATGTGTGCTACATCTGGACAAGTTTAGAAAAGGAGGAGCTGGGAATGTGGCTTAGTAATAGTGTTTGCCTAGCATTCATGAAGCCCTGGGTTCCATTCCTCAGTACCATATAAACATAAAAAGCTGGACATGGTGCAGTGGTTCAAGGGATAGAGTGCTAACTTGAGCAAAAAGAGCAGCTCAGGGACAGTGCCCAGGCTCTGAGTTCAAGCCACAGGACTGGGGGTGGGGAGGGAGAAATAAAAAGAAAAGGTCTTCCTTGACCACAAAGAAAGAAAGAACAAAGTCCTGTCACTATGTAACTGAGGGCCAGTCACTGAAACACACCTGGACTGTTTTCCTCTCTAGGTCTTATTCAAAGATTATACAATTCTGTGAATAAAAGGGTGGTTAAGTCATTGAACCAACTCCTGCTCAAAACTAGATTCTAAATTCAAACACAGTGATGTTAGCAATCTGACAAAAAATCTAAAGGATAGAAACATTGGAAGAAGCAGAGAGTCCAGTAAGCAGACTTAAAATCCATGGTCTTCACCTTCAGAGCTATGAAAAACCACTGAAGAACTTTAAGCAAGCAAATAACAATCATATTGGGAGAGCAGGCAGGTGAATAAGAAAGACATGGGCAGAAATCACTTGATAATACCAAACATCTGAAGCATGAAGCCTCTTCCGTGAGGACAGCAAGAGAAAAGGTTTCATGAGTCTGCACTGGAGCAATAAAACAGGAACTAAGTATCTTCCTAAACAGCTTCTATCATAAAACAAAAGTAGTAGAAAAATTTGTGATTAATTCTATTCTGGGGGAAAACAAAACAAAACAAAACAAAAATACCACCACTACCACCACCACAGTATTTCACATTAAAAATGTCAAATGCAAAGTTTAATTTCAAAAATGAAGAAAACATCTGAAACCTATCAATTATAGAAAAAATTCTATTTTATTTTCAAACACATAACAGCAGGTTCAGATGGGAGGAAAAGAGATCTAAATAGAGATTCTAGAAGTGGAATCTCTAGTGATTCACTCAACAAACACAAAGCAGTGTACTGTTTACTGGACCAAACAGCTCATACTTGAGACCCTAATGGGTTTAGCCTTACTTTGTAAACAATGTTGACAGACTGTTTCTGCACCAGTTATTTCAAGCTGCTGTCTGGAAATCACTGTCTTAAATGAGCTCTAATATTCAAATTATATTATCTCTTAAGGGCCATGTGTCCAATATCATGCCCACGTACCACCCTGTTAATCTCATGAAATCAAAGTACTGATAGTTGCTACCAATTTGGCTTCCTAGTTTCTTTTAGCTTAGAGTTTGTATGCTCCAAGTGGTTCAATAGAACTATAGCCACATGTACTTAGAACCAACCTATAATTTGCCCCATAGTGAAAGCAAATGGCAATTTACCAAATTATCTTACCATTTTATGATAGTTATTCTCTCTGTTCTTTATAGATTCTCATTAATCATGATAATAAACACCCATTTTGTAATGGAATAAAGATTTTCCTAACAGGTTCCAAAGCAAGTCTCTCAAAAGGGGCTTCCTACAGGCAATGGTTACATACTAGGCAGCATATTTTGAGCCCCCGATTACATGAAGGGTGGGCTAACTCAGAGCACCTCCTGACAGTCAGCTGGCACAACGAGAAAAGCTCAGGGGGTATTCACAGAGGCAGCAATCTTCTGGGGACCCAAGGGAACATAATACGAGGTTTTGGATGGTCTTGTTTAATTCAAAGGCAAAACTATGAAAATCGAACTACTTTTCATCAACAGCAAGTTTCCGACAGCTGAAATACTAGGCATAGTGGACAGTTTGAGAATACAGTGTGGGAAAATTCATACTACTAAGACCTGTCACTTCTCAATCTATTCCTGGTGAAGAGCATTACCACAGCTTACAGGGGAAGTAAGTATGTGAGATCCAGCCCAGTGGAGTAACACCGTCAGAAGTGTCAAGAGTTGCCAGCCGCACTGAAGGCTGACCTAGTCTCAAGCACACACTGCGGTCATCACACTGTTGGGCACCCCTAACAGACATGCATTTCTTCTTTGTTGTGGGGTTCATCTCAGCACTGGGGTGTTGTCCCTGACCTCTTTTGCTCAGGGCTAGTGCTCTACCACTTCCAGTTTTTTGTTGTTGCTGTTAGTTCTGGGCTTGAACTCAGAGCCTGAGCACTGTCCTTGGACTTTCTCACGGCTAGAGTTACCACTTGAACCTCAGAACCACTTCCAGCTTTTTCTATGTATGTGGTACCAAGGAATCCAACCCGGGTCTTCACGCATGCTAGGCAAGCACTCCACCACTAGGCCAAACTCCTGGCCCCCTTCCAGTTTTTGAGTGATTAACTGGAGATAAGAGTCTCACTGAGGGTGGGGGGGGGGTGAAGAGGGAACTGCAATCTTCAGATCTCAACTACCTGAGCAGCTAGGACTGAAAGCATGAGCCACCAGTACCTGGCAGGGTGCTGGGAGAGCTCGGGGAGAGCCAATGAGACAGGAGGTCATCACCTACACTGTGGAGAACTGGCTGAGCGAGAAGGAGGGCCTTCCATGGACAACGGTACTATGGAACAAGGAACACAACATGCTATATAGATTGGTGGTATACCCAAGGTTTTCCTGGATTGTATACGGCCCATCCTCAGCACTGGAAAAACAAGCGGGGAGGGGATGGGTGAGAAGGAGGGAAGAGCAATCTGACAAACAAGCTTAAGAATAGGAACAATGGAAGCCACAGAGAAAGTCTGGTGGGCAGACTTAAAATCCATGGTCTTTATCTTCAGAGCTATGAGAAACCATTGAAGAACCTTAAGCAAGCAAATAACAATATTTGGTCTTCTAAAATAAATATGGTTGGTATAATTTTTACATAAGATTCCATGTTGGTTCTATTAATTACAATAAAAAAATATATGAAAAAAAAGATTCCATGTTGGGCATAGCGGTGTACACCTGTATCCCCAGTTAGGGGATACTAGAGAGGCAGAGATTATAGTGGTTGGAGGCCAACACCAGCAAGAAGTTAGCAAGATCCACTCTGAACAAACAAGCTGAGTCCCAGCTCCTGGGAAGAAGTAGGAATGTAGCCTGAGGCAAATGAAGACAAAAAGTGCAAGATCCTAGTGGTAGAGTGCCTGTTAGATATGAGTTCAAACCCCAGTACTGCAAAATAAAAGGAAAAAGCAAAAACCTGGGGCCAGGAGGGTGGCCTAGTGGTAGAGTGCTTGCCTAGCAGGCATAGCGCCCTGGGTTCGATTTTCGATAACACACACACATACAAACCCATACTCAGAAAAAGCCATAAGTGATGTTATAGTTCAAGTGGTAGACTGCTAGTCCGGAGCAGAGAGGTTCAGGGACAGTGCCCGGGCCCTGAGTTCAAGCTCTAGGACTGGCAAAAACATAAACAAAAACAAAGACAAAAAAACTTAAAGTATTTGCACATCAACCAAGCTTTACAATTGGTGCTCATTACAAGCAGCTCAGCTGGTACACTCAAGTCATTCCAGTGTTATCCATTGTGTTTAAATCACTGTGTGATCTGAGTGTCCCAGTGCCCTTAATTTTGAAAATGGTTTCCCCAAAGCATGGTAAAAGCAAATGTGCTTGCTGAAACAAAAGGTGAAAATGTTGTTGAAAGGTGGCATGTCCTTTGTAGAAGTTGAGTGGTGTTACGGGAAAAGTAAATCAAGCATCCACAGTACAGTACTAAGCCCTATGCACTCTGAACATTCAGTTTCTCCTCAGTAGTATCTCCCTGTGTATTCCCAGGTAGTGTGTGAGAGAGTGTGTGTGTGTGTGCGTGTGCGTGTGCATGTGTGTGTACAGGGGGGGAGGGAGAGAGGGAGAGAAGAAGAGAGGGAGAGAGGGAGAGAAGAGAGGGAGAGAGAGAGAGAGAGAGAGGGGGAGACAGACAGACAGACAGACACAGACAGACAGACACAGACAGACAGACAGACAGACACACACACACACACACACACACACACACACACACACACTCTCTGGGGTTTGAACTCAGGGCTTGGGCATTGTCTCTGTACTTTTTTGTTCAAGGCTTGTGCTACATATCACTTGTGCCACACCTCCACTTCTGGCTTTTTTGGTGGTTAATTGGAGATCAAAGTCACAGGACTTTCTTGCTGTTTTCCAAGTTGCTATGCTAAGATCTCAGCCTCTTGAGAGCCCTACCACAGTGGGCAGAAATTTGGCTGAGGAATAGGTGAGCCAAGGTGTATTTGTCAGCACCAGAGGTGAGCAGTACTTACTTAGTGGCTCTGTCAAAAAAGCAAGGTATAAAGCTGGGTGATGCTGGCTCACAGCTATAATCCTAACTACACAGAAGGCTGGATGTGAGGACTACATTTCAAAGCCAGACTGGGCAGGAAAGTTCATCAGACTCATCTCCAATTAACTACCAGAAAACGGGAAGTGGAACTATGGCTCAAAGTGGTAGAGTGCAAGCCTTAAGCAGAAAAGCTCAGGGACAGCACTCAGGTTCTGGGTCCAAAGCCCATGACAGGAGAAAAAGAAAAAGAAAAAAGCAAGGTGTAGATGGATGGATTTGGATTTGCAGACTGAGAACTAGAGACAAATTAAATGTTGGCATAATCTTTCCCTACATATAACAATGCATATACTTGATGCATTAGCATCAAACAATCCATTTGCATCCAATGACTTGCAAGTGGTTTAATAGATATGAAAATGTTTTTGCCTTCCTCGAACAAGGAAACACAGTCCCAAGACTATACTTGCCCTGGTGATATTAATTACACCTGATAGTTCAGACATAGTCCACTGAATAAGACCGTTAAGCTAATATTCAAGTATATGTATATAAATGAAGGGAACAAGAGTTTGGAAAAGACAAATTAATTCCTGTTTCTAGGCCATGGATAGATAGTATCCCTGACTTTCTCCTTTGCCCTCAATCAGTGCTATTAAAAGCCAATGTTTTCAATATGACAGGATGATTCAGTAGACCTCCTCCTATCTGGGTACTGAAGTTTTTCATTATTCTTTAATATTGTACTATAGACACTCCAAAGATTTCCCTAAGTTACAGCATCCTTCCTGACCCACTGCACAGTATTACTCCAATTCTTATTAATCAGCATTAAGCACTTTAGGCAGTAAAGTAACCCTCTTTTCTACAAGATGGTCAAGTGGCATAAAGAGCTCCCAATGGAGGCACCTTCCTCTTCCAATTCAATAGAACTTACCTGGGTCATTTAGCCGAAGTACTTATTCCCTACTTTCAAAGTAAGAATTCCACATTCCAGTACAGTTTTAACTTGCCAGGATGGCCAAGAGAAATTCTTCCACGAGTTAGTAGGTGTATAGTGAGAAGAACCATTTTTAGTGAATAACCATTAAGTTTGATCATGTAAATGTGGTTTGTAAATTTATGGTACATTAAATATGCTGCTCTTCCTAATGTGTCTAACAGAAGAAACAGAAGTATTTTTCCTTTTGATTATATTGATTTTTTGTGCATTATCACTTAAACTGAACATTTTACTACTACTAAGAATTTCTCACCTAATTTATGCCCTCTTTCTCTCTTTTTTTTCCCAATCCGTTAATTGTTATTTATTATTCTATCTCCCTTTTTCTACTAGCTTGGTGGTATAAATTGTCCTTTTGTCCTTGTAGCACTTACTCTACAGTAACTTGGATTCCATGAAAAAGCCATATTCTGAAGAAAATATTGAGTCACCTTTCCCTTCCCAATTCCTTCATGCATAGTTTGTGCCATTCTAGATACAAGAAGTTAACTCACAGACATTGTCAGTACAGCAGTTTTCTGGACTAACAAAAGCGCCAAACACTAGATGGCTTAAATAACATTTCTCACAATTCTAGAGGCCAAGCAATCTAAGATCAGGCTACCAGCTTGGTCAGACTCTGGTAAGGGCTTCTTCCTGGCTTGCAGATGGCTGTCTTCTCTCTGTGTGCTCACAGGTGGATAGCAAAAGGAAAGAAGTAAGCACTTTCACACAAGGGCACTAATGCCATTCAAGAAGACTCCATCATCAAGACTTAAAACACTTCCCCAAATCCCCCCCCATAACATCACATCAGACGTTGAAGATTTCCACATAGACATTTTGGGACACAAAAATATTAAGTTCAAATGATGGGAGTGTTTTTTTTTTATTAAGGACTAGATAGTAAATATTTTAAGATTTGTCAGTCATCTTGTCTCTAAGATTCTAGCTACTTACAGGAAGTTGTCTGACCCTGTGTTTGGGCATTAGTTTATCTTACTCAGCAGTGATAGGAAGGGTGGCCTTAGACATGACATTGCTAAAGTTTGATACCAATCCCATGAGAACTCCCAGCTTTGGGTGTTGCTGTAATTTACTATCTTATTGCTGTCTTACATACTTAACATTGCTTTAGATTTATTGACCTAGTCATCTTTTCCAGTGCTCATGCTCATTCCTTTCTGCATTTCCATGTTTTCTCCTAGGAAACATCTTCCTTCTACATGAGAATTTCTTATAGTTACATGGTATGGGTCTGCTATTGATGAAATCTTTCCAATTTTTGTTTTTGTGTCTTTTGCATATATTCTACCTCTATTTTTCAAAAGTATTTTGATATAGATGTCCAGGTTGGCAGTTGTTTTCCTGGAACACTGCAGTATTTTTCCACTGTCTAGATTTCCATTTCCTCTACAAAGCAGACGATCACTCTTCATCGCCCCTCCTTTGAAGGTTGTGAAGGTTGTATCTTCCTACTCTTTTAGCTAACTTATCTCTCTCCTTTTTTTTTTCCAGTCAAGAGTCTCACCAGGTTGCCCAGGCTGGGCTCAAGTGATTCTTATTGCCTCGGACTCCTGAGTTCTTAGAAGGTAACAAGTTCACATCACCACATTTAAATTGTTTTTTGGATGGTTTTAAGATTTTGGTTTTGGGGTCAGGCACTATTTAGGCTCACGACTGTAATCCTAGCTACTCAGGAAGCTAAGATCTGAGGATGGAGCCTGGGCTGGGAAGTCTGTGAGACTTTTTTTTTTTTTTTTTGCCAGTCCTGGGCTTGAGCTCAGGGCCTGAGCACTGTCCTTGGACTTTCTCAAGGCTAGAGCTCTACCACTTGAGCCTCAGCACCATTTCTGGCTTTTTTCTCTGTATGTGGTATGGAGGAATCGAACCCGGGTCTTTGTGCATGCGAGGCAAGCACTCTACCACTAGGCCAAACTCCCAGCCCAAGTTGTGAGACTCTTATCTTCAACTAACCAGAAAACTAGAAGTGACACTGTGACTAAACATGCTAGAGCACTAACCTTGAGTAAAACGAACTAAGGACAGTGCCCAGACCCTAAGTTCAAGCCCCACTAACAACAAAAAAATTTTTTTGGTTTTGCAGAGGTTTTTTGTTGTTGTTGTTTGCTTTTTGCTTTTTAATATCCTCAATTTTTTTGTGTGGGTCATGGGGCTTGAACTCGTCCTAGGCACTGTCCCCAAGCTCTTCAGCCAAGCCCCACTTCTAGTTTTCTAGAGGTTAATTGGAGATGAGTTTCCTTTTGTACCCTGGCTGGCTTTGAACCTTGATCCTCAGATCTCAGCCTCCTGAGTAAGTTAAATCTGCAACTTAAGATTCTAATTACAGCTATTTTAGACTTTTTAACATTGTTTCATCTCATTTATCCCTTGGGTATTTTTGTTTTCCTTTCCATCTTTTTGTCTCTCTGTGCTTGGACAGGATTATTTATAAAAGACTGTTGGCCTTATATGTGAAAAATTATATAAATCATGTGAGGTTCTACATAACATGATCTACCTCTATAGAGAATTTGATTTCACATGTCACAGGCACCCAAAAGCAGAGGTGATTCACTACTCTATTCCAGGTGACTCATAGGTTTCAGGATCATTTTAGGGTTCCCACTACTTTGAGAGAAAAATACTTGGGGGGATGGTTTCCAACTAAAAGCTAGGGTGTTCTTTCTTTCTCTTTTGTCCTCACTAAAATCCATGTTTATGTGTCTGCTAAAACTGTATTCAATGTCTCAACCATAGCTTTTTGCTCAGCTTTGCAATCAGAAATTTAGGTTGGGAAATGCTTCACAGAAAGGTAAATGGTGCCAAATACTTATTCTGTTTTGTTTTGTTTTTTTGCCAGTCCTGGGCTTGAGCTCAGGGCCTGAGCACTGTCCTTGGGCTTTCCTCAAGGCTAGTGTTCTACCCTGAGCCACTGCACCACTTCCGGCTTTTTCTATGTATGTGGTACCGAGGAATTAAATCCGGGTCTTTGTGCATGCTAGGTAGGCACTCTACCACTGGGCCAAACTCCTGGCCCCTTATTCTGTCTTTTTTTTGACCTCCTTTCTTTCAATCATCTCCTAATGCTATTGTCTACCTGACAGCTGCCTAGCCTGACATAGCTAGTCTGCTTTAGCCAGAAGCAGTAGCAGTAGTTTAAAAAGATACTTTTATGAATGACTCTCCAGGAAGCAACTGATCTACTACTTAATCTACTAACAGCAAGAGAGTACTAGCAGAGTTCTTTGAATTATAAAGATAAACCTTATTTGTATTTAACATCCTCCCTTTCCTTGGCAGTTAGAAGGGATCAAAACCAGAATGTTACTAGGCAAGCATTTCTATTACTGAAACATCCCTAGCCCTACTCTATTGTTTTTATATGCTATTGAATTTGTCCCAAATTATCTTTAGGATGAGGTATTTTTCAGCAGTACTGGAGTTTGAATTTAGGCTCTTCCCTTGTGAGATGGGCATTCCACCATTTGAACTATATCATACTCAAGCATTTTTGTGCTCTAGTCATTTTTCAGATAGGGCCTAGTGGTTTTCTGCCTGGGGCAAGTCTCAGACTTCAATCTACTACCTACATTCTCTTGCATTGTTGGAATTATAGGCAACTTAAACAGTATCAGGCCTAGAATGAGGTTCAAAAACAAAAAAATACTAATACTGCCGGGTGCAGGTGACTCACGCCTGTAATCCTAGCTACTCAGGAGGCTGAGATCTGAGGATCATGATTCAAAGCCAGCCCGGGCACTAAAGACTCTTATCTCCAACTGACCACTAGAAAACAAAATGGTACTGTGACTCAAGGGGTAGGACAGAAGCCTTGAGCTGAAGAGCACAGGGACAGCATCCAGGCCCAGAGTCGAAGCCTCAGGACATGGGTGGAGGGTATGGGGAGGGGGGAATGGGGGGATTGGGGAATGTGGAGAGATACTAATACTGGCAAAATATACTTTCTGGTTATTGTATGATTATCCTAAAAATCTAAACTTAGCTTTCTGGCAGTTACTTCTCAAATTTTGGCTATAAGAAAGCTAACTTAAAAAAAATAACTTGGTGATAATGGAATAGTAGTCACAACTGTTGGGTTAAAAAGAAAAGTACAGAGATTATACATAGAGATTCCCTTCTTGAATACTCGTTTGTTAAACATGTCATTTGAAATATGATGTAAAAATCAATGTTAATAAATTCTTTAATAAGAAAAAGTAAAAAAAATAACTTGGATAGTTCCCCTCTATTTAAAGGTCTAAGGCAATTTAAATAGTAAATTTAAGGGACCGGGAGTTTGGCCTAGTGGTAGAGTGCTTGCCTAGCATGCACGAAGACCCAGGTTCGATTCCTCGGTATCCCACATACATAGCAAAAAGCTGGAAGTGGTGCTGAGGCTCAAGTGGTAGAGTGCTAGCCTTGAGAAAGTCCAAGGACAGTGCTCAAACCCTGAGCTCAAGCCCAGGACTGTCAAAAAATAAAAATAAAAATAAATAGTAAATTTAAAAAGATGTAAAGCTTAAGAAGGGGGTGGGGAGTGTGCCTAGTGGTAGAGTACTTGCCTAGCATGCACAAAACACTGGGTTCGATTCCTCAGAAAATGCCAGAAGTGGTGCTGTAGCTCAAGTGGCAGAGAGCTAGCCTTGAGCAAAAATGTTCAAGGGTAGTCAGTGTCCAAGCCCTGAGTTTAAGCCCCAGGATTGGCAAAAAAAAACAAAAAACAAATAATTAAATAAAAAATAAAGCTTAAGAAAGAGGACATAGGAAATAATTATTTTTGTTTCCTTTGTACTGGTACTGGCACTTGAACTCATAGCTTTGCACTCACTCAACTTTTTCGCTTATGGCTAGCATTCACCACTTGAGCCGTCCCTCCAGTTCTCGAAATAGTTATTTTGGGTGCTAGGAGCTGAACCTTAAACATGTTAGCACATCCTCTATCACTGCACTACACCATCATCTGAACTATATCCCCAAGCACTGGGAGGGAGATAAATTCTTTCTTTCCTCCCTTCTTTTCTTTCTTTTTTTAAGTACTGATCTAACTAGGGGTCTCACACTTGCTAGGAGGCAGTACCATACCGCCTACATAACAGGTGCTGGCCATCTTCAGCTTACTGATGTGAAGTCTCTATAACTGGCCTAAACGAGTATCCTCCAGATCTCTACCTCACAAGTAGCTGGCTTTATAGGTGTACAAGGCCATGTCTAGCTCAATTTAGAGACTGTGACTACTTAAAAAGTCACGATTGGAGCTGGGCACCAGCAGCTCACTCCTGCAATCCTAACTATTCAGGAGGCTACTCAGAAGAATTTGAATTTTTTTTTTTCTTTTGTATGTATGTGGGTGTGTAGCCATGCATGTGCCAGCATTGGGACTTGAACTCAGGAGTTTCTACTCTCACTTGGCTTTTTGTTCCAGGCTGGTATTCTACCATTTGAGCTGTACTTCCACTTGTCTTTTGATTCAGAATACAAGCTGGATGCCACTGGCCCTTGCTTGTAATCCTACTCAGGAGGCTGAGATATGGGGTTTGAAGCCAGCCTGGGCAGGAAAGTCAGTAAGAGTCTTTTCATTAAGCACCAAGTGGTATAATGCTAGCCATAAGCAAAAAAGCTCAGAGACAGTGCCAGGCCCTGAGCTGAAGTCCTAGGACTGGCACCAAAAAGAAAAAAAAAAAAAAAAAGATCCTAAGTAGAAAATTAGAAAATTAAGGCTCATCAAGTATTGATTTTCCTTTACCAGAAAAGTTGTCTTTTCAAAAGCCAGGTACAATGGCATACACCTATAAATTTAAGCACTCACGAGGTGAAAATAAGAAAATCTGAATGTAAGACCAGCTTGGGTTACATAAAAACCAAGAGTCTGGGGTGAAGCTCAGTGGAAGAGCACTTGTCTAAGATATACAAGGCCCTGAGCTGAATTCTGAGAACAGAGAGGCAAAACAAACTACTGTCTTTTTGACATTGACCTGAGGCAGGGAACTGCTTTTCATTATCTAATGCTTAAAATTACTGGAGATTAGCCAGGAGTTTGGCCTAGTGGTAGAGTGCTTGCCTAGCATGCAGGAAGACCCGGGTCCAATCTCTCGGTACCACATACACAGAAAAGCCAGAAATGGTGCTGTGGCTCAAGTGGAAGAGCTCTAACCTCAAGAAAAGCCCAAGGACAGTGCTCAGGCCCTGAGTTTAAGCCACAGGACTGGAAAAAAAAAAAAATCACTGGAGATTCGTAAACCTAGCAAAGATTGTAGTGGAATTAAAAATGAGGTATGAGGAGCCGGGAGTTTGGCCTAGTGGTAGAGTGTTTGCCTAGCATGCACAGAGGCCCGGGTTCGATTCCTCGGTACCACATACATAGCAAAAAGCCGGAAGTGGTGTTGAGGCTCAAGTGGTAGAACTCTAGCCTTGAGAAGGTCCAAGGACAGTGCTCAGGCCCTGAGCTCAAGCCCAGGATTGGCAAAAAAAAAAAAAAAAAAAAAAGAGGTATGATTGCTCACTGTTTTACCCAAATCTTACCAAATTTTGAAGAGCTGATACTATGAGAAGTCAGTATAAAAATTCTAATATACATGAATACTTTGTATTTAGTCAGCCAAATAACATTTACTGAATCAGTAAGAAAAGTTTTACAAAAAAACAAAATAAATCCTGCCTCCAAGGAATTACAATCTAGTGGAAGAAATAAAGCACACACATACGGGCTGGGAATGTGGCTTAGTGGTAGAGTGCTTGCCTAGCATGCATGAAACCCTAGGTTCCATTCCTCAATACCACCTAAATAAACAGAAAAAGCTAGAAGTGATGCTGTCTCTACTAGTACAGTGTTAACCTTGAGCAAAAGCAACTCAGGATCAATGCCCAGGCCCGGAGTTCAAGCACGCATACATTCATCATAAAGGAAAGTCTAGGTACACTGGTCAACATAATGATTTATACAACCTGTATGCCAAGCAATAATATGTTTAAGCATTCTATTTTCTTCCTCCACTTTGGCATACCTCTAAAATAAAGAAAAAAATCAAGTTTTATATATAACATGACTGCTGTCAAGCATTGGTAGCTCACACCTGTAATCCTCATTACTCTAGAAGCTGATAGCTGAGGATCATAGTTAAAAGTCAGGCTGAACAGAAATAGTCTATGAACGTCTTATCTTCAATTAACCAGTAAAAACATGGCTCAAGTGATAAAGCACTAGCCCTGAATGAAAAAAACTAAGCCAGATCGTGAGATCCTGAGTTCAAGCCCCAGTACCTGCACAAAATAAAATGACTAGGTATTTCTTAGGCATTTGATCTTACTGAACAAATTTTAATTTGTTCATGAAACACAACATCATCACATTATGGTAATTAATCTCACAAAAGACAAACAGTTTGTTTTTGGTTTGCTTTTTGGAGGTATTGGGGTTTAAACTCAGAAACTTAAGGCTTACTAGCTATATACTCACTCAGCAGGAGCCATAATGGCTTGAGCCATGCTCCCCTTCCTTCTTACTTTTCAAATAGGGTCTCATTTTTTGTATGGGCTGGCCTAGACTGCAATCTCTCTCTCCCTCTCCCTCTCCCTCTCTCTCATTTTGTCAGTTTGTCAGTCCTGGAGCTTGAACTGTGGGTTTGAATGCTGTCCCTGTTCTATTCAGCTCAAGGCTAGCATTCTACCTCTTGAGCCACAGTGCCACTTCTGGTTTTCTGGTCGTCAATTGGAGATAAGGGTCTCATAGACTTTTGTGCCCAGGCTGGCTTTGAACTGTGATCCTCAGATCTCAGCCTCTTGAATACTTCAGATTACAGACATGAGCTGCCAGTATCCAGCTCGGATTATTCTTATTCTACATATGCTAAAGCTTTAATATCCTTAAATTCCTATATTACAAGAATAAGAGCTGTATCTTACTCCACCTATTTTCCTTCTATATCAATGTCTACCAATTTCAGATATTCAACATGTCTCTTCTGAAAGCTATGATAGCAAACTAAAGAAGAAAAATTGCTACAAAGCCAACCTAGAAAGCTACATAATGAAACAAAAGATATTTCAAATCTGGTAACTGAATTTCCTTAGCTAGTAAATCTGTATGGTTTACAGCATTCCATGTCTACATTTTTTTGTGTGTGTTAAAGAACCAGAAGAGGGGGTGGCCGGGTGTGTGTGGGGCGGTGGGGGGGGGGGGGAGAACCAGAAGAAAGAGAAAAAAGGTACAATGCAGGAGAAAAATAGGTCAAGTAAGGGAAATTGCTTTCCAAAACACTTGAGATTGAATAGGAAGTAGGTGAATTAGAAGATGGAGAAAGGTGGGGCTGGGAATTTGGCCTAGTGGTAGAGTGCTTGCCTAGCATGCACAAAGACCTGAGTTTGATTCCTTGGTACCACATACATAGAAAAAGCCAGAAGTGGTGCTATGGCTCAAGTGTAGAGTGCTACCATTGAGGAAAGCCCAAGGACAGTGCTCAGGCCCTGATTCCAAGGCCCAGTGCTGGCAAAAAAAAAAAAAAAAAAAAAAAGATAGAGAAAGGCAGTAACCACTCCTTCAAATGCTGCTCTGACCTATCACAAAAGGTGGTTTACTTCTAGCTTATCCCCATTAATTGTATTCTACTTTCAAGGTGACAGTTTTTGTTTTGTTTTAACAGAATGTCTTCTGACTTTTTTTTTTTTTAGATATACTACTGCTACACAGCCCAGAAGGACCACAGAATGTTTTTTGTTTTTTCTTTTTTTTCTTTTTTTTTTTTTTGCCAGTCCTGGGCTTGAGCTCAGGGCCTGAGCACTGTCCTTGGACTTTCTCAAGGCTAGAGCTCTACCACTTGAGCCTCAGCACCACTTCTGGCTTTTTTCTAGGTATGTGGTACCGAGGAATCGAACCCGGGTCTTCGTGCATGCTAGGCAAGCACTTTAACCACTAGGCCAAACTCCCGGCCCGTCTTCTGACTTTTTATAATTAGGATCAAACCCAGAACTTATTTAAATGGGCTTAACCTTTTAGTATAGTAATGTTAATTTTCAAAGAATATACTAAGAAAAACCTGTTGTTGTGGCAGAAAGTAACCTACGAGCTCTATCTCCTAGACACAGTCCTGTCCAAGCCACTTTTCTGATATAGTTGGAAATCAAGGATCCATATATGGTTTTCAAAATATAAGCAATCATCCTTATATCAAATTATTTTCATTTACAGACAAAAGAACACAATCTAATACTGTGAATTTCCAACCCATTAGGTCAGATACTACAGAGTAAATCAATTCCAGATCCTCAGATCTCAGGCTCCTGAATAGCTAGAATTACAGGAATATACCACAGGCGCCCAGTGATCTCTTAGGTTTTAAAACCACTCAGCCACACTGGGCACAGTGGGCACAGTGCCTCTCATCTGTAATCCTAGCTATTCAGGAGCCTGAGATCTGAGGATCACAGTTCAAAGCCAGCCTAGGCATCAAAGTCCATGAGACTCATCTCCAATTAATCACCAGAAGTAGCACTGTGGCTCAAAGTGGTAGAGGACTAGCCTTGGGCAAAAAAGCTCAGAGACAGTCTAAGCCCTGAGTATAAGCTGCCCGACCAGCAAAAATAAGATTAAAATAAAAGCACTCAGCAAGTCTGATGAAGTGACATAACAGAGCAGTACAGGAGAGTATTGAAGACAAATAGGTCTCAACACTTCAAGGTGCCTTAGTTTCTTAATCTATTGTAGAAAATTAAAGCTGCCTTGAATCTTCACCAACTGCAGAATGACACTTTCAGAGCTAAAAAGCTTAGCAACATCTAACACAGAATGAAAAGGAGCAGAACTCATTCTACTGACACATCTCTGAAGTACAGCACTACAGATAAGTTGAGAGAGAGAGAGAGAGAGAGAGAGAGAGAGAGAGAGAGAGAGAGAGAGAGAGAGAGAGAGAGAGAGAGAGAGAGAGAGAGAGGTGAGCCCAATGCTGGTTGTTCATGCCTGTGATGCTAGCTTACTCAGGTAGCTGTAGAATGATTGCTAAAAGAGTACTTAAATTATGAGTCAAAATGAGTTTAAGACAAAGAATTTTGACAATACCCTTCAAAAAAAAATCCATACTTCCAGAGTCCTCCCTAAAGGGAAAACAGACAAATTCAGTTTTGGTCCTTATAATAACCCATTTTTCCAATGAGCTGTAGCTAAAGACAGTCATCAAATCTGTGAGAGAGAAAAAAACAACCCAAGAACTCTTTTGAAATGTATATACCAAACCTAAAACTTCAATGTGTGTAAGGAATGTCATGTTATTATTTCTTCCCATTCTGTCTGGGGACACTTACTGGCAGTGCCAGGAGCCTCAGGGAAAAGGAGCTACCCATTCCTTAAGCTACCTATCGGAAAAGTAGCATGAGGATCTCCAGACAACCACGAAGAGTGGGCGCTCCCATCTGACTCACATCCTCACAAGATAGCTGCACTGGCTGGTCATTACCCTGAAAGACTAAAACCCAAGGAAAAAATGTTCAGTTATCAACCTCCCTTCCCCCATTATCATCCATGAAAGCAACATTTCTTAAAAAAAAAAAGACTCAAAACTGAAAAACCTTTCTCTTAATACCTACAAAATACTAAAGATGGTATAGGGATTATGAAGATTAATATGTTATCCCTGTTAAATAAATGATCACAGTAGCACTTCCACTGCAATAATCTGATAGGGACTGTGCTGGGGCTTGAAGATAGAGAGGAATATAAATGATAAACAATGAAATTCAACTACAAAAACTCAATACAAAACTCATAATATGTGCAAAAGTACATCAGAGACTAAGAGTCTCCTCACCTGATAGGTGAAATAAGAATTACTTGGATCTGGCTGGGAGTGGTGGCTCATGCCTATAATCCTAACTACTCAGGAGGCTGAGATCTGAGGATTGAGGTACAAAGTCAGCTCAGGCAATACAAAGCTGTGAGACTCTTATCTCTAATTAATCACTAGAAAATAGGAAGTGGGACTATGGCTCAAAGGTAGGGGGGTAACCCAGACCCAAAGTTGAAGCCCCATGACCCCCCCCACACCTTCCCCCTGCCAAAAAAAAAATTTGCTTCCCCACTCCTTCACTAGTATGTTTTTTTAAAAAAAGGAGTAGAAATCTTTTATTGCTTTACATTTTTCTTTACTAAAAAAGAATCTACTATTCCTTAAGTTTTTGGAAGCTATTAGATTTATCTGACCTTTAAAAAGTTCTAGAAAACTTCAACACAATTGCTATGAATGCTACTATGCTATTTATGTGATAATCTGATCTTGTTTTCTTGTAACTTGAAAGACTTTTGTTTTCTGTCAATATTCCAAAGCTACAATGTTTACTGTGTATCTGGGCTTAGTATATAAAGTCTGAGTTAAGAGTTTTCTATGAAAAGTTTGATTTCATTGTATATTCACCATAATTAACAGTAGAACCTTATTATTACATGGCTCAATACAAGCCTGGGTTTATGGTATGATTCCAGTCTCTACTCTAGAACACCATCTCATAAAATACACTGTCCTGAAGCTGCTATCTTTGTGTCATCTTGCCCCTGATCGTTATCTAGAAAGGAGGCACTGTGTATATTTAACAAAATATTTTAACACTGGAATCTCCAGAACTTAAAGCCTCCCTAGCATGCAGTAAGTTATAGCTGACTTAACCCTCTACACCAAGCCCTGTGTATTATTTTAACCTATAGAGCCTTCCTAGCACCTTTTCAGTTCTATCCTACCATTAGATGTGTTTGTTGAAGCCTGCACTGCCTCGCATAGACAGCCAAAACAGCCACAATGTCAATGTTATATCTCTGTTTAAGAATTATTTCCCATCTACCACTTTGGTCAGGTACTAACCAGGCAAAAAAAAAAAAAAAAGTAAGTCCAAGTCTACCCAATGTGGCCCCGGCTATGCCTTGGTGTCAACACAAAACCTTCATTCATGGCAAGGCCTCAAGTGATCATCAGTCCAAAAGTATAGAGTGCCACTATGTCCTAGCCATTGTGTTAGGCACTTTCGAAAACGTTCCCAAGGCCCATTTATCCTTTTGGGTCCCCTATTCTCACTGGCACTCTCCACATTTCCCATTCTATTGATCTATAAGATTGGGTATAAAGTGAAGCCATGCTTAGTGGCCATGTGGTCATGTAAGATGGAGAGATACTAAGCTTTTCAGGATAAACATGTTTCTTTTATGATAGAAATGTGTGTGTGTGTGTGTGTGTGTGTGTGTGTATCTATCCTCAAAGTGGGGCAGTTATGGTGGGTGATTACTACCTTTGATTTTTTTTCTAAATTATTAAATGTGCACATGGCTTCCTTCAAACATTTATTGCTAGTGCTCTTAAAAAATATATATAACTGGGCACAGTGGCTCACAGCTGTGCAGGAGATCTGAAGATCACAGTTCGATGCGACCCTAGGGAGGGCTCAGGTAAGTCTGTAAGACTCTTACTTGTTTTGGCCGGTTGCAGGGCTTGAACTCTGGGCCTGGGCACTATCACTTTGAGCCCCAGTGTCACTTCCAGTTTTCTGGTCTTAGTGGCAATGCCCTGTTTCTGGGCTCCACAACCAACCTAAATAAATAGATAAATAAATAAGTATTTGTTTGATGCTATCTCTAACAACTCTGGAAGGGATAAGCAAAGTCCATCTCCTTCACTGTAGCCACTGCACACGGAAAGACAAGTCTTTGGAGAGTGAAAAGAAAACAGTGATGCTAAGCTCAGGCTTTAAAATGTGACACATGGCATGAAGAACCTCTGGCATTGGCAACAGAGAGCCTAGACAAACTTGCTAAGGTTCTGACTTCCATCAATTTTAGCTTCCCCATTTATAAATTGAACAGAGTGTCAGTACCTACCTTACAAAATGCTCTTAAGAAGAGGTGATGCACAGAGTCCTAAGAAAGCATCCAATTAATGCAAACATCTGAGCTGAATTAATAAGGGGGGTATTAAAATTAATTAAGGGTGAATGAAATAAGCCAAGCTACTTTCATTTCTGAGGACTTCAAGGAATACTGAGTTTAAATTATCCCATCATCTCCTATAATTTGTAGGATCTTAGGAAAGTTAATTCCTTCACTGTGCCTCCACAGGTTCATCTGTAAAATGGATTGATAGACAAAGGAAACAGTAAAGGATAAAACAATACATTCTTGGCACAGGGTCCCATAGTGGCCACCCAAATATTAGCTGCCTGAGAGAACAGTAACTTCTCTAAATCTGGCCACACAATTTCTTAGTGTCTATCCTCAAGATATAGCCATTGCCTTCTTCACAGTGCTCCAACAGGAGCCCACAGCTTCCTAAAGACTAGAACTGCTGCTGGGTGTGGTGGCTCACACCTATATTCCTAGCTACTCAGGAGGCTAAAATCTGAGGATAGCAGTTCAAAGCCATCTGAGGCACTAAAGAACTTGAGACTCTTATTTCCAACTAACCACTAGAAAATATGAAGTGGTGCTATGGCTCAAGGGTAGGGTGGTTGCATTGAGCTGAAAAGCTCAGGGACAGGGTCTAGGCCCAGAGTTCAAGCCTCACGACCAACGAGAGAGAGGTGGGGGAGGGGGGAGGGCGGGTGGGAGGGAGGCCCTAAGCTTACTCTGTATGCTCTCAGTATTCCATATTTCATATGTAATGTGAACAAACTCAATTTGAGCCAATGGATGATTTTGTGCCCTTCACAAAAAACTTCTGAACTGTTGTCAATCTCATTTCCCAGCAAGAATCCATCCACTGTGCCTATACCACTATTTCCCAATTTCAGATTTTAGTTCAATTCTTGGTTGCTATTTCAATTCCAGCTTTTCCTGCTTATTAAAGACTAACTAAAAACAAATCATATTTTGAAATAAAAAATAATACCTTTACCAAGCTCAAGGAAAGCAAATGATTTCAGTTGTGAGAGACCTTAGTCTTAATAAGCTGGATGCTACATATAAAATGAGTGAATGCACACATTCCCAAAAAGTACTTAGCAAGCTGACCAGTTCACATCTGTAATCCTAGTTACTCAGGAGGCTGATCTGATGAGTGTCCTAGCTCAAAGCAGGTACAGCAGTAAAGTCCACAAGACTTATCTGGAATAAACCACCAAAAAGAAGTGGATCTGTGGCGTAAGTGGTAGAGTGCCAACCTCGAGCAAAAAACCTAAGGGACAACACCTATGCCCTGAATTCAAGCCTCAGTACTGGTATACACACAAAAAAGTTCTTTGTTATGAATCTGCATTTGTCATTAGCCAGTCATGTTAAAAGACTGTCAGTTGGTAAAAGACGGAGTCACAGACAGGATAAGGAGGAGGATGACTCCTCCTCTTCCTACTCTTCTCCTTCTCCTTCTCCTTCTTCTTCACTAGTCGTGCGGCTTGAACTCAGGGCCTGAGCACTGTCCTTGGGCTTTCTCAAAGCTACTATATGAACCACAACACTACTTCCTCCTTTTTCTACGTATGTGGTACTGAGGAATCGAACCCGGGCTTCGTGCATGCTAGGCAAGCACTCTACCACTAGGCCAAACTCCTGGCCCCCAGACAGGAATTTTCTGAGTGTTGAAAATAGTCTCAGTTGATGATGTAGCATTGCAGCCTACAATTCAAGTCTTCAGAGGAAGGATTTTTACAAAATCGTAAGAGTATTCTTTTATAAAAGATCTACAGAAGGAAGATGGAGAAAGTCTAGAAAGGTATTTGTGTCTTGGAGAATCACAGAGGATCATCTATAAATATACAAAGATATGCTCGTCACAAAAAAATCTCACAAGGTTATTATTTATTGCCAGTCCTGGGGCTTGAACTCAGGGCATGAGCATTGTTCCTAAGCTTCTCTTGTTCAAGGCTAGCACAGTACCCACTTCTGGCTTTTTCTGGTTATATGGTACTAAGGAATTGAACCCAGGGATTCATGCTAGGCAAGCACTCTACTGCTAAGCCACATTCCCAGCCATGTCATAAGGTTATTAATGACAGTGAACTAACATACTTGTGCTTGCTGTACCTCAATTTCATATGTTTGTGGAAATATTAAATGTTGTGTCAGAAAGGTTGATAAGTGGCTGTATAAGAGCCAGTCTGTAGGTGACTCCTTGAACCATGTGGCTACGTGTGGGTAGGATGACTATAATAGGTAAGATGTGTTGCAACAAATACACAGAGGGAGATAGATAGGTGGTAGATGAGACAACTCAAAACTCTTTATGTTCTTAAGATTCAAATCCACTAGGCCACCAAATGGCTCTTATTTCAGAAGCCATATTCCTGCTCATCCTTAATCAAGATTATATATTTCAGGGGCCGGGAGTTTGGCCTAGTGGTTAAAGTGCTTGCCTAGCATGCATGAAGACCCGGGTTCGATTCCTCGGTACCACATACATAGAAAAAAGCCGGAAGTGGAGCTGAGGCTCACGTGGTAGAGCTCTAGCCTTGAGAAAGTCCAAGGACAGTGCTCAGGCCCTGAGCTCAAGCCCAGGACTGGCAAAAAAAAATAAATAAATAAAACTTGAGGTTGATTACTCTATGTCAGAATAAAATTAAAAAAAAAAAAAAAAGATTATATATTTCAGAAAAATAAAGTCCCACATCACAGCTGGAACTTAAAGAGCCACTGAGAATATTAAGAGTTCAAAACAGCAATGAAAGCTGCTTCCCCAAGGCTGCTCCTCCTTCTGTGGTTTGCAGCTGAGGAGGAAGGGCTCAGGAGAGCTGTAGGGAGATGTCTCATGGCTGGGTGCCCAGAATGTCTAGCTCTGCACACAGCTCTGTAGGTTTGAGGGCTACACCAGAGGAATGCATTCTTAACAAACAGCTCTCCATCTCGCACAGCTTCTTCATTCTGAGGCCAAGAAAATAATTCATTTTTAGTATAACTCTACAAATGAAAAAAAAAGATATGGACTTTAGTCATATTTTAACATGCAAAACCTTATTATAACACAGTTGGTGAATTAAATGTATATGTATACACACACACACATACACACATACACATACTCTACTTTTTGATGAATTAGTTAACAGTTCAATGCATGGTATTACAGGAAAAAAACCTTGGTCTTGGGGCTTAACTCCGGGCCTGGGAGCTATCCCCAAGCTTCTTTTGCTTAAGGTTAGAGCTCTACCACTTGACCTATAGCACCACTTCTGGTTTTTATTTTTTTATTTTTTAATGAGGTACTAAGGAATTGAACCCAGTGCCTCATGCATGCTAGGAAAACACTATCACTAAGTCACATTTGTAGCCCCAAAACCTGTATATTTTGGGAGTATTCAAACATCTTTGGACAAGGATTATCTCTTGGTTTCAATATCACACATACACTCTATGTAAGATCATACAGTTGCGGCAAGAAATTGTATTACTGAAAAGTTGTACATGAGCTTAACTTTTTTTTTTTTTGTAGTTCATGGGACTTGAACTCTGGGCCTGGGCACTGTCCCTGAGCTCTTCAGCTCAAGGCTACCACACTCCCCCTTCAGCCATAGCCCTACTTCCGGTTTTCTCATGGTTAATTGGAGACAAAATCTCATAGACTTTAGTGCTCAGGCTGGCTTTGAACTGTGATCCTCAGATCTCAGCCTCCTGCGTAGCTAGGATTACAGATGTGAGCCACCACACCAGGCTTGAGCTTAATATTTCTAAGTAGAATTCATTTATTGCACTAATTTTTTTTTTTTTTTTTTGCCAGTCCTGGGCCTGCTCACTGTCCTTGGATTTTCTCAAGGCTAGAAGTCTACCACTTGAGCCTCAGCACCACTTTCGGCTTTCTTCTACATATGCGGTACCAAGGAATCGAACCCCGGTCTTCGCACATGTTAGGCAAGTACTCTACCACTAGGCCAAACTCCCGGCCATTATTGCACTAAAATTTAAAGAAAATGTACTGTGTATCTTGTAAGTTACTTTTCATAACTGCACAATTACATGAAAGCTAATTTATATTTAGTTACAATTAGACTTGTTTAAAGTAAGAAAGTCTGTCAAATTTGCCCCCAATTCTCATTCACATTTTTTCTCCTAACCTCCAGTCCATGACATTTTCAAACAAAATGACTAATGTGCTATGTTTACTCAGCAACTAAAATCCAGTCCCCTTCACTGTGAAGCTAGTTATACAAGTGAGACAACAGCACCTATCGTCACCTAACACATGGGAAAATTGACTGAAATAAAGCTTGAAAGGTAAAAGCACATTGGACTGTCTCTAAGTCTCCAGATGGAAGCTACAGCAGTTTCAATCAAAACAAAACAAAACAGACAAAAATAGTCACCTGGCTCTTCCTGGTATATTGACAGCCTTACATACAGTGTCTACTGGGGCTCTGCCTCTTGCTCCCTCCAACGATCATTCTCTTGGTTCCAAGGGCAACTATAAATCTGTTCCCTGCATCCTCCTCCCTGCTTCTCACCCCTGCAGTTGTTTTGGTTAAGCAGTCTTTGCTTGTTCTCTCCTAAATCATCACTGTCTTATATACTACCTGGTATGAGGAACCACCTCAGACTTCACAGCCAATCTATTGTCTTATAAAATCTTCTCAAATATTACCTTACAGAATAGTTAACAGTCATGTAACACATACAACCTAATGGGTCAAATTCCTACTGGGTAAGGTGGCAATGACCCATGGAAGCAGACTACAATGGCTCTTCAACTTTACGATGTTGTTAGGGAACTTCTAATATGATGCTAAAGACATTCTATGAACTCAAATCAAATAACAGACAAATATTAAGTAACATCTACTAATAATCTCAATGCTTTTCTCCCCAACTCCTACCTACTCCTTGTCTCCATCCCTGTTCTAGTCCTTCGCTTCCAAGTATTTACATTGCTGATGCCCTTCCTCTCACCTGCAGCTAGGAAGGTGATATAAACACCCCATTCTCATCTAGTTCTGCAAACAATGTTATCTTCTGACTACTGAAAGTTCTCTTCACAAAAGAAAAAGGCTGCTGGGCACAGTGGCTCATGCCTGTAATCCTAGCTACTCAGAAGGCTGAGATCTGAGGATCGAAGTTCAAAGCCAGACAAGACACTAAAGGCCCTGAGACTTTGGGGTTTTTTTGTTTGTTTGTTTGTTTTGCCTTCCTGGGCTTGAGCTCAGGGCCAGCGCACTGTCCTTGGGCTTTCTCAAGGTTAGAGCTCTACCACTTGAGCTTCAGCACCACTTTCAGCTTTTTTCTATGTATGTGGTACCGAGGAATCAAACTTGGGTCTTCGTGCATGCTAGGCCAAACTCCTGGCCCACAACCCTGAGACTTTCACCTCCAATTAACCACTAGAAAACCAGAATTGGGGCTGTGGCTCAAGGGGTAGGGTGGTGGCCTTGAGCTGCCTTGAGCTACCTTGAGCTCAGGGACAGCTCTCAGGCCCAGAGTTCAAGCCCCATGACTGACCAAAAAAGAAAGAAAGAAAGAAAGAAAAAAAAACTGCCCTGCTCCTGCCCCAAACTCCCCCTCTGCTTAAGTCTGGATATAAGCCAAAAGACAGTTTGGGAAAGCACATGTTTATCTCAGTAAAGCTTGCTGTTTAACAAAAGGGTGAGAAACATTGTCATTTAAAGTTTCATATATTCCCCACACACTTTATTTTTTAATCACTGAGTGTCAAATGAGACAATTCACATTCTCCCCACAATCAGTACTGTGATGATAACTACTTATTCAATAATTCCCAAGTCAATAAGTATAAGCACAAACCTATTATAAAATAATCTAAGTGCTGGGGGTGGGATTGTAAGGAGGAAAATCTATTAAAGCAACACTTGTTTCCCAAACTACTCCCCAAATAAATAAATGGCGAAATCAAAATACTGTCAAAATGTCAAACTTGACCTTCATACCTTTAGTAGTTAAACCGGAATAACAGAATGCTTTGTATAAGAAAATCAAGTTGAAAGCAAGCTTTTAAAATCAGTCCCTTACAATGAAATTAAGTATGTGTACAATGTATATAATTTACTATTGTTTTCTGAGCTACCAATTTCTCTTGATGCCAATGTCAAAGAAAACTAGATTCAAAGAATCTCTATCCTTAAGAGAATAAAAATATTGAACCCTTTCTGTAGGGAAAAAAACCCATCACACACTACTTTTCCAGTACAGGTAAACAAAGTTACAACTGCCCCAACTACAACTTTGTTCTTTAAACATAAAAATGATCGATTCCAATAATACAACAAAACCAGTCGTTTTTAAAGCCTCATTTTGCATCTTTCCACTAACATACGCATCCCTAATGCTACCCTGCTAAGCGTTCTAACATAATGTACATTTTCTCCCGTTGCCCTCTCCCCAAGTTGGTCTGGGAGTCGGTTTCTTCACTCATCCTCTCCTCAGATTTCCAGGTGTCGGAAGTCTCATGGTCAGCGCCCTTACACAGCTCAAACGCTCAGCTGTGTCCTCAGAAACCCATCTAGCCACTTTCTCAGTGTCTCAATTTATTCACAGCTGCCTGATTCGTAAAACATAGGCGGATTCGGGGTCAGATGACACGCCGAGCCTTACACATGACAGCCATGATGAACTGACTACCTACTGTACACTGGCTCCAAGTGCATCAAGGTGCATACTAAACAACCGTTGGGGGGAAACCGGGAACCTCAGACAGCACAATGGATCTATAATCCAGCCAGGAGGCTCTCACTTGCCGCTCCTTCAAGCAGCTCAAGTTGAACCTCCACGGGGCACCATTTTGAGTTCAGAATCTGCACCGCGCGCCCAGAAATCACCGAGCAGACTGCTCAAATGGAGATTTCATCTGGCAGAGGCAAAAGGTAGGAGCCTGACTACCGACGTACAGGACCAGAACTGTCAGCTGCCGATGAACGCAATAGGTGCAGCCAGGACCCAGCGGCTCCTCCCCCAGGCTCCCGCCCAGCCCAGCAGCCAAGCTCGGCCCCCCCCCGCCCCCCGCCGCCGCGTCTCCGCTAAGATTCCCGGAGCCCCCGGCGGCCCGCGCGCCAACTGCCTCTCGGACAGGTTAAGGCGCCGGGAACCTTCGGGTTCACACCCGCACGCTTCAGGAGCTACCAGTCTATTCACTACACCGCATCCACGGGCATCCCGTAAAGCAGAGGCGGCGACTGGGCGGGCGCTGGGGCTTCGTTACGCGCGAGCCGGGCAGGCGTGCGGCTCCTCCCGCGCGTTACTCCGCAGTCCGCAACGCTGCTCCAAATCCAACCGCACCTCAGAACCGCACGTCGCCCGCGGGTCGGGCTCAACCCGTGCACCCGAAGCAACGCCACGGGGGGTTTGGAACCCAAACACGGCCGGTTCCTGCATGCCAACCGTCGGACATGGACAATCCGAGGGTGACCATTAAGGGAGGACCCGACTGAGAATTGCACCCATCGCACTGGTTTTTTAAGAAGGGAGAGAAGGGGGCCGCTGCGTGCGCAAGCCGTCCCACCACCCCCGTGCCGCCTGCCCCGGAGGCTCGCTCGGCCGACGGCGCGCCCTCCGGCCTCGGCCCCGACGCTCCTCCAAGGAGCCGCTCCCCCGAGCCCGCCGGACGGGACCGGCGCTGCACGCGGGTCGCTCGGGGCCACGGCGCTCCGGCTCGGCTCCGACGAACAAAGGGCCCCGCGAACCTCGGGACGCCGCGGCGACCGCGCGCTCACCTGGGCTCCGTCCCCGGCGGCGGCTCCGCGGGGCTCCGGCGGCGCGGGCCTGGAGGCGGCGAAGGAGCCAGCGGCCACCCGGGGGCCTCGGGGGCGCTCGGGCGGCGGGGGCCCGCTCAGCGCCGGCGCAGCGGGCTCGGGTCCCCGCGCGGGCGGCGGCGGCGGCGGCGGCGGCGGCAGCGCGAGCGGGTGGGCGGCGGCGGAGGGTTCCGGCAGGTCCAGGTCCAGCGCCGGCGACGCCGCGACGCGTCCTCCTCCGGGCGCCCGGCTGGACGAGGCTCCGGGGCGGCCCGAGTCCGCCGCGGCGGCTGCAGCGGACAGGGCGCGGGGCCGCTCCGCTGCCTCGGGCTGCGGCTCGGGCGGTCCCGCGGCGGGGGCGGCAGGGGTCAGGGACGGCTCGGCGCGGAGCAGCGGGGTCGGCCCGGTGGCGCTCAGGGCTGCGCGGCGGCGCGGCCGGCGGCGGCGGCTGCGGCTCCCGGGGCCGTCGCGCTGAGGTGCAGAGCTGCCACCGCGGCCATCTTGTTGCTCTAACTGACAAGAACCCCCCTCCCCCCGCTCCAGCCAGAAGGGGCGCTCGCGCCCCCGTGCCCCGCCCCGCGTCGGCCGCCAACAGGAAGTCGTCCCGGCCCCGGACACGTGACTCCTGCTGTATCTGCATACGGGAGAACGAGCTGGCCAATGGGCACCCGCCGCCGAGCTCCGCCCTCGCACGCCCTTCCCCTTCCCATTGGTTCATCCCAGGCAGGCCACGCCTTCTCCTCCTCCTTAATACCCGCCCGCGCAGGAGCTTCGCTAGCCGCGCTCTGTCTGGCTGCGCGCGCTCGGTAGGGTTTGGACGCGCTCCGGTCTTGGGGAGTTGGGGCTCCTCTCGGGGCTACGGGTAGGGCCTCGCCGCGTGGCCCCCTGCCTCTGGGTACTGTGGCTTGGAGTCAGCGCCCCGGTCAGGGGAACGCCCACCCTGGTCTGCTGGTCCTCCGGGTTCTCCCGGTCGGCTCTCCGCAGCATGCAGGCTTTGCGCGGTATTTTGGCCCGGCGACTCTGGCCTTCTTACGCGGCGGTGTCCAGCGCCTGGCGTCCGCTGCGGCGCGCGTCCGGCCCGTGCCGAGCACACGCCCTGCACCCCCCCCCCCACACACACACACAGCGCGCACACATTCGTACTCGCGCTGGCCCGGGGCTGCGAGTCCCTCTGCCCGGGAGCCAGCCCCCCGCTGCGAGCCCGGCCGCCCCGGCTGCGGACCGCCCGCCCGCACCGCGCACGCGCCGGCCGGGCCCCAGCGCGGCCAGGTCCGGCGCCGTGGGCTGCCCCGAGGCCCTCGTTGACTTTCGGTCGAAGCCTCGACAAGCTCTGGGAACCAAGGATTTGTTGCTGTGGTCTTGTTTTTTTCATTTTTCTCAAAGGTGGAAGCAGGCGCAGCCGGTTCCCATCGTGAGGACGAGATAACGACGCGCTGGTTCTTCGCCCATGCAGTCTTGCTACCGCAAGTAGCCAGCTTCGAATTGTTCGTGGATAAGAGACACAGCACATCCCCGGCTATCGTTTCCACGAGCTCCTTACACTTCTTTCTGCCATATTTTAAGCTCTTTGTAACCAGATTCACAAGTCGCCTAGAAAGTCGTCGTTGAACATCTGCTGTGCTGTGTTTTTTTCCCTCCTTAAAACCCACATCCCCCACCCCTCAGAAGGGTCTGAAGGCAGAAAGCAGGCGTAGCTTACATTCACTTCTGCTTGTTTAGCATTTTATTGAATTCTTGACGGCAAAGAACCTGCATCTTTTCTTTTGTTATTATTTCTCAAAGACAGTAGTCCCTGGTTCAAGGCCAGCGCTGTCACTAAAGTCCCTCTTATCTACAATTAGATAAGAAAACTGCAAGTGGGAGTGTGGCTCCAGGGATAGGGCGGTCCAGGCCCAGAGTTCAAGATCGCCAGAAAGGAAAAAAAAAAGTATTATTACATGATCCTGGAGGGTGCACGAAATAACATCTCCTACACCCACTAAGTAGATCATTGCATCATCCAGGTATCTTGATGGACCAATTACAACTATCTGTTATAATCAAAACTGCAACTTTTTAAAATACAGAATCTGGTGCCGGGAGTTTGGCTTAGTGGTAGAGTGCTTGCCTGGCATGCACGAAAACCCAGGTTCAATTCCTCGGTACCACATATATAAAAGAGGCTCAAGTGGTAGAGCTCTAGCCTTGAGAAAGCCCAAGGACAGTGCTCAGGCCCTGAGTACAAGCGCCAGGACTGGCAAAAAAAAAAAAAAAAAACAAAAAAAAAACAGATTCCAAATAACATTTCCTATTTGTCCTTAAAATTCTCTATCCCATTCCTTTATTCCCCCCCCCCTCAGTAAAGGAGGTGACTCTTCCTATATTAGGCTCTAAACACCTGGAGAAGAGGTAAACTGCAGATTCTGAATCCAAATTTAGACTCATAGCTGTTTTTGTCAGTCCTGGGGCTTGAACTCAGAGCCTGGACACTGTCCTTGGGCTTTCTCAAGGCTAAAGCTCTACCACTTGAGCCACAGCACTATTTCTGGCTTTTTATCATGTATATGGTACAGAAGAATCAAACCTGGGTTTTGTGCATGTGAGGCAAGCACTCTACCACTAGGCCAAACTCCAGGCCCTGCTTTGTTATTTATAATGGTGAAAACCCAACAAAATTACATAGAAGTAAAATGTTAAATGTCACCAGCCCTTATATTAAAAAGCCACCTTATTAAGGACAAATAAAACTTGATTACAGTACAACCTCGTGTAAGAAAAACAATTCTAGTTTCAAGTGGCTGAATGTGTGAAATGATTTGTTTAAAAAATATACTACATTAAAAGTGTCAACTTCAAGAGACTATATTATACTACATCTGATCACAAATAGGATATTAGGCTTATTCTAAGTACTACAGTATAGCAAGAAAATGGGTCCAAGACTATCTCAGTGATATGTGCAGTTATTGGTGGAAGTTCTTTGATCTGTGCAGTGACTAAAGTAGCAGAAACATTGTGTAGCAAAGAAAAGACAGGCAGGTCTGGATGGTGATCTTCAAATATACATGCATACATATTATACATATATATATATATAATTCATTGTTTTACAAAGGGATTACTGTTACATAAGTCAGAGAGTACTACTTTTATTTTTTTTTTATCATTCATGACACTTGAACTCAGGGCCTGGGCACTGTCCCTGAGCTTTTGTGCTCAAAGCTAGCACTCTACCACTTTGAGCCCCAGCTCCACTTTCTGTTTTCTAGTGGTTAATTGGAGGTAAGATTCCCATAGACTTTAATACCCGGGCTTTCTTTGAACCTCCACCTTCAAATCTCAGCCTCCTAAGTAGCTAGGATTACAGGCATGAACCACCACTGCCCAGCTCCACAGTACATTTCTTTTTGGACCATGGCACCCCTTCCTTGGCCCATTCGAAATATTTTTAGAACCTTCATATACACGTGGGAACAGGTATATTTCTGTGAGAATCCAGTAGGCAGTCCTGGGTGAAAGGCATGCAAGATGAATTTTGTTTTAGTTCAAAAACCATGAGTGAGAGTTATCCACAGAAACCTCATTTTGAAATTAACAATATCCATCACCCCAGGTCCTACGAAAGAGTTTATACAGAAGGACAAGGAGATAGCCTAGCTCCGTGGATAGTGCTGCACAAAAAGCAAAAACAAAACAAAAAAGTTGCCAGCTCAGCAGTTTTCAGATGTGTTGCCTGGGCCAGCAACAACAGCATCTAGCAGCAGGTTAGAAATACAGCTTCTGAGAACCCCATTGCCGGACCATCTGAACCAGGTACCTGTGTCTTACAGGCCTTCCATATGGCTTTTTGCGCCATAAAATTTGAGAACCAAACCAAAGGGTGCCTTTTTGTGGCACTGTATTTATGTGTACTGTTCTCCTCCCCGCTGGGCCCAGCTGCTTTCACCTACATAGGTAGATCTTGTTTCCCCGGCCTACTTCTTACCCCATTCTTCCTCTCCACAGATTCTACAAGTATTATTTGCATCTTAATGGTAGGCTCTTAAAGGGAAAAGCTTTAGGACTCAAAGAAAGGATTGCTTTAGGTCCTGGAAGCAAGAAAGAATTGCTTTAGGCCTGGGAATCTGATACTTAACCAGAAAAGGAAGGGAGGAACAAACAGCCATCTCTAGTAATAGAGACTGGAGATAAGAGGAGAGAACCTGACAGACAAGAGTAAGGGGAATCTCAGCCCCACGACCTTGGGCAGGTTTCTGAACTTCAGAGCTTTTTCTTCTCCTCACTGAATTGTAGACACCAAACATTTATGGACTCTGTCTTATGTGCCAGGAAGTAGGCCAGATGCTGGTGGTTTGAAGTGCAAGCTATGGCTGAGACACAGTTACCTTGCAGATGAACTATTGATGGAGGCAGCAGAAACCTAGGTCAATATGAAAGATTCAGGATGCTTTTACCAGAGGGCTTGTGACCTGAGTCTTGATGGAAGCCAGAGAAGCAGTAATGCTCAGAAACTGAGGGAAGGACATTGAAGGAAAACTGGATTGCCTGTGTGAAGGAAACAGAGGGGTACATGTACCACAGCACTTTTGGGGGCTGCAACAGCTCAGGGAGATCTCAGAGAAAAGGAAAAGTGAGCAGGAGCCAGATTACAAGGAGCATGGCATCCATATAGAGGAGCTTGAACTTTCTGTCCTTAGAACCTTTATGTAGGGCCCTGAGAGGGCTCTACACATCGCTAGACTTGGTTGTGAGATCTCCTTGGAAACATTCATGATTTGAAATTAGCCCAGGCAAGAAAATCTATATATGACTCTTTATTTTCAGTTAACCAGCAAAGTACTGGAAGTGGAAGGGTGGCTCCTGTGAGAGAGAGCCAGTCTGAGCCAAGCAGCACCCAGGGTGGTGAGTCCCTAGTATTGACACACACACACAAACACACACACACACACACACACACACACACACACACACACATACACACAAAGAAAGAAAGCAAGAAAGAAAGAAAGAAGGGAAAGAAGGAACAAATGGAAGTACCTAGTGTGAGTATGGAAGTCAGAGGAGATCCATTTGAGATATAGTGTGAGCTTGGGCTCTGGGGGCCTTGGGGAGGGCAGACATGGATGGTAAGAATGATGCATGAGAGTGAGGATGGTCCTTAGAGGCCCCAGGAGAAGCAATGGGTGCAGCTGGAGGCCTTTGGTGTGTTTTGTTGTATCTTAGGGTACTGGGACTGTGGCCTAGTGGTAGACTACTTGCATAACATATATGAAGACCTGGGTTCGATTCCTTGGTACCACATGCATAGAAAAAAGCCAGAAGTGGTACTGTGGCTCAAGTGGTAGAGTGCTAGCCTTGAGAAAGTCAAGGACAGTGCTCAGGCCCTGAGTTCAAGCCAGGACTGGTAAAAAAAGAAAGAATGTTTAAGGGTAAAAGTTGGGAAAACTGGTAATAAATGATGAGGAGGAATTCAGTGGTCTCAAGTATTTCATACAGCTTCCTCTCTCTCTGGGCCCTGAAATACTGGGCAAGTAGATTTTAAAGACAGTGCAGCGATTTTGATCTGCTTCTTCCAAACTGACCATTTGGTATGCCAGGGAGGACTCATCTGAGTCTAAGCTGAAGAGTTGCTTGGATGGTAAATGGGAGGATTCCTCTCAGGTTCTTTCTGAAATGTGTTTCTCTATGGCCTTAGGCCTGGTGATGCATCTGGTGACTAACCAGGAAAGTGCTTCTGCCACTAATGCTTAGATTTGCTGTCTCTGTGAGCTCCCTATTCTAAGACGGCTCTTTTCATCCTTAACTTTTTTTGTGTGTGCCCTCTTGGCATTTGAATTCAAGATCTCAGCACTTTTAGCTTTTTGGACATTAATTGGAGATAAGAATCTCCTGGATTTTCCCACCTATGCTAGCTTCAAGTCATGATCCTCACACCTTGGTTTCCTGAGTAGCTAAGATTAGTGGCATGAACCACCCACTAGTGCTTCGTTCTCCATTTGGCTTTTTGGAGAATGAAAACAGTCTTAACCTCAGACACTCAGATGTAACTCTTGCTAAAATCAGCAGGTTGAATAATTCGAGGAGTGGGGCCAAAGAAATAAATTCATTGGCTTACCACATCTATACCAGCCCCAGATGTGAACTGACTGATGCCAGGGGCTAATTGACTGACCTGGGTCAAGTCAGGAGGCAAGGCCATTGAAAGATTGAGAGCTAATCACCAGTCTCCAGGAATTTGAGTACTTCTCAGCACCCATTCATCCTCCAGGACAGGGACTGTCCGTTGCTCCCAAAGATGCAGACGCCCTGTGTCTATACCCGAAGTCACCTCTGGCAAGCAGTCATCTTTATTTTGAAAAGTTTGATGAGATTATCAAAGCATCACTGTTGCCTAGCTACTCAGGCTGAGATCTGAGGAGCGCAGTTCAAAGCCAGCCCAGGCACTAAAGTCTGTGAGACTCTTATATCCAGTTAATCATCAGAAAACCAAAGTGGCGCTGTGGCTCAAGGAGTAGGGTAGTAGCCTTGAGCTGAAGAGCTCAGGGACAACGCACAGGCCCAGAGTTCAAGTCCTATGACTGACCAAAAAGAAAAAAGCATCAATGATCAGTGTCCATCAGAGAACAAAATGAGAATTTCAACATGTACTGAAAAAGAAAAATCCATCTTTCCTCAGGTGAGGGTCTTCACCAGCCTGCTGCTTGCAGGGCGTCTTCCCTGTTGACTGCTAGTAGCCAGCCCTGTACATTCTGGTGTGTGTGCCTGTGCACATGGCTGTAGTGTAGCCAGAAGAAGGAGGGTGGGGGAGGAAAACCCAAACCTGATTGACATTCACAGTTTGCCAAACCTCTCCGTTTGGCATCTGGTAGGATTTGGACTCACAGCAGTCCTGTGTGTTCACTTCACACAGCCTGGGCAGGACTCCCAGAGGCCAGTTGTCAGACCAGATCGTAGATATAACAGGACATTGGAACAAGGAGGGGGGGGTGCTGGCTAATGAGGTCCCCACTGCATCTTCTCACCATAGCAACAGTTTGTTTATTTCTATTTCTTCTTTCCAGCTCTAAAATAATTTGCCCATTTTATAAACTCATATTTAGAAAATACAAATATGGAAAGAAGAACAGTACTCCATTGTTTCAGTCCTTGTTGAGGGGTACGGCTTGAACTCTGGGCCTGGAAGCTGTCCCTGAGTGTTTTTTGCTTGTCTGGTGTTTTACTACTTGAACCACTCCTCCACTAATGGCTTTTTGCTGGTTCATTGGAGACAAAAGAGTATCATGGACTTCCATGCCTAGGCTGGCTTTGAAGTATGATACTCAATAATTCAGCATGGTGATTAGCTAGGAGTACAGTCCTGAGCCATTGGAACCAGCCTTTTTGTTGTTGTTTCTTTAGTACATACATTAGTTATACAAGGAGGTCTCACTGTAATATTTCCACATGTACAATGTATGCTGATCAACCTCCCCCTACTTCTACTCTTCCCATCCTGCTATCTCTTTAAAAGGATTTTAATAGGTTTCCTTGTTACTTTCATATGTCTTCTCTCCCTCCCTCCTTCCCTTCATCCCTTCCCTCCCTCCCTTCTCTTCCTCCTCCTTCCTTCCTTCACTTCTGTGGCCAATCTCATGTTGGCTGTAGATCTCCACGAGTCAGAAATATGCAGAGCCCAAAGCTCTTGGCAGGTGTAAATTTCCTTGAAGCTCCCTAAAACCTTCTTCAGCTCTGCAGGGAGGAGACAGATGCTCAAGATCTCAAAAATGGCTCACCCTAGGGGGGAGACAGGGTGCCTGTCAGACAGGGGAACAATGCCACAGGGGCCAGTCTTAGGACCTCTGCCACTCCAGCTGATCACTAGCTCAGCTGAGCATGAGTGGAGGGCTCTCCAGACCCCACAAGTAGCCAGCTTAGGCTCCTTTATCCAGAGACCTATGTGGAAAGCTTCAAGATGCTTCCCTTTGCTGTCAGGCACAACTGGACTTTTGTACACCAAGGTCAAACATGGTTTCCAATTGGCAGTACAGACAATGGGCTTCTGTGTTTGTCACCAGAAGACAGTACAGATCTGTAGTAATGACACGTGTTTCAATGTGCAAGAAAGAGAAAGTGTTGGAGCCTGACCTTTCAGCAGTATTCTCTTTAAAGAATCCCATACTTATTACTAAAAGACCTTGTTATACTTCACCCAATGGCTGTGGTGATGGGTTCCCTCTGTCTGGCAGCCCACTGTCCCCTTGCAGCCAGCCAGCCTGTGGGCACTGCAGGCCTCTGGTGTGCCCTGTCACACAGAGCTGTGGTTAGTGATCTGAGAGGTTTCCCTGGGATTGACTGAAGGCCTGGTTTGACAAAAGAGGCCTCCACCCTGTGGTCCCAGTCAGACAGAGCACAGTAGCCTGCACTGCGAAGGTTCCCACTGTTAACACAGGAGCTGCCAGCAGCAGCTGCGCTATGGGGAGACACAATGTGTATGGCTTTTAGGTTTGTTTGTTTTGTACTAGAGCTTGAACTCAGAGCCTGGGCACTATCTCTAGCTTTTTCACTCCACTTCTGGCTTTTTGTTGGTTACTTGAAGATGAGAGTCTCACAGACTCTCTGTCCAAGCTGGCTTTGAGCCTCAATCAGTCTCCTGATATCAGTCTCCTGAGTAGCTAGAATTACAGACGTGAGACACCAGCGCCTGGCCTCACACAGGGTTCTTTAAAAACAATGTACCTGTAGCCAGACTGTTGGCACCAGTCAGGGCAATTCCCATACCTGCTTGTGGTAGAAACTCAGAGGAGCAAAGTTTTCTGGTGCTCTGTGAGACCAAAGCCCTGTCCCTTTGCAACTGACCCTAGGAGTAGTGGAGAGTTGAGGGAATTGGTTCACCAGGGCAGGCTGGCAGGTTGAGTTGAGGTCGACATTTTCAATCTAAAGGCCACTTGGAGGATGAGTTCTTTCTTTCTTGAGGGGCATCTCGTCTTTTTCTTTTAAGGCTTTTAATATGCAAGGTAATCTCCTTTACTTGAAACCCACTGATTTTTAAACTGGTTTTTTTTTTGCACTGAAAACATATCTTTGAATACTTAGCTTCACTTCAGTGGCTACAGTGATACTTTACCAAACCACATACTATACTTTTGCCAAATAGCGTTGCTAAGCAATTTAGCCATCACAACCTCCCACATGTAGAACCAAGATGGTACATGCCAGTGAGCCACCTAGCATTCTCCACCATTCATTTCTCTACAAGACCCACTCTGGTCTTTTGCAGCCATTCCTTACATGTGTTTGCTATTATCTATGCCAGCCTTGACTTGGTTTTTGTCCCCAGTGTCTAGATGAGAGCCCAGTACACAGTAGACATACATCTTTGTGGAATGAAGGGATGAATTGGAGGTTCCACAGTGCCCATGGGCAAAGCATTCAAGTCTGGATCTCACCTGTGACACAAATCATGCAGAAGAGCCTCAGGAAGCACCTGAGGTGTCTAGGCAGGCCAGGGAGAGAGAGTTGGTCAAGCTTCTAGCCTTTCTACCCGGTGTGGACCAGGCACGGGCTCCATGATCAGGGCACTTGTTATCCTTGCCCCAAAAGAAAAGTTTATGTCAGACTAGAACTTACCAATGATGCCATCATCCTCTTTTAATACCATGTCCTCTGTGTTTTGCAGTGGTTGATTGGTTGGTTTTTATTCTAAGTGATGAGGGTTTCACCATGTTGCTGGTTCTTCTGCCTCCGGCTCCCAAATAACCAGGACTACAGGTATGAGTTACCATGCCCAGATAGCTTTTATTTTTGCTACTGTACTACATTTACTAAGTAGGAATTCCTTTCATTAATAAACACATATTGACTGATAATCTGGTAAATGGAAGATAAACCATGCTATCACACCAAGTTAATTTGACTTGAGCAAGACCCAGATTGCTTTGGGTGACTTTACTTCAAGAATATAGGAGCCAAGCCAGGCACGTTGGCTCTTGCCTGTAATCCTAGCTACTCAGAAGGCTGAGATCTGAGGATCACTGTTCAAAGCCAGCCCAGGCACTAAAGAACAAGAGACACTTATTTCCAATTAACCACTAGAAAATGAGAAGTGGGGTCATGTCTCAAAGGGTAGGGCAGTAGCCTTGAGCTGAAGAGCTCAGGAACAACGCCCAGGCCCAGAGTTCAAGCCCCACAACACCCCCTCCCAATATATACATGAGCCAAATGTAACGGTCATTGCAAATATATTTGATTTCTATTGGTATTCAAAGTGTTTCCTAGAATCTGATGCTGGGACAGATGTGGGAAGAAGGGGAATGGCCATGTTCCTCTTCCCTGGGGATTCTATCTACCTGTTCCCCTGGAAGACTGTCCTGCCTGTGTGTCCCAGTAGTAGCCAGGGATTCAAGGAGCCTAAGTGAGAAAGGCTGACACCAAGTAGCAAGCACTGAAGGAGACGCCTCACAAATACCCACATGGGGAAAAAAAAAATCCATGATTCATTAGAAAAAGCACTGTGCCTGAAGGAGTACTGCTGTGGTATCAGTCCTGACCTTCCAAGAGATCAAACATCAAAGGAGGGGTGCAAGGGGACAGAACAAACAAAAACAAATGCAGGACTTAGAGCTAGAACACCTGAAGAGATAATACAACGTTGAATTTGGACTCTTTGAGGTTCAGCGGTCTATACGCTGCAATACAGGAAGTGGATTTTAGGGGTGAAGATAAAAGCATATTTGCAATGGAAGCACCATCTAATGAATACGTAAGTCAATAATAAATAAACCATCAAAAAACATTTTGGGTTTCCAATTACAGTAGGAAAGGGAAGCTGGTTCACGCGGATTGTCAGAAATAATCAAGAGATCACCAAGCAAGAGAAGAAATAAAAAAACAAAAACCACTGCCCTTGACTAATACAGCCAAATGACGGGAGGCTGGATCAGCCCCGGGTAAATACTGAGCAGGCAGAGGAAGACTGGTTGATGCAAACATCACATGGGAGAATTTCCCACTGTCTAAGCCCCAGGAAAATTGAGGCAATGTGAACTCTGAGGAGACATCCTGAGGGACCCAGCTGAAGTGTTTCATTTTATTGAAAATTGGTCTGTGTGAAATGGGGTCAGATTAAGGAACCTTTCTCAGCAGTTACCTAAGGGGCCTCTTCTCTCTAATTACTGGGACAGTGAAGTTAAAACAACCTCCATTGTTCTGCCTTGCTTTGGGGGTGGGGGGAAGCAGCCTTCTCTCTGAAGGCTACTAAGGCAAAGCTCCTACTTATCTGGCATTGTCTGAAGTGGTTAATCTGCCGGCAGAATGATGAAAAGATGGTTTATTAGGTTAATTGCTACTGCAAAAAGAAAAAAAAAAGAAACAAACAAACAAAAAGACCTGCTGGGAAGATAGTGTGGGAAATAGTTATGAAAGTGCAGTAAAATTGTGGCTCTGCTCTCTCCTGCATAAATCAGTGTAGTAAAAGGTTTGGTAACTGACTGAGCACAGGTAATCCTAAACTGCTCTGGAGGCTGAGTTCTGAGGATTGAGGTTCAAAGCCAGCTCTGACAGGAAAGTCCATGAGACTCGTATCTCCAGTTATCCACCCCCAAAACAGAAAGTGGAACTGGCTCAAAATGGTAGAGTGCTAGCCTTGAGCAGAAATCCAGGACCAGCAACACACCCCCGCCCACACACACCCAGAAATTATGGTGACCAGATAATAATGACTCCTCAAAACAGACCTGAAAAAGTCTACAGTTACTGTACTAGGAAGTCCAGGTTGTCTTAGGTGCAATTTTTCTCGTGAGTCCAGAAACAACTTTCCCCCACCCCCAGCCCTACACCATCTGTCTGTTTTGTCACGGTCTCCATCTCTCTCTTATTTTGGGTCTAGAATACACTAGGAACTTTGAAATTTACAGCTAAGGGACTGTGGGGGAACCCTTAGGACATTCACCTCTACATTCATTTAGCAAAACAATGCCCACTTCCCCGGGGACTTGTTCTGCCATCTGAGCACCAACCCCCAGGGAAGCAACCTTCACAGCAGAGAGAACTTGACTTGGATAATCCAGGGCAAGATGTGATTCTTGCCACTCCACACTTCTCCCCATTTCCTAGGCGTTGCCCTGCAGCTTGGAGTAACTGTTTCCCTTCTGAAATCCTGGTGGGAGATAGATGGAATGCTGGCACAGGAGAGTGAGCAGTGGGGATATGGATGAGGACAAGCCCAAAGAGAACCCTGGACAGACATGACTGTCCTCCTGAGCTCTTAGCTGCAAAAACATTGTTGCATATTGACAGCATGAATTTGCTATGTCATGGAGGTAGACTAGTTTAATATCAGGTTGGGTGAGACCCCAGTCTGACAAAGATATGAAGTGTGGAAAACTGGGAGAATGCCCAAGAAGCTTAGTGAAGCCTGGAAAGACACTGAGCAGAAGAGGCCTCAAGAAAGGTTGGCCTAGCACACCAGAGCCAAGGTTGGAGTGCCCTTGTGGGTGTCTGCCTCAACCACATGAACTTGGAAGAGAACCAGACACTCAGACACTAGGTCAGACCAACACCTTGGTTGTAGCCTGTTAGACACTACACCGAAGACCCTAGGTAGGGTCTGGACTCTGGCCTCCCCAGCAATGAGATAAAGCAATTTGTACAGGAAGCTTCTACAAGCAATATGTAGATTGCTTCCCAGTGCAGTCTGCTGAGAGCAGGAGCTGTGTCTTTCAGTATGAAAGTAGTAATAGGATTGTTTTTGTTTCTTTTTTTTTTTTTTTTGGCCCCCTTCTCTTTCTAGCCCCGCTCGCTCCGGCCCGGCTAGGCTCCCCCTCCAGCTCAGGCCCCGCTCGCTCCGGCCACCACTCGGTTGGGCTCTGTTCACTTCAGCTCAGCTCGCTTCTTTCGCTCTCTGTCGGCTTCTTTCGCTCTCTGTCGCCGTCGCAGTCTCGTCTCTGCCACTTCCGGCTTGGTTGTGTATGTGGGATACCGAGGAATCGAACCCGGGTCTTTGTGCATGCCAGTCAAGCACTTTAACCGCTAGGCCAAACTCCCGGGCCCTTTTTGTTTCTTTTTAATGGTGCTAATCATGGTAGTACATGCCTATAATCACGGCTACTCCAGCAGCAGAAATAGGAAGATCACCATTCAAAGCTGGCCAGAGCACAAGTTAGAAAGCTCCTATCTTAAAAACAACAACAACAAAAAAAAAAAAAACAATCAGTTTGCAGTATATAACTATAGTCCCAGCTACTTATGAGGCAGAGACAGGAAGTCTGAGGTTAGTCTGGACAAAAAGTCTTATCTGAAAATAAGCTAAAAGCAAAAGGACTGGGAGCCAGGTGCAGGTAGGTGGCTCTTTTCCTTACTTTTAGCTACTCTGGAGTTAGAGATCTGAGGATTGAGGTTCTAAGCTGATTTGGGCAGAAAAGTCCATGGGACTCTCATCTCCAGTTAACTAGTAAAAAGCTACAAGTGGATTTGTAATGTAAGTAGTAGAGCACCAGCTTCGAGTGAAAAAGCAAAGTAAGAATATGATGATGCCTTGAGTTCAAGCCCCAGTACTGGCACCAAAAACTGGCTCATAAGGTAGAGTGCTTACCTAGCAAGTGTGAGACCAGGGAGTTCAATCCTTAGTATCACTCCCCCAAAAAAGAAAGGGAAAATAAAAATGAAATAATGTGACACATTTGTTTCACTTGTTTATGTGCAAGTGTGTGTGTGTATAGATCAGACTGATACACTGTTGTATACCTCCAGACCTAGGTCCTGGGAAAGGTGTTGTCCAGGACATGCTCTTGAGAAAGGAGAAGGAGGAAATGCTGGGGTTGGCAGCTGGATTGGCCCGGGGCCTGGAAACCCTGGCTGTTCCCTGAACATCTTACATTGGAAGGTAAGACTCTGGCTTGTAGGCCAGTCCAGGCAGGGCATCCCGAAGCTTCTTTACTTCTTGAAGCCTGGTTCTCAAGGCCTAGGAGGTCCTAGCCTGGCTTGGGGAAACCCTAGACCTGAAGCCCGGTCCTGTGAGAGTGAGGGGGAGCAATGAATGTCTTAGGGACACCGCAGTCTTCAGGCCCTTTCCCACCTAGGGAGCCTCACCCCAGTTTTCCCCAGTCCTAGCCAGGAAGAAAAGCCAGGTGGGGAGAAGTGGCAGCAGGTATCAGAGAGAAAGTTTGGCTGGTTGGGATGGAGGGCATGGACTTGGCAGTAGCAGGAGAATGGTGACCTCTGCTACCCTGGCTCCATCCTGCAGCAGAGCCATTGCCTCTGGTCCAGAAGCCTCAGCCCTGGGTTTTCTTTTCTATGGAGCAATTCTAGGCTGAAGGTAGATAGGCGGGTGTGTGCCTCTGACCAGAAACCTCCTCACCTTGCTGCTTGCCACAAATGATCTGTCCTCATCCCTGTCTCCATGGGGCACTGGCAGGCTGCATTCCAGCCCCTTTCAGGGATCAGGGACTCGGATGAGGGTTTGAGGTCGTGCTTGGCAAGAGAGACTTTCGTTAGTTGTTTTTTTGTTGTTACTGGTACTGGGACTTGAACTCAACTAGGTCCTATCCTTTAGCTTTTTCTACTCAAGGCTAGAATACTCTTATTTGAGTCCCACCTTTACCTCTAGATTTTTTTTAGTAATGGGAGATGAGAGTGTGTTGGCTTTGTCTAGGCTGGCTTTGAGCCATAGTCCTCAGATCTCAACTTCAGAAGTGGCTAGGATTATAGGGGTAAGCCATCAGCACCCAGCCAGAGAGGTGTTTTGAAGTTTCTGGAAGGCCTTTAATCTATCCAGCTACTGTAGACCCTGTCTTCTTCTTGCTGCCTGGACCTGTGAAGTGAAGAATCTAAATCTCCTGAGGAGAGGGAGGGGTCCTGAGTGACAGAGGGTGAGTGCACTGTTGGTGAGGTGAGGGAGGATTTGAGCAGCAAGCCAGCTTTCTGTCTATGGTGGTCAGAGTCAAGCAAAGGTCAGAGTGTCCTTTGAGTGGTCTTCGACAGCTGTGTTCTCCACCTCCTTGCAGCCAAAATCCAGTTCTACTGTGTGTGAGCCAGGGAGGCAGAAGACAGAAATGCCATAGACAGAGTGGCCATGCATGCATGCAGAGTGTATATCTGTATGAGAAAAGCAGAAAGAATGGGAGGTGTGTGTGATCTCATACATGCCCAAAGAAAGCGCTTACCAGGCAAAAAGCAAATGGAAAGAGAGCAACCCAACATCTCCCATCTCAGTGTATTATATTCACCAATGACCCCTTTAAATATATGACAAACAGTTAAAAACAAAAGCCCATTTAGCTTTTATGCCTCCAATTCCCAGTATCCATTCCAGTTAATTACAGTGATTTAAAAACATCTGCATTTAATAAAGAGCCTCCTCCCGCACCCCTGTTCTTGGCCCCACCCCCACCCCATCTTTCTTCAGGCCACTGGGCTAACGCAGTAATTATTATCTCCATGGAGCCAGTGAAGGCCATCGGGCAGGATGTGCAGCACCAAGAGGACTCTCAAGGACTGGGAGGAGACAGGGAGGGGCCAAAGGGAGGTGTGGCAAGTGGGGCCAGGCAGGCTGGCAGCTTGGCAAGGAGCAGGTAGGGCTGGGAAGATTCAAATCCAGAAGGAAGTGGAAGGAGTCAAAACTCTTCTTCTTTCTGAGATTGAGGACTGTTCATTAGATCCCAAGGTGGACAGAAACAAGGCAGGAGCTTCACCTCACCTGATTTCTCCCTTTGCTTCGGGAGCTTGGGTGGGCATGGTGAGATGGTTTTGAGATGTCTTTCTTTTGGTGGTGGTACTAGGGTTTGAACTTGCACTTGCTAGGCCCAGGATACTGTACTTGCTAGGCAGCCACTCTACCACTAAGCCACACTTCCAGGCCTTTTATGCTTCTGAGAAAAGGGGGCTTGCGTTCTGTTTTCTTGGGAGAACCTGGGCTATGATCTACCTATTTTAGGCTTCCTACAGAAGCTAGGATGGCGAGCACACAACACCGTGCCTCGCTTCTTCCATTGAGACTGAGTCTCCAGAACTTTCTGCCCAAGGAGTTGTGGATATTTTTTTTTTTTTTGGCCAGGCCTGGGCTTGAGCTCAGGGCCTGAGCACTGTCCTTGGACTTTCTCAAGGCTAGAGCTCTACCACTTGAGCCTCAGCACCACTTCTGGTGTTTTTTTTTTAAATCTATGTATGTGGTACCGAGGAGTTGAACCCGGTCTTCGTGCATGCTACGCAAGCACTCAACCACTTGGCCAAACTTCCGGCCCCGAGTTGTGGATATTTTGAGCCCCAGATTCATAGAAGAATTTATCCAAGTGTAGGAAAAACTAAGGATTATTAGGATACTATTAAATTTTATAAGTCAGGCAGCTTGACAAAGAATTGTTCTGCTCTTGGTTCAATATCAGGCTGGGAATAGGTTTTTTATGGGGTTACTGGGCATTTTTCTGATTGGCTGTTTCTTTTTCCTGGGCCTTGCTGATTGGCTATCTTCATAGTTTGAATTAAGCAGACCTGGGAACATTGCACCAACCTGGCTTGTACTTCCGCATTCCATCTGGCCTTTTCACCTGCTTCATTTGCCTTCACATTCCACCAGGCCCTGGGTATTTTCCTCGCCTTTGCGTCTCCTTAAGGAAGTGGTAAATGAGGAACTTTCCTCCATGTAGTGCTGGCCAGGAACTGTAATCCTCCCGATCTCAGTTTCCCAGGAGCTAAGCGGACAAGCTGGGCGACAGGCATGTACCGCTATGCTCAGCTATGGGTTGAGTCATGTGAATTCTTCTGTGGAGGCTGACCTCAAACTTCAACCTCCCATGTACATAGGATTACAGGCATAGCTACTGGCTCTGGCTGTGGGCTTCCTTTTAAAAGCATGTCCCTTTGATTGCCCTGGTGCCAGGCGTGTGCCTTCTGTTTGGAGTCTGAGTGGCATCTGGCACACTGTCTCCTGGATGGCACCAAGAATGCACTCTGGGAATGTTCTGCCTTGAGTGAGTTCTAGCTTGTGGGTAGTTTGGCATCTGCCCAGGGGCAGGTGGGTCTGGTGTTTCCGCTGAGACTGAGATGCTTGGCCCTTTGATGGGAATCCCAGCTCCTACAGCTGCCCGCCCCAACTTCCACATGACCCCAAATGTGACCACTGGTGCAGAGGCAGCTGCTGCCCCTCGAATTCAGCAGAGGTAAGAGACCCAACATCTGACTCTACCCAGCAGTTCAGAGCTCAGGGAGCTTAGAAGGCTTGGTGTCCTCAGGAGAGGAGGGACTTGCTATAATAGGGAAGGGAGAGGAGAAAGCTGGGTCCTGAGAGGAAGACCTCAGGTGAGAGACCCAGGATTACAGGAAGTGGGTGGCACAGAGTCACCTGGCTGTGCCCAGGTATGGTATCTTTCCTTCCTGATGCTTTGCCAAGTGCTGGAGACCTGGCTTATAGGACAGTAAGCCACAGTCAGCGGTCACTACTCCTTGTCCAGGTCCTGCTCACCAGCAATCCATGATCCAAGAGAAGCACTGTTGTCCAAAGCTGAATGCATGCCCTAAATCCTAGCTACTCAGGAGGCTGAGATCTGAGGATCCCAGTTCCAAGCCAGCTCGAGTAGGAAGGTCTGTGAGTCCCTCCTCTCTAATGAGCCAGCAAAAAGCCAGAAGTGAAGCTGTGGCACAAGTGATAGAACTCCAGCCTTGAAGGGGAAAGCTTAGGGACAGTACCCAGGCTTTGAGTTCAAGGCCTAGTGAAGGCTCAAAAAGAAAAAAGAAAGGGAAAAAAAAGAAAAAGAAAAAAAGAAAGCCAGCCTGATGCCAATGGCTCGTGCCTGTAACCCTAGCTACTCCAAAGGCTGAGATCTAAGGTTCTCAAGCCAGCCAGGGCAGGAATGTCCATAGGACTCTTATCTCTAATGAACTACTCAGAATGAATGATAAAGGAGTGAGTGAATTAATGAGTTGAATAAGGCCAAAATATGGGGGCAGGTGGCAGGATAGTATGTGCTTTCAATATCATGGGTTCAAATCTCAAACTCAGCCAGGGTTTTTGTTGTTGTTGTTGTTTTGCCAATCCTGGGGCTTGAACTCAGTGTCTAGACACTGTCCTAGCTTTTTCAAGGCTAGCACTCTGCCCCTTGAGCCATAGCACCACTTCTGGCTTTTTCTGTTTATGCAGTAGAGAGGAATGGAACCCAGGACTTTGTGCATACTAGGCAAACATTTTACCACTAGGTTTTTGTTGGGTTTATTGAAGAGAAAAGTGTCTTAGACTTTCTTGCTTGGACTGGCTTCCAGATCCTCAGATCTCAACCTCCTGAATGGCAAGGATTACAGGCATGAGCCACTAGCAAATATTTACTAAATCCTCACAATGGAGCAGCCTCTGAGCTGGGAAGGCTGGAATTCGCCAGTATAGCCCAGCACCACAGCAATCAGAGATGATAGGCAAGCAGTGGAAGCCTTGTACACTAGGTGAGCAGCACCTGCTAGCAACCAAGGGCACTGCTTTCTGCCTTACACCCAGTATAATGTTCTCCAACCTCTGCTCTTTTCCACTGGAGCATGTGGAACAATCTGGACTGCTTCCAAATCTCAGGATTGATCAACCCTTCAACCCTTCACCAGCTGTTTGCAAAGGAATCCAAGCATGACTTTACTTCTCCATGGAATACGGCCTGGCCTGCCACTTCCCTATGCTGCGCCAGGCTGGCTGGGAGAATCTCAGACCTGGCTGGGCTCTGCTGACATCATGGAAAAGCTCTGCTGAGGCGCACAGACAGGCCACCCACTCCATTAGCCAGAGAGCCTGCGCGGGGAAGAAATAGGTTTGTTTTCAAGTTGTCTTTTCTGGAAACAAAGGGCTCACAGCCTCGCTTTGCTGGCTTTCCCCCCCTCACCCTCCAAATCCATGGCTGCCCGTCTCCAGACTAGAAGAGACCGAGTCAAGAGTGTGTCCTGGGAGCACCTGCGAGTGTAGCTCATGTTCTCTAGCTCCCTTGAAGGAATGAAATGACAAATGGCTCCCGCTGGGAACCCTGCTGGCCACATCCTGCCCAATCATTTATTTCTGCAGTGAGTGGTTTATGTGCTGACATCTGGGTAGGAAGTTCATCTACACACCCACCTGGTTCCTTTTCCAGCCTAACAGAACCGGGGACCCACCCCAGTTGCCCCCTGGAATGGCCCCTAAAATCTTGGAATGTGCCATCCCAGCCCCCCCCCCCCCAGGAGTGCTGCTCCAAATGGTTACCATCTCTCCTATAGGCTCATGTGAAAAGGCCAAAATGGGCCAGGCTCTAATGGCTTAGCTGCTCAGGAGACTGAGATATGAGGATCCTTGTTGGAAGCCAACCTGAGCAGGAAAAGTACATGAGACTTACCAGAAAAAAAAAAACAAACCTGAAGCGGTGGCATGGCTCAAGTAGTAGAGTGCCAGCCTTGGAAAATGTCAAGCAAGAGCACAAGGCCCTGGGTTCAAACCCCAGTACTGGGGCCAAAGCTGAATCAGAGGGTCAAGCAAGACTTTCCCAGCTGTTGGAAAGAGAGCATGGCTCAGGACCAAGGCACTGTGCCTTGCCCATTTAGATATGCCAAGAAGCCTTTGGCTTGAAAGAGGGTAGTAGGAGGGAAAGGCCACTATCTACTCCATGCTGGTTGCCCTCCTAGGCACAGTGCCAGTGGCCTATTCTCCCGCCTGTCACACTTGATGACATTGTCCGAGGGCATACAGCCCAGAGGAGCATGCTTTGAGCCTGCTTGCTGCCCCCAAAGCCCCCAGCTTTGCTTTCTTGTCACGAGAGGACACCTGTGGCCAGGAGCACTGGGAAGAAGAAAAGGGGACTGAGTCTGGTGACCAGGTGGAGGTGCTGGTTGGGGTAGCCTGCTCTCTTGTTTTCGGATCCCTGCCTTCTCTGCTTCCTGGTGACTTGATTCTTTTACTGTCTGACCACCACATATCCTGGGAAATCTGGATCCCAATTTGCAGGGCCTATTCGATGGTCAGCTGGTTGAGATCTGCCCCTGCGGGTGAGGCCCTGGTGAGAGTTTTGAAGGCTGCTCAGAGATGCCAGACTCAACAGCCTGGGATACCCAGGGAGGAAGGGATTGCAGGGGAGCCCTGGAGACTGGGGTAGAGTGTTTAGCTTGGAATACATCACCCCACAGATTTCTCTCTCTCTTTCTTCTCCACTCCTTTCTCTTTCTCTCCTTTTCTTTCTTTCTGTGCCTGTACTGGAGGTTGAACTCAGGGCTCAGAGCTCTCCTCTAGCTTTTTTGCTCAAGTCTGGTCTTCTACCACTTGAGCCACAGCTCCACTTCTGGCATTTTACTGGTTAATTGGAGATAAATCACTGAGATTTGTCTGCCTGCACTGGCTTGGCACCATGACCCTCAGATCTCAGCCTCCTGAGTAGCTAAGATGACAGATGTGTACCACCAGCGCCTTCTTCCTGCAGATCTCTTGGCAAGCTGCTTAGCCTTGAGGCAGAGGGAAGGTTTCCAGGTGCTTCATGTCAGGAAGGGTTTTTGTGGAATTCCCTCTTCCCCTGGTTCCCTTCCCAGGTCTCAGCTCTGCAGCCAGAGCTCCATCACTGCCTAGCTTGTTCCCTCTGGGCTCCTGGGGCCAGAGGAAGGCTAAATATCCAAGCCAAGAGACACCCTGTCTCTCTATGCAGTGAGAGACCAGTGAGGTACTGAGGGCCGTTGGTGGAGCCTTCTGTTCCACTCACGGCAATGAGGACACACAGCACTCTTAGCAAATTCTAAAACACACTAAAAGATGGTCTGCTTTCTATTAACACCACATGCCTGCAGTTCTAAACAAGGTCCCTGAGGCTATAATTATTGTTATTATTTTTGTCAGCCATGAGGTTTGAATTCAGGACCGGGGCACTGTCCTTAAGCAATTTTGCTCAAGGCTAGTGCTCTACCACTTTGAGCCACAGCACCACTTCCAATTTTCTGATGGTTAATTGGAGATAAGAATCTCACAGATTTTCTTGCCTGAGCAGGCTTCAAATCATGGCCATCCAATCTCAGCCTCCTAAGTAGTTGGGATTTCAGGCGTGAGCCACCAGGACCTAGCCAAGCAACTCTTTCTGAGGTAAGTTATTTTCTGCATGTTTGTTTTATTTATTTAATTTCGTGCCAGTCTTGGGACTTGAACTCAGGGCCTAGATGCAATCCCTGAGTTTTTGTGCTCAAGGCTAGCACTCTACCACTTGAGTCACAGCTCCACTTGTAAATATTTTCATTGGTCGACATTCTCTGCAATTTTTGTTACCATGGAGCTCTATTACGGTATATGCAAACCTCAAATGAGAACATTTCTACCTGGGATCTCTCCCTCTTGATCCCACCATCATACCCTCCCCCGTAATGTAGTGAAGGCACGCCATCTCTCTCCATAGGGGACTCTGAGCTATTTGGCTATTTAGCCTCCCAAACTTTGGGCTATGGGGCTGTGAGTTTGTCCTAGTGGTGGAGTGCTTGCCTAGCATGCACAAAGACCCAGGAGATTCCTTAGTACTACATACATAGAAAAAGCTGGAAGTGGTGCTGTGGTTGAAATGATAGAGCTCTAGTCTTGAGAAAGCCCAAGGACAGTGCTCAGACCCTGAGTTCAAGCCCCAGGACTGGCAAAACAAAACAAACAGAAAAAGAACCCAAACTGTGGTCTGAATAAAACCTCTTTTCTTTGTTAAGTATCCAGCTGCAGAGACTATGTTATAGTAAAAAGGAGAAGAAGAAGAAGAAGAAGAAGAAGAAGAAGAAGAGAAAGAAAGAAAGAAAGAAAGAAAGAAAGAAAGAAAGAAAGAAAGAAAGAAAGAGGACTCATAACACAAGAACCTGCTAAGTTCAGGGCACTGTCACAGCTGGAGATTCAGCAAAGAATCAGACAAAAATCCCTGCTTCATAGAGCTTCAATCACACTGTGCATTTGTTTATTGGTCTCATCCATGGACTGTACCTGCTTCAGAGAAGACACGTTTTCCTCCCTGCTTAACTGGAAGTCATTTCCCTGGAGGAGCAGCTGACACATGGGCCTCAGTGAACAGTTATTGAATGAGTTGAGGTTTTGTTGGGATCTTGAGGATTAGAATTTAGAGTTTTCAAGGAAAAAAAATGTACCAAGGGGTCACATATAGGGCTTTTCTTGTTCTTGCATTTATTAGGGCAATAATATATATTTTGGGGTGGCACAGGGGCTTGGACCTAGGACCTGGGTGCTGTCCTTGAGCTTTTGTGCTCATGGTTAGCACTCTACCACTTGAGTTACAGCTCTACTTCGGGCTCCTTGATGGTTAATTGGAGATAAGACTCCCATGAACTTGGCTGCTCAGGCTGGCTTAGAACTGCAAGCCTCAGCTCTTAGTCTCCTGAGTAGCTAGGATTAGGGAAGTGAGTTAGCAGTACTGGTGACCAGTACTGGTTGTGGTCATTTTCTCAGTGTCAGGGACTCTAGTGTCTACTGTGGACTGAATTTCTGTGTGATTAAATGGTTAGATGGCTTGTTTGTGGTTCTGCTGAGGTTCTTGCCAGGAACTATAAACTCTAATGGGACTGAAATCTTGGTCTTAGAAGAAGTCATTGGATCTGAAAAACCACTCTTTCCATTTTCCTTCTTTCCTTCCTTCCTTCCAACCTTCCTTTTTTTTTTTTTTTCGGTCAGTCCTGGGGCTTGAACTCAGGGGCTGGGTGCTGTCCCTGAGCCTCTTTGTGCTCAAGGCTAGTGCTCTGCCCCTTGAGCCACAGCACCACTTCAAGCTTTTTCTGAGTAGATTTTTGGAAATGAGTCTTGCAGACTTTTCTGCCCCATAGTTTTGAGCCATGATCCTCAGATCTCAGCCTCCTGAGTAGCTGGGATGAAAGGCGTGAGCCACCAGTGCCTGGCTCCATTTCTTTGGAATGTTCTGCTTTCCCTCATCAAGATAAGAATCGCTGTCCTCTGGGATCCTCCCCAGTGCTGCACTCAAAAGGAGGCCATGAACAAAGAAGACAGCTCCTTGGATGGATGGCTGTCAGTGTCAGTGGGCATGGAAGGGGAAGATGATGGAGTGACTGCTTGAGGAATGGCTCCATCTTCAAACTTTGGTCTTTAGAAATCCCACCAAAGGTTCGTTTAACGGTCTTTGATGTTCTTTTAGCCCTGCAGGAAGAAATGGAGTTTCTGCCACACCCCCAAGCTTTATGATTCAGAATCCAACACAGGAACGCAGCAGCATGGGGAGAGCTTACAAGAAGGAATTTTAGGGATGCAGGTAGTGGAGACCTGCTGGAAGCCACGCCCTCTCCTGACCGGTGTGGGTGTGGGCGGAAGGCCCAGGAAGAGCGTCTCAGTTACCCAGCCAAGGCAGCAAGCGATGGCTGAGGAGACACAAGTACATAACGCAGCCTTGACATGACGTCAATCAAAGCAAAGGTTCCAGCCTGGGGTTCTGATGACACAAACCAGGAGAACAAAGCTGGGAGACATTAAAATGTCATCGCCAGGCTTCTCTGTGGAGTTACAGCTTTGCTATTCATTATAAATCAGCAGAGACATGTCATTCCATGAGTTTGGCAGAACTGGCCAGCTTTCAGGCCACTGTCTTGCTGAGTTCCACACTGTGTCACCCTCTCATCCTGTCCAATTGAGTGGTTTTTCGGGGAGTTGCCAGAAGGGGGAGGAGGAATTCTCATCTTCATTTAAATGTGCCTTATTCAAGGTCATGACAGCCCAGGAACAAAGCGTCAAGAAAGCTGAAGCAAAGGGAATTATGAGTGGGTCAGGCCCCGCCCTGGAGGGCCATGATCTGGAGAGCCACGTGTTTCACTGTGGAAATCCACGAGACTCTCATCTCCAATGAGCCACCAAAAGGCCAGAAGTAGAAGTGTGGCTCAAATAGAGCCACTAGTCAAATAGAATGCTTGTCCTGAGCAAGATAACCAAGCAAGAGCAAGAGGCCCTGAGTTCAAGCCCCCGGATAGGCAGAAAAGAAAAAAGGAAGTCCATGGGGCCGGGAGTTTGGCCTAGTGGTTAAAGTGCTTGCCTAGCATGCATGAAGACCCGGGTTCGATTCCTCAGTACCACATACATAGAAAAAAGCCAGAAGTGGTGCTGAGGCTCAAGTGGTAGAGCTCTAGCCTTGAGAAAGTCCAAGGACAGTGCTCAGGCCCTGAGCTCAAGCCCAGGACTGGCAAAAAAAAAGAAAAAAGAAAAAAGGAAGTCCAAATGTGCATGTGCTTCCAGGTCTAGTGGCCTCCTCATCACTGTTCCGGAGCTTGAGTCTGGCATCTCCGTGCTCCCGCTGCTTGTCTACAGGTGTGCGGGGCCAGGCTCGTGCTGCCTGATCAGGGTCTGGCCCTATTTCATCTTCACACTTGCCCAGCTTCCCTCCCCTTTTTGCATGGGGACATGCAGACATCAATCTGAGCTGTCCAAGAAGTTTCAGTTCCACATTTTTTGCACAGAGACAAAGCGTGCTGACAGATTTGGGCTATGTGACCATGTGAAGAGTGTGAGCCGCTGGTAGTGATCAGCCATGAGCTGGGAGAAGCTTCTCTTCCCTCCCATTCGGCCCATTCATACTGTAGGTAGCCTGTGGACTTCTCAGTACAGTCTTGCCCCGTCTTTATTAAATCGCAGCTCTTGTCTGGGTGCTGGTGGCTCACACCTGTCATCCTAGCTACTCAGAAGGCTGAGATCTGAGGACTGTAGTTCAAAGCCAGCCCAGGCAGGAAAGTCTGTAAGACTCTTACCTCCAGAAAAGTGGAAATGGAGCTCAAGTGATAGGGCACCATACTTGAGCAAAAAAGGACAGTGCCTAAGTTCTGAGTTCAAGCCCCAGTACCAACACTAAAAAAAAAAAAAAAGGCTGGGAATTTGGCCTATTGGTAGAGGGCTTGCCTAGCATGCATGAAGACCTGGATTTGATTCCTTGGTACTGCATATATAAAAAGGCTGGAAGTGGTGCTATGCTCAAATGGTAGAGCTGTAGCCTTGAGGAAAGCCCAAGGACAGTGCTCAAGACCCTGAGTTCAAGCTCCAGGACTGGCAATAATAATAATAATAATGCAGCTCTTAGAGGGAAAGTTAAACTATACACAAATGACAAGGGCCATGCAAACTCAATTCTGTAAAAAAAATTCTGTTTAATTGATTTTCTAAGAGAAAAAAATCTATAATGTTTCTGTGAGTCTATTGACCGGCAGGCCCACAGAAGTAATGAAGGAGCTTTATGATCAATAAGGCCAAAGTGGATCCTCCCTGTATCTGCTCCACAAGCTTGGTGAGGAATGCTACCGCCCAATTCCCCAGGCTGGCTTGGCAAGGGTGAGCCACCATCTCCTGAATGCTGAGATTTATTTCTATTGACATAAACATAACAGATGAAACCCTGATGACTTTTCTTGCTCCGGAAGCCAAGAATATATCACATCAGTCATCACGAAATACAGAAAAACACAATTTGCAAACCAAAAAACAATAATAGAAAAAAAAACAGCATGCATTTTTTTAACTTGAGTGCATGGACTCCTCCTCACACACTTAATCAAGATAATATTTTATTCCTTGGCTCTCATGTGGGTTTTCTTCTTTTGCATCACCACCCTCCAGTTCAGGTTAGTTTCACAAGTCTGCTTCTGCAGTGAATACAAATGCACATAGCTGCAACCTCAGGCTGATAATTTAGAGTTGGGTTAACATTGTCATCTTATTCCCACACCTGTCATCCTAGCCACTCAGGAGGCTGAGATCTGAGGATCGAGGCTGGTTCAAAGCCAGCCTGGGCACTAAAGTCCATGAGCCTCTTCTCTCCAATTAACCACCAGAAAACGGGAAGTGGTGCTGTGGTTCAAGGGGGAGGGCAGTAGCTTTGAGCTGAAGAACTCAGGGACACCACCCAGGCTCAGAGTTCAAGCCCCACAACCGACAATAATAATAGTAGTAATAATAATAATAATAATAATGTTCAATGAGATTAAACACCTGCACTATCATACAGTTGGCCATGAGGGAAATGCAGTGGACACTACTGGCTAATATTCCCCACTGAGAGAAAGCTCCCTCTACCTGGATAATCTTGATTGCTGCTCATTTCCCAATTTATCATTTGCAGGTTCCCTGAAAGCAGAGATTATCCTGTGGCAAGGCTAAGCAGATATTGTAAACTCACCTCCAAGCTGGGCTTCAGGGCTCACTCCTGTAATCCTAGATACTCAGCAGGCTGAGATCTGATGATCAAGGTTCAAAGCCAGCCCAGGCAGGGAAGTGTAAGGATGGAAGATATGCAGGGGCAGCACCCGTTGTAGGGTGGGAGCCTGTGCTTTCTCAAGCCAGAGCCCCTCTGCCCCCTTCTATGCCCTAAAGTATGTGTGGAAAGTCTGGACTTCCTTTCTGCCCAGTGATAGGCCAGGAGGCAATTAGTTCATTGGCCTCTGCTGCTTGGAGTTCTCACAGGAGCCATGGAACCAGGCCCCTCCTGGGACCCCACCCTCCTCCTGGGGGCCCTTTAAAGCTTCCCCATGCATGCCAGGTGAGGGCAGGGACAGGGATAGTGCCAGTGTCACGAGCCAGGTGACCCTCACAGGTGAGTGCTGTGGCCAATCCCCAAATCTCAGCTTCCCGAGTATCTAGGATTACATAGGTGAATCAACCAATGTCTGGCTGCAAGAATGTTTGAGAATTATAGGAAATAATGATAGAAGATGAGGACAACGGGGCTGCACGCCTGGCTCAAGTGGTAGAGCACCTGCCTATCAAGTAGGAGGCCCCAAGTTCAGATCCCAATATGAGAGAGAAAGAGGAGAATGAATGACTGTGATAGTGATTGAGTCCACCTGGAATGTGCATCAGAAGCAGAAGGAACCTCGGAGAGCACAGAGGATCCCCAAATCCTGTGTCAGCAGGCTACATGCCTCACGTTGGCCCCCTGGCTTCTGCCTAGCCACTCCTTGGTGCAGGAGTGGATCCGTCTCCTTCCCTGGTCTCCACCTCAGCTCTGCTGGTGTCTCATGGAACCCAGGTGAGTCGCGGGGCTCCTTGGGCTAAGCAACTGGGCCTGATCAATGGAATAATGGAGCAAAATAGCTGCTCTTCCAGGGCAACAAACTCCTGGTCTACAGCAGGGGCGTGTGTGTGTGTGTGTGTGTGTGTGTGTGTGTGTGTGTGTGTGTCTGTCTGTCTGTCTGTCTGTCTGTCTGTCTATCTGTCTGTCTGTGTCTGTGTGTGTGTGTGCATTTTCTGAGTAATGCCATGTCTAGCATTTACAACTGTTTTGCTGTTTCTGATGCTTTGTGTTAGCTTTTTTTTTTTTCTTCTCCTAAACCACACTTGGGTGATGAGCGATGTTGCTCAGATGTGGGAGTAGGTGAAACTCATTTCCTATCTTAAGGCTGATGGTAGGCTTGCTGGCTTGTACAAATGAGGAGGGAGAAAGACAGAGAGGAAGAGCAAGAAAGACAGAGGAATCCCAAATAGCTCTCAGTTGTCTCATAGGATCCATTTCTCTTGGCCTAAGCTTCTAGTGAGATCAGCCAAAAGGTAAATCAGAATAAAAGGAAACAGTTTGGGGGCCATGCTGTGTGCTTATGCTGATTTACTAAGATACAATGTCTGAGTCCTGATCTGCCATAAGCACTGGAATGTGGGCAGCTTGTGGCTTCTCGATGCTCACCTTTTCCAAGGGTTAGCATGGTGCATGGTGGACAGACTCCTGGCAGGGGAGCCAGGCTGCCAGGTGACCTTCGGGCTGGGGGGTGGGGAGTGGTGATGAGCAGGGAATTCTGCTTTGGGGTGCACAATGAATGCCAGCTACAGAACCCCTCCCCCCAAGCATGGGGATGTGGCTGCCACACCTACCATTAGAGCCCACTGATGGTGCTGTGTTCTAGTGGCTCACCAGGCTTTCTCTGCTTGGGGCAGGAAGTCCAGGCTACTCAGCTTTCAGCTGTTTCCTGACCTCAGGCTTCTTTGTGACACTTCCCAAACTTTGTGCTTGTTGGCCTATTATCCACCTGCTGCTGCCCAGCTGGACTACCCCACGGGGCCAGAAACCTGTATGGCACTGGCACATCGTAGGTGAATTGATGCCAGAAGACTGCTCTCATTTAATTTCAATTGATCTGAATGAATCTTTTAGACACCCTCAAGATGGCACTATTTGGGGCTTCATTTCTCAGGGGAAGGTGGAATCCCTAGCCTAAGGCCACCCAGGAAGGATGCAGCCATATAACACTGATGAGTCAATGGAAACTGGACCCCTCTCCACCTCTCAGACCCCACGTGGGCACCATTTTCCTTCTATAAGAAATAAACCATAACTGCCCAAACCATCGCCAATCTTGCCAGTCCAGCTAGCATTCTACTCCCTGAGCCACATCTCTACTTCTTACTTTTTGCTGGTTCATTGGAGATAAGAGTCTCAGGGACTTCCCTGCCCAGACTGGCTTCAAACTGTGATCCTTAGATCTCAGCCTCCTAAGTAGCCAGGATTATAGACATGAGTCACCAGGGCTGGCCCCATTGAGTCTTTTGAAAAAGAAGCAAATATCCAGATAACACGTAAGCAAGCATTGCCATTCTGCCCACACTCTGCACTCCCAGCCATATCTACCTATATTCATATGTATATACACATACATGCACACGTGTATGCTTGTATAGACATATACACATAATTATCTACCATTGTGTGTTTATATGTACACACATATCATCAGCCCTCTATAACTTTTTCCTTTGGCTTTTTTCTGGTACTGAGATTTGACTCAGGGCCTCATACTGGCTCAGCTTGCTCAGCTGGCTTGCTTGGCTGGCAGTCCACAACCTGAGCCGCTCAGCTAGCCAAGGGTTTTCCATCCACAGATTCAGGCAACCATGAATTGAAAATATTTAGGGGACCCCAGCACTGGTGGCTCACACCTATAAGCCTAGCAACTTAAGAGGCTGAAATCTGAGGATCATGGTTCAAAGCCAGCCTATATAGTAAAATCAGACAGACTCTTATTTCCAAATAGCCATCAGAAAAACAGAAATGGAGCTGTGGCTCAACGTGGTAGAATGCTAGCCTTGAGCAAAAGCTCACAGACAGTGTCCAGGTCCTGAGTTCACGCCCCAGAACTGGCACAGAAAAATAAAATATGTATAGATAGTGTTCATATCAGACATGTATAGACTTTCTTTCCAGGTCATTATTTTATGAACATTATGCTAGAGCAGCATTTTTATTGTGTTAGTCATCCAGCTTCAGAACGAGTGGAGTATCCTGGACCCCCTTGGATACAAGACACAACTGCATTCACATCTGTTCTACATGTAAATGCATATAGACATGTATTCCCATCACTCATATCTATATACATGAACGTTCATTTGCATAATCAGTTAAGTATATGCATATATTCACACATTCATATCTGTGCATAGGCATGTATATTTACATGTCTGTGCATACATATAAATATATTCCCATCTATGTACATCTATACTCTAATCTACATGGATATTTATATCTTTATAAACATAGATATTCATCTATATGCACATATATTTTCAGCTAGCTAAACAGATATGCAGGTACTCAAGCATATGAAAATATATTGATATTTTTATTACATATATTTATATTTACCTGAACACACATATACAACTATTTATAGATGTTATGTCTATCTAAACACACATATGTTTGCATAAATTTATCTCTATATGTAAACACACATGCATGCTCAGGCTCATTTCCCCCTCCTCCCTTTTTTTGCTCTTACAATAATACACTTATCAGTAATTAGATAAAATTTGTTTGCTCTGTGGCTTTAATCTCTTCCTTCTAAATCCCATGAACAGTAAATAATGAATAGACTGGGCTATCTCCCATGTGCTCTGCATCCACAGGAAGATTCAAAAGAAAAGTACTCATCTTCTCATCTATTCACTCAAACATTTAGTCAGTGTGTGCATCTTTGAGCTAAGAATAGGAAGGGAAAAGTACAGTCCTCGTCTTCCCCCCCCCTTTTTTCCTAGTGTGGAGCGTTGGAGGAGTTTTTCTTCCAAGGGGTCATGACAGCATCATGACTTTTCTTTTAATTAGAAAAAAATAGGGCTGGAATGTAGCTCAGCAACTTGCTTAGCAAGTTCAATCCCCAGTACTAAGGCCAGAAAAGACAAAAAAATTTTTAAAGTATTTTTGTTGCCAATACTAGGACTTGAACTCAAGGCCTGGGCACTGTCCCTTAGTTGTTTTTGCTCAAGGCTTGTGCTCTACCACTTGATCCATACCTTTACTTCTGGCTTTTTGGTGGTTAATTATAGGTAAGAGTCTCACAGAATGTCCTATCTTCAAACCTGAATCCTATGGTCTGTCTCCTGAATAGCTAGGAAGAATTGTAAGGATGAGCCATCAGTTCCCAGCCTTTTTATTTTTATTTTTACTGGTCCTGGGGCTCAAACTCAGGGCCTGTGCACTGTTCTTGGGCTTTCTCAATGCTAGCACTTTACCGCTTGAGCTACAGCACCGCTTCAGGTTTTTTCTGTGTAGGTAGTACCAAGGAATCAAACCCAGGGCTTCATACATGCTAGGCAAGCACTCCATCACTCAGACCACGCTCCTGGCCCTGCCTTTTTAACTTTTTAAGTTTTAATTTTTTTTTTAAAGTTTCTGGAGACACAGTGGGCTCTGAAGTCAGATCCTTTTTTTTTTTTTATTTTTTTTTTGCCAGTCCTGGGCTTGGGCTCAGGGCTTGAGCACTGTCCTTGGACTTTCTCAAGGCTAGCACTCTATCACTTGAGCCTCTGCACCACTTCCAGCTTTTTGCTATGTATGTGGGGTACCGAGGAATCGAACCCGGGCCTCCTTGCATGCTAGGCAAGCACTCTACCAGTAGGCCAAACTCCCGGCCCCAGATCCTTTTTGAGAAGAGCACGGAGTCTGGCGGGCTTCTGTGCTCTGTGACCCAGCAGGTAGCCGAGAGGCTTCTTGGGATCCCTGCCTAGGACCCCAGGAGTCTCTGCCTCATCTCACTGGGAGAATTTGGAGAGTGTGGAACCGGACCTGCACCTCCAAGGTTGAAAAATATGGTAATGCAATTAGTAGCCCCAGTGGCCTAACGCTGCTGCCTTGACAGACACACCACCAAGAAATGGCACTGAGGGAAAAATCTGAAGAGCTCTCCAGCTCCCCTGAACGTGAAGTGCGTCCTTCTGGGGAAATGGCAATCTCGGCTGCTTTCTCCAAGGTTCAACATTAATTAGGGGCTTATTTAGTGCATGAATGAGGAAACAAATGAACTCTGGATCAGGAGGCATTGCACCCAGTTTCTAATCTTTTTTTAAAAAAAAAACAAAAAACAATTACATTCCTATCATCCAAGTCTTCATTAGACATCGCCACTGGCATGCTTGGTGTTAACGATTCTGAGCATTTCCCACCCTCTGAAGAGGCTCTCCTAACAAAAGCCCCCTCTTCCTTCCAGGGGCCCAGGGTTGCATCTTGGGAGTTAGGCTGGGATCCAGGGCCTGGGGAAGGAGCAGCCTCCTCCCTGCCCTGTAATGCCTGGGCCAGCTAGTCTGCATAGTCCTTCTAGAACAGTTTATCTGACTCATTGGATGGCTCATTCCTTAGCTCATTTGAGATGAGAAAACAGGCAGACACACACACACACACACACACACACACGTCTCCAGTGTCACCACGCTCATCAGAGGTCCCTATAAGTCATGGGTATGTAGTCCCTGGAACAGACTCTTGAACCCAGGCTGTTTATAATGGTGGTAATGGTGCTGTTTTCTGTGCCTGCATGTAGGGCTGGGGAGACTTTCAGGAGCAGCCAGGAGGGTATGTACTTGGAATCTGGGGTGTGAGCCTCCGGCTTCCTTAGTTGGTTCTTTGACTCATGAGCTCAGCTCTGGCCAGAGCCAGAAAGTCCACTGTAGGTCAAGGACATGACTCTTGTCCCAGTGATCTGGCTGGCAGCTGCTGGCCCAGGCAGACCATGGTGGAGTCAGCGCCAAACTAGGTGACCCAGGAGGGAGGCAACGAAGATACAGCTTAGAACACTAATCCCATCCTAACACCACCCCACCTTTAAGATTTCGTTTATCCTTCATTTAGCCACCTACAGGCCCTGACTCTAAACATGGTTCTACTGTAGGGGCTTCAAGGTAAGAATCTTGGCGCTGGGGTTGACTTCTACACGCTGCTATTGATTCAGAGGGCCTTTCTATCTACCACCTACCTACCTATCCACCCTACCATCCGGTGCCAGTTCTGGGGCTTCAACTCAGGGCCTGGGCACTATCCCTTGGCTTTTATTTTTTTCTCAAGGCTGTCACTCTACCACTGAGCAACAGCTTCACTTCTAGTTTGTTGTTGTTTGTTTGGGCTTTTTTTTTTTTTGCTGGTTAATTGAAGATAAGAATCTCATGGACTTTCTTGATCTTCAGATCTCAGCCTCCTGAGTAGCTAGGATTATGGGTGTGGGCCCAGTGACAGGAGGCCGGCTTTCCCTTTATTTTTGGCTAGTCATCTTGTTCTTGTCTAAGGCTTTGCTTGTGGCCCGGGTCACGGTTCATTTTTCTGGGGGATCTTAGACCACAAAGTGTTAAAAAGATCCTTGCTTTTGAAATTTGTCAAATCAGCAGTCACTGATCTAGCATGAGTGTTGGTGGGACAGGAAGCACATTTGTGTCAGGGAGAAGCTGCTGTCCCCAGATGCGGACTGGGGCTGGAAGGAGACGGTGGCCTTCAGAAATGCAGAGGACTCTGCAGCGGCTCAGAGGCAAAGATAACTGGAGATTCTGAAGCAGATGTTTTGATTTGCATGCCTCTTTACATCTCATTTGCATAGATGCACAGCCTGTCAAAGCTGCCTCGCTCCCTCTCCCTCTTCCTCCTCCTCCTGGCTAGGCTAATGGAGCCCCATTCCATGGCAGGCCAGGTCAATCTTAAGACGTGGGGCTTTCTGTGAGTCTCCTAAGATATACCCCCCAGGCCTTCTGATCAAATTAATTCGGTCTTTGGCCAAAGGGGAAGGGTGAGAATTTTGGGTATGCAGAATCCTGGGCTTGGTTTGACTGTGTGACTTCTTCCATTGAGCCACTGCCCCCTCCCAGGCCATCCCCAAAGCAGAAAGAACCCTGAAAACAATAGTTGTACATCTCACCTTTACTCTTTCATCTTTTGAGTCCAGCAGTGACTGACCTGACTCCCCACAGCCAGGACTTTGATGTATAGCAGAGAGGAAGGAGGCTTTGTGGAACCAGTTGTTTCTGTGTAGAGTGCATGGGCTTGAATGCCACTTCTGCCACTTCTCACTGTGTGATCGTGGGCAGATTCTGAACCTCTCTGAACCTCAGCCTCCTGTGGCTCCATTTTGTAATTTTTTGTCACTTTTTAAAAAATAATTATAATTTTATTGCTTGTAAGTAGTTGTACAAAGCGGTTACAATTCAACATGTCAATTTTTGTTTGTTTGTTTGTTTTTTTTGCCAGTCCTGGGCTTGAGCTCAGGGCCTGAGCACTGTCCTTGGGCTTTCTTAAAACTAGGCTCTACCACTTGAGCCTCAGAACCATTTCCAGCTTTTTTTCCTATGTATATGGTACTGAGGAATCGAACCAGGGTCTTCGTGCATGCTAGGCAAGCATTCTAACACCAGGCCAAACTCCCAGCCCCAATCAACATGTCAGTTTTTAAGTACAAAGCATCTTGATCCAGGTCATTTCTTTCATCATTCTTCCCCATACCTCCCAATCCCACACATTCCTTCAACTTTCCTACTTTTATTTCCCCTTCTATACATTGAGAATTGTGACTGCATTCTCCCCCACCCCTCTTTTTTATTTTTGCCAGTCCTGGGGCTTGAACTTAGGGCCTGAGCACTGTCCTTGAGCTTTCTCAAGGCTAGAGCTCTACCACTTGAGCCACAACACTACTTCTGGCTTTTTCTGTATCTGTAGTGCTGAGGAATGGAACCCAGGACAAGCACTCTACCACTAGGCCAAACTCCCAGCCCATCTCCCACTCTTTTGACACAGGTAAGTTGTAACAGATTTGATGTCCCAGAAGGCGTGGCCTTTGGGCTGGGTATTGTTAGGGCAGATGCCTCCTTGCTTACACTTGTCCCCTGCACCTGTGTCTAAAATCAACCCTTAGCCCCTCCCAAGGGATCTAGCAAAAGTGAGACTTGGAGATCTGTAGGTGTTGGACTTTTCTGCCCAGAAGAGGAGGCCAGCTGGGGACCTCAGCCCAGCTGGAAGGGGCATGTGGTGGTGTGTGGGAGTGGGGGAGGGGATACAGGAGAATGAGATCTGAAAACTACAGGGCAATAAAGGACTTTAAAATATATGTACTTTAAGTATATACTTGTAAATTTGCTGTCATTTCCCATCCCATTATTAAATTACAACAGAAACTCACTGAATGGACTTTTTTTTTTTTGCCAAGAAACACGTTCATTTTATTTTATTGTGTTTTTGTGCTGTAGTCTATAATGAAGACAACCAAGTCTGCCCTTGTACCTAGAATGGATGGGAGACATGGAGGAAGTATTGGGGAGCGAGCTGGGAACTGGAAGTCTGGCTGCTCCTTCCATGGGCAGCTGTGTGCTGAAGGTGGGAGGCTGGGCTGGAGTGTGAGGGGGGAGGGGGAGAAAGAGGACTGCAGGCTGGCCAGCCGCGTCCACCCCATGGATAGCAAAAACTGATCAGGCTGCACTTTCCCACAGCTCTGCTCATTCCCACAGCTGTGGACAACCCTGTATCCGTCCTCTTTTTCTCACCCAAAGCTGGCACTCTACCACTTGGGCCACGCCTCCACTAACAGCTTTTTTTTTTTTTTTTAATTTTTATTGTTTGCTAGTTAATTGAAGATTAGACTTTCATGGATTTTCCTGTCCGGGCTGGCTTTGAACCACAATCTTCAGATCTTAGCCTCCTGAGTGTCTAGCATTACGGGGGTGAGCCAGAGTGCCTGGCTAAGTACATTTTTTTTTCTATCAGTTATGGGACTTGAACTCTGGGCCTGAGTAAGCTCTTCAGCTCAAGGCTACTGCCCTATCCCTTGAGCCATAGCGTCACTTCTGGCTTTCTGGTGGTTAATTGGAAATAAACGTCGTACAACTTTCATGCCCAGGCTGGCTTTGAACTGCCATCCTCAGATCTCAGCCCCCTGAGTAGCTAGGATTATAGGTGTGAGCCACTGCTCAGATTGGCACCTAGGCCTGATAGAAAACTTGATCCTGACATGACAGAGACGGATGCTGGTCTGCTGTGGTTCCTGAAGGTCAGTAGGCCAAGAGATATAGGGTAGGCCTGTGCCTGGGGCTTAGGACACTGTGGTCAGTGGTAGCTGGCTGCTATAGCTCCAGAGGCTTCCCTGGTGCCCTCTTCTTCTCTCTCCCCTCTGCAGCCCCATCAGCCCCTGTGGGGTGGAAAGTTGGCCTTGGTGGCAGTTAGAGCTCCTCCGTGCTGGCTGAGGCTCTGCCTGCGTTTCCATGCCTGTTCTATTTGCCCCGTTGGGGCCATGGCTCCGTGAATGATACCCTCACCAGCAGGGCAGCCAGCCTGGCACACAAAGGGCTCTTCCTGCTCTATTCCACGTACCTTGTACTTCTCTGACCCTTCTGTTCTTGTCTTGTTCTGTTTCCAGAAACTTGAGACTTCTCGGGTTCTAGCCAGCTCCCTCTGAGCTGGCTCCCTTTGAGCCAGAACCCTCTGGCTCAAAGCTGCCCTTATGGGGTTCCTGCCAGCTCACTTAGCCATGAGGGTACACCTGTGCTGCATTCCCAAGCCAGCTCTGTGCCCTCTTACTCCCCTGGGCTCACCTGAGGGGTTGTCCGCTCAGTTCAGTCCCTTCCCTACTCAGATTCCTGCAGCCCCTCGCCGTCAGTCTCTGAAGGTCTGACAAGGAGGAGGAAAAAGGGGAAATGCCTGCTCGCCTGAGGATTGTCATGGGAACCAGCCATCTCTGTGGGGACTGGAATGAGTCTGCAAGCCATTGGCACATCGCCTGGCATATTAGAAAACCAGAGGACAGAATGCCTCTGTCTCTAAGCCGAAAATGAAGACAGCAGGCAGGTCAAGACAGGTGGGAGAAAAAAAAGATGCTGTGGTGCTTTATTTAAGAAATCTCTGGTGACTAAACTTCTTTGTAATAAACAAACAAACAGGCACAATGCACCAGAGACTCTAAGCCTGTGTCAAGTTAGCTCCCAACCAGAAGCCAAGATGTTTATACAAAGCAGGTGGAAATTGGCTGGGGAGAAGGAGTGTAATTAATGGATAAACTCAAGCATCTTAAGGCAAATTAATTTGTCTCCAACCTTGAGCTTCTCATCTAGACATCTGGGAGGTAGAGCCGAATTCTGTGTATAATACCCTGACTTTCGGCCTCCGGCTTGCTCCTCCAGCCACATGGATGGTTTGGCTGGCTCTTTGTCAGGAGCGGGGAGATCAAGGTGTCCAAGGCAGCTCTGGATTGGAATTGTGTTTGAGAGTATGGAGGCTCTGCTGCTGAGTCAAGATGGTATGGAGATGTTCTGTGTATGGCTGTGGGGAATTGTGGGAAAATCCTTTCCATGATTGCAGGACTGGGCGCTGTGATCGTCCCTCTAACAGCCCAGCTTGTGACAGGACAGGCAGGGCTTCCCTGCAATGCCCCCTCTTTACCCTTCTGCATGGTCCTCTGGGTGTCATGTCCTGGCTTAGGAGTTGTAGGGACACAAAGGTCTCAGCTCCACGGACATCTGTTACAAACACAGCAAATCTGTGGAGTGGACAAGGAATGAGTTCAAATGTCCATGTGTGTGTGGAGAATTGATTTCTGATCTGGAGTATTGATTACTTATTTCTGAATTACAGCCTTATCCTTATCTACCCCTGGCATGTAAGTTTTGTGTCCTAGAGGCAGATGGAGCTTCCAGAGTACTTCAGAGAGGAAAAAGGGAAAGAAGGAACCTGTTGACTCTGAAGAGCTCCCAGGAGAGTGCCCCTCTGAGCTGTCCTGAGTCCAGCCAAGAAAGATTCAGGCCACACACAGGTTCTTAGCTGTGGGCCCCTGGATGGAGGACACCTGTCTTATCCAAGGCCCTATCTGAGCAGCCTGCCCTCTGGAAATGAACTGTGTTCATCATGTGGAGTATAGACTAGGGCTGGCCTCACCGTCCTGAGTGTCCAGGGCCCCAGCGTCTTCACCCACATCCTAGTCAGTCCCTTGATTGCCAGAACTCCTATTCAAACCATAAGGTGCAAACCAGAAGCTAGGCACTGCTCACTCACACCTGTAAATCAATCACAGTTCAAAGCAAGCCTGGGCAGGAAAGTCTATAAGACTTTTTGTTTCCTAGCGTAGGACTAGAGTATGGCCATCCTATCACTGAGCTGAGATGGGAAGATTTGAGGCAGAAACTCAAGTCTCAGGGAGGGAGAGAAGAAGGAGAGGTGCACCCAAGAGGAAAACCACATATGTCCCACAATGACTTATACCCTAGCAGGATCAGAGAAGGCAGCCGGGTTAGTGAGGCTTGCTGTGGACAACCCTGATTAGGAGAGTGGCTGTGGGACCACAGATCCAAAGTGCTTCTCTGTTGAAGTGTCGCGGGCTGGCCTCGGAAAACCTTCATCATGCTGTCATTTCTGGGTTCACAGGAAACTCCTAAAATGCCAGCACAGCATGCCATCACTGCAGCATGCTAACGGCTCACACCTCTAACCCTAGATACTCAGGAGGCTGAGATCTGAGGATCAGAGATCAAAGCCAACCCAGGCCAGGCAGGGAAGTCCTTGAAACTCTTATCTCCAAGTAACCACCACCACAAAAAACAAACAAACAGAAACGGCAGAAATGGAGCTGTAAAGTGGTAGAGCACTAATCTTGAGCAAAAGTAGTTCAGGGACAGAGCCCAGGTCCTGAGCGCAAGCCCTGGTACCGGCATACACACCCCAAACAATATGCCGCCATAAGGCTTTCCATTGTTCTCTGAGCTTTGGAAATAATAATAATTAAAAAAAGAAACTCAAAACCTGACAAACTTCTGAAAACCCACTGGCTGGCTGGCAGGAACCTCCTTCTCCCCCACAAGGACAGATTGGGGTCAAGTGACATCACGTGTGCAAAGCACACACACTGCTGTCTCACGCCACTATTGCAGCCTCCGGCAGGTGGACTGAGCACATTTACACCTTGAAATTGAGTCCCTCTGGGGGAGTGGGAGGGGTGGAAGCGGAGAGGCAGGGGAAGCAGGAGCCTTCTGGGCCCCGTACTGGCCACATATATCCAGTACCTGAGGGGCATTGCTGTAGAACCTGACTGATTAACAATACACCAATCCTATTTTTAGATCCTTAGAGCCTTTTGAAATACCAGTCCAGCTGCCCTCCTCTACCATCTAGCATGCCTCTAGTATCTGCCCAGGGGTTTATAGATGCTATGTTTCTAGCCCAGTCTGAAGCTTTTAATCCTTTCATAACTTGGGTCCATCTCCCCCCCCCCACCACGCCATCTTGCTGAGGGGTGTGGCATTAGCTCCTTTCTATAAGAATGAGGTGGAAAACCGGGTGCCAGTGGTCATACCTGTAATCCTAGCTACTCTGAAGGCTGAGGTCTGAGGACTGCCGTTTGACACCATTCTGAGTAGGAAAGTCTGGGAGTCTCTTAAATGTGGCTCAAGCGGTAGAGTGCTAATCTTGAATGGAAAAAGCCAAGGGACAAAGCGCCGGTCCTGATTCAAGTTGCTATTTATTTTTTCTACTTGACAATTTGTGTTAGATTGGGGTTTTGTTTTCTAATTCTTACCTCTATCTTCAAAAGTGTCACATTTTTGTCTTGTGCCAGGTATCTTTCAGTGCTCCCTTTGCTCACACAAAGGCTTTTCCCTGCCCCTCACAACGGGGGGTATGGGGCCGCATACCTCCCACTTGCATAAGAAACAAGGTCTATCTTTGTGGTTCTGAACTGATGAAGTTTCTGGAAGGGTTTGTTAGGCAGGGCAGTCACAGGGCCTCCTACTGGGAACATGACCAAGTCTCCCGGCCTGCAGCGGCCTTGCTGACATTTAGGAGAGGGAAGCAGCTTGTATGTTGGTCAGGCCAGGCCTGCCTGGGATTCAGGCTGTCAGCTCCATGCCAGGCTGCAGGCTTGTTGTGGACAGCTAGTTTTCTAGCTCAACAGATTCTTGCCCCAGGCACCCAGTGGGCCTAGGGACTTTGGTTCAATCATCCCCAGAAATAGCCACCATTTATAGTATTAAGGAGCAAGGACACTGTCCCCTCTCTGACTCGAGACCCAAGGGTCCTTTGGCAAGTGTGGTGTGGCCTCTGTCACAAACCGGGTTGCCAAACTGAGGGAACTGCCTCACTGTGTGGTGGCCAGCATGGCTCCTGCATTGGTCAGAGCCAGGCTGGGTTCACATTCGATTGGCTTCTTCTCATGTTTAAGATGTCACACATGATCTCTTGGTGCTTTTGTGAATTGACAACTCCTTCTTCTAGTTCCATGTGGGAGGATGACAAGGGGGAACTGGACACCAGGGTCAAGGACAGAAACCCTCCCCTCTGCCCTCCAGAGGGCCAGCACAGAGGTCAGTACGCAGAGTGACAGGAGGACAGTTCTGTGCTCTACACAGCTCATTTCTATCCCTCCAAACCTCCCTGTGGCCAGTTGCCTTGTCTGCCTCTCACCATGCGGCTTAGGGAGGAAAGCCACTGGCCTGAGGTCACCCGGATGCAGGACGGAGAGAGGGTAATGGCAGGGACCAGCCCTGGGCTTGTCTGCGTGTAGAGCCACGCCCGCCCCCTGGCTTGGCAGGTTCTTTCTGTGGCAGCTGGATGCACCTTTGCTCACTCACTCGGCCCGGCCCCTGCAGCGGGAGGGCACGGAGCTGACTGCTGGCTGGTCTCCATGGCAACAGCTGATGAGCCTGCATCAGATGATGGCAGAGCTGCCAGCCTGGAGCTGCCTTGGAGTGGGAGCTGGGCTGGTTGTGAAAGGCAAGGCTGCAGGGGAGAGGCGCTGCCTGGTGGGGGATGGTGTAGCCCTCTCTCTCCATCCCTCCCGAGGACACTTCCTGCCCTGGTTCAGCCCATGCTGGCCTAGGGGTGGGGGTTTGCTGTGTGCCAGAGAGATGTGTTCAGTCCACATATTTATTTCACAGACCACATGGAATATGTATGTACAATGGTCTAGTTCTCTAGAGGACTCCAGTCCAGGGAGAGAGACCCACAGCTCATTAGGCACTGCAGGGGGTGGGAATGTGGAACACAATGTCAGCCCCCCAGGAGAAAGACATACTCAGACATGGCAGGAATCCCACCTGAAAGAGAGGACGTCTGTGCAGCATCCTGAAGGATGGAGGCAAAGGATCCAGGCAAATGGAAAAAGAAGGGGCAGGAGATCAATTGATCGATCCATTGATAAATAGCTAGCTAGACAGATAGAGAGATTTGGGGGAGAGGAGAAAGGACAGGCAGGGCCAGGGCCTTCCTTTGAGACTAGATCTGGGCTTCTTTCCCTGGGGCTCTGAGGACATTCCTGGGGCCAGGTTTTGACCTAACTCTGCTTAAAAAAAAATGCCTACCTGATCAAATATGGACTCCAGTTCCTCCCTTCTCCCTCTCCCCTTCCTACCTCCCCCCCCAACCCCAGTTGCTGGGAGTGGCCCCACCCCTGACAAGAGGACCCATCTAAGACAGCCAGGCTGTGCAGTGTCACTGCTGCACTGGGCACTGGCCAGGTCCTCCTGGCCAGGGAACATGGGGATTTCCAGGCAGATTCACCAGCGGGGTGATGTAAGCTGTTTTTCTAGTGTTTAGCCAGAGAACCTTCCAGTTGGTTCTCCATTTATCTAAGTGAAGAAGCCTCTAGGAAGCAGCATAGCCAGAGTATTTCTACCCAGCATCTTGGAAGGGCCCAAAACAAGGCTCCCTGTAGACCTCTGGGCATAGCAAACAGAGTCCAGCAGAAGGCTTGGGAAGATTCTCCATTCCTCTAGACAAGATGCCCGCATGGCTGCTGGGACAACTGGGATTGGAGCCCAGCCTGCAGGGTCTCCAGCTGCAATAATAACCTGAACATGTCCTGGGAAGAGCAGGGAGGACACGTCCTGAACTGAGCAGGGAGGACATGAACTGGTCTTTGTGGTCGTGGAGGAAGAGCCTCACAAACTCTGGTGGGAGCCAAGCTCCTGTGGGTCACGCCTGTCATCCCAGCTACTCAGGAGGCTGAGATCTGAGGATCACGGTTCAAAGCCAGCCCAGGCAGAAAAGTCCCTGTGAGACTCTGATCTCCAATGAACCACTCAAGAACTGGAAGTGACACTGTGGCTCAAAGTGGCAGAGCACTAGCCTTGAGCAAAAGGGCTTAGGGATAGCACCCAGGCCCCCGAGTTCAAGCCCTATAACTGACCAAAAAAAAAAATCTCTGGTGGGGGCCGCTCTCCAAGGGGCACCCCACAGCCCTCAGGAGCCTCTTCTTCATACCCATCCAGAGATGGGCAGCCCCTTCCCCTCAGTAACTCTCTCAGTCTCTCCCTCTCTCGTTCTCACTCTCTGCACTCTTTCATTCAGTATCAGCATATTTGTCACACGGATTTCTCTTCCAGCCTGGTGACACAAGGTGAGTGCAAGGACAGCTGTTTGGGTGAGGATTATAAGGACCTGGAAACCATGGAAACTGCACAGAAAGTCCCAGAAGCTGCAGCTGCTCTGCTGCTGTTGGCTACGGCCCACAGTTTGTAGCTCTCCTTCCTTCAATGCAACGTTGACCGTTCTTTATCTTCCCCAAGTGCATCTTGGCTCCTCCCATGGGCTTTCTCCACGTTCCCTCACAAGCCTGTCCTGGAAGCAGCCATTGGAATCCAGTCTCAGAGGATGTGGGGTGGTGGGCTAAGAGGAGCTTCTCACATAGCGAGGGAGCAAACAGTCCCACGTCTCTCTCCCTTCCAGGGTCAAGTTCCAGTTCAGTGAACAGCCCCTAAACCCTGCCTCTCCTCTTGCCTACACACACACACACACACACACACCTCCCATTTTGTTAACCTGAGTAGGGCTGTAGCCCCTTAGCGGGCTTTGGATGAGGCGATTTCAAAGGCTCCTGGGATCATATATGGTGGGCTGTCCAAGGGGCAAGCTTTCATAGCCCTGCCTTTAGAAGAGATTAACGCTGAGGTGTGGGGAATGGGTTACATGTCTTGGGAGAGGAGCATTTACCTGGACAGGAGCAGGTGAACACCAAGCCGACTCTCCCAGTTCACTCTTGGGTCGTCTTGCAGATGCTCCCACCATGAGATGCATCTGTCATGAAACCCTCAACACAGGTTAACATTGGTCCTCGAAAATTCTTGGACCTCCAAAATTGTGAGCGAAGTAAACCTCTTATCTTTGCAACTTACCATACTCAGTTTGTTTGGTTTTTTTTTTTGTGGGTCATGGGGCTTGAACTTGGCCTGGGCGCTGTCCCTGAGCTCTTCAGCTCGAGGCTATCACCCTACCCTTGAGCCACAGCTCCAGTTCCCATTTTCTAGAGGTTCATTGGAGGTAAGATTCTCAAGTCCTTTTGTGCCAGGCTGGCTTTGAACCTTGATCCTCAGATCTCAGTCTCCTGAGTAGCTATGACAACAGGTATAAGACACCACACCCAGCTTTTTTTTTTTTTTAATACAGCAACACAAAAGGCACTAAGATACCCAGTGGGCCATTCAGGTCTCTACTGAAATCACTGGTGAAGTCTTCGATGACATTTTTCTTTCCTTTTTTTTTTTTTCTTCTCTCTTTCATTTTTACTTGCAGAGGAAGCTCAAAAGTAAAATGATTTTCCAATCTTATGATTTTGTGAGCTGCCTGGGCTCACCTGGGAGTCTGCTCTGTCCAGGCCTGCAGCCATGACCACGCTGCATGCGGCCAGAGCCCCAGACGCCCTGTCCATCTGACTACCTGTCAACACTCAGCCGGGGCTGCACTACTCTGGGCTGAGATGCGTGTGGCATGGGGGCTTGTAGGGTTCTTTTGGTGGGGGAATCCCAAAGAGATCACTACAGGGAGTAGAGGCTACTGGTCTCCTCAGGATGAGTCTCTGGTCTCTCATTCAGGCCATATAACCTGGTTAACCTTTCTCCTTCAGGTTCCACTCTTATTTTCTCTCTTGACTCCATGGCTGGCCCAGAGATGTTCCCCACACCTGTGGTCCCTGTGTTGTGGAGAACGAAGCCGACTCTGTAGCCCACAGCTTCGGGTTGGTCCTGATGTCAACCCCTCCCCTGCATCCTTGCTGGAGGCAGAAGTAAGGATTTCCAAACCAAACTGTCCAGAGGGAAAGTTGTCATGAAACCCACATCTTGTCTTTCCTGTGTGGTCCCCAGCTTGATTCTCCAGACTTCTCAAGCCAACTAAGCTCCCCCACACCCCTCCCATACCCCCCAACACCCCCCAAGATGCTGGAACGGACAGTTCCTGCATAATCAGAAGAAACGACCAGAAGTTATTTAGAGAAGAGAGGAAGAAAGGCCCTGGGCTTTCTGGGGAAGGAGAGAGAGCTGGTTAAAACCAAGCCCCGCTGCAGCCCAGCCCCACTGGAAAACCACTGAGGCCTCCTGAGGGGAGGCCTCAGGAATGGCAAACAGCTTCTCCCTGCGCAGAGGAATTTTCTGAAAACCAGAATGGTCATTCTTCCTAATCACAGGTTCGTTTTTCTGGAACAATTAGTATGAGTAGTGGCCTGGAAGTTTTCTTAGCTTGAGCTCCCTCAGCATTGACAAGGGGGGGGCTGAGCGTTAAGAGAACATTTGTGGGCACCCAAGCCTCCAGTGTGTCCTGAAAAAGGAATGGGGCCCAGCCCGCTCTCCTCTAAGGGCTTTCTGCTTTACCCTGGTCCAAGGGCAGCGGGAACACAGAGAAAGAAAGGGGTACTGGTCGCTGCATGCTAGCTCAGCGCTAGAATGTTTGACATTTATCCCATTTGATTCTAGATGAGTTATTGTTTCCACTTTTCTTAAGAGAAAAATAGGCTCAAGTCAGGCACTGGTGCCTCAGTACCTGTAATTCTAACACTCAGGAGGCTGAACGCTAGCTCAGGCAGGAAAGTCTGTGAGACTTAGCCCTCAATTTGCCACCAGAAGCAAAAAAATAGAGCTAGGGCTCAGGTTGTAGAGTGCTAGCCTTGAATGAAAAATCCCAGGGACAGTGCTGGGGACAGGCCAGCCCTGAGTTCAAGCCCCAGTACCAGCAAATACACACACACGCACACACACACACACACACACACACACACACACACACACACACACACACACAGAAACAGGCTCAGGACCAGTCAGAACATACCCAAGGACACAGCAGGGAAAGGCACTGAGATTTCCCCTAGGTGTGACAGCACAGTGTACTCAGTGTAGATAAAGGTGTGTTCAGCCCACCTCTATCTGAATTGTGCCCCCCCCCCGCCACCCCCAAGTCTACATCTTCCCCCACGATGCACAGACACTCTGGTTTCTAATTTGAGTGGACTGGAGGGTGCATTTGTAGGGGAAGGGAATTGCTTGGAGCATAGCTACCCGCTTAAAAATGCTTCCCCAGGGGAGAGGGGACATTTGAAATCTCCAGGGATGGCCTTTGAAACTTCTTGAACCTCAGTGACCACTCTGAGCAGGGTGGGGTCCCGGTGTCACCTATAGTGTTCGGTGTCCTCTGTGCCCAGCTTGGGCAGACTTGGTCCTGACTTTGGCTTCCACATTCTGGGCACTTCCTCTAGAGTTCTGGGTCTCCTCCTACCATCACCCACTCCCTTTGATCTCTTTCATCCTGTAGAATGGTTATAACTGGGTGTGGACTGCCCAATCAGGAGAGGGCTTTCAGACACTGAAAGGCTGATTGCCCAATCAAGTGAGGGCTTTAGAGGCCAAATTCTAATTTGAAGTCTGTTTACCCTACAGAAATTAATCTCTCTGCTGCCTGGAGGGTAAAGATGCATATGAAACAAAGCACAGTGCTGGAATCTATACGCTCCACCTGGGTAATGGGCTCTCCAGGTGCAACCTCTGGAATGCAGGGCTCCTCAGGCCCACTGGGGCCTTCTCAGGCAAGTGAACACACCCCCACCCCCTCGGTGGCCGTAGTAGCCTTGATGATGAACTACAAGTCTGTGGGAGGTGCAGTGGGCATTTATTATGTTGTGGGAGTCAGTGTCACTTGATCTTTTTGGAGGGAGAGTGTGGTGCTGGGTTTTGATCTCAGTGCTAGGCACTCTGTCGCTTGAGCTGTACCCCTAGCCCCCCCCCCTTTTTTTTGCCAGTCCTGGGCTTAAGCTCAGGGCCTGAGCACTGTCCTTGGATTTTTCTCAAGGCTACAACTCTATCACTTGAGCCTCAGCACCACTTCTGGCTTTTTCTAAGTATGTGGTACCGAGGAATCAAACCCGGGTCTTTGTGCATGCTAGGCAAGCACTCTACCACTAGGCCAAACTCCCGGCCCACCCCCCAGCCCTTTTTAACTTTATTTTTTTAAAAAATAGGATCTTGCATTTTGCTGGGGCTGGGCTTGGGTGAAGATCCTCTCCATATCTCGGGGTAGCTGGGAGCACAGTTCTGTACCCCTGCATCGGGTTTGTTGGTTGAGATGGGGTCTCACTAACTCTGCCTGGGCTGGCTCAAATCATGATCCACACACCCGCTTCCTCCCATGTAGATGTGTGCTATGCCACTTGGGTCCTTCCTCCACCCCTTTTTTTGGAATTATTGGGGATTGAACTCAGAGCTTTAGGCTTGCTAGGCAACCTTGCTGCGAGCTCTTTTTTGTTTGGTGGGGTAGCGGTCTGGAGATGGGACAGGCTTTCCCAAGCCCACCCATATTCCAGTGTCAGAGCAAAGATTCAAGTTGGACGTCATCTTAATCCTCAAGGTCCCCAGCAATCTCCTCAGGTCTAGGTGTATAGGTACACACCTGTCATCCCAGAATGTAAGAGGCTGAGTCAGGATGATGAGTTTGAGGCCTACCTGGGCTACCTAGGGAGACCCTGTGTCCTTGTGTGGGAACTTGCCTGTGTAAGAGAGAGCCAGGCCTGGAATCTGCATTTTGTGTACATACAGCAGCATTCTGCAGAGCTCCTGCTCCAGATTTATAAGCTTCTGTGAAGAGGAGATCTTCACCTGGAACTTGAGAAGAAAGGGTGGATCCACCCCCTCTTCCTGCCATGTTGGTAATGGCAGGACAGGAGGAGGGCACCCTGGGCCCCACCGGGCTGCCAGGGGTGGCATGGGGTGGGGGGTAGGCAGTGGAGAAGTCCTCCTCAATAGTGTGCCATCGCTGAGAGCCACCTCCTCCTTCCCAGGTGTGGGTGGAGGAGAGGGGCAGCAGCCAATCCTCGGGTTCTGACCTCTCCCAGCCCTGCAGCACAGGCTGAGCTGGGGACACTCAAAGGCAGCACAGCACAGCCCAGTGCCATCTACTCCGACGCGATCTGAGGAAGGAGCCTGATGATTCCACAGTCCAGGTACCATGGCAGTGGGTCCAGTGGCCTTGGAAAAGTGCTATCTTTAGGATGGATAGTTTCTACATTTCCATCACCCCACAGCCTCCCCTCAGCTCCTTTCTCCGGAACAATGGTTCCTGCCAATCTTGCTGGTTACTTAAGTGGCTATTTATTTATCTCTCCCCATATCAGGAAATGGTATGCTCGCTGGCACCTGTTTAGATGAGGACAAGATTATGGACAGGCCCAAGGGGGCAGGGCCAGGCCCATAGACCCCATTTTCCAATGTGTCAGCCTGGCACCCTGGCCAGCCTCCAGCCAGCTCAGGTGGAGGTGGCGTTGTCTGCTCTGGGGGTGAGGCAGGCAGGTGCTGGTCCCTGAGTCCTTGCTCCTTGCTAGGCTGCCCTGCTAAGAGCCTCTGCTGGCCGGTCTCCTCCTGAGAAGGTGTGCTAGAGAGGTAGGCTGAGGTATGGCAGGTCCTTCTGATGTCAATGTGACCATTCCAGCCTTCCTGCACCAGAGGGCTGTGGCTCCAGAGCCACAAAGGCTGCATGGCTCCTGGAAGGAGCAGGGGAAAGGCTGCCAGCTGGTTCTGGGCTGGCTCTCTGGGAGTCTGAATGAACATGGACAGTTATGGATAGTCTGAACCTCATCCACCCAGCGGGATGGGGGGTCAGCACACACTGGACTTTAGCTCTATCTGGCTCTCTGTTGGCTGGGGACTGAAGAAGGTACTCTCCGTCTCCTGTCCCATGACCTAGGGATCGCTCTACAGGTTGGAAGCATTCTGTATAGGAGTTGAGCCAAGCTCACCTTCAGCACCTGGAGGAACCAAGATCGGGGCCTCCCCTGAGTTGGTCCCTGGATTGGCATTGTTTTACATGCAGATCTGGTCTTTGTGCAGGCCGACAAGGCCAGAAGGCCACAGGACACCTCTGAGGAGAGCTGGCTAAGGCTCCAAGAGTGGGAGCCACCATGCTACGCAGGGCAGCGTGGATAAGGACCCTGGGGAAGGGCCAGGCTCTGCTAGAGGCGCAGGGCTGGGGCAGGCTTGGGTCTTGGGTGGGAGTCTGTGGTGGATTCCAAGGGAGGAAAGGAAAGGGAGAGACAGGGAAAGCAGGCTGACATGTGGCTAATCTAAATTCTGTGGTGAATCCTCAGATGCATGGCGCATCCAAGCTCTTGCCCAGAGTCTTCCTAGGATGTCTGACCCTGGCCCTGGATGACTGAGGCAGGTGCACAGTGGCCTGTGGCAGGGTCAGGATGAGAGGTGATAAAGGAGGCATTGGGGATGGGCTCTCAGCGGTTGGACTGTGTATGAAAGGCACCATTCTAGAAGTGGTGCTGTGGTTCAAGTAGGGCTCTAGCTTTGAGAAAGCCCAAGGACAGTGCTCCAGGCCCTGAGTTCAAGGCCCAGGACTCACAAAAAAAAAAAAAAAGAAAGAAAGAAAGAAAGAAAGAAAGAAAGAAAGAAAGAAAGAAAGAAAGAAAGAAAGAAAGGCATTGTACAAAATGGTTGTCTCTCTCTAGGAAATAGCCAGATAAATAGTTGTCACCAGAATCTAGAACATAAGAAAACACAGTCAATAGAGACACTCAATGGATTGTGAGTTATATGCATGTTTTGTGTGTGCCTTCCAGCACTGGTGCTTGAACTCGGCACCTCTATGCTGTCCTTGAGCTTTTTTGTTCAAGGCTGGAATTCTACCACTTGAGCCATAGCTCTACTTCTGACTTTTTGGTGATTAACTGGAGATGAGTCTCATGGGACTGTCCTGCTTGACTTTGAACCATAATCTCAGCCTTTCGAGTAATTAGGATTATAGGTCTGAGCCACTGATGCCCAGCAGTTTTTAATTATTACTACATTTAAATTTCATTTTAGGGCTGGGAATGTGGCTTAATGGTAGAGTGCTTCTCTAGCACGCATGATTCCTTAGTACCACATAAACAGAAAAAAGCCAGAATTGGCACTGTGGTTTAAGTGGTACAGTGCTAGCCTTGAGCAAAAGGAGATCAGGGATAGTGCCCAGGCCCTGAGTTCAAGCCCCAGGATTGGCAGAATAAATACAATTTTAAAGTTCATTATACTTTCTGGCCATGGAAAAGACCTGATGTCACCCATGCTTCGTCAGCAGGCCACAGCGACCCGGGACCAGGGCTGTGGGCTGAAGTGCACTTCTGTTTTCTTGAGGTCACACGGGAGTGAGAGGGGTCGGATGTCGTACATCCCCTGAGCTTTTCTTACATGGTTTGGGGTCATGGAAGGGGCTGAGCTAGGGCGAGCAGGAGGACACTCTCTGATACCTGTGTTCCTCAGAAGCAGTCTGAGGCCTCTGCAGAAGTGACCTGGCAGCCAAGCCCCACTGAGCCAGTGTAGGCTTCAGCCTTGGCTGGGGGGTGGGGGGTAGGGGGGCTGTGTGTGGGTTTATCATGCTCTATGCCAACTCCTGTCCCCAATTCTAGTTTCACATCCTCTCTGGTAGCCACCTGCTTCTCTTCCTACGAGGTAGAGATGAGAGGCCAGAGGCCAGTCTGCCCACCACAATGCAAAGGTGGCAGGAAATGTGCTGGTAGCTGGTGGAGACCTGGGGTGGGGGCAGGGGGGCGAGGCAGGGAGCAGCCTTTAATCCTTCCTGAGGGCTCAGGTTACCTTCATTTAGAGACGACTAAAATGAGAAGTGATCCCATTGTAAACGGTGGACAAGATCAAAAGCCAGAACATCTCAGCTGTCTGAGAATCTTCCACTGTCTTGCTGTGTCTTTGGGCAGCTTGCTTCCCCACTCTGGGCTCACTGGTAAACAGAGACGAGGGGGTTCCCCTGGTCCTTTGTTAGGATAGGCAGACTGTTTCTTGGGCCGAAGGGAGTGGGGGATGAGGATCACAGAAGGAAATGCACACCCAAGATCTGAACCCAGGACCTCCCGGCAGACGCCAACTGTGAAGGAGAACACAGTGGGTGGAGTTGGGCCTCAGCCAGGAGGGCGTGGAGAAGACTGGATTCTCTGCTGCTTTGCCTGGGGATGGCTGACCTCCAGCCTACTGAGTGGGCTGGAAGCTGGCCTTGGGCCTGTGTTGCCTGGTAGACAGTCTGCTCTAAATAGAATCACATTGTCTTCTAGTTAGTAAGATATAAATAAAAGTAGCAGTAATGTCCTCATGATGAGGAACCCTGGCCCCAGGCCATTCAGTTTATGTGCCCCATTCTCTGTTCACAACCCCCCAGCAAGGTGGGCCCATCCTTTTCGTTCTCTGCTCTGGAGACACTGGACACAGAGAGTGGGAGTAACTTGCCTGGAGCCACACAGCGAGTAATTTGCAGATCAGAACAGATGCCCGGACGTAGCGGAGGCACAGTGCACGCCCTTCTCTAGGTAATGCTGTCTTCTCGTAAGAACAGTGAGAGCTCTGGAGGAACCATTCACAGCACAGCTCTGTGTTGTAATCCTTGGGTCAAGGCCAAGCAGCTCAGCCACTCTGGCCAGGGTCAGTTGATCCCCAACAGAGGCTCGTGGAAAAAGAAGAACTCCCTCCATCCTTGGCAGTTTCCTGCCCAGCATCTGACCAGGTGCAGCTAGCACAGCCCACGGCCAAAGAGTGGGGTCATAGACGGATGGAGGTTCTTGGCTTCTCGGTATTTTAGCAGAAGTCTGGTTAGAACGTCCACTTTCAGGTAGCTGTTTATCTTGGTATGGTTCTTTTCCTAAGAGAAAATGATCTAAGGGCGCTTAGAGGGGTGGAGGGGGTGTGGCTGGGTGGCAGAGCCCTTGCTGGGCTTGTGTGAGGCCCTGGCTCTCACCATCAATGCCCACCCACACGCCAAAAAAAGGGCCAAGTAGAGTGGTGCAAGCCTTTAATCCTAGCCTTCAAGAGGCAGAGGTGCAATGATCAAGAGTTGTGGGTTGGGCTATGTGGAAAGACTTGTCTCAAACCACCACCACCACTAGAGCGCAGGTCCTAGGAAGAGGACATTATGGGGACAGAGCCAGGTGAATGCCTGTGCAAATCCTCTAGCTGTCTGCCACTGTCCTGGTCCTGAGGGACGAGGTCCTAAGGTAGTGGGGACTGGGGCAGGCTAGGCTCTCAGGCACGCAATGGGCTTGTTGCAAATCCACCACTCAGAACCCTAGGGCTCCACAGAAAGAACTCAGATCCCAACACTTTTTCTTTTTTTCTCTTTCTCTTTCTCCTCTCTCTGTCAGGCATGGGGCTTGAACTCAGGGGGCTGGGTGCTGTCCCTGAGCTCTTGTGCTCAAGGCTAGTGCTCTACCACTTTGAGTCACAGCCGCACTTCCAGTGTTATGGTGGTTCACTGGAGAGAAGTCTCATGGACTGTCCTGCCTGCGCTGGCTTTGGACCTCGATTCTCCTGAGTAGCTAGGGTTACAGGTGTGAGCCACCAAAGCCCAGCTAGACACTTTTTCTCTCACAGAAAAGTGACATTCCTGTGACACAGTATGATTTCTGATGCTTGTCTGTCTGCATTCCCAAGCAGAAACCCACAGGCCAACTCTTTGCTTATGAAAAAAGGGTTAATCTCAAAGGACTTGCTGGGGTGGGGTGAGAGAGTGGGGGGCATGAGGGAGCTGGATGGACAGCACAGAGCCGTCGCGTGGGGCTGTGCGTTACAAGGCGGACTCCAGGTGGGCAGGGGCGGGGGCGTCCTGACTCATGCACAGAAGCTCTTGTACGATGTGTTTTTGTGTGAACCTGTGTATGTGCATGCACATGTATATGTGTGTGTGCATTTGCATGTACACATATGTGTGCGTATGCAGTAGCTTTGGGTAGCATTGCAGAGGTGGGAGTGTGAAGCCAGGTGTGGCTACACAGCCATGTTCTGACAGAAGAAAGCACATAGGATCCATTGCAGCCCAAAAAGCAAATAAATAAATCAAACAGCCCAGGCTATAAATAGATGCGGGCTCAGCGGGCTGTGGCGGCCGCCAGCTCCTTCCAGAGGGACAGCAGCCCAAGGGAAGCTCTGCAGCCCCAGGGATCCTCTCCAGCCTGGGCCCATCCCCACTGGCAGTCCCAAGGCCAGGGCCAGGGCCTGCGATCCCTCTGCATGCCTTCTCCCCCTTCCTGGCTCCCAGGTGCCAGACCTGGCTCCATGGGGTCCTCTCCTTTATCCAGGGTGGAAGGCGGCTGTGCATTTCTCTAGATGCCCCCAGCCCTTCCCTTTAAGGCAGCGGGGGTGAGTGAGGGTGGCCCAGGCACTGGATCTCAGGGGGGCGGCTTGTTGGCCATGAGCCCCAGAAATGTGGCCTGGAATCTACCTGGGGTAGAACCTGCCTTCATAACCCAGGGCTCAACATCTCTCTGCAGCCCCTGGGAGGACCCTGAGCACAGAAGCTATCACCATCTTCCCTCCTTCCTTCCCTCCCTCCCTCCTTCCCTTCCTCCCTTTCTCCTGACCTCTGTTTTTCTTTCCCGTTGTTCTCTGCTGTTTTCATCCATCAATCCTTCCCTTCTCTCTCCCCCTTTCCCTTCCTTCCACTCTTCTCCCCTTCCCTCCTCTCCCTTCCCCTTTCCTCCTTTCCCTTTTACTCTCCTTCCCCTTCTCTTTCCTTCCCCTCCCCACTCCTCCTCTCTTCTTCCCTCCCTCCCCTCCCCCTCTTCCTCCCCTCTAGTCCCCTCCTCTTTCTTCCCCTTCCCTTCCTTCTCCTGTCCACAGGCTCATCGCTAATGACTGAGGACTCTGCTGCCCACAGTGTCCATGGTTTGGCTCAGCTGTGCTGGGCTGCAGGCCCAGGCAATGGCAGTCATAGAGGGTTCTAGTTTCAGCATGGGTAGGACACGACATTGGGCCCTGTTCTCTGTTCTCCTGCACCTGGGGCTGGGGAAAGGGACCAGGATTTGTGATCTCACTGCTGCCCACGTTGCGGTATGTGGAAGCAGGCATTCCAGGGGTGTGATGTGGATTCCATGTGCTGCAGAGAGCCCAGAATAAGAAGCCATGGCAGGGGTCATGGGGGATGCTCAGCATTTACTGAGCACCTGCTGTATGCCATGCCAGGCTAAACACTCTAGCTAGAATCCTCTGAACAATCTCGCCCCTCCATAGGAAAGGAAGTGCTGGCTTAGCAGGGCTAAAGTTCTTGCCCTGGTCTGTAGTCAGCCTGGGCCAGTCTCGGCTCTGTCATTAACCCAAGCTGCATGGGCCTGGCATACAGCAGGCTATTCTTTCTTCCAAGAGAAGGAAGCCATTTCCCTGCTGGTTTTATGAGTCAGCCAACTGGCAACCACACCCCATGCTGACACGTGGAGAAAACCAGTGGCCATGGTACCTCTCACCTGGCGAAGGGCCCTCATCCTGAAACCACACAGTGTCTAGCAGAGTCGGCAATGCTGAATGGGTGAAACCTCATGGTCGAGCCCAGCTTATTCCCAGAACGGAGAGGCGAGTTCATCATTGATATTCTGCCCCAGGACCCCAGAGCACTCACACAATCGAGGCGAAAAACAACAACCACAAGTTGGAGGCTGTTTGTAATCTACCCATATCCTCACCACGGGCTATGTCTAGGTGCCCAGAAGATATAAAGAACCTCTCCAACGTCCACTGGAGAAAGACAGATGACAAGCGTAAAAGAAGGTGTTGAACCTCATTAATCATGATGGAAATGCAGCCTGAAATCACTGCCTTCCCTAAACACAGGAAAGAGCAGCTGGAAGAGAGCCCAGCGTGCCAGGGGCTGGGGAAGGGGTGGCACCTTCAGCTTCTTGCAAGGCTGACAGGAGTGTGGTTTGGTGCCACTTTGACTATCGGTACTGCACAGGGAGTTAGTCTGTTTTTTGTTTTGTTTTGGTCCGTTGTGGGGCCTGAACTCAGGGCCTGAGCACCGTCCCTGAGATTTTTTCTCAAGGCTAGTCCTTTACCACTTTGAGCGATAGCTCAACTTCTGGTTTTTTGGTGGCTAATTGAAGATGAGTTTCCTGGACTTGCCTGCATGGGCTGGCTTTGAACCATGATTCTCAGATCTCAGCTTCCTGAGTAGCTAGGATTGTAGGCGTGAACCACTGGAGCCCAGCAGGGACTGATTCAACATGTTGCCTGAAACACAGGCTTTTTTTTTTTCTTTCTTTCTTTGGATTGTAATAAAATTCACACCTCAAAATTAACCATTGCCTGGGTTAAAGAGTGGCATTTGGTGCCATGAAACTACTAGCTCTGAAAAAAAAGAAAGAAACTACTAGCTCTGTCTAATTCTGAAACTTGTTTAACACCCCTACATCTATTAGTCTCCATCCCCCTTCCTCCCAGCCCTGTTACCACCAACCTTCACACATTTATCCACCCAAAGGTGTCTTTTAAAAAATGTAGTCTTCTTCTCTACGATCCCGCCATACCACTCCTGGGCATCTATCCTGAGCATCAGAACCCAGGATATGATAAGGCCACCTGCTCAGCCATGTTCATCTCTGCGCTATTCACAATAGCCAGGCGATGGAAACAATCCAGATGTCCTACTGCAGATGAATGGATACAGAAAATGTGGTATATATACACAATGGAATTCTACATAGCCAACAGACAAGATAAAATAATGGCATTTGCAGGGAAGTGGATGAATCTAGAGCGAATCATGTTGAGTGAGACAAGTCAAGACCAAAGGAACAAAAGGCGCATGGTATCCTTAATATGTGGCTATTAGATCCAAACAGTACAAGAGTGAGGACTCAATATTTGTGTACCCAATGCCATGGACATGGTAATGGAAATATAAACACAACTACATAGACATAAAACTTTATGACTCTATAGACATAATGTTTTATTACATAGATTAATATGTATCTATGACACACAAACCCTCAGCTTAATTTTAATTATGTTCTAAAATCTAAGTGCCAGTGATTGTATATAGAGATTCCCTTCTTGAATACCTGTTTGTTAAATACATCATTTGAAATATGATGTAAAAATCAATGTTAATAAATTCTTTAATAAAAAAATGTAGTCTTTAGGGGCTGGGAGTTTGGCCTAGTGGTAGAGTGCCTGCCTAGCATGCATGAAGACCCAGGTTCGATTCCTCAGTACCACATACATAGAAAAAAGCTGGAAGTAGTGCTGAGGCTCAAGTGGTAAAGCTCTAGCCTTGAGAAAACCCAAGGACAGTGCTCAGGCCCTGAGCCCAAGCCCAGGACTGGCAAAAAAGAAAAAAAGAAAAATGTAGTCTTTAGCCAGGCTTTAGCCACTCATGCCTGTAATCTTAGCCCTTCAGGAGGCTGAGATCTGAGGATCACAGTTCAAAGCCAACCCAGGCAGGAGAGTCTGGGAGACTCTTATCTCCAATTAACCACCAGAAAACTGGAAGTAGAGGTGTGGCTCAAATGATAGAGTGCTAACCTAAAGCAGAGAAGCTTAGGAACAGTGCTTAGGCCCTGAGTTCAAGCCGGGGGTAGGGAGGGGGAAATGCAGCTGAAAATAAAATCTTGTTGAAAGTGAAAGGCACAGGACTTCCTGTGTGAGCAGCCACATCTTTAAGGGCCATCCCTGTTGTGTCTTAGTGAAAGTGAAGATTTCATTACTTTTTATGGCTGAATAATATTCTCTTGTATGTGTTTACTACAAGCTTTTAATAATCATTGTTTGAGGAGGTCTGGTTGGTTTTTTCTCTTGGTAGCCATGAACAGTGCTACTTAGAAAGCATGTCCATCTGTGTATATTTGATTGTGTGTTTTCAATCCTTTTGGGCCTATTCCTAGGAGGGAAAACCTGGATGAGGTGCTAATTTTGTGATTAACTTTGTGAAAAATGACCAAGCTGTTTTCCACAGTTGCTAAAGTATTTTACATCTATCCCAGCTATGTGCAAGTATCCCAGTACCTCCACATGTTCACCCAGATTCATTTTGTACTTAAAATAAAAATAGCCATCCAGGGGCCAGTGGTTCATACCTGTTAGCTACTCAAGAGGCTGAGCTGGGTGCAGTGGCTCACACTGGTAATCCTGGCTATTCAGGAGGCAGAGATCTGAGGATCAAGGTTCAAAGCCAGCCTGGGCACTAAAGTCCATGAGACTCTTTTGTTGTTGTTTGGGGTTTTTTGGGGGACCATGGGGCTTGAACTCTGGGCCTAGGTGTTGCCCCTGAGCTCTACAGCTCAAGGCTATTGCCCTACCCCTTGAGCCCTAGCACCACTTCCCAAGTCCATGAGACTCTTACCTCCAATTAACTACCAGAAAACCGGGAGTGACGCTGTGGTTCAAGGGGCAGGGTGGTAGCCTTGAGCTGAAGAGCTCAGGGACAGTGCCCAGGCTCAGAGTTCAAGTCCCACAAACAAACAAACAAACAAAAAAAAGGCTGAGATCTGAGGATTATGGTGTAAAACCCACCTGGGCAGACAGAGCCTGGAAGTTCTTATCTTCAATTGACCAACAACAAGCTAGAAGTAGGGTCATGGGTTAAATGGTAAAATAGCAGCCATGCGCAAAAAACAACAACAACAACAACAACAAAAATAACAGGCAAGTGAGAGCTACAGGCGCCAAGTTCAAGCCCTAAGGAACCCAATATCCAGGTGCCAGTGGCTCACAGCTGTAATCCTTGTCATCTCAGGAGATCTTTGGATCGTGGTTCAAAGCAGCCCAGGCAGGAAAGTCTGTGAGACTCTTTTTTTTTTTTTTTTTTTTTTGCCAGTCCTGGGCTTGAGCTCAGGGCCTGAGCACTGTCCTTGGACTTTCTCAAGGCAAGAGCTCTACCACTTGAGCCTCAGCACCACTTCCGGCTTTTTTCTATGTATGTGGTACCGAGGAATCAAACCCGGGTCTTCATGCATGCTGGGCAAGCACTTTAACCACTAGGCCAAACTTCCGGCCCCCTGTGAGACTCTTATATCTCGAGTTAACCACTAAAAAACTGAAAGAGGTACTGTGGCTCAAAGTGGTAGAGCGCTAAACTTGAGCTGAAGAGCTCAGGGATAGCACCGAGGCCCAGCGTTCAAGCTCCATGATGGAATAAATGAATGAATGAATAAATAAATAAATACAAAAGAAAAAAGAACCCAACAGCCAACCAAGAAGATGCAGAGTAATGCCTCACTGGTCTCAAATCTCATGATTTGGAATGTGCAACTCTGTTTCTGTCATTTCCTTACACCAATACCACTGAGGGCCAAACCCTCAATGTAGGAAAGGACCCACGAGGAGACAAATAACACCGTAACCATGCTTTTATCTGAAGTGTGGCTGCTGGCCAGACTCACACATAGCAAGCAGAGGAAGGCAGCCTCTGATCAGCAGAATTAAGAAATGGAGTCCTGAGGCCCAACAGACCACAGCCCTCGGCCCTGCCCTTGCCTGAAGCTTTCACCTGAGAACCTGAAGCAGGAGTCCAGGTGTGGCTGCTCTTTCTGCCGGTCTCTTGACCACAAGACCCCTGAGAAGACAGAAAGGAGAAAGGTGGTAGGTTGGTTTTTTTTTTTTTTTTCATTCAAGGCTTACATTTTATTTTATTTTTTCTTTTTAAAATTTTGTGCCGGTATTGAGGTTTGAAATCAAGGTCTTTCACTCTTGTTTATCTTTTTCTGCTCCCAGTTGGCCCTTTACCACTTGAGCCAAGTCTCTACTTCCGGCTTTTTGCTGGTAATTGGAGATAAAAGTCTTTTGGATTTGTCTGCCTGGGCTAACTTTGAACCACAATGCTCAGATCCCAGCCTTTTGAGTAGCTGGGAATACAAGAGCCAGTGACCAGGGCCTGGTTAGAAAGGTATTGTTTGTTTGTTTATGTGCCAATCCTAGGGTTTAAACTCCGGGTCTGAGTACTCTTCCTGCACTTCTTTTACTCAAGGCTAGTGCTCTACCACTTGAGCTACAGTTGGGGGTTTTTTTTTTGGTGGTTAGTTGGGGATAAGAGTCTCAGACTTAGGGCCAGGAGTCTCAGACTTAACTGCTTAGGCTGACAGTGAAATGTGATCCTCAGACCTCAGCCTCCTGAGTAGCTAGGATTATAATCCTGAGCCACCGGCGTCCAGCTCGAAAGGTGTTGTTTTCAGATGCACTTTGTGGGAATGTTGTTGCATGACCACTGATAACCAACACAGTGTTGTGATGAGATGCGTGCACCAGCCGGGAGTTGGGATTGGCTCAATTCCCAACCTGCAGGTTCTATGGCAGATCTTAGTCATCGCCCCTGCTCTGAGCTTCATTCTGTTTCCTGCATAAGGATGCCCGTCTGTTGGGCGATACAGCGCCTGAGCACTGGTGTTTGCCTTAGGTGAGCTGCGTTCCGACAGCTCTGGGGGATCACAAGCCAGGATCCAGGATCCAGGATCCAGGGCTCCCTGCAGCCTCCTCCTCCTGCTGCAATCCCAGGCAAAGCTGTCTGGGCTTGGGCTCCCCTCGATGACACATGGATGCCACCCACTCACAGGCCAGCGCTGGTGGGGTGAGCTCACGCGGGGAGCGCAGGTAAGGGGTCGCTATTGTTTTTCTTATGAAATGTCACTGCATTCCTGCTGCTTGGCTCATGGCACTGTGGGGCTCGGTGAGGATCCAAAGTCTCTGGGCATTTGCAGATCTAAGGGCATGGCGACCCACATCCAGTTTTCTCCTTTCTCACCAGAGAAGCCCATGCTGAGGCAGTGGGTGTGCAGAGCCTAAGCCTGCCCAAACCCAAGGCTGAGCTGCGCTCTGGCCTGCCCCTGCCTGCCATGGGCTGGCCGTGGGGCAGGTGAAGCACGTTGTAAGAGACTATGGCTGATTGGGAGTCAGAAGGCAGAGGATGAAGAGGAGAGGGCGGTGGTGGGACACAGGCAGAATCCTTGACCAGGACTTCAGAAGTTATCACCCTTTGCAGCAAGTCAGGTTAAAGAACAATGTTGATTAAACAGGGATTCTTCACAGGCAGTGCTGCGGGCATGCCAGGCAAGCGCTCTCCTGCTGCGCCCTGGCTCCCGGCTGCACCGGGGAGTCCATGACGGCTGAACCCAACTGTGCGGTCTTCCAAGCGGCCGTGTTCCTCTCTGCTTCTGAGTTGAAGCTCCTGAGATGGTTCAGAAGCTCAGGCCTAGTCAGAGACTCCAGGGAGCAATTAGATGCTTGGTTAAGTAGTGCAGGGATGGGAGGGGCGGCTCTGGGGGCCTCTGGGGGGATAAATGGGAGGACGCCCGGGCACCTGTGTGCTCCCTCCACAACGTCTACACTGAAGGCAGAGGCTCAGACATGCGCAGTGTCTGGACAAGAGACTGCCCCTGGGTGTGCGGCTGGCACCCAGGTGGGAGGTGAGGAGGCCACATGTGAGGCCCCTTGTCCCTGACAGGATGTGCCAGGTATAACAGAGGGCACAGGGGCGGGGGGTGGACAGGGGGAGCAGAACAAGCAAAGGGCATTTCCTCAGATAGGGCTGGAGGCTGCTGGGCCTCCTGAGCCAAGAAATGACCTGTTGGGTGTTGGATGTGGTATACAGCCAGGAAAGCACCTGCGCTGGCTGGGAAGCTACTGTGGTAATCTGGTTGTCTTGGAAGCCAGTGAGAGGGTGAGGGAAGATGAGAAGTGGCCAAACCTGGAAGCCCAGACAGCAGGGCTCTGATGAGCTGAGACACCAGTGTTATGCCTTGGAGAGTTTGATGAATGAATGAATGGAGAGACTTCTAAAGTCTGGGATCTGGGTGATGCTTGAGTAGGGACTGGCAGTGAGCCCTGTGGTTTCCATATGGCGTCTGTCTGTCTTCTCTAAGGTCCTCCCTGGTCCCAGGCGAGCGTGGGGCAGACAGGTGTGAGTAGTGGCCATCACAGATGGCTCCGGCTGTCCAGGCCAGGGTCCCTCCCAGCCCATCCAGTGCCAAGGGACCCTGGGTTAGGGTAAAAGGCAGGGCAGGTGTCGACTCACTCTGCTGGTCCTGGCTGTGAGAGCAGTGTTTCCTGGAGGAGGAGCGCCGAGGCAGGTTTTCATCACCTCCCATGAGCTCACATCCACGCAGACTCCTATGAGCTAATCTCCGCGTTACTGTACTTGCACTAATTAGGAATCATCCATACATCGAGCCTTGGGGAGCGCCAGTCCCAGGTCACAGCCCACAGGAGAGCAGCTCCCTGTGAAGGGAGAGGCCCATGTCTCCCCTTGGCATGCCAGCAGGAACACAGATTCCCACACCAAGCCTGTGGCTTGCCTGGCATTCTCTGGTGGGGTGGGGGAGGGATGGAGAGAAAGTGGAGCCCCTGAGGGCGTCTACTGCTGGAAGCCCACTGTGGGGAGCCCTTGGCCCACTGTCTATGCTTTCTTAAAAACAGTGTGTCTTGCTGGGTGCTGGTGGCTCATGCCTGTAATCCTAGCCACTCAGAGGATGGGGTTTGAAGCTACTTCAGCAGACAAATCCCCCTCCCCCCCCCTGCATGCTTCATCCCTCATCCTCAAGCCTAAGGTTCCTCTTGCATGGTGGGAATGGAGCAGCAGGGCCTGGGAGCTGAGAGCATGGAGAGACAGGTGGAACTTGTGGCCACTACTTGTCTGTGACTTTGTTGCAACAGAAAACAAATTCTTGCCAGGTGCTGGTGGCTCACGCCGTAGTCCTAGCTACTCAGGAGACTGAGGTCTGAGGACTGAGGTTCAAAGCCAGCCCAGGCAGGACAGTCCATGAGCCTCTTATCTCCAATGAACCACCAGAAAACTGGAAGTGGAGCTGTGGCTTAAAGTGGTAGAGCAAAAGAGTCCAGGGACAACACTCAGCCCCTGAGTTCAAGCCTCATGGCTGACAAACAAAAACAATAAATTTCACCATTAAAAAGACAATCTGGCAAATCATTTCTATACTCACTGATGTTGACTGCCGTCAATCGCAGAACCTTCGTATCCCCTCAGGAAGAAAGCCTGGGCCAGATGTCATAGTTCAAGCCCATAATCCCAGCTGCTCAGGAGATGATTAGGAGAGTGGCTGGAAGTCAGCTTCTGGCAGAAAGTCAGTGAGCGCTCCGTGGCAATCAGTAAATCAGGTGTGGTGGTGAGCACCTGTCACTATGCTGGAGGCTCTAGGTGGGAGGCTTGCAATTGGAGACCCCATCTCAACGATAACTGAAGTGAAAATGGCTGGGGGTATGGCTCAAATGGTAGAACACCTGCCCAGTAAACACAAGGCCCTGAGTTCAAACCCCAGCACTGGCAAAACTAACAATAAAAAGGGCGGTGGTTGGATAGTGGTCAGGTCACTGTGAAACTCCCACCCATACCCTGCTCAAAGCCACCCCAGGATATTGTTTTGTCATCTTCCCCTTGGGTTTCTCCATCTCTTGGCACCCTCCTCTGGCAGCCCTGGGGTGGTGATGGCCTCCTGCCCTCTCTCTGCAGCCATGTTGGCCCACAGCCATCACCTGACCTCCCTCACAGCAGACAGAAGTCAAAAGATGCCTCCTTCTGGGACAGACCCACATGGAGTCTGCAGAGATCCCGTCCTGGGGGCTGGGCCAAGTGAGTTATGTACCCACAGCTAAGCTCTACCCCCAGTTCCCCTGGTGGCCTTCCCAAGAGTACAGGAAAGGCCCACCTCCAGGAGGCCAGCTCCACCCCCCCCCCCAATTGGAAAGGAGCACAGACACCCATGGTCCAGCGGGTTCTCAGTGGGCCCAGCTGCTGTGTGACAGAGGCTGGGTTCCTCCAGAGAGAGGGAGGAGTCATTTTAGGGGTGAGAGCAACTGGAGCCTCAAGTGGCAAATCCAGGGAAGCAGGCTGGGTGGGGGAGGGGGGGCGCTGTGGGTGGAGTGGAGTCTCAGAGTTGATTCATTCAGGCCTGGCCCTCTATTCTTGTTTCCAATCCAAGCGAGGTGGGGTCTGAATTTGTAAGCCAGGCGGAAGGAAGGACTTGCCAGGCCCAGCCAGAGGAGTTTCATGGAGAGAATAATTCCCGAGAGGGCCGGCTGTTTTAATCTTTTCCTTTTGGCAAGAACTAACTTTTCTGTAAAAACAATGAAAAATCAGGGTGGAGTTTCCTCCAAGCCATTCAGCAACCCTGGTGTGGGGCAGGGGAGATTTATGGGGGGAAGGGCCTTGGGGGCCGGGGGTGGGGGGGTGAGAAGGAAGCTCTATGGGAGATGCCCTATGGCATCTCTATGGTATGTGGGGGGGTGTTGTGTCAAGATCTGCTGTCTGTGGGCCTAGCACACTGGGGCCCTAGAGCATGGAGCGGCTTGTGTTAAAGTTATATAAGAGGCAATTTAAAAGATACTTTTGTAGCTAGGCCCAGTGGCTCATGCCTGTAATCCTGAATTGAAGAGGCTGAACGCTGAGGATTGTGGTTCAAAGCCAGACTGGGCAGGAAACTCTGTGACATTCTTGTTTCCAATAAACTTCTCAGAAAAGGCTGGAAGTGGAGCTGTGGTTCAAGTGATAGAAGGCTAGCCTTGAGCAAAAAGAAGCTCAGGGACAGTGCCCAGGTTCTGAGTTCAAATCCTAGAACTAACACCCCCCCCCAAAAAAAAATGTTTTTGCTGGGTCCTGTGAGTTAACTGAAAATCTCCTGACTTTGGGTCTATGATTTCTGACCTAACTATGATCTCCTTGTTTATAGGAGGAAAGAGAAGATTCAGATAACTTTTCTTTTTAGTTGTGGAACTTGAACTCAGGACCTGGGTGTTGTCACTGAGTTTCCCACCCCCCCTCTCTGTCCTGGGGTTTGAACTCAGGGCCTAGGCACTGTCCGTGAGCCACTTTTGCTCAAGGCTAACACTGGTTATCACTTCCAGCTTTTTCTGTGTATGTGGTACTGAGGAATCAAACCCAAGGCTTCATGCATGCTAGGCGAATATTCTACCACTAAGCCACATTCCCAGTCCCCTGAGCTCCTTTCGTCAAGGTTAGCACTTTACCCCTTTAAGCCACAGCACCCACCACTTCTGGTTTTTTAATGGTTGATTGGAGATAAGAGTCTCACAGAGACTTTTCTGCCTGGGCTGGCTTCAAACTGCAATCCTCAGATCTCAGCCTCCTGAGTAGTTTTAGGATTATAGGTATGAGCCACTGGCATCTGGCTTAATCATCTTTCTCTACCCTGGACTTTGCGTCTGGGCTCTAAAACCCCTTTCTCAGCTTCTGTTCCTCAAAGGCGTAGCTCCTGTGGAGAATTGATTCTTGGGCTGTGGAGGCAGTCAGGTGAGATGGGACCTGTCCCTTCCCCCAGAGAAGGAGGACAACTCAGCAGGCTGTCTGTGTCTGGTACCGCTGTGACCCCAAATTCAGATGGCAGATATGAAATGTCCACCCTGAAGCTGGCTGCTCATGGGTGATTTTGGGGGACTGGCGCTGAGCTACCTCTCCCATGGATTTTAGGAGACTGGCGCTGAGCTACCTCTCCCATGGATTTTAGGAGACTGGCGCTGAGCTACCTCTCCCTTGGATTTTGGGGGACTGGCGCTGAGCTACCTCTCCCATGGATTCTGGGGGACTGGTGCTGAGCTACCTCTCCCATGGATTCTGGGGGACTGGCGTTGAGCTACCTCTCCCATGGAATGGCCCCTCTCTAGGTTTCCTGGGCCCTCCTTACCCAGGGTTTAAGCCATCTCAGCATGGACTCCTCTCTGCCAGCCTACATTTCTGTGTTCCCTGGCAGAAGGGATGACTGGCTGAGCCAGGGGTGCCAGTGGGGCTGGTGAAGAGAATGCAAGGGAAAGTCCATGAGATGGAAGTGTCTTTGAGACTTGGGGTTCCAAGAGCATCCAGGAGGGGTTTGCAAAACCTATCTTTGGGAATGGGAGCAGAGCAGATTGGGGGGACCCCGCGGCTGGGAGTCACAGTTCCTGGTCAAAGAGCATGGGGGGAGGGGGGTGATGGGAGCTCCCCGGCTGGTCTGCAGCCATGTGTGGAGACACCTGTATCTGACTTCTCCCCTCTTAGCTCCCTAGGGTCCTGGTGTTGTGTCTTGCTGCAGGGCCTCTCAGCACGCACCCCTTAGCATCTCCATGCATACTGTTCCTGGATCAGCGGATGCTTCTAGAAGGAGTCTCTCCATGATGAGACTGCAGGGTGTGTGTTTCCTCTCAGAGGAGAGGTGTGGGGTGTGGGATTCAGTGCCGGGCTGGCGGGGGCCTCTGGAAGCCCAGGGCACACTCAGCATTCTTCAGGGGCCCAGGCTGAGGCCCCCCGCTCTTCTCGCTTCAAGGTGGAGTCCAGGGTGCTTGTCACACATCTGTGTGTCCCCGCACACCCCTCCCGCTGCTGGGATCATGAGGATCAGTGAGGGAGGGTGCAGACACCTGCAGGCTCATACACAGGCATGTTCACATATGTGCTGGCCCACGCACCCGCATGCACGTGTACACCTGGGCCCACACGCACATCCACATGCCTGCATGCTCTCACACACATCCACACGTGTGGGCCCTATGCATGTATCTGCATGCACATACACACTTGTCCGTGGAGCTGACTTAGAGCCCTGCATGTAGAGTAGAAGCTTCTAGAGGCAATGCATCTCTGCGAACTTGGAAAGAAGGCCCCGCCAGCAGCCAGGAGGCCCTAGACGCCAAATCACCCACAGAATGCTCTTCTTTGTTTTCATTACAGGAAGATCTCAATTAAAATAATTACAGTTACAACATAAAAATGGCAGAAGAGAGGAAAGGGGAGTTTAGTTCAATGGAAATATATTCAGAATGAGATTATGAACACGCTCACCCCCTCTGAAGTTACCCATTAACAATTACACGCTAATTACCCACCTTTTCATTGTTCAGAGGGGGGAGAGAGCCATTCTTAGAACAGGGAATAGGACTGGAGCCCTCCAGTTCCCCCCTTCTGTTAAGTCTGTTAAAGCTGGGCTTTGCCTTAGCCGGCTGGACTCCCCTCCTTTTTGCGGATGGAGTGATGGCTCATGTGTCCCAGGCAACCCCTTGGGGTCTCCGAAGGAGCTCTAGGACCTCAGGGGGTTTGGTGCGTTGTGTCCCCCTGGGGTGAGTGGGCTCCTGGCATTGGCTCCTCACCACTGCAGACCCACAGACGCCATTGTGTCAAGACAAAGCCAGGTACCTGAGCTCTGACACGTGGGCACGCTGCCACGTGGGTGGGGACTGGGGACGTGGAATTCTGAGGGACTAAGTGAGGTTCAGACCAGCACTTCTCTTCTTCTGCCTGGGACACTTGGAGTTTGGTCTCTGCCTTTGTGCCATGTGAGTCCCCATGTCACCTCAAACAGACTGGGACAGGAGACAAGGAGGGCTGGTTCGGGGCTCACTTTGTCCTACACAGGGGCAATGGGAGGATTTCCTGGCCCTACCCAATGTCACCTCCTGTCTGTGACCCAGGTGTCAGGAGATGTGTCTGCTTTGTCCTGGGAAGCCACGGTCACCAAACAGCTATGCCACCAGACTGAGTTCACATGGGCACCCTGAGCCACCCACTGAGTGCTGGGAGCTGGGTCCCTTCTCCCCTCGCCCTTCTTCTCACTCGATGGCAGCCTCATGCACCGTAGTCGTCTGGTGCTGTCTTCTCTTTGGCCCAGCTGTCCCTGTGGGTTCCATCTGGAACTGGGGTTGCTCATGTCTGCTCTGCCCGGCACGCTGGGTAACTGGTGCTGGCGGGGGGGGGGGTGGTGGGCATCAACCCTGGAGGGCATCGTGCCAAAACAGCTCCTGTGCAAACTGCATTCTCTTCCTCTGAGTCAAGCAGGGGTCTGGTGTGGTGGGGGCTGCAGGACCCAGGCTGGCATGCTGGATTTCATGCTGCTTCCTTCTGGAGTGTGCACCTTTCACCCTGACTTCCACGAGTCCTTGTAGGAACTCAAGGAGATGGGAGGTGGTTATAAGAGAGTCAGGGAGAGATTCAGAGATCTCCCTGAGGACACAGAGCAGCATCAGGACAGGAACTCCTGCCATCTGATCATTCTTCAGAAAGCGAAGTGGACTCCTTTCCCCTACTCTGGAACCAATCTGCCCCCCTCTGCTCTGGCTTGTGAGTCTCAACTGTGTCTCCTGGAGCTGAGAAGCCAGTAGAGCCTTTGCCTATCCCGATTGGCACCCCTCCCGACACAGCCCTCCTGTTGATTCTGTTTCTTGTGCCCCTGCTGGCCCCAGCCCAGACCATTGCTCTTGGCTGGGCTTCTGGCCTTTATTCTGCTCTCCTCCCTGACTACCTTGGCCACATGCTAGCCTGGGTCCTTCCTGTTGCGCTTGGACTGAAAGCCGGGCTCTGCAGGAGATCCTGCCCCATGGTTGGTGGCGTCCAACAACCTCTGTTCTCACGGCGTTTGCTGTTGTTCCCTGGCTCCTTGCCTCACTCCTGCTTCCTAATAGAGAACATGGACCTTCACCTCTTGTTTGCTTGGCAAGCTCCTATTTATACGTCAATACCCAGCCTCTGAATTACCTTTCTCCAGATTCTCTCCTCCCTAGGGCTCCTTCTAACTGGTCTGAATGGATTCCATCACTGTCCTTGTTGGTCACATGTCAGTACTGACCAGCTCAGTTTGGCTTCTGACCCTCAGTGGAAGGTGTTGAAAGTAGCCTAGCTGCCCATGTTCTGCAGAGCCTGCCCCTCAGGGCTGCTGGTGGACTGGGCCCTTGTTTGCTGCCATCTCAGCCCACTTCCAGGCGTGGGGCGCCTCACTGTGCGTGGCTAAGGGTTGCCATCTCTCTCTGGAGTCCTCTGGGCCCAGACCTGCATCTCCACTCTTCCCTCACAGACTTGGCCACGCAAAGCTGAGCACCAGTAGGTGGTGTTTCTGCTTTTTAGAAGGGACTCGTTCCAGCCAACTTGGCAGGCAGGTGGTTTCCTGCAAAGTGGATTCACTGGGTGAATGTTGCTATGGCGATGGAGCCTTTCCTGGAAATGCTGTAGGAGGGAATCGGGAGAGAAGCTCTGGCTTGCTGGGCGGGCATCTCAGGGCCCTGGGGTGGGGCCAAGGGAAATGGCGTTGCTGCCCAATGGCTCACTCCCCTCTGCCAGTCTCAGACTCAGCAACCTCCCCCTCCCCCTTCCCGTTCCTCCCTGGGTATTGGAAACCATTTCCCTGCTGTGCACAACGAGTCCCACACTGCCGTCTCCAGAGCTCAACACAAAATAGAACCCTAAACGGGAGGCCATTGTGAAGGTAGCCTCTACCACAGGGAGATTGGAGATGCCACGGTGCCAGGCTGAACGAGGGAGGGAGGGAAAGGGAGAAGGAGGGAAGGAGGGGAGGAAGGAGGGGAGGAGGGGGGAGATGGATTTCTCCTGGCCCCCCTCCTTTCAGGGGACTGCCTCCTGCATCAGTGTGCTAATGAGCTTGCCTGTGAGATTCCATCAGCTCCTCCCTGTCTCTCCATAAATGGAGTAATTGGAAAGAGAAGAATCAAGCTCTGGCTTTCATACCTCCTTTGATCCGGGGAAAACTCAGAGGCACTGGCTCATCTGCTTGTGCCAGTGTGGGCATGGATGCCGTGGACTTCCTCTCCTGGCATGGGGGAGAGAGGAGAAGGGGCAGCAGAGGTGAGTCTCTAGGGCTCTGGCCTCTCCACACCTCCATGGGGCTGAATCCGAGTGAGGGCTGGGCTGGGCCCCACCCTTGACAACTCTCTCAAATCCCCTCTTCCGTTTGGCCCAGTCCCTCTTTCTGTGGTTCTGGCTGTCCAAGGTGGCAGCAGCCACCTGCACTGAACTCCATCCGAACTCCTTTCTAGTGTTCCACACAGGGTCAGGACTTGTTTGTTACACAGTCCTGGGATAATTAGATAATGGACAATTTCTTTGTGGATACTCCTAAGTCAAGCCCTCCTTCTGGGCTCCTGGCACTTGCTGGATGCCTGCCATTTCTAGGGCACTTGCAGCTTCCTCAGCTGCATGAGATGAGCAGCTCCCAAGCTCTCTTCCTCCTCAATTATGAAATCTGAAGAGATAAACGTGACTGAGTAAGGGCCAATCAGCAAGGGAGTCAACCCAGGAGTCAGAGTTGAAGTTTGACTTCCAGAAGAAGAAAACAAAGACTTGGTGCATGCTGGCATGCATCCATGATCTTGGTCTCCCACCACTAGATTAGCCGCCTACCAGACACAGTAGGAAAAGGCTACTTCCATCACAGCATAGGGGTGGCTCTCTTCCTTGTCCCTGGGGCAGGAAGGGCCGTGGGAGGTCCTTCTGTTGAGTCTGGGAACTCACCTAGCATGTTTCGGATAGGCCGGAAATAAGCTAGCGCTATTCTCTATCCTTTTACTCGTAGTGCTTCTGTGATGTTATAAGGAGTGTGTAGTTTGCACTTACAAAATAATCAAGTCTGACAATCTTCGCCATTTACTTGGAATATTTAGCCATTTACATTTTTTTTAAATTTTTTTATTGTAATTAGTAAAAGGGTTACATGATATTTGCCAGATAGAAGGTGCATTAATTCACATACATTGATACCCTTTCACATGTCTTGGTACCCATTATCCTCCCCCCCACACCCCCCACCCAGCCATTTACATTTATTTTATTTATTTATTTATTTATTTATTGCCAGTCCTGGACTTGAGCTCAGGGCCTGAGCACTGTCCTTGGACTTTCTCAAGGCTAGAGCTCTACCATTTGAGCCTCAGCACCACTTCCGGCTTTTTTATATGTATGTGGTACCAAGGAATCGAACCCGGGTCTTCATGCATGCTAGGCAAGCACTTTAACCACAAGGCCAAATTCCCGGCCCGCCATTTACATTTAATGTAATAAATATTTGCTTGAATTTAACACCAGCTCTCTTACTATTGCCTTTTAACTTGTCCCTTTTCCTTCTTTTGTTGTCTTCTTTGGGATGTGTCTCGTGAAGACTGTGGTTGTATTTCCTCTGCCTTTTTAAAATTTATTCTGGCCGGGAGTTTGGCCTAGTGGTAGAGTGCTTGCCTTGCATGCACGAAGACCCGGGTTCTATTCCTCAGTACCACATACCTAGAAAAAAGCTAGAAGTGGTGCTGAGGCTCAAGTGGTAGAGCTCTAACCTTGAGAAAGTCCAAGGACAGTGCTCAGGCCCTGAGCTCAAGCCCAGGACTGGCAAAAAAAAAAAAAAAAATTAAGGAATTGTTAGGGGCTGGGAGTTTGGCCTAATGGTAGCGTGCTTGCCTAGCATGCACGAAGACCAGGGTTCGATTCCTTGGTACTACATGCATAGAAAAAGCTGGAAGTGGTGCTGAGGCTCAAGTGGTAAAGTGGTAGAGCTCTAACCTTGAGAAAGTCCAAGGACGGTGCTCAGGCCCTGAGCTAAAGCCCAAGACTGGCAAAAAAAAAAATATATATATATATATATATTCTGCCTTTTTTGTTGTTGTTTAGTGTTTTTTTTTCTTTTCTTCCTATCTTATTAGCATACCTACCTTAGCTGTACAAGGAAGTTTCATGGTGACATTTCCACACATAAAAACAAGCAATGCATCCTGAGCAACCTCCCTCCCTCCCAGCCTCTCCACCAGCCCCCACACAACAATTTCGGCAGGTTTCCTCGATCGGTTTTCATTCGTCAGCCATCCTCTCTTATTCTCTTTTAGCTCTCTGCTCCCATTAGTGCCATTCAGAATTGTTTAGATATGTATTCATTGCACCAACGGGTTTCACCATGCTATTTTGTTATTTCCTCAGCCTAGCCTTCTCCATTGCCTTTCCAGGCTCCTCCTCATGCCAGCCTCACACAGACTACTACTGACTTTTAATGAGTTTTCTGCTAGGGATTGTAACATGCATTCCTAACTTCTGGAGACTTACAATTAATATAAAGTGATACTTTTTTTTGCCAGTCCTCAGGCTTGAACTCAGGGCCTGAGCACTCTTCTTTGGCTTTCTCCAGGCTGGAGCTCTCCCACTTGAGCCACAGCACCACTTCTAGCTTTTCCTATGTAGGTGGTACCAAGGAATCAAACCCAGGTTTTTATGCATGCATGGCAAACACGCTATCACTAGGCCAAACTCCCAGCCCCTACAAAGTGATACTTTTACTCAACATTGATAGGGGAAGTAAGAGGAAAAGGTGATAAGAAATAAAACAATGCAATTGTTCTTCAGTTTCTGCTGGGGGACTGGCTCCAGGAATGCTGTGTGGGCTCCTTTATGCAAACTGCATTTGTATTTGCATCTAATCTACATAAGCCCACCCCCTGCCTCTAATTGTATGTATATTACTTAAAATGCTTGCTACAATGAGAATGCTGTCTAGACATTCGGTACGTTGTATTATTTAGGGAAGAATGTCCAAAGACCAATGCATGCAGACCTGTTTCCTTCTCAACTATTTCCAATTTATGGGTGATGGAGGATGCAGAGCTGCAGCTAGACAAGCCACTCCATTTAATTTAACATTCTTCTCTGGGTTGTGGGGTTGCAGACATTTACAAAGTCTGCTCTTTACCTTCTTTTTTTTCTGTAGCTTTTCTAAATATAACAATTGTGTACTTATTTTTTGTAATGAGAAAAACAAGTATCAATAAACATGCATAGACAAAGGTAACATGAACACGGAATTTCTTTGGGAATGCTAGGAAAGCCAGTACTTGCAACTGCTGTTTCTGAGGATTCCATTTATTTATCTAGGTTGGGTTGTGTGTGTATGTGCTTGTGGTGGAGCTTGAACTCAGGGCCTGGGTTTTGCTCAAGACTGGCGTTCAACCACTTGAGCCACAGCTCCATTTCCTTTCTTTCTTTCTTTCTTTCTTTCTTTCTTTCTTTCTTTCTTTCTTTCTTTCTTTCTTTCTTTCTTTCTTTCTTCTTCCTTCCTTCCTTCCTTCCTTCCTTCCTTCCTTCCTTCCTTCCTTCGTTCCTTCCTTTTTTTGCCAGCCCTTGGCCTGAGCTCAGGGCCTGAGCACTGTCCTTGGACTTTCTCAAGGCTAGAGCTCTACCACTTGAGCCTCAGCACCACTTCTGGCTTTTTTCTATATATGTGGTACTGAGGAATCGAACCTGAGTCTTCATGCATGCTAGCAAGCATTCTACCATTAGGCCAAACTCCCAGCCCTCACAGCTCCATTTCTGACTTTTTGTCTTATCTGGCTGGCTTTAAACCTCACTTCTCAGATCTCAGCCTCCTGAATAGCTAGAATTATAAGAGTGAGCCACAGGCACCCAGGTACCTGAGGCTTCTTCTTCCTATAATACATGGTACTTACCAGCTACTGGGGGTTTTAAACAAATTTTCCACTCGAAAATTGCCCTGAAAAATTAGCTCTAGAGATAATTTATGAAATGTATTGAATTTTAATGGAATAAAAAATCCGATATTACATATGCACAGCTGGGTACATTTCACTAGAAATCAGAGTACACATCCAGGAGCTACAGTAGAGTGTGCCAGGCCCCGGAATGTCCTTCTGCCTCCAGCAGTAACCACTGCTGCTCCAAGCACCAGAGAGAAGGCTTCGTCTTCCTTTTTAACTTCCCACAAACAGAATCCTACAGCATGTTTTCTCTTGTTTCTGTTTCTCCATCCAGCGTTGAAATGTCCTTCTATGTCAAGTATGGTAGCAACTTCCTGGGCATGGCTGTGTACTATTCCTTATCATCCATCCTCACATAATGCCATTCTTCTGTGGTGGAAGCACATGGGGTTTCTTCTTCCTGATATTGGTAATAGTTGACATTATGATGCTCTTTTTAAAAATATAATATTAAGGTGTTATACAGAGGGGTTACCATTTTATAAGTCAGATAATGAGTATATGCCTGCCTGCCTTCCTTCCTTTCTTTCTTCCTTCCTTTCCTCCCTTCCTTTCTTCCTTTCCTCCCTCCCCTCCCCTTCTCCCCCCTCCATTATCTTTGTCAGCCATAGGACTTGAACTCAGAGCCTGGGCACTCTCCCTCATCTCTTTTGCTCAAGGCTAGCACTTTACCTTTGAGCCACAGTGCCACTTCCGATTTTTCTGGTGGTTAATTGGAGGTATGAGTCTCATGGACTTCTCTGCCCAGTCTGGCTTTGAACTGTGATCCTCAGATCTCAGCCTTCTGAGTAGTTAAGATTGCAGGTGTGAGCCACCAGTGCCAGGCATAAGTACATTTCTTTCTGGACAGTGTTACCCCTTCCTTTACTTTCCCCTCCCATCCCTGTCTGCAAGTTGCACAGTTCATTTTCTGCATGGTATCTACTGAGTGCCACGGCTACGTTTGTGCACCCTCCTTCCCTCCCTCCCTCCCTCCCTCCCTCCCTCCCTCCCTCCCTCCCTCCCTCCGTCCCTCCCTCTTTTGTCTGTCCCCTTGCCCCTCCCCCCAAAAAAAGACCAAAAGCAAAACCAAACAACAACTATTACACATACCTTTGTACATTCTCTTGGTGAACAAATGATAACTCCTCTGTTGTGTTGGAGGGCTATTTTAATTTACCATTCCATTCTTGGCCGGCAATTCTTTTGGCATTTTGAAGATGTCATTCCATCTTGCTGTCAGCTAAACTCCCAATCTTTTGAAGGTCATGTTTCTTGTTTTTCTTTTGGCTGCTTTTGAGAGTTTCGCTTTGTCTTTCCGAAGGTTTACTGTCATATGTCAGTGTGAGCATGCGTGCCTCTGTGTGTGTGCATGCATGCTTACGTTTGTGCATGCCAGGGGAGGATGCAGCTATGAATTATAGAACTCACTCTATATTAGTGTCCTTTGGCTGTGATGCTGGGTTGCACAACTCTGGTGACTTAGAGCAGGTGTATTGGTTCTCAGTTCTGGTGGCCTGGAGTGGGGAGTGTGGCTGCTCGTCTGTGGTGAAGCCTGGTTTGTGCTCTGACCCTGCCATGTTCCTTGGCTTGTGGACTCCTCCACCCCTCCATCTCTGACCATCCCTGGTCATGTTGCCTTCCCGCTGAATCCCTCACAAAGACATCTGTGATTGGACTTGCCTCTCCCAGGGACTTAGTCATCCAAGATCTGCCAGGGGGTAGCTTCTGCAGAGACCCTTTTTCCAATTAAGATGACTTTCAGAGGTTCCAGGAATGAAGTGGGGGCACCATTCAATCCACTATGCGCCCTCCTCTGGGTGTCTGTAGGTCCTGGGCAACACTGGAATTCTGAACTTGGCATCCAAGATTTTCAGCTCCTGGTTCTTGAGCCCTGTCTCAACTTGTGACACAGGAATGTGCTCCAGGCTGCTGTCGTTTTCATTGTTAAGGGAATCTTTCCTGTCCCCTCCAGGAAGCAGGTTCATCCATGAAGAGTGCTGGGTTTGAAGCTGTGCACAGCCTCCTGTGAGTCTGCTCTGCCCCTGACCCCTCGAGCAGGGGATGGGGTGTTTCCAGAATCATTTGACAATGTGTGCCGTGAACTGGCAGTGTGGAACGGGTAAAAAAGGAGAGACACCCATCTTCCCTGATAATCTTACAGGGTTGCCACCATTTGGCAGGAAAGCACTCTGGGAAATTAAAAAGCATGATGCAGATGAGCTGCAGACTAGGGGCTAAGTAACTGTGTCCCCCTGGGATTGGTCCCCTGGATCCGGCGAGGGGTCCCCGTGGTGACGGCCCCAGCCTGTAGAAATGAACTCGGCATTCTTCACATGCTGCGCCCTTTGCTGCTGGATGGAACAATCAAACATTTCTGGGAGTGAAATTCATGTAGAAAGGTAGCAATTTAAGCCTTGCTATTGTTGACTGCCAGCTGTCTTCTCCATCTGGCTGAATGGTGTTCTTGGGGTGTCTAGAGAACAACCCTAAACCCTGGCACACACTCTTGCGACCCAAGACTTCCCCCCTTGGCTTCCCTCACTCTGGGGTGGAGGGTGGTGCTGGCCTTGGAAGCTATCTATTGACAAGCCACCAACCCCAAATCTACCCACTCTGCCAGTCAGCAGAGCTGAGCATTGAAGGAGCAGATGTCAGCATGCCAGACAAGTTTGCATTCCCCAGAAAAGGAGACCGGATTTCCAGTTGGAGGCCAGCCTGGGATACAGAGTACAACGAACTCAGTAACTAACGGTCATGGGCTGTGCTGTATTGCACTCTAAAAATATTAGAAAGGGTTGTCTGGACTGTGGTATTACAACATCTTAATGTCTTCTTTTTCCTTGTTACTATTCAAGCAAGTTGAATTCAGTGTGTGTGTGTGTGTGTGTGTGTGTGTGTGTGTGTGTGTGTGTGTGTGTTTGCCCATACTAAGGCTTAAATTCCAAGCCTCCGTGCCATCCTTAGCTTTTTCAGTCAAGGCTGGTGCTCTACCACTTGAACCACAGCTCCACTTGTGGCTTTTCCCTGGTTAATTGGAGATAAGAGCCTCACAAATTTTCTTACCCCAACTGGCTTTGAACCAGGATCCTCCGATTTCAGTTTTTTTGGGTAGCCAGGATTACAGGCATGAGCTGCCATCCCCCTGCAGGAATGCATTCTTAATCTCTTTACCTTCTCCTGACACGTCACCATCAAGATTTTTGAAAGAAGACATTGGAAGTGGAAATGATTTTCCTCCCAGCCTGGCTGTTTGCTCCTTGGCGTAGGAGTCGATGCACTTGTGGACAGGTGTGGATGGGTGTGGACAGGTATGGACCACACTGCCCCCCCCAGTTCAGTTACAGAGCATCTGTCTCATTTGTCTCTCCCCCTCTGGGGCCACTGGGAGACAGAGGAGCATTGACTGAGCAGCATCTGCTCTCTGGAGGACCAGGCAAGTGCTGGCAGGTGCAAGGCTCAGTCCCCAGTGAGTCCTTGGGCTTGGGGGATGACATGCCTGCAAGGAGCGGAGGTGTGAGCGTGGCCCCAGCCAGGTGGGGTCTCTGTGAGCAATGGAGGTGCATGGGTGAGGCTGAGCAGGGAGAGGCAAGGTCAAGGGAACAAAGTATGAAAACCCAAGTCTTCAGGGCCCACCAGGGAAGGTCTTGAAAGTTCGGTCTGGGCTATGGGTGATGGGGCTAATACCAGGCTCACTGAGGGCCCAGGACAGAGATGGGACCATCTCAGAGATGGAGTGCTCATCTCACTGACCCTAGCCCTGTGCTGCATAGAGACTGGTGGGATGGGAGGAGGGACTGACCAAAGGCAACTGCAGTGGCCCAGGGAGAACAGGGCGGGCCTGGCCCGGGCAGGAGGGGTGGACACGGGAGGGCTCCTCCAATCACAGATGGAGGGGCAGCCAGGTGGGCCCAGGGTGGGAAAGAAGCAAGCTCAGGCCACTGACAGAGACGCAGAACTCAGGGAGAGGTGCGGAGCCACCCTGGAAATATTTGTCAGGGTCAGTGCCCTGCAAGCAGGTGGCTGGAAGCTGCATCCACACAGCCAGTAATTCCCCATGCAGACTGGGCAGGGGCTGGGGACCACCTTTCTGAGGATTGCAGTCCCTGGATCACACACTCAGGGGCTCTGCACAGCCACTGGGTGTGGGTGTGGGGCTGGCAGCTTTGAGAAGATCCATGGGTGAGAACTGGGCATCTCTGACGCCTGGTACCCCCCGCGTGTGGGAAGGAAGCAGCACCCTCCCCTTCTCTGCCATATCCACTGGCATCTCAGCTCCTGTGGGCACTGGGAGCTAGTGTTCCCCAAGAAATAGGACCCCCTTGCCTCATGGGAGGGGCTCCTTCTACCCAGACTTGTGATTTCTACCCCGCACCCCTGTGCCTCGCTGGCACCAAGCCTGAATGCCTGTATCTCCAGCAGAGGCTTAGTCAGACCCCCCCCCAACTCTATCTCCTCAACAAACAAACTGGCTGCAGAGATCTCTGATGTCAGAGATCAGAAACAGAGGAGCTGGCAGAGTTTGGGGCCCTGGGAGGTGGTCAGATTTTCAGGAAGGTTAGCTGGATTTTATCCAAAAAAGGAGTGAGGCTTTCTAGAATTTCTTTCAGTCCCTTCCCCTGACTTTCTTCTACTTCAACTTCCTTTTCTAAATTGTTTTGCTTTAAAAATAAAACAATAACAAAAACCAAAACCAAGGAAACATACAAAACCCACTGAGCCAGGCTTCCCTTGTGCGAGTGCAGTTCGTGTCCAGATGCCTTCAAAAAGGCAGCGAGCAGCTCCTTGCTTGCGGTCCTCTCTGCTTGTTGCCTTGGCAACGGAGGCAAGAAAACAGAACCTGTCAGATGGAAAATGTCAGTTATGGCTGATCTGGAGAGCAGGAAGATGGTGGGGAGGAGAGAGGAGAGAGACCCCACCTGGGGGCTGGAGGTCCTGCCCACACCATTTGTGCCCTTGAACCACCCCCCGGGGAGGCTGGCCCCCTGTTTAAGAGGGGGTTTGTCTCCAAAGAAGGGGGCTTCTGAGAAGTGGGGAGGGAAGGGAAGGCGAGGGGAAGCCAAACAGGGTGAGCAGGATGGGGTGGGTCAGGCTCCTCTGGCAGGGATTCAGATGGCCATTTTTGAGGTGCTGCCCACCGGGGCTGGTGAAAGCTTGAAGCTCAGGGTCTGGACAGCAGAGAGACGGGTTCCCGGAAGATATAGATGCCACATCCTGGCTCCTGAGCTTCTAGAACTTGCGCCTTCTGTCCTCCATATTGATACCCGCCCCTGCCTTGTGCTCAATGCCCCTCACAGAAAAGAGGAAATGCCCTGTAAAATGGGGAAGGGGGGGAGGCTTAGAGGAAATGGTACTATTCATCAGAATAGGTCCGTCTCTGGGAGGTGGGGAGGAGGAAACAAAGAAGGATGCTACAAAACAATCTCGAATATCGTGGCTAGAAAAGCCGTCAGATCAGAGAAGTGAGGCAGGGAGGTGGGGTAGGGGGCTTGGAGAGGAGGGCTTGTGAGCTTGTGCCAAGGGTGTGTGTGTGTGAGAGAGAGAGAGAGACAGAGAGGGAGAGAGAGAGAGGGGGGGGAGGGGGAGGGGGAGGGGGAGGGGGAGAGGGAGAGGGAGAGGGAGAGAATGTGGTGTTGGACACAGGCTCCACAGTCTCCTCTTGTCCTCAGAAATTTTTTGCAAATGCCATTCTCATCTCCTGATTTCCCAGAGGAACCCCAGCCTCTGCCCTCATCCCAGTGGACCTGAGGGGGTGGGAAGTGGGTGGGGAGATAGGGGGCAGATGGGTAGCCTCCACACTCAGCAGAACCATCTCTGCATGCTTCATGGTCATATGGGGATTATTCCAAACAGCAGTGCATGCATGTATGCATGTGTGTGCATGCATGTGTACATGTGTGCACATGTATGTGGTCCTGCTTCCCCTTGAGGCCTCCAGGGAGGCCCCGAGGCAGGGATCCAGGGACCCAGAGATGCAGGAGGCCAAGGCGCCCTCCAGGCCCTGGGCAAGGTCATTGTGAGGCTGGTGCAGGAAGGATCTCTGGCCAAGTAGGAGGTGGGACACACTGGGGACACTGGGGTGCTCTGATCCTCGGCAGGCAGATCTGAAATATGGAATCCAGCTCCACAGCTGGGGTGATGTTTGGGGGAGGAGTGTGTAGAGGATCCTCAAGCCTGGTGGTGGTGCCAGGTTCTGAGACATCCCTTACCTCCTGGTTTCCCTGGCAACCTCACAAATGGCCACCTTCACACCCATTGCCGCCTGAGTGTCCTCAGGTAATAATCAGAACCCCCCAGGACCACCCGGCGCCCCTTCCCTGCTGTGAGGTGATCACAAGCGGGGAAAATTCAAGCTCAACTCCTCCTCTGCCTCTTGGCTGTAAGCCATGACTTCCCTCCCTGCAACTTTTCTTTCTGATGGGAACCCTTTCCCTCTCCTCCTCCTCCCCCTCCTCCTCCTCCTCCTCCTCCTCCTCCTCCTCCCCCTCCTCCTCCTTCTCCTCCTCTTCCTCTTTCTTCTCTTCCTCCTTCTCTCCTGGGCCATTCCCCTTTGCCCAGAGGAAAATCGAGGGGTCAGGGGAAGGTACAGGGGTGGCTTTTTCAGAACCCCATGGGTTCTGCCTGGCAGAAAGAAACTCTGTAGCTGAGAGTGGAGCATGACCCGGGGCTCTGGCTGCTCCCTGGGTGCCCAGGAGAGGGCAGCTCAGCCAGGGCCATGGTAACTGGCTCACCATGGTAACAGCCTAGGCCTCACTTGTCATCTTGTTGGACAACTGCCTTGCCCGGGGAAGTTTGGTGACAACCTGGCTGCAGTTGCGTCTTGTACCATCAAACCTGGGAGACGAAAAAAGAAGAGTCATTATTTTATGACTAAGTTCTCTGGAAGTTGACTATGGAGGCATCTTTATTCCCACTCCTCCTGAATTTTATTATTTTATTAAGAGTTAACTCTTATCATCCACGTGTGAGGCTCAGGGATGATTTTTTTTTATTCCCACAGTTGCTCAGTCTTGTTATTTTATTATCATTAGTTTGATTGGTTCCCTTCCATCCCCCCACAGCTCCATTTGGGGTATAAAGAATCTTGATTGCCTATATGTTGTAACCACTCCTATTGAATTATGGGCAGTAAATGTTTGTATTTGCAATACCGTTTCTCCCTTCTTCTGGGGGTGAGGGTGGGAGTCTCTGTTTTTCTTTACTTCAGCAGTGTTTAGTACATTCACTCTGGGGTGCAATCATCCCCCACCCTTGCATGGAACATTCTCTTCACTCCTTTTGGAAGCCTGCACTGAGGAAGCAGTTGTAACTCACCTAGTCAGCACAATTCTGCTTTCTGCTTCTAGGTGTGCCTATTGTGGACATTTGGTATGCACAGAATCATACAACGTATGGCCTTTTGTGTCTTTCTCTTAGTGTAACGTTTCCACATTGTGGCATGTGACAATATGATGTCTCCTTTTTCTGGCTGCATAGTATTGCATTGCATGGCGACAACACGCTTCCTGTATCTATATCAGTTGTTGGGCACTTGAGGGATCTGCTGCTATTTACACATAGGTCCTCATTTTTCTTTGAGTACCTACTTCGTCTTTTGAAGGGGCGTGTCTGTACCTCGGAGGGGAGTTACTGAGGCATTAATCCAGTGCTTTTTTTTTTTTGTCAGTTGTGGGACTTGAACTTAGGGCATAGGTGCTGTTCTTGAGCTCTTTAGCTCAAGGCTAGCACTCTACCACTTTAAGCCACAGCACCACTTCTGGTTTTCTGGTGATTAAGTGGAGATCAGTGTCTCATGGAATTGCATGCCTGGGCTGGCTTTGAACCATGATCCTCAGATCTCAGCCTCCTGAGTCGTTATGATGGCAGGTGGGAGCCCCCAGCTCCCAGCCAGTGGTTTTGTTGTTGCTTTGTTAATTGGTTGAAATAATAGCAGTTCTTTACCTCACTGAGAAGCACATGCCGTTTCCCCTTTCACTGTCGGGTTGGCCATAGGTTCCATCAGCTCCATGTCCCATCTGCTGTCAGCTGTCCTCACCTCACTCTAGTCTGGATCTGCTGCCTCTTGCAGCAGCGGGGTCTCCTCATCCTCCATGCTTTTGCATCAAGCCCAGCGAGATAGATAACAGGAGGTCCCAGAGTGCCTGCCTCCATCCTGTCCCTGCTCAGACTTGGGTTGATCTTGGAATTTTGGGGTCACCTCACCTGTTGGCTGGCCATGTCCCCTCATTCTCCTTGGGCTAGAATAATGTCCCATTGCAAGTGACCCCAGAAACAAGGGCGTGGGAATGGCTGTTGCGGGGAGAGGTGGAAAGTGAGTGAGGGTTGGTGCTGCCCTTGCCAGCTGCCAGGGCAAGGGGGGGGACACCGAGGGTTTCACTGTTCACAGTGCTCCCAGCCGTTTCCCATCTCTGTGTGGCACACCGAGCCATACTGCATTTTGTATTTTTTTTTTTCCATCCTGGGCTTGAGCTCAGGGCTTGAGCACTGTCCTTGGACTTTCTCAAGGCTAGAGCTCTACCACTTGAGCCTCAGCACCACTTCCGGCTCTTTTCTATATGTGGTACCAAGGAATCGAACCCGGGTCTTCATGTATGCTAGGCAAGCACTTTAACCACTAGGCCAAACTCCCGGCCCTGCATTTTGTATTTTATTCTCTTTCATCCCTGTGCTAGTACCGGGGTTTGAACTTAGGGCCTCACCTTCTTGCTTGACTTTTGTGTGTGTGTGTTCAAGCCTGGCACTTGACCACGTGAGGCGAACCTCTGCTTCCTGCATTCTGCTGGCTAACTGGGGATACAGATCTCACAGACTTTTCTTCCTGGGCTGGCTTTGAATGAAGATCCTCAGATCTCAGCCTCCTGAGTAGCTCCCATTACAAGCATGAGCCACAGTGCCTGGCCTTGTCATGGACTTTAAACTCAAGGAATAAAGCACTTGGTCTCCTGCCTTGCGCTCCTCTGTGTGTCCTGGCTTCAGAGGACTTGGTTGTCTCTCCATGAGGGCCAGGATGCTGTCCTGGACACATGGTGTCCAGTCTGCCCTGGTTCCTTGAAAATGAGCTGTTCTGGGCAGTAAGGCCAAATTCCCTGTACACTTCTAGCTCCAAGGCCATCACCTACTCTCTCCTAGGGACCTAGAGCACAACCAGCCAAGCCCGTAAATCACCTCACAAACCATTCCAAACAATAAAGGCAATTTTACTTATTGAACCATTAAATTTACATACTTGAATTAGACACAACCAGCCTGTCTCCTGGGGATGGCTTTGGGGCCAGGCAAACAATGAGTTTGGGGGGAAGTTTCCCCACCTCTCCCATGAAATTAATGAGGTGCTTCAACTTAATCACCATTACAACCACGTCTTTATTCAGCTAGTTAGCTCAGGCTGTCCTGCTTAAGAAGCTGGCCTCTTGGTCCGGGGCTGCCCTGACATCCACATGGGCATGGGGAGGACACGGAAGGGCATGTGGCATTGTCACTAATGGACTCTCTTTACCTAGGGTGGGGGCATTGAGGCCCCTTTATGGGGTCCTTCTGCCTACTGGTCAGAGCTGACGTCTGGAGGGCCCACAGAGCCCCACTCCCTTGACCTCCACATTGAGTTGGCTCCAACAGTGCCCTTGTGGGTCTCGGCCTGGGGGCTCACTTTGCCCCCTCCTCTGCAGCTTGATGCTTAGATCTGTCCAGCCTCATGTCTTCAACCTGCACGGGAGGCTGGTTGTGGAGGCACTCAAGGCCGGTATTCATAGAACCCAAATCCCACACCCATCTCCAAACACTCGTGGGCCGTGAGGGGCGGTGATAGTTTCAGGTGCTGCCTGCGTCCTCCCCTGCCACCCCCTGCAACGAGTCCTTTCCGGTGCAAACTGGGAGGGGGGGCTAACCCCCTCATTCTCCTAAGTCTACACAACCAACAAAGCCAGATATATCAGGCCTCCATTTGTGGGTTACCCATCTCCAGGTGTAAATTCTCCTCCAAGAGCCAAGTTCCAATTAGCAAGCGCAGAGTTGGAAAGGAGACACAAGCAGCCACCATTGTCTCTCCCCTCACACAGACACAACTAGAGAGCCACGAATGGTCCCAGGCACACAGTGAAAAACAAAAGGCAGAGAAAGGAATTAGAAAGTGAAGAGGGGTGAGTTTGGGGTTTCACAACCCGTTTATGAAACTCTTGGACAGGACATATCAGATCTCACAGCAGGCAGGGGCTGGCCTGGAACCAGAAGAACTTTCCAATGGTTTTCTGGTATGTATTGCTTTGTTGGTACTGGGGCTTGAAGTGAAGGCTCGAGCCGACTGGGTAAGCACTCTACCACCTGGGCCACACGTCCAGCTACCACAGGAGTTTGTTCAGTACCCATCACCTCCATTTCCACATTGGAACATAGCGAGGAAGCCGCCTCTCTCTGGAGCCCCCAAAGGGACAGAAGGCTGGGAAGCCCCCCTGCCCGGCCTAGCCCAGCCTCTTCCTCAAGCTGAGAGAACAGTGAGTAGACAGTGGACACCTCATCTCAGCAGGCGCCAGCAGGGAGGGGTGGGGGCTGACCCAGTCTTTCAGGTCCCATGGGGATGGTGGGCAGGCTGGGGTAAGTGCACACAGACGCTTTCATTGGGACTCAGCACCCCTTTCTCAGTCCCTTTCCCCCCCACCCCCGTGCCTCAGCCACTGTGTCATTTCCAAAGACCCCGGCTAAGGAGAAGCTTCTAGAAGCCAGGCTGTCAACTCTGCCAGATTCTTCTCATTTCCTCGCTTACAAGCTTGTCGGATGCTGACATGATTAAGTTCTTCACCCAATTTATTAGCCTGGTGTCGGAGATTCGACTCTGTAGAATACTGTCAGACTAATCCAATTAGCAAAAATGTATTTATTTAATAGAATACGAGCTACGCGCCATCTGCACACGGTTGCACCCCAGCCTTCTCTGCTCTGTGTGGCCCCTAGCACCCTCTCCCTGAGAAGGGCTTCGGGCAGCCTGGGGTCCCCACGGGGGCTGGGAAAGGAGGGTCACGCAGGCAGGAGTGGGATGCTGAGTCCCAAGGCAGGATGCGAAGCCAGGCTGCTTCACCAGGCTCCATTCCCACACTGTGGTTTGCACCTTGCTGTGTAGATCCCAGGCAGTCTCCTGAACTAGGCACCCCGATTTCTGTGTTATGTACGACAGAGGCAAGACCCCCCCTTCTTAGCAGGTGGCTGTGTAGTACCCAGAGGAACCTCGTCCAGTGCTGCCCAAGGCTGGTGCTTTTACCTCTGTCTTTAAGGACAGGGCCTGCCTGGGGCCTGGCTTCTCCGAGCCTTTGGCATCACACCCACATTCCCTCCTCTCCCTTCTCTTTCTGTCTTCTTGTGCGCCCTGTGAAAGGCATCTCCCACCCTCAGCCCATTCCAGTTTGCCCATGGAAGCTAATGCCCCCCCTCCAATGGCTCTCCTCTCCCTTGGTTGAGTCTGGGCATGCAGTGTGGGTGTTTGGAGCAAAGATCAGCTGAAAGGAGCCAAGGTCTCTGCTGGGCAGGGGGTGGGGGAGGTGTGATTTAGATGAAGAAGTGCCCAGAAGAATCAGGAACTCCAGGGAGGGGGTCCAGACCAGGTTTCTGAGAAGGGTGCTGAGGGAGAGACAGAAACTGTGTTCTCAGCTCTAAATGCAGGGCCCTGATGAGACATGGGCCATCCTGTTGTCATGGTTACCAGCCTCCATCCTGGTATCCCAGATATCTTTGGCTGCAGGTGCTCATAGGTCCTGCAGAGGCCCCAGCGGCAGGCTGGAGGAAGTCTAATTTTTTTAATTTATTTTGGTGATACTGGGGATTGAACTCACACCTCTCAATCCTCTTGCTTTTAGTTTGTTTTTCAAATAACCTCTCAAGATAAGGTTGCCCAGGCCAATCCAGAACTCTGATCTCCTGTTTCTGCTCCCCCCCCCTTCCCCCCTCCCATTCCTCCCCTTCCCCCCTCCCTGCCCCAGTACCTGGGATTCCAAGCGTATGCATCACACCTGATTAGATTTTGAGAGAGGGTCTAGTAATTCTCTCCCTTCTTCTTCCTATCTGCCCAGCTCTGCCTCCCATGTAGCTGGGATTATAGGCATGACCTCATAAGCCCAGCCCCTCTGTTGAGAGACTTAACCTAACAATCCTAGCCCATTCACAAAGGCCTGCATTGTCCTTAGCTGGACCTGAAGATTTCTGGGCTATCCTACATTCAGCGTCCAACAGCCTTAGGGAGCAGGTGTCAGCACCCCACTTCACAGATGAGGAAATGGGGGATGCTGACAGTAAGGCCCCAAGTAATGAGTTTGCTCCGCCCGGGCTTCAGTACTGGGCTGGGCCCACCTCCAGTGTCCCCCGCACCATGTTGCCCTCTCTCCAGGGCGGGTATAGGAGCTGCTGGGCTTCCACTCTGCCATCGGCCAGCCCCCCTCTCCAAGTGGAATTCATAAAGGACATCTCAGGCGAGGTGACAAGGGTCTCACCATGGCACTTGGTCCTTGTGTCCTCTCCCTCCTTGATTTCTGTCTGTCTCCAGGCCCTTGGGAGCCGGCACAGGAGGAGAGGCACACACACCTGTCTCCCCAGACCACCAACTTGGGGTGCTCAGCATCTAGGCAGGCCCCACTGGCCCCCCTCTTCTTTCCCAGTAGAGCCCTCCATCCCCGTCATGTGACCGAGCATCTCTGCCACGCTCCCCTGCCCACACTAATGGCTGCAGCCTCTCCTCCCCCATGAGTGACAGGTGCTCCCGTGGAGGCCGCCCGCCTGCAAGCCGGTGGGCTCCGTGCCCCCCCCCACCCCGCCTGCCAGCAGCTCCGGGCGACTGGAATCCTAATAGGTTCCTCCAGCCGCATGGGTTCTGACACCAGCCGCTTTCTTCTTTCTTCTTCCTCCCCACGGCTCCCCTTATAACTCTGTCATTGTCATTGATTTTGACTAAAAGGGGGGAAAATCACCCTGCTGGGCCGATTAGCATTGAGAGTTAAGGAGGCAGAGTGGAAGGAGAGCCCGGGCATAGGGGCCCAGCCTCAGGGGCGGGGCAGGCACCAGCTGTGTGGGGGGGGGACTTCAGGGGTGACCTGCATCTCCTCTTCTCTTCTCCTCCCCCCTCTGCCTGAGCTGCAGGCTTTGCCATCCCGCTGTGGAGGAAGCAGTCCAGGGTCCCAGGGCCCAAGGGCATCCTGCGTTGGGCCAGAGCCCACTGGGCACTAGAGCTGGATTCCAGACCAAGGCCTGGGCCAAACCCAGAACCCAGGGACAGGCGGATGAGGGGGGTAGACAGAGAGGATCAGGGGGGATGGAAGAAGGGAGGGAAGGGAAAAAAGAAGGGAGAGGGATAGGATGCTCCTCAAATTCAAACAGCAAGCTCAGAGCCTGCGGCTCACCCTCTAATCCTGGCTACCCCGGAGGCTGAGAGCTAAGGTTTGAGGTTTGAACTCAGGCTGTGTAAGAAAGCCCATGAGACTCTTTTCTGAAATTAACCAGCAAAATGCTGGAAGTGGAGCTGAAAGTGGTAGAGGGTCCACTTGAGTGAAAAAACCAAGTGAGAGTATTCAGGCCTTGAGTTCAAGCCCTTCAAAAAGGATAGAATTAGCACCTCCAAAAAAGTGTAAAAGCACGTTTGAAGGAGCTAAGCTTGAGGGTCTGTTCTCAGGCCTGGGCCGGAGCTTGCGCCCAGAGAAAGCACCCAGAGCAGGCCCACAGGCACCGGACAGCTCGGCTGGCCTACACCTGCACTTGGGGTGCTGTGTGTGCCCTGGCTGTGTCTCCAGCATCCTGGAGTGTGCAAAGTGCTAGCCTCTGGGCAGCTTTCCTGGGAAAATCTGGTGGAAAGGGTGGATTGAAGGAGAGGTGGTGACATCTGATTCCTGCCTTCCAAGGGGGCCCAGGCTCCTTTAGAAGGGGTGGGAGTTGCTCAGGTTTGGGGTGGGGGGTTCAACTAGAAAGAGAGTTGGCCCAGCACCCTCCATGGGGGCAGGGGTTGTCACGTGGGGCCTGGGTGTGGGCCCATAATACCACTGCTACCTTCCGGGGGCCTCAGCTCGTGCCCTCCCATGTGGGCACTGGGTGAGCATCTTCTGGCTGGCAACCCAGAATGAAGAGCAGCTCTTCTTGTGGGCTTTGCCCTGGATCTGGGCAGACCTGATGAATTCCTGCATTTGCAATGGCTGGCAAGGGAGGGGGCAGGAGTGGCAGCTTCTGGCAGCTTCCCAGCTGTTGCCAGGCAGAACTGCATGCCTACCTCTTCCTAGCAGCAGAAGCCATGCCAGCACCCAGGGGCCTGGTCGATTCCATCACTGCCCAGGGAGACAGTGCCTTGGGCCCAGTGCCATCCTGCCCAACCAGAGCAGAGCAGAGCAAAGACAGCAGCTGCAGCCACCATGCCCTGGCCCTCCCATGGTAGCTGCTGCCCACTGTGCACTGCTCACTGCATGGTGCTTGCTGCCAGCTGCCTGCTGGCTGGCACTCCTTCTCTGCCTAGGCCTCCCCCGCCCCCAGCATCTATTCTTGCTGCTCCTGGCTCTCCTGCTGGCCTGACACCTGTGCTGTAGCGTGTGTCTGAGGACAGCACGTCTGCAAGAAGCTGAGCACTCTTGAGAAATGTCAGCTCACCCGGGACCTGGCTTGTTTGTGGCTGGCACCCAGCACAGTGCATGGGGCACCCAGCACCTGGTTCAGAGCCTGGACACCGGCAACATGGTACCTGGGCTATGCAATACCCAGCACAGCACCTGGGCCACTCAGCTCCCAGCATAGCACCTGGCATCCAGTAGGGCAGAAATGACCCCAGGGACACTGGCACCACCTCTCACAGCACCTAGGGCCACCCATCTGTACCCTTCCTACAGCTATGGGAATTTGGTTTTGGGGGAAGTCTGAGACCCTGGAAGAGGAAGGGGCAGCTATTGGGTGAACTGGCCCAGGTGCAGGGCAGCTGCTGTGGGACACAGCAGCAACTGGTTGGTGGGGTCCAGGGAGTGCAGGCACTTGTGTCAGGTACTTGAAAAGTATTTTCACACACATTATTATTATTATTATTATTATTATTATTATTATTATTTCATGTGCTTATAGTGGGACTTCAATTCAGAGCCTCACACCCTTGCTCTGATTTTTCCCTGATGGCTGGTACTCTACCACTTGGGCCACACCCCATTCTGGCTTTTTGCTGGTTAATTGAAGTCTTTTGGACTTTCCTGCTTGAACCTTAATTCTTCTGTTCTCACCCTTTGGAGTAGGTTAGGACTACAATCTCCAGAGCATGGCTACATACTTTGTTTGTTTGTTTGTTTGGTCAGTCGTGGGGCTTGAACTCTGGGCCTGGGCATTGTCCCTGAGCTCTTCAACTCAAGGTTACCACCCTACCCCAGGCCTGGGTATTGACCCTGAGCTCTTCAGCTCAAGGCTACTGCCCTACCCCTTGAACCACAGCACCACTTCCAGTTTTCTAGTGGTTAATTGGAGATAAGAGTCTCACAGACTTAAGTGCCTGGGCTGACTTTGAACCAGGATCCTCAGATCTCAGCCTCCCGAGTAGCTGGGATTGCAGGCACAAGCCACCGTGCCTGGCTCATACTTGATTCTTTTCAACAGTCCCAGAACTCTGTATCCCATTTTACAGGTGCAGGTGAGGCTCCAAGGCAGGGATTTGTCCAAACGCCCAGAAGAGCAAGTGCTGTTAAAATGACTTGAACCTGAATCTTCAAATGCTGAGGTCACAGGAACCCTCTCTGGGGTCTTGTAGCATCCTATCCCCTGATGAGATGTCTAATGTCATTGAATTGTGGCCTCCCAGGGAGAAAGAGCAGGCAAAATTTACACCCTGTCTTCTAGGGAGAATGAGACCCCCCCCATCCAGCCCTTGCAGCCCCAAAGGATGCTGGGAAAATCCTCAGGTGTGGAGAATGCCCCCCCACGGTGGTTCTAAAAAGGGAGCTATCTACCCTGGGAACGTTCCCCAGGACTAATCACTAAAAGGCCTAATTTTGGAGATAACCACAGTTACAAACGTCTCATTACGTTAATTAAAGTCTCATCGATCACTGCCGACTCTCTCCCGAAGCCAGGGCTATCTCGGTTGCAGCAGGCAGCAAAGCAGGCAGCACATACTCATTCCTGTTGCCAAGGAGAGATGGGGAGGCCGGGGGCCACAGCCACGGAGAACCTGAGCTGGGCTGGACTGGAGACAGCCAGACACCATCAGACAGGAGGTGAGGGTATCAGCGTAACCCCTGGAGAGGACTGGGGATCAAGTATGGCAGCTGAGCAGGATGTCTTTCCAGGACCAGTTTGCTGGGCCCAGGAGAGCTTGAAACCACTAAGTAGGACTCCAGGGCCTCCTGGGTCACCAGGCATGGGACAAGGCCAGTGCAGAGGAACATGACACTGGATGATTGGGAAGGATCTAAATCACAGTGACAAGGGGGCGGGGTTTGAGATCCCAGCGACCTGGGACATGTGGTCACTGACCCTGCCCAGACCTCTGGGCTTTAGGTCAGCTGGGGCAAACAGCGCCCTCTACTGGACAGTGTTGGAATAGGGGAAGGGCAGGTGGACTGACAGCTCCAGGAGGAAGCCCCTCCCCTGCCCCCCTCCTTGGCAGAACAGCACCCCTGCACAGGGGTGGAGTGGACACAGATGTCAGCTGGGACCACCCTCGGCCAAGGATCCAGGTGAAATGCTATGGGAGTTTGGTCTTTTCCAGAATGTTAGAATGTTCCAAGGAATGGATACTTGCGGCCTTTGGATCTGGCTTTATTCACGTGGGGTAATATTTTCAGCATGGGTATTGTCGTTGGTGTCTTTTTAATGGCTAAGTGTTATCCTTTGTTTGGGCAGACTGATTTATCTCTCCCTTCTGGCAGCAGACAGTTATTTTTTATTTATTTATTTTATTTTTTAAGAGCGTGGTATTGAGGCTTGAACTCAGTGTCTGGCGGTGGGGGTACAGTCCTTGGTTTTTTTTCACTGAAGGCTGTCATTCTACCACTGAGCCACAGCTGCCCTTGCGGCTTTTTTGTTGGCTCATTGGAGATAAGATCCTCACAGTCTTCCCTGCCTTGGGTTGGCTTCAAACCTCAATTCTCAGATCTCAGCCTCCTGAGTAGACAGGACACTGGTGCCCAGCTTGATTGTCAATCTTCAAAAAGGATTTTTTACAGGCTCACACCTGTCATCCTAGCTACTCGGGAGGTTGAGATCTGCAGATCGCAGTTCAAAGCCAGCCTGAGAAGAAAGGTCTGCAGGACTTTGCTGTCATCCAGACCTCAGGTTCAAGCCCCAATACTAACATGCACGCGCACATGCACACACACACACACACACACACACAAAACTGAACTGTATATTCTACTTTGTCTTCTATTTGGTCCAACTCAGTATTTCCTTTCCTTTACATGGAAGTCTTTGGGTCCCTAGGTGTTGGCAGAATCCACGTGCCCACAATGTGTAAAGACCTGACTTACCTAGCAAGAGCCGGGCCCTTCACCCTGCCTCAAAGCCTGGAGCCAGGACAGTACGAGTCCTCTGAACCCCTTGTCTCTTCCTACACACACATACCCATGGTAGAGAAATGAAGGCCGCAGATAACTGAAACAATATGCTCTGCAGCTGGGGGCCCCGCTGGGGGACAGAGGGCTGGCTCAGCACCGCCAGCTCCAGGCTCCAGCCCCAGCAATGCAAAACCAAACCAGACCAGAGTTATTTCAAACTGACCGGTTCTTCATGTCTGCTTTCCCTTTGCACATGGGGGATTGCATTTGTTCTTGGGCAAGTGAACCCCTGGATAAACATTGCTATGGATGTTCTCATCTGTGTCTCTGGATCTACAGGTAGGACTTGTGCACTGGGCTGTGGACTCAGGCTGGGGTCACCACTGGGTCACCCAGGATGAACCATCCTCTGTCTCCTGCTCCAGCACCTATCCTGGGCCTACCTCCAGGGTCTGTGCCAGGCTCTGTGGTGGGTAGTTGGCGTGCGTGTCATCCATCCTCAAGATCATGCCGCAAGGAGGGTGGAATCGAGCTTCCAAGGCTCAGAGAGATGAAGTCACTTGCTCCACATCACCCAGCTAAAGAAGAAGTAGAGATGGGGTTGAGGCAAAATCCCATGGCAGAAGCCACGTTCCCCGATATGGAGGCCCTGTGTTTCCCTTCTCACTCATCTCCCAGGGCCTGGAGCCACAAGCTTGGGTGCAGCACAGGCTACCTTGACAGAGGCCAGCCTGGCGGGCCCCACACACCTTAAACTTACAGCTCTGTAGTGAGCAGGGTGACGCTGTCTCTGTGAACCTATCCCTGACATGGAAGCCTCTGTCTGGAGGAAACTGAGTCTGGGTCTTGCTCATGGACTCCATGGATTCTCTTCCTTGCCAAATCTGGTTCATCCCACCATCCTGAGAATGACCTGTCAGCCCTGCCTGTCTGCAGACATGGAGAGAGAAATGACTCGCCCAGGTGCACAGGCTGTACGCAGGGATTTTATTTCCCCCTTGGGGTTAGACAGTCCAGTGAGGTAAAACAAATGCCTTGCTGGAGCTTTCCCCTCCTTCTGGGTTGCAGAAAGACCCATCGAATGGGCACAGCTGACAAGGTGGCAGGGAATGGGGTGCATCTGCGCTTGCTGAAGGCCGTTCTCAGGGACAGAACCTGGAAGGCAGCTAGGGAGGCCAAGGTCACGGTGGGATCACCTGAAAGCTCATGGGTGCCAGGGGCAGTCCTCCTGGTTTGCCTGGAAGAAAAGTCTGTGAAGTGGGCCAGTGTGTGGGGTCCACACTGCCGAGGATCCATGCAGAGACCTGGCAAGACAGGAAGCCAACCAAGTGACGGACACTGGTTCTTGGACCCAAAGAACCAGTCTCCCACCACCAGGGAGGAGGCCACACAGCCACACAGCCACCCCACTAAGTAGGAGCCTAAGCACGCACCCCCTCCAGCCTTCCTGCTTCCCCCAAGCCAGCCTAGGCTTTGTCCAATATGCTGACCTGGCCCTGTCCTCCAGAGGGACACTTGTTCCAAGGGGGTCCTCAGGAGGGAGACAGACAGAGGAAAAACAAGAACCAGCCAGTCTCCTTGGCTCCCTGCCCTCAGTTAGGTACTAGACTTTTTGAAGAGGCCTCAGCAATGTTGCCCGCTGCTTCCAGGCTTTCAGACTTGGAGCCAGGCCAGGGTCACTCGCTGTGTTGGTGTCCTCCCGGCCCCCATCCCCACCCCCACTGTCCATGCTGCTCTGTCACCAGACCCTGAGCAGCAGACGAACCTACCAAGAGGGCTCTTAGAGCTTTCACTTGTCTCATTCGTTTTCTGGGCCTACTGCTCTGGAAGCTGGGAATTCTTAGAAATGGAAACGTGAAGCAAAGTGGCCCTGGTGAGTTTCCATCTTCCCTGAGAAGCTGGCTTTTGCAAGGTCTGCATCCCAGAGCAGCTTAAAAAGAAAATAATGTAGCCCGTTTCCTTCAAGGCTTGCCACCTTGGTGTGCACAGAGGCCTGGCTCTGGCCACACATGACAGCTCAGATAGGAAGTATCTAGAGCCCTCGGAACAAGCTGGGGGCCCTTACCAGAGTGCAGGCCCCCAGTGCTGACCTTGTTCAGACGGATTCGCTGCCCTCTTGGTGATCTGACATGGGCAAAAGATCCCAAGGCTAGGCTGGTTAGACTGGGAACTGGTAATGTTAAGAGCTGAGAGGTGTCAGGCGTGGGGCTCATGCCTGCTGTCTCAGCCACTCAGTGGCTCAAATGGTAGAGCGTTAGCCTGAAGCAAAAAAAAAGTTTGCAGACTGTGCCTAGGTTCTAGGTCCTGGGTTCAAGCTCTAGAACACGTGCCCGCACAGGGCTGGGTTAGTTGTTGAGTGGGCAGGGACAGAGGAGTGGGAGCCAGCGGGCTCTGCAGGGCTGTGGTGCTCTTCCAGCCAGAATCCAGTGCTCCACTAGGCAGACCCCAGGGCCACTGCACCGACACAGTTGCATTAAAGATTCAGGAGATAAATTTGAACAAGGATGAATCATCCCTCCCTACTGTGCTATCTGAGTGCAAACAGACATGAGGCCTTAGCTTCCTTCTGAAGCCAGTGTCGTACGAATGGAGTGCAGAGCTGGTGGATCTTTGTCTCTGTGAGGCAGCTGGGGAGGGTTAATGTTCCTTATCAACTTGGCGGGGCTCAGAGAGGCACAGGTCCCTGGAGACATGATTTCCAGGTGTGTCCAGAAGACATTTTATTTATTTTTCTTATTTGTTTGCTTGTTTTGTGTGCGTGTGTGTGTGTGTGTGTGTGTGTGTCTGTCTGTCTGTCTGTCTGTCTGTCTGTCTGTCTGTCTGCTGTGCATATATTCATGTACCTGCTAGTGCTGAGGTTTGAACTCAGGGTCTGGGTGCTGTGCCTTAGCTTTTTCACCCAAGGCTGTGGCTCTACCATTTGATCTACAGCTTCATTTAAGGACTTTGGATGGTTAATTGAAGATAAGAATCTCTGGATTTTTTCTACCTAGGCTGGCTTTGAACCTCAATCTTCAGATCTCAGCCTCCTGAGTAGCTGGAATTATAGACATGCCCAGCAGAGATTGGCTTTTGGATAGAAAAAAATGAATTAAGAAAGATCCATCCTTACCAAATCTCTTAAGGGACTAATAGAGCCAAAAGGGGGAATAAAGGACAAGTCTCCCCCCTCCTTCTTCCCTCCCTCCCTCCCATCCCTGTACATGGGAGCTACTGGTTGTCAGGCCTTTGGACTCAGCCAGAACTGCACTGCTGGCTTCTGAGTTCTAATAGCGCAGCATGCAGCTCTATGGCCTCCATCTCTATAAGGCCTGAAGCCAATTCCCATAAGCTAGTCCTGTCAATTCTCTGTCTACCTCTCTCTCTTGGACAAGGGGCCTGTGCACAGACTCTTTTGTTATGAGTCAGGTAAGGTCTTGTCTGCTTTTCCTTCATACCATAACTAGAAAGAGGCCATGTTGGCCTCAGGTAACCCCAACTCACCATCCGAGATCTGAGAGCTGAGAGCAGGCTGGGCTCACACTCCATGTCCCCATCGTGTCCCCTCCCTTTAGATAGATACATGGATGGGATCAGGAAGAGGGGATCTGATCCTGGCCCAGGGTTTCCTGAGAAGGGCCAGGGAGACGCTCTTAACCCCCGATTCTAGGGAGCATGTGTATGGGGAGACAGGATCCTTTACGAACAACAATGGACTACATGTGCCTGCCTTCAGGGAGCCAGGCTGGCACAGGTGGGTGGGTCTGGGACCATCTGGAGAATGCCTCCATCCAGAGCCAACAGTGTGGGGGACGTCTGTAATCCTGGCACTCAGGAGGCGGAGGGAAGAGGATCAAGAGTGTGACACTTTCTAAAATGTAAAGACCCCGTACAGACAACCAAAACCATTTGTGAGCTGGTGTGAGCGGGCATCTCCTTCCTTACCCAGGCAGTTTGAAAAATGGGCTCTAACTCTTGTGGTCGTGTGTGGGGAAGGCACGAGGTGAGAGGGAGGTGGGCTCCAGCTCTGCTTTCAGTGGAGCCAGCCACGGCTTCTCAGGGATTGCTGCTATCCGGAGTAATTTGATTTCGCTGTTCTCGTGTTGCCTTTGATCCTCTGAAGTTGCCAGGCGCAGCTACTATTTTATTTGCGGGCTGTGATGATAGGAGATTGATTTTGAAAGCTGCAGCCCAAAGAGAGATGCTCCCTCTGGGTTACTGTCAAGTCAATTTCCATGGTCTCTAGGACTGAAGTGGAAAACACTGCACAGGGACCAAGCCACTGGAGAGGGAGAGGCCCTGTGTTCCCAGGGCTTTCTTAGGCTAGAGTGATCTGCTTACATCTGCTGATACTAGGCTGTAAAAGCCAGCAATTAGCTCACTCACCTACCACCCATCAATCTATTAAACCATCATCTATCCATCCATTTACCTAGCTACCCACATATCCATCCATCTGTCTGTCCATCCTTCCCACTCAACCATTCACCCATCTACCCAACCATCCAGGTATCCATCAACTTACCTGCCTATTTACAAATTCATCCATCCATCCATCACCAATCCATTTATCTATACAACCATCCGTATATCCATCCATTTATCTATGTACCTACATACCCAATACCCACCCATGTACCCATCATCTATATATCCATCCATCTACCCAACTATTCATGTATTCATTCATTCATCCATCCATCCATCCATCCATCCATCCATCTACCCATCCATCTACCCAAGCACTCGTCCATCCATCCATTCACCTACTATCTACCTACATGGACATTCACCTACCCGTCCATCCACGTATCTACCCACCTACCCATCCATCTATATAGTCAATCATCTATGTATCCCCATCCAACCAGCAAGCCAGCCATCCACCCACTGGCTCATCTATTCATCCACCTGGTCATATGTGGCTACCATAAATGTTTATTTGGCCTTCGTCCTGCGTCAGGACTATGCTGGGTGATAAAGATGACTGGACAGGACTCCTTGTCTTCACAGATTCTGCATTCTTGCACCCATCATTCTTACTTTCCCACTATTACATATATCATAAAAGAAAACAATCATTGAGGTTTTATTTTTTCATTTTGATGTAGGCACTAGGGCCTGAACTTAAGGCCTGAGGTTTCTGTTCCTTAGCTTTCCTGCTCTAGGCTTGTGCTCTACTGTTGGGAGCCAGAGTGGAATCAAACTGTACCTTGACTTGCATCAGACGATGGCTTTATTGTCTTATTGCTTTCTGGCCCTATTCTATGTAAATGACCTGAGAATTACCATATGAATGTAACACCTGGAGGTTCCCTGGGTCTGGAGGAGGGAAGAAGCGGGAGTGCAAAATAAACGCAGCAGTCTAGGCAGTCTTTACCTGGACTGTGGACATCCCGGACCCGGTGTGTCTGTCTCTCTTCTATTTCTTGCTAGTCCTTGCCCCCGATTTCAGGAACCCCAATCTGCGAACCCTGGTTTGCTGCCGGTTGGCCCCAGCACTCTACCACTTGAGTCACAGCTCCACCTCCAGCTTTTTGTTAGTTAACTGAGGATGTCTTAGAGCTTTAAATTGTGATTCTCAGATCTCAGCTTCCTAAGAGTTATAGTCATAAGCCATTGGTGATGGCTTTAAAACAATTGATTTTCCTTCCGTGTGTGTGTGTGTGTGTGTGTGTGTGTGTGTGTGTTGGTCTTGGGACTTTGGGCGCAATTCCTGAACAATTTTGCTCATAGTTTATGTTATACCACTTAAGTCATACCTCTATGTCATACTTTTTGGTGGACTCACCCCACACCCCCATCACCACCATCACCCACTGGTTCTGGCCAACTTCATAGCTCTGTGCCCTCCACCTTGAATGTCTGTACCCTTAGTCCCCTCCCCTTACCCACCTTGGCTCCCCAGCCTTGACCCAGGGCTTCCTCTCCTCTCAAACAGGCCAACACTCTTCGGTGGTCCCTTAGGACTCTGAAACATGGTGTCCCCTGGGCTTTGACCTTCAGCCTGCAGCGCGCCCCCTGTCAGTCAGCTGCGGTGTTACAAGGAGTCACCCTAACAGGAAACCTTTAGGAGGTGGCTTTCCCCATCTGGCTCAAGGGTAGGAGATCAAAACCCAGTGGTAAACCACACCAGAGAGGGCTCCAGGAAGCACCTCACCCCATCTCCTTCCTCACATGGAGATAAAATTCTCGTGTCATCAATTCGCTCTTTCAGTCTGTAGATGTATATTAGCGCTGGGTGCAGTGGCTCACCTGTCATCCTAGCTACTCAGGAGGCTGAGATCTGTGGTTCATGGTTCAAAGCCAACCCAGGCAGGAAAATCTGTGAGACTCTTATCTACAATTATCACCTCAAAAGCTGAAAGTGGAGCTGTGGTTCAAGGGGTATTGCACTAACCTTGAGCAAAAAACCTCAGGGGCAGTACCTAGGCTCCAAGTTCAAGCTCCAGCACAAAACAAAACAAGGGCAGAGGAAAGTTGTGTCCTACACCTTTTTTTTTTTTTTTTTTTTGCCAGTCCTGGGCTTGATCTTAGGGCCTGAGCACTGCTTTGGGCTTTCTCAAGGCTAGCGCTCTACCCCTTGAGCCACAGCACCACTTCCAGCTTTTCTATGTATGTGGTACCAAGGAATTGAACCCAGGTCTTCGTGCATGCTAGACAAGCACTCCACCACTAGGCCAAACTCCCGGCCTACGTCCCTGCACTCTTGTCTCACCACCCATTCGTCTGTTTTCCCTCCCCCATCATGCCCTCCTCCTCCTCCACATTCTCTCCCTCTGTGTCCTCCTCTTCCCGGGTCCTTCCTGTCTCCATGTCTCCAGACTGCAATGCCTGGCACTCGGGCTTCCTCAGGGGATGCATTTCTTCTCGATACTCACAATGCTGTATACCTGACAGCTCCTGGTTAAAAATGCATCTACAAGTGGGTATAAATCATCTAGCCTCCATAAAACCAGCTGCAGCCAGCGCCAGCCAGCTCCCAGGAGCTCCCGACCCACTGGGCGGGTCCACGTCATGTCAGCCCGCACAGAGAGGAAGCAGGCCTTTATATTTGGAAGAGACAGAACAGTCTCATTTAATTTATTTTTAATCAACCATTTCAGTAGGTTTCCCTCTACTCAGAGACAGAGTCAGGCCCGATGCAGGCACGTTATTTATATTTAGCTTTTATTTACCCAGGGAAGTCTTGGGAGATGGAGTATCTGGTTTGTAGAGACACCCCAGTGGCTACACTCCATTAGTCAGAGTTTAAATGAGCTCTGCACAATGAGAGGGGAAGGGAAAGGAAGGGAGGAAAGGAGGGAGGCCGGGCTGTCATCAGGACAAGGGCGCCAGCTGTTTCCACCTCTGATGCGGGGCCCTAGCTCCAGCCTCCCCCTTGGACACTGGAAGACACAGCCAGACTCTTCCCCACTCCAGCCGCAGGGAAATGCCTGCCCTGTGACCCTCCCCTGCCAGCTGAGAGCCACTCCACCCTTCCCTGTTGTAGATATCTTCTACAAATAATCTGCTCCTCATTTATTAGTGCTAGGTCCTGGAGCTTGAACTCAGGGCTTGGGCATTATCCCTTCAAGTTTTCACTCAAATCTGGCTTTCTGCCAATTGAGCCATACAGCTCTACTTCTAGCATTGTGGTGGTTAATCGGAGATAAGAGTCTCAAGGAAGGGGTGGAAGGAGAGAAATGGGGACAAAAACATGAAAAGGGGTATCAATGTGTGTGAAGCAATGCACCTTCTATCTGGCAAATATAACTGTAACCCTTCTATTAATTACAATTATATATATATATATATATATATATATGATAGTCTCAAGATTTTTCCTGCCAAGACTAGCTTCAAACCACAATTCTCCAACCTCCGCATCTGAGTAGCTAGGATTGCAGGCGTGAGCCCACCACGCCAGCCTGGCTGCTCCTTGGGGGAGGCTGTGTATGTCCGGGGCACTCAGTGGCTCCAAATCCCCTAGGCATGTTTCTGAGCAGGGCTGGAAGCTTCTCTGCTCTCCTTGCCCACCTCTCCGCCATCCTGTGGTGCCCAGGACTTGGAGAGACCACTGCTATTTGCCATTTTCTTTCGAATCTTCTGGGCAAAGCACAGAAGGGTGGTTTCTGGGTGGGCAAAGCAGCGAGGCAGGCTGAGCACAGAAGGGAGAGCTCAAATTCATGTGGGTCATGCTGGGGAAAAAGAGAAGAAGCTGTCTGAGCTCAAGTGGAGGCCGGCCACTAAATGCCCCGCTGAGGACAAGCTCCAGTATTCCTTAGCAGCGGGGGGCTCTCCTCCCCCCTCAAAAGCAGTGGTCATTTACATAACAGCCTGGCCTTGGGTTACCTTTCATTAACAAACACTGACCCCACCACCAGAGACTGAGCTAAATACACATTGTTAACCCGGGCTACTCGGCTCCCTTTGGCTCGCTCAGAAAAGAAGTGTCACCTGCTCCATGCTGCCATTAGGAAGCAGCTGGAGTGGGGAGGAAGGGCGCTGTGGACCCGCACACCTCTTCATTGAGCCAGGGTTTAACCTCCAATTGATTTACCCGTCTCCGTTCTGGGAGCCAAGATGAGACATCTCAGAGCAATTCATTTTTTAACTTTTAATTTGTTTGTCTATTATGCTCATACTGAGGCTTGAACTCAGAGCCAGGCTCCTAGCCATTCTTTCCTTCTTCTTCTTTTTTTTTCACTCAAGGCTAGCACTCTACCACTTGAGCCACAGCTCTACTTTTAGCTTTTTTGGGGGGGGGTAAATTGGAGTTAATGAGTCCCAGGGACTTTTCTGCTCAGGTTGGCTTTGAACCATGATCCTCAGATCTCATCTTCCTGAGTAGCTAGGACGAAAGGTGTGAGCCACCACACCCAGCTCTCTTAGGGCCATTTCCTAAGCTTCTGCAGGCAGAATTATTCTCCCTTCCCTGCCCATGGTATTGGAGGAGCAGACCAGGAACGGGCAATTTCCTTCTGGAATTTGTCCGCCACATCACTTGAGGCTGGTAGTAGGCAGCCATGCTGGCCCAAGGGGACGACCTGCAATGGGGGTCCTTCCTTCTGCCTGCTAGAGAGGCCTAGAGCCCAGAGGGGGGTGGATGAGGGTTCTGCCTGCTCTGAGGGATGGAGGTCCAGCCGTGGCACAGGGAAAGGCATGGAGCCTCTGGATTTCCCCTCCTGCCTTGGGCCCTGTGGGGACCCCAGAGAGCCTGGAGACACTGGCAGTGAGGCCCAAGGCCCAGGTTGGGATGGGTGCTCCAGCAAGGCAGAGGTAGAGGAGGAGGAGAACCTTCTCTCCCCATCCTACTTCCCACCTCTGCTCCTTGCTCACATGTCCCCAGCAACCTTCTGCAGGCTCAAGGCTGAAGGCTGACACAGGGGGACACTGGTCTTGCTGGAAAAGCCCTCCCCTGCTTGGGGAAGGAAGAGGACTGGGCGGAGGATGTGAATGGGACATTTTTTTTTTGTACCATTGGCTCTGGAAGCAACACCACCAAATCGTAGCACTGAGATGTGTTGTCTCTGCCACCACCCATGCCTTCGCCAGGGTTCCCGGTGCCATCCAAGGGACAAGGGGACTCATTGCTTGTCAATAATTCCCTGGAAGCCCTTTTAACTACCCACTCCACATTCCCAAATGGATGCCTGGCTCTGAGTTTGCAGAGAGGATGGACACATGGAAGGAAGGCCTCCCTTCGTCCCAGCAGCAATCTGAGGATTGTAATTCAGCAAAGGAGAGAACAAGCAGAGTTTTTACCCTGGAGGAGGCTGGAGGCAAGTACAAATATCCCTTGAGCAGAGAGAGTTTCCTCCATTTTAGAGGCCATAATAGGACATTAGCACTCTTTTTACTTAAAGGGAGGACAGGTGGGAGACTGGAGACGGTGTTACTTTGCTGGCTTGTTCCCTTCCCTGATGTTTCCAGCTAGGACTTAAGGGCCAGTGGTCCCTAGATCCTGGTGTGAGTGGAGGCTGGAGCTTGGCATGGTGCAGGGTGCATGGCTGACTCTCACCTGGCACTTCCAGCTGTGGGGGTGTCTCCTTGAGGAGGAGCCCCTCCACCTCCCTGACTGCTAGGTGCTAAAGGTGGCCAGAGCCAGAGGAGGGAGAACAGCTGGGGTAATTTGGATCCAGGGGCAGCTGTGCCCAGGGACCCTGGGCAACTCCAGTCTGGAAGCCTATGGTGTCAGGGAAACATTGAAACAGGGCCTGAGGCTCCAGCCTCTGAGCTCGATTCTGTCGTTGTCTAGGGCAGGGGCATTGAGCATCTGCCTCTGGGATTATAAGCAGGAGCCAAAAGTGCCAGGCCTCAGCAACCTGCCACACTCTTCCCTCCTTCCAACCAACCCCTGTCACTGTCCCTGAACCTGAGCAGGGAGCCAAGCCAAGGCTCCAAATCCCAATCTCAAACACCCCCTGAAGACCAGACTGCCAGCTGAGGCTGGAGGAGCCTGGCAACCTCCCCACTGGCTCCTCCCTCCCCTCCCCTGCAGGGGCTCTGGAGTGGGGCTGTGAGGCCTTGTTCAGTATTAGCCTGCTTGTTGGTCCAAAGCATCCACATTCAGCTGTTACCTAGAAGAAGAACAGCGTGCACCCCCTGACGTTCCCCATTTCCAGCTCTTGGAACCCCATTTGGTTGGTTCCCTGTGGAAATGCCAGGAAGACGGTGGTGTGTTCTGCCTTGGTTTGGGGATGGGGGCATGTGAGAGTGAGGTGGTGTGCTGGCATGGGCTGAAGGGCTGGGTCAAAGGACCAAAGACGGGCTGGGAGTTTGGCCTAGTGGTAGAGTGCTTGCCTAGCATGCACGAAGACCTGGGGTTGATTCTTCAGTACCACATACATAGGAAAAGCCAGAAATGGTGCTGAGGCTCAAGTGGTAGAGCTCCAGCCTTGAGAAAGCCTAACTGACAACAACAACAAAAAAAAGAACAAAGGATGGCGCTTGCCAGTTGCAAGCCCTGGACCCCCTGCAGAGACAGAGTGGCATTCTAGAAGTTTCCCTACAAGTTGAGATGAGCTGGCAATGGTCCCTACCGACAAAGGAAGAAGCAGGTTTCAGTGCTCAGGTTTCAGGGCTGCTTGCCTCTAAGCAGTGGGCGCCAGCTCTCCAGGAAGCACTGTGCTAAGACTCCGATTTGGTGCTCAGTCTCCAGTCCTGGCAGAGGTACCAAAGGAAATGCAAACAAGTCGTGCCTTTGAATAAAGCATGCAGACCAGGCCTCCCTCACTGGCAGGAGGCGCCTTGAGTTTTGTTTTTTTCCCAGGCATCAGATGCTGTAGTGGGAATGAGGAGGTGGAGTGGATTTAGCTTGGGGTGGGGGCCACGGGCTGGGAAGAGGGGGCTGGGATTTGCCTCTCAGACACCCAGCAACCACAAGGACCCTTGATGAGCATCCTGCCCTTGCTCGGCAGGGCGACCTGGGAAATGCCATGCTGTCATGTATTTTTAATTCGCCGTCTCTTCACTGAATAACGAGGGCGAAGATCACAGGGTTTGACTGGCATTCGTGAGGGGCCTTTGAGGGGGGCTCCGGTGGGAGGGGCTGAGCTCTTGCAAGAGCTGCTCCCTTCTGCCCCTCCCATCTCGTTTCGGATGGCAGGATCCTTCCTCCCCACAAGCCCCAGCTTGACTCTGGTTCCACGGCTGGGGTGGAGAGGTCAGATTGCCCTGGGCTCTGATCAGAACAAGCTCGCCAAGGAGCAACGGCTGGTCCGAGAGCCAGACTGGCTACCCGGTCAAGGCCAGCTTCCAGCAAGGCTTCAGACTTCCAGTGTGATGTCTGCTCACCTGCCGCCTCCTGGGGCGTTATCAGTGAGTCCCCGAAGCTGCAGGACCAGGACAGAGAAAAGTCCAAAGGTCGGGGCACAGAGTGGAGAGCTGATTTGGGAGACTGTGTCTTCTGAAGGCTGGATTACAATACCAGTGAAAGGGGAGGATTCCCCACTTGCCTAACCTCACCGCCACATAAAGAGGAAGCTACTGTATCCCCACTATCAAATAAAACAAGAAAATAATCATAGAAGTAAAAACACCAGGGAGCATTTTTGCATAAAGCCAGAAACGAAGGCTCACATCTGTCATTCTAGCTACTCAGGAACCTGAGATCTGAGAATCACAGTTCAAAGCCAGCCTGGGCACTAAAGACCATGAGACTCTTATCTCCAATTAACCACCAGAAAACTGGAAGTGGTGCTGTAGCTCAAGGGGTAGGGTGGTAGCCTTGATCTGAAGAGCTCAGGGACAGTGCCCAGGCCCTGAGATCAAGTCCCAGGACCAGCAAAGAGAGAAAGAGAGGGTGGGGGAGAAACAAATGAAGGCAGCCTAAGAGCTAGATCTCCATAATGATTAAAACAAACAAACGAACAATAAACAGTGATCATTATTGCATAGGCAAGAATGCCCTTCTAATGTCCTGACTTCACATTCTATGATAGTTCATTCATTCATTTGTTTGTTCATTTATTTATTTATTTATTGCCAGTCCTGGGGCTTGAAGTCAGGGTCTGGGCACTGTCCTTGAGTTTATGCAAGGCTAGTGCTCTACCACTTGAGCTACAGCACCACTTCCGGCTTTTTCTATGGATGTGGTACCCAGGAATCGAACCCAGGGCTTCATGCATGCTAGGCAAGCACTCTACCATTAGGCCATGCTCCCAGCCCAATTTGTTCTTTTGTTTTGTTACCATGTTGCTAAGAGTGGACTGAGGCAGGCAGAGAGAGACCAGGCAACTGACTTTAGGTCCTGCAGATGACCAATGGAGGACAGTGAACCAGCTCAAGCAATTGAGTTCAAAATCTTTGCCCTTCGCTTCTACGCGGGTCCACTGTCTTATGTGAAGAGATCTGGACAAGCTGAGTACGGGTGGCTCATGCCTATAGTCTTAGCTACTCAGGAGACTGAGATCTGAAAACTGCCCAGGCAGGAAAGTCCACAAAACTCTTATCTCCAATTAACCAGCTAAAAGCCAGAATTGAGTTGTGGCACAAACTCAAACAACAACAAAAATCTAACCCAGGCCCTGAGTGCTAGTACTTGCACTCACACACAGACACAAGGAAATCTAACCCAATATTTCTGACATTTTGTCATTTAAACATATATAATCATTATAGCGTTTTATTCATGAGATCATCTTTTATTTTTACCAAGTCTGAAAATCCAGCATGGATTTCACTTACAGCATATGTCTATTGGAACTTGCTTCACGTCAAATGCTTGGAGCAGGGCTGTATGTGGCTGGAACCATTGTGTAGCCTTCGTCTGCCACCATCACAGCTTAGTGTCTCTGCTCAAGTGCCCTCCACACTCCAGAGGTTCTAGTGCCCCCCTCAAGCCATGGAGAGCCACTTCAGCTCTGCATATTAGCCAGGATTGCTTGTTTCTGTACTGTGATGCTTCAAGCCCTGGGCTTTGCTGGTGCAAGAGAGGCCCACTCTCAGGGCTCAAGAACTCCTATATGTGGCACTCAGCCCACCCGCTCCAGAGCCCACTGCCCCCCATCCACCTGCCCATACCTCCCCCGGGCCAGGCACAGGACCGCCAGGGACAGCTCTCCTGCTTCACAAGGGGCTGGGATGATCCAAACTAGCCAGTCCTACTCCCCTGCACCCACCCCTTCCCCAGAAACCATCCTACCTGCTCCCTCTATGGCTCCCCCGTGTGGCCCTGTGTGGTACAGCATGGCCTGGCCTCTAGAGAACTGTCGGTAACCATGTCTTCTTCATGGTATTGCCCTCATCATCTGTTGAGGCAGTACCAGAGCTTGAACTCCAGGCCTGGCTACTGTCCCTTAGCTTTTTCACTCAAGACTGGCACTCTATCACTAGAGCCACAGCTCCACTTTCTGTTTCTTGCTGGTTAATTGGAGGTAAGAGCCTCTGGGATTTGTCTGCCCAGTGGCTCTGAACCATCCTCGGATCGCAGCCTCCTGCGTAACTAGGATTACAGGTATGAGCCACCAGCACCTGGCTACCCCAGATTTTCTATCAGCACATTATCATGTAGAGCCGTCCACCTTTGGATTTGGGAGTCGGGAATGGCAGTCACCCCATCAGTAGCTATCTTGGTGGAGAGGCAGGGCACTGCCTACAGCTACCAGGGCAGATCTGCCTCAGAGTCAGGGAGCGTGGATCCAGTCAGCCTTGGGTCCTGGAGTCTGGGAAGGCTGTGATGATTCGTCGCCTTCAGTCACAGTCACCAAGGGATCCTGGTGGGGTCAGAGGCTACAGAGGCCCCCAGAGCCACTGGCCACTGACTTCTGGGAGGCTGCCCTGAAGGTGTCTGGCCTTATGGAAAATCAATGCCTTCCTTGTTTTCGTCTTCTGAACTATTTCACTGATGATGAAATATTTCCTCCCCCAGGTGACAACATATTTTATGACAAAGCACGGCAGGCGGCAGGGTCCCCGGTGGCTTCAGACACAGCCCGACATGCTTTCCTGTCATTCCTGATGAGTCTCACCATGCTCTGAGCCCATCTGGCCCCGTGGGAAGGTCTGGAATGGAGTCCCACACTGTGAATGCCTGGGCTGGCAGCGCCGAGTGCAGCTTCTAGAACGTCCAAGCTAATGTAGGGTACCTGCCTGCCCCCCACTTTATAGACCCAAGAGAGCAGTCAGGAGAGGTCAGGAACGGACATCGCTCCATTTGCCAAGCTCCCCGGTGAGCTTTTTCACACAATTACCTCTCTTCCTCCTTCCCTCCACCTCTGTCTTTCTCCTTCTCTCACCCACCCTCCCTTCTTCCCTCTCATTCCTCCTTACTCCCTCCTTCCCTCTCTCTCTCTATCCCTTCCTCCTCCCTTCTCACAAACACTGGCCAGCCTGTCAGACAAGGGCGACATTCAATTTCAGCCCGGGTTTGTGGTTTTGTGGACAGCACCCAAGGGGAGGAGGAAGGGCCGAGCTCTCAGGTTCAAGCTCACCACGCCTGGCCTTGGTCTAGAGGGCTGGACAGATTCCCTGCGCCAGAGAGCAGAGCCTGAGCCAGGGGTCGGGCAGGGCACACCCACCATGCTGGCCAGGCCGAGGTCAGCTGCTTGGCCTGCAGCGATGCTGAGGGGAGAAGGGTGCAGGCAGCTAGCCTGCAGCAGGAGTGGATCCAGGCTGGCCTTCCAGGCCCTGCTGGCTGTTCAATAGTAGATGGCCCCAAGGAGTTGGTCCCCCCGCCTTCTGAGGCAGACCCCTCTCCACCCCCAGATTCTCCGGGGCAGCGGAAGATTCCTTCTCCAGTCTCAAGATCCTTTGTCCTGCCTGTGGGGTTTGGGGAGACTTAGGGGACCTTGCTTCCTCATCTGTTTTCTTCACTTTATTCATTATTACTATTTTATTTTTGGTGCTGGTCCTAGGGCTCAAACTTGGGGCCTGGGTGATGTCCCTGAACTTTTTTGGCTCAAGGCTACTGTTCTACCACTTGAGTCACACAGCTCCACTACCCTCTTTTTGGTGGTTAATTGAACGTGAGTCTCACAGTCTTTTCTGACCAAGCTGGCTTTGAACCACAATCCTCAGCCTCCAGAGTAGCTAAGATTGCAGATTTGAGCCACCAGTGCTGGCTTACTCTGTTTTCTAAGTGGCTGCCTGTCTAAACCTGGCTGAGGGGAGATGTGCGGACCCCTCACCTCCTAGCCACAGCCTGGCGGAGAGAGTTGGGGTATCTAGCCCCAGGCCCACCTTGGGGTTGTGAGTATGCACATGCCTTGGCTCAGTTTTGAGGTGGGCCTGGCCCTGGAACTTGCCTCCCCTGCCCCCTCCCCTGCCCTTCCCCATCTCTAGTTTCCACTGAGGGTCGGGTAGGAACAGCCTAGGGGCTCATGCAGGGAGGGATGTGGGGGGCAGCGCAGAGTGGGGGAGGAACTCTGTGGGAGGAACTTGAGGCACTGCCCCTCCTCCCTGGACTTGAGCCTTTTCACAGCCTGGAATGGGGAAGGAGGAGTCTGGAGTGTGTGTCCTCCCATCCCTCTCCCAGGCCCTCCTTCCTAAGACATACTTGAGCCAGCCTGAACCCAGCAGCAATGACTCAGTGTGACCTCTCTAACATGCAAATCCCGATCCAGGCCTGTCCTGTCATGCTGCCAGCTGGGGTTTCCCTGGGATGCAAAGGGGCTCCCTGCAGCCCGGTGAGGGGCCTACGGACTGGCACGTGCCAAGACACCGGCTCCTGGTCTTGGCAGAGGCTCACAGCACTGCTGCCGCTGAGTTAATTAGGGAGAGGGGCGGCAGCCGGAGGGAGCTGGCAAGCAGAAGCGAGACATGCCACATGCCCCCTCCTGGGCAAAGCCAGCTGTCCTGCCTGCACCTGTAATTCATCGGATGGGATGTCTGTGCCCAGCGCCCCCACCCTCTTCATTCTCAGATCCCTCCCGGAGGAAGAGAAATACAGAGCACAGTTATCCTACTGAAGCCACTAGCTGTGGATTGCAATTTAAACATGGACGACTATGGTGATTCACTGGAGATCGAGTCTCACCAATGTTCCTGTTCTGGCTGGCTGGGAATCGTGATCCTCAGACCTCAGCCCCCTAAGCAGCTGGAAATTCAGGCTCGAGCCACCAGCATAAGGCTTCATAGACATCACAACAAGTGTTGGGAAGGCCGTGGGACGGTGGAGTACTGAGTAGGAATGAAGGCACCAGCTCCAGTGGGACTCAGCAAGGCAAAGGTTACTCTTGCAGGAAGTGAGCAGGCAAGCTGGCTCAGCCAGCCCCCAGGCTGCTATCCCTAGACTGTTAGCACTGCTCCTTGTTCTGATTGGTCAGAACTTAGGTTCACAATCTTTCATGACTGACTAGTTTGAAAGGGGTTCAAGGTTGATCTGAGCTGGGCGTAGGTGGCTCGGGTCTGTAATCCTAACTACTCAGGAGGATGAGATCTGGAGATCATGGTTCAAAGCCAGCCTAGGCAGAAAAACTCTGTAAGACTCCTATCTCTAGTTAACCATCCCCAAACCAGAAGTGGAGCTGTGAGCAAGGGAGCTCAGAGAGAGAGTATCCAAGCCCTGAGTTCAAGCCCCACAACTGACGGGGAAAAAAAAAAAAGAATTTATCCAAGCAATCAGGCAAAACCAGGACACCTGGCCAAAGCAGGAACTTGTCAGAGAAAGAATTCTTCCTCAGTGGGCACTCTACCACTTGAGCCACACCCCTCACCCCTAGGATAACCATTCGAAGAGAATGTAGCTACTTATAAGATGGCAGCTACCCTTTAAAATGCCAGTGCAACCATTGACAGAAAAGATTCCTACACAGGCAACAAGAAGCTAACTGGGGAGAGGCAAGGGAAATAAATAAAGGGGGAAGTCTCCATTCGAATGCATGCTGGGTAAGCCAGAGAGCAGTCCTCTGAGCCTGTGGGGGGGGCGTGCCCAGCCTGGTCTTCCCCTCTGGCCCCTGAGCTGTACAGTTTGTTCATCTTGAAATCAGAAACCATCCAGCCCTGCTCCAGCCTTTCCAGGGCTCTGGTTCCCAGCTGCCTTTTATAACCGGCCTGGGTGGGACACATGTGAACAATTAGGTCTCTGGGATTCTGGACCCAGAAGTCAGGCCCCAAGATGAGGAGCAGGGCATCCACGTTTCTCTCTTTGTAGGAGGGAGGCTGGGAAGGAACGGTGGACATAAATGGTGACAGAGAACAAAGGCGGCCAGCGGAGAGAGGACCCTGGGGATTTCTACCACGCGGCAGATGGTTCCAGAAGGCTCTGGTTGTCCCCAGAACCTTCTCTGGTCTCATCGCCTGCTCTTTCTCACTTTCCATTGTTCTGGAGCTGGGCACAGGCTCCTACGTGGCCTCCTCAGAAGGGAGAGAGGTCTTGGGTAAGGGGCATTGAGGGGCTCCGGGGGTGGTATGGGGGGGCAGCGCCAAAATCCAAGGGTTTCATTTTTGAAAGTCAAAACCGCTAGCTTGGCAGGCTCTCCCCCAGCGCCCCCCCCTCCAGCTTCTCCATTATCCTTGGGCCATTTGGTGGTGGTTGCTATGGAGACCACAAGCAAAATGGCATGCAAATCAACACGGCAATAACAACGGGGGAAGGGCAGGGAGGAGGGGGAGGGGAGATCAGGAAATGCCTCTGCCCTTCTCAGCACCCATTAGAGCCCAGACTGGAATAAAATGGTTCAAAGAGGCTCCTCCAGGCAGGAGCTGGGAGGTAGGGGTTGGGGGTGGAGGCGGAGATGGCCTTAAGAAGCTGGTTGTCTGAGGAAATGGCCAGGGAAAATGCAAGGACAGAGCTGGGGATCCCACCCCACCCCAAATGCAAGCATGAGCCATCCAGTAGATGCTGGCAGGAGGGGCCGGGCAAGGGAAAGCTGGCCCCTCACCAGGACAAAAGCCTTCGGGGCCAGGTGACCTCTGGGACAAGGCTACCTCGGGACAAGCATGGTGGATGAACCCTCCAAAGCCAGCACCCCAGGGCTTGAGCCAGGTTCTTCCTCTCCGTCCCCTTGGAAGCTGACTCAGCTCCAAGCCGTGGAACCTCGTGGGTCTCCTCTCTCTCTTCCAATAGGCAGAGAGACAGCTGAATATTCAGCTTAATTTTTCAGAAGAAAAACCACAGTCCCTAGGAATCCCAATACATGCAATTGGGATTCTTGGTTGAATCAGGACTGATTTGGGGCCCCTCTATCTTTCCTAGGGGTTTCCCCAGGAAGTTTGATCAACTACTCCCCCACACACACTGGGTTTCCACAAAGCTGAGCCACAGGAAGACCTGTCACCAGGGATTTAGGGCCAAGGTCACAGTTCTATGGTTCCATGGCTCCAGGTAGAGTAGACTCAGCCACCTGTCCCAACACACCAATTAAAGAGAAGAGCAGAGAGTAATGTAATATGCAGACCAAGTGGGAACGAACAGATAAAGGGTTCAGTGCCTCCTCAAGTGCATCTTTGAGGAGATGGCAGAAACTGAGATTTTGTAGGGAGGTGTGAGAAAAGGGGAGCCTGGGAATAAAGCTTCACAGAGCAGCTGTGGCGTTCAGGCTTGTGGTTTGATTGGCCGTTACCTCAGCTCTGCCTCTGAAAGGAGTTCCGAAAAAAAAATGTTGTTATGGATGCCCTTCCTTGAGGGGAACAGCCTGGGTGCTTGCTCTTGCTTGGGGTGCAGCCTCTCCACGGAAGGGGGAACCCTGTCCTGGAGGCTTGCTGTTGCTTGTGGGTAGTTTTGGTCCTTTATCAAAAAGCCCTAAAGTTCCCAGAATCCATGTGACTCAGGAGGAGAAAGTTAAAGAGGCAGACATGGAGGTGCACAGGATAAGGGAAGGAGATAGGCCGGTGACTGGTGCCTGTTTCAGGTCCGAGTGGTCATACAACCCTAGGGGATGAATGTCCCCCCAACGACCAGGGGAGAGTTCCTCCACCATTCATGGCTCTGCAAGTCAGGTTTGGGGAGCCCCCTCCATGTGCTTTCTTTCGCACCCCTTCTTCATCTCTTGTATCCCCTCCACAGTCCTGGGGCTCCTTTCAGAGCAGGTGATGGCTCCGAGATCTCCCTACTCTTTCTCATGGAGATGATGAGAACCACAACTCTGGCATCCAGCATTTTGCGTGTCTTGGGCCCCTGTAGTCAAGGAGCCAGGCGCCATGGTGAGGAGACTGTCAGCAGGGCTGCCGCGGGGGAGAGGCTTTGTCTTTCAGTACCATCCTTCTCCTGGTGTGTGGGCACGGGCACTGCAGGAGTCACTCCAGAATCTATGCGGTTTTGTCAAGCTAGGGGTGGCCACGGAAATATTGGATGTTAGCTGCTTTCCCCATACATGTCCATGTTTCATGCCTCTCATCCTAGCTACTCAGGAGGCTGAGATCTGAGGATCATGGGTTGAGGCCAGCCAGGGCCCAAAAGGACCTGAGACTCTCATCTCCAATTAGGCATGAAAACAATACCTGAAGTGGTCCTGTGGCTCAAGTGGTAGAGCGCCACCCTTGAGCACTAAACCTCCAGAACAGTACTCAGGCATTGAGTTCAAGCCTCAGCACTGGCAAAATAGAACAAAAGCTTGGTCCCCTGGGTATTGCTACTGGAGGGGGGGTGGACCCTTTAAGGAGAAGTTAGTAGGTTCTTGTGATGTGCTCTAAAAGGGGACAGCGGGACCCCAGCCTCCTCTCCACTGTCTTCTTTGGCCCCCTAGTTGCGAGGGGGGCTGCCTGCAACTTCACCTCAAAACAGTGGGGCCAGTAGGGCATGCGTGGAAACCTCCCATGCTGAGTGAAAATAAACCTTTTCTCACTCTCTTTATTTTTTAGGGTATTCAATTTTCTATTGTTATTATAAAGGTGATATACAGAGGGTTGCAGTTTCATACGACAGATAATGAGTTTCTTGCTTGCTTTTTTTTTTTGCCAGTCCTGGGCTTGAGCTCAGGGCCTGAGCACTGTCCTTGGACTTTCTCAAGGCTAGAGCTCTACCACTTGAGCCTCAGCACCACTTCTGGCTTTTTGCTATGTATGTGGTACTGAGGAATCGAACCCGGGTCTTGGTGCCTGCTAGGCAAGCACTCTACCACAAGGCCAAACTCCTGGCCCTGCTTTCTTGCTTTTTTTCTTTCTTTTTCATTTTGCTGTCCTAGCGCTTGAACTCAGGGCTTGGTCACTGTCTTTGAGCTTTCTCAAGGCTAGCACTCTACCACTAGGCTATACTCCTGACCCATGAGTACATGTCTTATACATTTCTTGATGAGATCCACTGCGCCCAGCTGATAAATGTTATTTTATATGATCAGAGGCACATAGGCATTGTGTCTTGGTGTCTTTCTCCTAGCACCGTCCTCCTTTGGAAACCTTTTGTCCTTATAAGTTGATTGTTTTGCACATTTTGTTATAGTCATGGAAAGCTGACAGGGCCCCTTTGCTTGAGTGTCATGGACACAAAATCTCCTGGGATCAAGATTCCATAGCACCACAGGCAGCCACAGGCCCAGAGGCCTGGTATCCTGGCATCAACCCAAGACCAATGGCTCTGGGTAGACACAGAGCTGTGAGCTGAGGCTGGCAAGCCAGACAGGAGAGAACAGGCCCTGCTGACGAGGCGTGTCCACGAGAGAAAGAATCACCTACTCGGCGGCTGCCCAGTTCTCTGGGGACAGGAGCACAAAGATGCCTTCTGTGAGGACATTGCTTACTTGGCGAGAGACTGGCAGCCTGGGGCATGTGTGCCAAGAGCAGCACAGCAGAGGCATGTGATGCATTGGCATGGGGCCATTTTCTAGTTCACATGTTTCTGACTGGGAACGGAGGTGGCCAGATCACTGACTTGCAGGAGATAAACAGTGTGTGGACCCCAGGAAGCACTGCCTAATAGGAGCGGGAGTGGGGTGGTCTCCACTCAGGAGACCAACAACCTCGTCCAGATCCTGCTTTTCAAAGAGGAGACAGAACGTAAAGCATTCACTGGGAGCAAGGTCTGATCTGGAAGGGCTCTGTCCCTAGGCCTCACGACTGTCATTGCAATCTGGCTCAGTAGTGCAGGAGACAGATCAAACTGGTCATTTGTTCAACGGTGCAGAGCTGGGTAAGGTTCAGCTGCTGGAGTGGCATTTGAACTCAGGCCCTGCTATGCCACAGTGCCTCCATCTTGTGCTGGCCTTCGTTTTCTGGCTTCTGGCACCGATCCCCTAGTCTAGGCTGGGTCTGGAAGAAGCCTTCACTTCTGGGTAATGGTCGGCCTTGGCCCTTGTGTGTGGGTGTGTAAGAGAGACAGTCCTGAGGCTTGAACTTGGGCCTGGGTCATTGAGCTTTGGTGCTCAAGGCTGGTGCTTTTGAGCCACAGCTCCACTTCTGGCTTTTTGCTGGCTCATTGGAGATAAGCATCTCACAGACTTTCCTGCTCAAACTGGCTTTGAACCACAATCCTCAGATCTCAGCCTCCTGAGTAGCTAGAAGCGTAGGTGTGAGTGACCTGTGACTGGTTTGTAAAAAAAACCCTTTGGAGCTGTTGAATCTTTTTCATACTTTCTAGCACATTCTAAGTCTGTGGAATCTTTATGACATCTCTGTGAAGCACCCAGGGAACAGAGGAATAAACAAGTGACACAGCCAAGGAAGATTGTGTGCTTGGTGAGCAGGGCAGCAGGGCTGACCTCAAGTCCAGGGCTGGCCATCGAACCCTTGTGTGCATCTGCTCAGTGAAGGCATCTCCAGTCCCCACTGCCTCCCCAGCCTGAGCGCTACACTGTGAAATGTATTGTCAACAAACTGAATGTATTAAGTGTGAACGCACTTCTCCATTTCTATTAATGAAGGACCTATGTACCTGCCAATCAGAACTGAGCAGCACACAGACTCCTGGGCAGAAGCTAGGAGATTAAGCTGAGACATAGCTGGAGAGGTCCCCTCATCAAAGACTCCTGGACACCTCCTCCCCAACACACACACACACACCAGGTACTGCTAAAGATACTCTGGGCATCAGGGAACAGAACAAAGACTTCAGAGCAGGTGTCCCAGCAGGGGGAGGAGGGGACAGAAGAGATGAAACGTATCATAAATATGCAGAGGACATAGTGCCATGCAGGCGGCCAGTGCTGTGGACAGGAAACAAAGCAAGGTGAATGGCAAGGTTAAAGGTGAGTAAGGAAAGATTTTCTCATGTTATTTCCCAATCTTAATAGACTTCCAAGTGTCCAAGAGTGCAAAGTTTGGGATCACTGGATCGATAAAGCCAATCACCTGGTAGTTGTCAGGACAGCAGATGAGACTGCAGGTCCTACCAATCACAGATGGGCACACAGCACTGGATGCAGGCTTAACTGGATGGAGTATAGGCCCAGAATAACCCAGAGGAAAACATGAAGATGAGGACAGAAAATAGAATTAGTTCCCCTTGCTGATTCCAAAGGATTGCTGGAGGCTCCTTGGACTCCTTTATTAAGGAAGGGGACAGAGATGGCACTTGAGGCTCTCAGTGAGCCAGGGTGTTGTGATTGATTAGTTATGTCTGCCATGGTCAGAGTGGTGGAAACTTGTGATTTGGTCTACATTATTGTTTTGGAGAGAAGCTGAAGGTCCCAGACAGAATAGTCCCAGATTATACTGACTCAGGGCTGAGTAAGGAGGAGAAGCAGGAGATGGCACAGCAAACAAGAAGACTTAGAAGGAATTAGAAGGAACAAAAAAGATTAAGGGCCAGAACACAGCCCCTGTGGGAGACCAGAGGCCCAAGACTCAGTTCTTTGTGGAAGACTTTGCCATGGTAAGTAGTCCCTCTGCATCTGCATCTGCCCCTGTTCCAGTCTCTATCTTCCACCAGGGTTTGGCTGGATGGTTACAATGGAGACTCAGTCTTCCCAGTCTCAGAGCTGCAGGCAAGTGAACTTCTCTTTATCAGACTCAGTTTCTGTATTTGCAAAATGGAGGCTATTCCTCTACCACCCCACAGCGCCACAGCCTTAGAGAAAGGAAGCTGGTGAGTGGTTCCTGAGGGTGGGGAAGGGGACCACTGAAAATGGGCAGGAGAAGAAAACACTCTGGCGAGGGTGGTCGTGGGAGGGGGGTCTTTGCTCAGAGCATTATCGAGGAAAGGTGTCTGAAAGCAATGATTTTGTAGCCGTTAACTACAGTTGCCCAGTATAGAGTTCTCATTACCACCGTGTGTGTGTGTGTGTGTGTGTGTGTGTGTGTGTGTGTGTGTGTGTGTGTCCATATTGGATCTTGAACTCAGGCCCTAGGTGCTGTCACTCCAGGCTTTTTTCACTTTATCGCTTGAACCACAGCTCCACTTCTGACTCCCATCCCCTGTGGCAGCAGTGGCTGGGCGAATGCCCCCTCAGGAGCTGGACATGGTAGTGCGTGCCTGTAATGCCAGCACTCAAGAGGCAGAGGTAGGAGGATCTAGAGTCTGACAGCAGGGTGTTAAACACAAAACAGTCCTTAAGTTCTGAGGTTTTTACCCCAACAACACTCTCTCTTATGCATCCAGGCATGCACACACAAACACCTATGCACACAAAGACATGCATGTGAGTACACACGCTTCAGTGACATTCACATGTGTACACACATGTCAGTGCCATGGCAGGAGCCTCAGTGGTGCAGCATGGTATAAAGAATGGAGACCTGACCAGTGCCTCCAAGAACCAGCCTTGTGCCCCAGCAACTGGACAGAACTGTGGGCTTCTTAATTCTGGGAATTACAGGGCGTCCCTCACCCCTCCCCTAGGGCTGTGATGGAAATGGCCTGTGTGAAGCGTCACACCTGATTCTTCTAGAGGCAAGGGTTCTGGTTCCCAGGGCTTTGTCATCCCTCAATATTGACACAGAGGAAGGGGGATGAGAGCCCCAGGGCAGGGCTCTGCCAAGGCTGGGCGGTGGGAGTTGAGGGTGCCCCACCTGGGCTGGGACTCCTCTGAAGCAGAGAAGGGACAAAGGGGCTAAGGATAGAATTGAGAGTGCCAAAAGATGTGCAGCATAGAGAAGCCATCAGTGCAGAAAGCAGAAGATAGGTAAGTTTAAGGAGGAAAGATCTGGATCTCGTAAGAGGAAGGAGCTCCATGGGAGGCAGAATTACAGATAAATCAACTTTCCCAGAGGCAGGCAGAGCATGCCCAAGCCAGAGATGGTCTGTTATGGTGGGAGTTTCCATGCTGGGGACAGGAAGTGTCTAGGGGACCGGCTAAGAAAATGAACAATGCTGAGATCTCGCATGAGTTACCTGTAGAAAGCTGCTCTGGAAGCACTGCTGGCGGCTCACACCTGTCGTCCTGGCTGCTCAGGAGGCTGAGATCTGAGGATTGACACTTGAAATCAGATGCAGCAGGAAAGTCCATGGGATTCTTATCTCCAATTAGCCAGCAAAAAGCCAGAAGTGTGTGTGTGGGGGGGTGGAGAGTGACTAACTGAAAGAGCTAAAGCCTTGAGGGATAAAGCTAAGGGACAGCAAGAGGCACAGATGTCAAGCCCCAGTACACACACACATACACACACACACACACACACACACACACACACACACACACAGAAGGAATGTGCTCTGGGGACACTGTAGGGAGGGTGGGAGGATGGAAGAGAGGCAAGGTTCCCTTTCAGGCTGAGCCATCAAGTGTGAAGGAGAAAACCAAAGATGGTGTTGTCCCTGCTGGTTCAAGCCCCTCGTCAAGTCAGTTTCCTCCCAGGTTGGTGTGGGGTGTGGTAGGGGCTGCCCTTGAACCATAGCTCTGAGTGATGGAGGGACCAAAGACCTCTCTGTGGCCTCTGAGACCCCTCAGAGGCACAACCTTGTCCCATTGTCCTAATGACTCTGAGGCTGAAACCTATTCTTGGACCCATTTTATACACAGGCAGACCGAGGCTGGGGGCAGAGTGGCCCAGTGCTCAGTGGTGGCCCAGCTGTCACAGAAAGCAGTCATGTCCTTCCTACACAGGCCAGGGGACTCCCTGACAGGCACTCCTAGGCCATCTCCAACCCTCTTGGTGGCCTGGAGCTGGTGGTCCCCAAGTGTCTCCCTGCTGGTGTCCAGTGGTCTGGGCCACTCCTGTGTGCTGACCCCCAACCTCGGAGCATGGACAGGCACAGGCGCCCAGGCTTCTTTGCTCCTATCTGACCTCAGCCTGCAGCAGAGCACCTGCCTCTGTTTCTCCTCCAGCTCCTTTGAGCTTGGGGCTCACTGCCTGTGGCCACCAGGGAGGGGCTGCAGAAGGGGGGGTGCTGAGGAATTTATATCCACTCCTTTCTGGTGCCATCCTCACTGCCCGAAGGTGGCACACAGCCCTCCGGAACCCAGCTTTCCCAGTGGATGCCCAGGTCTCCCTGCGGCCCGAAGCCCATCCTCCTGGCTTTGGTGGGTCCAGGCAGCTTTTCTCTGGTTGCTGGCACTTCCTCCCCCCACCCCTTCCTCTGCCCCTGCTCAGTGGGGCTGAGGCTGAAGCTTCAGGGAGGGAGGGAGGGGAAGGCAGGGGAGAAAGGCCCAGGGGAGAGGGCAATGCTCTCCTACAATCCCTAACTCCCTCCCTTGTCTTCCCCTGCAGCTCAGAGATCTCTCCGGCCTCTCCCTCCTCCTCTCCCTCCTCCTCTCCCTCCTCCTCTCCCTCCTCCTCTCCCCTGCTTTTCTTGTCCCTGCACTTCCTTACATCTCCTGGAATCTAACATAAAATAATAATAAAGAAGATTTTCTTGTGCCAGCGAATCTCCCTCCCGACAGTTTAAGAGCATTATATGAATAATGATAATCCCAGCATCTCGGTGCCAGCAGCCGCCGCCGCCTGTTGGCTTCAGAGCTGTACAGCCCAAGGTCACGGGCTTCGCTCCCTCAGATAAATCTCCCCACTGCTGCATTCCGACAGATCCCATGCCTGCCTGACCTTTGTTTGAAATATGGTAGAAGTACTTGATGCCACCCTGTCCACTTCTGCATATTAAATCCTCACAGCTTCCCGGAAGGGGATGGAAGAGGAGAGAAGAGGCACTGACTGATTTCCCCAGCCCCCCACCTCTCCTCCCCTCCCCACACCTCCCCCAGAGCCAGCCCCAGCCATGTCCTCCTTTGTTCTAGCTGCCTGCTTAGTCCACCTGCCTATGAACCCCCGTGTTGTCTCCATAATTTGATGAAATCAAAAGATGCTCTCACTGTCCTCTTCCAGGCAAGGCCCTGGGGGTGAATGGGGATGGTGGAAGATTCTAGAAGGAGGCTGCCTTTTAATCAGTCCAGGGGGGTGGGGCTGGTGGCTCACCTCCAGTCCCCTTTTGGGACACTGTGGTTTGTCCTTTGGCTTAGATATGAATTGGAGCCCCCATCTGTCCTGGGGGACCATGGCTTCTACCCCATGGCTTCATTCCATTCACTTTCTCCAGGGTGTGCTTTGTGTGCCCCAAAATTCATGCCCACTGGACCCTGAGGGTGTGACCTGATCTGGAGACGTGGTGAAGGCAGGATGGAGGTGAGATCACCCTGGGCTCTGTGGGTCCCAAGTCCAGGGAGAGACAGAGGGAGGCCATGCAAAGGAGACAGAGTGGGTGAGCAAGGGGGCTACAAACCAAGGACATCAAGGGCTGCAGGCCACCGTGGCACTCAGAGGTGACAGATTCTCCTCAGAGCCGGGAGGAGCTTGCTGTGGGTCCGTGGCTCTCCCACCTCTGTGTCTGAGTCTCTCTCTCCTAATTGGTTCTTCTCATCTGGGCTTTCTAAGGCCAGGAATGGTTTTGCTGTTGATAAATGAATGAACCTCCCTCCAATGGCTAAATTCACCTACTGTGTGATGCCAAACAGGGTGCCAAGCATTCAAATGCATTGCCCATCTGTCACCACCCATGCTGATGAGCAAAGACAAGCACGCTTCCCGGAGGCCACTCAGGTGGAACGTGGAAGAGCTCAGGCTCCAGTCCCCGAGCCTTAGCCAAGAGCCCATCTTCTTGTCCAGCACACAATCCTGTCTCAAGAAGAACAGGTGAGGGATAAGTGGATGAACATACAGATGGATGCATGGATGGATGGATGATGAGAGGGGTGGATGGGTGGAGGGAGGAGAGGAAGACGGATAGATGAGTGAGCAGTTGGATGGAGAGGGATTGATAAATGGAAAGGTAAGTTGTAGACGGATGAATGGTGAGTGGAGGAATGGATGGGTAGATGGTTGGAGAGACAGATGCATGGATGAATGGACAGGTAGACAGATAGATGGGTGGATTCATGGATAGATTGAGGTGGATGGAGAGATAGCGGAAGGGAGGAGGGAGGAATGAGTAGATGGACGGGTGGGTGGGTGGAAGAAAGGTGGCTGGGTGGAGTTTCAGGGGCTGGTCAGAGGGGAGGAGGGCAGGAGGGAGGGCTCGTGTAAGCAGGGACAAGGACCGGATGAATGTGGATCTCCGTTCCGGAGCTGAGCTCCTGGCCACCTGGGCAGACCTGTGACTGCAGGCTCTAGCTTCCAGCGCAGACTTCCGTGGAAAAGCAGAGCGGTGGCTCCTAAATCCTTGCCTTCCCTGGAGATGCGGTAAACATGAGGCACAAAGAGGAGCAGGTGACCTGAAGATGGATGGTGTGTGACAGGACCACGCTTCCCACCGCAACGCATCTGCATAAAACATTTCCATCCCTGCAGCTTCATCAGACCTGCACATGTGACATGATTCCAGTAACGTTTCTCCAGAGATAGACAATAGGCTGCCACACTGCCTGGGCTCTGCCAGAGTGCACGGCTACATTCACATGGTGGGCACGGCGCACACACCGCCCCCCACGGGCAGCTCTCTAGCTTTCTCCACCCATTGCGCTATCTCCTGCGTGCCAAGGCCTTGCTTTCAAGGAGAGGAAAGCCTTGGCTGAGAACCAAGGGCGGCTGCCATTCACCGTTCCCTGCCAGCCTCGAGAGGCGGCGGCAGAGCCACGAGGGGTTCCTGCCTGGCATGATGAAAATGCCTTCACTGGGGCAGAGCCCCTGGCTTGGACTAGGTGGATGGAGCAGAACCCTAAAGGCTGAGCTGCAGACCCATCCACAGCCTTCCCGTCAGAGCAGACCCACGCTCATGAGGCCGGTGGGCACTAAGGCAAGGGAGCGCTGCCCTCTGGAGTGGCTCACTGTACCCCACAGCGGTCCTTTTGTTTGTTTGTTTTTGGACAGTCCTATGGCTTGAACCCAGGGCCTGAGCACTGTTCTTGGGCTTTCTCAAGACTAGAGTTTTACTACTTGAGCCACAGCACCACTTCTGGCTTTTTTCTGTATATGTGGTACCGAGGAGTCAAGCCCGGGTCTTTCTGCATGGTAGTTAAGCACTTTAACCACTAGGCCAAACTCCCAGCCCCTAAAGGTGTCCTTTTTTTTGCAGCTGGTGGCAAATATGAGGGAGATGCTGGATCTCAGTGTAATTAAAGATGTGGTGGCGGCTCACACCTGTAATCCTAGCTACTCAGGAGGCTGCCACCCAAGGATAGCAGTTCAAAGCCAGCCCAGGCAGAAAAGTCTACAAGACTTTATCTTCGATTTATCAGAAATGGGAGAGCTCTAGTTTTGAGTGAAAAGTCACATGTCCTGAGTTCACACCTCAGTACCAACACACACTCACACACACGCACACGCACACACACACACACACACACACACACACACCATAAAACAGCATCTTTCTGCTATCCAACTGGGCTGGGGCTTGCTGCTCCCCATGATTACAAACCTTGAAAATAGCAATTAAATTTTTACACCCCTGCAACTCTCAGGCTGCCCCCAGGACTGGCAGCAACAGTACTGAGCTGGGAATGCAGATTCCCAGGTGCCGGCTGGACCTACTGAGTTGGAACCTGGGGGGAGAGGGGCGCAGTGCCAGGCATTTCCCCAAGGCCTCAGGTATCTCTGAAGGAGCCTAAACTCCAAGAACCTCCACTTTAAGGACATTTGAGCCCAGAATTTACCTCTCCTCCCCCGCTATATTTTCTAATTGGGTGGAGGAAAGCAATTGATTTTTCAGGAAATGTGTCTATTAGTTCTGATAATTGGTCAGCTGATTGTACTGGATATTTTCAGTAGGAGAGTCACCTACCTGCAGATGACAGATTTGACTCTTCCTTTCCAATCCCCCTGCCTCTTCTACTTCTTTTCTGTGTGCTAGGCCCTCCTGAGTGATAATGAACTCTGTTGCACTCTGAGAAATTGCTCCTGGATGTGAATCTGAAGAGGCCAAAGCAAAAACACTGACTGTAACCATATTGTAAGAACCAAACACCATGGATGCCAAAATACTATCAGCATTGGACTGGTTCACTAAACCAAAGCCTATCCAAAGCATTAGGATTCTATGCAGCCAGCAAGAAGCTGGGCAAAGCCCAATGTTCTGGTGTCAAATGTGAGCTAGTAACTGTTCTTTGCACAGGAAGGAAGGAAAGGGAGGGAAGGAGGGAGGGAGGAAGAGAAGAAGGGAAGGAGGGTAGGGAACCATATATGTAGTATAAAGATATACAGACCTATATAATCACATGAATGCCAAGAACTTCTGGAAGGATACATGAGAAATTTCCCAAAGTTGCTTCTGAGATGGGGACTTGGGTGAAAATGACAAGAAGCGGTTAATACAGTTCCTCTCTTCACTATTTTCTTTCTTCCCCTCTTTCCTTCTTTCTCTCTCTCCTTCCTTCCTTCCTTCCTTCCTTCCTTCCTTTCTTTCTTTCTTTCTTTCTTTCTTTCTTTCTTTCTTTCTTTCTTTCTTTCTTTCTTTCTTTCTTTCTTTCTTACCTTTTGCCAGTCCTGGGGCTTGAACTCATGGCCTGAGCACTGTTGCGCTTTTTCAAGACTAGCGCTCTACCTCTTGAGCCACAGCAGCACTTCTGGCCTTTTCTGTGTATGTGGTAACAGGGAATTGAACCGGAGGCTTTGTACATGCTAGGCGAGCACCCTACTGCTAGGCCATGCTCCTGGTGCCACTATTTTCTTTTTAGGTTCTGACAGTGTTACTTTTTCAGAAAGGACTATTTACTACTTTACTACTTTGTTACTCGTGTGCCTATCTGCTGCACCAAGTCTCCCTGCCGGGGGAAGCCCAGGGTCCCCCAATCTGCTGTGAAGGGCTGAAGGTGGAAGATGGTGTCTCTCTGGCACTGGGTCCTGCGTGCAGGTGGATATGAAGTCAGCTTTGGGAGGAGACTTGTTCTTTCTCACTCTCTGGGTAATGTAAGTAGTTTCACACACAGCCAGAAAAGTGTGCTCTTCCCAGAACTACAGAGCAGCAGAACCGGGAGGCCAGGGTGTGTGTTGGGTTGGGGGTCTGTTGGGCAGTTGGTTTCTGACAGCCCAGTGAAGAGCGACATCTTCAATCAAATGCTGGTTTTACACACTTACACACACACACACACACACACACACACACACACCATTAAAAATGGCTACTGCACAGTGATGCACCAAGCCTAAACATAGCAATAAAAGTAACTGTGTTGTGACATTAAATAGATGAAGCCCGGTAGGAATGAATACTCACAGACAAGCTGGGTTGTTTTCTGGACGGTGGGTTAAAGTAGAATGGTTCCTTTCTGTCTCTTGAAATAGCCACCATGATATACATGGCCTTGAACCCTGGGCCCGGGTGCTGTCCCTGAGCTTTTGCACCAAAGGCTCCCGCTCTACCACTTTGAGCCACGGTGTCATTTTTGATTTTTAAGTGGTTAATTGGAGATAAGAGTAGGTATAGACTTTCCCTGCTTCAAAACTGGGAAGCTGGGTTACCAGGGCAGCCACCGCTGCCAGGCTGGGGTTCCTTCTTAGACAATCAAAGGGGCGTTAGCCTGACACACTCTCATTTCCTTCAGGAAGGAAGATCATTCCCATTTCTTTACTCAGAGCACAGGCAGAGAGTGCATGTGCACATGCACGCATGTTTGCTCAGCTTGTGTATATTCTCTGTGTGTGTGTGTTCACATAGCATTCGCTGTGTGTTCACGTGTGTGTGTGTGTGTGTGTGTGTGTGTGTACATATGTGTGTTGACTACCTTGTTCCTCTCTCCCCTGCTGCAGTGTCAACGTATGCAAAGAGACTTTTATCTTGAGCAGTCTGGGGCAGGGGCAGGGGACAGATCACTGGACCACTGAGTAGAGCCACCTGCAGATGGAAGCATGGTTGCATGGTTGCAGGGTGAGGGACCCCTCAGATTCTGGGTGTGTATCGGCTTTCCAAAGAGCACAGGCAGCTTTGGGGAGGAGGAGGGTGGGGGGAGGGGAGGGGAGGGGGCGGAGTGGGGGGGCATGGGAGAGGGGAGGGGCAGGCAAACCCTGAGCTGCTGAAAATCCTTGCTGGAATCTCCTCTTTCCATTTCAGCTCCGACTTGGGTCTAAGAAGCCTTGGAGGTGAAGGGGAGGGTCAGGGAGCCGCCTCCCCTCCTCAGTAATTACCAGTTAACAAGTTCCCAGGGAGCTGTGGGACAGCAGCGGGCTTTGTAGGAGGGCAATTAGCCCCGGAGCACCCCCACCCACCTTTTTAAATAGCCCAGACCCCTCCCTCTCCTCTCCCTCCCCTCTCCCTCCTCCTCCCCCTCCCCCTCTCTCCCCTCTCCCTCCCTGCTCCCTCGAGTCCCCATCCCTCTCCCTCCTTTCCTCTCCTTGCCCCTCCCTCCCAGCTCCCTGCTGCCTCCCCCCCCCCCCCAGCCATCTAGATCTTCACCCATAGGTCAGAGAGGGGCCTTCCCACCCAAGCAGGAGGCTGGGAAAATGAATCCTGAACGAATTTATCCAGCCGATTGGTTAGGCAGGAGGGGACTGCGGCACAGGCTCTGCCCAGCCCCTGGCTGGTGGCCAAAGGAAGCTGCTGCCCCCCCTGCCCCCCTAAGGGGTGGCTGCTTCCTGGTGGTCCAGGTCCAGCTGGAGATCAGGTGTCTGCTTTCAGGACAGCAAGGGAGGACCCAACAGAAAAGGGAGTTTCAGGCAGGAGGCCGGGAAGTAGAAGGCAGGGGAGGGGCTGGGGCCACAAACCGGGGCAGCGGGGAGCTGGGGCTGATGTGAAAGCTGGGGCTGACTTAGCTCCAAAGGGAAGAGGCTGGGGAACCTTAAGTGGCAGGATGGCTGTCCGGGCTTTGCTTGGCGTGTGCGCTGTGGAAAAGCCTGAGGGAGAAGGCAAGGCCAGGAGTAAGGCAGCTCAGAGCAGGTGCCGGGCCCAGGGTGATGGTGTGAGAGTGTGTGTGTTACCCACACAAGTCCAGATGGCTCATCCCCACAATAACACTGCAAAGGGGAGCGTTAGGAAAAGTCCCTTGGGCAAAAGGAAAATACCAGATGGAAATCTGGGTGTAAACGAAGGAACAAAGAGCAGCCTTAATGCTGCATAAGTGAACGGATAGGAAGTTCTTTTAAATGTTCTTTTAAAAAAATTAGTTTAAGGGCCAGGAGTTTAGCCTAGTGGTAGAGTGCTTGCCTCGCATGCACAAAGGCCCGGGTTCTATTCCTCAGTACCACATACATAGAAAAAAGCCGGAAGTGGTGCAGAAACATAAGTGGTGGAGCTCTAGCCTGAGGAAGTCCAAGGACAGTGCTCAGACCCTGAGCTCAAGCCCAGGACTGGAAAAAAAAATACTGTTTATTATTCTACAGGTGATGTACAGAGGGCTTACAATTGCACAGGTCATGTAGTGAGTACATCTCCTGTATGGTGCCTTCCCTCCCTCATTCTCCTTTTAAAAATAGTTTTCTACTCTGATATTTTTAATTGTGAGTTTTACAATACCGGCAGAAGAACCATGCATGCTAGTGAAAGCATGAGGATAGAGGGAGAGTGGTGAGAATGCATGAATCTGTGAAGTCCATAAATATGTACAATGTGTAATAAGAAAACAGGCTGTAGAAAAGACATGCAGTGAAAACACTAGGATGACAAGAGAGAAGTAAGTAAATAGCAGAAATAAAACTCAAACATAAAGTAATATTAGCAGGACTAGCAAACAAGAAAGAAAGAAAGAACGAATAGATGGAATAAACAGGAAAGAAAGATAGTAGGTTTGAGTAGCAATAATCGTATCAAATGAGTAGGACCTGAATATTCCAGTCAAAAGATAAAGACTGGCTATTGATTAAAAGAGGGAATTGACACAATTATCATCATCACTGATAAGAAACCTGCTTAAAGCTGGGTGGGTGAGGTGGCCCACGCCTGTAATTCTAGCTACTCAGGAGGCTGAGATCCGAGGATCAAGGTTCAAAGCCAGCCCATGCACAAAAGAACCTGAGATTCTTATCTCCAATTAACCTCTAGAAAATAGGAAGTGGGGCTTGGCTCAAGGGTAGGGTAGTAGCCTTAAGCTGAAGAGCTCAGGGATAGTGCCCAGGCTGAGCTCAAGCCCCATGACCCAAAGCAAAAAAAAAAAAAAAAAGAAAGAAAGAAAGAAAAGAAAAAGAAACTGCTTTAAATTATATTATACATAGCAGTATATAGCAATTTTTTTTGCCAGTCCAGGGGCTTGAACTCAGGGCCTAAGCACTGTCCTTGGGCTTTCTCAAGGCTAGAGCTCTACCACTTGAGGCACAGCCCCACTTCTGGCTTTTTTCTATGTATGTAGCACCGAGGAATTGAACCTGGGTCTTTGTGCATGCTAGGCAAGCACTCTACCACTAGGCTAAACTCCTGGCCCTATATAGCATTTTTATTGGCTACTCAGGGCCCCACGCTGTCCCTGAGCTTTTGTGCTCAAGGCTTAGCACTCTACTTGAATTACAGAGCCACTTCTGGTTTTCTGGTGGTTCACTGGAGAGAGGAGTCTCACAGACTTTCCTGTCTGAGCTGTCTTTGAACTGTGATCCTCAGATCTCAGCCTCCTTAATAACTAGGATTCTAGGCATGAGGCCACTGAGGCAGGGCACACATGCGCGCGCGCACACACACACAGTCATCTGTGATGGGAATAACTCTCCCCATGGGTGCTGGATCCGCTGGAGCTGTTTGCATTTTCCAGTTCAGAACTGCAGGCAGACAGAGGTGGACGGGTCGATCTGGCATCATGAAAGGAGAAGGTTGCTTCAGGGAGAGCAGTGAGGTAGAGAGAGACTGGATCCCACTGGTGTCTGTGGCCTGGTCACGCAGCCCCCGGGGACGCAGGGACTCAGAAGTGTCTCAGCTCCATACAGACACCCCATGTTCCGTCCTCTGGGGGCTCCAGCAACCTCCTGATGGCTCCCCCGAATGGCAGAGTGCTCCACCACCTCAAGTTTCCTCCAGGGCATTTGTGAGGGCTGACTGACTGTGGGGAATCCTTGTTGTGTGATCAGCCATAATTATTTTAATTCAAGCATACTCCTTTATAGGACTGACACGGTAAGTGCTGTTTTCCAGAACAAATCGCTGTCAGAGCTGTCAACCAGAGATGCTTACTCTTTTATACCACGACCATCTTTAAGTTCAACTCTGATTTCTTTCCCTCAGTGAGCTGGGTTCGAGGCTGTTTCTTCCACTTCTGCATGGAAATGTTAGAGCCAAAAAGGGTGAAAAAGAGGAAGCATTCATTTACCCTAAAGAAATGACTGACCTCGAAGGTAAAAAGAGAGGAGGAGGAAGAAGAGGAGAAAAAGAAGAGGAAGGAAGAAGAGAGAAGAGAGGGAAGCAGAGGGTCAGGAGGGAGAGGGAGAGAGAGACATTTTAGATAAAAGAACAGAAGGAAGGAAAGAGAAAGGAGACACCGAGATCCCTAATTCTCCTCTAGGCGAGGAGACTTTTGGGCTGGTGGGGCAGATGTAAATAATCCTCGGGCTTCTTTTGCCCACCAAGTACTTGGAGGAGAAGGAGCCGTGAGCTGGCATCAGGGGGTCTGGCTGACTCCCTGGTCCCCTGCAGGCAGTCTGTGAGGACTGCACTGGAAAGTGTACATGGCAGCTCATCAGACCCTGCCTTAGGGAAGGAAGTTTTCTTTCATTCAAGACCAGCAGCTTAAGATTCACAATTACTGGGCTGCTTTTGCTCTAATATATATGTATATATATATTCATACATATATATGTATATATATTTATACACACACTTTTTAAGGTAAATTTTTATTTTGAAATTGTTGAAAATCAAGAAAGGTTGCAAGAATAGCATCAGGAATCTCCAACTGATATTCTGTCCTAAGCCAGCTTCCCTCTCCCTCTCCCTCTCCCTCTGCCTCTGCCTCCCCTTCCCCTCATTCCCATCGCCCTCCCCTCTCTCCCATGCCCACAGACTTTCTATAGACTGAGAGTGAAGCAAACGTGTCCCAATGGGAGACCCAGAAACAGCCTGCAGTGGGGGCTTCATGCAAAGACTTCCTTGAGAAGTGTGATCCCAGGAGTGGCAGACAGATGAGACGGGCAGGATGGTGACTTAGGAGCAACACAGGCCTCACAACATGGTCTGGAGAAAATGCAAAGCCTGACAAAGGCTGGTCCCAAGGCTGAGCTAAATAAACCTCTTGTGTTTAGAAAGTTGCCCTGCTCCTGGTATTTCATCATAGCAGCAACAAGCTGGCAGGGTGCTCTGCCAGATGGACGCTGTGCCCGAGGGAGTGAGATGAATGTGATGGACAGGCTGAGACAGACAGGTGTCACCTCCCTGGGGAGCTAGCCACCTGCTCTCTTGAGCATCCTGCAGCATGGCTGATTGCTGTGAGCAGGGGCTGAGATCTAGTCCCTCTTCTGTCTCCCCTTCTTCCTCTGCAGGATGTGTGATGAGCTGATTGTGACTGGCTGCCCTGAGCTGTCCTCTTTCTGACCAATGATAAGGAGCTGGTGTGTGATCCTGAACCCTGGGAGCCACTCTGGCAAGTCATCAAATGCAAGGTAGGATGCAGGGAACCTTCCCTCTGTAGCCAAGTTGGGCGGAAGTGGGGGGACTCTGGGTGTTCAGTCCTTGTGATTGCTGTCTGAAGACATAGCCCACCGTGGACTTGAGTTCTGGACCCACACTCCATGCCAGTGCCGCTATGAGCAAGGCAGGGCCCGTTCAGGTTGGCTCTGCCTCTGGAAGGCCTGTGGTTATGATTTCCCATCTAGCTGATCTCAGGCCTGAGCTGGCCACTGAGGGCCTGGCCCACGGCTCTCCACTGGGCTTCCGTGTCGGTACTGGGCACTGCTCTCGGTCTTCAAGCTTGCTCTACCACTTGAGATACATCCCGTGTCCTTTTTGCTGTCAGTATTTTAGCTATAGACTACTTGAATACAGTCTCTTACTTTTGCCTGGGCTAACTTTCTGCTTCCAAGGCTGCCTCTTCAAACTACAATCCCCCCCTCCCTAAAGGAAATAGGAAATGGGCTGCTAAGTCTCAGTGGTCCCAGATGGCCCCGCTTGGCAGGGGTAAAGCAAGAGGTGGCCTTGATGCCAGGAATAAAATGTGAGGCAGTGGGAGAGAGAAAAGGAGGGAGGATGGGAGAATCTTCCTCCTGTACCCTTTCATCCCCGCTTCAATACAGAAGCCTAGGCTCCAAACATTTCATGGGGCTGAGCTCCTGAGCTGCAGGCTGGGGGACATGGCCATCTCAGGTGGGGCTCCCCAATGCCACCCCTTCACTCCTCACTCCCGTGTCTGACCAATCCCAGTCACCAGCAGTTGCACCCAAAAAGAGCTTGTGGGAGATGGGCTGGTTTGTCACCGAGATGGAGCACATGACACGCACCACAGCAAACACCGTAATGACTAATTTCAAACATTTATTACAATTCTTGAGAGACTTGAAAGCTGTCCCTGCTCCTGATTTTAATAAATGCAGTCTTGAAGCAGCAGCTTATCAAAGTGACACAAATTGTGTGGTAAATAGATTACGGCACAGCTGAAATACTGGAAAATGAGATCAGAAATGCTCCTTCTCTCCCAGTTAAGGCTCTGAGATCCCCAGCCCAAGCACAGTGCTTCCAGAGAGGCCACAAGACGGCCAAGGGGGAGAAACGGTGCCAGCTGAGGGGGCTTGCGTGGCCGTCTCTCACACCCGCCCTGCAGTGGAAGGTGACCCAGAAGCCACAGGCAGGATGGATGGTGGCTAAAATCTGAAATCCCAGCTACTCAGGAAGCTGAGATCTGATGACTGAGGTTCAAAGCCAGCCCAGGTAGAGAAGTCTATAAGACTCTTCTCTTTTTCTGTCTTTCTCTGTCTCTGTCTCTTTCTGTCTCTGTCTCTCTGTCTCTGTCTGTCTGTCTGTCTGTCTCTCTCTCTTTCTCTCCCTCTCCCTCTCTCTATCTCCGGTTGTGGGGCTTGAACTCAAGGGCCTGGGTCCTGTCCCTGAGCTTCTTTATGCTCAAGGCTAGCACTCTACCACTTAGAGCCACAGCTCCACTTCTGGTTTTTGAGTGGTTAAATTGGTGATAAGAGTCTCATGGGGATTTTTCTGCCCTGGCTGCCTTTAACCACAACCCTCAGATCTCAGCCTGCTGAGTAGCTAGGATTACAGGTGTGACCCACCAGTGCCCGGCTCAAAGATCCCTATCTCCAATTAACCACCAAAAAGCCAGAAATGGAGCTGTGACTCAAGAGGTGGAATATCAGCTTTGAAGAAATAAAGCTTAGGGACAACACCCACCCCTGACCCCAAGCCCAGGGACTGAATGGATTCTTCCTAGTGTAAATGTGGAGGCTCCTGGGTGGAGTCTCTCTACAGCCTTCCCACTTCCTTTCCTGGACCAGGCATTGTTCAAGGGCCACTGGGAGGTGAGAAGGGGGCAGACATCCTCTAAGGGTGTCTGCTCTGTGTGGCAGGCTGTGCACTCAGCCCCATGAGCCCAGACTAGGGCTGGATGACTGGGACAGAGAAGACCTGGGAGTGGGTCAGCTGTCCCCTGCCTGGCTACTGCTGCCTAACGGTACTGGAGGACGCTCCTGGCCTGTGTACTTGAACCAGGACCTTGCTTTGCCCAGATTTCCAGGCCTTGGGTCCTCATCCTGCTTCATCTCCTTTGAGACACAGTGATCAGGGAAAGCCCTGTGAACCCAGAAAGGGCAAGGAACTGGGGGGAGGGGTGGCACTGCTTTCCTTAACCCCCAAACCAGTGGCTCCTCAACAGCCCCCAGGGACTCAAAAGAGTCTCCACTTCCCATTGGCCTTCCCACACCTGTGATGGGCTGAGAATCAGTCCTGCAGGCTGTCATTACGCACACCCTGGTGACAGAGAAAATATATCGCCTTCTGTAAGGCTCGAGGCCATCTTCACCACATGGATGGGGCCGGTCACCTTGACAGATTGGTGGTGGCTCTGGAGAGAGTGAGGGCTCTCTGAGCTCTTCCTGTCAGGATTCCAGGAGCTGCAATGCAGCCCTGATCCTCACCGGTAATTAATTGCCAGTGTTTACGCACACACATACACACACACACACTCACAAGCACAAGCTGTAAATCAATGCCAATTCATAGTTAGATGGAAAGCATAGTGCATCTCCTGGCCAGAAACCTTCCCCCTCCCCCTCAGCAATGGGAGGTAGGCCCTGGGGGGGGATGCGGGGCACGGGGGGGGGGGCAGCTCCTCAGTGGCTGGCCTCCTCTGAGTCGCAGCTCCTCCTGAGTTTGGGAGGTGAGGGGGTTGTGGCCAGCCTCCTCTTCCTGCAGGGCCCCTGCCACCTAGCATCCAGCCGGCCCATGGCATTCTCACTGGCAGTGAGCAAGGGGCATGGCGTTGCAAAGAAACAGCTCGGGCAGGATGGCTCTGAGGAGTGATTCCTGTTTTGTTTTGTTTTTTAAATAGACATTGAAGTATGCAATGAAATCATTTGTTATTGAAACTTGAGTTCATACATGTTGAGTTTTGTTACTTATTAAAGGTTAATCGTTCATTATGGCTTTCAAATTAGACAGCAAGCCCCTACCAAATGAAATGCAAATAATGAAGTCTGTCATTGCTGGAGGGATGGGCAGGAGAGGAGTGAGAAGGAAGTCTGCTCCAGATGCTATTCTTTCAGTCAAGGTGGCACAAGACCTTGCCAGGCCTTGCCGTGACTCCTAGCCTAAGATCTAGAGCTTGAGAAAGTCTCGTCTGCCCATGTTAAGAGGAAGGGCCCCTGCCTACAGTGCCTCAATGGGCTCTAAATCCCATGGCCAGTCCATACAAGACCTAGAAGAGGAGCATGATGGAGAAAAGGAGGAGGCCACGTGGAGAGGGAGGCAGAAGCAGAAGATAGCAGCCATGAGGCAGGTGCCTCTTCCTCTGTCCTCAGGGGAGCCCAGTCCCAGAGCACTGTGAAGTCAGAGAGCCTGGCCACAAAAGCACACACACACACACACACACACACACACACACACACAAGCATGCACGCACATACACACACACTCCTTTGACCCATTTCCAGTATCTTCTGGCTCCTAAAGGGCTCCCAGGCGGGCCCATTGGCTGGATGGCTTCCCCAGCTCTGACCAGGCCATGTCTCCCTTTCTGTCCTTTCCTCCTCTGACATCCCCGTCTCAGTTGGCTTCTGCCTCCAGACTCCCCACCCTGTGATACTCCTGCAATTGCTCACGCCCTCAGCTTCCTCTCTGAGGAAGTGCGAATTGGGCCTCCTGCAGCAAAGGATGCTTCTCTATACCCTCTGCAAGCTGTTGAGTCTGTCCTGCCTCTGCGCCCCTCTGCATGCCAGGCGTGGTCCTGAGTCCATGTCAGGCTCCCCAGGGCTCCCACTGGAGGCATGCAAGGTCTCAGTGTGTGCTTTGCTGCCATAACAGGAAGCTGTCAGCTGGGTAATTAATTCACAGATAATAGATGTGTACTTGGCTCTGGGTCCTGGAGGCTGAGGTGTTGGAGGGAAGAGCCTGAGCTTGGGGCCTCTTCTCTTTATCAGGATCCCACTGCCTCCCCCAGTGCTGACTTTATCCCATGCACCACAGGACACCAAGTGACCTGGGTCCCTCGTACAGGCCTTACCGGGAATGTTGTCACCATGGCTCTTAAAGTGTCAGCATGGGCTGAGCACCGATGGCTCCTGCCTATAGTCCTAGCAATTCAAGAGGCTGAGATCTGAGGACTGCAGTGTGTAGTCAGACTGGGCACAAGAGTCCATCAGACTCTTCTTCCAATTAACCATCAAAAGGCTGGGAGCAGGGGTGTGGCTCAAGTGCTGGAGCACCAGCCTTGAGTGAAATAGTTAAGCAGAGCATAAGGCCCTGAGTTTAAGTTTCAGAACTTGCACATGTACACAGAGGGAGAGAGGGAGGGAGGGAGGGACAGAAAGAGAGAGAGAGAGAGAGAGAGAGAGAGAGAGAGAGAGAGAGAGAGAGAGAGAGAGAGAGAGAGAGAGAGAGAGAGAGGAGGGTCCAAAAAGACAGAGACAAGAGAGACAGAGAGAGAGGGAGAGAATCAGCATGGCCTTGGAGAGAGCATGCAGATCATGGTGCCCATTTTTAAGTTCAAATATGAGTTCAAATATCACCATTAAAGGCTCATGAGCATCCACAGTGTGAGATCCAGAACATTCCCTGCCACTTCCCACCAAACCAAACAATTTTCACTGCTATGATTTGGAGATATCATAGTGACCTCTGACTATTTTCCCACGTCCTCCTCCTCCTCCTCCTCCTCTTCCTCCTCCTCCTCCTCCTCCTCCTCCTCCTCCTCCTCCTCCTCCTCTGCCTCTGCATGGAGGCAGCTTCCTTCCCACTCACCCAAGGCTGCACTGGGAGCCCGGCCCAGGCAGTCTTGGGGAGATGCCGGTGCACTGATGGAGAGGCTGAGATGAGCTCGTTGCCATGGCAACTGGCTCCGCGGAGCAGTGAGGGGTATCCAGGGCTCTGAGGTCTGCCTCTGGGCGCTGTGGGGGTGGGTTGTTGACAATGATTACCTAGGAACTTCACTCCTTGGGGAGCCCCAAAGGACAGGGCTGCCCTAACAGGCAGCCATCCAGTGACTGGCTCCATCCCAGGCAAGACTGGAACGGATCATCAGTAGGAGGGAAGATTGGGGGAGAAATTAAACCACCCATGCCAGGCTCTGGAAATAGCCCAAGTCCCACAGGAGGCTTGAGGGGCTCAGAGAGGTGGGGACGGGCCACACCATTCCACGAGGAGGACAAAAGTCTCTGCCCTGACATCTCCCCACACCCACTCTGTGTCTACACCCACTCTGGACTCAGGGGGAGGAGCAGCCTGGAATGGATCGTCTGGACCTCTCTGCTACCCGAGGGCACCTGTGCCATGTCACCATGATCACGTCCAGGCAGTCTCAACCTCACTCCCTGGCCATGCACACACTCCGCCTTCACTTCCTGCCAGCACTGGAATAAGAACTGTAGAATGTGGATTGCTACGACTCGTCGCAGCTAGGGCCAGGCCCTGGGGGAGCTGGAGGAAGGGATCTGAACACACCTGGACTCTGCCTGCACAACCATGGCTCAGGGATACCCCAGGCCCTCGGGCTTGGCTGGAACTGTCCCCTCCTGGCATTCCATGGCAACCAGCTGACCCATCCTCCTACCCAAGGCCCTTGCCTACAGCGCACCGGGAGTTTGGCCTAGTGGTAGAGTGCTTGCCTAGCATGCACCAAGATGGGGGTTCAATTCCTCAGTACCACATGCATAGAAAAAGCCAGAAGTGGTGCTATGGCTGTAGTGGTAGAGCTCTAATCTTGAGAAAGCCCAAGAACAGTGCTCAGGCCCTGAGTTCAAGCTCCAGGATGAGAGAGAGAGAGAGAGAGAGAGAGAGAGAGAGAGAGAGAGAGAGAGAGAGAGAGAGAGAGAGAGAGAGTGGGAGGGAGGGAGGGAGGGAGGGAGGGAGAGAGAGAGAGAGAGAGAGAGAGAGAGAGAGAGAGAGAGAGAGAGAGAGAGAGAGAGAGAGAGATACAATGGGACCTGGCATATTGTATATACGTCTATTTGTTTATTTGAAAAAGAAAAGGTAAGGGAAAACAAGATGAGTGGGAGCGTTAGGGGAGGGAAAGTGAAAGAAAAACATGGGAAGGGGTAACAATGTTCAAGAAGTAATGTACCCACTACCTGATGAATGTAATTGTAACCCTCTGTACCTCACCCCAACAAGAAAATTTAAAAAAGAAAATACAAAGGTAGCACGTAAGAAGATCTTTGTGATACCATCAAAAGACCAGACTTACAAATCATGAGTACAGAAGAAGGAACAGAGATATAAGCCAAAGGCATAGACCATGTGTCCAACAAAATAATAACAGCAATGTCCTGAGCAAAAGACATCATCTAGGGCCAGGAGTTGGGCCTAGTGGTAGAGTGCCTACCTAGCATATGCAATTCCTCGGTAACACATACATAGAAAAAGCCAGAAATGGTGATGTGGCTCAAGCTGTAGAGCTTAAGCCTTGAGAAAGCCAAGGACAGCACTCTGGCCCTGAGTTCAAGCCCCAGGACTGGCAATAAAAAAAAAACAAAAAACTAAAATAAAAAAGACTCCATCTCAGTACAAGGGGCTTCTAGAACACCCCAAGGGTTAAATCAGAAAAGAATCATATGAGGATCAAGGTTCAAAGCCAGCCAGGGCACAAAAGGACCAGAGACTCTTATCTCCAACTAACCCCTAGAAAATGGGAAGTGGGGCTTGGTTCAAGGGTAGGGTGGTAGCCTTGAGCTGAAGAGCTCAAGGACAGTGCCCAGGCCAAGTTCAAGCCCCAGGACCCACAAAAAAAAAAGGAAGAAAAAAAGAAAAGAATCATATGCCCCAGACATATGATAGTTAGAACACCATATATGCACAACAAAGAAAGAATATTGAGAGAGGAGGTAAAGAGGGATCAAAGGGAGCAGGAGAGGGAAAGAGAGGGCGCTTCAGGTGAAGAGAACCAAAGCATGGGTGTATATAGATGTGACACAGAGAAGGGTGTGTGTGTGTATGTGTGTATAGTGCCAGTCTTGAATGAAATAGCTAAAGAACAATGCCTAAGCCATGCGTTCAAGCCCTAGTACTGACATATATGTATGTATATATGCACACACATGTGTGGACAGGCACACAGAATTATTATACAGTTGGTTCATGAGCACACAGGGGTGTCAGTATAGCTCTCTGAATAAGAACTACCACATGGTGCTTTGGTTTTAACCAGGTTATCAGATGGACAGATCCAGAGCATGACCACACGCACATACATATAGGAAGGTGGACATGGGGTGTTTGCCCTGAGACTGGAAGATGGACCCATTAGGAACACTGTAGCTACGCTGAGACTAGAATTTAGACCCATGAGCAAGGCCACTAGTTGACAGCTGCTGTCAATGCATCTCTGTGCAAGAAGAAACAGTCAGAGCCACAGGACTCTGCACTTGCTTTGTTGTAAGACAGCCTTAGCCAGAAGCTCAGGGCCTGCCAGGTCTGTGTACAACACAGCTGGGAGGGATGTTTCCAATGAATACAGGTAGAGTCAAGAGTCAAAATTAGCAAGCAAGATGCCACAGGATGCTAAAAGCAGTGGCCAAACAGAGATGGTTGGGATATCTTTGTGCATTATCACAAGCTGCAGAAGCCTGAGCTAATGGAAGGGCGCTGTGTATGAACTTCCACACCGCCTACACATGCAGACGCAAAGGGAGACCCACCCAGCATTCATACGCTTGTGCTGCCAGCTCGTGGAAAATGCCAGCTCATTGGTTAGGCATGCCCCTGGCCAGCACACATCTGGGACTGCAGCACAGGAGACACGGGAGTGCTGTCTGGAAGAGGAAGCATCCAGGGGAGTCCAGAACCTACCAGGCAGGGAGGGGTCTGCATGGAGAGGCTATGTCAGGGAGCTTGGAGGAGTGTGGCTGGGACAGTGGCTATGGCATCACTGCAAGGGAGGAAACAAATGGCTATTGAAGACTCAGAGTGACGGCGGAAGCCCTGCCTCCCAGGAGGTGCTATAAATCCTGCCCAAGGGAAAAATAAACATTGCCTGCAGTGGAAACCCCAGGCAATGGCTGCTGCACTGTCCTGACATGGAGGCCACGGTAATGGGTATCAAAAAAGGCCTCTGGGGTGAGAGGAGGCCTAGAGTCCCTGGATGGGGACAGGTTGTCCCAGGAAGCATTGGCAGGAGGAGAAGCAGACAAGGCCAGAACGGGGAGGAGGAAAAATGGAGGCTGGGCAGGAAGGAGATACCTGAGCCCATGGCAGGGGCACAAGCTGTGGAAAAGGTCAGATAGGAGGGGCGCTGCTGGCAGGGCGCCAAAGAGGTGTAGGGGTGTCCCTGGTGTGGGGTTTGCTGGGCTGTTGCTGGGCAGTGGCAGAGTGAGACCCTCCTCACACCAGCCCAATCTCTGCCCCAATGCACACACATGCCAATGCCAGGGTGACAGTTCCCGGGTCGTGGGGACAGTGAGGGGACAATGAAGAGGAAGATGACCTAAGAGTCCCTCTGCAAGGGTAGAGCCAAGAAGAGGTAGAAGCTACCCCCACCCAACCTCACTTCTCCCCTGACCACAGGAAGCTGGAGAGGACTTGGGGTCCACCTTCTGCAGGGGGGTTCAGGTGGGTGTTTTCAAAGCTCAGATGACAAGGGGACTCACCTGAAGGAGCGCTGTTCTCTCACAAGAATTAGAGCCTGGGCCACGGCAGGAATGGGAGAGAGCCCTGATGACAGCGATCGCTCTTCCCTCAGCTACCTGATGGGGTGCTGAGGGCCTCTAGGTGAAAGAACCAAAGTCCCATTCCGCCAGCTGGAGTTAAAGGGGCCTCACACCACAACTAAGTCCAGAATGTTCTACACATGTACAACTGTGTCCTTAAGAGCAGTTCCACCACTCAGCTCCAGTTTCCCTGCGTTGGCTCAGGCAGGCAGATTCCAGCTATCCTGCCCGTGAGGCTTTCTTCCCTCAGCTCACCCCTGATCAACCCATAGCCTGGAACCAACGACCTGGCCAGTGGTATGCAAGGGACCATCTCTAGAGCAAGCAGGGGTGTGTGAGAGTAGATGGTGGTCACATGGGTGTGGGGGCTTAAGCCAGAAAATAAGCAACCAGTCCCTGAGTGAGAGCCCACAGTTCTGTTACTTTCAGATGTTCGCTCTGTGTGCAAGGACCAGAGAGAGACACGTACCGTCAAAATGGGTCACATCGTGGCTTATTTGACTTTAGAAGTACATTACTAGCCAGGCACTGGTGGCTCACACCTGTCATTCCAGCTCTTCCGGGGGGTGTGATCTGAGGATGACAATTCAAGGTCAATGCAAGCAGAAAAGTCCACGAGACTCATCTCTAGTTAACCAGCAAAAAGCTGGAAGTAAAGGGGTGGCTCAAATGGTAGAATGCTAGACTTGAGCCAGAGTGGGTGAGATCCTGAGTTCAAGTCCCAGTACTAGTACATGTGCACAGGCATGTGCAGGTACACACACACACACACACACACACACACACACTCTGTACCCCCAGATGATTCTCTGCACTCTCCCAAGTGCATTCTTATCAGACTTAATACCCAAGTTAGTCAGAGTCCCTTGAGGTCTCATCTACCCCTGGGAAGGAACATGACTGGGGTGGTGAGAGCAGGACTTGTGCATAACTCAACAGCACCCCTGCAAAACAGTCTCATGAGGAGACCAGAACTATGGTCTGTAGCAGGTGGAGCTAAATGCCATTTGGAAGTTCTTGGGACATAGAACAAAGTCTTCCTTATGAAAGGTGAAAGGTCTTGGGGAGAGTAGAGTCTTGCCAATGTGTCAGAGTTGTCTCCCCCCCCCCTCTCGCTCCTCTTCCTCCCTCTCTCTCTGTAACGGAGGGAGAGCAGGCATTTTACAAATGGCCGACAGGAGCTATCGGGTCGCAATCTGGCTCAGTCCCTGCACAAGCAGAGGCTTATCCAGTTCAAAGACTCAGCCACTGACTGCAGAACACATTTACACCCTGAAGATCCTGAGGCAGGAGCCAGGAGTTTGGCCTAGTGGTAGAGTTCTTGCCTAGCATGTATGAAGCCCCAGGTTTGATTCCCGGTACCACATACACAGAAGAAGCTGGAAGTACTGCTGGGGCTCAAGTGCTAGAGCTCTAGCCTTGAGAAAGTGTCAGGACAGTGCCCAGCCCTGAGTCCAAGCCATAGGACTGAGCCACTGCTAATCCACTTGGATTTTCTTCCCTGACATCTCTCATCAGACTAAGGTGACCTCCAGGAAGAGTCTGTGCTTGGGTTTCACCCTCCATGTGGTGAGGGCTGAAGACTGCTTCTCCACTGCCATGGTCTGGCTGTCATGAGTACACAGGCCCCACCTGCTGTGGAGAGGCGTCCAGCCTGAAGCCAGGGTCCTGAGTCCGTGGGCACACAGGAGTTCCTGTGATCATTCTGCCCTTTTAAATCTGGAATTCTAACAGATTTGGCAGGGAGGTCTCAGGAGAGCCAGAGAGAGGGAGAGGGTGAGGAAGCGGGAGGGGTGAAGGAGAGAGAGAGAGTTGTGAAGATTTCATTACAACTGTGAGAACTTGGGCTGTCTCCCTGCAGAACAGAGCACTTGACACTGAAGTGGCCCCGTTTGCAAAGTGCTCTGGGTCACCTCTGCAGGGTACAGGGTCAGCCAGCTGGGTGGGGTGGGGTGTGTGTGTGTGAATTTGTAACAATCGCCAACCTGCAAGGAGGCCGTGGAGAGAACTCATGTGCACAAATAAAGCCGCTGCTATGTGACAAGGGCCTGGGCCATCTGCTCCTGGAGTCACCTCCCTGGGCTGGGCCATGCCAGTGTGAGTGGCTTTCATAGTCTTTGCTAGCAGGTGTCCACAGCAAAGGCAGATCTAGCCACCACAGGAGGGCTAGAGGCAAAGCTCTGCCACTCACCTGCCAAATGGCCTGATACGAATGGGGTGTGTGGCTGTAGTGGTGACCCCCCCCAAGTCTCTTCCTGCAGTGGGGACCCCCACAACCCCCTCCTGTGCCTCTCTTCGCCCGGGGGCGGGATCTGATTTATATCCTTGATAGAAAATTTCCATCTGGCCGGGAGTTTGGCCTAGTGGTTAAAGTGCTTGCCTAGCATGCATGAAGACCCAGGTTCGATTCCTCAGTACCACACACATAGAAAAAAGCTGGAAGTGGTGCTGAGGGTCAAGTGGTAGAGCTCTAACCTTGAGAAAGTCCAAGGACAGCGCTCAAGCCCTGAGTTCAAGCCCAGGTCTGGCAAAAAAAAAGAAAAGAAAAGAAAAGAAAATTTCCATCATTAGCTGCCCTTTCTCCAGTTCGGGAAGTTGTTCTATGAATTACTGAATATGGAAAGCCTTGAGTTTGTAGCCAGCTACCCAGAGAGCCAGAGGGCCTGGAGACCTTTGACCCTGTGGCTGGCTGACCTATGAGGTAAGCACTAACCCCAGGCAGTGACTGTCCCCATGGACAATCTCTGGATTATTCCACCAAAAAGAAGGACCTAAGAGCAAGGGTACTTAATAAGCCAAAGGTGGGGATGAAATAGCGGCCTACTGGAGACCCTCCACACTCCTCCTGACAGTGGGAGTGGGGACACCGATGGCCTGGCCCTGGGGCTGAACCTGAGAAGGTGTTGGAGGCCAGGTGAGGCTGAGGATGAGGAGAAGATCAGACAGAAGGGGACAAAGGATGGCCTGGGAAGAAGGGCTCCACTGCCAAGCCACTGAGGCATGGTGTAGACTCTCCCTCACCTGGAATCCAGATCTCAGAACAAGTCTGAAGTCCAATGTATCTCCATTTAATGGTTGGGGAAACTGAGGGCAGGGATGCTGCAGAGAAGGGCCTCTGACCCTCCAGGCTTCAGGTAGCATGGACCACTCAGGAAGACGCCCCCAACTTCCCTCCATGCTGGGAGGGCCCCTTCAGGAAGAGAGGTGCTCAGACTTTGGGGCCATGTCCAGGAGTCAGGCCTGGCTCCTCCCTCAGTGGCTAGACAGCCCCCTTGAGGGGACCTGAAATCGTCACTGGAATGGCCATGTTCTGGAAAAGAGACTGGGGAATCAGAAACCACCAATTAAAAGGCAGAGCCTCAAAGGGCTCCACGCTCTCTAAAGCCCAGAAATGGAGTCAGAACCAGGAGCAGGGAGAGGATTCCAGAGCCCCTTCCTTAGTGGTAAGCTGAGTCCCACCTGTGACTCCTGCATCCTCCCCTGTCCGTTCTCAACGTGGAGCCCTTCGTTTCTTTTCAGGTGGGAAGCCACTTACAAAGCTTTCTGGATTTCCAATTGCTCTGACCAAACAACATTCTTAGGAATTAGGCAACCAATCCAAACACATGGATTCAATTTCCTGGAAACTGAAATGGCTTCAAACCTGACAGGCAAACACTTGGACAGAGGGAGAGAGGGAGAGTGGCCCTCCCTCCCCATCCCTGGAGCCAAGGAGGTGGAGCATGACAGGCACTGCGCAGGCTCTCCCTCTGCAGAGGCCTCTCCCGCTCTTCCTGGAGGCAAAGGGAGGGATTTGAAGCAAATGCTTTCCAATCCCTGCAGAATTTTAAAACCTGGCCTCAACTTCTTGCTTGGGAGCCCAGGGCCTTCACAGAATCATGCCTTTGAATGACCTCCCCACATGGAGGACATGAAAGACAGGACAGGACTCGTAGACAGCTCCCGGTCAAATGGGTTAGCAACCTGCTGCTCTTGGTCCTGGGGGGCTTGGGGTTGGGGAGCAGAGGAGGGGGAGACTCACCAGGGGAACTGAGCCTTAGCTTCTAGTGGAGAGAGGGGGTGAGGAGGAAAAGTTGAAGTAGGGTGCGGTAGTTTAGGAAAATCAATGCATCAGAAGAATTTTATTTTAAAAAATAGTAGCCAGCCCCAGTAGGAAAGTTCATGAGATTCTATTATCTCCCACAAACCAGCAAAAAGCCAGACGTGGGCCGTGACTCAAATGGTAGAGAGCCAGCCATGAGAGATAAAGCCAAGGGACAGCACCCAGGCCCAGATTTCAACTCCCAATATGCTCATGAAAAACAAACATATTAAGCACATAAACATTAAGCATATGGTGCAAATAGATGGATAGATGGATGGGCAGATGGATGGGCAGATGGATGGATGGATGAGTAGATGGACGGATGGATGGATGGATGGATGGATGGGCAGATGGTTAGATAGGTGCATGGGTAGGTGGGCAGGTGGCAGATGTCTGCGTTGAGAAAGGTGTCTAGCCCCTTTGGATAGACTTGTGTAGTATACTCTGGGATTTCCCACGGGAAGTGTCATAGTGCTCAGAGCTCACCCCACGCCTTCAGAGTCCCACTTCCATTTTTCTGTGTGCTTCCCACACAATCCCAAGGTCACTCCTTCACTTGGAAGGGGGTCCTCGGATGCTGGAGGCTGCTTAGCAGGAGGAAGTGCCTGTGCCTTTCTTGATGGGCTCCTGACTCTGACCCCTGACTGACAGTTCCACATCCTGCCCCCCAGCTCCCGACTGGAGTATCCTCCCCGAAGTGTGCCCGAGCCAGGCACTGCACACTTGGACACGTGGTGTCTCCTCATGGTACCCTTTCCTTCCTGATCCCCCTCACACCGTCCTCTGTGGCTTTGTGTTCCAGGGCCACCTCCCTTGTGAAAACCCTCGTGTCAGGGCCTGTGGATGCCATTCTTACACTCTCCAGTGTTGTGAAAATTAAACCAGGCAGTGTTCAACTTCACCTGAAGCTCCTGCAGTGCACCAAGGGGCATCGTGACACCCCTGAGGCCCAAAGCCACAGAGTGAAGAGCAGTGCCAGCATTTAGAGTTAGACCCTTCCCTGCCATGAAAGTCAGGTTTCTCACCACTGTCTGTGTGCTCCTGTAGCTGTGATAGCTTCCAGATGCCTCTAGGTGCTTACTCTGTGCAATGCCACAATGCTTACTGTGTACATTGTAACAAACATGCACACAGTAAGCATGGCTCTATACATTGTAAAACGCACAGAAAATGCTACAATAACTATAATACTTTGTAACAATCAAGAAATACTATAATATCCCCTGTAAATATTGTAACAACAGGATATGCTTCAGTACTCACTAGTACACAATGTCGCAAACATGAAATGCTATAATGCTAGGATACCTTGTGACAGTTACAAAGGAGCTTGTTAGTATAACATCTGATTTATTTGTATTAGTATATGCTGGTATATAGTTTTATGTTGCAAAAATAGGTGTGCTTATTATTTCTCAGCTAGCATCATCTCTCTAAGTTTTATTTCCTCGTTTCAGAATGAAAGACAGGGATGTACCATGGCCCATCCCACCCCATCCTTGAAGAATTTGCTGTAGGAGGGGGGAAAACAAAAAGACCATCCCATCCTATCTTTAACCAATCGTTTGCTTGTGCCTCTTTGATGAGATTTATTCTCTCATTAATCACTGCCCTCTCTTCATTCATGTTAAATATAAAATTGATTAGGAAAGATCCCCATCGTGGTTAAAAAAAATAATTAGCTGCTACATCGTGTTGCCCACAGTGCAACAGAAAGGAGTGATTAAATTAGGAATATTAAAACCCCATTAATCTGCACTCAAGCTCTGCTTGTTCATCTCACAGTGGCACTTATTATTTCTGACACTGAAAGATATTCGAATTACCAGCTGCAACAAGGTCACTCGTTGAAATATGTCAGGTCGGCCATTAGTCAAAGTAGCATAGGCGATCAGAAGTGAAGACTGAGCATGTGTCAAGGAGACCGTCCCTCGGGGACCTCATTCCAGAGGTAGCAGCCACACCTAGAGGGCCCAGGGGTCCAGAGGTCCTCATGGCTTTGATCCGCATGCTCTCTGTCACCTTCTCTGTGTCTGTCACCTGTGGTGACAGGCACCTTGGCTTCGTTTTCTGATTGGGCTTTCTCGGCGGCAGCCCCGTCATGGCCCCTTCTCCACCCCTTCCTCCCCTCTTCTTCCTCTCATCAGCAGGGTCTCCAGTCCAGCCAGCCAGCTGTTGGATGCCGGCGTGTGCCCATCCCCCACTGAGTTCCTTCCACTTTGTATCTTGTGACATCCGTCAACACCCCTGCCAGGCAGCCAGCTCTGGTGTCATTAAAGCGAGTCTATTTAATTCTGCGTCTGCAACCGCTGCTAAGGTCACACACCTGGAAGATGGACAAACTCGTACCTGGCTCCCAGCACCTTAGTCCCAAAGGCTGCGGTGGGCAAAGGCATGCGATGCCCGGTAGGTAGGGTGTCTCATCCAGTCTGTAGCTGTGTTGTCACCTGCTGCTGCCGTGAGAAGTGAATGTGCCCATTTTCTCAGCAAGAGGGTGACACAGTGGGCTCATAGGCATTGGAGGGGACCCTCCATGTGGAGAATTACAGGGCAGTGAGGGAGGATGGACAGAGACTGGGAGCCCTCTTCTCCCACTGAACAAGCCCAGCAGAGACGCCCCAGCCTGCAGGGGCTCCGGGCAGAGGAGGGCAGGGGCCAGAGGGAACTGACTGCTGCCCCAGGACCTGCATGAAGGAATAATGCAGCCTGGAAAATGCAACAGAAAGTCCCTGGTGGGGGAATGGCAGTGCCAATGCTGAACACAAAGGCCTGTCTTTGTCTTCTGGAGGTTTCCAGCTGGGTGTGCCTCAGACAAACCCAGCCCCAGTGCTCCAAGTCAGGGGAACCCAACTCCGATCCTTGCTAGCTGGGTGACCTCGGTGCCTGCCCTTGTTGACTTTGGCCTCTGTTCTCACAACTGTAGAATAAGGCAATGATTCTATTTACTGTGAGAAGTGGATTTGGCATACAATGGGTGCTCAATAAAGGCTCAGTGAGCCTAGATCTCCCTTTCCTTTTATTCTTTCCATAGGGAGGGTCTACAGGCTTGACTAGAGGCTTTTTTTTCTATTAAATTTACACTTTTACTAGAGTATTAAGGTCCCTTCAGGAATAAGATTCCAAAAATCAAATACAGAAAGTGATTGACGGGGAAAATTGGCCTCCATGTCACAAAAAAGTTCTGAGAAGGGACAAAGATGTGGGTCAGCGGTGGAGAGCTTCCTTCGTATGCACAGGCTTCCTGGGTCCGTCCTTGGTGTTGTGGAATTGATCTGCGACGTGCTTGGGGGGGCCGGACAGTGGGTCCCACACACAAGTCACCTCCTGAGCCTTGGAGCCTGCCATGTGGCCTGAGTGAGAAAAGCAGTCCTGCCAATATGGCTACATTAGGGACCCTGAGAGGCGATTATCCCAGATTATCTGCATGGCCTCTGAACACCTTTCCCAGTGCTTTGTGAGACAAATATCCAGAGAAGTAGGAAGCGGCCATCTACCAGGAGAGGACTGATGGGGGTCACACGCTGAGGTTTGCCGAGGCCACAGAAGCTGAGGGGGCAAGAAAGGCTGGCTCTTTCCCAGGAGAATTTTGATCAACAACCTGATTTCAGTTGTGGACTTTGGGGTGTGTATTAACTGTATAGTAGAGTTTCATTGTGAGATCCCCACACTGCAGCATGCACTGCATTTAGAAGGCTCAAGCCATCTTTCTAGGCAAAGTTAACTTTCCTCCACTGATTTTTCTCTAAATGCTCAGTACTGCCTACAACCCAAATCAAGTTGCTGTTTTAAAATTTCAGTGTTTTCAACTAAGGAGACACAGACAGACAGACAGACAGACAGACAGAGTCAGAGACTCTGGCACCCGCGAGTATTTACTTCGTAGCTTTTATTGGCAGGCTTCTGATTCAATGTCAAGCATCTTAAGTCTTGAGTACATCACTCACTAGGGGAAAGGTATCTTAATTTGAAAAGAATGAAATGTGTATACTCTTTATCGACAATGTTTCAGTTTACCATCTCAATGACATGTTATGTTTTGGAACTAATAAATTTGAGATTCCCAAACACCAAGTCTCTTCCTAGGTGATGTGTGCTTGAAGATCATGCAGGTACTTTTCTCTTTTGGGGGGCAGTACTGAGAGCTGAACTGATGATGATGATGATGAATATGGCTTATGATTATTAGGCAAATGCTCTACCACTGCAGCTACATGCTCAACCCACGGCTGGTACTTTCTTTTCGAAGACCATTCATATTGAGAGTTATTGTTGAAAGGTATGTGGCAACAGTTGGTTCTTTCTTAATTCTCACTACTTACCTGCTCATCTAGTGAGATTCTTTCCTGTATTTTCATGATTCACTTTCCTCCTCCTCTGCGTACAGGATTCCTTTGAGTATCTTCTTTAGTGCTGGCTTGGATGGCATGTGTTCCTTTATTTTTTGCTTTTGTCATGCAAGGTTTTGGTTTCCTCTTTAATCATGAAGGATAACTTTGGTGGATCATAATCTAACAGGAGTTACTTCCTTCTGAGAGGTGAATTACATCATTGCATGCCTTCTTTGCCTGTAGAGACATCTACTGCTATTCTGATAGATTGGTTTTTCTTTCTGATGGAGGTGCTTCTCTCTTGCAGCTTCCATTATTCTCTTCTGTTCTGTGTACTTAATTTTTTTTTGTTTTTTTTTGACATTGCTTAACACAGTTCTTATTTCATATTACTTTGCTGTATTTATTTTCCAGAGTATAGTGTTTGCTAACATTAACTTAGTATTGAGAGTTAGTCATGAATTTAACATTGACAGTAGTAAAATATTATTTTTGGTTGAATTTGTACTTAAACTGTATAGCATACCTATTTTATATTGTAGCTTAGGGTTCTTAGCTCTGTTTTGTACTTATTAGATATTTTACTAAGATTCTTGAATAATTAAAACTTTCAATAGAAACATATTTAAGCTTGGAGACAACTTTTACCATATAAATGATATGACATTTATAATTTGTTTTTTGTCTTTTTGTGTACTTAATTTTTAAGTACCCAGAACCTCGATCCTCAGATCTCAGCCCCCTTAGTAGCAAGGATTACAGGGCTGAGCCGCTGTGTCTGGCTAGGTTTTGCCTTTTAATGGTGTCCCTGAGGGCATGTAAGTTCCATTCATATATAAATTTTTTATATTTATTGGAATGCTCTAATTCACCTACTTTGTCTTTGAGCTCTCACATTCTGTCTTTGAACAGTGGATCAAGTTGTTGTTATAATTATTCCTTTGAATTCTTTGAGTTTATGCACTTCTTTTATCAGTAACTTCTGGTGGAATCATTGTGCGTATGTGTGTATGTGTGTGTGTGTGTGTAGGTGTGCATGCCTGAGTGTGTGTGCCTGTGGGTTTTCTAATGTTTCATATGATTCTTATTGGAATTTGTGTAGCTGAGGCCATATTACTGTTGGGGGTTTCAATGTCCTGTGGTCACTCAGTTGAAGTATTCTCAAGTTGTGTTTCTATAGTAATGCTTAGTTGATATGTTTTCTCTTCTCACCAGAAAGATTTCACCCATCACCACCATGCCTGTTACTGCCCAAGACCACCCTCCCCCACTACGTGAACTTCTCAGCCAAACTCACAGCAAACTTCCCCCTCTCTGTCTCCCCTCTTACAGCCATCTCCCACCCAGACACTATGGCTGGGTGATCCACAATTGTTCCTTATTTTTAGGTCCCAGGGTGGCTCAGTCTCAAACAAGACTCCTCAAGATGGCAGCTGGTGATAGCTCTAGAGGTATGAGGAGTACAACAATGCTTTTCCACTGCTAGCCTGCCAGGCCACATCCCAGCACTGGGCTCAAGGCTTGTAAGAAACATGAGCCTAATCTTGGCTGGGCCACTAGGCCCACCTGGCTTACCTCCTGGCTGTGGCTTCAAATTCCCCTACCTCCCACCCTTAGGAAGCCAAGGCTAGGGGCCACAGACTTTTCCGCCTTTTTCTGTTGCCAGTTTCTCTGCGGTTTTAATCTAACATGTCCATGTTAATGATTTATAATTCTATGAAGAATAGGGTGTCTCCTTTGCTAGCCTGACTCTTCTTATTCTCAAAGTCAAATTGACAAAGCTTCTAATCTGCCATCTTGTCCTCCAGAACCTTTATTTCAGACTTCTGGCTCTAGAATTATGGGAGAATAAATGTGTGTGTTTTTAAGCCACTCTGGCTGTGATAATTTGTCACAGCCCCAGAAGAAGCTAAGACAAAGGTGGGGCACCAGTGACTCACAGCCAAGCACTGGTGGTTCACATGTGTAATCCTAGCTAATCAGGAGGCTGAGATCTGAAGAGCCAGGTTCAAAGGCAGCCGGGGCAGGAAAGCCCCTGGGAAACTCTTATCTCAACTAACTTACTTAACACCAGTAGAGAAGCTGTGTCTCAAAGTGCTGGAGCACTACCCTTGAGTGAAAGAGCTCAGAGACAGAGTCCAGGCCCTGAGTTCAAGCCCTGTGACCAACAAAAGGAAAAAGAAGTGGAAACAATTTCATCTCACCACGCAGTCAGGAGACAAGCAGGAGGCAGTACCAAACCCCTGGAGAAGAGGCACGTAGAGTGAGCTGAGTCCATTTTCTCTGTGTCCACCAGTGCCCTCCATCCTCACCCACTGTCATTGTGGTCCAGGCCCCAGATCTGCTGAGCCTCCAGCCCTGTGACCTCATCACCTGGTGGACCAGAGCAGCATGGAAAAACTGATCCTTCATCAGTCCTCTGGGACTATGCATTTTCCTGTCTGTGGAGGGTGTGGCTCCCAGTGGTGGGTGTGGCTTCCAGCTGTGGGCGGGGTTTCCTTGGTGGGTGTGGCTTCCAGCTGTGGGCGGGGCTCCCAGCTCCTTGGCTTCCTGTGTCTAGGTAAGACAAAGGTGTGGAGTTACCAGGGCCCATCCTGGAAAAAAATCATCCCTGGCAATGGAACAAACGCACAGCAGCGGAGTCACAGAGGAGCCTGCTCGAGCACCCTTAGGTTTTAATTAGGTCTAGGAAACTACCACGCCGTCTTCAGGCAGAAAAGTTTATTCCGAACTGCCCAGAGGCCGACACACCAGGCCGGACTGGGGTTCAGTGGAGGGGTGGGGGTGACCACCACCGAGGCGCACAGGACCTCAGCGTCTGAGATCCTCTGGTCCGAAGGAGGCGTGACTGAGCGGTCCAGGATGTGACCTCAGAGAAACCAGCTAATCCTCTCAGTAATGCTGGTGCCTGCAAAGGGGAGGGGCAGCCTGGCTTGGAGAAGAGCAGCCCCCACCCCCCAAGCCTGTCAAGCACCACAATCCAGGCAGGCCTGAGGATGCTGGTGTCAGTGAACTTGTCTTCTTTCTTTTCTTTTTGTGGCTTTGAACTCAGGGCTTCACACTTACTAGGCAGATGTTGTATTCCTTGAGACATCACACCTGCAGTCCTCTTTCCTCTGGTTCCCTTTAGGATAGGGTCTCCCTTTGCCGTGTGGAGCCAGCAGCTGCACCGGCGAGGAACTTGGGGACAGAACTGGGACAACTGTCTTAGCCATGCACCAAAGGAGAAGGAAGTCACAGGGCGGACCCGGGTCCCCTAAGCCTCTGCACCCATAGAGGAGCACCGTGGCAGAAAGTGGGAGGATTCCCTGTGGGTGTGACACCCCAAAGCTGGCAGGGCCCCAAGAAAGCACTTGTGCAAACTAGCATGGAAAAAAGCAAGATGCAACCTCGGGACCCTACCTGCCACAAAACCAGGTATGGTGTGGTGAACTCACTTAAGTTCTCTGGGCTTTATTCTACTCCATCCCACATACCAGTCAAACTCAGCTTCCTGCTTTTGGTCCAGCTCTGGAGGCTTTGATTCCACAAGAAACTCTGGAAAATACAAATATTTAGAGAAAACAGACACAAACCAACTGCTTGTTTCTTGCTCTCTGGTAGGAACGCTTAATTAGGGATCTCTGGTTGGCTGGTTATTCTGATCATAATAAAGAGCTAGGCTTTAAAATCATTTTTGTCTTTGACTGGAGTCTTGGATCTATCAGAATGAAGGGTCAGACACAGAGACAAAGACTCGGGTTCAAAAATGGGCCATTTCCCTTGCTAGCAAAGAGAAGAGAAAATAAAAAGGGAAAGTGAGGTAGAGTCATTAAAATTCTTTCAATGATATTTTCAAGCATTGGAAAGGATGGATAGTAGCTGGGAGCCAGTGGTTCACACCTGTTATCCTAGCCTTTCAGGAGGCTGAGATCTGAGGACTGCAATTTGAAACCACTGGAATGGTAGAACACCAGCTATGAGTGAAAAAGTTCCATGAGAGTTGGAGTACTGGCAAGCCCCAGTACTGGCAAAAGAAAGAAAGAAAGAAAGAAAGGAAAGCTACACAGTACACAGGAGGCTGAGATCCTGAGGACTGTGGTTCAAAGCCAGCCAATGCAGGAAAATCTGTGAGACTATTAACCACCAACAAAGCTGGAAGTGGAGCTGTAGCTCAAGTAGTTGAGCACTAGCCGTGAGCACAAAAGCTCAGGGACAGTGCCCAGGCCGAATTCAAGCCTCAAAATCGGCACAAAAGGAGGAGGGGGGAGAGGAAAAGGAAAAGGAGAAGGAAACTAGCAGCTGAGTTGTGGAAGCTAATGGGAGGCCCACCACCAGGAAGGACCCCATTGCTGGGACCTGCCTGACACCTGCCCCCATCACCAAATCACAGACTTCTCCCAGAGCCAAGATCCCCTTCCCCCACTGCCCCCAGAACTGAATATTCCAGATCAAGCTCTTTATTAACCCCATGTTTGGGGAGGGGGGTAGCACTGAGCAGAGAAGAGAGCCTCATTGGTGTCTTCATCTCTTCCTTGCCACCCCCCAAATCCACTTCAAGCTGGTGACATTTGCAGACCCTGTTTTCCTGGGGGCTCCCTAATCCCTGCAGAATATTAAGGCTGCGTTACTTTATCTCTGGTTACATTCACTTCCATTTTCTTTATGAGTAAGTATTTGGCTAAAAATTAATATAGTGAAGTTGAGAAGAATCTAATGATGGCGGGGGTAGGGAGAGAGTAGTTTCATCTCTGGCTGCTTGGACCCCCGAATAAGGCAGGGTTAATGTAATTAACTTTTCCATCGGATCCCGGGCTGTGTACACACACTGCATCTCCCCACTGGAAACGAGATTAGATTTTATTACTCTATATATCCTGCTTATCTTCACGGTGTCTCTAATATTAGTTCCCACAATGACTTCAAGGCTCTGAGCAGAACCATCTGGTACTGAGCCCGTGCCGTTTATTTAAGGATTTAATTAAATGCTCTAAACGGAGAGCTTCCCCGAATTAACGTTTTAAATGTGACTTATTGCAGGTTTAATATTGTCTTAATGCCAACCTGGGAAGCCCCAGCGCCAGGTTGTTGACGTTCAAATTGAATTCGTTGGGGTGGCTCCAAGGGGACCCATTAATTAATCTAAACACCTAATGGGGATTGGTTCTGACTTTTGATGAAGATTATTTACTGAGACAATTGGCAATGAATAAAGAGTCACAGTAGGCAAATGCTTAATTGAATTCCGAAAAGTCTCATTGCATTGAATATCAGGGATGTATCGTGTAAAAGAAGCTTTGAAATTCCATAAAAGGGGCCATCATTCAATCTTCTTAGCCATGCATTCATGACGGAGCGAATGGGTAATTACGTTTTCCTGGCTAATTTGCTGCTTGCAAAAGAGAGGGCAACAGGTCTGCCTGGCTAATCTGGATAATCACATCCTTGGAAAGAAATTTGAACAAACAGCAACTTGGTCCGTGGCTGGCCTGAGGTAGCAGGATGGCTCTTCCTGACCAGAGGCCCAGCGCCACGTGTGATTACACGTGCACACATGGGCACACACACATGGATACATGCATGCACGCATGAATGCACATGTACACACATGCGCCTACACACCCTCCGCCATCTGGATTGGCCTCTCTGAGAAAGCTGTGCCCTCCCTCTCCCATCCCCATCCCCGGGCATTGCGGCTATACTCTCAAAGCTCTCCCTGGAGCCCTACTTGAATAAGTGGGGACCAGTTTACTGGTCCACTCATGAATCTGTGGCCCTCCACCCGGGCCATGCGTTGAATTGAGTAGCCCTGCCATTTCTGTGTGTGTCCCCATCTCAAGGGCTGTGACCTGCAGTCTGTGGAGAGGGACAATCTTGCCTGCCCCATAAGGTCCGCCTCGGTCCGGCCACCAAGTGCTGATGATTTCTTCCCTGAAAAGCACTGACTACTTATTTGCAGCCATGAGTTAGCAAAAAGCAGGGGGAACACGTGACATCCCTGTCTGCATCCTGTGCAGTCCTCTCTTGGCTGGACACCATTCTCTTTGCAACGACACTGGATTCTGAGAAAGACAGGAGTGGTGCACAAAGTGTTTATAGTGCAGGACCAAAGCTCCACCTAGGGAAAGCAGGCAGCAGAGCCACCTTCTGTCCTCAGTAAGGACAATCCCCTGTCCCTCTGAGGCTGCCCCTGGAGCAGAGTGTGACGCCATCCCCTTGAGTGATGGATGGGCGTCATAAGTACCTCTCTGTAACCTCAGAGAACCAGGACTCCATAACCTCAGAGAACCTCAGGTCACTCAGGCCTCTCCTGACTGGTGCTGAGCCAGTGGTGGACCCTCAGGTAACCTGCCTCCACCGCTGACTGCTGGGATACGCTCCTGAGAGCAGGCCCATTCACTAACCATGCACACCCCTCTCTTCCCACCCACCGTTCTCTGTCTAGTCAAGCCTAGAGATGGTGTCTGTTTCCTGAAGTGCTGTCTTTCCCAGACTGCTAGGCGATCAATCTCCTTTCCGTCCTCCCCCAGGTCCCTCGGTCACCTATATGCCGAGGGGCCTCACCTGGCAGGGGAGTCCCAGGAGGCCTCAGTCCCTGGCCTCCAACACTCAGGCTTCATTTTCATGGAAGGTTTCTGGGATTCTGCTTTTGCCTGCCCTACAATAATGTCACGAGTGGGAGGCTGAAGCAAGAGCGTCATTAACGAGACGAGCCACAGTTCCAGCTACAGAGATTCATCTGACACTACCCCCCCCCAACACACACTCCAAATGTATTTTTTTTTTTTTGCCAGTCCTGGGCTTGGGCTCAGGGCCTGAGCACTGTCCTTGGACTTTCTCAAGGCTAGAGCTCTACCACTTGAGCCTCAACACCACTTCTGGCTGTTTGCTATGTATGTGGTACCGAGGAATTGAACCCGGGTCTTCATGCATGCTAGGCAAGCACTCTACCACTAGGCCAAACTCCCGGCCCCCAAATGTATTTTTTTTAAACCAATTGCAAAATAATAATTTTCCACAAGTACAAAAATTTTTTACAAGTTTCTTGTTCCTGTTAATCAATTTGCCAAGACACACTTCTTTTCATTCCTGGGATGCCCTGTCCATTCCTGTAATGCCCTGTCCATGCCCCATTAGTGGCTCAGTTGAATGGCCCGTCCTCTGCCCATCTGTATGGCTAACTGGATGGGCCCCACTATGTGAATAGGTTTTAGAAATGAGGTGCAGAGCTGGGCATGGTGGCATCCACCTGTAGTCCCAGCTACTTTAAGAGACTGAGGATCACATGGGCTGCCCCAGGTCATTCCCCACCAGTCTTGACTACATTTTAATCATTCACAATATTGTAAATTTATGACTGTCCTAATTCAAAGTGACCTCTGACACATGATTAATAGGCACAGCTAGGCAGATCTGCTTCTAACAGTAGTCACTCAAGACAAAACAAGGGCTGGGAATGTGCATGCATGGAGTCCTGGGTTCAAGTCCTCCGTATCACATACACAGAAAAACCCAGAAGTGGTGCTGTGGCTCAAGTGATAGAGTGCTACGCTTGAGCAAAAGAAGCTCAAGGACAGTGCCTAGGCCCTGGATTCAAGCCCCAGGACTGGCAAAAAATAAAAACAAAACAAATAAAAACAAATGAAGCAAACTGGGCCTACATCTAAATAAAGTTGCCCAGTAGTTATTATTTCTAACAGTATTGAATTGAAGCCATGAGCTGGTAACTCAGGCTTATCCCGGTGACCCAGGAGACTGCCATCTGGCTCTCAGTTCAATGCCAGCTAAGATGGAAAAGTTCCCAAGACTCCATCCCCCAAAATAACCAGCTGAAAGCCAGACTGGAGATGGTGGCAGAATGCCTGCCAAACAGGCACAAGCCCAAATTCAAACCCCAGCACCAAAAGTACCAAAAAAGAGAAACAAATTCCTCACGGGATCCAGTGAAGGGATGGGATTGAAGGTGATGCCTCCTCCACTCCTTAGCTAAGAAGAACAGAACGCTGTCCTCCAGCCCCTCTCAAGCCTTAACATCTTTAATGCGCAGGTCCAATTTTGTGCATGCAACTCCTTAACCATCGCCATGATGCCAGAATGCTCAGGCTTGGGGCCTGCTCCGTGGAGGGCCTGGGACTGCTTTTGTGGGCAGGGCCTGTGTGACCCCGCAGCACCCTGTCTTTCTACCTTCACGTTGCCTGTGTGAGAGCAGAGGCACACTCTTGGACGTTTCTTGGAGCTGCCTACCTCCCCCCCATGTGCTCTGTGAGTGTGCAGGCCTGTGAACTCTTCTGGGCAACCTTTAGAAATGGAGCCCAGACAGAGAGCATTGTCCAGGCCTGGAAGTGGCAGGTGGAGAGGTGGAACACGAGATCTGAAGGAGCCACTCCCTCAGCACTGGTGTGTGATTTCTAACAACTAGAAAACCCCGTGAGAGGCTGCAACAGGCGGACACTAGGCCCCCATGTCCATGGGCAGGTGGGGCTGGTAGAAGGTCACCTACAGATAGAGCAGCTGTGGGCATGGACAGTACCTTGTGCCTGGCCCAGGAGCTGCACTGGGACTGGGTGGGCCTCTGCCAACGCAGAAGCTCCTTTGGAGATGTGCATGGGTGTGATCACCCCATCAGTGCCAGGATGTGCTTTTCCTCCTGGTCCAGCAGCCCTGACAGGGGCCTCCTGGCTCCTCCCACTGCCTGTCAATCACACATAATAAGGAATAAAGATAATTATACATGAATATGCTGTGCTAAGAGAGCAGTGCTCGAAATGCTGGAAGATGACTAAAGCCAGGCAGTGCTGCCCATTCTATCACCCTCGGTCCCCTTGCGTGTGACCACCTCTGAAGGCAGAGCCCAGGGCATATAGCCAGACTGTCACTGAGCAGTGGAGGGAACAATGGTGGGGCCCCAGAGCCACGGAGTCCCTGGTCATCGCCTGGCTAATGCTGTGTTCTCTTCACAGGGGTTTTCTGTTGGACAAATTAGGCTTGGCATCCTCTAAACAAGATTACTTCAGAATTTACCATGGCATGAAGGCAGTGAGGAATGACAGAGGCTCAGACAGGGGAAAGCCACAGGTGCCAAACAGGTAGGGCCCACCTCTCAGCTCCCACAACCAGGCCCTGGCAGGGCCACAGAGTGCGTGTTCACAGCATGACACAAAAACATGACCACAGAACCACACACACCCACACAAATGACCATAGGACCAATGAAAAGATATGGCCACAGATCCAAAGGAAAACCTGGCCACAAAACCAATGAAAAACATGACCCTAGAACCAAAGAAAAACTGCGATCGCAGAATGAATGAGAAACCCCACCACGGAACCAATGAAAAGCCTCGCCAGAGTCCTCACCACACCAACTGAAGGCAGGGGAGTGGTGGGCAGGGGGCTGGGTGGGGATGTGGTGGGCAGGGTCTGCTGTAGGTGGGACCCCACTCGGAGGATCGTGGGTGTCCCCTCCTCTTGGCACAGGGCTCTGCCCAGGAGTGGGCAGCAGGCCAGCATGGCTCTGTGAGAGCCATGCTGCCTGCCCGCCCCCCCCCCCCCCCGTGCCTCCTGGAGTCTATCTCACTCCATTTCCCTCACTGCCAACCTTCAAAATGCCAAATGTTCCCACCTGCCCTGAGGGAAGTAATTTTGTCTCTTAGCCCTGAATGTCACCACAGAAACCCTCTCAGTCCCCACTGACAGATTGGTGTCTCCTCCTTCAGCTTCAAAGGCAAAGGGGGCTCTCCCCCTGCCCAGCCCAGCACAGAGCACGGGGCTGGCTTTGGTGTTAAAACCACAAGCTGCCATTTCCCAGCCTGAAAGAGACATGGGAGATAATTGATTCACACGCAGAAGCTTAACTATGATAAAGCCACACTAGACAAATTTTGTGCAGCTATTTGTTTGTTGTTTTTTTTTTTTTAAAGGTGGGTGCTGAGGTTTAAGGAAAAGGAAAAATGCTCACATTACATTAGCTGAAGAAAAGGCAGAAAACAGTCTGACCACGTTTGTAAAAAACAAAATGGAATTTAGAAAATTGGGAAAGACAGGGAAAATTTCAGACAGAGAGAAAGTGAAGGCAATTGATTTACTTCTTTGTACTTTTCCATTTTTGCTGATTTGCACATTCCTTGAGTGACACACAATTAAAAAGTGTTTAGGACCAGAAGCATAGCTAACTGGTAGAGTGCTCGCCTGGCATGCACAAAGCCCTGGATTCGATTCCTTGGTACCACATACTCAGAAAAATCAGGAAGAAGTGCTGTGGCTCAAGGCGCAGAGTTCTAGCCTTAGGCCTTGAGTGTCCAAGGACAGTGCACAGGCCCTGAGTTCAAGCCCCAAGAATGGCAAAAAAAAAAAAAAGGTATTTTAAAAAACAGAAAGTACAGCCAGGTGCTGGTAGTCATGCTTATAATCCTAGCTGCTTAGGAGGTTGACAGCTAAGAACCTCAGTTCAAAGCCAGTCCACGCAGAAAAAACTATGAGACTCCTATCTCCAATAATAACTACAAGAAAAGAAAGAGAGAGAGAGAGAGAGAGGGCGGGGCAGGGAAGGAGGGAGGGAGAAAGGGAGAAAGTGAAGCCATGGCTTGAGTGGTAGAGCATTGAACAAAAAGGCTCAGGGATAGCACCTAGGGCCTAAGTTCAAGCCCCAAAACTAGCCCACAAAAGAAAGAAAGAAAGATGATGAGGATGGGTTGAGAACATGGCAGCCAGGAGAAGGCAGCTCTTTGGTCCATCTCCAGTGGTTTTCAAGGTACAGCTTTAAATGGAGAAGAAACCTGAGTGGAGGGAGAGTGCTGTGCTAAGTAGCCTGGGCCCTGGGCATAGGCCCTGGGTGTGGGTACTAGGGCAGAGGTGGGGGGCGGTGTTGTTCAGAGCACCGTGGCAGGATGGGTCTGGGGGTGCTGGCTGGCCATGACCTCAGTCCGGTTCTCACGGGTTCCACCGCTGCTCCTCCTGAAGGGGAGTGAGCTGGTTCCACAAGATGATGGGTGAGGCCTGCTTGGGGGTGGTCCTCACTTCACAGGGAAGGGGGGGCAGGGGCCCTCTGTGCTGCCAAGCCCTGCTGTAAAGTCATCCATCCAACCTCGATTTCCTGGAACACAAGGGGATTTGCAATCGCAAAGTGAATGGCTCTGAGCACAGTCACATAGACAGGGAGCTGGAAGCTTCTGGACCTGCTCTCAGCCAACTCAAGAAAGCAGTTTCTAAGTACCCACCCCAGGATAGGAGGGGGAGGGGAACAGGACAGACAAGACCTCAGGGACAAGAAGGAAAATTGTCTAGACACTGGGAGCTCTTGCCTGTATTCCTAGCTACTGTGATCTGAGGATCACAGTTCAAAGCCAGCCAGGCAGGAAAATCCATGAGACTCTTATCTCCAATCAACAACCAAAAAACCAGACGTGGAGCTGTGGTTCTAAGTGGTAGAGCGCTAGCCTTGAACACAAAAGCTCAGGAACAGAGCCAGGCCCTGAGTTCAAGTCCCATGACTGATGGGGGAGCGGGGAGGATAAAAGGCTTCTGGAAGCCAGCTAATATTCTCCAGCCCCAGACCTGGAACCAATGAGCTTCAACTGGGTCTCCTTCCCGGCTGAGGCAGACTGCTCAGCCGGGCTGCACAGTGTGGCAGGGACCCCAAATTGTGCATCTGTGCTGAGCCCACAGGCAGAACCATCGACGGGACAGTGAGATGAAGGCGCCCTGCTCCTTGAAGGCAGGATGGGGCACAGCCTCAAACCCCTACCCCTGCTCTCCTCTGGGAAAGCTACCACCCTGGAGAAGGAGCAGGGGTCAATTCTGGGCACCTGTCTAGGCATCTTCTAGCCAGAGGACTCCTGGGAGTTGAGCTGGTTCACTTGCTCTGTAAATTATTCACACATCTTCTTCCATTCCTAGGAAGCTTACCAACACCCTGAGATTTTTTTCCCCCCTCCATCCATTTTTAAAGGAGGAAAAAAAAAAGGAGAGAAAAATATATAATAAGGTTTCATTAAGAAATTAAGCCGTCCCCTTCCTAAATATTCCATTCTGCATTTATGGCCTCCAGGAAAGGGAGAGAAGGAGAGTCTAACCACTCTGAGAAAGCTGTTCTCATGATCTGCAAAATCGGATGCCCAAAATAGCCCCTCGGTTGCCCCGGCAACTAGCATGGCTCCCTCCCTCCCCTCCTGCCCTCCCTCCCTCCGGCTCGCTCCCTTTGCATATTGCCTTGTATTTCTATCATGTCTTTCCAGGCAGAGTTCATAAACACGGCAGCATAATGAAGCACGTTATCACCACTGACTTACAGCCCAGCTGCGCCCGGAGAGATAGCGAGCGGCAAGCAAATACAATTTCACGCAGCGAGGCCAGCGGATTGATTGGGTGCCCTTCAAATGGGGTGCTACTTCCTTCACTCAGCCCAGATTCAGAAAGAAAGTTGGTCTCGCCCTTCTTCTGGCCCTGTGGACAATCATCAAGGGGTGAATGCCCAGGAGTCTCATTAGGGCTGGAACAATTTTGCCTTGAGACACGGATTATACCACCACACCCGCAGCCCCCATCACCTCCCTCCTCTCCCTTGTCAAAGGGCCCACAGGGCCTTCTTGAATTAATTATCCTCTCTTCCCAAGGATTGACTCTGAGCTCTGGCTAGGGCCAGGGGGGCAGGGCAGGCTGGGGCAAGGATGAAGAGCCAGACAGATTTTTCTCATCTTTGCCTGGCTCTTCTGGGGTGTGTGAGTGTGTGTGTGTGTGTGTGTGTGTGTGTGTGTGTGTGTGTGTGTGTGTAATTGAGGGGTTAATGCAAGAAGAGTGGGCACTCAGCCCTGCCTTGGAGAGCCACTTCTGTCCAGAGAGGAAATTTTTCTTCTTGCTTTGGCTTTTTTATGCCTGTACTAGGAGGCCTGAGTGCTATTCCTGGTTCTTTTGCTCAAGCCTAGGGCTCTACTACTTGAGTCACAGCTCTATTTCCAGTGTTTTGGTAATTAATTGAAGATTAGAGTTTCACAGACTTTCCTGCCTGGTCTGGCTTCGAACTGTGATCCTTAGATTTCCATCTCCTGAGTAGCTGGGATTACAGGCTTGAGCTTCCAGTGTCTGGCTGAGCAGACAGTTTTAATATCCACAATCCAATGGCCCTGTGCGGATCTCAGCCCACATGGCTGTTCACTTTCAGAACTTTAGAGTTTTCAGTGCTGGGGATGGACCCCAGGACCTCGTGTGTCCTGGAAGTCTCTCCCACTGAGTCATACACAACCCCGAAAGGCTCGCCCAGATGGCTAGCCTGGGGTGGGGGTGGCAGACTAGCAGAATGGCCAGCCATCTGGGCTTCACCCAGTGGCTAGGTGAGGCGCAAGCCTGGGGTAGGGGACAGGAAGCTGGTGGCCTAGCTAGCCACCAGGGCTCTGCTATGATGGCTAGCCTGGACACTAGCCTGGGATGGGGGGGGCAGCAGGCTGGAGGCCTGGCCAGCCAGCCTAGGTGCTAGCGCAGGGTGGAATCACCCAGTGGCTAGGCTTTAGCCTCGGTGGGCTAGCAGCCTGGCCAGCCATCCTGGCTTAGCCCTGGGCATGGCCAGTAGCTAGGAGCTAGCCTGGGGAGGGAGCAGCAGGCCAGCAGCCTGGCTAGCTTTGCCCAGTGACTAGTGCTAGCCTGGGATGCAGCCGACCGGTGGCGAGGCCCTATCCTGGGGTTGGGGAGGCAGGCTAGCAGACTGGCCATCCATCTGATGGCTAGCCAGGACCCTGGCTTGCCACCCCCTCCTGAGGCCAGTGCCAAGGCTAGCCACAGGCCGAAGCCCAGATGACCAGCCAGGCTGCTGTCCTGCTGTCCCCTCCATAGGATAGGGCCTCACCACTGGCCATGCCCGGATGGTCAGCAGCCAAGGCACACCGCTGGATGAAGCTCTGGATGAATAGCCAAGGCCTGGCCTGCCGTCCCCTCCCCAAGCCACTTCTGGCTTTTTCTGTGTATGTGGTACTGAGGAATCGAACCCAGGGCTTCATGCATGCTAGGTAAGCACTCTACTACTAATCCCAGCCCAATATACATATTTTGAGGGACACAAACATCCAATAACAGGGACCAGAAATTTATTTATTTATTTATTTATTTATTTTGCCCCCTTCTCTTTCTGGCCCCGCTCGCTCCGGCCCCGCTCGCTCCGGTCAGGCTCGCTCCGGCCTCGCTGGCTCTGGCTCGGCTCGCTCCCGCACGCTCCGGCCCCGCTCGGTTGGGCTCCGCTTGCTTGCTTTCGCTCTCTGTCGCTTGTTGCAGTCTCGTCTCTGCCACTTCCGGCTTGGTTGTGTATGTGGGATACCGAGGAATCGAACCCGGGTCTTTGTGCATGCTAGGCAAGCACTTTAACCGCTAGGCCAAACTCCCGGGCCTGGGACCAGAAATTTATGAGGAAAGCACCAAGGACTCTGATAGCTGCTTGCCTTACCTGGAGACGTTTCTTTCAAAAACCCGTGCTTTCTGTCAGGTCTTGTGAGTTTTCTTGTGCGTTGAGGATAATGGGTAACTGGTGAGCAGGGTGAGCTGCTGGTTTTGGTGTGTATGTGTGTGTATTAGGGCTTGAACTCAGGGCCTAAGTGTTGCACTTTGTGATTTTTGCTCAAAGTTGTTCTTTTTTTTCTCCTTCTTCCTCATCCTCCTCTTTCTCCTCCTCCTCTTTCTCCTCCTCCTCTTTCTCCTCCTCCTCCTCTTCCTTCTCTTCCTCCTCCTTCTCTTCCTTCTTCTTGTCCTGGCCTTGAACTCAAGGCCTGGGCTCTATCTCTGATCTTCTTTTGCTCAAGGCTCATTCATGCTCTACCACTTGAGCCACAGCTCCACTTTTGGTTTTTTGTTGTTGTTGTTAATTCATTGGAAATGAGAGTCTTATGGTCTTTCCTATCCAGGCTGGCTTTGAACCGTGATCCTTAGATTTCAGCCTCCTAAGTAGACAGGATTACAGGCATGAGCCACTGGCACTCAACTCCATGTGTTTTGAAGACATTATGCCACTTGCCCAGTGTTTCACAGTAGGCAAAGGAGAAGAAATTAGAGAAATGTGGAGTCTACGTGTGCCTGACCATTCTAGAAAGGACATTAGATGACTGAGGCATCTAAAAAGAGCTTGAAAAAAATGAGGAACAACAACTGAATGCAATCTGATCCGCAGACAAAGTTTTATTCTGGAAATTCCCTCTCAATTCAGTTATAATCAAGTACCTTTTAATAACTAATTGTGCCGAGTGATTCACACACTCAAGCCAAATTAAACAGATCTGTCCCCAAGAAACTGACTCTTGGGTCCATGAAGAGTTAATGTTTGAATGACAAACTGAGAACAAGAACATTGAAAAGCCAGATAGAATATTTACCTGGTCTCAGGCCGGGAGTTTGGCCTAGTGGTTAAAGTGCTTGCCTAGCATGCATGAAGACCCGGGTTCGATTCCTCGGTACCACATACATAGAAAAAAGCCGGAAGTGGTGCTGAGGCTCAAGTGGTAGAGCTCTAGCCTTGAGAAAGTCCAAGGACAGTGCTCAGGCCCTGAGCTCAAGCCTAGGACTGGCAAAAAAAAAAAAAAGAATGTTTACCTGGTCACCTGGTCTCAAGGCATTGGGCTTTTCTGCTTCACAGAACAGGCATAGAAGGAAAAGAAAGAAGACTTCCTAGGATAAGGAATTGAGATTAAAGTGAAGGAAAGGCCAATGATGGATGTCGCTTTGAGTTTCAATGGAGAGACCTAAGATGGATAGGCCGGTAGGGTGGGACTGGTGCCAGCCTAAGTCTTAGCTGGCCTCCTGCCCAGGAATGTACCAAAGCCGCCAACCAGCAATGGAACCCTTGTCCCACCCGATGTCAGTCATTTACCACAACTATCTCTTCCCCTCAGCAGGCCCGCCCACTGCCGGGTCTCAAAGACTAGGCTGCACATTCTCCCCCTCCTTTTTTCTTTTCCTTCCTTCTTTCTTCTCTTTTTTTCTTCCCTTTTCTCTTTCTTTCTTTCCTGTGCTGCTACCAAGGCTTAAACTCAAAGACTTGCTGAGCTTGTTCTGCTCAAGGCTGGTATTCTACCACTTGACAAAACTTCCACTTCTGGCATTTTGCTGGCTAGTTGGAGGTAAGAGTCTTGCAGATTTGTTTGCCCAGGCTGGCTTCTTAGCAGAATCCTCAGATCTCAGTTTTCTGAGTAGTGAGGATTTACAGGTATGGAGTCACTACTGTCTGGCTTGCAAGTTTTCCCCTCGATTGATGTAAAAGATCAGCCCTCTTATCTCCTGGAAGAGACTCTCTCTGTGCCCTGTACAGAATAATGAAGGCTGTCTTGTCAAGATAGAGCCTCGGCCTAGCTTTGTAGAGGAAAATTCCATCAGCGCCTTCCATTAATATTTCCTCTTGACTTAGTTTAATCTGCTTAAACTACAGCAATAAATCTGTAATATCTCAGAAGTAAGTTTCACTGCCAACAACTCCATTCTCTGGCTTTTGTTGCAGTGTATTTCATCGCAGGGTTTCATCTTCAGGCTCAGTCAGAGAGGGAGTTAGAAGATATCTCCCTCTGGGGGGTGTGGGGGGGAGGGTAATGGGTACCAAGACATGTGAAAGGGTATCAATGTATGTGAATTAATGCACCTTCTATCTGGCAAATATCATGTAATCCTTTTACTAATTACAATTAAAAAATTAAAAAAAAAAAAAAGAAGATATCTCCCTCATCATTCATGACCATATACCACACAGCCAGCTTCAGGGATTCCCCATTATTTTAACTGATTTAATTCTCACAACAGCCTATCATTCTGCTTGGCAGGTAAGGCACACTAGTAACTTCTGGCAGAGCTGATGTTCAGAGCTAGCTGGGGGATTCCAGAGTCACTGCTCTTAATACTAACCTATGTTATCTCTAGTAGAAATTCAGGGTGACCTCTGGTGGTCATTTGGTAACATTACAAGGACACAACTTTAAGGTAAGCCAGGGGGCCAAATTGGCACCAGCATAGCTGGTAGGACATGTCCAAGCCCTTTGAAAATAAACTTAGATTGCAAGGGAGGAATAACTCTGGCCTTAGTTTGTCCAAGCCATAGTAGTTGCCCAGTAAAAGTGCTACATCCTTCCCAAAAGCCTTAAATCAGGATTGGTTTTTGTTAAGTGGCCCAAGATAGCTTCACATTCACTATGTAACCCAGGCTGACTTTGAAATCACAAGTCTCCACTTCAGTCTCCTGAGTGTTAGGTGTGAACTTCCATGTCTGGCTTGAGTCTAGAATTTTAAGTAATTTTTTTTTTCTTTTGCCAATCCAGGGGTTTGAACTCAGGGCCTGGGCACTGTCCTTGAGCTTTCTCAAGGCTAGAGCTCTACCACTTGAGCTACAGCACCACTTCTGGCTTTTTGTATGTGTATGTGGCACCGAGGAATTGAACCCAGGGTTTCATGCATGCTAGGAGAGTACTCTACTGTAGGTCATGCTCTGGGCCACTTAAGTTTTATTTACAAAGAACTTGCTTATAATATTATCTCTAGAATGTCCCCCTAAATAAATTCTTCTTTCCAATCTCCTGCCAATCAGATGTTTTCTTTAATCAAAATGTTAAGACTTATAAGTAGCACACATCTACAATCCTATGAAGATAAGGGTCTTCTCATCCTCTCTGGGAAGTTACAGAATTAACATTTGCATCAGGTGGTAATGGTACTGGAGAGTTCTTAATTCCCTTCTGTAAAGGTCTTTTGTCCTTTGCACTCTGATGTGTGTGTGTGTGTGTGTGTGTGTGTGTGTGTGTGTGTTCTGGTCCTGGGGCTTAACCCAGAGTCTAGTCACTGTCCCTGAGCTCAAGGCTAGTGACTTACCACTTGAATCACAGCTCCACTTTCAGCTTTTTGGTAGTTACTTGGAGATAAGAGTCTCATGGACTTTCTTTCCTGGGCTCATCCTCAGGTCTCAGCCTTCTAAGTAAGCTGTGTGTAAGCCACTAGCATCTGGCCCACGTGGTTTTTGAAAGGTTTCTTTTCTTTCGGGGCATCAGATAATTTCTGATAATGAAACAATGTAGTAAGCATAACAAAATATTTACCTCAGATCCTGTGATTATAATTGTTTAGTGCCCTTTTATGATCCTAATGATAACTGAGATCACTCGAGAACACACTGGGTCTGTCATGGTCCCAAATGCTTGGTGTGCATCCTCTTACTTGTTTCCCACATACCTAAAAGCTAGCCAGCCTTATACCTTTGTTATGGCACAGAGCAAGGAACAGGCTCAGAGAAATAAAAGAGTTTACTCATGATCACATGATTACTACATGATAGAATCTGAACTTGAATCCAGAAAATTGACCAGCAACTCCAAACTGCTTCAAGAGACCCCATGGCTTCTCCTAGAAGAAAGGCAGGTAGTTATCATGCGCGCAAGTGCCCGTGTGTGTGTGTGTGCAAATACTAGGGCTTGAAATCAGGGCCTGGGCACTTAGCTTTTTTTGTACCTTAGTATTTTTGCTAAAGGCTAGAGCTCTACCATTTGAGCCACAGTTACACTTCCAATTTCATTTCTAGTAGTTAATTTGAAATAAGAGTATCACACACTCAGGGCCGGGAGTTTGGCCTAGTGGTTAAAGTGCTTGCCTAGCATGCATGAAGACCCGGGTTCGATTCCTCGGTACCACATACATAGAAAAAAGCCGGAAGTGGTGCTGAGGCTCAAGTGGTAGAGCTCTAGCTTTGAGAAAATCCAAGGACAGTGCTCAGGCCCTGAGCTCAAGCCCAGGACTGGCAAAGAAAAAAAAAAAAAAAAAGAGTATCACACACTTGTATAACAATACTGGCTTAGAACTTCAATCCTCAGAACTCAGCCTTCTGTGTAGTTAGGATAAGAGGTGTGAGCCACCTGTGCTAGGAACATTTTAATCTTTTTACATTTTATTTATTTATTTATTTATTTATTTATTTATTTATTGCCAGAGCTGGGCTTGAGCTCAGGGCCTGAGTACTGTCCTTGGGCTTTTTCAAGGCTAGAGCTCTACCACTTGAGCCTCAGCACCACTTCTGGCTTTTTTCTATGTATGTGGTATGGAGGAATCGAACCTGGGTCTTTGTGCATGTAGGCAAGCACTCTACCACTAGGCCAAACTCCTGGTCCATTTTAATCTTTTTGATGGAGCACTTAAATGGAAGGTCAAAGGGTGAACAAATGCAGCAATGGATGGCACTATCTGGACACTGTGTTAAAAATGAACAATGTAACTTGTAGGTGGGGATGGGAGGGGAAAACTGGGAGAGCAAAGGGAAGGGGTAACATTTTCCTAAATCTTTATCTGACTTGTGAAAATGCTACCCTCTGTATATTACCTTTACAATAGCAATAAATAAAAATAAACTTATATGATGTAATACTTCAGAAAGCAAAAAAGAAAATTACCCAGTTGGCCCTTCCTAATTAATTTAACATATGTTGAATATATAGATGCATATGTAATATACAGTCATCCATCACTTAATGACAGGGGTATGTCTCGAGAGAAGCATCTTAAGGTGATTTGTGTTGTTGTGTAAACATCATAGAGCATTATACTTACACAAACTTGCATACTGTAGCCTACTATACACCTAGGGTATATGGTAAAGCTGTTGTGTTATATTACTGATGAAATACTATTGATTAAAATATTATTTTTTGTCAGCTGTGGGGCTTGAATTCAGGACCTCGGTGCTGTTCCTGAGCTCTCTTCCTCAAGGCTAGCATTCTACCATTTTAAGCCACAGCACCATTTCCAGTTTTCTGGTGATTAATGAGAATTAAGAGTCTCACACGGGGACAGGAGCGTAGCCTAGTGGTAGAGTGCATGTCTCACATGCACAAAGCCCTGGGTTTGATTCCTTGGTTCCACATACACAGAAAAAGCTGGAAGTGGCACTGTGGCTCAAATGGCAGAGTGCTAGCCTTGAGCAAAAAGTGTCCAAGGACAGTGCCCAGGCCCTGAGTTCAAGTCTGACTGGCAAATGAAAGAAAGAAAGAAAGAAAGAAGAGTCCCACAGTCTCCCTCAGATCTCAGCCTCCTGAATAGCTAGAATAACAGGCATGAGCCACCAGCACTCAGTTAATACAGGCATCAGTGGCTTTCTATGTAGGCTAGATTTACCTGGAACTCAGCATCCTCCTGCCCCAGCTTCTCAAGTGCTGGGGTTACAAGCATGCACTGCCTTGCTTAACTATTTCAGAAGTGTATTTTTATAAGCATCACAGATAAGAAGCAGCTAGAGTGCTGGCTCTAGGGAGTGTGCAGGACTGGACCCTGGGACGCAATCATCCTGTTCAAGCATTTTCTGACGGTCGTGTCCAACCAAGTAGGGATGCAACTGAAAAACAGGTAGGCAGTGTCGCTGCCCTCCTGGATTGTACAAGTCTGGTGAGAACATTCCTGCTCTGAGTCACTGCCAAGCTCTTGACCTGGACAAGGAACTTCTGTTCCTATTTCTATAAAATAAATGTGATTAATAAATCTGCAACTCGAATTCCCCACCTTGAGTGTATCCCCCTGCCAGGGAGGAGCGGGCGAGGCCTTCCTGGCCCCGTGTTACCACAAAGCCGACAGCAGAGGTCGCTGTTCAGACACTGCTGCCGCTCGCCTTTCGAAGATGTTTGTCCCTCGCCGCCCGCCGTCGTCCGGGCTGCCGCCGCCGCCGCCGCTACCGCCGCCGCCGCCGCTGCCTGCAAAACCCGAGGAGGCGGAGCTGGTGCCGTTCGGGCCCCGGAGCAGAGCGGCAGCCGAGGAGGCGGCGCGGCGGGCCCGGGCGGCGGGAGCTCGGGCAGAGCGGCTGGAGAGGCTGGCAGAGGTCGCGGTCGACGCGGCGAGGCGGCGGGGCGGGCGCTCCGGGCGGTGCGGTCCATGCGTGCGGGCCGAGCCCGGCCCCCGAGAGCCTCGGCCATGAAGAAGGACGTGCGGATCCTGCTGGTGGGAGAACGTGAGTCCGCGCGCCGGGCCGGGCCGGGCCGGCCTGCCTGCCTGCCTGCCTGCCCTCCTCCCGGCGGCCCCGGCGGCCCGGGCGTCCCCGGCGTCCCCGGCCCCCGCGGCCCCCGCGGCCTGCCGTCCTCCGCCCCGGCCCCCGCGGCCTCCGCCCGGCCCGTCCTCCGTCAGTCCCCGGGGGCGCGGGGCGCCGACCTCGTGGACTCGGAGGGCGAGGCCCGATGGCTGATTGTCGCCGGCTCGTCCCTTCTCCTCCCGTGCGCGGCCCGGGCGAGGGCGGGCGGGCGGGCGGGGGTGGAGTGGCGCCGCCTCGCCCGCGCGAGGCCTGGGCTCGACGCTCCGGGTCCGGTTTTATAGAGATTAACCACCAGCACACCGGGGGTGGAGGATGGGGGGCCTAGGGCGTGAGCCGAGACTCGAGCCCGGGTCGTGGTCGTGCTGGGCCGGCGCTCTGCGACCCGGCCACCCTCCAGGCCAGAGCCCACCCGCCACCCCCCGCGCTTACTTTTGACTATTGCCCCCGAACTACTTGGTGGTTAATTTGAAAACTCGAGTAGGGGCCGGGAAGGTGGCGTGGTGGTCGAGTGCTCGCACCCGAAGTCCCGGGCTCGATTCCGGCAGGGATGCTGTGGCTCTAGTGACGAGAGTGCTGGCCTTGAGCGAGGGGAGCTCAGGTCCACACACACAAATGCAGGTCGGCCTGCCGGAGACTCCAGCGCACCCGCAGGCGTCCCTGGACAGTTGTACCCGTCCAGTTACTTACTGCCTGTAAGAAGAGGCGAAAGCTTCTGCAGGCAGGTTGCCCTAAGGTCAGAGCAGTAAGGGATTTCTGGACATCACCGTGCAAATTGTGTCCGTCGTTGGAACTAAAATGAGGTGGGCTGTGGAGGGCTGGCTTTATTATTGTTCAAAGTAGGTTGGTTCAGCCAGGTGCGGGTGGCTCACACCTGTCGTCCTGGCTACTCAGGAGGCTGAGATCTGAGGATCGCCGCTGAGAGCCAGCCTGGGCGCTAAACTCAGTGAGACTCTTGCCTCCCATTAACCTCCAGAAAACCGGAATTGGCTCAAGGGGCAGGGCAGCAGCCTTGTGCGGAAGCGCTCAGGGACAATGCCAGGCCCAGAGTGCAAGCCCTACAGCCCCCCCCCCAAAAAAAATTAAAAATGAAAAACCAAAGCACATTAGTCAATGCCCTATTATTGCTGCACTTCAGCTTCTTTCTGGTTAATTGGAGATGAAAGCCTCAAGGACTTTTCTGCTGGAGCTGGCCATCTTTACATCTCAGCCTCCTGAGTAGCTAAGATTACAGGGGTGAGCCACCTGCACCTGTCTCCACTCTCCATCTTGAGCGGCCCCTGAAGGGCAATCCCATGCACTCCCAAGGAAGAAAATAACACCTCAAAAAATTATTTTCTGCAGTGTTCTTTGATACTAACATTTCAGTTCTGCTGGCTAGCTGCTTGGGGAAATACTCCTTAGAAATCAGAATTTGGAAGTAAAGTTTGTGAGACATAGTTTACTTTGCAGTTAAGAATTTTAGATTATTCTTTTTTCGGGTGTGAGGAGGGATCCTAAGGACTGAACCCAAGGCCTTGTGCATGCATTCAAGGCAAGTGCTCCCCCACTTAAGCTGCAACCCTAACACGGAATTTTACGTTTTATTTATAATTTTATCTATAGTTTGCATGGAGTTTTTTTTTGACAAAGTTCAAGAAGGTGTTATTAGCTTATGATTCATGCTGATACATTTAGAGCAAGACTAGGGAAAGTGAGCAGATGACCCACTTTAAAAACTGAGCCTTGGGCCGGGAGTTTGGCTTAGTGGTTCAAGTGCTTGCCTAGCATGCATGAAGACCCGGGTTCGATTCCTCGGTACCACATACATAGAAAAAAAAAAGCCAGAAGTGGTGCTGAGGCTCAAGTGGTAAAGCGCTAGCCTTAAGAAAGTCAAAGGACAGTGCTCAGGCCCTGAGCTCAAGCCCAGGACTGGCAAAAAAACAAAAACAAAAACTGAGCCTTATGGTATTACGGTTTATAGATACGTTACTCTTACGTTAATTATTAAGAGCCTCACAGGCACTTTCCTGCCCAAGCTGGCTTCAAACTGCCATCCTTAAATCCCAGCCTCCTGAGTAGCAACGATTACAGGCGTAAGCCATTGATGCTCTGCTATGAGTCATATTCTTTACAAGTGAAAGCTGATAAAATTATATGAGAGTTTTCTGGTGATGGGGAGGAACTTGACGGAAGAAAAAGCCTTAGGGTTTTATATTATTTGCTATTTCTTTGCTTATTTATTTATTTAGACAGTCTCACTGAATAGCCCAATCTGGTCTCAAACTCAGGATTCTTCTGCTTCTGTCTGCTGGGATTATAGGCATAGACCCCTATGCTTGGCTCAAAAGCCCCAGTTTTTGAGGAAGGTTAGTGGTGAGAGTCTGCAGTTGTAGCTTCTCAGGATGCTGATGCAGAAGAATAACCAGCTCCAGGCAACTTAGTGAGACTATGTCCCAAAATAAAATATAAAAAGGCCTAGAGGGGCCTGGAGTTTGGCCTAGTGGTAGAGTACCTGCTCAGCAAGCACAAGGACCACATCCATAGAAAAAGCCAAAAATGGTGCTGTGGCTCAAGTTGTAGAGCTCTAGCCTTTGAGAAAACCCAAGGACCTAGAATCATGAGATCTTGGATTCAAGTTACTCTTTCTACTATCACACATAAAAAGGCTAAGGCCAAAACTTTAGGCCACCTACCGTGAAAGCAGATACAGCATTATACTTAATTGAAACTTTATTATTATTATGTTTTTTAAATTTTAGTTATTATCATTATTATTATTTTTTTTTTTTTGCCAGTCCTGAGGCTTCGACTAAAGGCCTGAGCACTGTCCTTGAGCTTTATCAAAGCTAATGCTCTACCACTTGAGCCACAGCATCACTTCTGGCTTTTCTGTTTATGTGATACAGAGGAATCAAACCCAGGGCTTTGTGCATGCTAGGTACTACCCTCAGCCACACTCGTGGCCATTATTTCAATTGTTTTAAAGGTGGGTATTTTGGGGGGAGATGTTTGAGACTTTAGTTTTTGAGACAATATAAATACTTGTCAGATGTCAGATTCACTGAAGTACTTTAATACTAGGTTAAGCATATTTGTGACCGAGACTATTTTAATACTAATCTATGGGTTTAGTATCTCCATTGCTAATATTGGATTACTGTGGTAGTCATTTTGAGTTGCTGCTTGCGCCTTTGAATGAATTTAGTTTTCTCTTGTTTGAAGATGGTTAACTGAGGGGCAGGGAAGAGCAAACAAAAGCATTCTCTTTGGTATTGCGATTTTAAAGTGCATTTACTCATTTTCTTTCATTACATTTTACTGTGGCATTACATTTTCGGTGTCTGTCACTGTAACAGCTTCACTCACTGAAGTTCTGAAGTAGCTTTGAATGGTTTCAACATTCTCTTGCAAAACCCTTACATGGAACTGTTGAAATGAATCTTTTCTTGGCCTACTTCTGATCCATCCAGGCTTTAATGCTACAATTATGTTATTTAGTGCTTAGATCAAAGAAGTTAAGCTGTCTGTAAAATTTTAAGATTTTTGTTTTCAGAAAAGGCAAAGTACTTTAAATATTATTCATATCTTAGCTTGATTAGTAACATAACAAATACCATTCACACCAGATCAAAAGTCAGTTGCTATTCTTACGACAGCCAAGTGTTGGTGACTCACACCTGTAATCCTAGTTACTCAGGAGGCTGAGATCTGAGGATCACAATTCAAGTTAGCCAGGGAGCTGGGTGGGAATGTGGCTTAGTGGTAGAGTGTTTGCCTAGCATTCATGAAGCCCTGGGTTAGATTCTTCAGTACCATGTAAACAGAAAAAGCCAGAAGTAGCATTGTGGCTCAAATGGTAGAGTGCTAGCCTTGAGCAAAAAAGAAGCTCAGGGACAGGACTGGCAAGAAAAAAAAAATGCCAGCCTGGGTAGGAAGTCTGTGAAGCTTATCTCCAATTAGCCATCAAAAAACTAGAAGTGGTACTGTGGCTTTCAGCAAAAAGACCTTAGAGACAGTGTGTCATAGGCTCCACGTTCTTGCCTCATGACCAATCTCAGCCGGTGTGTGGTGGCATGAGCCTATCATTTCAGCTCTGCAGGGAAGTACAGGTGGGAAGATGGTGGTCCAGGCTAGCCCGGGCATAAACTTGAGATCCTATCTTGAAAGTAACATAAAAGAGCTGGCAGAGTAGTGGTAGAGCATCTGCCCAGCAGGTCTGAAGGCCTAAGTTCAAACCCAAGTAATGTCAGATTGCCTGATGGGAACTAGATTTTTTTTTGCCAGTCCTGAGGCTTGAACTCAGGGCCTAGGCTCTGTCCCTGAGCTTCTCTGTGCTCTCTACCACTTGAGCCACAGTGCCACTTCTGGCTTTTTCTGTTTTTGTGTTACTGAGGAACTGAACCCAGGACTTCATGCATGCTAGGCAAGCACTCTACCACTAAGCCACACTCCCATTCCTAGATTTGTTTTTAGTATGCTTAACAAAAATATATTTGTTGCCAGGCTCAGGCTTGTAATCCTAGCTACTCAGGAGGCTGAGATCCGAGGATCGAGGTTCAAAGCCAGCCCTGCACGAAAGTTCATGAGGCTCTTACTCCAATTAACCACCAGAAAACCGGAAGTAGCTCAAGTGGTAGAGCAGGAGTCTTGAGCTGAAGAGCTCAGGGACAGTGCCCAGAGTTCACGTCCTGCAACTAACAAAACAAAAACTTGTTACAATAGAATTATGATGAGTCTTATTATCCTTTCATCCAAACAATGTAAGCAAGTGCATACTAGTTTTAATGAAGTTTTTTTTTGTTTTTTTGTTTGTTTCTGTGTGTGTGTGCTATCACTGGGGCTTGAATTCAGGGCTTGTGCTTTTGCTTAGCTTTTTCATTCACATCTATTTGTGTCATACCTTCATTTCTGGCTTTTTGCTGATTAATTGGAGATAGGAATCTTTCAGATTTGTCTGCCCGGACTTGCCTTGAGCCACAATCATCACTTCTCATCCTCCTCAGTAGCTAGGATTATGAACCACCAGCACCTACTAAGAAGTTTTGTTTTGTTTTGTTTTTGGTTTCTTTTTTTTGTTTTTCCAGTCCTGGGGCTCAAACACTTGGGGCTTGGACACTTTTTGCTCAAGGCTAGCACTCTGCTACTTGTGTCACCCCACCACTTCCAGCTTTTTTTGTGTTATGTGGTACCAAGGTGTTAAACCCAGGGCTTTGTGCATGCTAGGTGAGGACTCTACCACTAGACTATGCTCCTGCCCCCCCCCTTTTTTTTTAAAACTGAAATTTCGATATATTTGTTTTCTACTGGTGGAAGTCATTAAGAAAATAGAACTGAGTTAGGCATCTATGGCTTATCCCTGTAATCCTGAATACTTAGGAGGCTGAGAGCAGAAAGATTATGGCCTCAGCTAGCCTGGGCCAAAAAGTTCATGAGCCCTTTAATCTGTAGCTGGGAACAGTGTGGCATATACCTGTCATTCCAAGCTATGTTGGAGCCTGCTACTATGATGATTGCATTCTCATGCTAGCCTTGTCAGAAAAGCCCAAAAGATTGTCTTCAAGGATGGAAGCTGCATGCAGTGACACATGCTATGTTCCCAGTAATTGTGAGAAGCATAAAGTAGCCAGATTACAGTCCAAATCAGAAGCTAGACTATCCTTTAAAAAAATAAGAACAACCCACTCCCCCAAAACAACAACAAAACAGTGCTGGTAACTCCTTCCTGTAAAAGGTTTGAAAGGCTGAAATCTAGTCAAGGTGCTGAATGAAATCAGGATTGTGGTTCCAAGCCTGGATAGAAAAGGTCATGATTTTATTTATTTTTGCCAGTCCTGGCCCTTAAACTCTGGATCTGGGCACTGTCCTTAAGCTTTTGTGCCCAAGGCTACAATCTTCCACTTGAGCCACTGCTCCACTTCTGGAGTGTGTATGTGTATGTGTGCATGTGTATATGTGTATGTTGAATTGAAGATAAGAATCTCATGGACAAACCAGGCAAGTGCAGTGGCTCACGCCTGTAATCCTAACTACTCTGGAGTCTGAAATCTAAGAATTTCTGTTCTAGGTCAGCCTGGGCACTAAAGTCCATGAGACTCATCTCCAGTTAACCACCAGAAAACCGGAATTGGTGCTGTGGTTCAAAGGATAGGGCGGTAAGCCTTGAGCTGAAGAGCTCAGGGACAATGCCTGGGCCCAGAATTCAAGATCCACATCCAACAACAAAAAAGAATCTCTTGGACTTTCCTGCCTGGGCTGGCTTTGAACTCTGATCCTCACATCTCAGCTTCCTGAATAGGTAGGATTACAAGAGATAAGTTATCTCCAGGCCAGGAGTGTGGCCTAGGGGTAGAATGCCTTGAGATAGCTCATGGACAGTGCCCAGGCCCTGAGTTCAAGCCCCAGCACCAGTACCAATAAATAAATAAAACTAAAGTCCTGCATATTTTAACTGTTCCAGGAAAAAAATTATTCCCATTGATGAACAAAATCCTGTTTTCCCTTATTATACAGATTTTTATATTTGTAATTATAATGTAAATATCAAATGTGAAGCATATTTTATAATAAAATCTATAATTTATAACAAATAATCAAATATAGAATACAATACAAATTTGTTTTATATATTTAATATAAATATGAGCATTAATATGAAAGATTAAAAATTGCTTTTTAGACATACTATATTCTCCAGTCTATTTTCTATTCATTTTGCATGAGAAATACTGAAGTGATCTACTAAAAGGCCACAGTTACCCCCAAAGGACAGAGTCTGATCCAGTTCAACACAGCATACGTCTTGTCTGAGACTCCATGCTTCTAAGTAGGTCATCCATGGAAAATATAATTCATTACTATAGAATGAATTATCTGGGTTTATCCAGGCTACAAACTTCTATGTCTTTTCATCACGTTCTTTAGGCATTGATACAGCATCAAATTCCTGATACTCATATAGCAGAAATAATATTCTGCAGTTCCAATTACTGCCCTACCTGCTATATTGGCAATTTTTCTTACATTCAAGTAGCAAAAGAATCTATTCATTTTATCTGTTTATTTATCAAGAAGCCTTTTTGCCCTTCCTAAGTAAGTATAATTAGAACACAGTGAAGGGAGTAGGGTGACTATGGAGTTACATTTTTTTTTTGCCAGTTGAGGGGCTTGACCTCAGCGCCTGAGCACTGTCCTTGGACTTTCTCAAGGCTAGAGCTGTACCCTTGAGCCGCAGCACCACTTCTGGCTTTTTTCTATGTATGTAGTGCCGAGGAATTGAACCCGAGTCTTTGTGCATGCTAGGCAAGCACTCTACCACTAGGCCAAGCTCAACATTGGTCTCAGGGAAGATTTCATTGACATTATGCTTGTGATATGGCCTGTAGACAAAGCAGTCTCACATCTATAACCTATCCCTCTTCTTCAGATGTATAATTTGAGTTGGAGCAGTTTAATCTTTATTTTACTTTTTTTTTTTTTTTTTTGTCAGTCCTGGGGCTTGCACTCAAGGAGTAAGCACCATCCCTGAGCTTTTTGCTCAAGGATAACCTTCTACCGCCTGAGCCAGAGCTCCACTTCCGACTTTTTCTGTGTAGGTGGTACTATGTATGTAGTAGAGCAAGCACTCTACCACTAAGTCATATGTCCAGCCCTCGTGTGTGTGTGTGTGTGTGTGTGTGTGTGTGTGTGTGTGTGTGTGTGTGTGCGTGTGTGCGTGTGGTGATACTCAAGTTGAATTTAAAACCTTTTACTTAACTGGATAGGCACTCTTACCACTCAAGCCACACCCCTCCTGGCTTGGCTCACTGTAAGGTAATACTTTTGCTTCTGTCATCATAATCATGTGGAATTATTATGGATGTTAGGAAGAGGACTATCGTAGATAGGTGAAAGACTTAAGTAAGGCTGCCAGCGAAGGCTACTGTTCAGATTTTTTAAAAAGCTGTGAAAAGTTAAGTACAATTAATTAAGGTTCAGGTATTTCTGAATCTTACATTGTCTTTGTTCTTAGATGAAAGTCCCTGTCAAATCGTTTTTCCACACACACAGTTAAAATAGATGGAACTTGTGAAATTTATCATTTCTAGTGATATACTACTAACGTGTATATTTTCTTAAATTACACACCTGTTTTCCAGATGTGCTGAACTTAATCATACAATGTGTTTACATTGTATCTAGTACTACTTTTTTTTTTTTTTTTTTTTGCCAGTCCTGGGCTTAATCTCAGGGCCTGAGCACTGTCCTTGGACTTTCTCAAGGCTAGAGCTCTACCACTTGAGCCACAGCACCACTTCTGGCTTTTCTATAGATGTGGTACTGAGGAATCGAACCTGGATCTTTGTGCATGCTAGGCAAGCACTCTACCACTAGGCCAAACTCCTGGCCCTTAAATTCATTTTGTTTAAAGTAGTACTAGGGCACGAAAGTCAGGGTTCGATTCCTCAGTACCACATACATAGAAAAAAGTCGGAAGTGGTGATGTGGCTCAAGTGGTAGAGCTCTAGCCTTGAGAGAAGCCCAAGGCCACTGCTCAGGTCCAGAGTTCAAGCCCCACGACTGGCAAAAAAAAAAAAAATTTAACTTTGATTTCTTGTTAAAAAGTGAGGTTAGGCACAGTGGCTCATGCCTGTAATCCTAGCTACTCAGGAAGCTGAGACCTGAGGATCAAGGTTCAAAGCCAGCCCGGGCACAAAAGGACCTGAGACTCTTATCTTCAGTTAACCTCTAGAAAATGAGAAGTGGGGCTTGGCTCAAGGGTAGGGTGGTAGCCATGAGCTGAAGAGCTCTGGGACAACTCCCAGGCCCGGGGTTAGTGAACTGAAGAGCTTAGGGACAGTACCCAGGCCGAGTTCAAGCCCCATGACCCACAAAAAAAAAAAAAAAAAGTGAGGGGCTGGGAGTTTGGCCTAGTGATAAAAGTGCTTGCCTAGTGGCCTAGTGATAAAAGTGCTTGCCTAGCATGCACGAAGACCTGGGTTCGATTCCTTGATACCATGTACTTAGAAAAAGCTGGAAGTGGTGCTGAGGCTCAACTGGTAGAGCTCTAGCCTTGAGAAAAATCCAAGGACAGTGCTCAGGCTCTGAGCTCAAGCCCAGGACTGGCAAAAAAAAAAAAAAAAAAGAAAGAGAGCTTTGAGAGTCAATGACAACTAGAGGTTATACTATTTATAGTAAAAGTTGGCTTCTGAATTTTCTGTGCCAGGCCTGTGTTCATTTTAACTCATCATCACAAAGTATTATTGTATATTTAGTGTATGCTAGGTATTCTGATTTTCTCTTTGAAGTAATCAACCACTTTTCTCCCTCTTCAACTCTGTTCTCTTAACCACAAAACTATTTAGCAGCTTTTATTCCAACCCGATTATTTTGTTGTTTGCCTGTCCTGGGGCTTTAACTCTTAGCCTGGGCGCTATTCTGTAATTTCTTTTCCTCAAAGCTAGTTTGTGCTCCACCACGTTAGCCACAGCCTCACCATTAGCCTTTTATGAGTCACTACTTAGAAATAAGAGTCTCATAGACATTCCTGCCTGAGCTGGCTTTGAACTGTGGTGGTCTTATTTCAGCCTCCTGGGTAGCTAGGATTATAGGCGTGAGCTACTAGCACCCAGCTTGTTTGGTTTTGTTTTCGGTATCAGTTCTGGGGCTTGAACTCAAGAGTGTCCCATTCTTGCTTGGCTTTTTCTCTCAAAGCTGGCATTCAGCCACTTGAGCCACGTCTCTACTTTGGGCTTCTCACTGTTTATTTGGAGATGAGTTTTATGGACTTTTCTACCAGGACTAGCTTTGAACCTTGATTCCTAGACCTCAGCCTCCTGAGTAACTAGTATTGTAAGAGAGAGCCACCAGTGCTTGGACTTTTGATTGAATGGGTTGTAAACATATAATAGTGAAATACCCCTCTGGCTAATTAATTAATTAATTAATTAATCGAAAAACAAGTACCAGACCCTACTTGAAAAATAAACTGAAGCAAAAAGGGCTTGAGTGTGGTTTAGTGGCAGTGTCCTTACCTGAGTTCACACTCCAGTGCCACTACCAAAAAAAAGAAAAAAGATAAGAAGATAAGATAAGAAAGAGAAAAGCTTAGGAGATTGGAGGCATGGCTCAGTTGATAGAGTGCCAGCCAATGTGCAGAACCATCAGGTACTGAGTTCAAGTCTTGTATCCAACCTGAAAGAATAAAAGAAACTTAGAAGGTGGAAGTAATTTCCCTAGTAATAGTGCTGAAACTGTCGTGCTATTATTTGTGGTGTTGGTCGATTAGTGAGGGAGAATGGAAAGTTAGGAACTGAGAGGGATTTCAGTAAAGCTATCACAATCAGAGAAATGGGCAAGCAGAAGGGAATGAAGGACAGTCACTTGAAGATGCTGGTAGTCCCAGCCCGTGGGAGGCAGGTGGGATAAATACTTGAGTTTAAAGCTAGACGGGACCAGGTAGAGTGCTTCCCTAGCATGCACAAAGACCCGGTTCAACTCCTCAGTACCACATTCATCGAAAAAAGCCGGAAGTGGTGCTGTGGCTCAAGCGGTAGAGCGCTAGCCTTGAGAAAGCCCAAGGACAGTGCTCAGACCCTGATAAGAGTCTCATGGACTTTAGAGCCTAGGCTGGCTTTGAACTTCGATCCTCAGATCTCTGCTTCCAGAGTAGCTAGGATTACAGACGTGAGCCACCACACCCAGCTGTGATGGTGTTAAGTCAGACATTTGTGCATCAACCTCTGAAGGGCTGGAACTATAGCATGCAGCGTGTTTAACCCAGAGGACATTTTCTTTTTCTCTTCCCCTCTCCCTCTCTTACATTTTCTTCCTCTCTCCTTTTTTTTTTATTGTAATTAATAAAAGGGTTACATGATATTTGCCAGATAGAAGGTGCATTATCCTCTCTTCTTTTTTATTAGGGCTTGAATTTAGGGCCTTGAACTCACTCAGCTTACTCAGTTTGCGCGTGCTCTACCACTTGAGCCATGTATTATCACTTGAGTCTGAGTTTTTGCTGATTATTTTTGGAGATGGAATCTGATAGACATTTCTTCCTGGGTTGTTTTTGAACCACAGTCTTCTGGAGCTCCTGCATAGCTAGGATTATAGGCATGACTTGAAGAAGGATTTTTTTGTAAGTGGTGGTACGGGAGTGTAAACTTGGTGTTGAGCTCTTGCTTGGCTTTTTCTGCTCGTAGCTGGTACTTTATTACTTTGAACTATACTCTCACTTTAGCTTTTTTGCAATTTTTCTTTCTCCTTGCCTAACCAGATTTGTCTGCCTCAAGTAGCTTCACACCTTTGATCCCCAGCTCTCAGCCTTCTGAGTAGCTAGGAAAACAGATGTAAGCCAGCAGCATGTGGCTTGAATACACACTGTTAAGTATTGTACTAGGCTTGGATGCCTTCAGTTTTAGCTAACAAGTAACATTCCCTTCTATGACAGCTGGATTTGAGCTTTGTATAGAACCTGGACACTCCAATAAAATCATTATTTTTCTTTTCACAGCCAGAGTTGGAAAGACATCACTGATTATGTCTCTGGTCAGTGAAGAATTTCCAGAAGAGGTAAACATTTTGATTTCTTTTTTATACTCAAGATTTTTTTAAGTAAAAGTAAGTTAAAATAAAATATACTCTATCTTTATTTGCATGTGTTTCCTTTCAGCAATTATACCTTCCCTTTTTCTTATTTCTTTTTTTTTTTTTTTTGTGCCAATCTTGAAGGTTGAACGCAGGGTCTGGGTGCTGTCCCTGAGGTTTTCTTTTTTTTGTTGTTCAAGGCTAGTGCTTTATCACTTGAGCCACAGCTCTACTTCTGACTTTTTAGTGGTTAATTGGAAATAAGAGTTTCAAAGACTTGTGGCCAGGAGTTTGGCCTAGTGATAAGACTACCACATGCATCAAGAAAAAAGCCAGAAATGGTGCTGTGGCTCAAGTGGTAGAGTGCTAGCCTTGAGAAACTCAGCCCAAGGGCAATGCTCAGACCCTGAGTTCAAGCTCTAGGACTGGGGAAAAAACAAAAACAAAAAACCTGTTAATGCTAAATAAATAAATTCATTAAAAAAAAAAAAAAACCCAAAACTTTCAAAGACTTTGTTGTGGTGGCTGGCTTCCAGGGGTGATGATCAATCTCAGCTTCGTAAGTAGCTAGGATTATAGGCATGATAGGAATAAAGGTGCCGGCCAAAGAACTGTAACATTTTAAAAACAGTTTATAAAGGTCATCCTTAAGAAAGAACCAACAAGGCCAGAGTTTGGCCTAGTGGTTAAAGTGCTTGCCTAGCATGCACGAATACCCGGGTTCGATTCCTCAGTACCACATACATAGAAAAAAGCTGGAAGTGGTGCTGAGGCTCAAGTGGTAGAGCTCTAACCTTGAGAAAGTCCAAGGACAGTGCTCAGGCCCTGAGCCCAAGCCCGAGACTGGCAAAAAAAAAAAAAAAGAAAGAGAGAACCAATAAGATCAAAGTTTCACTTATGTCTTTTTGCATTTCCTGCCTTTAACTTTACCTAGAATATATTTATCTTCTTTAAAAGATCTTTTTCTGGGTCTGGGAGTGTAGCCTAGTGGTAGAGTGTTTGTCTCCAATGCACAAAGCCCTGGGTTCGATTCCTTGGTAGCACATACATAGAAAAATCTGGAAGTAGCTCTGTGGCTCAAGTGGCAGAGTGCTAGCCTCGAGCAAAAAGTGTCCAAGGACAGTGCCCAGGCCCTCAGTTCAAGCCCCAGGACTGGCAAAAAAAGAAAGAAAAATCTGTTTATTTGTTTTCATCCTGGGGTTTGAACTCAGGACCCCCATGGGCGCTGTCCTTGAGCTTTTTGCTCAAGGCTAGTGCTCTACCACTTTGAGCCATAGCATCACTTCTGGATTTCTGGTGGTTAATTGGAAATAAAAGTCTCGTTGACTTTCCTGTCTGGGTTGGCTTTGAATCGTATCCCTCAGATCTTAGCTCTTGAGTAGCTAGGATTACAGGTGTGAGCTACCAGCTTTATTTTCTGTTTTTTGTTTTTTAACACAGTGCTGAGGATTGAACCATAGACCTTACAATACAAGACAAGGTTCCTTTGAGCCAGAGTGCAGTCTCTGATGATCATTGTGGATTAATATAGCTCCTCATTTGCAAAATGTTTTAAATCCTAAGCTGAAACAATGTGATGTCTGAAACACCAGATTAATTTAAAAATTGTTTTGGTCTGTAATAAGCCTTAGTATGTTCTCTCCTTGCAGAGGCAGAAATTAGCATTTCTTTTAATGGAAAAAATATTTTTGTTTCTATTTATATTGTTTAAAACGTATGTTTTTATTCCAGTTTTATATATATTTGCATCATTGGTAAAGCATAAAAATAAGCATTTAAAAGTATAACAAATACTTGTGAGACTAGCTTTATATGAAAGATGTTAAAAACCTTGAGACTATACAGAATTCTTTTTTTTTTCTTTGTTTCTAAACAAAGGTTCCTCCTCGGGCTGAAGAAATCACCATTCCAGCTGATGTCACCCCAGAGAGGGTTCCAACACACATTGTAGATTATTCAGGTAACGAATGAATGGCCTCTTGTAAGTGATGCCGTTTTTCAGTAGTCTGAAAAAAGACTGTTAGAGAATTTTTTATAAACATTCAGACAGAGATGGTCCTTTCTGAATTGTAGTATATGATCCTTTCCTATTTCTGCCAACCTGTACTGTCCCTCACTTCCATTTATTCTCTGTCCCCAAAATACTAGTTGAGTTCCACAATAATGTGAAATAAATTGGAATAATGAGAAGTAGATAAACCATTACCCCCCTAAAATGTTTTCAGAGAGAAGTTCTGAGTCAACTTTGTTTTTAGACATCCAGGCACACACATAATTTAGAAAGAATTTTGAATTAGGGATTTATTAGTAGGGGCCAGGAGCATGGCCTAGTGGTAGAGTGCTTGCTTAACATGTACAAAGACCCAGGTTCGATTCCTCGTTCAGTACATACATAGAAAAAGCCAGAAGTGGTGCTATGGCTCACGTGGTAGAGTACTAGTCTTGAGGAAAGTCCAAGGACAGTGGTCAACCCCGAGTCCAAGCCCCAGGGCTGGCAAAAAAAAAAAAATTGTGTGTGTGTGTGTGTGTGTGTGTGGTATCTGGTCACCTGTGTCTCACACCTGTAATCCTAGCTGCTGAGATATGTATCAGCCTGGGCAGGAATTCTGTAAGGCTCCTTTCTCCAAATAACCACCTGCCAAAAAGCTGAAAGTGGACTGTGGTGACCCACAGTTTTGTACATTACCTGTGGCCATTAAACACTATAATATGACTATTCTAAAGTGATACATGCTATTAAGTGTAAAATACAACTGGGTTTTAAGTACTAGTACAAAAAGAAAGAATGTAAAATTTCATTTTTTTTGGCGGAGGGTGGGGGGAGAGTGAGTTGGTCATGGAGGTTGAACTCAGGCCTGAGCACTGTCCCTGAGCTCTTCAGCTCAACGCTACCACTCTACCCCTTGAGCCACAGCATCACTTCCGGTTTCCTGGTGGATAATTGGAGATAAAAGTCTCATGGACTTTGGTACCCGGGCTGGCTTTGAACCTGATCCTCAGATCTCAGCCTCCTAAGTAGCTAGGATTACAGTCGACATAAGCCACCTCGCCCAGCTCATTTTTCTTCAAAATTTTTAATCTGCTGGGTGTGGTGGCTCACACCTGTTGTCCTAGCTACTTAGGAGCTGAGATCTGAGGATCAAGATTTAAAGCCAGCCCAGGTACAAAAGGACCTGAGGCTGTTATCTCCAATTAACCTCTAAAAAACAGAAGTGGTGCTTGGCTCAAGGGTAGGGTGATGGCCTTGAGCTGAAGAGCTCGGGAACAGCGCCAAGGCTGAGTTCAAGCTACATGACCCACCCCCCAAAAAATTTTTTTTTAAATCTCTCTCTTTCAGAAATCTAGGAAATTGGATTTATCATCCTTTTTGTTTTTTTGTTTTGATTTGTTTTTTTTGTTTGCCAGTCTTGGGGCTTGAACTTAGTGCCTGCCCTCTGTTCCTACGCCTTTCTGGGTGCTCAAGGCTAGTGCTCTACCACATGAACCACATTGCCAATTCTGGCTTTTTCTGCATAGCTTATTATTTTCCTGCCTAGACTAGTTTTGAGCCATAATCCTCAAATCAAAACTTCCTGAGTAGCCAGCAGTTTGGCCTAGTGGTAGAGTGCTTGCCTAGCACGCACAAAGACCCAGGTTCGATTCTTTGGTACCACATACATAGATAAAAGCTGGAAGTGATGCTGTGGCTCAAGTGGTAGAGCTGTAGCCTTGAGAAAGTCCAAGGACAGGGGCCGGGAGTTTGGCCTAGTGGTTAAAGTGCTTTCCTAGCATGCACGAAGACCCAGGTTCGATTCCTTGGTACCACATACATAGACAAAAGCTGGAAATGGTGCTGAGGCTCAAGTGGTAGAGTGCTAGCCTTGAGAAAGTCCAAGGACAGTGCCCAGGCCCTGAGCTCAAGGCCAGGACTGGCAATCAATCAATAAATAACCTCTCTAGTAGCAAGGATTAAAGGTGTGAGCCACCAATGACTAGCTATGTCATCCCATTTTTTTGTAAGTGTATGAGTAATATGATGATATGCACAAGGTCATTTGCAGGTCTAAAGGAGATGCCTGTAGCATCAACTAGTTTTTTTCAAGACATATGTACCATAGCTAGATGTAATTCTCCAGATGCTTTCCTTTTAAGAAAAGCAAAGCAAAGCAAAAGATCCTTGAAGTTAGGAAGCATGTCTTTTAGATTCTTTAAAAAAATGTCACCTGGGTACAGTGGCTCACCCCTGAAGTCCTAGCTACTTAAGAGGCTGAGATCTGAAGATCGTGGTTCATAGCAGCCCAGGCACTAAAGTCAGAGACTTATTTCCAGTTAACCACCAGACAACCAGAAGTGGTGCTATGGCTCAAAGGTTAGGGTGGTAGCTTTGAGCTGAAGAGCTCAGGGACAATGCCCAGCCTCCTCCCACCCAAAAAAATCCCATCGCTAGCTTGCCATAATGATGAAATAGTAAGTGGTCAAATCAATTAATTGCATTTGATTAAGGAAGGAAATAGTGGTTGCTCTTTAAATGGAAAAAGGATCCAGGTGATGTTTCCCCATGCCTGTAATCCTAGCTACTCAGGAGTCTGAGATCTGAGCATCACAATTTGAAGCTAGTCTGGGCAGTAAATTCTGTGAGACCCTCATCACGAATTAGCCACCATAAAAAAAAAAAAAAACCAACAGGATGTGGAGCTGTAGCTTCAGGTGGTAGAGTGCTAGCCTTGATCAATAAAGCTCAGGAACAGTGCCCAGGCCCTGAGTTTAAGTCCCAAGACCAGCACAATAAACAAACAGGGCAAGGGCAGGGGTATATTTGTGCATCCTGTGAGGTTGAGTACTATGCAAACTATCAGTTTGCTATGGTTAGGCCACAGCGCCCATGCCTCCATTTCATTTACCCAGACAAGGAGTGAGTATCCCTTCCTTTAGGCGATGAGGAAAAGGTGGCCCAGAGAGGTGAATCAAGCAGCTTTGCCCAAGATCATATAATAAGTGTATGACAAAGACTCACACTCAGGCTAAGTCCAAAGGTTTCCTTACCACACTACCACATGCTCTTCCCGAAAGGCATCATTTTGCTTACTAAGGCTATCTGTCTGAAGTACTAAATAGAGTTTGGGGAAAAAAATCAGACCAGGTTGCAGGCATTAGGATTTCCAGGTAAATCACCATCTGTGATTTACTCCCTGATATGACTGGGAAACTATTTTGAAGTATCCCATGAATTTTTCAATTGGATGCATGTTGAACTTTTAATTATCTAATATTTTTGATTAAATAAAAATTGGTTTTACCTGCTTGTTTTGTCGTTGCTTTCATTGTATCTGTTGGGCAGCACTACACTAGAAGTTGAGACAGCGTGACATACTTTGTGGTTCAGTCAGTCTTATAGCTAGCTTCATTTCCAGTTTCCTGCCCAGCATATGTAGCCACATAATTAGTTCATTTTCAGTGTTTTGTTTTTGTTTTGGCTAGTCCTGGGGCTTGAACTCAGGGTCTGGCCACTTCCAGCTTTTTCTGTGTATATATACTGAGGAATCGAACCTAGGGCTTCATGCATACTAGGCAAGCACTCTAACATGAAGCCATGTTTCCAGCACATTCGTTTCAGTGTTAACCCACCAATCACTCAGAATTGTAAAGATATGGACAATTATTTAACAAAGTATAAAATAGTATTGAACAGGTTTTGTGTGAAAATAACACATTTAGCAGGGAGCAGGGGTATGTAACCTCTTCATAGCTGCGTTCCTGACCCACGTGCATGCCATTTGCTTATGGGATTACATGTTCACTTATTGAGAGCAGTTATGGCCAGAGATAAGTGCTAGAGAAGGAATTCTTGATTATTCATGGATATGCTATAGTTTGCTTTTGAGCCCTGGTTATTATTACTCCTGCTATCTTTTTTTTATTTTTGCTAGTCCTGGGACTTGAACTCAAGGTCAGTGAACTGTTCTTGAGCTTCTTTTGTTCAAGGCAAAGCACTACTGCTTTAGCCACAGCACCACTTTGTGTGGTACTGAAGAATCGAACCCAGGGCTTCATGCACACTAATAAGCAAGCACACTAATCCACGTTCCCAGGCTTCAGCGTGGTTTTGTTTGGCCATGACCAGGACTCAAGCTGATGCTTTCACTCATCCACTAGAGCTCTAGGAAATGAGCCACACCTCCAACACGTCATTTCTGTACTTTCCTCTTTTGTCCAAAACTGGAATGTGAACGTGTTATCTGACGCTGCTCATGGACAGATATCTTTACCACCTGAGCCCGGCCTCCACCCCGCTACTTACTCTCTAGATCTTTACTCTGCCCAGATTCTCTGGCATTTTGGACTCTATATCTACAGATTTTTTTTTTTTTTTTTTTTTTTTTTTTTTGCTATTGCTAGGACTTGAACTCAGGGTCTAGGCTCTGTCCCTGAGCCTCTTTGTGCTCAAGGCTAGCGCTCTACCACTTGAGCCACAGTGCCACTTCTGGCTTTTTCTGTTTATGCAGTAACTGAGGAATTGAACCCAGGGCTTCGTGCATGCAACGTAAACTCTATCACAAATCTACATTCCCAGGCCTTATGTCGATACAGTGTCTAAGCTTCTCATTGTAAAGCCCTGTCTTCTGTCTTGGGTTGCTGATCTCTTTTGCTTGACCTGTTTGAACTATGGATCAGATGCTGACCTAGATTTATCTGACAATGCCCCTGCCCTTCCCTGACTGAGTTATCCTCTTGTAGACATGTCTTTCATTGCTAGCCAGCTTCCTTATCTCAAAACAACTTTTTCTTTCCCTGACTTGCCCTTCTCTCTGGTACTTAGGCTGGTTCTATACAATATTGTTTTCTTAGGTGGATATTACATAGCCTCTTGTTTGTTATAAAAAATATTTTTAAAATCTGATTTTTTTTGTCATTTATAGAAGCAGAACAGAGTGACGAACAACTTCATCAAGAAATATCCCAGGTAAGATTTTTAAAAGTAATTGTAGAGTTTAGTTTAGTTGGTTTGTTTTTTTTTTGAGGGAGAATAATATTATGAATCTACTATTTAGATTCTCTCACCAAGAATTTTCAGTTCTTTGTTGTGATTGTTGATTTTGAGTACTTTTTTATGAGAAGATTCATTGTGCAATATATATATATATACATACAATATACATGGATCAAATTCATTCCATCTATTTTTCTTTCTTATTACCCCTCCTGTTTTTGTTTTGTTGTTATGTTTGAGTAACATAGCATGTTTATTAGGATGCTAGTATAAGAGAGAATCGGTGGACAGCTAGTAGAGGAGAGTTAGGACTGCTGCCGCTGCTGCTTCTGTTTTAACTGCATAGAATACAGGGTTTTGGACAGGCTTTTATGAGGTTAGTGGGATTTTGATTTGTTTTCTGTCTTATTTGTGGACTCTTATTGACTGCCTTTTATCAGACCATGCTTCAAATTTTGTGTGTGCCTGAGAGCTCGGTTTTCCTATCTGTGTTCCATCTGGCCCATTTCAAAGGTTTGACTTTCTTCCTCATTACATCCTACCCCATTTTGTGCACTAGACTCGCCTACGTTTTTGCCTGGACTTGATATTTCTCTGTGTACCGTGTCCCCTTAAATGAGGGTGTCCTCTACATCCTCCTTCACCAAACACAACCAATCCTCGTTTTAAGATAGTTTCTTATAACTGCGTTGAGCTTAGTAGAGGTGTTCCTGCCTGCATATCTGTTGTTCTGGCAGACTCTTATGGAGTGGTCCTTGGGGACACAGCAGGATCTAATTGAATTTCAGAATAAACTTGTATGGAAGCCAGGACCATGAGATTTTGGTCTAGATTTTCCAGAACATTTTTCAAGAAACATGTTTTTGTAAACCAGGAAGAAGCGATCGTTTCCCTAATTCCAGTCCTTTCTAATGTAATACCTAGGCCTATTAGGAGTGGAATGAAGTAAATATCCTTTTATTTTAAAGTTGATTCTGTTTTGTATTTATATATGGGGAGTGGCATCTTGATTTTTTTTTTCTCTTTCCTTTTTTTTTTATTTTTTATTGTTGTGGTAAGGCATAGAGGGGTTACAGTTACATTCACCAGATGGTGCATTACTTCTTACATATTAATACCTCTTCTCATGTTTTTGTCCCCATTTCCCTCCACCCACCCCCTCCCAATCTCCTTGTTTCCCCCTCCTTCCCTTGTACCTATAGAAATAGCAGGTACCCGGGTGCTGGTGGCTCAAACCTGTAATCCTAGTTACTCAGGATGCTGAGATCTAAGAATTGTGGTTCAAAGTCAGCTCAGGCACAGAAGTCCATGAGACTCTTATCTTCAATTGACCACCAGAAAACCAGAAGTGGCACTGTGGCTCAAGTAGTAGAGCACTAACCTTGAGCTGAAGAGCTCGGGGACAACGCCCAAGCCAAGACTTCAAGCCCCACAACTGACAAGACAAATCAAAAATAAATAAATAAATAAATAGCAGGTAATAGAAAGGCTAGGGTACAAGAATCTGTCCAGTTGGAAGATAGACAGGCGTGGAATTAAGTGTCAGGTAGCCAGTTTTAGTTTTAGTTTGTTTTTGTTTTTTTTTTGTTTTTTTGCCAGTCCTGGGCTTGGGCTCAGGGCCTGAGCACTGTCCTTGGGCTTCCTCAAGGCTAGAGCTCTACCACTTGAGCCACAGCACCACTTCTGGCTTTTTTCTATGTATGTGACACCGAGGAATCGAACCTGGGTGTTTGTGCATGGTAGGCAAGCACTTTGCTACTAGGCCAAACTCCCAGCCCCGTGTGTATGTGTCTTTAAATGGTCCCTCAAGCTACCTTTGATGGGACAAGCTTTGTCACAGTAAGTCTTTTGTCATTATCAAAATGAGATGTCTCAGTTGGTCTGATCCTATGTTGATCTCTCTTCTTTTCCAAAAAATGTTAATGGGTCTCATTCTGTTTTCATACATGTGTGTGAATTACTTTGATCATATTTACATATATGTTGCCTGTGTATGTGCTTGTATAAAACACACTCACATACACACCTGGCGAGTATATATTTTTTTATTTAAGTCTTTGGGAATATTTTCCTCTAATAGTGAAAGCTTTTTTTTTTTCCCTCCAATTTTTTTTTGGTACTGAGGATCAAATCCAAGATATTGCACTTTTTAGGCAAGTACTTTGCCACTGAGCTACATTCCGGTGTCTCTCTCTTCCCACCCCCCAATATTTTTCTTCCTTCGGCCATAAAATATTAACTGGTGGCTAGTCAGATGCTACTGTTTATATTTTATTGTTTAAATGTCATTAATTTGTAAATTTTTCTTCTAGGCAAATGTCATCTGCATAGTTTATGCTGTTAACAATAAACATTCTATTGATAAGGTATGAATGCATAACTTTTTACACCATTATATTTAACTATATTAAGTTAAAATTTCTGTGAGGCACTTTCTTCTGTTTTTCTTTCTAGGTTTGATGGGTTTGTTTTGTGTGTTTTGGTTGGTTGGTTGGTTGGGGTTTTTTTTGTTGTTGTTTTTTGGGTTTTGGTGGGGTTTTTTTTTGCCAGTTTCTGGAGCTTGAACAGTGCTCAGGCCCAGTCCTTGGGCTAAAGCACAAGGCTAGAGCTCTACCACTTGAGCCACAGCACCACTTCTAGCTTTTTCTATGTATGTGGTATGGAGGAATTGAACCCAGGTCTTCGTGCATGCTAGGCAAGAATTCTACCAGTAGGCCAAACTCCCAGCCCCTGTTTTTCTTTTCTTTTCTTTTTTTGTGGGTCATGGGGCTTGAACTCTGGGCCTGGGTGCTGTCCCTGAGCTCATCAGCTAAAGGCTACCTCCCTACCTACCCTTAGAGCCACAGGCTCACTTCTCATTTTCTAGTGATTAATTGGAGATAAAAGTCTCTCTAACTTTAGTGCTTGGGCTTGATCCTCAGATCTCATCCTCTTGAGTAGCTACGATTACAGGTGTGAGCCACTGTCTCGCTTTGTATGTTTTTTTGTTTGTTTTGTTTTTGAATTTTGGTGCTGATACTGGGGCTTGCGCTCAGGGTCTGAATACAGTCTCTCAGTTTTTTCTGTTCAAGGCCCGTGCTCTACTACTTAAGCCATACCTCTACCTCCAGCTTTTTGCTGGTTAATTGGAAATAAAGAGTCTTATACCTTTCTGCCCCAGCTGGCTTTGAACTGTGGTCCTCAGATCTCAGCTTGCTAAGTAGCTAGGATTATAGGTGTCTACCACCAGTGCCCAGCTGATTTATTTTTTTGAGACACAATTATGTAGCTGAAGGTAGCTTTACACTTGTCATACTTCTGCCCCAGCCTTCTACCTGGTACCCTAACACTCGTGACATCAGTGGGTCACTTTCAAAGTTCATCTTCAATTTAGCAATTTAGAGACAAGGCATGGTAGCTCACTCCTGTAATTCTAGCTACTCTGGAGGCTAGATCTGAGGATCAAGGTTCAAAGCCAGCAGGGCACAAAAGGACCTGAGACTCTTCTCTCCAGTTAACCTCTAGAAAAGGGGAAGTGGGGCTTTGCTCAAAGGTAGAGTAGTAGCCGTGAGCTAAAAGAGCTCAGGGACAATGCCCAGACCCAGGGATAGGGAGGTAGCCTTGAGCTGTAGAGCTCAGGGGCAGCGCCCAGGCGGAGTTCAAGCCCCAAGACCCACAAAAAAAAAAAAAAAAGAGAGAGAGAGAGAGAGAGAGAGAGAGAAAGAAAAAAATTAAGGGACAAAATACTTTTCTAATAAGCATCATTGTTTAGCTCTTATTTTCATTTTAGGTTACAAGTCGATGGATTCCTCTCATAAATGAAAGAACAGACAAAGACAGCAGGTATATATATTTTTTCTCTCAAACTGTATTTTAAAAATTTAGACTTACAGGAAGGATGTAAGAAATAATAATGAGCATCTATGAATCTTTTACTTAGACCCACCAGTTGTTGCCATCTGTGTTGTCAGTTGATCTCTCTGTTCACTTACCGCCATGTACCCCACACACCTTTTTTGAAGCAGTAAATGCATTTAAAAGTAAAGCAAAAAAACAAAAACAAAAAACCCTGGAGCTATAATTATTCAAACCTACTGATGGATTTGTTTAATGTTACATTTCTGTTTCACACAGTGCCACTTCTAAAGTCTCCATTTTAGGGTCCTTCTTGCTCTCTTTTCTTCATTTTAGGTGTGTCCTTGGCCTTTCTCAAGTTGCCCTTTGATGAAGCTGTTGATTACTCAGTGGGAGCACTTGTCCTTGGTGGCTTGCTCTGTGGTTAATGTCATAGTCCTTGAACAACTCTTAGCAGCCTTTGAAATTTGCTTTCACCGCTTATGAGCTCTAGTATTTGTTAGATTTCCAAGGTTCATTCATTTCCTCATCTGAAAGTGGGAATAGCCAATTGTCTTGGCTACATGTGGTTATGTTGCAAATCAAATGAAATAATATATAAGTGTAAGGTTTGCCAAAGGAAACTCCACGCAGTTCAGGAGAAGAGGGTTTATTCCATGAGGAAAGAGCAGACTCCTGCCACCCGAGATGGAGTCCAGGCAAGCAAGACGACTTAGGGCAGGAAGTGAATGATTATATAGGGGGAGGGGTATAGACACAGAGGAAACGGATGTGATCTCAGAGGATGGGGAAATGCCTCAGTGGGGACCTCCCACTACCCCCAGGCATGCCACTTGCCAGGGTTACAGGTGCTGGGTGGGGATTTCCAGGGTGCAGTGGGAGAGAGCCAAGGGAAGAAGTCATTTCTTCCAGTCTGATCTAACAGTAAGCACTAAAAAAACAAAATGAAATAACAACAAAACAACCATAGAGATTTTAATTTAGGAATTCCTTCAAGAAGGGCTGGGAATATGGCTTAGTGGTAGGGTGCTTGCCTAGTGTGCATGAGGTTTTGGGTTTGATTCCTTAGTATCACATAAACAGAAAAAGCCAGAATTGGTACTGTGTTTACATGGGAGAATGCTAGCCTTGAGCACAGAGAAGCTTAGGGCCCTGACTTCAAGTGCTCCAGGACTGGGAGAAGGGGGGCGGGGATTCTTTGGAAGATGTGAAAGTGATAGGGATTGATCTGTGTATTTTTCTGAGCTGATTTTAAATTTCAAGTCAAAATAAAAACATGTTTGTTGAAGCACTATTTAATTGGACATAGTTATTTATAAAGCACTTGAGGTTTTTTAAATGTTAGGAAGCCTGGGGGTGGGAGGAGAAAACTGGGAGAGAGCAAGTGAAGGGATGACATTGTCTAAGAAGAAATGTACTGATTACCTGACTTATGTAACTGAAACCCCTCTGTACATCACCTTTACAATAACAATAAAAATTTAAAAAATTATAAGAAAGTCAGATTAATTCAATTTGTATGATTTATATTAATTATATACATCTGGTTCTTTTCTTCATGTTTTTAGACTTCTCTTTCTGTTGAGTATTTTTGTGCCTTGAAACTGAAGATTTGGTCCTAAAAAGATGTGATCTTATTTATACCTTAAATATTTATGGGTCATTTTGTGACTTAGATAGCATGATATGTGCCTTACAGCTCCCTTTTTTTTTTGTGGGTCATGGGGCTTGAACTTGTCCTGGGTGCTGTCCCTGAGCTCTTCAGCTCAAGGCTACCACCCTACTCTTGAGTCAAGCTGCACTTCCGTTTTCTGGAGATTAATTGGAGATAAGAATCTCAGGTCCTTTTTTGTGCCGGGGCTGGCTTTGAACCTTGATCCTCAGATCTCAGCCTCCTGAGTAGCTAGGATTATAGGCGTGAACCACCACATCTGGCACAGCTCCTTTTTACCTAAAGTGGTGAATTATTGACAAGGTAGATAGCATAGTCTGCACCCCTCAAGTGATGCTGTCCAATGCAGTAGCCTCTAGGTGGTTGTAGTAATTTAACCTGAGGTAAAATAAAATAAAACTAGTTAAAGTTTTAAGCCACTGGACACACTTAGCCATGTTTCAGGAGTTTCATAGTTTCCTGTAGGTGTCGTAGTTACCGTAACCACTGATGGATGGTCCATATAGAGAAGATTCCCATTACCATAAAATGTTACATGTGTTGGCCAGACTGCCTTGGAAAGTTTACCTTGGATAGCACCCACCTTTGCTCTTGTCTGAGTCATTTCTAGGAGATACCCTTGCCAAGCACCAGTTTGGGCCACTGGATTAAACATTTGGGCTTTTTATCCCAGCTTCCTAAATAGGAAGCAGTTAACAGTTCACATTCTGTTCTCTCTGTTTTAGACCGTTGCCACGATGGTTCTTAGTGATAGATGCCTATCACTGTCACCCAAGGTACTTTAAAAAATGAATGGATGCTTTCATCTCAACCTAGAATTTGAGAATTTATAACTTTGCAATGAGATTTGGACATGTACATATTTTTAAAGCTGTAGAACTTACTCTGATGTATACATGTGGTTATCAACCACTTTTTGGGGGAATCCTCCTGGGTCTGTTAGAAATGTGTATTTGAGCGATACAGTGGGTCCGTCCTTTTAAGGGTAGTGTAAGTGGTCACACGAGGAGGGTAAACTTAATGCTAAAAAATGTTTCTGAGGGAGTCTGGAGTCTAGTAAAATAATCTGGTTTGCTTTCAAACCTACTGTACTTTTTAAGATTCACAGGTAACAGTTCTCCACTAGGCTGTTGGTTTGGGGGTTTTTTGTTGTTTTTTTTTTTTTTGATAACCCATTTAGATTGCCCATAGGCCTCTTAGATTTCACTTGTCTAAAACAAAATCCTTGATTCCCCGTCTTCTCAGTACTAGCACCCACATACACAAAAAAGAATATATAGAGAATGGTGTATGAATTCCTACATATCTTGGCAACCAGCTTCCCAATGATCTTGCAGTTCATGTTCAGTTGTTACCTCCCCCATGTTCAATCGTTTCCCCGTTCTGGATCTACGCTTGAATTCTGGGCCTAGGCACTGACCCTTCCTTTTTTTTTTTTTGCCAGTCCTGGGCTTGAGCTCAGGGCCTGAGCACTGTCCTTGGACTTTTCAAGGCTAGAGCTCTACCACTTGAGCCTCAGCACCACTTCCGGCTTTTTTCTATGTATGTGGTACCGAGGAATCGAACCCGGGTGTTCATGCATGCTAGGCAAGCACTTTAACCACTAGGCCAAACTCCCGGCCCAACCCTTCCTTTTTTTGTTCAAAGCCACCACTCTACCACTTGAGCCACAGCTCTGCTTCCAACTGTTTTGGTAGCTAATTGAAAATGAGTCTTACAGTCTTTCTAGTAGCTAGGATATACAAGTGTGAGCCACTTGTGCCCAGCCCATGGGGCCATTTTGAAGCAAACTGAGACATCTAATCAAGCTGTAAATATTTAATTATATATCTCTGAAATGTCATTCATGTCCCTGCTTATAACCTTTCAGTGCTTCCATTCACACTAACAGTAAAATTCACATTCTTCACCACAGCTTGTAAGTGTTTGTGTATTTGGCCTTTGGTTCTCCAGTCCTATATCTTAACTCTTTCCTGATGCTCACTATTCTCCACTCTGGCATTTTTTCCCTGTGATTTAGCCCCACCAGGATGTTCTTTCCCTATGGAGCTTTTGGACAAGCTGTCCCCTTCTCAGCTAGCTCTTCTTTGTTCCTCAAATGGTAAATTCTATCTTGTCCTTCATTTCTTTGCTAAAAAGCCACCTTCTTAAAAGAAGTCTTTCTTGATTGCTATTTATTATCAGCTTTCTCCCATTACTCTATGGTTCCCTTTGGAGTTCTTTCAAAATACTGAGTCGGAAGTTATATTTGTTTATTTTGTGGTTTTTATTGTTGGATGGGCAGGGTCTTTTTCTGTCTTGAGTCCTTGTCTGAGTGTGTAGCTTTTTTTTTTTTTTTTTTTTTTTGCCAGTCCTGGGCTTGAGCTCAGGGCCTGAGCACTGTGCTTGGACTTTCTCAAGGCTAGAGCTCTACCACTTGAGCCTCAGCACCACTTCCGGCTTTTTTCTGTGTATGTGGTACCAAGGAATCGAACCCGGTCTTCGTGCATGCTAGGCAAGCACTCAACCACTAGGCCCACTAGGCCAAACTCCCAGCCCGAGTGTGTAGCTTATTATAGTAAGTACTCTGTAGGGCCGGGAGTTTGGCCTAGTGGTAGAGTGTTTGCCTACCGTACATGAAGACCCGGGTTCGATTCCTTGGTACCACATATATAGAAAAGGGCGGAAGTGGTGCTCTGGCTCCAGTGGTAGAGCTCTAGCCTTGAGAAAGCCCAAGGACGGTGGTCAGGCCCTGAGATAAAAATCCCAGGACTGGCAAAAAATAAAATAAAAAAGTACTCTGTAATATGTGTCAAACGAATTAATGAACTTATTTCACTAGAGTACTTGACCCAAAAAGAGGCTTTATGTTGGGGAAATTAAGTTTTTTAGTTGGATTGAATTAAGATGTAAATTTAAATGTAAGTCTAATGTCTTACCTTCCTCGTTGCAACTTACTCTATTTCAGGCTGCCTTTAATACTAGTTGGGAACAAATCTGATTTGGTGGAATACAGTAGCATGGAGACCATCCTTCCTATTATGAACCAATATACAGAAATAGAAACGTGTGTAGAGGTATGTCTCATCATTTGATTTGGAAATTTAATGTTGGCAAGTTTTCACTAACCTGAGGTTCTGATTAGGAAAGAGGGATAGTGTGGGATGCAACGAAATTTCTGTTCTTTGTGAAGTCGTGTGAACTAAATAACAAAGAAAATTTATAGTTGGCTTCTACACTTTTTCTAGGCATTTACCAAAGAAAAATGCATTTTTCATGTTATTAATGGAGTTTTATTTATATTGATGGTTTAAAAACGTTGGCAGTACCAGTGGCGCACACTTACAATTCTACCTACTCAGGAGGCTGAGATCTGAAGATCATGGTTCAGAGCCTGGCCAGAAAAGTCCTCATGAGACTCATCTCCAATTAACCACTCAAAAACTGGAATGGGCTCTATGGCTCAAGTGGTAGAGCACTAGAGTATAAATCGGATCAGGGACAGAGCCCAGACTCTGAGTTCAAGCCCTGTAACCAACCAAAAGGAAATAAAAATTGTTTTTGAGCTGGTGATTCATGCCTGTGATCCTAGCTAAGATCTGAGGATCCAGGTTTAAAGCTAGCCCAGGCAGGCAGGAAGTCTGTGAGACTCTTATCTCCTCTTAACTACCAGAAAACCAGAAGTAGCACTGTGGCTCAAAGTGGTAGAGTGCTAACCTTGAATGAAAAAGTTCAAGGACAACTCTCAGGCTCTGAGTTCAAGTCTCATGGATAACAACAACAAAATTTTGACTCTCATAGTTGATTTCAGAACATAAAATTAAATTTTTTTTGCAGTGTTCAGCAAAAAACCTGAAGAATATATCAGAGCTCTTTTATTATGCACAGAAAGCTGTTCTTCATCCTACAGGACCTTTGTACTGTCCAGAAGAAAAGGAGGTAATTTATGCTCTGCTTCTAGAGGCCTGTGTAGTAACTCTAGTATGCTAAAAGTACAACTACGAATTAAAACATATTGCTTACTGTTATATTTTCTAGGCACTTCAATGACATTTATAATAAAATGTTTTCTAGGTTATTTCAGGAAGCTTTTTTTTTTTTTTTTTTGCCAGTCCTGGGCTTGGGCTCAGGGCTTGAGCACTGTCCTTGGACTTTCTCAAGGCTAGAGCTCTACCACTTGAGTCTCAGCACCACTTCCCGGCTTTTTTCTATGTATGTGGTACTGAGGAATCGAACCCGGGTCTTCATGCATGCTAGGCAAGCACTTTAACCACTAGGCCAAACTCCCGGCCCCGCTTTTTTTTTTTTTTTTTTTGCCAGTCCTGGGGTTGAACTCATGGCCTGGGCACTATTCTTGAGCTTTCTCAAGACTAGTGCTCTACTACTTGAGCCACAGCACCACTTCTGGCTTTTTCTGTGGTAACCAAGGACTCGAACCCAGGGCTTTGTGCATGCTAGGCCAAACTCCTGGCCCGAGGAGTTCTGTTAAAACAAACAGAATTGATAACAATAAAAACAAACATTCCAAGAACTTAGCTAATAGTTTACGTGTGTAGTTTCTTGACCTAGATATAATATATTCTTCAACTTGAATCTATCTGTGTGTGTGTGTGTGCGTGCGCGTGTGCGTGTGTGTGCGCGTGTGCGCGCGCAGTCCTGAGCCTTGAACTCAGCGTATCTATGCTACCCTTTAGCTTTTGTGCTCAAGGCTAGCGCTTTACCCCCTGAGCTACAGATCCACTTCTGGGAATAGTTTATTGGAAGTTTCTCATGGATTTTTCTGCCCGGGCTGGCTTTGAACAGCAATCCTCAGATCTTAGCCTACTGAGTTGCCAGGATTACAGGCGTGAGCCACTGATGCCTGGCTTCTTTTTTGTTTTGTTTTATAGCTAAGGAAACAATAATTTCTTACTGAAATACATAAAATTTAACAAAAATTTTCCGAGGACTTAGAATTGATTGAATTTTTTTTATATATCTCACATAAAATTTACCCCTTTCAAATGTGTATTTCAGTGAAAAGAGTGGATTTTTAAATGACAAAGCATATGTGTATATATGTAATATATATATATGTATGTATATATATAACTTTCAGTCGTAGCATCAAAGGCAGAGAATGTTTCCATAGTACGTGATCAGTTAACTGTAAACCTTCAACTGGTACTGATTAATCTGTAGTGTAATGACATGTTAAATGGCAAGTACCAAGGAAAGAATAAATTCTATAAATGCCTTCTAAGTAGTGAGTTTGCTAATTAAAATCAGATCTGTGAATATATATCCATACTGAGTGTAGATTTGCTTTAAAAGACATTTTCAAAGATAAAGTCTCGTTATAGATTACCATTAACACATGAGCATTTTGATAGTCAAATGCTGATTTTAAGTTCCAGTTAAGCAAAACATCCCTCTAAAAACAATTGGACTAATGGAAAACAAAATCTTAGTCCTACTGTATTTTGTCAGTAGAAACACTGTAATTTAAATTTGCTTTTGCTCTATAGTCAGAAAAGTGCTGACCCCCTAGTTTAAAAAAAAAAATGGGCTGGGAGTGTGGCTTAGTGATAGAGTGCTTTCCTACCATGCATGAAGCTTGGGTTCAGTTCCTCAGTATGGCATAAACAGAACAGAAGCTGGAAGTGGCAATGTGGCTCAAGTGGTAGAGTGCTAGCCTTGAGTAGGCACAGTGCCCCAGCCCTAAACTTGAGACCCAAGACTGAAAAAACAAGGTAGAGTGGAGATGGGAATTTGGCCTTAGTGGTAGAGTGCTCGCCTAGCATACATGAAGACCCAGGTTCAATTCCTTGGTACCACATATATAGAAAAAGCCAGAAGGGCCGGGAGTTTGGCCTAGTGGTTAAAGTGCTTGCCTAGCATGCATGAAGACCCAGGTTCGATTCCTCAGTACCACATACGTAGAAAAAAGCCGGAAGTGGTGCTGAGGCTCAAGTGGTAGAGCTCTAGCCTTGAGAAAGTCCAAGGACAGTGCTCAGGCCCTGAGCTCAAGCCCAGGACTGGCAAAAAAAAAAAAAAGAAAGAAAAAGCCAGAAGTGGTGCTGTGGCTCAAGTTGTAGAGCTCTACCCTTGAGAAAGTCCAAGGACAGTGCTCAGCCCCTGAATTTTTGCCAGGACTGGCCAAAAAAAACAACTGAGTTGGCACTTCATCAGACTTTAGTTATATTTCTTGATCCTGACTTATTTGTTATTCATTTGTTGAGATGCTTCTTTTTAATTTCTTCTTTTTTCCGTGTGTGTGTGTGTGTGTGTGTATTGTTTTGTTTGTTGCTGTGCTGGGGCTCAAACACAGGGTTTTTTTGTTTTGTTGCCAGTCCTGGGGCTTGAACTCAGGGCCTGAGCTCTGTCCTTGGGCTTACTTGAGGCTAGATCTCTACCACTTGAGGCATAGCACCATTTCCAGCTTTTTTTCTATGTATATTGTACCAAGGAATCGAATCTAGGTCTTCGTGCATGCTAGGCAAGCACTCTACCACTAGGCCAAACTCCTGGCCCCAAACCCAGGGTTTTGTACAATTGCTTTATCACTGAACTGTATTCCAGCTCTAATTTATTTTTAATTCAGTATTTCCTGAATTGTCTTGTCATTGATGTCTCTAGGTATATGTTAGAAGCTCATTCTATCCTGATCCAGCATGGTGCTCTATTTTATTTATTTTATTTTTATTTTTTGCCAGATCTGTGGCTTGAACTCAGGGCCTGGGCACTGTTCATGAGCTTCTTGTTTGCTCAAGGCTAGCACTTTACCTCTTGAGCCATAGTGCCATTTTGGCCTTTTCTGTGCATGGTACTGAGTAATTGAACCCAGAGCTTCATGCATGTTAGGCAAGCAGTCTATCACCAAGCCACATTCCCAGCCCAGTGTTGTATTGTTTTTCTATTTTATTTTATTTTATTTTTTTGCCAGTCCTGGGGCTTGAACTCAGGGCCTCATCACTGTCCTTGGACACTTTTTCTCAAGGCTAGTGTCCTGCCACTTGAGCCAAAGCGCACCACTTCTGACTTTTTCTGAGTATGTGGTACCAAGGATTCAAACCCAGGGCTTCATTCATGCTAGGAGAGCATTCTACCACTAGGGTACGCTCCCAGCCCCGGTGCTATATTTTATAATTAAAGAAATTTGCAAATTATTTTCATACCATAAGATTTCATCTCTGAAGCCTTCTCATAGTAGTACATTAAAGTCCCTTTTTAGTCTGGTCTCCATTATTCATTTGTTATCTGTTCTTAGCTCTGTTGTTAGCTTTGCTAATGTCTGACTCTTCCCCCATTCTCACCTGAGTAAGATATTGTTACCATCTCTTGCTCATTTTTTAGTTGTACCTGCTTAATTTATAGGTAAAATTTTCAATGTTTAGACTTTACATTGTTCTATACATGTATAAATTTGAGCCACTTGCAACTGGATTGGTAGTTAACACTCTAAAACCACATTAAAGGTGGGTGCTGATGGCTCCTAGCTACCCAAGAGGCTGAGATTTGAGGACCATGGGTCAAAGCTAGGCTGTGTAGAAAAGTCCACAAAGGTCCATCTCTAAGTAGCCAGTAGAAAGTCAGGCTGGAGTCATGGCTCAACTGGTAGAATGCCAGCAGTGAGCAAGTAGAAAGCCACATGAGAGTACAGGGTACTGAGTTCAGTTGCCAGTATCGGGGGGAAAAAATCACATTAAAGCTAGATGTGATGGTACATGACTTTCTTTGGGAGGAAGATTGCAAGTTTGTGGCCATCCTGTGTTACATAATCAGTAAGACCCTGTCTCAGAAATTTGATGAAATTAATTTCCTCAAATCCTAATTTTAGGAAAAATTAGAGTAGTACATCTGTCATTGAAGTTTGAAATATAGTCAGGCAAAGTTATTCAAATCTATAATCATAGCTACTTGGGAAGTGGAGATTATTTTCCTAGCATAACTTGGGTAAGTTGTAATTTTAAAAAGTCTTACTTGGGCTGCGAGCATGGCCTTGTGGTAGAGTGCTCACTTAGCATGTATGAAGCCCTGGGTTCAATTTCCCGCTACCACATACACAGAAAAAGCCAGAAGTAGTACTGTGGCTCCAGTGGCACAGTGTCCTTGAGAAAGCCCAAGGACAGTGCCCAGGCCCTGAGTTCAAGCTCCAGAACTGGCAAGAAATAAATAAATAAATAAATGTAAAGCCTTACTTTAATTAGAACGTTTGTTCCTTTTCTTGATGTTTTATAGATGAAACCCGCATGTATAAAAGCCCTTACTCGTATATTTAAAGTATCTGATCAGGACAACGATGGTACTCTCAGTGATGCTGAGCTCAACTTCTTTCAGGTAGCTCTCTTTCTTTCAGATGTTTGTGTATCCTTTTCTTTCTTTGTTAATAATAAAAGCTATGAAAACTTACCTTAACCAACAATATGTTGTTAAGTCTTTGTCTTTTTCATAAAAACTACTAAATCAAACTATTTAAGGCTCTGCTTTAAAGAAGACTCTTTGATAAAAAATTTCATGCTATTCCGTGGTGTATTGGAACTTGGAAGTTTAAATACTCATTTTCCTTTCTTAGCTTTGTGTACCTTAGCTCTACAGAGAGCCTGGTGATATAGAAACAGAATACCAGTAATTGGAAGTTTCTTTTCTTCTAAATATAACATGCTTAAAAAAGTGGAGCCTATTTAACTTATTTCTTTTATTTATTTATTTATTTTTTGCGGGTATGGGGCTTGGGCACTGTCCCTGAGTTCTTCAGGGACCCCTACCCCTTGGGCTACAGCCCCACTCTTAACTTATTTCTTGTGGCTTAATATTGGTTGGTAGGTTATGATTTATATTATTTGCATTTTTCAACGTAATTTGTGTATGTATTTTTCTTTTTGCTAGAGAATTTGTTTCAATACTCCTTTAGCTCCTCAAGCTCTGGAAGATGTCAAGAATGTAGTCAGAAAGCATATAAGTGATGGCGTAGCTGACAGCGGATTGACACTGAAAGGTAGGATCAAGATGGTTTTTTTCCTGGGGTTTAAACTCGGGGTTTTGAGTAGTACACTACTACTCCTCCTCTTTTTTTTCCCCACTCTTTTAAACTACTTAATTTTAGTTCTTATTTATGTTTGTGCCAGTACAGGGACTTGACCTTAGGGCCTGGTCACTGTCCCTTCGTTTTTTCAACCAAGGCTGGCATTCTACCACTTGAGCCACGCTTCTCCTTCTGACTTTTGGGTAGTTAATTGGATATAATGTTCTCATAGACTTTTCCTGCCTTGGCTGACTTTGAGCCAGGATCCTCCTCAAGTACTGGGATTATAGGAAGAAGTCATCAGCCTGAAATTTTGCAGAAGATGAACATCTGTCTATTATTATTAACCTGAAGAAAGTATTAATGTTTACTAAGATGCTAAAATCTTACTTGGATATTTAAGAGTTGGCTGATAGGCTATTGTGAGGAGTATTATTCTTCAATATAAATTAGAGGTAGAGAATTGTGTTCAGGGGACTTGAATTTGGCCTAATGATAGAGTACTTGCCTAGCATATACAAAGCCCTGGGTTTAATTCCTTTAGTACCATGTACACAGAAAAAGCCAAAAGTGACAGAGCACTAACATTGAACAAAAGTGCTTAAGGACAGTACCCAAAGAGACAGAGAGAGGGAGAGGGAGAGAGAATTATTTTCAATCCTCAGCAACATAGAGGTTCATCAGAGAAATGTGGAATAAACACATTTACCCTAAAATCTTTCCTTTAAATTACTTTAAATCGAATTTACCTTTAGAGACTTGTTCTATGAATCAAATTTATCAAGTATTAGAATGTTCCTTTTGTTGAATCTCAGTGAAATAAGAAAGGAAATTAGGCCAAGTGTGACGGCTCACACCTGTAATACTAGCTACTCAAGAGGCTGAGATCTGAAGATCACAGTTCAAAGCCAGCCCAGGCACTAAAGACCATGAGACACTTATCTCCAATTAATGACTAAACCAGAAGTGGTGCTGAAGCTTAAAGGGGTAGGGCAGTAACTTTGAGCTGAAGAGCTCTGGGACAGTGCCCAGGCCCAGAGTCCATGCCCCACAACCGACCAAAAAAAAGGAAGAAAAAAAGGAAATTCGAATCTAGAGTATTTCATTAAAGATGTATATACTATATCCTCTTTTTTAATACAAGATTTTTCAGTTCTTTTTGTCATATAACTTCATGACTGTCAGTATATTCCCTTGAATGTAATTTTGGCCTTTTCGTCAAGCTTACTCTCGCCAAACTGGGTGTATGTGCAGAACCCTTCAAAATGAGCCCTGTTTTGTTGAAACACCAAGGAACTCTTTTGTTTCTCAATATGAACACTGGCATACATGTCTTTTCAAATCTAGCCTCCTATTATCTTGTATTTTTTTCTCCCATGGGACTGTGTACCCTTCTCCACATCAGCTATATTTATTGATTTTTTTTTTTTGCAGGTTTTCTCTTTTTACACACACTTTTTATCCAGAGAGGGAGACATGAAACTACTTGGACTGTGCTTCGACGGTTTGGTTATGATGATGATCTGGATTTGACACCTGAATATTTATTCCCCCTGTACGTATCTGTGGTTTTGTAATTAATTTCACTTACCAAGAAATTTTAAATACTTAGGTAATTTTAAATTATTCCTCAGGAATAATTTAGAATTATTCCTCATTCTTAGCACTATGGACAGGTTGGACTAGAGATTTTTATTTTTTTCAGTCTTTGGATTTCAGTTCAGAGCCTTGTACTTGCTAGAAGCATTACACCCTGAGCCTTGCCCTAGGTCCTTTTTTTCTATAGTTATTTTTAAGATAGGGTTTTGCTCTTTGGCTGTGACAGGCCTCCAACTGCAATTCTCCTATATATGCCCCCTACATAGTTTGTATTACAGGTGCATACCTTCACATTCAGTGTATTTGTTGAGCTGAGGAGGTCTTACTTTTTCCCCAGGCTGCTCTTGAGTATCAGGCATGAGTCACTGTGCCTGGAAAATCCTTTTTTTTTTTTTCCCCTGATAGAGGTAGGATTTGAACTCAGAGCCTCATGCTTGCTAGGCAGGTGTTCTAACACTGAAGCCATGATGAAGCCTGTTATAGGATGTTTAATACATCCTTAGACACTAGTAACACCTATTCCTGCATTTGTGACAACCAGAAATGTTTCCAGAAATTGCCAGGTATCCCCTTAGAAGCTACATTATCCACAGTTGAAAGCCACTAATTACAGTATTGCTCCAATTTTTTTTCTCTCCATGGAAAATACAAGGTTTTTTCGTTTTGTTTTTTGTTTTTGTCATAGGGCTTGAACTCTGGGCCTGGGCGTTGTCCCTGAGCTCTTCAGTTCAACAAGTATCTTTTTAAAAACACATTTTGCTGAAGGAGAAAAAAGATGCCAGGTAATCGTGGTTTTAGACTCAAAGATCAAAAATGTATTAGTTAACATTTTTCTTTCCTTCTGTCAGAATAAATAAGTTTTCCTGAACAGCCAATTGGTGCATGGTTATTTTCCTTTGATAATGCTGTGTTTAAAAATGTGCTAAGTGCTGTCCTCACACAGGAGATTGCCTTGCTGCAGGGTGCCTTTTCTACCCATAGAACCAGGCCTTTCAGGGATTGTGACTTAATATGCTCTGGCCTTTGGGTGTTCAACTTTGCTCCTTATTTTTTCAGTGTCCTTTTAAAATTTTATTTTAGAATAACACCTCTGGCTCTCTATGTAATAGTTTATAAGGACTTAATTGCTGTTCGTTTCTCTTCCCCATTAACCAGAAAGCAGAGTTCTTTGTGTTTAGATTCTTGTCTGCTAATCAGTTCTAAATTGGAACTTCATTTGTCTAAATCTTGGCACATGTTTTTTCATTTTTGTTGTTGTTTTCCCACCAATACTGCTTTGAACTCAGCCTTGTAGTAACTTGGCTTCCTTCATTGTCTACAGGAAGCTATGAAGTGCTTTTTAAGAAAAGAAAAATGGTAAATTCCATGTCTTAGGGCTTTGTGGCATATACTAGTCATTTCTTTCATACTTATTTCATACTTCCTTTATTTTCCTGCAAAATAACCTGGGGAACCACTTCTTGAATCTCCACCTTATTAACTCTGCCCTGAATTAGTACACACACGCACCATGTTAATTCCCAAGACACAAGACAAAGCCTAAGCTTCTTAACATGGCTGAGGTCATTCATTACTGGCTGTGTTCATGCTCTTCCTGCTTTAATTCTAAGAGTAAACTGTGGACTGTTTATATACCACCAAACGCATGTTGCTTCCTATCTAGGTTTTTTGCCCATGGTATATTTTCACTCTACTACCCTCAATGTAGTAAGGTTTCATCCTTTAATTCTCAATTCAAGGGATAGTGCCATAATCAGTAGTGTCAAAACTGCCCCGCTTTGTAGTCCAGAGATGCCCTTTTATGGTGGCTCCCTTAGCACTTTTAGTTTACATACTTTAACACTCATTCTATAATTGATTTCGTAGTGGTAGGGAACCTGTTGTTACCAAAAAGACAAAAAAGAAATAACAAATGCTGATGAGGAACTTGCCATGCTGTTGATGTCAATGCAAATTAGTACAGTCATTATGGAAAACAGTGTGGGGTTCCTCCAAAAAGCTGAAAATAGAGTTACCATGTGCTCTGTGACCATTATATCAGTTATATATCAAAAGGAAATGGATTCATACCAAGGAAATAACATGTCCCTCCCATGTTTGCTGCTACTCACAACCATCCTGTGAAATCAAACAAGATATTAGATACCCATCTGTGGATTAGTGAAGGAAAAAAAAGTGCCATATATGATCTCTACCCAGCCATAAAAAGTGAAGTTTGGGGGCCAGGGGTTTGGACTAGTGGTAAAGTGCTTGCCTAGCATGCATGAAGACCCAGGTTTCATGTATACATACACAGAAAAAGCTGGAAGTTGTGCTGTGGCTCAAGTGGTAGAGTACTATCTTTGATAAAGCCTAAGGACAGTGCTCAAGCCCTGAGTTAAAGCCCCAGGACTGGGGGGGAAAAAAATGAAGTTTGTTATTTGTGGCCACATAGATGGGACTGCAGGTTCTCACTCATTTGTGGAAGCTTGAAACCATTAATCATATAACAGTAGGGAAAAGCCAGAAGCATAGCCTAGTGGTAGAGTGCTTGCCTAGCATGCACAAAGCTCTGGGTTTGATTCCTTGGTATCACATACTCAGAAAAAGCCGGAAATAGTGCTGTGGCTCAAGTGGCAGAGCGCTAGCCTTGAGCAACAAGTGTCCAAGGACAGTGCCCATGCTCTGAGTTCAAGCCCCAGGACTGGCAAAAAAAAAAACCCATAAAACAAAACAGTAGGGAATAGAATGCAATCATTAGATCACAAAAGGCGGTTAGAGAGAGAGGGTAGGTAGAAGGTTGAAATGGTACCAAAATGCACTTAGGGATGGAAGAAGTATTTCTGGTGGACTAGATAGTATAATTGGATAACTACAATCTGTAGTAATTATATATTTAAAAATAACTGGAGGAATTTAAATGTTCCCAACACATAGAAATGATAGTATTTGAGAATATGGAAATGGTAATTACTCTGCTTTCTTTATGATGCTTTCTTTAAATGCAAATATTATGGCAATTTCAACACTGTATGTTTGTGTGTGCGTGTGCTGGTTCTGGGATTTGAATTCCGGGCCTGGGCTTTGTCCCTGGACCTTTTTTGGGGGTTGGGGGAGGGGTTCAGGGTTAGTGTGGTACTGAGGAATCGAACCCAAGTCTTCATGCATGCTAGGCAAGCACTCTACCACTATGCCAAACTCCCGACCCCCTTTCTTTTCTTTTCTTTTTTTTTGTGCCTGGCCTGGGCTTGAGCTCAGGGCCTGAGCACTGTCCTTGGACTTTCTCAAGGTTAGAGCTCTAGCACTTGAGCCACAGCACCACTTCCGGCTTTTTTCTATGTATGTGGTACCAAGGAATTGAACCCAAGTTTTCATGCATGCTAGGCAAGCACTCTACCACTAGGCCAAACTCCCGGCCCCTCTTTTCTTTTTAAAATTAAATTTTAATATTTGATTAATGATTTCTTCTTATTTTTTTCAACAGGCTAAAAATACCTCCTGATTGTACTACTGAATTAAATCATCATGCATATTTATTTCTCCAAAGCACCTTTGACAAACATGATTTGGTAAGCTTTTAAACTAAGTTCCCTGATATTTAAACTGTAATTTTCATGGTGTATGGTAAAGTTTTTGTTGTTGTTGCTTGCTTTTTTCAGTATTGGGTTTGAATTCAGGGTTTTTCCCACTTGCTAGGCAGATACTCTGCTACTTGAACCACAGACAGCTGTGGCCAAAAAAAAAAAAAAGCTTTGTGAATGATGTTTCTAGCCAGACTCAACTTTCTTTTGGGGGAGGGGGTTCGGTGGTGTGATCTGAGCACTGTCCGCTCAAGGCTAATGCTCTACCCTTTGAGCCACAGAGCCACTTCCAGTTTTCTGGTGGTTAATTGAAGATAAGAGTCTCACAGACTTTTTGAGCTACGATTCTCAGATCTCAGCCTCCTGAGTAGTCATGGGTGTGAGCCACCAGTGCTGGGCTAAGATTCCACTTTCTAAACCAGCAAAAATAGTTTCTGCTCTTTTATTTTCTCAAAAAAAAGTCTAGTTCATGATTCACTTTTGAAGGTTTTCTTGTATCTGTGTGAAGAATTTCCTTGAAAGAGTATAAATTTTCTTATTTGTTTAATCAGTTTTTAGCATAGCTTTTCTAGATTAGGGATTTTTTTCCCCTGGGAAATTGGTCTTAGGTATCTAAGTATTATTTATTTATTTCCTTGTCGTCTTCAGGATAGAGACTGCGCTTTGTCACCAGATGAACTTAAAGATTTGTTTAAAGTTTTCCCTTACATACCCTGGGGGCCAGATGTGAATAATACAGTTTGCACAAATGAAAGAGGCTGGATAACCTACCAGGGATTCCTTTCCCAGTGGACGTGAGTATAGCACTTACCTCTCTCCTCTAGAGTCACAGTGAGGTTAGTTATGACAGATTCATCAGGTGAGCTTGTCAGCGCTTGTGAATTTTTCACTTGTAATTACCTTTAATCAAGATTTGTAGTACTGCTGGATATTTTTAAGCTGAATCATAAATGTTCTTTGAATTCATCAGTATGGGGTGGTTTTCTTTTGGAGGATGATACTGGGAAACACTTAATGTCAAAAGTAAGCTAGGCACCAGTGGCTCATGCCTATAATCCCAACTACTCAGAAGGCTGAGATTTAAGGGTTATAGTTCAAAGCCGTCCTGGGCAGGAAAATTCATGAGCCTCATCTTCAGTTAACTACCAAAAAGCCCCAAGTGGAGCTGTGGCTCTTGCTGGCCTTGAGTATAAAAGTTCAGGAACAGCACCCAGGCCCTAAGTTCAAGCCCCAACACAAGCACGCACACGCGTGCACACGCACACACACACACACACACACACACACACATACATAAAACAAACAATAACAGCCAGGCACCATGGTGGCTCATGCCTGTATTCCTAGCTACTCAGGAGGTTGAGATCTGAAGATCAAGGTTCAGAGCCAGCCCAAGTACAAAAGGACCTGAGACTCTTATTTCCAATTAACCTCTAGAAAATGGGAAGTAGGACTTGGCTCAAGGGTAGGGAGGTAGCCTTGAGCTGAAGAGCTCAGAGGCAATGCCCAGGCCCAGGGATAGGGCAGTAGCCTTGAGATGAAGAGCTTAGGGACAGCACCCAGGCTGAGTTCAAGCTCCATGATCCACCAAAAAAAAAGAAAGAAAAAAGAAACATAAACTTTGATTAAGAGAACTGGAAATAATGCTGTTACATAATCTTACACCTTCAACATGAAAGAAACATTTTGCTGGACATTGAAGACTTATTTCATTTCAATTGTTTTATTTTATTTTATTTTTTTCTGGTATGAGAGTTTGAACTCAGGGCCTCACACTGGTAGGCCAGTACTCTACACTCATCTTGAGCAACACTTCTGTCCTTTTCTTATTTTTCACATAGTGTCACCCAGTTTTATCTGGAGCCAACTTCAAACTGTGATCCTTATATGTAAGCTTCCTTCATAACTAGTATGTCTGCAGTGTCTTGATCACCACACTCAGTCTCATTAATTCGTAGTAAGACTTAGTGAGGACATGATTGACATGTATAAGGCATTAAGGGAATCTTTTAGGTTTTGTTTCATGACATTGTTACTTTAGCCTTGGTGAGATAAACTTTTTCACTATTAAGATCTCTTCTTTTTACAGATGTATAAGAAAAGCAAACTAGTTTCTGGTGCCTTTCAGTTATCTGGGGGCTTTTGTCAAGCATTTCACTGCCATTGGTCAATATATATAAGAAACTGTATGTTGACTTTGGAAGCAGATAATATATCATCACTCTGCTGAGTGTGTGTGTGTGCACGCACACAAGCATGCGTGTGCGTGCATGACTATATCATTACCCTGCTTTGTGTGTGTGTGTGTGTATACATGGTCACAGGCATATGCATACACCAGTTTGGGCGCTTGAACACTGTTCCTGAACTTCCTATGCTCAAGGCTAGCCACAGCTACTTCTTGAGACACAGCTCTACTAGCTTTTTTTTTGGTAATTTAGTGGAGATAGATCTTAAAGTCTTTCCTATCCTGGACTGGCTTTGAACTACCATCCTTAGATCTCAGCCTCCTGAGTAGCTAGGATTATTGGTGTGAGATACCTGCTGTAATTCTTACTGACCAGTCTTAATCTGTGTATCACTTGTTACCTTTTCCACGTTGGGGAGACAAAGGAAAATATCCTTGTCTTGCACGAATCCTCCTCCTTTTCCTCTCTGCATAAGAATGTCAGTGCAGCAAAACTCATAGTTGGCTTTGTAGGAAATTAAAGCAGCTTGATCAATAAATATTATCTAGGAGGTATAGTGGGTAGCACTTTTCTCTGAAAGTTCATTTAGGAACTTTTTACCTTGTTAATATTATCCTTTCTTAGGCTCACCACCTACCTGGATGTACAGCGGTGCCTGGAATATTTGGGATATCTAGGATATTCCATATTGACTGAACAAGAATCGCAAGCTTCAGCCATTACAGGTAAGCATCTGAATACTAGTCAGTTTGTGATAAGGCATATTGTTGGGGGTTTGGGGTGGTGGGCTTTGTTTTGTTGTATTGTTCTTGGGGCTTAAACTCAGGGCCTGGGTATTGTCCCTTAACTTTTTTTGCTCAAAAAAGCTATTACCACTCGAGCCATGGCTCTTAATTTTGACTTTTTGTTAGTTAGTGATGAGAATATCACCTACTTATCTGCAAAAGCTTGGATCCAACAGGGATCCTCAGATCTCAGCTTCCTGAATAGCTAGGATTATAAGCATGAGCTACCAGTGCCCAACTGGAATATTGCTTTTTAAGATTCCAGTTTCAAATGTTACAAAGAATAAAAGTAAGATCATTCTCATTAGTCCATGTGTCTATGCTCTATTAGCTTTCTTTGCTTAGTTCTAAAAATCGTTTATCAAAACAGAAAGTAAACTTCTAATCTATGTCCTGGGAGTAGTGCTCCATTGATGAAAATGAGGAAAAACTATGAGCATTAAAGGATTTACCTGGGCCGCCGTGCCTATAATCCTAGCTACTCAGGAAGCTGAGATCTGAGGAGCATGATTTAAAGCCAGCCTGGACAGAAAAGTCTTCATGAGTCTCTTACCTCCATTTAACGACTCAAAAACAAAAGTAGTGCTGTGGTACAAAATGGTAGAGATCTGGCTTTGAACAGAAAAGCTCAGAAACAGTACCTGGGCCCCAAGTTCAAGCCCCATAACTGAACAAAAATAAAAGGATTTACCAATCTATCTTGCGTTTTAATTTTCTTAAATATTAAAAGCAATAGAGTAGGCATGGCATCACATTGTAATCTAGTACTCAGAAGGTAGAGATAGGAAAATGATCAATTGAAGATAATCTTAGGCTACACTGAAAGACCTCATCTCAGAAAAACAAAGCCTACTGGGTACCAGTGGTTCATGCCTGTAATCCTAGCTATTCAAGAGGCTAAGATCTGAGAATCATGGTTCAGAGCCATTTAGGCTCAGGAAAGTCTGTGAGACTCTTATCTGCAATTAACTACCAAAAAAACACATCAGAAGTGGTGCTGTGACTCAAAGTGGTAGAATGCTAGCCTTGAGTAAAAAGCTAAGAGGCAGTACCCAAGCCCTGAGTTCAAGCCCCACAATTGACCCCCAGAAAAAGCCTATTAATACATGATGTTGAACTAATTATGCATCATTACACTTTTGTATCCCTTTTTCTTATTATGTCTGTCATAGATTTTGAATGTAAACCAGACATTGTTGCCAAAGCAGTGTGTTCACTCAAAGAAACCCATAGCTATAGAAATAACAAGTTAGGAGATTCATTATTTCCGGAGTTTCTTATATCCCATTTGATATAAAATCTGCTATATTTTCCAGGAAACTAGCCCAAGAAGACAATTTTCTTAAAATTAACAGAACAAGTACCCTTTAAAAAAAGTACTTAACCAGTTAGAATTTATTTTACATCGGGCCTGGAGTTTGACCTAGTGGTAGAGTGCTTGCCTAACAAGCACGAAGACCCAGGTTCAATTCCTCAGTACCACATACATAGAAAAAAGCTGGAAGTGATGCTGAGGCTCAAGTGGTAGAGCTCTAGCCTTGAGAAAGTCCAAGGACAGTGCTCAGGCCCTGAGCTCAAGCCCAGGACTGGCAAAAAAAAAAAAAAAAAAAAGAATTTATTTTACATCAGTGAGTATACTTTTACACATTTTAAATGTGAAATGTGTTATGTGGATGTTCTGTAACCCTTTAACCACCTCATGCTTATTGGAGTATTATTTTTTTAATCATTTTCAATTCTTTTTTTCTTTTTTTCTTTTTCCAGGCCTGGGGTTTGAACTCGGGGCCTAAGCATTGTCCTCGAGCTTTCTCAGAGGTAGTGCTCTACCATTTGAGCAACAGCACCACTTCCAGCTTTTTTTTTGGTGTATGTGTACCAAGGAATTGAGCCCAGGGCTTTGTGCATGTTAGGTGAGAACTCTACCACTAGGTCACACTCCTGGCTCCTCATTTTCAATTCATGCTAAAATAATGTCTTAGATGAGCTCTACAGTTTCATCTTAGGATGTTGTCCCTGAGCTCTTCAACTCAAGGCTATTGCTCTACTGCTTGAGCCAAGGTGCCACTTCCCGTTTTCTGGTAGCTAATTGGAGATAAGAGTCTCACAGACTTTTTGTGCCGGGGTTGGGTTTGAACCGTGATCCTCAGATTTCAGCCTACTGAGAAGCTAGGATTATAGGCATGAGCTGCCTGTGCCCAGTTTTTTGTCTGTTTGTTTTTGTTTTTGTTTTTGTTTTTTGGTGGGGGAGCAGGGGGAGGAGGGTGGCCATAGGGCTTGAACTCAGAGCCTGGGTGCTATCCCTGAGCTGTTTTTATACAAGGGTACTTATTCTGCCACTTTGAGCTACAACTCCACTTCTGGTTTTCTGGTGATTAATTGGAGATAAGAGTCCCACAGACTTTCCTGCTGAGGTTGGTTTTGAACGGAGATCCTCAGATCTCATCCTACTGAATAGCTAGGATTACAGGTATGAGGCACCGGCACCTGGCTTCTTTGTTCATTTTTAAGGATTCTTATTTTCTGCCAAAATAAATGTCATTTGGTAACTGAAAATTTACATTAAGTCAACTTTCCCAAATGCATTATATTTAGTAGTTAATTTCACATACAGCAAGAGTGTTAGATAGTATGTTTATAGATGAAACACTTCATAAAAGTGATAAAGAGTAATACCTAGTTTTTGCAAAAGGTGGAACAGAAGCACAGTGAGTCTTAAGTGGTATGTATTTAGTGTTGTGTATTTTTCTTTTTAGTGACAAGAGATAAAAAGATAGACCTACAGAAAAAACAAACTCAAAGAAATGTGTTCAGATGTAATGTAATTGGAATGAAAAGCTGTGGGAAAAGTGGAGTTCTTCAGGCTCTTCTTGGGAGAAACTTAATGGTGAGTTCTCAGAATATAAACGTCATCACATTTTATAGTAATTAGATTACATGGGGGTTTTTGTTATTGTTTTGGGGGTTTTTTGCCAGTCCTGGAACTTGAACTCCGGGCCTGAGCACTGTCCTTGGGCTTTCTCAAGGCTAGAATTCTACCACTTGGGCCACAGCACCACTTCTGGCTTTTTTCTATGTATGTGGGTCCACGAAATCGAACCTGGATCTTCATGCGTGCTAGACAAGCACTTTACCACTAGGCCACACTCCCGGTCCCTAGATTACATGGTTTTTATAGTCACTATTTTTGGATGACTGATTGAATTCATTGGCCTATGCATTACAGAGATACATCTAAAATATGATAATGGGGCCAGGCATGGTGGTGTGTACCTGAAATTCCAGGACTTACAGTTCTAGAGCAGAAGGATCACATGTTCAAAGCCAGGCTAGGCTACATTGTAAGACTATCAAGGCAAGGGAGAGACATGTTGAAAGTGGGATATCTTATTTCACAGTTTAGTGGGGATTAAATGACTACACATATGAAAGTACCTAACACAATCCTTGCCATAAAATAAGTGCACAAATTTATGTATGTATGTGCAAAATGTTTCAAATTTAGTACTGATAGCTACTAATTCTGATTGCTTCTTTCAGTAAGAAGATTGATTTTCAGCATAATCTCATGTGTAACCAAATTAGGACAATTGCCAGCAGGTGTCTCTAGAGTATATTTACTCTTCAGTACTGCTTTCACTTCATGCAGAACAAATGCACCTTTCGTCTAGGAAACATAGAATCGATAATCCTTTCATATCAATAAACTGTATATAGTGTAAAGAATGCTCTTTATTTGTAACTTACCCATGTACATACACAAAGGTGTGTGTTGATGAAAACTAATTACTGTGATATGTTACTGTAAATACTGAGATTTTGGTTCTGTTTTCAGAGGCAGAAGAAAATTCATGATGATCATAAATCCTACTATGCGATTAATACTGTTTATGTATATGGACAAGAAAAATACTTGTTGGTAAGAATTTCTGTGATACAAATATTTTATTTATTGGGTTTATTTTCCCATGACTGAAACAATTGCTTTAACTTTACTTAATGGCTTTAACAATCCCTGTATGTAGAAACTATATGCAATACATGCAATACTTTTTGCCTAGTTGGTTCATTGTAGTGTTCATTCTTTTAATCCATATGATTATTATACAGGTGTGGAAACAATTGATAATGCATCTGTTTATACACTTATACATTTAATGGTATGTTTTAGCTATACTTAATTGTAGCTGTACCACAGTAATAAACACAAAAAATAAATCTTAAATTCTATTTGATTTTTTTTTTTTTGGCCAGTCCTAGGCTTGGGCTCAGAGCGTGAGCACTGTCTTTGGTTTTTCTCAAGGCTAGAACTCTACCACTTGAGCCACAGCACCACTTCTAGCTTTTTTTTTTTTCTATGTACATGGTACTGAGGAATAGAACCCTTTGTGCATGCTAGGCAAGCACTCTACCACTAGGCCACACTCCCGGCCCCTCTATTTGATTTTTTTTTAACATTCCATCACTATTGACTAAATATGAAAGTGAAAGCCATGCTGTTTATATGTAATCTGAATGAAGTTTATTTATTAGGGAAGAGAATAACCTAAGAATGTATGAAAAATGAAAAAGACACCATGCTATTTAGTAGAAAGTAATTATATGTTGACCTTAGATCTTATTATTACATTTTTCAGTCCACCATAGTTAGTTGACTTTCGCCAAGCAATTTATTATTATTATTTTTTTTTTTTTTTTTGCCAGTCCTGGAGCATGAATTCAGGGCCTGAGCACTGTCCTTGGACTTTGTCAAGACTAGAGCTCTACCATGCATGCTAGGCAAGCCCTCTACCCTTAGGCCAAACTCCTGGCCATGTTTTGAGTTACTTCTTACTATACCCCTTTCATCTTCTCAATAAGGATCATTCTCTTGCGATCATCTTCATATGAGGGCATTTCTTTTTAAATTTTTTAGTGTTATTGTAAAGGATATAGTTATATAAGTCAAATACAGACTACATTTCTTTCTGGACAGTGTCACCATGAAAGGATATTTCTTTTTTTTTTTTCCTTTTTTTGTGGGTCATGCGGCTTGAATTCAGCCTGGGCACTGTCCCTGAGCTCTTCAGTTCAAAGCTACCCCCTCCCCCTGGGCCTGGGCCTGGGCATTGTCCCTGTGCTCTTCAGCTCAGGGCTATTGCCTACCCTTGAGCCAAGCCCCACTTCCCATTTTCTAGAGGTTAATTGGGGATCAGAGTCTCAGGTCCCTTTGTGCCTGGGCTGGCTTTGAGCCTTCATCCTCAGATCTCAGCCTCCTGAGTAGCTAGGATGACAGGCGTGAGCCACCACGCCTGGCATGGATATTTCTTTAAGAAATTTTTTTCATATATTTTTTATTTTAATTAATAGAAGGTTTACATTATATTTGCCAGATAGGAGGTGCATTAATTCACATACATTGATACCCTTTCTTCTTTAAGAAATTTTATGGAAAGAGTAGGCAGTGAAGTAGAACAAAATGACCTTAGTATAAAGAGTCATTTGCTTTGTGGTTTTTGATTAGTGGGAAGAAAAGATAGTCTGGTAGGAGGGAAAATATTCTTGGTAATCATGTGAATTCAACTTTTGGTTTGATGATTCCTTAAATAAGTTTTCTTTTGACCTGATCTTTGGAGCCTGTCTCCTGTGTAGAATATGGACAGTGCACAGGAAGAGCTTGACCTGCACACAATTAGTCACACATTAAATGTCAGTCAATTACTGTTAGTCACAGAATCAGAAGATACTGTTTATACTTCTTTCTTTTAAAAATGGTCTTTAAAGTTGTGCTTTCACACCACTTTTTAAATGAGGAAGTCCATTTGTTGAACCAGTCATTATACCCCGTGATGCTTGTTGTATGTTAACATGATGATACTTACGGTTTTCATTATCTTTTTCTTTTTACAAGTTGCATGATATCTCTGAATCGGAATTTCTAACTGAGGCTGAAATCATTTGTGATGTTGTATGCCTGGTATATGATGTCACTAATCCCAAGTCCTTTGAATACTGTGCCAGGATTTTTAAGGTTTGTTGGTCTTATAGATTATGACTAAATATAAATTCTGTGGTGTTTTAATGGAATTGCAGTGTAATGTTTCCGACTCCCCCCCAAAAAAGAAAAGTGCAACACAATCACTTACAGAGTTTTTTAAATGCCTGTATCTTTACCCTCTCCCTTCTTGGTTCATACTACAGTGGTAGATTATCACACTGGGCTTCCCCACCCTCCCACATATGAGTCATACATTCCCGGGTGAGAACTCTCAAGTTAGGAATCTGTGACTCATGCCTGTAATCCTTATCCGGGGGCTAAGAATAGGAGGATTGCTGATCAGAGTTAACCCCGGCAAGACAGCCTACAAGATCCTCATCTCAACCCATCACTAGCACAGTAGTGCCAGTGGTACACATCCCAGACTACACTAGAGACTGTCACTACTGTCACTGGGAAGATTATGGTGCCAGGCCACCCAAGGTAGAAAAGTCTGTGAGACTCAGTCTTAAAGGAGGGAAGATGAGAGCTGGGCATGGCGGCATGCTCCAGTCATTCCAGCTGCAGTGGGAATCTTAAAACAGACAGCATGAGATCTGATTGCACGCCTAGGCAGGACAGGAGGCTCAAAATAACCACCTACAAAAGAGCTGGAACATGCCATAGCTCCGTAGTAGACCACTTGGCCTGGCAAACACGAAGCACTGCCAAAAGAGAAAAAGAACTTTTGTATTAATGAAAGGTCTTCTTGGCGGTTAGGAATACATATCAATTATATTTTACCAGTTTTTCCAAGAATAACTCCAGAGCAAGGGAGTAAACCAGAGGCTTGGAAAATTGATCAGTTTTTGGTTTTTTTTAGATTATCAACAAGAATCAATAGGAAGAAAAACTGTATGCACAAAGGTATTTGTTCTAGCATAGTTTTAGGTAGTAAAACCTGGAAATAATCCAGAGGTCTAACAATAGAAGGATTTTTTTTTTTTTTTGGTGGATCATAGGGCTTGAACTCGTGGACACTGTCCCTTAGCTCTTCAGCTCAAGGCTACCACCCTACCCCTGGGCTTGGGCATTGTCCTGAGCTCTTCAGCTCAAGGCTACTGCCCTATCCTTAAGCCAAGCCCCACTTCCCATTTTCTGGAGGTTAAGAGGAGATAAGAGTCTCAGATCCTTTTGTGCCCAAGCTGGCTTTGAACACTGATCCTCAGATCTCAACCTCCTGAGTAGCTAAGATTATAGGCATGAGCCACAGCGCCTGGCTTTGGATTTCTTTTTGCTTCATAATTTTTTTTTAATTAAGAAATCTTGTTAAAAAATGCAGTGAATCTAAAGAATTGGAATTGGTCTGTTTTGTTATCCACATTAGGAAAGCGATCTCTTTTTTTGTAGTGGGGTGGGCAGTAGTGGGGCTTAAACTCAGGTCCTTGTGCTGTCTCCCTTTTTTTATTCAAAGTTGTCACTTTACCACTTGAACTACACCTCTACTTCCAAACAAGTGACTGTAGTCGTATTTACTATGAAATTGATTTATACCACTGCAAACTTTGCCTCTCAGTTTATTTTCTCTGTTTAAAACTATAGAGCTGGGCACAGGTAGCTCACACCTATAATTCTACATATTCAGGAGGCTAAGATCTAAGGATCCAAGTTCAAGTCACCTCAAGCAAAAAAGTCCATGAGACTTACTTCTATTTAGCCACAGAAAAATTGGAAGTAGCTCTTTGGCTTAAATGGTGAAGTGTTACCTTAAGCAAAAAAAGCTCAGGACCAGTATTCAAGCCCTGAGCAACTGTTGTTACTTTGACTATCCAGAGAAAGGTTTTCTTTTTTTTCTTCTTCTTTTGTTGTTGTTTTTGTTTTGATTTTTTTAATATAATTGATTATATCGAGTGAACTGCCATTCTGTTGGGTTATTTTTCCCTTGTTTCCATTTCCTAGAACTCATTTGATAAGTATTATTTTATATGATTAGAAGTACATAGAACTCATCTGATAAGTTTTATTTTATGTGATTAGAAGTATATAGGCATGGAACCTTTGTGTTCTCCCCTAAGAGTGCCTTTGGTTTAGAAAAAAGGTTTAGTTGACATTTAGTTAAACTAGTAATTTGGAGGCTTGTCATCCAATTTTGATTTTATTTTTTATTCTGTAGCAACACTTTATGGACAGCAGAATACCCTGCTTAATCATAGCAGCCAAGTCAGACCTGCATGAAGTTAAACAAGAATACAGTATCTCACCTACTGATTTCTGCAGAAAACACAAAATGCCTCCACCTCAAGCCTTCACTTGCAATACTACTGATGCACCCAGTAAGGATATCTTTGTTAAGTTGACAACCATGGCCATGTACCCGTAAGTACTTGCTCTGTCTTTGTTTTCGTGTTGCATGGTTCATAATAACATTGCATGCCATCGTTAGCCATGGGCGGGAGGTTCTTTGTCACTTAGAAGTTGTTTAGCAACAGAAAGAGACTTTGTAATGAGAAGGTACAAATTTGAGCAGTTGCAAGTTTGGTTTGGGTATCATAATAAAATAATGGAAAGGGTGCTTTTGATAATATTTGTGTATTTTTGAGCAAGCTTTAGCTCTCCTTTTAACAGCATATACACAGCCTCCCACTCAGCATTAAAAAAAATAGTCTCATACCAATACAATGGGATTGGTGTTATGTTACTCTATGCTTTTATAAGGCATTTTGATATGAACACAAAATTCATTTTTCTGTTTTTCTGCTGGTTAATTGAGCTTGGGCATATGAAGGATTAAAATACTTTTTCTAAATTTATGTTACGTTTGTTATTTGTTTGAATTCAGGATATGATGTCTTTTTTTTAAGTGCTATCAAAAGAAATTATGATCAGAATTCCCACTATCTGAATGTTTTACATTTATGAGCCACAAATTTTCATGTACATTTATTATATATCTATACATGCATATGTACAAGCATGTAACTGTGGTTACCTTCACAGTTTACTAACAGCCTTAAAATTGCATGACTCTTAATGACATTCTCAAGTATAAATTCTTTTCATATGTAAATTCTGGTTTTTATAGCAAAATAGTTTTTCAGGCAGTGCGTTTCTCACGACCAATGACTTATTCTTGTTGCTATTTATGTTATCCTCTAAATCATTGTCTTTTAGCGAAAACTATAGCACAAAATAGACTAGTAATCAAAAATTGCTAGAAATCAAGACTGAGGCTTCCCAGAAAGGTGTTAATTTGTACAGCTTTTTAAATCAGTTAATTTTACTGGTATTCCATTAGCTAATAATTTTTAAAATATGCAGCAAACCTTTGAATTTTTATTTGTAATGGCAAACAAGTCGTACCTATTAATATAAGATAATCAAAACCTTACTTATGTTTTACCTTTGCTTTAAAACTCTCATGTATGTTATCTACAGAGAGGATCATTACAGAGGCAGACTCTCCCGAGACATGGGCAACACTGATAGAATAGAGAATTTGAGAAAAATCTGGGTCTTTCTAAAAACTGCTTTGTAAGTTACTTTTTCTTTATGACTTCTGTGGGACTTTGTTGACATTTTCTTACAGGATGAACAAATCTTTGTTGCTATAATTTATATTAGTTATCACCTAGAAACGCACTGCTTGGTCAGACTTACTGCCTAACTATATATTGTATTATCTTCTTGTAAATATACTTTTTAAAGCCCTGTAAGTAACTCCAACTGTATATAGATCTATATCTTTAAGGTATTTTACTGTAATTCTTGTGTATGTGTGTATATATGATAAATGTACATACATGGACACTTATAAAATGAATCCCAAACTACTTCTCATGAAGCATCTTGCTGTTGCTAAGCATACTTTGCATCTCTCCTTTTTGGTGGGTGGAGCTTGTGTATGTTGAAGATTAGATCCAGTTTATCAAATAACCGATGGATTCCAGTATGACAGCTGGCAATGATTGAGTGGCCGTGATAACGTTTATCATCACAAGTCAGATTTTAAAAAAAGAATGTCTTGAGCGTTAACTCTCAAAATTAATTCTTGTTTTTCTTCATGTTGGGAATTAGGCATTATTGGGATGCTGCTAATCTCTGCAACCATGCACCGTGTGCTGTGGTCATCAGATCTCACAAGCTAAGCCAAGTCAGATTGGGCCAGTCCTTTGACTGAGAAGCCTCTAAATGAGGAGGTGTTACAGGAAGTGATGGCATTCATTCATCAGGTGGCGCTCTTTCGAGTGGGCTCGGCGCCAGTACTTCTTCATGGGTGGTGTGATGGCTTTGTATGTCTGAGTGGCTCTGGCCACTGAACAGTCACTGGAGACTCCCCACTTTGGTAGACAGGGCTTAGGTGAAATGGGTCGCTGTACTTAGTAGTGCACCTCCACTCAACCAGAAAGGAGTCAGAAATCTCCCTAAATTTCATAACCAATTTCAATTGGATCCATTGTTGACTTTTACATTCTTACCCAGTTTCATACTATCATACTTAGCTGCTATGTTTTGGTAGCTAATGAAATTAACCCTTACATTTTGTTCTAGTGGGAATTTATGAAGCACTTTGATTTCCTGAGGGAACCAGGGTGCTTGATGAATTAAAGACGATGTTGTTCATATCTTCTCAGGGTTGAATATACTCGTCTTTTGACTCTTTCGTGTATTTGTCACTATTCTCCTTCCTGGTTTTCAGGCATGTGTGTGTGCTGAGGGAGGAGAAGGAGGAAGGAATGGTTATTTAAATGCTAGCCTTGTCCTTTTAGTGGGTGCTATGGCTTACTCAGTTTTTGTTTTTATTAATTTAGATGAGGGTGCCATCTATTGCTGTGCATATTTATTCCACTGATTTTTCCATTTCCCCTTCCGAAAATAAAAATAAAAATAAGTGTCAGCTAAAGTTCCCTAGATTTTCTATAGGAAGGGAGGAGGAAGCTATTGCTGTTTATTATGTTTTTGATAAATGTGGAATTCTGCACAACTTTAGCATGCCCCACACTGTCCTTTTCCTTTCTACAAAGAGTATTGCTTATGCCTAAACCTTTTTTTTTTTAATTTGGCACACCTGACCTGTGCCGTATCTGTAAGTAAGAACTCAACCCTGTCCTTCTGTGTGTTTTTGCAGCCATGCCCGGTTACGCTGTATGTGCACCTGCAACAGGTGTACATTTTGCATCTGTCAGAACTTCCTCAACTCAGACTTGCTGCAATCTGTAAAGAACAAAATCTTCACTGCAGTTCTTAACAGGTTCTTAACTTTATTTACTGGGTATCAGGCATTCTGTTAACATACCAAAAAAAAAAATGAATATTTTATTACACAGATACTCCTTACCTGGACAACAAGCCAACTGATGCCCAACTAACTTTCACTAAAATCCTCACTATGATGAACATGTTTATTTGGGGAAGCATCCTTCACAATGCTTTTAAGTTACTAGATTTAGTTCGGGAAGTACAAAGTAAGATTTTGAACTTTTTTATTAAAGAGTTTCACATTAGAAGATAATATGCATAGGAAAAATTAAAATCTTTTGGCTCTGCATTGTAGAAATAGACAAGAACTTTTCTAGAAAGCAAAAGGGATCCCAAGCAAAAGATACTGTATGTTACATTGTAGTCTGCTTATATTTGAGTGTATATCTTATAAAAATCATACTAATATCAACAGTGTTGTGAATTTCAAAAACCCTCTATTTTTGAAACCAGTTTTAATATAGTCTGCTTTTACTTTTTAAAAAGTACCTAGAATATTCACTTGAAAGAACATGGTTTCTGGAAATGAGGATAATAACCAACTTTTAAGGATTTGAAGGAATGTGAGAAAGGAAAAAAGATTTGTAGCACTGGTTTTTGAGCAAAAGTATGAAATAGTCCTAAAAGTAGTAATGCTAGAAAGAAAGAAAGAAAATGCATTCATTCCCTCAAAGCAACAAACTTGAAAAGATACATTCTTACTCTTATCAGCCATTTTTGTGTAAATCGATATTTTTTTTAAGAACTTAAAAGTCTGTATAATATTAATTTGTGTCTGATGTCAAATTTTCAGGTGCCTAAGGGTAAAAATTAGGTTTCAAAAATCACTTAAGTATTATTGACAGCTGGGTTTGATTTAATGGATGGTCAAGCTAAATAACAGATTTTGGTTAGGAATAACTCAGATGTTTGGGCCACCACTGCATACTCAGTACTAGATGCTAGCTGTATCAAATGATCATAGTTTGAGTCCACCAATAGTGAAATAGTTATATTTAGTAAATAATGAAGCTATTTCTTATGTGAGTCAGACACTGATTTTGAAGGCATCCCAAAAGAGTGTGAGCACTAGAAGCTCTGGAGTAAGAATGTAGCCATCTCAGGACTGCTTTGAAGGGATTACTGCATTCATTTGGTGGTGAAGTTCTGTCTCTGACAGAATAATTCACCTGGTTCCCCTCATCGTAATTGGCTGGGAAAATGCAAGGCTAGTTCAAACCAAACAATATTCAGGAGCTCTGTTGTTGGGAATCTTAAGAGTTAGAAGAGATTCTAGAATTCATCTGGCCTAACCTCCTATTAGAATGCTTTCCTGCAAGCCTTCCTGAGAGTGCTGTTTATTTGCTGGTGGCTTTCTTCTTTGAAGAGGGTTTTTACTTTTGTTTTTAAAAACTAAAATGTTTTCCCTGTAACTTTCTCTCCTTTAGTTTTAGTTCTGCCCTTTAGAACAACATACGACTATTCTACTCCCTCTTCAACATAGCAATCCTTCAGACATTTGAAGACGACCATCATGTCTCCCCTAATTTTCTCTTCTCCAGGTAGAACATCCCCACTTCTTTCAGCCTTTTCTTAAATTAGATGGTTTAGTGGTCTCATTATTCCTGGTGGTCTTGTCTGAAAGCTATTAACTTTCCAGAGTACCTCTTAAGAGCTGCCACCAGAAGCAGAGAGCAGTATTCCATATATGGTCTGACAAGTCCAGAATGGTGGACAGTCATGTTCCACAATTAGGACATTTGTCTGGTGCATGAATTCACTTTTTAGCAGCCCATCACACTGTGACAGATAATGTCTCAGAGTTAACTGAAATCAGATTCTTTTCTTTCTGTGAAATGCTACTAAGGCAGGTGTCTCTTTCTCTCTTAATTGTGTATTTAACATTTTTAGTTGACTTTTTGAATGTAAGTGAAGATACATACATATTTTATTATGTGTCATATTCTTTTTAATCCATTTGTTCTAGCTCGGTCATTTCGAACATTTCTATCATGTGTCCCATTATAAACTCTCTCTGCATTTTGTTACCTGCAGATTTGGTAGTTATGTCTTATCTTTCAAGTTACTCTTAAAAAATAATGTTGAGTACCTATAAACTGGAGAGAGACGTGATCACACCCTTATAGTATTCCACTAGACAACTTTTCCCATTGGCTGATTCAGAGTTCTTGAGATTTTTTTTTTTCAGTCAGTTATAAATGTGTTATTGAAGTTGGGTGCTGGTAGCTCAGACCTATAATCTTAGCTAGTCAGGATACTGAGATCTGAGGATTATGGTTCAAAGCCAGGAAAGTCCATGAGACTCTCATATCTCCAGTTAACCAGCAAAAGAAGCCAGGAGTTGTGGCATGGCTCCAGTAAAGGACAGAACCCTGAGTTCAAGCCCCAGTACCAGCACATGCATAAGTGCATGCACAGGTATGCATGACACACACAAATATATATATATAGAGAGAGAGAGTGATATCATTGGAGCCTGGCATGTCATGTCACACACCTGTTATCCTAACATTGTAGCAAGAGAATCACCAGGTAAGCCTGAGCCACATTTTCTTATCAGAGAGTTCAGGAAAGGTTTTTCTGAAATTATTGTATCATTTTTACCACATCCATCCCAGAAAGTAATGTCTTATTCTTGTGAATGTACTGTAGCTCCCAGTAAACAAACTACCCATTTTAATACTTATTCTAGAAGCTCTTGATTGCCCGTGATAGAAGATTGATTCCTTTTCTGCATTGTTGGGGGCAGGGTTTTTGTTGTTGTTCTTGTTTTTGTTTTTTACTACCTATGTAGTTGGTTTAGTCAGCTTCCAGATGAAATAGGGTAGATGTGCCTTAAATTGATATACTTGCTCTTAGTAAATTACTCTATTGTGTTCCTCAAAAAGGAAGCAGTACATTTTGTCATACCTGTTATAAACTGGAAGCAACTTAATAGTAGTGTCAGTACACATTACTGGATATCTGCTAATGAGGAATAGAAAGAATGGAAAAATTAGTGGGGAAACCAGTGTACTTTTCACAGAATGCCTTTCTTATCCCTGTAGGTTGTTTATTTGATAGAAATGGAATTTTAGGGTTTTATACTGAAGTCTGTTCTAGTTTAGAAAGGAAGTAGGTAAGCAATGTAGGTGGGTAGAGGCCAAGAACTCAGTTTCTAAAGGATCTAAGCAAATGATGTAAATGATTGTAGTAAGAAACGGGGAGAAGTGTAGGCTGTGACCAATTTTAAAGTTTTAAAAGTAATCAGCCAGGCCCTGGTGGCTCACGCTTGTAAACCTAGCTACTCAGGAGGCTGAGATAGGAGGATCACAGTTCAAAGCCAGCCCAGGAAGTAATGTCCATGAGACTCCTGTCTACCAATTAACCACTAGAAAACCACAAGTGGTGCTGTGGCTCCAGGAGTAGAACAGTAACCTTGAGATGAAGAGCTCAGGGACGCCCAGGCCCAGAGTTCAAGCCCCACAACTGACAAAAAATAATCAGAATGAAACATGTTTACAGGCCACTAGACTTAAGACCATCATGAAAGTGGAGGCAAGTAAAGAACACCTAAAGAATGAAAATGTCGCCCAGGCACCGGTGGCTTGTGCATGTAATGCTAACTACTCAGGCTGAGGTTGAAGAATTACGATTCAAAGCCAGCCCAGGCACCTATACCCACAGTTTACTGCTCCTAAAAAGTGTTTGGATGAGGAGATGAGGGTGGAATCTCCTTTCCCTACTATTTCTAGGCTTTGGCAGCCTTCTTTGGTTGACCCTGGGCTTGCCATGCTAGCCATGATGTTACATAAGCAGAAAAGAGATTATCTAATTGAATGTCACTTAAGGAGTTTTTCACTTCATTCAGAAAGGAGTGTCCTTCCCACTTATCACTAAGTCTTGGGTTTTATAAAGTCCCTTGTGGCTCAGGAGGCCTCAGAATGCTGGCCCAGCACTCATCAGGACCTGGTCTCCATCCCTAAGATTAAGTGAATAATAAAATAGATACAAATTAGTTTGTATGTTTTATTTAGAACTATAAAAAATACAAAAGGTTTATCATTTTTATTTAAGCCAAAGTTTCACTAAATGTATACAAAAATTACTTGTCAAAGTGTTGCTTATTGAAATAGAAACTACAGTATGTCTGTGAGGCCTATTCTCTCAGTCTTCACTCAACAACTTTGACTTATCCATGCAGAATATTTAGTACCTGTTTTGCATAGGACTCTGCTATGAATTGAGCCACTTCTAAATATGTTATGAATTTTTTTCTTTTAAAACTTGGTTATGGGCCAGGAGTTTGGCCTAGTGGTAGAGTGCTTGCCTAGCATGCATGAAGTCCTGGGTTCAATTCCTCGGTACCACTTACATAGAAAAAGGCCAGAAGTGGTGCTGTGGCTCAAGTGGTAGAGCTCTAGCCTTGAGAAAACCCAAGGACAGTGCTCAGGCCCTGAGCTCAAGGCCAGGACTGGCCAAAAAAAAAAAAAACTTGGTCATATTTTCAGTGACATTTGTTTATCAGACTAAAATCCTATCTTCTTGAGCTTGGGCTTTGAACTTAGGGCCTTTTTTTTTTTTTTTTTCTGGCTTGAACTCGGCCTGGGCACTGTCCCTGGGCTCTTCAGCTAAGTCTAGCTTTTTACCACTTGAGCCACAGCACCACTTCCAGTTTTCTGGTGGTTAATTGGAGATAAGAGTCTCATAGACTTTCCTGCCCGGGCTTGCTTTGAACTGGGATCCTCAGATCTCAGCCTCCTGAGTAGCTAGGATTATAGGCATGAGTCACTGGCTCCTGGCAGGGTCTAGGTTTGATAGTCAGACCGTTGTGCCTCTTAAGCCACAACCCCAGATCAACTTTGCATATTTTAAGTAGAAAGTACAAATAATGATTTTCTAGCCATGTACCAATGGCTCTTACCTGTAACCCTAGCTACTTGAGAGGCTGAGATTGGGCAGATCTTGGTTTGAGGCTAACCCATGCAGAAAAATTCACAAGAACCGGACATGGTGGCATACACTTGGTATCCTAGTTATGAGAAGACTAAGTAACCAGACAGTGGCCCAGGTATGTTCCCTGCAGGGAAGTGGGACTATATCTTAAAAATTACCAGCACAGTGCTCGCTTCGGCAGCACATATACTAAAATTGGAACGATACAGAGAAGATTAGCATGGCCCCTGCACAAGGATGACACGCAAATTCGTGAAGCGTTCCATATTAAAAAAAAAAAAAAAATTACCAGCACAGTAAAGTGGTAAGAAGTATAAGAGCACCTATCCCAGGTGTGGGATTCAAACCCCACTTTGAATCTGTTTTTAACTAATTGGATATATACTCTGACTTCAACATTTGAATATAGGGTTAAATCACACATCTATCTTGCATCCAACTTTGTTCTTTAGTAATTATGGTCACACTAAAATCTAAGTAATGTTTTTCTTTTGAAAAATTTGTGAATAACTAGAATTATTTGTATTTAGGAGGTTGATTAACATATGGTCAGATGACTTTAATCTTTGGGAATGATTTTATTTCCAGTGGTATAAAAACATCTTTTGAAACTATTTTAAAAAAATGTTAAATGCGAAAGTGATAAACTAGTTTTATAGGATGAGCTTGATTGTTGGTTTGAACTACCCAAGATGATTATTTTTTAAGTATTTCTTATTCTGACTTGAGAACACTCCTACTTTGTATGTGAATGTTGGTGCATTATAATGTGTGCTAAGAATTTAATTTGTCCTTCTTAGGTGTTCATTTTCATTTGTCTGTGCTAGTCATGTTTTAATCTTCTGGATCTCTTTCATGACTAGGTTTATGTATATGAACTTCCCCCTTCTAACCTATAATTTAATCAAAAATAGTTTTAGGATTTATTTCAGTGTAATTTTTGGTACATATTTTTGCTTTAGAATTTCCTTTCATTCCATTTAATTGTTTGCATTTTCCATATGAATTACTTGTTGGTATTTTTTCTTAAGTTCAGTAGCAACATTTTAACCTTGGCATCTAAGTACATAATTTACCCAGAGTACTCACAGAGATCTAAAAATCTAGTGAACAATCATTGTACTTATTGTATTTTAATACTATTTTATATGGTATGTATTGACATTTACATTAAGCTACTCATTAATTACTTAATTTACCCATATTTCTTTGATAATTTCCTAAGTCCCTTCTTTATATAGTTTACATTCATGTCACTTTGTATAGGAGCCTTTTTCAGACTGAAATGAGGTACTTTTCTCATAGGACTGCCTTATGAAGCTTGAGTTCTTAAAATCTTAATGTTATATGCTAGAAATCTAAGACTTTTTTTTTAAAGAGTACTAGGTTATATAATACAATAGCGTATCCAAAGAATTTCTGATTAAGTTTCTTAGGAAACATACTTTCCCTTGAATTCAAAGGTTACTCTTTGAATTTGTATACATAAAGTTTAAAAGTATACAAGAATTTGTGTCACAGATTCTCAGAAAGCTGCTATTGCTCCTTGTAAATCTTAAAAGTTGGTATTTGGCTAGGATATTAAAAGACATGAGAGGGTAGAGTTTGCCTAATTTGCCTTCATTAGTCTGCATATTGATAGTGGAGCATTTTCTGTGTGTAATCCTCCGTAAATTTGGATTCTTCTAACTGCTCAGTGAAGCATTTTTGGATTTGGGCGCATTGAATATATCATTTTCCAAACGACGTTACTATTTAGTCACACTCAGTGAATAGCTTATGGTTGGTTATAATTCATTTCTACTAGATACTACGTATTTCTCAATCTATTTGGAGGAATTTCTTATCAAAGTGTTTCATGCTTTCTAATTCAGTTAGGAGAATGATCATGGGCCGGGAGTTTGGCCTAGTGGTAGAGTGCTTATGCATGAAGACCCGGGTTCAATTCCTCGGTACCACATACATGAAAAGGCTGGAAGTCGTGCTGAGGCTCAAGTGGTAGAGCACTAGCCTTGAGAAAGTCCAAGGACAGTGCTCAGGCCCTGAGCCCAAGCCTAGGACTGGCAAAAAAAAGAAAGAAAAAGAAACAAGCTGGAAGTGGTGCTGTGGCTCAAGTGGTAGAGCTCTAACCTTGAGAAAGCCCAAGGACAGTGGTCAGGCCCTGAGTTCAAACCCAGGAATGGCAGAAAATAAAAGGAGAATGATCATTAAAAAGTAATGATAGGGGACCGGGAGTTTGGCCTAGTGGTAGAGTGCTTGCCTAGCATGCATGAAGACCCGGGTTCAATTCCTCGGTACCACATACATAGAAAAAAGCCAGAAGTGGTGCTGAGGCTCAAGTGGTAGAGCTCTAGCCTTGAGAAAGTCCAAGGACAGTGCTCAGGTCCTGAGCTCAATCCCAGGACTGGCAAAAAAAAAAAAAAGTAATATTAGTAGGGCTGGAGATGTTGCTTAGTTGCAGAGTGCTTGCCTTACATGCATGCGACCATGGGTGTGATCTCTAGTACCACCAACTAAAAAAAAAAAATAGGAGTAATGGCCTTATTATGAAAAGTAAACCCAGAGAAAACAGGAAGAAACACTCGAAGGAACAAATACTAATAAAGGAAAACAAGAAAATATATTGAAACAGAAAACTGAGAGCTGGAGTCATGATCCAAGTAGCAGAGTACAAGGCCCTGAGTTGAAGCCTCAGTACTGCCAAGAGCAGTTGCGTTGCTCAGTTACAACTGAGAGCATGTATGGTGAGTCACGGGTGAGAGTGAGGGTAAGTGTAGCCAGCAAACGGTGATACAGCGCAGAGGCCTGTGTCTTACCACCAGATCCCTAGTTTAGACTCATCCATCACGGGGGGACAACCAGTCACTCCATTGTCCAAGTGGAGGCCCAGGTCCCAGAATCTGGATTTTGGACACCGTGGACATCATCTGGATGTGGCTGGGTAGAAATGACTGCTCAGCTAAAAGGCTGTGCATTGCTCCTGTGACTGTTTCTGAATCCTCTGAGATCCCCGGCCAGAGTGCGTGGAGCATGCGCTGTGGTAAGCGTTCACCCACCTGCATAAAGAAGACGGGTCTCTACTGCTCAGATTCCCTTGAGTCTGCCCGGCCAGTATTCATGGAGAGGAACCCTGCACCCATGATGTCCTGATCCCCCAGCCCTAGAGCAACTGGAAGAGCAGATTATATCAAGGCGGTGATGAACCTCAGGGACTCCCTGATCAGAATACAAGTGCCAGTCAGTGTGGTCAGAACAATAGCGGTATCTGCGTGGGGTAAAAGCCGGAAGACGAAGGCACTTAGCTAGGTTTCTCAGTGCCGCTGTTGAAGGGCAGCTGGAAGTCTGGTGGAAACTCTGGTAAGCACAGTTGTGTCAGGGATGCCAAGAGAGGTGGCTTGTAAAGCAGTGCTGCTATCCAGCAAGAATAAGTCTCACCCTTCCCCCAAACTGGACAGGGTTGTGGGAAGAAGAACTGTCATGTGACTTCACCCATTCTGCCTGAATCACAATATTCTGGTCACACCCCCACTTTCATGTTTCTCTCTAACCAAGAATTGGGGGCATACCCATATTCTGTGGTGCCCGGTAGCGCTGGCACTCCTTACCACACTACCCGCAGTTGATGGAGGTAGAGGCGCTGAGCAGTAAGTGAGAAAATCAAGGTGATTGTAGATGTACAGTAGAAAGCTGACATAGGCGGTGGTGATTGTGAGAATAGAGGTGATTTCAGAGAGCCTGGTACCATGCACCCACACACACCTTCCCTGTGCCAGCATCGAAATGTCTGAGCAAACAAGTTGGAAAAAATTGGCTATAGGAAAGAAACTACTGCAAGAATACCAGCAGAAGAATTGTTCTGATGGATCTGCAGAATCCAAGAACAGGAAAACTAAAAAGGGAGGTAAACCAAAGACAAACACCACTGGGGGCTATAATTCCACTGAATGAGCATGGCTGACTGAGCATTCCCGTCACTGGGCACAGTCAGAGCAGCCAGCAGCGTCTTGAGCGTCAGAAGTCTCGTAACACTGAGGATTGGGAAAGGTGCTAACAACAAACACCTGGTGCTTAGCCAGTCTCCAGCAGAATACAAAATCAGTAGCTCAACAGTGAGATGGAATAACTGAAGCAGGAAAAGATGTGCAGGATCAACGGGGAAGAGAATGAGAAGATGGCCTGTGTGCAGGAAGCCCTGAAAACAGAGCTGGAGCTCCACAAGCTGTCAGTACAGAACTTGAGAAAAATTCAATTTACAATCTGTCCTGGCCCACATGAAGCAAGTGGCCAAGAAAAGAGAACTGGAGCATGAAGGTGGTGCTAGCCGACTGCAGGCTTCACAGCAGCACAGCACTAGAGAAAAGTGTCTGCAGTCTCCACCATGCAAAATGAAACAGACCAGAACAGCCTAGAGCTCATGAAAAACCTGAATAGTGTGAAGCTGCAGCTCTAGAAAAAAACCCATAGGCTACGATGAACTGGAGGAAGAGACCACTAACTTGCAGGAAAGGCTGGAAGTGCTCCTGACACAGAAGGCCAGCAGGAAGATCAAAATTCACCAGTTGCAACAAGCTCTAGTGGAGAGGGCAGAGTTGGAAAGACAGCCAGACAACATGAGAGAGCTGGTGACATGAACGTTGAGTCTATCTCCAGTTAACCACCAAAGAGCCAGAATTAGAGCTGTGGTTCAAGTGATAGAGCGGTAGCTTTGAGAACAGAACCTCAAGGACAGTTCAAGCCCCAGGACCTCACAAGAGGTTATGCATCTATGTCTGCATCTATCTGTGAACTGAAATCTTCACCGGTTTAATGTATATAATGAAGCGATGTGACAAAATATTATATAGATATTAATATATACATACTATTAAAGATTTTAGTTTTTATGTTCACCAGAAATTGCTGAGTGAATAAAAAGCTTTTTTGTGTGCATGTACCAGTCCAGAGCTTGTACTAAGGGCTTGGGTGCTGTCTCTGAGCTTTGTGCTCAAGGTTGGCACTCTGAGCTATACAGATCCTTTTTTTTTTTTTTTTTTTTTCCCGTGGGTCATGGTGCTTGAATTTGGCCTGGGCGCTGTCCCTGAGCTCTTCAGCTCAAGGCTACCACTCTACCCTTGAGCCAAGCCCACTTCCTGTTTTCTAATGGATAATTGGAGATAAGAGTCTCAGGTCCTTTCTTTTGTGCCCAGGCTGGCTTTGAACCTTGATCTTCAGATCTCAGCCTCCTGAGTAGCTAGGATTACCACGCCTAGCTCCTTCCCCCACTCCCACCCCCCACCCCCCGAGTAATGGACTTTCCTGCCTGAGCTGGCTTCTAACCATATTTCTCAGATCTCAGCCTCCTGCAAAGTTAGGGGTTATATTTGTCTCTCAAAAAAAAAAAAAACAACATTTTAATATGCCTCTGGCTTGTGTACTTTCTTTATGATATTCAGTATCAGAGCTCATGAGACTTTCGGTGACTCTGTATATGACATGTGTGACTATACACACCAGTATAGTTCTTCATTTAACATTGCTACATGAGCCAGGCTTGCCTAGAACACTATAATTTATGTCCCTGCTTGAATTCACTATTCTTCTGTCTTAGCCTCCTAAGGGCTGAAATTTCCTTCAACCCTTTTTTTGCCTGAATTTTGAGTCATTTTTCTCTCTGCTTTTTTTTTTTTTTTTTGGCCAGGCCTGGGCTTGACCTCAGGGTCTGAGCACTGGTGTTGGGCTTTCTCAAGGCTAGAGCTCTACCACTTGAACCACAGCCCCATTTCTGTCTTTTTCTATGTATGTGGTCCCGAGGAATCGAACCCCAGGTATTTGTGCATGCTAGGAAAGCACTCTACCACTCAACCAAACTCCTGGCTCTCTGCATTGATTTTTTAAGTTTTGTTTTCTTATCATAAATGTAATGTACAGAAGGGTTACAATTACATAAGTCCAATAATGAGTACATTTCTTTTTGGACAATCATTCTTTTTCTGCAATATTAAAAAGCACCTTTAACAATAGCTAAGTCCAAACCTGTTAATTGGCTCTCAGACCCATGTCAAAGTCCTGGAAATTTTGATTAATTACCTCAGATAAGGAGAGGCTGTGATTTTTCCCCTCTACTTTTGTTTGCCCTACATTTCCTAAAGATTGTGCATTACTTTTTTCACATATAGACAGTTACAAAGAAAGTAAACTTAAAAAGGAAAGCTGTGCTAGAAGATAGTATCAGTATCTAAGATGATATTTTAAGTTAGTGTTTTGGAAGAATTGTATTTTTTAACATGGAAGGATTATTTTTGCTTGAGTTTAGAGATGAACTGTGTTCATGTTTTAAAATAGAATTGTTACCGTGTGTTCTGTTTGGGACCTGAAGCATAAGTCAGGTTTTTTTTATACATGTGATAATGGAATGCACTTAAAATCATATTGTTAGTCTGGGCACTGGTGTTATACTTTCGTAATCCTAGCTACTCAGAAGGCTGAGATCTCTAAAGATTGTGATCCGAAGCCAGCCCAGGCAGGAAAGATAATGAGACTCTTATCTCCAGTTAACCACTTGAAAACTGGAACTGGAGCTATGGCTCAAAGTGGTAGAGTGCTAGTCTTGAGCAGAAATCCCAGGAACAGCCTGAGTTCAAGACCCATGACCAACAAAATAAATTAATTAAATCATACTGTTTTCTACGTGGTAGCAGTTGGCTAAGCAAAAACAAGCATAAATTTATTTTTTACAAATAGATCCCAGTAGTACAGGTTCTGTATACTTGTAGTAAAGATGTAAAATAGGTAAGTAGCTTTGCATGTCAAAAAAATACGCGCGTAGACACACATGCCAGTACTGGAGCCTGAACTCAAGGCCTTACCTTCTCTCTTGGTCTTTGCATCAAGATGTATGTCTACTTCTTCTGGCTTTTTGCTGGTTAGTAGTGATCAGAATCCCTCAGACTTTTCTTTCTAGGTTGGCTTTAAACTACAATCCTCAGATCTCAGCTTCCTGAGTGGAAGCTTTTCTTTGCTAGTCCTGGGGCTTGAACTCAGGGCCTGGGCACTGTCCCCGAGCTTTTTGCTTAGGCTAGCTCTCTACCACTTGCCACTTTTGGCTTTTTCTGTATGTGTGATACTGAGGAATCAAACCCAGAGCTTCATGCATGTTAGGCAAACACTCTACCAATAAGCTACATTCGCAGCCCTCTGTACTATTTCTTATATATAAGTATGTACCTCACTTTTGCCTATGAAAGATGTACTATAGTTCGGGGAAAATATTAATTGCCATCTTGAGATGCTGAAGAAAACCAAACAATAAATGTGTCAAAATGTATCATTTCTGGCTGGGAGTTTGGCCTAGTGGTAGAGTGCTTGCCTAGCATGTGCGAAGACCCGGGTTTGATTCCTCTGTACCACTTACATAGTAAAAAGCTAGAAGTGGTGCTGTGGCTCATGTGGTACAGCTCTAGCCTTGAGAAAACCCAAGGACAGTGCTCAGGCCCTGAGCTCAAGCCCAGGACTGGCAAAAAAAAAAAAAGTATTATTTCATAAATAGTAGTAGTTTAAAATATAGTAATGGCAATGTTGTGTCAATGTTGAAGCAAGTATGTTCTTTCTTTTTTTTTTTTTTTTTTTCTTGCCAGTCCTGGGGCTTGAACTCGGGGTCTGGGCGATGTTTTTCTAAGCCTGGCAATTTTCTGTAGCATACATTTATTGGAAAACATGGGGGTGGCAGTTCACGCTATACAAGTAGGATATTTTAATTGAGAGAAATTTCTGAGTCTTTCATGAGCTCGGCTGTGAATCGCAAACTGTGTACATGTGTGTGAAAGGTTAAGAGCCCAGGTAGCTGAGTGGGGTGCCATGCTGTTAGCCAACGACGAAGGCAGCATTACTCACCAGGTGCACGCCGTCAGCTCTGTAGAAGATTCCATCTTCATGGAGTCATCTCATGGTCCGCTCTTTCTTGAAGCCAGGTAATAGTTCCCATCACCAGTGCTTGGCCTTGTTGGAACTTTTCCAACTAGAAAAACCAAAACTCCAAATATTCTCTTCCCTAACTTAAGTATTGCCTGTTGGAAGAACTAACTTGCAAGGTAGACTAGCTGTGTCATCACATTGCTTTGTTTAAAAAAAAAATACAATGTAAGAAGAGACTTTTTAAATGGAAACTAGTGACGGTGAGAAATTGGTGTGCTGTGTGTTGCGTGGCAGTGGTGATACGCATGGAGCACCGGCTTGTAGACTTGTTTACGGGGATACGCTGATTATTTTGTGGTAACTAATCCCAGTCCTTCTGTGCCTGTTTAACTGAGACAAAATAGTTCTGTGCAATTTGAAACCTCAAGATCCTGAAATCTCTCAAATCTCGTAACTCTTTTGTGTATGTTCTAGTCTTTTAATATCTGACTTCTGCTTCAAACCTATTTAACTCAGTTGTAAAATCACCTAAACTAGACAGTTTCACTAAGCTCTTAATTCCACAAGGTTTTTTTTTTACATCATTTCACTAAGTGTTCACTAATTAAGACTTAGTGACACTCGGAAATAAAATGTTCCAACTTTCGCTGTAAAGCTTTATCCTCTTTACAGAAAGCTGTCATACTTGAGACTCTTAAGGGTGCTTAACTGAGCATGCTCACAAACTCAGTTTGTGGTATAGGCTGCCATTGCTCTTGTCATGTATAATATGGCTTTTATGTCATTACCTTTCAATTCATCATGTTACATTCTGTCCTTTATTTGATACCATTATCACTGCCTGTATGACTAACATCAGGGTTTCGGTTTTTGGTGTTTTATTTTTTTTCTCTAATTAGCAGTAACCAAATTAATTCAATCTGATAAATCTTCCCCTTCTGTTTTTTTGTGGGAGGGGGGTAAATTTTTATGGGACTCAGTGTTTCCATGGTTGACTTTAGTCATTGATCTTTAAAAAAGTATTATCACTTGTCACTTAACTGCTTACAAAGTAGCTCTTGATTTCTGGAGGGAGAAGATTGTACCTTAGTTACCTTCCATTAATATAACCTTCAACATTACGGTAAGAACCCTGCCTGATCCTCATTTCAAAGGACTGTGTTGTAACTAAAAAGCTATGGGTTGATTTAGCTACTTTCATTTCCCATCTGAAGTAAATGTAGTAGCTAATTGCAAAAACTTACATCTTTAATGTTTATATGATGTTGTTTTCCTAAGACAGTGGTTGTCTAAGCAGTATGTACAGGCTATATTGAAAAATGTTTTTGGTAAGCATTACTGTATGCAATTAGCCTGACAAGTGTGCTAATACTTTCTCAAAGTAGACTGTCATATAATTGATAGAAGGTTTTGTTTCTAATCATGTTTTTAAATATTAATTATGTTTTCTGACTACAGGCACGTGACACAAGCTGACCTCAAGAGCTCCACATTTTGGCTTCGAGCAAGTTTTGGTGCTACTGTTTTTGCGGTTTTGGGCTTTGCTATGTACAGAGCATTATTGAAACAGCGATGATCTAAAAATCAAAAAAATACAGGCCTACCAAAAAAATACTTTTGTGTACATTATGAATGCTTTAAATTCTGCTAGAAATGTTGAGATATTTATAGATGCAGAGTTACTTTATTAATATTTGTAATTCATGCATAAGAGTATTTTAATGATAGTAATAACTGCAGTATTGGCTAGTATATGGAAAAAACACAGCTTAATAGCCAAACTAAAATGGCTAAATTTCCGAGGCCAAAAGGGAATATTTGTAAATAATGTACATATCCAGGCAAGATAGGGTCTCCCAAACTGAGTTCTAGAAATGATGTTTCTAGATCTTTCTACATGGTATTGTTAGTACTTACGTGGCTCACTCTTCTAGGTTTGAAGACAGCCCAGAGATTGTATTTACTCATGGATCACTTATTTATTTCACACTTACTCAGAATTATCCTTTGGGTTCTGTAAGTACATGAGGCACAATTTGCTGATTGCTGTATTTTTAAGAACTCATCTGAACCGACATCAGCTTATCAACCTCAGTTTGTTTCCGTCACTTACGGTAGGCCAGCATTGAAGTCTAGCTCAGTGTGCAACTCCCTTTAAGGAAGAAATAAGGTAAAAGCAATTAACCAGAGACATTTTCTCCATGATTATGTTGCTTCCTTTGTCAGTATGTGGAATTTTATAGCCCCTACAATCAAATAAAAAAAAATTTGTATATTATCAATGTTTTTAGTTGAAATAAACAAGTCATCCTTACTACTGCTGAATTTCCTCCCAGAGTATACATCATTCTCTAATGACTGTGTCTGTCTAATGTATTGCAGTAACTGCATGTGTTATCAAGTGTTCTATATCTGGCCAGGATAACCTAGAGGCAGCACTTTTTTAAATAGTAAAATGAATCTAATGAATATAAACTCTCACGATAAACCTATTTTTTCCATCATTGACCTTTTCAAGTATTTAAATAAATAACTGCTGTGTACTGTGATCTTGACGGGTTTTTTTTGGTTTGGTTTGGTTTAGTTTGTCTTACAGAGTAAATATCTGTGCCCAAATTTGAGTCAAAGCCTCTGGTTTCTGCCTTTCTTGGTTTGAAATTATTTTTATATGAAAAGATAATATTCTATAGGAAAGAAGTCTCGTATGATTTATATATCTAAGAGGAAATGCGTATTGTTTCCCCCATATATCTAACTCACGTAGATTTTGCAGGTTTATTTTCTCCTGTAACATGGTTACATGATTTTTTTTTCCCCTATGTTCTGGGGAACATTTTCTCACAAGTACATTTCTTTTTTCTTTTTTCTTTTTTCTTTTTTTTTTTTTTGCCAGTCCTGGGCTTGAGCTCAGGGCCTGAGCACTGTCCTTGGACTTTCTCAAGGCTAGAGCTCTACCACTTGAGCCTCAGCACCACTTCCGGCTTTTTTTTTTCTATGTATGTGGTACCGAGGAATCGAACCCGGGTCTTCGTGCATGCTAGGCAAGCACTTTAACCACTAGGCCAAACTCCCGGCCTCTTTTCTTTTTTTTTATTAATTTCCTTTTTAAATTTTTTATTGTAATTAATAGAAGGGTTATATTATATTCGCCAGATAGAAGATGCATTCTTTAACCATTATTGCTACCCCTTCTCATGTTTTTGTCCCCATTTCCCTCTCCCCCGCCCCCTCCCACAAGTACATTTCTTACAAGATCATACTTGAACTGTTAGTAGCAGCATAACTTCTTCACCAGAAGCCAGTGTTTACTTGCATTTGTCTATCTGTCTCTCTCCTTCCCTCTCTCTCTTTCTCCCTCTCTCCCTTCCTCCCTTCTTCTTTTCCTCCCTCCTTCCTCTCTAGCCCCATTTTCATTCTAAATTTGAGGGAAAGGGGGAAAAGTAAGCAAAATTAATACTTAATTTTTATTATTTTCTGAGAATTTCTCGTGTACCAAATAAATTTGTGTCAGTTGCACAGCTTTCAGTGACAATTAGTCCTTTCTTGTTTTTTCCAGTTTTGATTAAGATCGTTTTAAACAAATATGACTTGTAAGAAACAGAGAAAAAATGTAGTTTGCCAAAAAGTAAAAGTGGTAAATGTATGTATTCAGATTCTCTCCGTCATCTCATTTGAAGCAAAGGAAGACACATGGCATCCGCCTCATCTTTCACCTGGTCTTGGCTGGTTGTCCTTGTGCAGCTTTGCTGGCCTGCCTCCTGTCTGTCATCACACCGTTTTTCCTCTTCCGTCTGCAGGCATGGGGACATATTTTCCTTTATTTCACATCCACTTTAGGGACATAGGTGAAATGTAATAATAGGCTTCTCTGGCTTTTGCAAGGTACTGAAGATAGGCATGCTGTAAGAGTGTTGAGGAACATGGAAACTGAAGTATCCAAAGGAGATCTTTCACTTTATACCAATTGCATTATCTTGTAAATAGTTTGAGGCTGCTTGCCATGATGCTATAATGAGGTGAGGAGGTGGTTTTGTGAAGCAACCTAACTTAAAAGGTGTTGTCGTTGTGTAGGCATGGTGCAGCAGTTTAGTCTTATTTAATCCATCAAGAGTCTTTTGCCTTTTTGCCATTCATATCATTTTCCTTCACATCTGACCAAAACAAATTAGCCATCTCCCACATTGTTGGCGCTGATAAAGGCACTGTAGGGGTAAGCTGTGGTATTAGGCATTGAGGAACACATAACTACTTTGAACTGTATATAAAGAAATAGGACTATAGAGCTGGGCACTGGTGGCTTATACCTGTAATCCTAGCTACTTAGGAGGCTGAGATCTGAGGGGCACAGTTCAAGCTAGCTGGGCACGCAAGTCCATGAGACTCTTTATCTCCAATAAACTACTCAGGGAAAAAAGCCGAAAGTGGTGCTGTGACTCATATGATAGAGCGCTAGCCTTGAGCAAAAAGAAACTCAGGCTCTGAGTTCAAGCCCCAAGACCAGCACCATAAAAAAAGAAGAGGAAGAGGAAGAGGAGGAAGAAGAGAAGAAGAGGAGGAGGAGAGAGGGCCAGGAGTTTGGCCTAGTGGTAGAGTGCTTGCCTAGCATGCACGAAGACCCAGGTTTGATTCCTCGGTGCCACATGCATAAAAAGATGCAGAAGTGGTGCTGTGGCTTAAGTGGTAGAGAGCTGGCCTTGAGGAAAACCCAAGAACAGTTCTCAGGCCAAGTTCAAGCTCCAGGACTGGCAAAAAAAGAAAGAAAAAGGACAATGGATATCTGTGCGTATCTGCATATTACCTGGTAGCAAAAGGAACCAAAGAAGAACCAGTCTTGAGTGAAATGAGAACCTTCCTGAGCTATGAATCTGCAGCTGAATAATGAGTAGCAGAGAGCAAACGGGTAAGTGTACAAGCTTCTGTTATAAAACAAGTCCTTTATATGAAATATGGTATTTGCAATTTTACTCATCTCCAGGTTACTTATGATACCTAATACAATGTAAATGCTAAATTAATGTAAATTTAATTTTCATGGTATGAGAGTGTTCTTCTAGGGAAGCTCAACATTTCAAATGCTTTGATGCCCAGACTCCTATAATCTAGTCTTAATGTCAGTCACAGGACTTGAACTCTGGGCCTGGGTGCTGTGCCTGAGCTCTTCAGCTCAAGGCCAGTGTTGAGCCACAGAATCACTTCCCGTTTTCTGTAATAAACTGGAGACTCATGAACTTTCCTGCCCAGGCTGGTATTGAACCTCGATCCTCAGATCTCAGCCTCCTAGGATTACAGGTGTGAACCACCAGCACCTGGCTTTTACAGTCCAGCCTTAATAACCCCTTTTTTTTTTTCAGTCCTGGGGCTTGAACTCAAAGCCTAGGCGCTGTCCTCGGGCCTTCTCAAGGCTAGAACTCCACCACTTGAGCCACAGCACCTCTTCCAGCTTTTTTCTATGTATGTGGTACCCAGGAATCAAACCCAGGGCTATATACATGCTAGGCAGGCACTCTACCACTAGGCCACATTCCAGTCTCCACCCCCACCCCTTTTTTTTGTAAGTTCATCTTCTATGTGGCCCGGGCTGGCCTTTTATTCTCAGTCTGCCTGTATCCTTCCAGGTGCTGGGATTAGAGGTGTCAACCACCACATCTAGCATTGGTAACTTTTTTCTTTTTCTTTTTTTAAATACTCGTCCAGGAGCTTGACCTTAGGGCTCGGGCACTGTCCTTGAGCTATTTTGCTCAAAGCACTGTACCATTTAAACCACAGCTCCATTTTGGGGTTTTTTGGTAGTTAAGTGGAAATCAGAGTCTCACAGACTTTGCTGCCCAGGCTAGCTCGAAACTGTGACCCTCAGGTCTCAGCCTCCTAAGTAACTAGGGATACAGGTAGGAGCTACCAGCTCCCGGCAGTAACACATGTGTAAACCGGCAGGTTAGAAGTAGTACTTCTCTGTTTAACTCCCTCGAGAGTGAGCGCCAGCCTTTTGGCCTTCTGAGAAAGTCTCCAGCGGACCTGGAAGTATCACAGTGCTGTGTCTCGGGTTGCTGTGATGTGTCCCAGTTTCAGAAACGGGTCCGCTGCTCCAGTGACACAGTCAGACATTCAGCCCAATTGTCCCAATTGTTATTTTGGGTTCACAAAGTATGGAGCACCTTAACTAGAAAGTGAGATTGTGACATCATTAAGAAACTCTGGCCAACTTCACAGTGCCATTCTGGTTCTCTGTGATACTTTCCTCTGTAGATTTTACTTTCTCCTTTAGAGGTTGTAAAGGACATACTGTGTGATTGGAAGAGGATCAGTCCATCTGGGTCCAACTGAATGAAGCTTGCCAGTATTATCTGTATAGGTTCAAAAACCCAAATTCTGAAAGAATATTACTAGTCTATTATTAGAATGATACAAATATATATGCTATGGTTTGGCTCAAAATTACAACTTTGTTCTGTATGTACATAACAAAAGATGGAAGTTCTAGGAGCAGGGGGTTCACACTTTTAATCCTAGCTACTCAGGAGGCTGAGATCTGAGGGTAACAGTTCAAAACCAGCCCAGGAAGGAAAGTTCATGAGATTCTTATCTCTGGTTTACTACAAAGAAAAGAAAAGGCCAGGGGCCGGGAGTTTGGCTTAGTGGTAGAGTGTTTGCCTAGTGTGCACAAAGACCCAGGTTTGATTCCTCAGTACCACATACACATACAAAAAAGCCGGAAGTGATGCTGTGGCTCAAGTGGTAGAGCTCTAGCCTTGAGAAAGTCCAAGGACAGTGCTCAGGCCCTGAGCTCAAGCCCAGGACTAGCAAAAAAAAAAAAAGCTCAGGGACAGAGCCCAGGCTCTGAGTTCAAGTCCCTGGCTGGATGCACACACGGGCACTCGTAGGCCCGCACAGAAGCGATTAGCCAGAGCCACACCTCTGTTGTGCGCTGAGCCGGTGGCTGGAGCCATGGGTCCAGACTCCCAGCCTACTTCTCCTTTCAACTGTACTTCTGACTTTAATTTTTTATTATTTTAAAAAGCCAGGTTGAAGAGTGGGGGGAAAAAACCACTAAAGAATTTTTATTTTCTCTGTGTGTGGGGGGGTTTGAAGCTAGTACTCTACCACTTGAGCCACAGTGACACTTGGTTTTCAGGTAGTTACTTGGAGATAAGAGTTTTGTGTCCAGGATGGCTTTCAACTGCAATCCTCAGATTTCAGCCTCTTGAGTAGCTAGGATTATAGGCATGAGCCCCTATGCCCAGCTCACATTCAGTTCTTTATTGATATTTGGGTTTTTTTCCTTTCATAGATATGAACAACTATGTGCAAAATTTGATGTAGACATACATTGTCACTTCCCTTGGGTATATGCCTGGGAATAGAAGTGCTGGGTCATGATGACATTGTATTTGTGTGTGGGTGTGTGTGTGTGTGCGTGTGCATGTGTGCATGTGCACATGTATGTGAGAGAGATGATACCTGGACTTGAATTCAGGGCCCTGAACTTTGTGTTGGTTTTCTTATTTACAACAATATGTAACCGCATGTCTATACCACACGAGCCACACCTCCAGTCCTATTTAATATTTTGAAGAACTGCTGAACCATTTTCCAAAATGGCCACTATTTTTGTATTTTCATCAGCAGTATATTGATTTCCATTTTCATCATCTCTTTGCCAGCACTTGCTGTTAGATATCTTTTTCCCCCAGCAATTATTTTAGTAAGTGTAGAATAGTGTCTTGTAATTTTGACCATTGACCATTGCTGATTTCAATCCAGAATAATTATTACTATACTGCTTGCCAAATTCCTACTCTGTTTATTCCTTCTGCTTTCATCAAATGAAATTGTAAAGGAAAAATCTTCTTTTTTTTTTTTTCTTCCCCCAGTCCTGGGGCTTGAACTCAAGGCTTGGGCATTGTCCCTGAGCTTTTTTTTTTTTTTTTTTTTTTGGCTCAAGGCTCGCACTGTACCATTTGAACCACTGCTCCACTTCTGGCTTTTTGGCAGTTAATTGGAGATAAGAGCCTCATGGACGTTCTTGCCTAGGCTGGCTTTGAGTAAAAACTCTCAGATTGAAGCCTCCTGAGTCGGAGTACAGACATGAGCCCCAGCTCCTAGGTGACTGCTCCTTTCATAAGTGATTCTCCAGTGGGAACATGATTACAGCACCAAGTGTAGCTAGGACTGCAGGCATGAGACAGAGCTCCTGAGTTTCCCATTTAGGTATCATTTCTCCCTCACTTATATCCCTCAATAATTTCACTCCTCCTACTGTACTTAATCAGAAGGGATTCTATACTACTCAGTAATTTGTCCCTTCGGAACCATGTATTTGAGCTGGGTACAGTGGCTCACACCTGTAATCCTAGCTACTCAAGAGGCTGAGATCTGAGGATCATCGTTTAAAGCCAGCCCAGGCACTAAATATGTGAGACTCTGATCTCCAGTTAACCACTAGAAAATCGGAAGTGGTGCTGTGACTCAAGGGGTAGGGTGGTAGCCTTGAGCTGAAGAACTCAGGGACAGCGCCCAGGCCCAGAGTTCAAGCCCCATAACCCACAAAAAGAAAAAATATATATATGTATTTGAAGTTTCTTATGTAAGATTCTGGGCTCAGTATCATGGGAAGTAAAGATAAAGTAGTTTCACATAGGGTTGGGAGTTTGGCCTAGTGGTGGAGTGCTTGCCTAGCATGCACGAAGACCCGGGTTCAATTCCTCAGTACTATATACATAGAATAAAAAGCCAGAAGTGGTGCTGAGGCTCAAGTGGTAGAGCTCTAGCCTTGAGAAAGTCCAAGGACAGGGCTCAGCCCCTGAGCCCAAGCCCAGGACTGGCAAAAAAGAAAAGAAAAGAAAAGAAAAAAAAATTAGTTTCACACAGGTGCCTGATTCCAAGCTCTTCATTACCATATGTAAATAAGTATCTACTCTGTGATCAGAACTGTAGAAGGTAAGATCAAGTGCAATGACATTCAAGCAGGTGATATATTTTCTCCAGGTGAGGCGATCCTAGAAAGCTTTCTGCAGGAGATTATGTTCAACCCTGAATAATTTATAATAAAGGGTAGTTAGTTACATTTGGGCTAAGGAATTCAAGCCAGACATTAATGACTTGTATATATAACCCTCATTACATGGAAGGCAGAGATCAGGGAATTAAAGTTTGAGATATTCCATCTCAGTCAGTGACTGAGCCCCATGGTATTCACCTTGCCACAGAAAAGCACAAGTATAGGAGGATCACAGTTCAGGCCTCCTCGAGCATGAAATGAGCACTTACTTTGAAAATAGCTGGATGCAGCCAGCGGTGTGGCTCAAGTGGCAAAGCACTGCTTAGCAAGCAGGAGGCTCCGAGTTGAAGCGCCAGGGCAGAGAAAGGAGGGGAAAAAACAGGTCAAGGGTCTGTGTCCCACATTTCTGGAGCTGGAATTCAATAACCATTTCATAAAGGGAATTGCCTCAATTTGGCATAGAAAACCTGAGACACACTTCTACAAAAATCTGTCAAAGTAGCAGCTGAATTTGGAAAATGCACCGTATACTAGTGTGGTTGGAACAGAATAGGTGTTCATCCCAGCAGCCCAGAAGCTGTGATCCGCTGCTGTGTTTAAGTGGCAGCTGATGCATGGCAGTTACCACTGCTGCCAGCATCACCTTCCACTGTCATCAGGACTCAGCCGCATTTGGGAAGTGATCAGATGCCCAAAATGACCAAGCCCAAATAAAGAAGGTCTGCCTAGCCAGCAGCCAGTAAGAAATAATTAAGAGGGGCCAGGAGTTTGGCCTAGTGGTAGAGAGCTTGTCTAGCATGCACGAGGACCCGGGTTCAATTCCTTGGTACCACATGCGTAGCAAAAAGCCAGAAGTGGTGCTGTGGCTCAAGTGGTAGAGCCCTAGCCTTGAGAAAATCCAGGGACAGTGCTCAGCCCCTGAGCCCAAGCCCAGGACTGGCAAAAATAATAATAATAATAATAATTAAGAGATGCCAGTCACAGGTAGTGTCTTCCATGCCAGGACCATGGAGAATCTAATGCCAAGGAACTGGGAAGTATGCCAAGGAAGAAGCTTGCCTTAAGTTGTTTCCCTGTGTTCTGTGAGCCAGGGGAGCCACCTATCTTTAGAACTCACTTTTTTCCTCTTTTTTTCTTTTAGCAGAGTGGGGCTTGAACTCAAAAGGCCTGGGTACTGACCCTGAGCTTTTTTACCCAAGGCTAGTGCTCTACCATTTTGAGCCACTTCTGGTTTTCTGGTGGTTAATTAGAAAAGTCTCACAGGCTTTCCTGCCCAATCTGGCTTTGAGCCTTGATCCTCAGATCTCAGCCTCCTGAGTAGCTAGGACTAAAGGCGTGAGCCACTGGCACCAGGGCAGAGCTCACTCTTGTATTCATTCTACTGAGCTTATGTTTCTACAGACCAAATATAAAACAAACTTCCTCTTAGTAGACCATAAATGTTAGCACAGAAAACATGGAATTCTGCCAGGTTCTGGTGGATCACACCCAAATCCTAGCTATGTTGGAGTTTGAGATGTGAGGATTGCAGTTTGAAGCTGACCTGTGCAGGACAGCCAGTGAAATTCCTATCTCCAATTAACCACCAAAATGCTGGAAGCAGAGCTATGGCTCAAGTATTACAGTAGTGAAAAGGCTAGGGGACACTGCCTAGGCCCTGAGTTCAAACCCCTGCTCACTAAAATAAAAAATTGTGCTTGTGGATCATGCAGCAGACAAGTGTAACCTCATTATTTCACTAGGTGCTTGTTTAGAGAAGCTTGTCCGTGCTTATCACAGTAGCCACATTATTTTGCAGGTAAACTATTTGAAGTCACATGTCCTTTGCTTCTCTTAAGGTCCTGTAGATATAGGAGCTCACTGGTAGCAGAGGCGTAGGGGGAGAAGAGGTGTGGTGGGGGATGCTACCCCTCTGGGTGGAGGGGAAGTTTTCTTTTGATTAAGATTCTTTGTTAGGGGCCGGGAGTTTGACCTAGTGGTAGAGTGCTTGCCTAGCATGCATGAAGACTTGGGTTCAATTCCTCAGTACCACACACATAGAAAAAAGCCAGAAGCGGTGCTGTGGCTCAAGTGGTAGAATGCTAGCCTTGAGCAAAAGAAGCTCAGGAACAGGCCCTCAGTTCAAGCCCAAGGACTGGCAAAAAAAAAAAAAAAAAAACACCTTTGTTGGACAGCATGAGAAAGAATGCTACTTCTTTCAGGGGACTGACACCCTGAATTCCCCCTTCCCCCAACATATACACACAGCACCTGGGAAGGGAATTCCAGCTTAGACCCCTTAGCAACAGTACTGCAAAATCCATCCCCACTCACTTCAGGACCACCTATCTCAAGGCCACATGGGAAACTTCACCTCTGCGGGGAAACTGCTGGCATGACCTCCTCACATTCTTCTAGAATGCAGCCAGGGAGGTGGAGTTTGAATACAGCTAAGCAGACCTTTTGGGGGGACCCTATTCTTCCAGCTTTAGTTTTTCTTCCTTGCTTCCTCTATTTCTAGATTCTAAGAGCTGTACTAGGTATTGTTTCTACCCATCATTATTAAGGGCGAGTTATGGCAACATTCCCATGGTAACAATTTCCTCTCAAAATATCTGAATGCTCTTAGCTGCCCTCCCACTCCAGGGAAGAGACAAGCTCCTTTTCAAATTGGGCTCAGAGTACAGTTGACAGGTGCTTACCATACTGCTGGGAGGGCTGCCTAAATCAGGAACAGAAAAGAAAGGCCCAGAGAGCCAGACTTGATTCTTAGCGGACTCCACTTCTGGAATAAAGAGGAAGCATTTTGAAAAGCTAATATTCCATGGCTGATACCCATCTAAAAGATCTGCTGGTTAGAGGAATTGATAAAAATGTCCATTTCTCCAAGGAAACAAAGTGAAGGCACATGAGATGGACCAGCACAGACTTGGTTTATATACTCACATGCTACACTCTCTCATTGCAAAACAACAGCTCTGACACATTCTGAAATGTGTGCAGATCACATCAGAGAGGGTAGAGAGAAAGTGGGACAAGAAAGCATTGTAGTCTATATTGATGGCATGCTTTGGCATGCAAAGGGTTGTTTATATTGCGATAGAAAGATGGAGGAGTTGTATTTGCCTTCAACACTTGAATTACTGGTTGCATATGTATTATGTTACCGACTTCAAACTCAGTAGCTTAAAATAACAAATATTTTTGTCATCAGAGAAGGGAAAAAGATAGGGAGAATTCTCAATAAAAAGAGGGAAAATCCTCAAGTAGATTTCCACACAAACTACATAACTTGAAGTCCACAACGGAAAGCATTTTTGGAGCCACAAGTTTAGTTGGCCTCGTGGTAGAGTGCTTGCCTAGCATGCACAAAGACCCAAGTTTAAATCCTTGGTTCCACCTACATAGAAAAAGCCGGAAATGGTGCTGTGGCGCTAGAAGTAGAGCTCTAGGCCTGAGAAAGCCCAAGAAGCCCAAAGATAGCATTCAGACCCTGAGTTCATGCCCCGGGACTGGCAAAAAAAAAAAAAAAAGGCATTTTTGAGGGGCTTCATACACAAAAAGGAGACCCTTCTAATGGAAACCCAGCAAAGATTTATAATTTAGCAAAGCATAGAAAAAGTAGAGAGAAATCAAAGGAGAGAATACTTCCTGCCTATTAGGGCTCAAAATGACAAGTCTTGGGCCGGGAGTTTGGCCTAGTGGTTAAAGTGCTTGCCTAGCATGCACGAAGACCCGGGTTCGATTCCTCGGTACCACATATAGAAAAAAAAGCTGGAAGTGGTGCTGAGGCTCAAGTGGTAGAGCTCTAGCCTTGAGAAAAGTCCAAGGACAGTGCTCAGGCCCTGAGCTCAAGCCCAGGACTGGCAAAAAAAAAAAAAAAATGACAAGTCTTTTCCCCAGTTATGTGTGTACATTCTGAGCTCAGAATCAGCTAGAGTCTTTACCTGGATATTGAATCACTCACCTAGGAAAGTCTAATTTTGTTTAACTCCCAGTCATGGAGATAATGGATTTAGGATAGATCTATTATTACCCAAAACTATGGAGACAAGGGGCCTACAATGGATTTTCTTATTACTCAAAACATGGAGAACAGGGACTGGGAGTGTGGCCTAGTGGTAGAGTGCTTGCCTAGCATGCATGAAGCCCTAGGTTTGATTCTTCAGTACCACAGAAACAGAAAAAGTCAGTAGTGGTGCTGTGGCCCAAGTGGTAGAGTGATAGCCTTGAGTACAGAAAGACTCAAGGACAGTGCCCAGGCCCTGAGTTCAAGCCCTAGGAATGGGGAAATCAAATGGAGACAATGGTGCAATCTTTGGGGCCTTTCTTTCTAAAACTACTCTTCCCAGAGAGATTGCAACTCAGTTTATTTCAAAGGAAGGTGATGGGAGGAATGCTTGATACCCTTGCTGGGTTTGGGGTTTTGTTTTTTTTTTTTTTCCCAGCTTCAGTTCCTATAATCTTCTCAATTTCCACATTGTGACTCTTGTTTCTAATTTCCTTGTTGTCTTATCCTATCCTGCCTCTCACAAATTCTACAAGTCAGGAATTAAATACAGTGATTTTGGAGGGGCCAGTGGTACTGGGGAACTAAACCTAGGATCTCACCCATGCTAGGCAAATCATCTACCATTAAGCTGCACCCTTACCCATAGGAAAAGTTTAAATGGATGGTGTGAATTAAGATCTTCAATTGCAATTGTCAGTTGAGTTGTGGTCATTTGAATAAGCTTCACTGAAACTGGAGGACCCCTTTCCAAGATAGCTCATCTCACATGCCTGGTAGAATACTCCAGATACATATTGGGCAAAGAAAGATTTTTCCTCTCCTTTGTGAGGTTTTTTGTTGCTTTGTTTTATTGTTTGTTTTTGTTTTGTTTTTTTGGTCAGTCTTGGCGCTTGAACTCTGGGCCTGGGCGCTGTTCCTGAGCTCTTCAGCTCAAGGCTACCACCCTACCCCCTGGAGCCACAGAGCCACTTCTGGATTTCTGGTGGCCAAATGGAGATAAGAGTCTCTCAGGGGGCGGGAGTTTGGCCTAGTGGTAGAGTGCTTGCCTAGCATGCACAAAGACCGGGGTTCGATTCCTTGGTACCACATATATAGAAAAAGCCGAAAGTGGTGCTGAGGCTCAAGTGGTAGAGCTCTAACCTTGAGAAAGTAGCTAGGGTTATAGGCGTGAGGCGTGAGCTACCACGCTCAGCATGAGTTATCTTTTAACAAAAATGTTTCTTTACCTTTTGCAAAAACATTATTCTCAGAGCAAACCTGCATGAGTTAACAAATCCAAATCCTCACCATTACCAACTGTTGTAGGAATCATATTCCTTTTTTTTTTTTTGCCAGTCCTGGACTTGAACTCAGATCTCCTGAGTAGCTAGGACTGTAGGGGTGAGCCATCAGCATCTGTCCATGTTCCTTCTTACATGTACCAAAAACTCATGCTCAGTGAGTTGTGGGCTTCGAAACCTCTTTTACTGCTTGCACATGTCAATAAGGTTTTTATTTTTTACAAATTAAAAACACACAAGTGCTATATCTCCATTTTCTTTCCTTTTTTTTCCTGCCAGTCCTGGGGCTTAAACTCAGGGCCTGAGCCCTGTCTTTGGGATTTCTCAAGGCTAGAGCTCTACCACTTGAGCCACAACCCCACTTTGGGCTTTTTCTGTGTATGTGGTGCCGAGGAATCGAACCCAGGTCTTCATGCATGCTAGGCAAGCACGAGGTCAAACTCACAGCTCTGCATCTTCATTTTCTTGATAGTGACCTTTGAAGCACCTAAGTTTCTGTTTTGTTTCGGTGCTGGTGACTGGACAAGGCCTCAGGAGCTGACTGCACCTGTTATGAGGTACACTCCCAATCTCATACATTTTCCAATATGATGAATCCCAGGTTACCTAGTTTTTCCTTTCGTTGCTTGTGGTTTTATTGTATCCCAGACACAATTGCCCAATCCAAGTCAACAGAATTTATACCTGTTTTCTTCTTAGAGGTTTAGCTCTTACATTTGGATCTTTGAATTAATTTCATACCTTATATGAGCTAGACAGCCCACAACATTCTTTTGTATGTGGATTTTTTTTTCCAGTCCTGGGCTTGAGCTCAGGGCCTGAGCACTGTCCTTGGACTTTCTCAAGGTTAGAGCTCTACCACTTGAGCCACAGCACCACTTCTGGCTTTTATCTCTGTTATGTACTGAGGAATCTAGTCCCAGTCTTCGTGCATGCTAGGCAAGTACTCTACCACTAGGCCAAACTCCTGGCCCTGTATGTGGATATTTTGCATATGTGGATATGTGATGTCTCTACTGCACTTCATATTGAAAAAGCTGTTGTTTCCTATTGGTTTGTATTTTGTTTTTGAAATCAGGGTCTGGGCACTGTGCCTTAGCTTTTTCCACTCAGGGCTAATGCTCTACCACTTGAGGTACAGCTCCTGGAGATGAGAGTCTGGCTTTAAACCTCAGTCTACAGATACCATTATCTTGAGTAGCTAGGATTATAGGTCTGAGTAATTGGTAGCTGGCTTTTTTTTTTTTTTTCCTGTCCCGAAGCTTGAATTTGGGGCCTGGGCACTATCCTTGAGCTTTCTCAAGGCTAGAATTCTACCACTTGTGCCACTTCCAGCTTTTTCTGTGTATCTGGTACCAAGGAATCGAACCCAGGGCTTCATGAATGGTAGGCAAGCACCCTACCACTAGGCCACACTCCTGGCCCCTGCATTGTTCTCTTGAATAGGACTTTGGTAATTTCATTGCTCTCCAAGATTTTAACACCAGCTATATGTTAAAGATTCCCACAGTGAGAGCCTAAGTATCAGCTCAGCTTTAGATTTGTATGTCTGATGCCTCCTGGATATTTCAACATGAATGTTGAATGTACATCTCAAACTTGACATGTCTAAGATTGCACTTGATCTAGCTTACAAAAACTTCCTCCTCTCACCAACTCCCCCTTCATTATTAACCACAACTTTATTTTTAGCTCAGGCTAAAAATACCATCCTTATTGGCTGCTCTTACTCCCAACAGCCATTCTATTAGCAAATCCTTGTGGGCCTCACTTCAGAATAACCAGAGCATACCACTTTTACCCACATGCATGATTAGGTTATCTTTCTCTGGCAGGATTGTTGGACTGAGTGTTACCTCTTCTCCCTGTTCCCTTTGCCTGCTTTCCTGCTTTTCTCAATATGGCAATCGCCTGGGAATTGTTAGCCTGAATAGATGTTGAGTTTTGTCAGGCAATTTTCTGCATTTATTAATATTGTCATGTTTCTTTCCCCCTCCCCCCCAGTCTGTTAAAGTGGTAAATTACATTGATTTTCAAAACTTAAGCCAAGTTTAGATTTGAGGGAATTGTTCCATTTGCTCATTGATGTTTTCTCCTTTTCATATACGTGACAGTTGATTTGTTAAATTCCAAGAATATTTGAATCTGCATTTAGATAATACATTACTCTCTTGTGTTCTTTTCTGCTAGTCCTGGGCTTTGAACTCAGGGCCTGGGCACTGTCCTTGAGCTTTCTCAAGGCTAGCATTCTACCAGTTGAGCCCCAGCCCCACTTCCAGCTTTTTGTATGTGTATAAGTCACTGACGAGGGCTGAGAGTTTGGCCTAGTGGTTAAAGTGCTTGCCTAGCATGCATGAAGACCCGGGTTCGATTCCTCGGTACCACATACATAGAATAAAAAGCCGGAAGTGGTGCTGAGGCTCAAGTGGTAGAGCTCTAACCTTGAGAAAGTCTAAGCCCAGGACTGGCAAAAAAAAATAAATAAATAAGTCACTGACGAATTGAACCGAGGGCTAGGCCAGCACTCTACCACTAGGCCGTGCTCCTGGCCTGTTGTGTTTTTTTCTTTTTTTTTTTTTTTTGTTGTGTTCTTTTCTTACAATGACTTTTTTTTAGGTTGGGTATTAGGATAATTCTCATGAAGTTAGTGGAGAGGTATTCTTACCTTTTCAATGATCTAGATAAAAGTGCTTAGAATGGATATTATATGTATGTGTGTGTGTGTGTGTGTGTGTGTGTGTGTGTGTAGAGGGAGAGAGAGACAGTTCTGGAGCTTGAACTCAGGACTGTACTGAGGTATTTTTGGTCAAGACTAATGCTCTACCACTTGAACCACGGCTCCACTTGCAGCCTTTTTGATGGTTCGCTGGAGATGAGAGACTGATGGACTGTCCTGTGTGGGCTGGCTTCACACCGTGATCCTCGGATCTCAGCCTCCTGAGTAGCTAGTGTTACAGCTGTGATCCCCTGTCTCCCAGATAAAAGACAGTTAAGTGGCTGACTAAACCCTTTCCCTAGATGGCTTTGTCTGACTTCATCTCCTGCCTTCACTTCTCTCCCCAATATGGCTGGTGCACGTATTCAAGATGTGATTCCCCTCCAGGGCCCCTGACCTTGCTTTCCCCTGGCAGAAATGCTCCCTCCCCTGTATACACATCTCTTAGCCCCTCTCCTTCAAGGCTGGTACAGCTGTCACCGTCGTGAGACACCCCTCCTCAGTCTTCCACCGCACAGGCGCAGAGCATTCCTTTCCCGAATCCTTGCTTACTCTTCTGTATAGTGCTTATCATCATGGTCTTACAAATTATCCCTTTTTTTTGAGATAGGGTCCCACTATGTATCCCAGGCTATCCTTGAATTCATAGTCCTCCTACTTCTGCCTCCCAAGGGTAATACAGGTATTTGCTACAATATTAGAGTACCCAGTTATACTATATTCTTTTGTACAATATCATCAGTTTTATGGTTTATTAGTCTCCTAAAGCTTCCTGATTTTTCTTCTTTCTTCTCTGTTACATATGCAGCTCATAACACAAAGCAGACACTTTAATATTTATTGAGTGAAAGACCTACATGACAATTTTTATTTTTTTTGTGAGTTGTGAGACTTGAACTCGGGGCCTGGGTACTGTCCCTGAGCTCTTCAGCTCAAGTCTACTGCCCTACCCCTAGAGCCACAAACACACTTACATTTTCTGGTAATTAGTTGGAGATAAGAGTCTTGGGTTCTTTAGTGCTCGGGCTGGCTTTAAACCACGATCCTCAGATGTCAGCCTCCTGAGTAGCTGGGAGACAGGAGTGAGCCACTGCGCCCGGCTATGACAATCTTTTAATACAAAGGAGATAGGTGGGAGAGTGTAGTAAGAAAAAACTAGTGAGGTACCAGTGGGTCACACCTGTAATCCTAAGTACTCAGGGAGCTGAGACCTGAAGGATCATAGCTCAGAGCCATTCAGGGCAGAGAAATCTTTGAGACTCCATCTCTAAGTATCCATCAAAATACTGGTCTGGAGGCATGGCTCGGGTGGTAGAGTTCCAGCTATGAGCCAGGACACCAAAGTAGGAGAGGCTCTGAGTTCAAGTTCCTGTACCTACACAAAAAAAGGGGGAAAAAATGAAGGAAAAAAAGTAGCCCATTTTATACAACTGTTTTCAAAGTCTTTCTCACAGGACATTGAGTTCTTACTACCCAGAAGCATTTCAAATATGGTGATACTGAGGCCAAGGGAGTTTGAGTAACAAGTCACAGACCAACTAGGTCGTAGCACTGGGACTTGAGCCCCTGTGCCGGGACTTCAGTTTCCAATTAACAAAGACCTTCAGGGTGGAAGGCTCTGGTGTTGATTTTACTTCTGACCATTCCTCGCCTCGAGGGGCGAAGCAGAACTTCAGCCATGGCCTGAATTACATCATCGTGAGAAGCCCCCAGCATGGCAGTGCAAACATACCACCTGCAGCTGCCCAGGAGAGCCTGGGACTTATTTTTAGCCAAGAGAGGAAAATCACCCACTATCTTCTAAAAGCGTTGGCAGCTGGAGGGCTGCTGATACAGCTGTGTTTATGTAAGCTGGTGGCAGAGGGGAATGTGAGAGCGGCTTCACCCTCCTCTGTGTTTGCTGCTTGCTGAGGCTCTGACATCAGCATGTTTTGTTGGAAGTTGTGGGTCAGGAGTTCCTGCCGAAGAGAGGAGTTTGTAGATCGTTTGGAAATTCTAGACAGCACGGGAGCAACTGGCTCGCTGAGTCACGGCCTCGGTCAAAGCAGCCCCTTGAAAGGTCTGTCCTGGCCTCCTCTCTTTATCCTGGAGAAAAGAAAAGAAGAGACACTTTTTCAAGTGGTACGGTTGTAAAGCAGAACGGGTCACCTGATTTTGAGGACACTACTCGGGTGTATAGATGAAAGCAATCCATAACACCTTATCTTACAGTAGCTGTCACATAGCCACTGTCTGTCTTCTGGAAGCTTTAGAAAAGGGCTTTTAAATGTAATTATATATAAATACACCACACACGCACACACACACACATCACACACTAGGCCAAACTTCCAACCCCATGTATGTATAATTTAAAGCCAGGTATTGGTGGCTCACACTTACAATCATAGCTACTCAGGAGACTGAGATCTGAGGATTGTGATTCAAAGCCAGCCTGGGCAGGCAAGTCCTTGAGACTCTTTTTTTTTTTTTTTTTTTTTTGCCAGTCCTGGGCTTGAGCTCAGGGCCTGGGCACTGTCCTTGGACTTTCTCAAGGCTAGAGCTCTACCACTTGAGCCTCAGCACCACTTCCGGCTTTTTTTTTTTCTATGTATGTGGTACCGAGGAATTGAACCCAGGTCTTCATGCATGCTAGGCAAGCACTTTAACCACTAGGCCACACTCCCGGCCCGTCCTTGAGACTCTTATCTATAATAAACTACTCATAAAAGTCAAATGTGGCACTGTGGCTCAAAGTCATACAGTGCTAGCAAAAGAAGGTCAGGAACAGTGCCTAGGCCCAGAGTTCAAACCCCAGAACCGGCAAAAAAAAAGCATATATATGTGTGTGTGTGTGTGTGTGTGTGTGTGTGTGTGTATAATTTTATTTATTGTTATCAAGATGTTGTACAGAGGGGTTAGCATTTACAGAGAAAAAAGCTTTTAAAGAAAACATTGATTGTCTTCTGGAGAATCAAGGAAGAACCTTGGTTTTAGCAAGAATCTTCTTTTTTACTTTAGTTGTAAAAATGATCAAGGAAAATCATAATGATACCAGGCACTGGTGGCTCACCCCTGTAGTCCTACTCACACCTGTAATCCTGCTCTCACCTGTAATCCTGCTCACCCCTGTAATCCTGCTCACACCTGTAATCCTGCTCACACCTGTAATCCTAGCTCCTGAGGAGTTGAGATCGGAGGACAGGAATGTCTGTGAGACTTTTATATATTGTTGTTTGGTCATGGAGCTTGAACTCAGGGCCTGAGCGCCGTCTCTGAGGTTTTCTCCTCAAGGCTAGGACTCTACCACTTTAAGCTACAGCTCCACTTCTGGTTTTCTGGTGGTTAATTGGAGATAAGAGTCTCACTGACTTTCTTGCCTAGGCTGGCTTCAAACCAAGATCCTCAGATCTCAGCCTCCTGAGTAGCTAGAATTACAGGTGTGAGTACGATTACAGTAGGTAGGATTACAGGTGTGAGTAGGATTACAGGAGGTAGAATTACAGGTGTGAGTCACCAGCGCCCTGCTTATGAGACTGTTATGTCCAGTTAACCACCATAAAGTCAGAAGTGAAGCTGTGGCTCAAAAGGTCGAGTACAACCTCAAGCAAAACAGCTCAAGACCAGGACCCCAAGTTTGGCCTAGTGGTAGAGTGTTTGCCTAGCATGCATGAAGACCCGGGTTCAATTCCTTGGTACCACATATATAAAAAAAGCCAGAAGTGGTGCTGTGGCTCAAGCTGCAGAGCTCTAGCCTTGAGAAAGCCCACGAACAGTGCCCAGGCCCTGAGTTCAAATCCCAGACCCAGCACACACACACACACACCACACCCCTGTTTCTAGCTGGCTGTAGTTGTTCAATCCTATAATCCTCACTACAGAGAGACTGAGTTCAGGAGATTGTGAAGGCCAACCCAAGAACAAAAGTTCTTAAGACTATCAATCAAAAGCTGGGAACAGTGGTAATCCCAATGACAAAGAGAAGTAAGAATAGGACGATCACTGTCCAGATTTGTTTGAGCATAAAACAAAACCTTATTTTGAAAATAACCAATGTAAAAAATTGCTGTGGAGTATCTTAAATACCTCCTTTACAAGTTGGAACTTCAGTACCATCACAAATACATGATATCCAGATTTCTGCAACTGTCTCAGCAACTTTTTTCCTCTCAGTATGGTTTGCTTAAGTAATTTTTCACATGATTCATTTCATTACCTAATTTATTACAAGTTACTGCTGAAGAAACCAAGCCATTCTGTGGTTTGTTTTTTTCTGACAGTATCCCTTTGTTATCATTCAATATAGTCTTTGGTATATTTATTTGTTTGTTTGTTTGTTTGTCAATCCTGGGGCTTGAACTCAGGGCCTGGGCACTGACCCTGAGTCTCTCTGCACCCTACCACTTGAGCCACAGCACCACTTCTGGCTTTTTCTGTTTCTGTGGTACTGAAGAATGGAACCCAGGGCTTCACGCATGCTAGGCAAGTACTCTATCACTAAGCCAAGTTCCCAGCCCACATTTATTTATTTCTTAACCACCAGCTTATTTCCTGTGACTTGGAATATATAGCCAGAGACTTGAACTGAATCAGGTGCAGTTCTGTAAACCAAAAGCACTTGGCAGACGGTGCTGTGTTTTTCCATCAGAGGCAGCCAGTGTCTTCCTGAGGTCACAGTCTGGATCTCTTGTCCTACTGACACCTGAGTGTTAAGGAACAAATGTGACTGCAGTGGCAGTCTCTGAGGCATGCATGCAGAAGAGCACTTCCTGGAAACAACCATTTTCCCTAAGTCTGCCTTGGAGCCTGCACCTTAAGGGAACCCACCCACCCCTGGGCAGGGTGTGCTCTCTAGGGTGCTATGGCTACTCTTCGCCACTAGGGGACACTGTGACTCCAGAACTTTACGTAGCTACAAGCCCATCTTTTCAGGGGGCAAAGCATTTATTAGGCACCAACTATATTCTTCCTAATGGCAAGGACAGAAAAGAAGTCAAACACAAGACCCTGTGGTATTTTTTCCAAGGTAGTTTCTATGTAGTTCCCTTTAAAAAAAAAAACACTTAAGTATGTCATCTGCTGGAAACTATTTTAGCCCTCCACAGGGTGGCTGCCTCCTGCTATAAACAGCAGTTTTGGTTACCTGGTTGGATTAAAAAAAGTCATATACAATTCTTTAAATGTGAGCATATAGCCAACAAAGATGTCAAATCATGTTCATCTCTGAAATAATTTATACTTTCAACACCGTGTCCAAGGGGAAAGAAGGAAGCCTATGTTTACTGAGAGCTACTCTGTACCATATCTTTTCTTCTTTCCCCTTTCTACCTACTTCTGAACAGGATTGTATTAAATGTAGGGAAAACATTAGCCTGCAGGTGCAACTCAGAGCTAGAGTACTGGCCCAGCTTGTATGATCTGCAACACCACACACAAAAAATACATAACAGGGCCGGGAGTTTGGCCTAGTGGTTAAAGTGCTTGTCTAGCATGCATGACGACTAGGGTTCGATTCCTCGGTACCACATACATAGAAAAAAGCCGGAAGTGGGGCTGAGGCTCAAGTGGTAGAGCTCTAGCCTTGAGAGAGTCCAAGGACAGTGTTCAGGCCCTGAGCTCAAGCCCAGGACTGGCAAAAATAATAATAATAATAATAATAATAATTTCGACACTTATAAACCTAGCTACTCAGGAAGCTGAGATCTGAGGGTTGAGGTTTGAAGCCAGCCCCGTTAGGAAAGTCTAAGAGACTTTAATCACCAAAAAAGTTGGAAGTATATCAGTGGCTTCACTGGTAGAGCACTAGCTCTAAGCAATAAAGTTCAGGGACAGTGCCTAGGTCCTGAGTTCAAGCCTCAGGACCAGCACAATTAAATGAAGGAAGGAAGGAAAGGAGGAATAAAAACAAATAAACAAGCTCACTGAGGTTACCTCTTTTGCTGAAAATCGTCTTGCCTGATGCATATAGAAATCTGGGTAAATAAGCGAATATATTTTCCACTAAACCTTGTATGCCACATTGCCATGGTTCTAGGATGTAGAGAATACGTGCTGTTATGAAAACACCCTGTTCTTCAGGAGATCTTGATATGACATGAAAGTGTCAGAGACGTGAGAAGAAGGACAGGACTCTTAAATCAGTAAGTCCTGGCTGAGTGAAGGCATCTCTGCCTCTACCCACAAGCGGCCTCTGTTGTGGTAACACTGGTCCTCACCAGCAAAGCCTCTGGGGCTCTGCTTCTGCACCGATGGCTCACTCACTCATCCCTGTCATGTGGGGGTGTGGGCGGGATTCAGGTTCAGACAGACATCCTAGCCCCTACTGCTCAAATTTAGGTCCATGAAGGAAGACAAAGACGCATGCACTGTCAGCCTAGAAGCAACGAGGTCTTAGAAATTCTATGTGAATGCAGTGATTGTTATGCCTTGTCCACTTACATTTTCAAACCCACTTCACCTACGCTCAGCCTCATCCCTGCTGTCTCCCAGGACAGCCTTGGCCACACAATTGAATCCCTGTGACCAGAGCACAACGTGTGATGTAATCTCAGTTCTTCTGGAAAGAGAATGATAGCTGGCACTGGGGCGGATGGACAGGCTGGTTGCAGTTGAGAAAGAACATACAGGTGGCAGGTGTCTGAAAAACAGAGCCAGGAGTGTTTGGAGAAGCCCAATCCTAAAAGCCTCTTCTGCTTCAGGCAGTCACAGCAGAGATTCTGGGAAGGGAAGGACGACCGAGCGAGCGTGGGAGTGTTCTCAGTGTTCCGAGCTACCAACTCCTCCACAGCGGCCTCAGATAATGAATGAGCCTTCTGCCGGCGCCCTCCCCCCCTGCCCTCAGATGAACGGACTTCATCCTCTCCAGACAGCCCCTCTGCACCCACAATTGTGCCCCGAGTCACCATCTGGCAATCGGGCTTGCTCCTTTGGAGACCCTGCTATTTCCCTGACTTGTGGCCCCTTCTTTTTCTGGAGATGCATTGTTGCAGCAGGCAGAGCCCAGCAGAATGCTTGGTGGTGTTTCCCAGGTTTTCCCTAAGCCTGGTTAACCCGTGCCTGGCTGCCTAGAGAGCTGCTCACATCAACAAGCCCTTAGATGCGTGCGTCTCCCCTCTCCACTGTTCTTGTGCATTTGGGGGTAGCCAGAGCTGCAGCAACAGCTGGAGAAGCTGTGCAAACCGCATTTCTGTTGTAGGATGTCCTTCTCGGAGAAGGGGCAGGTGAGCTCGCTCCATCTCTCTGCATAGCACTTGGACAGCTCCCCGAAGAGCTCCAACAGGCGGCCACCGCTGGAGGACAGGTCACATGCTTCAGCCAGACAGGATGCCCAGCACACTGAAACTGTCTGTCCCTAGCAATTTCTAGGTCCAGTTTTTACAGAGCTAGGCTCCTCCTCTGACCTGGCTTCATTGTGTGCAAAGCGGGAGAGTTGTGGGTCACCTTGGGACCATTTGAATCAGCTCCCCACTTCCAGCCTGTATCACTAATTCTGATTCAGAGAGCAGATATAGACAAGGAGATAGCAGAAGAGATTTGTTCTTGGAGGCACTCATCTCCTTGGCAACGTGCTTGGTAGACTGAGATACCACACTGCACCATCTAGCATAACTGCCCTCGTCCACAACCCAGGCCTCACTGGCACTTCTAAAGAGAGAGGAAGCAGTCAGTGCAAACTCCAGAATGTCACCATCATCCAAGCAGTTTCTCTGCAGATTCACACCTTCCTGCTTTAGTACATGCAGTTCTTCTGTCCTAAATATATCAAGCCTCATCTACTTGACAAACTCATACGTGGTCTTTTATCTTTTGTTGGTCATGAGGCTTGAACTCAGGGCCTGGGTGCCGTCCCTGAACTCTTTTGCTCAAGGCTAGTGCTCTACCACTTTGAGCCACAGCACCACTTCAGGTTTTCTGGTGGTTCATTGGAAACAAGAGTGTTGTGGACTTGCCTGCCCAGGCTGGCTTTGAATTGCAATCCTCAGATCTCAGCCTCCTGAGTAGCTAGGATAGCCCCCAGTGCCAGGCTATGTGGTCTTGTAAAATTCAACTCCACATAACCTGCATGAACCCCCTTTTAGCTGCCCTATACCTTTTTTTGTTGCTGTTGTGTGTTTGTTTGCCATCCACATCTACTCAATACCTGTCGTGTGATACCTGTGTTTCTCCCATCATGTCTTTTCCACCTCACGTAGACCTCATTGAAGGTAGAGATAAGATTCTCCCTAACGTCAGGATCTGGATACTTGGTCCATAAAAATGTTTATTGTGTGTGTTTCGGAAGGGAAACCCACAGATGACAGAATTTAAGGGTGGATTCAGAAACTTCCGAGTCCCTCTCACTTGTCTCACAAAAGACAAAACCTACACATTAGGAAACTTTGCGTTTCTCAGGGTCACAAGGCAGACGAGTTCACTGCGTGTCCTGCTGTCAGGGACTAAGGAATTGCATTCTGAGCTGTGTTTCCGGTGTCCTGCCTGGGGAAAGGGGCTGATGGGTAATAAGCTTCTAGGAGCAAGCCTCTGGGCCAGCACAGGAGGAAGGAGGGTCAGAGGAAGAGCAAATGAATTCCAGAAAGATCTAATCTATCCTCAGCCTTTACAGACGAGAGCTAGAGGCCCATGGGAGTGAAGTGATGGCTCAAGGTCACATGCCAGCTGGTGATGGAGCCACGCTGGAGATGTATGCCTCCTAATTTCTAGGGCCATGCTCCGCTCAGGAGAATCAAGTTAACCTCTCATCCCAGAAAGACATTTCCAAGCCTTCCCAGCCAGCTGTCATCTGAAGGACAGATCCCTGGAGTCACTGGCTTTTCCAGGCTTTTCTTTCCTTTCCTTCGTGTGGCACAACCCTTAAGTAGGGTGTGTTCTGCATAAATAATAATAAATGTTCTCCTTCCAGGGAGGAAGGCCACGTCTGGGCAGGCAGTGTGACAGATGGTATTTACAACACGCACTGAGAAGTTCTCCCACAGCCTTGCTTGGGCTTGGGTTGTGTGGCTGAGAAGAGGAAAACAGATTTAACTGCCCACTGTCTCACTCCTCTGCCCAAATCTCCCAGGCAGCTGCTGCTGCTGCTGCCTCTGCTCCGGGGTTCTCTCCTGTACTGAGCAGGGAGCTCTTGGCTGCTCTGCCTCTGTGACCACCACTTTCTCAGTACCAGAAAGTCCATTTTGTAGCCCTCCAGCTGTTCATCGCAGCAGCCTCCCTAGAACAGGGCCTGGGTTGCGCTGACAAGGGAACTTGTATGAGGCCAGGCATTCGGCAGATTGCCCAGGGACTCTGACCTTTGGGAGGCTTTCCCTGGGCCAGCAGAAATATCAATAGGACAGGCTCCATCACTGAATGTGTATGTTTTTGTGTTCCTCAGATCTTCATGTGCCAAAAATCATTCTAGGACTCAAATATGCTGCTCTGAACAAAGTCAGATCTTTTGAGTATAAGATTCCTCATAGACCTTGTTACTGTTCATGGTCCTCTCAGACTCTCGGTTAGCAAATACTACTGTTTATGGTCAGTTATTTTCATAACTGAAGGAATTCTAAGTTGTTAGAGATTAGTAAAAGTAAAACTGGGTGCTGGTGACTCACTTCTGTAATCTTAGCTACTCAGAGATCTGAGGATCGTGGTTCAAAGCCAGCCCCAGTACTAAAGTCTGTGAGACTCTATCTCCAGCTAACTACCAGAAAACTGGAAGTGGTGCTGTGGCTCAAGTGGTAGAGTGCTAGCCTTGAGCTGAAGAGCTCAGGGACAGTGCCCAGGCCCAGAGTTCAAGCCTCATGACCCCCCCCCAAAAAAAAAAAGCTGATTTTTTTTTTCTTACCCAGGCTCCCACAGACCTGATCTGATCAGTGTAGAGTACTTCATGTTTAAGAATCTTACTTGGGCTGGGAGTTTGGCCTAGTGGTAGAGTGCCTGCCTAGCATGCATGAAGACCTGGGTTCAATTCCTTGGTACCACATACATAGAAAAAAGCCAGAAGTGGTGCTGAGGCTCAAGTGGTAGAGCTCTGGCCTTGAGAAAGTCCAAGGACAGTGCTCAGGCCCTGAGCTCAAGCCCAGGACTGGCAAGAAAAAAAAATCTTACTTGAAGTCTGTGTGATTTGGGTATAGAATTATAATTGGTGAGACATAGTGATGCAAGACAAAAAATGTAATTACAAACAATATACTTTCCTCAAGAAGATTTGAATATATATATATATGTATATATATATATATAATGAGTTTGCATAATGGGCTTCAACAAATGGTACACAAATGGTTTTTGCCCATTTGTCAATTTTTTTTCCTTTTCTATGAGTACCTCTAAAGGTATTATATGGATTTTTTTGTTGTTGTTCTGGGACTTGAACTCAGGGCGTGGGTGCTGTCCTGGATCTTCTCTGTGCTCAAGGTTAGTGTTCTACCACTTGAGCCACAGCACCACTTCTGGCTTTTTCTGAGTAGTTTATTTATTTATTTGCCAGTCCTGGGCTTGGGCTCAGGGCCTGAGCACTGCCCTTGGGGTTTTTTTCTCAAGGCTAGAAGTGTACCACTTGAGCCACAGCACCACTTCCAACCTTTTCTATGTATGTGGTACTGAGGAATTGAACCCGGGTATTCATGCATGCTAGGCAAATATTCTACCACTAGGCCAAACTCCCGGCCTACTGAGTAGTTTATTGAAGATAAGAATCTCACAGACTTTTCTGTCCAAGCTGCCTTCAAACCAGATCCTCAGATCTCAGCCTCCTGAGTAGCTAGGATGACAAGTGTGAGCTACCAGTGCCCAACTGGAAACATTTGACTATTGCAATAGAATGATCAGAATAATTCACTTCCCAAGCCTTCTAGGTAAGGTAGGTTTTACTGTGTCAATTCAGTTATCACATCTTTGTAAATATATGTCAAAGTACAAAATGAAGATAATCAAGGATGCAATAACTTTAATATTATATATTTAATTTTTTATTTTTGTTGTGGGTCATGGGGCCTGAACTCTGGGCCTGGGCTCTGCCCCTGAGCTCTTCAGCTCAAGGCTACCATCCTACCCCTTGAGCCTCAGCCCCACTAGAGGTCAATTGGAGGTAAGACTCTCACTTTCTCACTTTCTTTAGTACCTGGGCTGGCTTTGAACAGTGATCCTCAGATCTCAGCTTCCTGAGTAGCTAAGATTACAGGCGTGAGCCACTGTGCCCGGCTCAAATTTTTTTTTTTTAAATAACTAATTAAAGTACTTACCTTGTGCTGCTGAAAATCATTATTCTGCCAGTTCTTTGTATTCACAGGCTATTGGGTAGTCTGGTGCCTGGCTTTGTACAGTTGTAAGTAATAGCAAATCACATCTCCTCTTCTCTGAGGACACTGTATATACTGCTTAGAAACACTCAAAGCTACTCAGTCGTGACACACACCTGTAATCCTATCTACTCAGGAGGCTGAAATCTGAGGATTGTGGTTCAAAACCAGACAGGACAGAAAAGTCCATGAGACTTTCATCTCCAGTAACCAGCAATAAAACCAGAGGCGGAGCTTAAGTGGCAGCGTGCTAGTTTTGAGGAAAAAAACAAAACAAAACAAAACTCAGAGCCAGTGCCAAGACCTTGAATTCAAGCCTCAGGACCAGCAGAAGAAAACAGAAGACAGAAGAAACAACAATAAGGCAGAGCCAGGCAAGCTACTTGGGAGATGGAGGTGGGAGAATCAGAGAAGCCAGGCCAAGTTAGTCAGACCCTATCTCAAACAAAACGGAGAATGTGGTTCACGTGGTAGAGCACTTCATAGGGGAGAATCCTGGGTTTAATCCTTCTTCCTGTGGGGGTCAGGAAGGGGGACCCAAAACATCTGTCAGCTATGTACTGGGATCTGAGATCTTAGGATCTCAGCCTCCTGAGTAACTAGGATTATAGGCACGAGCCATGAGCGCACAGCTGCATTTTACTCTGAGAATAAGAAATTTAGTGGAAGGAATGGGGAAGAAAACCTCCTCTAGATCTCCTGAGAGATTTTTAGGAGCACATTCATAACACAAAGGCCATTGTTTCTGTTCTTCTATTTTGAGGATGAAAATGAAATGACAAATGTGCAAGTATTTTGAAATAAAGGCAGTAGGCACATAAGCGTGTTGTTGTTATTATGCAGAGCAATCTTTTCTCCATAACATAAAACTTGTCTTTTGTTGGGGGCTGAGAGCAATAACTATGTAATTAGACTTCATGTCAGATCAAGAGAGGCTCACTTTGTTTTTCATTAAACAGGCATGGGTTTCGGCTTCTACAGTGTGGTATGCAGTGTTCCATATTGTGATGGATGCGAAACTGAATCTGCTGTAACCTCCTTTTCGAAGAATGCACTTACTAGTATCAGCAAGACAAAACTTAGCTAATACAGTGCAAGGTCAAAAGAAGAAGGTGATTCAGAGGAAGGGAAGGTTCACATGGGCTGAAGAGCTGAGTGAGGCCTGGTGGGGGAGAAAGCATCTGCAGAGAGAGACACACAAGATAGCATAGGATGTTTGTTAAACAGGCAGACCTAACTCATAGCATAACCCAGTCCCAAAGAGAACCCAGAAACAGCCAGGGGAGGAAGCTGAGACTTGGCAAACTGGCTGAAAGGCACCTTAAATACACAACTGGCAAAATCGTGAGTGTGTGTGTGTGTGTGCCCACACGTACTGAGCACTATCCTTTAGGTTTTTCACTCAAGACTGGCATTCTACCACTTGAGCCACAGCTCCACTTGTAGCTTCTTGGTGATTCACTGGAGATAACAGTCTAACAGACTTTCTTGCCTGAGCTGGCTTTAAACCATAATCCTCAGATCTCAGCCTCCTGAGTAGCCAGGATTACAGGCATGAGCTTTCCGTATCCAACAACAGGCTAACTCTTAAGATTGTGTAAATATCTTCTGTTCTTTCCTGAGTTGAACTTTTGGGTGCCTATATTTCTCTTTGAAAGGGTTTGGTGTCTGTGAACCTAGATGTCTTTTAGTAATGATTTAAGTTACTCAGAAAATTGGGGGCCCTGGATTGAAAAGAAGAGATCAAAAGAAAGGAGGTGGGGAAAAAATCCGTTTAGCAGCCTTGTTCTGTTTGATCTCACCCACAGCCAGCACTAATGGAAGAATGCTGGAGCAGGGGATGGAAGATGGTTGGGTTCCAAGCAGCGCTCTCTTCCCAGAGCTATGTCTGCTGTTTGGACTTGCAGACTTCAAACATGACTGGGGGATTCCTGGAAGACAAAAGAATTCAGGGCCGAGGCTTGGATCTCAGTCAAAAATAACTTCTGTCTTCATCTCAGGCAGGCGGGCAGGCAAAGGCAGCAGCCCAGGGCTGATTCGCTGGTTTCTGAGAAGTTCGGAGCTACAGGTGCAGAGGTCAGTTTAGGTTTGCTTTTGGAGACGGAAGGAGCCTTGGAGGGTACATTCTTGGCTAAGGGAAGTAAGAGGGCAAGTGGAAAAGGTTCTGATGCAAGAGCTACCCCTTCTCCCTCCCCTTTCTGGGTGCTGCCATTTGCTTTGAGCGGTAATTACAGCCTTAATGTTCTTGCCCAGCTTCTCATTAACTCCAAGTATCCACAAACAAACTCCTCAGCCCCTCTCCCCAGTGCCTCCTCCCTCCTGGCTCTTCAATGGCTGCCCCATTATTGAAGCTTCCAGGCCCAGAACATCAGGTCTTCCACTCTTGGAGTCTGCTTTGGGGAGACATCCACCTCGCCCCGCAACGCTCTTCCTTCTTCGCTCCCAGTTATCCCACGGAGCTGTAATTAGAAGATTATCGCATTTTCTCCCAGGACAGAGCTCAGCACCTTGGTCAGAGTTTGATAAATCAAGGACTCTCACCCCATGCTAGTTGAAGGCACTGCCGAGTTACTGTCAATTTAATCTTTCTAAAATGTCCCGCCAGTGAGAAACCATCTTTGCTCTCTGTCACCCTCTAAAGCCAGGCTCAGCCTCAGATTGGCACTCAAGGATTTTGTCTCTAACTTTCTCTCCAGCCATCTTGCCACTCTCACTTTGTGCTCAGCCACTTAGTAGTTTGCTTTTGCCCTCCCTGCAGAAACTCTTCCAGGCTCTCTCTTAAAGCTGTTCCTTTTTGTTATTGGTCATGGAGCTTGAACTCATGTCCTGGGCATTGTCCCTGAGCTCTTTTGCTTAAGGCTAGTGCTCTACCACTTTGAACCACAGCTCTACTTCCAGTTTTCTTGTGGCTAATTGGAGATAAAGAGTCTCACACATTTGTCCTGCCTCCACTAGTTCTGCTCCTTCTTTCTTTTTCTTTTTGCCAATCCTAGGGCTTGAACTCGGGGCCTAAGCCTCTTTGTGTTCAAGACTAGTGCTCTACTACTTGAGCCACAGGGTCACTTCCAGCTTTTTTCTTTCTTTCTTTCTTTTTCACTTGTGGGACTTGAACTCTGGACCTAGGCACTGTCCCTGAGCTCTTCAGCTCAAGACTACTTCCCTACTCCTTGAGCCACAGTGCTACTTCCAGTTTTCTGGTGGTTAATTGGAGATAAAAGTCTCATGGACTTTAGTGCCTGGGCTGGCTTTGAACCGAGATCCTCCGATCTCAGCCTCCTGAGTAGCTAGGATTGCATGCCTGAGCCACTGTGCCCAGGTACTTGCAGGTTTTTTTCTGAGTAGTTTTTAGAGATGAGAGTCTCATGGACTTTCCTCCCTGGGCTGGCTTTGAACTGTATTCCTTAGATCTCAGAATCCTGAGGAGCTAGGATGATTGACATGAACCATCAGAGCCTAGTTTTGCTCTATATTTCCATATTTTCAGCTCCTGCCCCTCTGAATGGAAGTTGGTCCCACAGAGGTAGGACCACTCCTCCCCAGAGCTATAGCTGAGTTGTAGTGTCCTATAAAGGTCTCTGTGTTCAAGATTTGGTCTCCAACTCAGACCTATTAGGAGGTAGGAACTTTAGGAGGTGGGACCTAGTGGAAAGTCTTTAGGTCACTGGAGGTGAGACCTTGAAGGGGATTGTGGGACTTTGATGTCTTCCTCTTCCTCCCTTTTGTTACAGCACAGTGAGGTAAGCAGTTGTGTTCTACCCCACACTCCCACCATGTTTTTTTTTTTATTTTCCTGTATTTTTTTATTGTATTTAATAAAAGGGTAACATAATATTTGCCAGATAGAAGGTGCATTAATTCATATACATTGATACCCTTCCACATGTCTTGGTCCCATTACCCTTCCCCCCACCCCCCTCTTGGGTTTCTCCCCCTTCCCACCATGTTTTGCTGCCTTGCACAGGCCCATGGACTCCAGCCTCTAAAACTGTAAACCAGACTAAAGCTTTTCTTTTTATTTCAGGCATCTCACTATAGTGACAGAAAGCTAACCTGTCCACCCCATTCTCCTGTTGTGCATCATTTTAGAATATCTTGTTGGGAATGTCAAAAGAGGTTATGGGGCTGGAGATACAGCCCAGGGCAAAGGTCTTGCCTGGCATGTACAAGATCCTGGGTTCAATCCTCAGAGCCATAAGAAAAAAAAATAGGAAAGAAAACAACAACAACAACAAAAATAAGCTATAGGTGTGGAGCACTGATGCAATGAAGACTGGAGCAGAAAGGCCAGTCTGCCTACTTGCCTTGTCTGCTGTTGTCTCTCACTAGACCACAAATGTGCTCCCAGGGTGGGCTGTGTGCCGCCCGCCTGAGGCCTGACAGCCACGGCTGGTAAATGAAAGTGAGCAGACACCATGACCATTCTCCAGACCCTCTGCCCCCATCCCAGCACAGAATGTACCGGCCTTTAGACTGTCTGTCTTAGGCTGTCTTTTAGGGCTTCACAAGGTAGCAGGTAGCCGGCCACTCTCATCCCTTGGAAGTCTCTAGGCCTTGGGTCACAGACCCCACAGCTCACAGCTTGCTGGGGAGCAGAAGCAGCTTTCTTAGCTGGGGGAGGGGCTGGGGACTGTGGGGGCACTGGGAACATGGCTGCTCGGTGTGGTGCCCACACCCAAACAGCGGCCATCTTCCTTTCAGCCAGGGCTTGAGGGAGAAGGAGTCCCCCAAAAGGGAGCATTCTGGGGAAAGGCAAGGAGTCTTTCCTAGGAGACTTCTGGGGACACAGTCTGCCCAGGTGGGAACCCATTCCTAATGCAGCTGGAAGAGTAAAACAGTTTGGAAAGTCTCAGAATCTTTCTCTCCCCTTTGTTCTAACTGCTCTTCAGATCTCTTTGGATGACACTTCTGCTGATTGGTAGATAGGATAAACTCCTATCTATCCCCTGAACTACCATCAGTGTGTGTGTGTGTGTGTGTGTTGATCCTGGGGCTTCAACTCAGGGTCCGGGTGGTATTCCGAAGCTTTTGTGTTCAAGGCTAGCACTCTACCTCATGAGACATAGCTCCACTTCTGGCATTTTTGGTCATAAGTTGGAGATAAATGAACTTTTCTGCCCAGGCTGGCTTTGCACTGTGCACCTCAGATCTCTCAGTCTCCTGAGTAGCAGCTGGTACCCATCTTGGGGCTTTTTTTAATTTAAATTTAATTTTTTAATTATAAAAATTGGGGTTTGAATGCAGAGCCTTACACTTGCTAAGCTGGTGCTATACCACTTGAGCCATGGCTCCAGCTGCGCTTTTTTCTGGTTATTTTGGAAATGGAGTCTAGTGGATGTTTTCCCATGTTGGCATTGAACTGATTCTCCGTATTATGGCCTTCTGAGTAACTAGACATGAGCTACCACAGGTTTTGGGATGAGGTCGATGTTGCCCAGGCTAGCTTCCAACTCCTAGGCTGAAATAAACCTCCTGCTTCAGCTTCTCAAATAGCTGGCATTGCGGGAGAGAGCTTTTTTAAATGTTATTCTACCTGGACTCTCACACTTATAATCCTGTGTTCTTAGGAATCGGAAACTTGGAGTAGGATGGCTTGAAGCCAGCCTGGGCAGAGATGTCTAAAAGACTTCATCTCTAATTAAACAGCAAAGAGCTGAGCTGGAGGTATGGACCAAGTGGCAGAGAGCCAGTCATGAGCAAGTAAGCCAAGAAACCCTGAGTTCAAGCTCTGGTGCTGGAGTGAGGGTGGGGAGGGAGTTGCTTTCCTCTCACAGTCCTTCCAGTACTCCCCACTTCCCTTAGGCTAAAATTCAAACTCTTCTACACAACTCTTGCCTCCAGGCTGGGCTCTTTGGTGCTTTGCTATAATTTCTAGCCAAGCCAAATAGCTCACATCCCCATCACTTTTGTCCCTTCGGGTCCCTCTATTCTGGAATATATCCTTTTGAAAGACTTCCTGGATCCTCTTCTTTAGCTCTCTATCCTCTGTAATCCACAGCTTCTATAGACTCTGAAATCGGGGATTGATCCTTGTCTGAACATAGTTTGTCTCTCTTAAAAGAGCAGGGTCGGGCCGGGAGTTTGGCCTAGTGGTTAAAGTGCTTGCCTAGCATGCATGAAGACCTGGGTTCGATTCCTCGGTACCACATACATAGATAAAAGCCAGAAGTGGTGCTGAGGCTCAAGTGGTAGAGCTCTAGCCTTGAGAAAGTCCAAGGACAGTGCTCAGGCCCTAAGCTCAAGCCCAGGACTGGCAAAAAAAAAAAAAAAAAAAAAAGAGCAGGGTCTTAGGGCTCAATAAATGTTCCAGAGTTTAACTGAGTTTGCTTAAAAAGTCCCTTCCCTGGCAGGGAGTTTGGCCTAGTGATAGAGTGCTTGCCTAGCATGCACAAAAACTCGAGTTCAATTCCTTGGTACCGCATACATGGAAAAAAATCAGCAGTGGTGCTGCGGCTCAAGTGGTAGAGCTCTAGCCTTGAGAAAACCCAAGGACAGTGCTCAGGCCCTGAGCTCAAGCCCAGGACTGGCAAAAAAAAAAAAAAAAAGTCCCTTCCCTGGGCTGGAGAAGAAAGCAGCTGGAGTCAGAAGGTTATCCAGCTGCTTCTACGTGCCCCTCGGTTTCCAATCCCCCCGCCCCCAGAACCAGGCTTCCTGGGGCACCTCTCCAGAACCAACGGTCTGGCTTTAACAAAGCCAGAAGCCGGCCAAGGGAAAGGCAACCACACCGAGAGCGTCCCCCCAGCTGCCCCTCTTTCTTCTGGGCTGCTTTCCACAAAGAAACCGGCCTCTCTTCTGTCCCCTGAAGGCTGTTTTCAAAATCACACCCATGCAGACAGTTTTATTTACAAGGAAATCTTGGCAAGATCTTGACTTGTTAGTAGCGTAGGGAAGGGAGGGAAGGTGGTGAGAAATAAAAATAGTTGAAATGATCACACTTTCAGAGACCGAGATGAAAATTGGTGTCTGTAGCGAACTCACCTAATTAGGATGGAGCTAATTTCCTTCTGTGTTTAAGGGGAGCAGTCGGAGCTGGGGGAGATGGTCACAGGTTGGATCCCAGGACTGCGATATGCGGTTATGTGTTTGCCTGGCACAGCTGAGCGCATGCATCACAACTTTTGCAAATAGAAAAGAGCCTGTTTCTGACAGGAAGTTGAGAGAGGCCAAGGTGGTACTGGAAGGGTACAGCCACACGCAGCCAGGTGGGGGTCTGACGGGGACATTTCTCCCGGGGCGGGGGTCACCAGGAGTGGGCCCCACAGCGTCCAGTGCAGAGCTGGCACCGGTTACAGGCAGGGCCTCTGCTTAGGGGTGTGTGTGGGGGGGCAGTGTTTCCAGGGGGTAATAGATAAGAGATCCCTTAAGCGGTGTTTGCGTCTCAGTTTCTCCAGGGCGCTCTCCCCGGGTAGGGCAGTCAGTCTCCTGGGCTGCACGTGTCTGGGGAAGCAGGGACAGTCCCATGGCTTTGGGTTACAGGAAGGGCAAGGGTGAGGGTTTGGGGTCTCAGACCCCCTCTTCTGACCACTCCAGTGTCTAGGCTTCCTCGGATCTCCCAGAATCTGGGTGAAGAGCAGGGGTGGGGGGTGGGGAGAATCCCACCCTCACGCATCCCGCCCCAGATCACTCCTAGTTAATGAACCCTGACCTGAGGTTACCGAAGAGGGAAGACCTGGCTCCTGCCTCGGGTTCCCAAACGGCTTCCTCCGAGAGATCGTGACCGTCCGCACCCCGGCCCAGGGAGGGCGCCTCCGCCCCCGGGCAGCGCGGCCGCGGCCCCGGCCCCGGGCGGGGTGGGGTGGGTGGGGTGGGGCGGGGGCCCCGCGCCCAGCGCCCCGCGAGCAGCCCCGCCCCCGCCCGCGCGCCGCCCCCGAGGAGTCCGCGGGGAGGAGGAGACTCGGGCGCAGAGCGGGGGCCGCGCGGAGCGGGAAGGGAGCGCGGGGAGCGGCGGGGCCAGGCCGGCCCAAGGGCGCCGTCGCCTCCGAGCCCGGCGCGGGGCCGCGGCGGAGGCGGAGGCCGGCGGCGCGGCGCGGCGAGCGCGGGGAAGTTTGGCGGCGGCGGGCCGGAGTCCCGCGGTGGCGGCGGCCGTCGCCGGGGCCATGGGGGCGGGCGCGGGGGCGGCGAGGCGCGCGCCGAGCTCTCGGAGCGGCGCGGCCGCCGCGGCGCAAAGTTAGCCCAGCGCCCCGGGACGAGCGCCGCCGCCGCCGGAGCCCCCCGTGGCCATGGGCGAGCACCCCAGCCCCGGTCCCGCCGTGGCCGCCGGCGCCGAGGCGGAGCGCATCGAGGAACTGGAGCCCGAGGCCGAGGAGCGGCTGCCCGCGGCGCCCGACGACGTGAGTGCCCCCTGCCGCGCCGCGCAAACTTTCTGGGGGGCGCCAGGTGGGCAGCCGGGGCCCCGGCTCGCCCCGGCGGGGTAACTTGGAGGTTTCAAGGGGCTGCGGGAGCGCTGGGGCGGGGGGGGGGTGACCAGGTTCTCACGGCGAGCCCGGGGAGGCTGGGCCGGGGAGACCCCGACTCCCCCCGAGGCACGCGCGCCCCCCGTCCCCGCCCGGGCTTCCCCGGCGGGACCCGGCCCTGGCCGCGGAGCCCGGGACCTGTGGGTTCGCGCCGCTGCCCCCTCCCCGCCGCCGCTGCCGCCCCCCTCCCCGCACTCCTACCCCCCCGCCGTTGTTGCCCCCCTCCCCGCGCTCCCACCCCCTCCTCCCGCCGCTGCCGCCCCCCTCCCCGCGCTCCCCCCCACCCCGCGCTGGTGCAGTGCCCGGGACGCGGCGCCTGCCTGCAGAGGCGGCCGCGTCACGGCCGTGGCTCCCCCTGCCCTCCCCCTCGCGACCTGCGGACTCGGCCGGCCCCGCTCCGCCGCCGCAGAGCCCCCGCCCCCTGCTACGCAGACTTCTCCGGGGACCCCCCCCCTTCCCGTGGCCAGATTAGCTCCCGCCCGGGCACCGGCCGGGACGCCACACTGGCTGGAATTCACACTGGCCTTCCATCCCTTAAGGCCGGGGCCAGGGCCGGAGAGCGGCGAGCCGGTTTGGTTTGCTCCCTGGAGAGGGCTCGGAGACCTCGGCGCGGCTGGCTGGGACCGGGCCCCGGGGGAGGGGAGGGGAGGGGGAAGGGTTACCCCAGGCTTCTGCCACCGGGGTCTCCACGCCCGTCCTGGAGCTCAAAGACCCCGCACTAGGAAACCGTGGGAACTGGAGTTGCTGAGGCTTCTCCCCCCTCCCCCAGGTGACAAAACTAGGCGGACCCCCTGCCCTGCCCCCGCCCTCCCCCAGTGTGGAGAGAGGGAAGTGGCACCGGGCTCCCCCACCTGCAGAACCCTAGCCAGCGAAATCTGGATGGGGCAGGGAGTTGTGCAGCTTTCTGGCTTCTGTGGTTAAACCTACTGCTTCCTTCCGGCCCTCTAGACTCTCCCAGGGTCGGAGGAGAACTGGGGAACTTCCTTCCCCCACTCCTGGGGGGGAAAAAAAGAGAAAACCTGCGAGCAGAATGCTGTGCTTATGTAGGGATGAGTTCCTGGCCCCCCGGAGGGCGTTGCGCCCCGGGACGCCTTCCCTGCGCCAGCCGGGGTGGATGGGATTTAAGCTCTGGGTTGCACAAGTGACCAGTTACCGGCCTTTACTGGGTCTTGTCCCTTCGGGAACCGTATCCCACCAGGGACACTCACTCACCTTGCCAGTCCCCCCATCCAACCCCCTACTGTGAGTTTCCTGTCTTTGCCCATTTGGGGGGGCGGGGTTCCCTCCGGTTTTCCCTGGGCTCTTTCTGCACATCCATGAGGCTAGTTCTGGCAGGAGGCAGTCAGAAACGTCAGGGGGCTGCGGAGACCTTGGTGATGAGTGTGCCTTTCTCTTCTCTTTTTCTTCTCCCGCATGGCCTCCCTCTCTGCCAGCACTGGAAAGTCCTGTTTGATCAGGTATGTGAGCAGTTAACAACACCCCCCTCTTCACCTCCTCCCAGGCCTCCCCGAAATCAGTCTCAGTCTTCTCCCTGCTTGCGTGGGCTTCCCTAGCTCTGTGCTTCTGAAATGATGACGTCTGGTGGGGGCGTGGCTTGGTGCATCTCAGGCTGAGCAACGCTGAGCTCTGGGGGTCAGGAGGAGGCCTTGGGTTCCTCTGAGAATCCTTCCTTCCTTCCCTCCCTCCTCCTCACAACTCCTGCTGTACAATAGCTGGGTTTACACAATGTAGAAATTGGACTGAATGCCTAGGAAGTTTACTGTTGCAGCAGGAGGGAAGCTGGGGAGGTGGGGGATGGGCTTGGATTAACCATCCAGCTGCCTGTCTTTCTACCTCCACCACGGAAGGTTCCTGGCCACCACGGATGTGAAAATCTCTGCCAGCTCTGGTTGGGGGCTGGGGGAGAGAGCTGATACTATGGGCTGCTTTGAAGATTGATTCTGTTTCTTTAGTTCTGCACTGCCGGAATGGGGAGGGCTGGGAGGCTACAAGTGAAAAATAGCATGTGATGGTTTGCAGTGCCTGGAGTCTTCATGTGGGAAATGGAATTGGGGGTGCCATGTTGTTGGCATTGAGCCAGAGGTGGACATTTGACCTTCATCAAGGAAATAGTTCTCTTTTGGTTCGCAGGTGCTACTCTGTATTTCCTTTTCACTTTTTAACCCATGGTGGAAGAAGAGAGGGGAGGTAGGAGATATCCCAATTGTGAGAGAATAGTGAAAGCTACAGTCCCACCCTAGGAATGATTGTGCAAGAACTTTGTGCAGCTTTGAGATACCACCATAAGGTGTTGAGTTACAGAGAGAGGTAAATATGAAAAAAAAATGTGAAAATACGCTCCAGACCTCTGCTATAGTCAAGTGAAGCCTTTGAAACGTTCTTTAGCAGAATTGTTCAGGGATTGCAGGGATGAGAAAAGCTAGCCAGGGGTTTGCTGCAGTGAATGGATACAAATATCTTGTATTATCTTTCTGTGACTATAATAAACACTTGAGACAGTCAGCTTATGAAGAGAAAAACGTTGCTTTAGCTCATCCATTGGGGGTTTCAGTCCATGACTGGTTGGCCCTGTGACAAGGGAACACATGGTAGAGACGTGTGGCAGAGCAAATGTCACTCACCTTATGGCCACAGCACGAAGAGGGGAAGACACTAGGGTTTCACAGTCTCCTTTAGGATATATCCTCTCCCCCCCCCCACCTGAAGACTTCCTTCTTAGCCCCACCTCTTAAAGGTTTACGAGGTGACTGACTCACTGACTCTCAATACCTCCAAGCTGGGCACTGGGCCTCTAACATGTTGACTTTTGGAGACACTTATGCAAGCTATAACATATCTTGACTCATAAGGTGATAATAGGAAGATAGTCAATGGCTGGCTGAGAAGAGCCGCATACATAGCTAACAGATTCCCAACGTCCCAGGAGAGGGAAAAGTAGAAGTGGGAGAAGGATTGGCAAACAACTTCTGGTTCCAGACAAGTGGAATTTGAGGAGCCAGCTAGATGTAAAGGCTGGGATGAGATTGAACATGTGGGATTGCAGGAGGAAAGACACCACAGGTCTGAGGTGAGGGTTTGGGGCTCTTCTGCTATAGAACACTGACTGGCGACTGTCCTGACCGATATAACATCTCTCCTGGTTTCTAGTGCCACCCACTCTCCCTCTGGCCCCCAGGAATACAGTAACTGCTGGCCTGATGCCGCTAGGCGGGAAGGAGCCACACTGCCACCACTGCTGCCACTAACACCAGGCAGCCAGCCCTTCACACCTCCTGCCAGATCTAGAATCAGAACTTAGAACAAAGTGGATCATGTTTTTTCTCTGTGTCTTTCACATTTGACTAATTTCCTTTGCCAGTTCGTGTGTGTGTGTGTGTGTGTGTGTGTGTGTGTGTATGAATGGAAAACCTTTAGTGGGAAGCATTTGGAACTGGAGAGCAATTTCAAGCAGAGAGAATAAGGCACTCAATGTTTAGCTTTTGGTCCATAAAATCCAGCTGCAGGGAGGTACCAGGGTATGGCTGAGGGCATTCCCTTGCTTCTGGAGAGGTCCACTCGCAAATCAGGTTGGTACTTTGTGTTGGAGGCGATCTGCTCTGGAGCATGGCTTTGACCTCTGGCAGGTATTATTCTTTTAACAGCTGACAGAGCTCAAGGAAAGAGTAGGTATGAAGCTTCAACTAGCATCTGCCTCAGGACTGTATGCTGTTCACAAAACTAACATGCTTTAATCCTCTCTGCCTCTTGTTCAGAACCTGACAGTAAGGTTTGGCAATGAATAAGTGTAGGGCACACTGGAAAGGAAGAGCAGGCAGTCCCTCTCAGCATTTCTTCCTCAAGAACACTGCTCTAATAGGTGGAACAATGGTGAAGAGACATGACATTATCAGTCCTGGCAAACAAGCCTGCTCCCTGAGTTCACCTTCCAGAGGTCAGTGGTCTGGGAGAATGTAGCCAGTTGGCATGCCCTCCCTCCCCATCCTGGGTTCTGTTTCCCCAGTGTTAGGGAGGGGATGGGCCCAACTTCATCTAGGTTTTATGGTTCTTCGGCATGTCTAGTAGTCTTATCTAGTATGAAGTTAAATGAACCTCGAGGGCTAGAAGCCTGGAAGTCATTTTGGCTAGACAAAATTAAGTCCAAGGAAGAAACTATACCTACGAGGTCACCCTTCCAGGAAGTGGCTAGCGTGTCTGCTATGGGGATTGGAAGTGAGAAAAGCAGGTGACTCAGCCCCTCAGAAGTACCCCTGACCCTGTAATCACTCTGGCATTTGGTCTGCTCTCACAGGGATGTAACAGGACCAGTCCATGGCACCCCGTCTCTCTTACTTCCCTATGGGCTGCAGAGTTGGCACAGGCAGGAGACCTGAAGACCACCAGCATGTCTTCTAGATGTCTTATCTGTTTACTGCCCAGATTCTCCTTAAAGGGTTTTGTCTTTGGGATTTTCATGGTTTTCGTAAATATTTAGGTTTTAAGACTGTCTTTTGTTGTACAGTAGCATGATAAAATAAGCAAGCAAGCCGAGAGACCCTGAGTTCAAACCCCGATACTGAGGGGGAAAGATTCTAAGATCTTTGGGATGTTTGATGAAGATAGAGTTCTGTTAAATCAACAAAGCACAATTGCTTTTGAACTCAAAAGAATAAGAGAAAAGGAAACCTTTAGAAGTCACTTGGTTGTGTCCCCTTCCCACTAGGGAACCTGAATTTCTCAGACTCTAAAAGGAGACTCTAACTTTGCTTGTCCCTCCCCCCATGTGGGAAGTCTGCATTGACACTCCCAGTGAGATTATTAAATTCACTGCAGACAGAGTTTGGGGAAGCCCCATGGGCTATTGGGGGATAGCACTGTGGATGTGGTGACAGATAGATCTGGGTTCCAGTCTTACCAACTTTGTGACTGAGGCAATTGTGTAACCTCTGAGCCTGTTTACTCTGTAAAATGGAGGTGATGATCTTTAACTTCAGGGTAACTGAGAATTAAGTGGATGTGGAAACTCCCTTTGTAGTATCTGATTCTTGGTGAACATTTTCTCCTAGTGGACTGTGAATCCTTTCCTAGAAAAGGCACAGGACTACGTCTGAGATCTGGATCTTGATGGAGAATGCAGCTGAGCAAGAGAGCAGCTTCTGAGCCCAAAGGATTTTTCTGCTTTTCTTTCCCTCCAACATACGTCCTATGCTGCTCCCTTTCCCTATAGCCTGAGGGACCCTCCCCCGGCCTGGCCCTGGAGCCCACCTTATTCGTAGACTTCCTGTAAGCCGACTTAGGGGATATTTGAGGAGCCAAGTAAAGGTTCGAATGAAACTGTTGAATGGATTGGTGAGCAGCCACAGAGAAAACACCTGCTCAGAGACGACAGCATGGACCATGGTCCCCAAAACATGTGAGTAGCCAGGAGAGTACTATCCCAGAGAGGGACAAACCCATGAGTTTATTAATTGGAACTCCTTCCTCCAGCTCTGCACCCCTAACCTCTTCAACAGGTGGTCTCTAGGAGCCTTGAAGCCACGGACAATTCCCCTACCACAAACCCAGCTTTCCTGCCACGCTGGAAATAACCCTTCTATCCTTGACCACTGACACAAAACAGCCATGAGCAGCGGGGCCAAAGGATTTGAGCTTGCATACTACCTTCCTGGCATAAATTTGAATGAATGATGGCTCGAATTAAGTCCTGAAGGTGCCATCTTGGGTTAAAATAGCCCCTTCAGGAGCAGACCCTGCAGTGGGGCAGCCAGGCTCATGGTGGTTCACCCCTACACTACAGCTGCTCACCACCTCAACAATCATAGGTTATTAGAAGGCCAGGGGAAACATCTTGTCCAGCCTGTTCATTTTACAAACGAACCTTTTGCAATTGACCTTTTTGGGGTCACTTGGTCACTAATAAAAGGTCCAGAGCGAGTGTCGGAGCTCATGTGTCCTTGTCACCAGGTCCTGCCTTCCTGTTTGCTTGCTTGATTCCCTGAGTGGTGACCAAGATTGGTGGAAGAAAGAAGCAGGTGGTCAGGAGGACAGTCTGAGTTGAGTCCTTGCCCTGCTCCCACTAGGTGTCGGACAATAGGCAAACCAGGCAGCCTCGCTAAGTCTCAGACGTTCTCCCTGCAAGCAGCCTAGGACAAGACCTGCCCGAGCCTTGTGAGGAGACGAGGCAGTGTATGCATAGTGTTTGGACCAGTAGGCTGCAAGCACGTGATAGAAATTGCCATGTTACTGGGGTTCAGTAAACACTGTTTTCACAAAGGTCATGCAGCAGGATGAGGTGCTGTGCCTTCTCTTTATAGAGGAGGAAGCGAGGGCCTGAGGGGATGCTCAAGGACACAGAACTATAAGGACTCTGCAGCAGGTGCAGTTGTCCCGAGGACTTTTGGGTATCTTCTAGGAGACAGAAGGTCCACAGGGAGTAGAGACCAGTCTCTATAAGATCCCTTATTCTTCCTGCCTACTCCTGGATTCTCCATTCTCTCCCACTTTTTTCTTTTCCCTTTCCTCAGCCTGGGTCTCTTAGCTCTCTCAGCTCTCTCTGTGTTGAGGGACCAGAAGAACCTTTGGGGGCTTCCAGGAAAGGCTTCAGGAGGCAAGTGTTGAGGCTGATGGGGGAGGCTTACCAGATCCCTGCTCCAAACTACTCTCACTGCTCCCTCATTCCCTTTCTGTCTTCAGTCCCTGGGGAGCCCTGACAAGCTGGGCTTGATGAATCAGACTGAGCACTACATCTGTTCCTGGTACCCAAAGGGACCCTCACCACCCCTCAGGGCTTGCTGCTGCGTTCATGCCTGGGAGGCCTTGGGGATGGCACTGAGAGGACAGAAATGGGATCTCCTGGAGAGGGCATGGTGGGGAGGGACGCTGGCCTCCACCCCTCTGTATCTACCTGTTACCTTCACACATTCCAGAAAAGTCTGTCTCTCCTCCTCCTCCTCACAAGTGTTGGGGAAAAGTAGGTGGTTTTCTGGAAATGCTTTGGCTAGCCACTTGGCCAGCCTGGATCCAGTCCCCGATTCCCCCTTGTTTGCCTAGGGAGAATGTTTTGACTCCCTAACTGGCCTGCTAGCCTTAACACCCAGGGTTCAGCTAACTGATAGATGGGAGGAGGGATTCTTGAGAGCCTGGCTTGAGGCTTTGTGACGCCAAGTCTCTTGTGGGGTCTGAATCTGTTACTGGCATCTGGGAGAGCAGAGATTATACAGATGGGAATCATTGAATAAGCCTCGCCAGACCTCGGGGGAACAGGAGCAGCAGACCCCTGTGCCTCCATTTGGAGAAGCTGGATCAGAATGTAGTTTTAGGACCCCTCTCTTTCTCCTGCCATGGAGGCTTGAGGCCTTCGGGAATCTACTCCTTGCTCACGTCAGAGCAGGAGCAGCAGGTTCCTCAGTGCTTGTTCCCACCTGGATAGCTGGGATCAGATCAGCTATCTTGCAGCCTCAGTTTCCTTACCTGTTGAGTGGCACTAGTCACATAAGTGAGGGTTGACGTGGAAAGGAAGGTAAGAGATTTGTGAACGCGTTTTGCAGTCAGGGAGGGGGAGAAGGTCAAGGGAAGGGCATGCGTGGTGTTTTGTCTGGGGAGGATTAGCATCATTTGCAAGGAAGGAGAAGTGGAAGAGAAAGCTTTGCTCCCTTCCAAGCGCCTCCTGACCTCAGCAGCTGCAGCCCGGACCTAATTTATGGGGCTGTAAATATCCATGAATGGGCCCGGGCTCCCTGGTGGGCTCTGGCTGCGAGGTGGGGACAGCTCTACTGAGTCATTAAACCCCTGGGCAGGCTCTTTAGTTCTGCTCTGCTCAGTAGCTGGGTAATGATGCGAGGAGTCCACAGATGAGTCATGGCATCAAGGCTGTGCTCCTTACCCTGCCCCTGCACACAACCTGTGCTGCTTTCCCAGGGATCATTCTGCCTTGGTGGACAGGCAAGAGATGGTGAGGGTGGGAATGGAAAGCCTATTCCCGATCCTGGGTCTCCCTCCCTCCTCCCAGAACCCAGAGGTCTTTGCAGGATGACAGTTCCAGGTGCTGCCTCTGGCTCATTTCAGGTGTTCACAACCAACCCTCTCTGAGCTCCTGGGCCTCTCTGGATGCAGGGGAGGGAAAAGGGGAATTTTCTCAGGAGAGAGAATTTGAGCACTAGAAGTGGGAAGCAGATATTGTCTCTTGTCCTGGAAATGCAGCTTGTGCAAGTGACAAATACATAATAGATATGAAATAAATGGGGTTTCCCCTTCTCTTATGCTTCATTGCTGCTGGCCAGGTTTGCTGGCCTGCAGCCAGGAGGGGAGAAGCAGGGCTGCTGTCCTGGGTGCTGAGCAGGCAAATCCCAGTTCCTGTAGGTTCCTTCCCCAGAGCTCAGCTCAGTGGCCCCATTAGGCCACTCGCTGATTCCTCTGCCTCTCCTGGGACCAGGTGTCCCCAGTCAACCTTGTGGATCCCACAGACTTCTCGCTAGCTCTGCTGGAAGACTGTAGCATCCAGCTTTTGTTAGCTACCTTGAGTGCCTGTGCTATTCATGATCTGAAGGCAAAAGGCTGGGACCCAGCCTTTTGACAAAGGGGCTCCCTTTCACAAAAGGGGAAACAAGTTTCTACTACAGATTCGTGTCTTTCTCTTAAAGAGTGTTCCTTGCAGTGTGACTGAAAAGACACTTGGGTCAGATGCTGGAGTGAACAAAGCAGACAAGTTTTCCTCCCCTGTAATACCTTGCAGAGTCCACACTGGTTTCTTGCATTGTACTCCCCCCCCTCCGCCCCCAAGAGGGGCCCACAGAACCCTTAACTCAGGTGCTTTCTTGGGTTTAAGGTTCCACAAAACACACATTGGAAAAGTCTTACACCAGGGACTTTGTTTCGTACAGTGGAACAAGAGGGAAAAGGAGAAGAGGGGAAAGGCTGGAGCCACTTTCTGACCTTGAGCTGTTTTCTTTCACTCTTTTTATTCTCTGCATGTTTTCCCATCTACAGAGTAAGTGTGGTGGTGTTAGAAGAATGGATGATAGGACTGGACTTGTGTCTCTCAAGCTCCTTCTAGCTACAGGATCCTAGTTATGAGAAGAGGGAGCTGGGCGCCAGGCTTTTCTGCCAGGGCATGAATTTTATCTGGAAACAGTTACCATCTGATCAGATTTGAGAAATTCCACCCTTGGCCTTCGTTCCAACTCCCATTCCCTGAACCCCGTGGATTGTAGTCTCTATCTCAAAGAATCTGTGAGGACACAGAATCAAGGGGTGCTATTAGTAATCGTGTTTGGAGAATAGTTACAAACCAGGTAGGTCCCCAGAAAACCAGGATAGATGATGACTAAATGAGCCCCTGAACATAGCAGATACCTCCCACATGCTACACCCGGATTCACCTGGGCTCTAGCTGAGGGCCAGGAGGCAAACGGGTTCAGAGTGGAGTTGCTGAGCAAGCTGCTCATGGCTGCTGCTGGCTTCTGAGGCCCCACAGCCTCTAGACAGCTCTGTAGCATAGTTTGAAGCTCACTGAGGTCCTGCTAAATATTTGACCTCTGATTTATGAGTCCTTAACCTGCTGTCCTAGTCTCTAGTGCCACTAGGTCCCTCTGGTGGTTCAAATCTCCTTCCCGCTGTGGAGACGCCTCATCTTGACCCCCTCTCCACATGGATGGATTCCCCACCTTCCGTTTCTCCAAGGAAGCACTCCTCCTACACTGATGGAGAGATGAGGTAGTTGAATGAATTGCCTCAGATGGCACACAGCAGCTGGAGATAGTGGCTTTCTTCCCCACTTTGTCCCAAGGAGTGGGAAGGAGTTTCGGAAGGCAGCCAGCCACACTGAGAAAAGGTGGTGGGTAATTTTCCCAGGCTAGGTGGGCAGAGCAATGGAGAAGGGAGACACTGTGTGCGCGCGCGCGCGCGCGTGTGTGTGTGTGTGTGTGTGTGTGTGTGGCCAGCCAGACACTGGGGAGAGCTAGTGACCTAGGGGATTAGGATTAAAAGTCCCTTTGGAGCCTCTTGAAGCTCTTTTCAAGCCTGAGGCAGGTGGGCCGGAGATGCGGGAGGGCTGACCTCTCACTCAGTGCCTTTCTGCCTTCTCTGCTGTCCTGTACTCATACTGAATGTGATCTTGACACCCCCACCCTCCGCAGACAGCACCAGATCCTCTGTAGGGTGGAAGCTCAGGACCCTCCCAGCACCAAACTTCCTGCAAGGCCCAGCTCTGTTCATAGCCCACCAGCTGCCACAACCACCCCCAGACCAGCCCCGCCTCGTTCAGAAAGCTCCCCACTAAGTGGGCCAATCCAGGGCATGGAGTACTCGAGGGAGAGAAGGTAGAGAGAAGCCTGGCTGCTTCAGGAGCTTTAACAGGGCTCTTCCACCTCACAACTCCAACCCACAGTGCTGGTATGATGTCATCCCTGCCCTTCCCCCAGAAGGCTAGAAGGTGGCCCCAAGTAGGCAGGGTGTGTGCTCAGACAGGGGTGTCCACGGGAAAGATGTCCTTCCATTCATTCAAATGATGCCAGTGAAAGCGCAGGGCTGGTGACTCATGCCTGGTACCCCAACCACTCAGGAGGCCGAGATCTGAGGTCCAAAGCCAGGCCAGGCAGGGAAGTCCATGAGACTTACCTCCAGTGAACCACCAGAAAACTGGAAGTAGCCCTGTAGCTCAGAGTGGTAGAGCTCTATCCTTAAGCAAAAGAACTCAGGGACAGCACCCAGGCCCCAAGTTCAAGCCCCATGACCAACCCCCACCCCTACCCCAATAAAAAAAAAAAATGAAGCCAGTGAGACCAGGCCCTGCTGCTGGGCCCTGGGGTGTCCACTCCACAGACAGAGCACTTGGGACCAGAGCTGCTAACCCTAAATGCTACAAGTCTTGGTGCTGCTGATTTTCCCTGGTTCCTTGCTACCATGCTAGAGGGATGTGGGCTCACTTAGAAGCCCCGCCCCCCTTCAATCTGAAGTGCTGGGACCTTCTGCCTTCTATGCACATGTTCTTCCTCCCTCTGGCTCTCTGCCCCCACTCCTGTCCTCCTGTGCCTTCCTCCCACACCAGCCTCTGTCCTGCTCTTCATCTTCCCAGGTGTTGGGTGGTGATTGAGAGGGTTCTAAAGCCTAGCGAGCCTGCATTAGCTCCATCCTCTCTAGTCGTCCTCCAGTCCCTGAGGCCTCATTATTAGGGTAGCAGTGACCCCCCCTCCCCACCGCCCCTGTATTGTCTAGCCTGTCTGGCCCTGGCATGGAAGGTAGAATTTTGGCAGAGAATGGAGGCTCGGCCTGATTCCAGCTTGTTCTTTGCAGCATAGAGTCTGTAATGTGCTTGGGGTGGGGGGGGGAGAGCCACAGGGCAGCCCTGTCACTAGGACAACAGCAGGGAGCCTGAAACAAGGGAGGGCCAGGAGGAGAGCAGGTGGCTCTTTGTCTGTTGCCTGATCCCAGCCCACTACCCCATTGCCCTCCCCAGTCTTCCAGAGGCCCCTGGGAAGGGATTGGCTTCCTTGCTCCCAGCATATGCAAAAACCATTGCGCTTTTTCCTACTGCTGGGGCAAGAGAGACTCCATGCTGTGCTACAGACCACCGCACCCCCCTCTCCTTCCCACCCCCCCTCAGGGCCCACTGGGATCTTCCCAGGCCTGAACCCCCAGCCCCTGTCTCCCATCTGCCCACACAGCACTGAGGCCCATATGAGAGTAGGTGGAGCCAGGCTAATGATTCCCCATGATGGAACTGGGGTTGGTCTAGTGGCCCTCAGGGATGAAAGAGGCTGCATCCTGCCAGCCATTGCCACAGTCTGTTCTTCGCTAGGCTGTGTGTCTCTGCATCTGAGCAATAAGGAGGCCAAAACAGGAGTCTTTTTGCTGGGGGGGAAAAAAATCTTGGCCATTGGAAGAAGCTCTGCCTCTCCTAGGTCTGGGGCTGGGCTCAACTTTGTGTTCTTTTGGTTTTGAGTTGAAGCAGCAAAGCAGCCCTTGGGGCTGAAGGACAGTGACTTGAAAGTGGAACTGAAGTGCCCAGGTGTGGAACGCTGCCTCTATGTCTTGTTGGGCAAATCACTTCTATGCTGACTCTGCCTTTCTCCTCATCAGTAATACAAGGACCCTAGTAGAGTCTCCTGTCTCTGTGGCAGGAGGTCAAAAGATGGCTCTGGAGTAGAGAATATCCAGATTTCAAAATGGGCTTCTTTAGAAATGTCCTGTTGAGTTCCGGGGAGAAGTGAAGTCATCTGTGACTGTGACTCCTAGCTGTTATTCTTATATTGTCTTAGAAATGCTGCACACAGAACCTGCGTTCCCACAATAGTCTTCATCAGCCTTATCCAGGAAAAGGGGAAACTTGCTAGCTGTGGTAGTATACACCTGGGGTCCTAGCACTCAAGAGGCTGAGGCAGGGCGATCATGAATTTGAGATATACCTGGGGTACATATGAGACAGACCCTATCTCAGAAAAGGGGAGAGAGGGAGGGAAGGAGGAGCGGAAGGAAAGAAGGAAGCAAGGAAGGAAGAGATTGAGTGAGTTTGGCCTTCTAAACTTACTTGTCCCCAGCTATTCTATTCCCAGTGTCTGCTGCCTTTTATTTATTATTATTTTTGCCATGCTGGAGATTGAACCCCAGTCCTCTTACATGCTAGGCAAGTGCTCTATCACTGAGCCCTCACTTGTTGCTTGCGAAAACCTAAGCATCCCACAGCAGCATCTCCAGAGTGACTCTGGAGTCTTTCCTGGGGAGAGTGCTTTGCTCTTACCACATACCAGGTAGGATACTTGTAAGGGTACATGTGGGCACTGGATGAAGGAGGGACAGGAAGGTTAAGATCTTCTTTGGGAGAGATGAATAAGCTCCTGTTTTTTATTTTTATTTTTTGTGTGGGTCATGAGCTCTGGGTTCTGTCCCTGAGCTCTTTAGCCCAAGGCTACTTTCCTATCCCTGAGCTACGCCCCACTTCCCATTTTCTAGTGATTAATTGGAGATAAGAGTCTTAACAGTCTTTAGTGTCCAGGCTGGCTTTGGACCACAATCCTCAGATCTCAGCCTCCTGAGTAGCTAGGATTACAGGTGTGAGCCACTGTGCCTGGAAACTCCTGTTTTTTGTGTTGTTTTTTTTTTTTGCCAGTCCTAGGCTTGGGCTCGGGGCCTGAGCACTGGTTCCTTGGACTTTCTCAAGGCTTAGCACTCTACCACTTGAGCCTCAGCACCACTTCCAGCTTTTTTCTATGTATGTGGTACCGAGGAATCGAACCCAGGTCTTCGTGCATGCTAGGCAAGCACTCTACCACTAGGCCAAACTCATGGCCCTGCTCCTGATTTTTTTTTTAACTGAATCCATGAAGCTTTCTAAGGAAAATGAGTTTCTGTCTATCCAAGCATCCCATCTACTCATTCAACTGAGTGGCCATAAGATAGACTGTACATTGGATACTGGGTTGGAGTGCAGTGCCAGCCTTTGCTGAGCTAGAGACAGTATGGGTGAGAGGCCTGCAGATTGCCCAGGGCACATGGGCGTAGTCATACCCAACCATTAATGAGGAGGGCGTACAGTGGATGGCAGAGTAGTGGGGAATAGTACCAGGATGAAAAGAGAGGAAAGGCAATCTTTTTCTTTTTCTTTTTGCCAGTCCTGGGGCTTGAACTCTGGGCATGGGCACTGTTTCCTGAGATGTTTTTGCCCAAAGTAGCGCTTTACCACTTGAGCCATAGTGCCACTTCCAGCCTTTTCTGTGTATATGTTATTGACAAATCAAACCCAGGGCTTCATGTATGCTAGGTGGCCACTCTACCACTAATCCACATTCCCAGTCCAGGAAAGGCAATCTTTTTTTATTTTTACATTTATTTTATGGTCATGGGGCTTGAACTCAGGCCCTGAGCTCTTCAGTTCAAAGCTAGCACTTTGAACGGCAGCACCATTTCTGGTTTTTGTCACCAGAAAAACCGGTTAATTGGGTTAAGAGTCTCATGGATTTTCCTGCTCAAGCTGGCTTTGAACCGCAAACTTCAGATCTCAGCCTCTGAGTAGCTAGGATTACAGGTGTGAGCCACTGCCACCCAGCTAAGGGAAAGGCAATTTATTTTTATTTTTATTTTTTTGTGAATCTTGGGCTTGAACTCTGGGCCTGGGCACTGTCCCTGAGCTCTTCAGCTCAAGGTTACAGCTCTGTTGCTGGAGCCACAGCCCCACTTTCCCTTTTCTAGTGATTAATTGGAGATTCGAGTATCAGGGTATTTAGTGTCTGGGTTGGCTTTGAACCTCAATCCTCAGATCTCAGCCTCCTGAGTAGTTAAGATTACAAGTGTGAGTCACTGCGCCGGGCAGGGAAAGCAGTCTTAATTGGAGAGACCTACCTGTACAAAGCTGTAAAAGGAAAGGAAATGGTAAGCCTGGCTACTCAGGAGGCCAAGACCTGAATGATCTTGATTCAAAGCCATCTCAGGTAGAAAGACTACAAGATTTCATCTCAATTTATCAGCAAGATGCTGGACTTGAGGTGCAGCTCAAGGGTATGAGCTATGAGCAAGAAAGCCAAGGGAGAGATCCAGTCTTTGAGTTTAAGCCCCAATACTGGTGCACACACTCACACAAAGAAGATAGTGTAAAACGTATACCCCCCAACATGTGTTAGTGGGTGTTAGTGGGTCCCTGGGGGACAGGTAGACTGTGTCTAAGTATACAGGCCATGCTAGGCCACACCTGCTCAGAGAAACCTCTGCATCCTTACTTCAGTCCTTTACCTCACCCTGCCATCAGATCTCCTGGAAGGAAGTCCTTCTTTCTGATGAATCTTGCTTTCCTGTCCACTGTCAGAAGTGAAAGTGGAGGAAAGATGCTTTCACACCTCTGAGCCTATTTTCTTCTCTGAATGACACCATTGGATTGGGGGATACTGACCAATCAGGTACCACCCACTTTGTGAGTGACGGTGGAAAACTGGGTCCTATGTCCGGGCTGGGGACTGGGGAAGTGCTCTGCTGACTCCACTGCTCTCTGCTTCTTCCTCAGTTTGATCCTGGGAACACGGGCTTCATCAGCTCAGGCAAGTTCCGAAGCCTCTTGGAGAGCCACAGCTCCAAGCTAGACCCACACAAAAAAGAGGTGCTCCTGGCTCTCGCTGACAGCCAAGCAGATGGGCAGATCTGCTACCAGGATTTTGTCAACCTGGTGAGCACTCTGGGGCCCCTGCTTTGGAAAGGCCTTGATGGGGCTGTGGCTTAGATGTGTAGAAGAGATTTGGATAAAGGGGTCTTTTGGCTCACAGCATTAAGAAGTCCAGGCTTCATAATATGTGGCTATGGACATGGTATTGGAAATATAAACACAACTACATAGACATAAAAATTTATGACTCTATAGACAGTGTTTTATTACATAGATTAATATGTATCTATGTCATACAAACTCTCAGCCTAATTTTAATTATGTTCTAAAAGCTAAGAGCCAGTGACTGTATATGGAGATTTCCTTCTTGAATACTTGTTTGTTAAACACGTTATTTGAAATATGATGTAGAAATTAAAAAAAAAAAAATCCTAGTTCAAAAAAAAAAAAAGTCCAGGCTTCAGCTGGTAAAAGAGCCTGATTTGTCCTCAACTCCCAGCTCTGCCTTCTGCAAGGAAACTCTAGACCTTCCCGTTTGTGGTAGCAAGGTGGCTGCACTATTCCAGCTTTCCCATCCCCAGGCCACACCACGCTGAGATTTGATTCTTGTGGCAGATCCTGCACAAAGCCTGGGACTTCCTCCTTCCACTGGCCTAGCATGGGTCATCTGGATGTACTGATGCACTCAGGTCTCAACCAGTGCCCATCCCTAAAACTTGAATGGGATCAGAGCAGCAAAATGACCGAGAGCAGAAGTCGTCGCTGGTAGGAGAAGTTGTAAAGACAGCTCAGACTTTCCTGGGGGTGGTGCATCACGTGAGTGAGTGGAGGCCAGCTCGGCAGCTGTGCAGGGTTGTCAGAGGGACTGCAGATGGAAGGCTCCTGAGTTTGGTGTCTTAGAGTGGAGACTTCTTTTCTGAGGGTTAAGGCTGGGCTATTGCAAGGACTACTGTGGCAAGATTCACCATGAGTAGACAGAACCTTCTCAGGATAAGCTGCAGGAGTTAGCAAGATAAATGCAAGACTGGTCGTCTTCCCTTGCTTTCTGAGAATGTATGTCTGAGGATACTGCCTTACTCAACCTTTAGCTCCCGCCCAGCTTGCACCTTTTCCAGCAAGGCCTCACTGACCACCTGGGTGTTGGGTTTTTTTTTTGGTTTGTTTTTGTTTTTTGGTCATGGGGCTTCAACTGAGGTTGTGGGTACTATCCTGAGCTCTTTTGTTTAAGGCTAGCATTCTACCATTTTGAGCCACAGGTCCGCTTCTGGCTTTCTGGTAGTTAATTGGAGATAACAGTCTCATGGATTTTCGTACCTGGCCTGGCTCAGTAGCTAGGATAACAGGCATGAGCCATCAGTGCCCAGTGTCTCCTATGTGTCCTTATGGCAGCTGTCACTACAACTGCTGGTCGCTTCTCTAGCGTGACACTTAGTTACTTAGTAAATTGTTATGGGTACGCGGTTGATAAGTGGATGGAAGGAAGGTAGAAGTAGATATAAATACAGGTCTGGGTTGAATGTGGTAGCTTCCTAACACGGTGCCTCAGTTTCCTATTCATGGCCCTTAATTTAACAGATGACTCGTGAGCATCAAATGTGCTGACACATGTGAGGTACTCAGAATAACTGCCATAACATAAGAGCTTGGGGACTGTTGTTTCTTATTAACTATTAGAGAAGAAAGGGGTTCAGCCTGCTCTAAGGAGCACACAGGCTGGGAAGTGGGTGTGGGGCTCACCTGGAGGCCACAGCTCTGACTCTCTCCTCGTCCTGTTTCCTGCACAGATGAGCAACAAGCGTTCCAACAGCTTCCGCCAGGCCATCCTGCAGGGCAACCGCAGGCTGAGCAGCAAGGCCCTGCTGGAGGAAAAGGGGCTCAGCCTGTCTCAGCGGCTGATTCGCCATGTGGCCTACGAAACCCTACCCCGGGAGATTGACCGCAAGTGGTACTATGACAGCTACACCTGCTGTCCCCCGCCTTGGTTCATGATCGTGGTCACACTGCTGGAGGCAAGGACTAGGGTGGGGCAGAGGCTGCTCAGTCTTGAGGGGAGGGGAGTTGCTTGGGGAGAAGGAGCCAAGAGGGAGGATCTCAAGAGATCATGGCAGTCTCCTGCCCCAAAGGATAATGGTTTAAGATGAAACAGCAGTTGGCACTTTCCAAGTCCTGCAGGATTGCAGTGACTACAAGTGTTTTGTCCCTGAATGCAAGAAGACATCCCGAGTTGATTACTGGAAGCAGTTTTCGCCACAGCCAAGGCTCCATGGGGCCATACCTACCAAAACGTCAGCAACAGAATCAGCAAGTAGATGCAACTGATTTGAGGATTTAGCTAAGAAAACTCGGTAAAGTCAATTTATGTTAGTTCCTCACCAGGTGAGTAAGGCAGACCAGTCAGTGGCTTCTCAGGATCCATTTCCCATCTGTAATGTAGCTATAACCAGACCTGGAAGGTCACCTCTATTTGGAATGCTTTCTGAACACAAAAGCATCACACAAATGTCTCTGGGAGAGAATTATAAGCAAGTAAATATGGGCTTAGCATATTTTTAAAGAACATTCTCCCCTTAGGGAGTCAGCCATACATCCTGTCCAGAATCAGGAGGTGTTACTTGATGGAAGTTGGTTCTCTTGGCGGTTAGACCCAGGAACCCCACTAGTTCTTGAATGAATGCTTGACTTCCCTTTGGCATGTTACCATCTTCCACTGTTTTTCTTCCAAAGCCACAGGCCTAATTACCGCCTCTGCATATGTTCTTACAAAGTTCCTGCCTAATCAAATGGCAAGATCCATCAGCTTTGAGGCACCTTCTTCTCTTTCTCTAAATCAGAAATAATCTGCTCTGTTGACCAGAGCTCCTCTGTTTGTTGTTATAGCTTTGTCCAAACACAGATTGTGAAAGTTGTGACTTTTTTTCCTGAGATATTCTTGGACTCATTCTTCAAGCGCTTACTGTGTTTGGTCTATTTATTAACTTCGGGTTGAGGACCAACAACAATGCCAAGGCCTTAGAAGCTGCATCTGCTGCCAGAACACCCGCATGGTGTTAAGTGGACAGAACAGTTTTTCAGAGAACCCAGGGATACAGCACCAGGGGCCTAAGCCATGTCCAGACTTAGCCCAGAAAGTCTTAACCTCACACTAATTATAGCTTTCTTCTCTGCATGTCATGGGCATAGGGATGACTCTGTACTTTCTTGCTTTATTTGATTATTTTAAAACAGTTTCACTATTATTCCAGTCTAATCATGCCTCAGCTTCCCAAATGCTAGGATTATAGGAATGTGCCATCACTTTTTTTTTTTTTTGCTAGTCCTGGGACTTGAACTCAGGGCCTGGGCACTGTCTCTGAGCCTCTGTTTCAGGCTACTGTTCTCCCATCAAGGTTAGTGCTCTACCACTTGAATCACAGTACCGTTTCTGGCTTTCTCTTAGTAGTGTATTGGAGATTGAGTCTCATGGACTTTTCTGCCTAGGCTGGCTTCTGTGATCCTCAGATCTCAGCCTCCTGGAGAGTAAGGATTACAGGTGTCAGCCATTGGCACCTGGCATTTCTTTTGTGTGTTGGGGGGTCATGGGGCTTGAACTCTGGGCCAGGGCGCTGTCCCTGAGCTCTTCAGCTCAAGGCTACTGCCCTACCTCCTGGGCCACAGCCCCAGTTCCTGTTTTTTAGTGCTTAATTAGAGATAAGACTCTCATGGGTTTTGTAGTACTCAGGCTGGCTTTGAACCGAGATCCTCAGATCTCAGCATGCTAAGTAGCTAGGATTACAGCCATGAGCCACAGTGCTCAGCTTACTTTTTTTTTTTTTTTTTTAAACAGTACCAAAGCTTGAACTCAGGACCTTGGCTTTCTTACTTGGCTTTCTTTTCATGAGTGGTGCTCTACCATTTGAGCCATGCCTCATATTACTTTATCCCTTTTAAGCCTCATGACCTCTCTGAAAGCAAACACTGGTAAAGTGGTAGTGTCAATGTATCACTGATGGATTGAGTGGGTATGTGGCAGTGAGAGGCAAACCTCTGAGGAACACTTAAAAATTCTGACCTAGGCAGGGAGTGTGGCCTAGTGGTAGAGTGCTTGCCTAGCATGCACGAAGACATGGGTTCAATTTCTCGGTACGCTATACATAGAAAAGGTTGGAAAGGAAATGGGAAATGGTACTGTGGCTAAATGGTAATGCTCTAGCCTTCAGAAAGCTCAAGGACAGTGCTCAGGCTCTGAGTTCAAGCCAGGACTGGCCAAAAAAAAAAAATCTGACCTAAACCATATTTATAGAATACGACCCCAAATCACTCTGGGTAGTACACTATTTCAGAGTACAAGAACATGTAGGGAATTCAGCAAATGCTATGACAGGCTGAGTGCCAGTGGCTCACATCTGTAATCCTGGCTACTCAGAGGTCTGAGATCTGAGAATTTCCATTCAGGGCCAATCTAGGCAGACAAATCTGGGAGATTCTTATCTTGGGTTAACAGGTAGAGCAGTAGCCATACAAGAGTGTGAGGATATGAGTTCAAACCCCAGTATGCATGTGCAAGTGTGTGTGCACGCGCACACACACATATGAGACATAGACACAGAAATGTTGTTTTTTAAAAAGAAAAAAAAGTTGCTGGGCGTGGCAGATCCCGCCTATAATCCTACCTACTCAAGAGGCTGAGATCTGAGCATCTCAGTTCAAAGCCAGCCCAGTAGCCTTGAGCTGAAGAGCTCAGGGACAACGCCAGGGCCAGGAGTAGGTAGGGTAGTAGGCTTGAGCTGAATTGCTTAGGGACAGTGCCCAGGCCCAGAGTTTAAGCCCCATAACCAACCAAAAAAAGGGTAAAAAAAAAGTCCAAATACTATTTTAGGCTTTTGTCATCTGCAAAATTGACCTGTATGGAGTGTTGGTGAAGATGTAGGAAACCCAGAACCTCCCTGGGCTACTGGTAGGAATGTAAAATGATGCAGCCACTATGAAAAAGTAGTGTTTGTTAAAAACAAACAGAACTTCATGTGATCCAGCAATTTTGTATATCCGAGGAAATGAAAGGAGGGCCTAGAAGAGACATTTGCACACTGTATTTATAGCAACATTACATGATAGTCCAGAGTGTCCAAAGTCAGATGAATAGTTTTTAAAAACAAACAAAACACTAGAGCCGGGTGTGGTGGCTCATACCTGTAATCTTAGCTACTCGGGAGGCTGAGATCTGAGGATCGAAGGTCAAAGCCAGCCCAGGCACAAAAGGACCTGAGACTCTTATCTCCAATTAACTTTTAGAAAACTCCAGGAAGTGGGGCTTGGCTCAAGGGTAGGGTGGTAGCCTTGAGCTGAAGAGCTCAGGGACAGCGCCCACCAAGTTCAAACCCCATGACCCACAAAAAACAAACGAACATTGGAATACTGTTTAGGCTTTAAAAGGAAGGAAATTCTGACACATGCTACAACATAAAAATACTGTAAGCTTGTAAAATAAGTCAGTTACAGAAGGAGACTGATTGTGTGATTGCAGTTATATGCAGGGGAAACAAGAAGTTATTCTTTAAAAGGACCACAATTTCAGGTTTGCAAGATGAAAGGACAGAGGTAACAGTGACTCCATATGAATGTATTTAACACCACCAAACAACACTGGAAAGTGGTTATGGTGTCGAATTTTATGTGTATTCCACCATAACACTTTCTGTTTTTTAAAGAAATCAACCTGCTTAATCCTAGCAACTCAGGAGGCTGAAATCTGAGGATCACAATTCAAAGTTGGCCCGGCTTGGCAGGAAAGTCTGTGAGACTCTATCTCCAGTTAACCACCAAAAAATCAGAAGTGGAGCTGTGGCTCCAAATGATAGAGCACTAGCCTTGAGCAAAAGAGCTCAGGGACAGTGTATAGGCCTTGAGTTCAAGCCCCATGACTGTCCCCCCCCCAAAAAAAAAATAGAAAAAGAAAAAGAAGTCGACCTGCTGGCTCATGCCTGTAACCTTAGCCATTTAGGAGGCCACAATCTGATGATCACAGTTAGAAGCCAACCCAGGCGGGAAAGTCTGTGAGACTCTCATCTCCAATTAACTAGCCCCCCTTTAAAAAAAAAAAAGTGGAGCTGTGGCTAAAGGTGACATCATCCAGGCCCTGAATTCAAGCTCTAGGACTGGCAGAAAATGAGGAAAAGGGGGGAAAAAAAAAAGCAACCTTTGTGAATGGTTGACTGAGTTGTTACTAGAATTGGCATCTTCCAGACCTACCATGGAAACAAAGAGATCAGGTGATCATGCCATAATCATGTTTCATAAAAAGATCCAAAAGCAGGGTGAACCGGGTGTCTCTGGCTCAAACCTGTAATCCTAGCCACTTAGGAGGCTAATACCTAAGGAATTAAGTTCAAAGCCAGCCTTGAGCACTCAGGGACAGTGTTCAGGGTCTGAGTTCAAGCCCCAGCACCACACATACACATACACAAACCCACACGCACACAGAGCAGGATGAGGGATGGCCGGGCACTGGGTGGACTCTGAGAAGGAAGGATGACACTGCTGGCCAACAAGAAGGACATCTCTGGGTAGCCATGCCTCACGACAAACGGTCTTCCCACTCCATTCTGTGCAGGTTGCCTTTTTCCTCTACAATGGGGTGTCGCTGAATCAATTCGTGCTGCAGGTGACCCATCCACGCTACCTAAAGAATTCACTGGTTTACCATCCCCAGCTCCGGGCTCAGGCCTGGCGCTACCTGACGTACATCTTTATGCACGCGGGGTGAGTACCTGGCTTCTCTCCACCAAGAATCCCTGCTGATAAATAAGCGGTGAGGATCCTCTGAGTTGAAAATACATGAACATACGCATACGGGTTTTGTTTTTTCAGAGCTTGGGATTAAATCCTGGCCTTTGCACATCCTAGGAAAGTGCTCTGCCACTGCGCCCCCTGAGGCCAAAGGCAGAGCCTGGAAAGGTTCTCCAAGGTCTGAGGTTTGGGAGGAAAGGCTCTTGGCTTCTGTGGTAGACAGGGACAGGGGCAGGGACAGCTGAGTAGCAGCCCAGCAAGGTGTGCTGTCATGTGGTGTGCCTGGGAATCGACAAGTTCCTGTGGTGGAGAAGCAAAAACTCAGGCTGGGAGGCAGGAACTCTAGGTTTTTCCTCACCTGATCTTTCAGTCTTTTATTTATTTATTTATTCATTCATTCATTCATTTATATGCTTGCTTATTTTTTGGCTGGTTTTGGGGTTCACACTCGGAGCTTAGGCACTGCCCCTAAGCACTTTTTAGCTTAAGGCTAGTAGTGTTCTACCACTTGAGCCACAGCACTACTTCTGGCTTTTTTTCTCTTTTTCTGGCTAGTCTCTCAGTCTTCATAAAGGTGTAAGTCCAGAGAACCTCTTAAGGTCTCTATGACTTTGCATGGCACTGTCACTCAACCTTTCCAGTGAATAATCCTGACATTTCTCATCGGAGAATCAACCTTTTTGCTAATATGAGCAATAGAAGATAGAAGATTCCAGCAGAGGGGCTGGCAATATGGCTTAGTGGTAGAGTGCTTGCCTAGCATACATGAAGTCCTGGGTTCAATTCGTTAGTACCACATAAACAGAAAAGGCCAGAAGTGGTACTGTGTTTCAAATGTAGAGTGCTAGCCTTCCACAAAAGAAGCTCAGAGACAGCACCCAGGCCCCGAGCTCAAGCCCCAAGACTGGAGAGAGACAGAGAGAGAGAGACAGAGACAGACAGACTTGGTGGTTGGAAGAAGATTCCAGTAGAGTAGAGATTCGGGATGCAGGCTAATCTGTCTGTAACCTTGAAGGCACCCATGTGTCAGCTCTGTAGCCCAAGTAATTCTCCAGGCAAGGCCTTGCTAACCAGGCAAGGGCTGTGACCCAGAGTAGAACCTGGGTTCCTTGTTTTAACACCCTCCTAACCCCAGGGAGCTGTTTCAGCTCAGTTTAAATGAGATAATGGATTTTAAAGTGCTTTGTAAACTTGAAAGCCCCACATTGATTGAACGTAATAGTGGTAACCTTACCATCTTTTCTGGTAATACTTAGACTTGGCTTAGACATACCACACATTTAGGGACAAAATTTGGCACCAGGTGACTTATAGTGTACAAAGGTAGAGGTTTACAGACGTAAGCCACCAGACCTGGAAAAAAAAAATTGTTTTTCGACATCAGTAGTTTTTACAAATAGAGTAGAATGCTCTGGTAACTTCAAGGCCAGAGGATGGAGCAGGTCAAGCAGAACCCAGCAAGGCCCCTAATTAGCTGTGTGACTTTAAGTCAGTCAGTGCCCCTCTCTGAGCCTTGGCTTCTTGCATGTGAACCCATGCTGCTGCCACATCTTCTTTTTTTTTTTTTGCCAGTCCTGGGCTTGAGCTCAGGGCCTGAGCACTGTCCTTGGACTTTCTCAAGGCTAGAGCTCTACCACTTGAGCCTCAGCACCACTTCCGGCTTTTTTCTATGTATGTGGTACCAAGGAATCGAACCCGGGTCTTCGTGCATGCTAGGCAAGCACTTTAACCACTAGGCCAAACTCCCGGCCCTGCCACATCTTCTTGACTGTCTTGCTCGTGGTGGCATATAGAGATACTGCTAGGCCCTGCTTGTGTGTTTCCGTCCTGGCTGGAACACTTGGGAGACTGTTTCCAAAGTGGTCTGGCTGCATTGTCTTTCTGCCACACACACACACCAAGAGTCTTGTTCACTCCTGAATGCTCGGCCTCTCTTTACGTGGTGTTTGTTGAGTGAACTAACGGGTATGGATCTGTTACAGGATAGAACACCTGGGACTCAATGTGGTGCTGCAGCTGCTAGTGGGAGTGCCCTTGGAGATGGTGCATGGAGCCACCCGCATCGGGCTTGTCTATGTGGCTGGTGTTGTGGCAGGTAGGCAAGTGGGCCCTGTGACCAGGGGAGAAACTAGGGTTGAGGGAGCTCCTGTAGATGGGATGAACTCTAGGCTGCCAGGTCACATATGGAATTCTCATCACCAAGATTCCAGGCAGATCTCCCACCTTCCAGGAGCCCAGACAGAAGATGTGTGAGGCTAGGCGGGGCAGAGCACAGGATTTGGAATAGGCAAACTGATAGTGTCCATGTTCTGTGAGCTCGGGAAGATTCCTTAATCTCTGTCTTGGTCCTGTCGTGCTTGAAGCTGAATTAACAAGCTCTGTCTGCAGGGAATGTAGGAGGCTGGAGAGAGCCGGGTAGGTAGGAAAATGGTGCCGTTTAAATTGGGCAGCAGGCAAGGTGCTGGTGGCTTATGCCTGTAAACGTAGCTACTCAGTAGGCCAAGATTTGAGGATCTTAGTTCAAAGCCAGCCAGGCAGGAAAATCCATGAAAGTGTTACAACTCCAATTAACTATCAGAAAAACTGGAAGTGGTACTGTGGCTCAAAAGTGGTAGAGCACTAATCTTGAACAAAAGAGATCAGGGACAGCGTACCCAGGCCATGAGTTCAAGCCCCACAACTGAGAAAAAAAAAAAAATGTGGGGGCCGGGAGTTTGGCCTAGTGGTTAAAGTGCTTGCCTAGCATGCATGAAGACCCGGGTTCGATTCCTCGGTACCACATACATAGAAAAAAGCCGGAAGTGGTGCTGAGGCTCAAGTGGTAGAGCTCTAGCCTTGAGAAAGTCCAAGGACAGTGCTCAGGCGCTGAGCTCAAGCCCAGGACTGGCAAAAAAAAAAAATTGCAGGATGAATGAGATTGCCTAGCAGACATGGACATAAAACCATGCACCTTCCTGATCAGAGCAGTGCCTGAACCCATAGGGAGATCTTGCCTCTACACAGACTAACCGTTATCCTCTTGATTGATCCTCTGAGGATAGGGAAGTCTAGTCTAGGAGACAGTGGACTCTCACTCCCATCTGGAACAAGCAGGGGTGGAGGGGGGCTCAGCCTGACACCTCACCCAGGTGTGGTTGTGATAGGTGTGATTGTGACAAGAGATCATTACCTTTTAAGCTGCTTCTTCCTGGAGTAAGGAGTGGAGAGTGAAGCTGGGAAGCAGAGCTGATTTATAGGAAGAAGTCTCACCTGCCCAGCTTCTGAACACCAGGGATCCTCCCTCGTTATGTTTCCAACTTTATTGCTTACGTCTCTCTCTTTCCTCTCTTTCTTTTGCCAGTCCTGGGGTTTGAACTCAAGGCCTGGGCCCTGTCCTTGGGCTTTCTCAAGGCTAGAGCTCTATTTGAACTGCAGCACCACTTCTGGCTTTTTTCTATGTATGTGGTACCAAGGAATTGAACCCAGGTGTTTGTACGTGTATGCTAGGAAGCACGCTACCACTAGGCTATGCTCCAAGCCCCTTGCATTTTTCTTTGTTAAAAAAGTGTGTTTTTTGTTGTTGTTGTTTATTTTCAAGGGTTGGTATCTCAGCTCTTCACTTTGACAGCTATACCTAAGAGGATTTTATGTGTACGTTTAAGTGAGAGCTTAATCCTTTCTGAGTGGCATTAAAGTTGTCATCAGAGAGCTGGGCAGCTTTGGCCTTACAAACCTAGGTAGGTAGGTAGGCAGGTAGGCGTCACTGTAGTGGTCTCAGCAATATAAAAGGGAAGGGTCCCACCCTACCCCTGTCACATGGGTCTGCTGGTGACATCTGTCCTAGAAGATGCTCCTGTTACTTTTTTCTTTTTTTTTGCCAGTCCTGGGGCTTGAACTCAGGGTGTAGGCACTGTGCTGTCCTTGAGCTTTCTCAAGGCTAGAGCTCTACCACTGGAGCCACAGTATCACTTCTGGCTTTTTCTGTATATGTGATACTGAGGAATCCAGGGCTTTGTGCATGCCGGGCAAGCACTCGAGTATTGGGCTACACTCCCGACACACCTGTCTATTACTTTATCTGTAGCTACCAGTTTAGATGTTGGACAGTGCCCTTACAACCCTTCCTCAGAATCCTGTGCCTTTTTTTTTTTTGCCAGTCCTAGGGCTTGAACTCAGGGCTTGAGCACTGTCCTTGGGCTTTCTCAAGGTTAGAACTCTACCACTTGAGCCATAGTACCACTTCGGCATTTTCTGTGTATGTGGTAGCAAGGAATCGAACCCAGGGCTTCATGCATGCTAGGCAAGCACTCTACCACTAGGCCAAACTCCTAGCCCCCCCTGTGCCTTTTCTTAAAAAAGGTCTAAGAGCCTGGCACTGGTGGTTCACACCTATAAATCCTGAGTTGTGAGGGTAGAGATTCAAAGCCCACTCAGGCAGGAAAGTCAGGAGACTCTCATCTCCAGTTAACTACCGAAAGAGCTGAAGGAAGATCAGTGGCTCAAGTGGTCTCATTCAGGTCTTAAGCACAAATGCTTAGGGATAATGCCCAGGCCCCGAGGCTAAGCCCCACCTAGGATAGGCACACAAAAACAAGATCATGGACACTGGTGGCTCACTTCTGTGATCCTAGCTACTCAGGAGGCCGAGATCTGAGGATTTCACTTCAAAGCCAGCCTGGACACGAAAGTCAGTGAGACTCTTATCTCCAGTTAACCACCAGAAAACTGGAAGTAGCACTGTGGCTCAAGGGGTAGAGTGCTAGCCTTGAGCTGAAGAGCTCAGGGACAATGCCCAGGCCCTTAGTTCAAGCCCCCCAACCGACAGAGAAAAAGAAAAAAGAGATCTGGAGTGCCACAATCAAGATGCACTGTAGTCATAAACTGACATGTTGAATTGAAACCCTTTTGTCCAACTACATGATGATATCATAAGAAGAAGAAGAAGAACAAAAAGAAGAAGAAGAAGTAGTAGTCTGGGGATTTGCTTACGTGGTAAAGTGCTTTTCTAGCAAGTAGCAAGCTCCTGGTTCATTCCCCAGTGCTGTAAAAGAGAAGGAGGGGGATGGAGAGGAAGAGAAAAACACCTGTTTGTACACCATTTTCTCAGCCTCCCACATATCTCTGGGTCCTGACATCTAGGGATTTATCGCTTCATTTTCTATACCTAGACACTCGAGAGTCCCAGATGTTAAATGGTGGGGAACGGGGAGGATGCTCGTAACACTTGCAGTTAGTAGTCAATTAGATGGGAGTGCCAATACCCTGGAAGACAGAAATAAGATTCAGAGTGACTCAGACCTCAAACAGATGACACAGCGGGGAGACGGCAGGTAGCTCTCCCTGTGATGTCATTGGAGAGTGGGAAGACAGACACAGCAAGACTCATTACCTACATGGGAGGATGTGGGGCTGCAGAGTCGGGCCGAGGGCCATCCCTGTGCCGCCTGAGTCGTTGATCCTCCCTTCCTTTCCCCGAGGAGAGCCAGACCAGAGGGAGAGCCACCTTGAATTGTAATTAACCTCCACAACCATCCCATGTGGCAAGTACTGCTATTTTCTACCTGGCACAAATAACAGTACTCAAGACTTCAGGGTTGGGAATACAGTTTAGTGGTAGAGCATGTGTTTAATACTGGCCTTAGGTTCAATAGGTGGGAAGCTCTGAGTTCAATCCCCAGCACCCACACACGTGCACACTTACACAGAGCTGGAAGCCAAGGAACAACTTGACTTGAGAACATACAGCTCAGATGTGATGGATTTGGACACACTTACACTGTGTCCCCAAAATCTGTCCTATACTCACTAGCATAGTGTAAAGAGATCCAGGAGTTAGGCTTTGTCCTTGTGCCTCTATTTATTATCATAAACAAAGGCAAGCATGATAGGTGTCGGGCCTACTTTCTGATTCCTGCCTAATGAAACTATTATTGATCCAGTCTCTAGAAGTGTGACACAGGGCTCCTGGGTGTTATGTATCACAACAGTTCTATGATGTGGGTGCCATCACCCCCATTTTACATGCAGTCCAGAGAGGTGAAATGCTCAGCCGGTCATCAGTTGAACTGGGGTTAGCCCAGTACTTTTAATCAATACTTAGACCAGTAGGCAGCTCATGCATGACAACTAACAGTGTAAGTCATGAAGCATGTAACTACTTCACAAGCCATTATCTTTTCTTCTTACTTTATCTTCAAAGAGTTGTATAAAGAGGTTTCGAGTAAACATCCATTGATGTGTATTTTACATCCTGACCAGTCACTCCTTCCATCATTCTTTCCCATCTTTATCTTCTCCTCAAGCTTCCTAGTTCCATTTTCATGTTTATACGTTCAGCATTAGGACTGTAGAAACCCTCTATTCCCTCTCTCCATTAGCTTGGTCTCCTCCACTTAGTTCCTGTACCTCCACCCAAGATATGTGTTAGCTTCCTGGTACTCATTTTGTGAAGGGGTTACAGCATGAGCTCTCTTGTGTATATCATAAAACTAGTAGCTTAAATGTATCACTAATCTTTTCTTTTTTTTTTTTTTATGTGTGAGACCAGCATGCCAACTCAGTAACTCAGTATCTGGTGCCTTGGCTCATTTGCTGGTGCGGCTCATGGTGAAGCCAAGCCTCCAACCCTTTTGTAAAAAAATGTTTTATAGATTATATAGATTACAAGCCATGTGCGCATTCTCCCAGAGCCTGGAACCTCTTAGTTAATAAATATTTGTAGAGTGCATGAAAGAACACATGAATAAATAAGGTTACATTGCTTAAATGTAGTAGTTCTGCCCATTTTTACTTGGATTTTTTGCTAAGAACTACCTGCCTTATACCTTAAGACTTTCCAAGTTTAAAACTCCCAAAAGCTGTGCTTCGTGGCAAGGCCCCTAATTCATGAGCGCCGGCATGAACCCAGGGCATGTTTTGGAAACTTGGTGGCCCTGATTAGAAGCAGTCTCTTGTTCCCCCACGACACAGAGGTACAGTTTACCATTCTCTCCCAGTCCGCTGTTCCCACAGCCTCTGTGGAAGTCATACCAATCTTAAGGAACTGTCAGTCCCTGAGATTCCTAGGCGATCTTGCCTGGCCCGCAGTCCGGTTATCTAGTTGTATGTACGTATCCCCTTGTTCCTGTTTGACCCATCCAGACTTTTCATCTCTCAGCTCATGTGCAGGAAACAGGAACATCTGGCTTGTGGTCCAGATCGCTACCTTCAGGGTTCTAGAACCACGATCTGAACTTTGGCCCCTGAATGGCAGACCAAGCATGGGATCATTGAATTCCTCTAGAAGAAACATTGGAGGTCTTCTCTAGTGGGTGGCAGAATTTACTCCTCCTCCACACCCCAATTCAAGAAGAGCCAGGCCATGCTCTGCTCTGTAGATAGAGAGCTCTGGTAAACTTCCCGTTGAGGGGCAGGAGTTTGGCCTAGTGGTAGAGTGCTTGCCTAGCATGCACGAAGACCTGGGTTCCATTCCTCAGTCCTACTTACATAGAAAAAAGCCGGAAGTGGTTTTGAGGCTCAAGTGGAGAAAGTCCAAGGACAATGCTTAGGCCGTGAGCTCAAGCCTGGGACTGGCAAAAAAAAAAGTTTCCATTGAAAGGGAGGTTTTACTGGAAAACTTGAGACTTAATTTTGTATATGTTAAAACTTGAAGCCAGAAAAATTCAGGGGACGGTCCCCAAGGTCATACACCTATCCAGCCACACACATAGCCCATTCTGTATGCCTATTGGACCAAAGCTGGCCCCTGCCCTAGGAATCAAGACCCTAAATGATGAATAGGGTTAAGGAAAGGTTAGTGTTTATGCAAAGCGACCCTGCCAGGGCCTTCCCTGCCTGCAGGCTCCTGTAGCTTGCCCTGGTGGGTGATGCTGGAACGGGAAGTGGGAGCTGCTTTGCCAGGGAGGCTGGCCCTTCTTCTGTCCAGACGGTAATTAATGAGGAGCAAGCGGCTTGGGCAGCCGGCCCTGCACAGCCCTGCAATGCAGCCTTCTCAGACAGCCCGCCAGGAGAGCATGGCAATCCTTTGTCATGCAGATCCCCGCCAATGTATGTGCCACCCTGGGAGTTTTTTTTTTTTTTCTTTTTCTTTCTCTTATATATGGGTGACCTTGTGGCTAGGTCATGAAAGAAAGAAAGAAAGAAAGAAAGAAAGAAAGAAAGAAAGAAAGAAAGAAAGAAAGAAAGAAAGAAGGAAAGAAAGAGGGAAGAAAAGAAAGTTATCTGACAATAGATCAGTACCTAATTAAAGCCTAGATGAAGGCGTGAAAGGGGTGGAGGAAGATTTATAGTTGCCCTGGGAGGGCAGAAGAACTTTGGGAGTTCCCAGTTCATGACCGTTTGGGGTTTTCTTCTGTGAGAGACTGACGCTGAGAATTGGTAGTGGGGAGCTCTTCCTTCCAAGTGCTCGTGAGAGGTTACGGAGAGGCAGCTGCGTAATGGCATGCAGATATTTTACAGGGGAAATCTGCATGTCCAGATCTAGACGGTCAGAGGCCCTGACCATCTTCCTAAGGTGTGGATCCCTCACCCCTGAGCCCGCAGAAATCAAATCTCTGCCTGGCCCTCCTGTTTCCAAGAGCTAATTGGCTCTGGAGCCTGCAGGCATTTTCCAGTGGTGGTTTCTGCTCACTTACCCAGGCCAGCCACTGTTCACCCTCTGTTGCCCTGGGCTCTACCTCCAGTTATTTTTAGTCTCCTGTGTCTTGCCCTGGAAGCCAAAGAATTGATCACACTTACATGAGACCAGAACAATAAATTTCCCATCTCCTCTCTGCCCAGCTTTCCTTCCAGAGCAAAAGTTTGTCATCTCCTAGACCAAAAACCATAGACCTCCCTTTCCCCCAGAGAGCATGACATCATCTCTGTCTTCCTAAGGACTTTTCAAGGACATTTTTCCTCCAGAAAAGTCCCCACTTGGGATCCTGTTGGTCTGCGGTGCGTTCTCATCCAAAGGGAGATTGGGAATAATGCTGCTTTTTAGATGCAGCTGAGTAACGGATAGTGGTAGAATTGCTAGTATAGGAAGGAATCTGATCTGCAACAACATTTTGGATTGGGAATGTAGCTCTTGTGAGGCCCTGGGTTCTATCCTCAGCACTCAAAACAAAAAAAGACCTTTTCTTTGTTTTGTTTTGGTTGGTTGTGGGGCTTGAACTCTGGGCCTGGGTGCTATCACTGACCTCTTCAGCTCAAGGCTAGCGTTCTGCCACTCTGAGCCACAGCGCCACTTCCAGTTTTCTGGTGGTTAATTGGAGATAAGAGTCTCATAGACTTTGGTGCCTGGGCTGGCTTTAAACCATAATTCTCAGATCTCAGCCTTCTGAGTAGCTATAATTACAGGCCTGAGCCACTAATGCCTGGCTAGAACATGGATTTTGTATCAGAGTAGAACTCAAGACCTACTTCCAGAAGACTTGGCTCAGAGCTTTCTCTTTTCTATGCCTTGAGGGTAGAAAGAGGAGGAATGGATGTAAATGCTTGCCCAGTGTCTTCTACTGTCTTCCATACTACCTGTATGCTGCCAGCTCTTTCTGGGTAACCACTGCCACTTGATTTTTTTGTTTCTTCTTCAGAACCCTGCACCAGCACAATGTCTGGTAGAAGTTTGGGATGAGAGGCAAGTGATTTGGGTTATAATTCAGGCCCCATAGGGCTGGGAGTTTGGCCTAGTGGTAGAGTACTTGCCTAGCATGCATAAAGACCCCAGGTTCAATTCCTCAGTACCACATACATAGAAAAAAGCTGGAAATGGTGTTGAAGCTCAAGTGGTAGAACTCTAGCCTTGAGAAAGTCCAAGGACAGTGTTCAAGCCCTGAGTTCAAGGCAAAAATAAATAAATAAGCCGGGAGTTTGGCCTAGTGGTTAAAGTGCTTGCCTAGCATGCACAAAGACCTGGGTTCGATTCCTCGGTACCACATACATACAAAAAAAAAAGCCGGAAGTGGTGCTGAGGCTCAAGTGGTAGAGCTCTAGCCTTGAGAAAGTCCAAGGACAGTGCTCAGGCCCTGAGCTCAAGCCCAGGACTGGCAAAAAATAAATAAATAAATAAATAAATAGATATAATTCAGGCCCCACTTTTGAGTATATCACACGTTATTATTTCTTCTTCTGCTGCTTCTTCTTTCTTTTTTTGTCTTCTTTTTCTTTGTAGCCCATGCTGACCTCGAACTCATGATCCCCCTGCCTTTTCTTCTTGAGTGCTAGGATTATAGATGTGCCACCCACTTAGGGCTCCCTTTTCCTCCTTCTTTGAAACTTGTGTTTCCATGTGTAAAGTGTGAAGGTTCAATCAAATGCTGCTTTTTTTTTTTTTTTTTTTTTTTTTTTTTTTTTTTTTTTGCCAGTTGGGGCTTGGACTCAGGGCCTGAGCACTGCCCTTGGCTCTACCACTTGAGCCTCAGCACCACTTCCAGCTTTTTCTATGTATGTGGTATCAAGGAATTGAACCTGGGTCTTCATGCATGCTAGGCAAGCACTTTACCACTAAGCCAAACTTCCAGCCAAATGCTGCTTTCTTTACCATGAACTAATTCTTTGGGAAATATGCTGGAGGCTCTGAGTCAGTATTGGTATCAGAGGAGGAAGAATAGAGGCGTTTGCTGTGGAGTTTTCCTAACCAGTTACAGCTGAGACTCACGTTCTTAACCATTCTCCATCCTTGTGTACTAGGGTCTCTGGCCGTGTCTGTGGCTGACATGACGGCCCCTGTCGTGGGCTCTTCTGGAGGGGTGTATGCTCTCGTCTCTGCCCATCTGGCCAACATTGTCATGGTGAGTCACTCCTATTCCACGAGGCTCATCTTCTCTCTTCTGTCTTCGCTCAACCTGACAGTTACACTACTAGAGCGGGCCCAGCCTAGGCAGGCCTGCTTGCTGACAAAGTTTACATACACTCCTTCCCCCGCTGCAGGCCTGTTTTAACTGGTACTGTCCTGTATCTGTCTGTATTTTCTCTTAATCGTGCCATATATCTGTCTCTTGCTTCTACCTGTTTCCTACTTGATGATTTTGAAGCCTGTTCAACATTTAGTCACTAGAAGCTGAGCACACATAAACTGAGTAATCATGAGGCCCTGAGTTCAAATACTAGTACTGATTAAAGAAAAAGAAAAGAAAAGAATGGGGCCAGGAGTTTGGCCTCGTGGTAGAGTACTTGCCTAGAATGCATGAAGACCTGGGTTCGATTCCTTGGTACCACATACATAAAAAAGCCAGAAGTGGTGCTGTGGCTCAAGTGGTAGAGCACTGCCCTTGAGGAAAGCCCAAGGACAGTGCGCAGGCCCTGAGTTCAGTCCCTGAACTGGCTAAATAAATAAATAATTGGCCACTGTTTTTCAGGACCACTGAAATTCCTTATTTCCTTGGTTACAAGGAAGAAAACTTTAGAGATTATCACTCTCAAATTCTCAAGTAGAAAAAAGAGGCTTTGAGGAGTTAAGTGACTATTCAAAGTCACCTTCGTCCACAGGTGAGTCCAGGCCCTCCCAGTGGCGAGGTACGATGGGGCCTGATCTCTGGAGCCTGCTTCCTAACGGTGACCGCCGGCAAGCTACAGACTGTTTTGCACCTCAGTATCTAAATCTGTAAAGGAATGATACGCAATAAGAGAAAATGAACATAACCACTTAAAGGTTAATTTCCCAGAACTCACACAGATGCCAGGGTAGAACCTTTCAAAGCAAAACAAAAAACAAACAACAAAAACCCAGGATGAGTCTGCTAGGGGATGATGAAGCATGAAGCCCCTGGCTTGGAGGAAGTCTGAGTCCAATGGGGTGCGGCTACCCTACCTCCTATTCCTCCTGGCCTAGGATCCTACAGGCCTGACCCACTTCTTCCACTGTACCTGCCTGAGTCTGCCCTTGTGCTCAATGAGGTGGGGTGGAGTGGTGGAAGGGAGAGGGAAGGAGGGAGAGAGAAGGGGAATAAGGAAGAAAGGAAAGAAAGAATGCTCCTACTCCCCCACCCCCTCTCCTCCATCATTTCTCCACCACGTGGTAATTGTATCACTGGTTACAGCAGTGTTTGGAGACAGAGGCTCTATATATAGTCCTGACTGGACTGGAACTTGCAGTCCTCTTGCTGTAGCCTCCTGAGTACTGGTATTTTCTTGAACAGTCCAGATCTCACTGGCCATACACACACACACCTCCCCAACACCATCCCTTTTCTTTTTGTTTTGTTGGGCATGGAGTTTGAACTCTCTGCCTGGGAATTGTCCCTGAGCTCTTCAGCTCAAGGCTAGCACTCTACCACTTGAACCACAGTACTACTTCTGGCTTTCTAGTGGTTAGTTGGAGGTAAGAGTCTCATGGGCTTTTTGTGTTCTGCCTGGCTGTGATCCTCAGACCTCAGCCTCCTGAGTAGCTAGGATTACAGGGGTGAGCCACCAGCACCCAGCACACCCCTTTTCTTTTCCCCAATGTTCCCTTTGTAAACGAAGACGACAGACACTGAGTAATTACACTTGTTCCTGGCTTGAATTCTGACAACTTCCAGCGAGTGCTTAGCGACTGAGGGTACAGTTTTGCACGTGTGAATGTGAGGGTGGAATGTGTGTTCATCCATGTGTAATTTACACACACACACAAGTTCAGTCTGCCGAAAACCCGTAAGCCCGAGCTACCTCGTATGGCCCCTTTTAAATGGGTCATTCTGTATCAGTGCCACATCTTTCCCCAGACACAGCTTTTCCTTTGAATTCCTCCTCCTCCATCCTCCTCCCCCTGCCCCAATTCCTCTCTGTAGGAAAGGAAGTACTGACCTCCTCCCTTCCACTCCTCCAAGATGTGGATGCCAGTGGGGGTGGGAGAATATGTGCCACCGCTCAAGAACACTGGAAAGCAGAAACAGAAGTTCAGAAAGATGTCCTAGTCCACCTTTCCAGTCACATGGGAAATAGCATTGATGCCCCAGAAGTCTCATTGGGCAGGCAGCCCATTTAAAGCTGAGGAGCAAGACAGACAGGTGTGGGGTGGGGTGGAAGCAGTTTTGTTCCAGTTCATGCTTTGGTCTGGCAAATAGCCCGTGACCTGTGGTGGTGGCAACGAGCAGTCCTTCTGAGACCTTTCCCGGTCTCAGTGCTTTCCCAGAAGCAAATGGCTTTCCCTGCCAGCTGTGAGCTAGGGAATCCTCTAAGTATATATAACCTGTGCCATAGCCTTAACTGTGTGTGGTGCTTTCTGATGCTAAAGAAACCTCATTTTCTCAGGAGGAAATTCAGTGTTCCTTTGTCAAGGGGCCAACTTTATCCAAATTATCCCAGTGCCTGGCAATTAGGAGATGTATTAGATGGACCCTATGAAGTTGACACTTCCAGAGTGTGCCCAGATACCCAGTCTTGAATTCAGGGTCAGGGCAGTGCCCTTGAGCTTTTTCAGTCAAGCCACAGCTCCACTTAAGACTTTTTTTTTAAAGGTGGTTCATTGGAGATGAGTTTCACATAGTTTTTCTGTTCAGCCTGGCCTCGAACCCCAGTGGTCGGATCTCAGCCTTCCGAGTAGCTAGGATTATAGACATGAAACACTGCGCCCAGCTCCCAGAAGCAGTTGAATATCAGCAATTTCATGTGGATCAGCCTTAACATACAAGTGTCTTTAATTCCAGAATGAAGATTTAGAGGGTGTTATTTTTGTACATGGTACAGTAGCTTAGCAGAGTAGAAAGCAGAAAAATTATGAATTAGATATTCAGAGGAACTGGATTTGCAAACCCAGCCACCATGTTAATAGTGGAGTGAGGGGGGCTAGGAGTTTGGCCTAGTGGTTAAAATGCTTGCCTAGCATGCATGAAGACCCAGGTTCGATTCCTCGGTACCACATATAGAAAAAAAAAAGCTGGAAGTGGTGCTGAGGCTCAAGTGGTAGAGCTCTATCCTTGAGAAAGTCCAAGGACAGTGCTCAGACCCTGAGCTCAAGCCCAGGACTGGCAAAAAAAAAAAAAAAAAAAAAAAAAAAGATATGGGGCCGGGAGTTTGGCCTAGTGGTTAAAGTGCTTGCCTAGCATGCATGAAGACCTGGGTTCGATTCCTCGGTACCACATACATAGAAAAAAGCCAGAAATGGTGCTGAGGCTCAAGTGGTAGAGCTCTATCCTTGAGAAAGTCCAAGGACAGTGCTCAGGCCCTGAGCTCAAGCCCAGGACTGGCAAAAAAAAAAAAAAAAAATAGTGGAGTGAGTTACACACAATTGTGGGGCCCAGTTGTTCTCATCTGTAATCTGTCTTTATAGGGCAGTTGCTAAGATATGGGATAGTGGACTTGAAATTCTTCCCCTTTCACTACACAGCTGTGAGACCCCCTTGGTATGCACATACATATATGTGTGCTTATGCATTTTTATGTAGAATTATTTTAGCTATAAATGCTGCCTGATACCTATATTGAAAAAAAATACGTTCTTTTGGCTTCAAATATATGATTTTTAAAAACCTGATTAGTATTTGTGTTTTCAGAACCGTATGCTCCCCTAAATGAGAATATGTCTGTGAGCCTGGTAGTACACAACTGTAATTCTAGTACTCGGGAGGCTGAGCAGGAGAATTGAAAGTTTAATACTTGACTTGAACTTGTCAAGAGCTTGTCTCAAAGAACAGCCAGGGCCAGGAGCGTAGCCTAGTGGTAGAGTGCTTGCCTATCATGCAGGAAGCCCTGGGTTCAATTCCTTGATACCAATACACAGGAAAAAATGGAGGTGACACTGTGGCTCAATTGGTAGAGTACTAGCCTTGAGAAAACCTAAGGAGTGCCTAGGCCCTGAGTTCAAAGCCCAGGACTGGCAAAAAAAAAGTATCTAAGTTTCCATCTAATACCAATAAAAGATAATAAAAGATGTAGGCCTGGGGCGGGGAATTTGGCCTAGTGGTAGAGTGCTTACCTAGCATGCACGAAGACCTGGGTTCGATTCCTCGGTACCATATACATAGCAAAAAGCAGGAAGTGGTGCTGAGGCTCAAATGGTAGAGTGCTAGCCTTGAGAAAGTCCAAGGACAGTGCTCAGGCCCTGAGCCCAAGCCCAGGACTGGACAAAAAAAAAAAAGATGTGGGCCTGGAGTTTGGCCCAGTGGTAGAGTGCTTGCCTATCATGCATAAAGACTTGGGTTTGATTCCTCCGTACCACATACATAGAGCATACATAGAAAAAGCTAAAACTAGTACTGAAAATAGAGCTCTAGCTTTGATTTATGCTTTTTTTTGTTTTTTTGCCAGTCCTGGGCTTGAGCTCAGGGCCTGAGCACTGTCCTTGGACTTTCTCAAGGGTAGAGCTCTACCACTTGAGCCTCAACACCACTTTCAGCTTTTTTCTATGTATGTGGTACTGAGGAATCGAACCCGGGTCTTCGTGCATGCTAGGCCAGCACTCTACCACTAGGCCAAACTCCCAGTCCCAGAGCTCTAGCTTTGAGAAAGCCCTGAGTTCAAGCCCCAGGACTGGCAAAAAAAAAAAAAAAAAGTTAAATGTGATGGACAAAACCTGTCATCCAGCCAGACAGGAGGTTGGCTGTCCAGCCTGTGTATAAACATGGCATCTTACTTGAAAAATAACTAAATCAAAAAGACTTGGGAATGTGGCCCCAGTACAGCCTAAAAAGAAAAATAGATTGTTAGCACAGTGGTACATATCTATAATCCTCAGATACTCTAGAGGCAGAGTAGGAAGATCATGGTTCAGGGCCAACCCTGACGAAAATAACTTGATGTACTATCTGAAAAATAAATGAAAAGCAGAAGGAAGGAAAGCATTACTCAGGTTGTTGAGAACTTGCAAGCACAAAGTTTTGAGTGCAAAAGTTCTATAATACTATTGTGAGGAGGTGGAGGGAGGAGAGGAAGTTATATCTTTTTCCTGCCTTGGCTGGCTTTGAATTCTGATTCTCAGATCTCAGCTTCCTGAGTAGCTAGGATCACAGTGTGAGCTACCAGCACCCAGCAAAAACATCTTATTTAAAAAATAAAAAAGTTCCAGGCAGGGAGTTTGGCCTAACGGTAGAGTGCTTGAGAAAACCCAAGGACAGTGCTCAAGCCCTGAGCTCAAGCCCAGGACTGGCAAAAATAAATAAATAAAGTTTCAAAAATGTACAGTTTACATCAAAGAATTAAGGTTGACCAGATATCTGGGTTGCAAAAAAGACCTGCAATCAAGATTTCTTATTTTAAACACTGGAAATATAAAGATCCACTTAATTGAATAATTTATTAATTGCCTTCTACTGCACTGGAGTCTGTAGACCAGAGTTCCATTTTAAAATGCAGAATATTTACTTATATTTTGCTTCATGTGTTAGATGGTTCCTAAAATATTTGAGATCTGAGTTTTTGCAAATTGCACCATATTGTCAAAGCACAAGAAAAGATAGTTGTTTTAAAACACACTGAAGATCTCTTACAAGGTTGTTTATGTAATTAGATGAAAATCTTTTTGTAGGATAATCATTTCCTGATTTACCTACGTAAATGCTTTTATATTTCCCGTGTTGTATTTCTTGAGTTTCTTGGTAAGAAATGATTTCTACCAGGGATATTTCATGATATATTAAAATGAAAAAAAATCCCTCTTATCTGTCTATGTCTGTCTCTTATCTCCTTCCTCTCCTTCTATTTTTCTCTTTCTGTCCGTCTGTCTGTCTGTGTTTCTCTCTGTACCTCTCTCCTTCCCTCCCTCCTTCCCTCTCTCCTTCCCTCCTTCCTTCCCTCCCTCCTCCCTCTCTACCTCTCTACCGTCCTCTCTACCTCTCTATCTCCCTCTCTCTAATATCCTTACACATATGCTTGGCAAACACTGTACTGTTGAGGATGCCAAGTGACTAGTTAGCAGCTTGTTTGCTGTGGCTGAGTTACTGTCTCACCCTTCACTCTGGGAAAGAGTAAAATTAAAGGACATGCAAAAGGTCTGCATTGCCCTGGGGCCCGCAGGCTTCCACATTTATAGCAGCAGCAGCAGTGTTGGCTGTGTGAGATTTTTTTCTTCTTCTTCTCTCTTGGTGGTTCACTGCTTTCATTTTATTGGAGGGAATAATGGTTCAAGGGAAATAAGGCAGCTGGTACGAAGAAATGACTTCCTAGTTTAACCCCTCATCTGCTGGGAGACTGTTGGCTACTGTATTGTCAGCTCAGGGCGCAGCTTGGTAGGCAGCACCCGTCTCTGAAGGGCGATGACAGTCAGGCCCTGCGTGGTGGCCTTGAACTAGTTCTCCTGGAGCCTGTTTCTTCTTCCCTGAGGTGTGTGGCAGGGGGTGCTGAGCTGATCTGCCTCGTACACTTTCGTGCTTCTGGCAAAGGGCCAGGCTCGTTTGTAAACTCTTGAAGCTGGCTAGGGAGCTTTGATAAAATGGGAGCTCCTTGGCTTTGTCTTATAGAGTCCAAAGAATAATTTTTTTTGAGACAGGTTCTCATGGCTAGGCTGCCTGGAAAGAGCCCAGGCTAGCCTCAAACTCATGACCCTTGTGCCCCTGCCTCCCAAGTGGTGCTGTTACCAGCACATCCCATCACTTACTCCTGATTTTGGATTACAGACATTTTTTAAAAGATAGTCTATAGAGTGGACCCATTATCTCTGCTCGTGGTCTAGACAGTACTTGCTATTAAACCCTTCCTTATATGACTGATTTTGCCAGGGCTTGAGCCATTGTCCCTGGGCTTTCTCAACACTAGAGCTCTAGCACTTAGGCCATGCACCAATTCCAGCCTTTTTCTATGTATGTGGTACCAAGGAGTCAAGATTCTGGGTCTTCGTGCATACTAGGCAAGCACTCTACCATTAGGCTAAATTCTGGCCCAGGTTAAGCATTTTTACAAAAAACAAAACAATTTGGCAGCTAAGCCTGCCAGATTATTACAGAGCTAACCCTTCACTTTTGGCTTTTGATGTTTAATTGGAGATAAGAGTCTCATCGATTTTCCTACCTAGGCTGGCCTTGAACCATGGTCTTCCTGAATAGTTAGAATTACAGACACCCAGTATGTGAGTAATTGTACTCTCATTCATCTGTTTTGGAAGTTCAGAGTTTCCTATTAGATCTCAGGCTCCTAAGTAGCCTGGATTACCAGTGTGAGGCACTGTGGAGCAGCTGGATTTTGAGTTTTTTGTTGTAATTCACCCTAATGGCTTTGCTTTACTTTGCTTAGTGTGCTGTTCTGTTTGCCTTGTCACCTGGAGGACACAGCTGATAATGCAGCTTTCAGGTATTGTCTGTTCAGGGAAGAAAACAGACATTCTCTCATCTCCCTAGATCTTGACTGTCTGGGCTGTGAGTGTAGCTCAAGGGCTTTTCATGACTGGGCTGAAGTTAATGTGGCCTCAGCTCTCAGTCATGCTTTGATTCATTTCCCGCTTACTAGGCCCCAGCTCTTCATTCAGGACCTCATGGAGGTGATTCCTTCCCATTGGCCAGCAGGACACATCTGCAGCGAGGTAGCCTGATCTGGAACTAACAGTCTTCTCTCTTTTTTTTTTTTTCTCTAGAACTGGTCGGGCATGAAGTGCCAGTTCAAGCTGCTTCGCATGGCTGTGGCCTTGATCTGTAGTAAGTACTAAGGCTGCAGGCTGGGAGAAAGCCTGGCTCCAGGTGCTAGGGATCCAGAGATTCTTGGCTCTTGGGGGCTTATGGTCATCAGGCCAAGGCAGTGAGGGGTGGTAGTGATGGGCAACTAGGAAGGATGCTGTGAGGAAAGCTGTCCCTCCAAACTGCTGCTAAGCCTTTTAAATCTTGTAATGGCCATAAACTGTGCACTCACTGTAGAAAGGAGAATGCTTCATGACTTTGTGGGTCAGAGAGGGGATCATTTGGGATTCTCTGTCGGCAGTCAGTAGTCTCTTCGGAATAGGTGCTTATTTTGTGTGCATGTGTGTATAGCTGCATGCACACATTAACACTTGCCATTTTGCCAGGTGTTTATAGCTCACCCCTATAATCCTAACAACTCAGGAGACTGAGGTCTGGAGAATCACAGTTTGAAGCTAGCTGAGCAGAAAAGCTCTGGAGATTTCAGCAAAATGCCAGCCTGGAGATGTAGCACAAGTGGTAGGGTGCCAGTCAAGCAAGAGTGAGTCCCTTAGGTCAAATCCTGGTAAGGGCAAAAACTAAAATGAAATAATTTTAGCAGGTATACAAACTCTTACCATCCATAAATCCCACAAACAAGTTATGAAGGGGAGGATGGCTGGAGGGGTTCTACCTACAGAGATGGCTTAAATATTAATGAAAGTCAGGTGTTTAGTAGGCAGATGAGGTGCAAGAGGGAATGTTGGGTAAAGGTGTGTGAGGGGCGATGGCCAGAAAGACAGGTGGAGCTTGGGACCATGCGTAGTTGTAATGAGAAATAAGCAGTATAGTGGTATACTCCCGCAATCCCAGCTACTTGGAGTGTGTCTTTTTTTTTTTTTTTTTTTTTGCCAGTCCTGGGGCTTGAACTCAAGGCCTGAGCACTGTCGTTGGGTTTTCTCAAGGCCAGAGCTCTTCCACTTGAGTCACAGCACCATTTCCAGCTTTTTCTGTATATGTGGTGTCAAGGAATCAAACTTGGGTCTTCATGCATGCTAGGCAAGCACTCTACCGCTAGGCCAAACTCCTGGCCCCCAGTCCAAGCTACTTGAGAGACAAGGCAGGAGGGTTGAGTTTGGGCAAAGTTAGTAAGATCCTATCTCAAAAATAAAGTATATGCTGGGCGTGGTGGCTCACGCCTGTAATCCTAACTACTCAGGAGGCTGAGATCTGAGGATCAAGGTTCAAAGCCAGCACAAAAGGACCTGAGACTCTGATCTCCATTTAACCTTTAGAAAATGGGAAGTGGGGCTTGGCTCAAGGGTAGAGTAGTAGCTTTGAGCTGTAGAACTCAAGCCCCATGACCCTCCCCCACCCACACACACACAAAAGGAGGAGGCAGGAGTGAACAGAGAGCTTCCATGTCAGTCTGCTCGTACTGCTTTTGTTGGGTGTGTGTCTATCCTGGGCTTGAACTTTCTCAAGGCTAGTGCTCTGCCACTTGAGCCACAGCACCACTTCTGGCCTTTTCTATGTATATGGTACCAAGGAATTGAACCCAGGGCTTCGTGCATACTACGCAAGCACTCTATCACTAGGCCACACTCTCAGCCCATGCTTGTTTTTTTTTTTTTTTTTCTTCACTTTTTGTGTTGGTTATGGGCTTGAACTCAACACCTGGGCACTGTCCCTGAATTTCTTTCCTTCTTCCTTTCCCTTTCTTTCTTTCTTTCTTTCTTTCTTTCTTTCTTTCTTTCTTTCTTTCTTTCTTTCTTTCTTTCTTTCTTTTTTTGTGGATCTTGGGGCTTGAACTTGGCCTGGGCACTGTCCCTGAGCTCTTCAGTTCAAGGCTACCACGCTATCCCTGGGCCTGGACATTGTCCCTGAGCCCTTTAGCTCAAGGCTACCACCTACCCTGAGCCAAGCCCCACTTCCCATTTTCTAGAGGTTAACTGGAGATAAGAGGCTCAAGTCCTTTTGTGCTGGAGCTGACTTTGAACTTTGATGCTCAGATCTCAGTCTCCTGAGTAGTTAGGATTACAGGCGTGAGCCACTGAAAGGGTGTCTGAGTTTCTTTTGCTCAAAGCTAGCACTCTATAAGTTGAGCCACAGCCCTACTTCAGTTTTCTGGTAATTAATTGGAGTTAAGAGTATCACAGTTTTTATTGCCAGGGCTGGCTTTGAACCCTGATTCTCAGATCTCGGCTTCCTAGGTGGAATATAGATGTGAGCCACCAGTGCCCGCCCACCTAAAACTCTGCTTTTTAATGTGCTTTCCAGGAAGAAAGGAAACGTATGTGTCTCATTTATAAAAATCTAACTCTTAAGTATCATAAAGACTAAAATACTGGTTTGCTGTTGGGAACGCATTGTCTTTTTTTTTTTTTTTTTTGCTAGTCCTGGGGCTTGAACTCAGAGTCTGAGCAATGTTCTTGGCTTTCTCGAGGCAGGAGCTCTACCACTTGAGCCATAGCACCATTTCCAGCTTTTTTCTATGTATGTGGTGCCAGGAAATTGAATCCCGGTCTTCTTGCATGCTAGGCAAGCCCTCTACCACTAGGCCAAACTCCCCCCTCCCCCACAACCGTTATCTTTTACACTTCCTTCATTGAAGCTGTACCTGCTGAGCAGTGGTTGGGAGGCTGCACACTAAGACTGGACTGGAGTTGGAGTACTCCTTTTTCTCTGTGTCTGTCAGCCATTGCTGAAGTTGAAGGGCAGTAGAAGCAACCATGCTACCCCAAGGAAAATAAGGTCCCTGGGAATTCTGGCCTTCTGGTGAGATTAGAGTGGAGAAGACCTGCTGAATTAAGTGATACGTGATTTTCATCAAGGGACTTGATTGCAATCTAGCAACTTTGTTTTGGTTTCTCCTTTGTTAAGAGGAGGTAAGAATATCTACTGTCACTGCGCCCTAGGGAAAGGGGAATGAACACTTGTTCTCTCAAGGATCCACATTCATCCTTATTTTGTTGGTCTACCCTAAAAGTGCAGAGAAGGCCTTGAGGTGGCTTGGAATTCAAACCCTAGTTCTCCCCCCTTCCCCTCCCAGAGGAGGAAGAGGAGGAGGAAAAGGGAAAGGAAACTTTTCTGGGTGCTGTTGATTCATGCCTATAATCTTAGCTGCTCAGGAAGCTGAGATCTGAGGATCATGGTTCAAAGCCAGCCTGTGCAGAAAAGCATGTGAGACTATACCCCTAGTTAACTAGCAAAAATACATTCTAGATGCATGGCTCAAGTAGTAGAGCTCTAGCCAAGCAGGAAAGCTGAGTGAGATTGAGAGCATGAGACCCTGAGTTCAAGCCCCCCTGTATTGGCACACAAACACCCAAAAAAGCTGATGCCAGTGGGAGCATGGCCTAGTGGTAGAGTGCTTGCCTAGCATTCACAAAGACCCGGGTTCAATTCCTCAGTACTACGTACACAGAAAAGGCCAGAATTGATGCTGTGGCTCAAGTGGTAGAGGGCTATCCTTGAGAAAGCCCAAGGGCAGTGCTCAGGCCCTGAGTTCAAGCCCCAGGACTGGCAAAAAAAAAAAAAAAAAAACTTGAATTTTATAAGGGAAAAATTCTACAGATTTGTTGTGTTGAGGGTATAGAGTTAGGATTGTTGGTTTCTTTTTAGCTTTGACCCTTGTCCATCTTCACCCTTCCCTCCCAACCACAGAAGCAATGCATCTCAGGGTTTCTGAGGCTTTGAGATAATACATGGAAACAATGTATGCACTGCCAATGTGCTGGGCAATTGTGAATCATATTTGACTAATGCAGCCTGCCATGCTGAGACTGAGACTTTATAACAATGGACATATGAAGGGGCTGGTAGTTTGGCCTAGTGGTAGAGTGCTTGCCTAGCATGCATGAAGACCTGGCTTTGATTCCTCAGTACCACATACATAGAAAAAGCCAGAAATGCTGGGCACAGTGGCTCATGCCTGTAATCCTAGCTACTCAGGAGGATCGAGCTTCAAAGCCAGCCAGGGCACTAAAAACTGTGAGACTCTTACCTCCAATTAATCACTGGAAAATGGGAAGTGGGGCTATGGCTCTAGGGGTAATGTGGTAGCCTTGAGCTGACGAGCTGCTGTGGCTCTAGTAGTAGAGCTCTAGCCTTGAGAAAGTCCAAGGATAGTGCTCAGGTCCTGAGTTCAAGCCCAGGACTGGCAAAAAAAAACAAAAACAAAAAAAGGACAGATGAAGAAACTGAGTCCCCACGATTGAGCATGACTAGAGAGGTGCAGAAGGCCTTTTGGGCAGAGCTATCAAGAATGCCCTTCTCACCAGGCTCTGGTAGCTCACACCTGTAATCTTAGCTACTCCAGAGGCTGAAATCTGAAGCCAGCCCAGGCAGGGAAGTTCACAGACTCATATCTCTTAACAAACCACCAGAAAACTGGAAATGGTGCTGTGGCTCAAGGTGGTACAGTGCTAGCCTTGAACAAAAGTGCTCAGGGACAGTGCCCAGGCCCTGAGTTCAGGCCCCACAACCAACCAAAAAAAAAAAAAAAGAACCAGGAAAAAGGGGGAAAACAAAACAAAACACCTTCTGAAGGTTTTTCTCCTGATAAACTCAAATGTTACCGTTGAGTGAGGCAGGGGGCAGACTTGTTCCGCACTACTCAGTGAAGCGTCTCCCTCCTTATACCAGTATTGATTTTATAGCACCCTCATCTCCCTTGTATCTGTAGAAAGTGTTTTCTATGGGTCACCACTGGCTGGTTTAATGCCCACTCTAGAGCTGGCCTCTTTTGCATACGTGGCACTTGGCCTCCTGAAAATGAATGGGTTTGGGTGGGGGGTGTTCAGTGTGTTGGCCTCTCCCCACTCTCCCCAGCCCCTGCCCCAGGCCTTCCTGTGATGTCTCTACACTTCCTCTCCTTGCAGTGAGTATGGAGTTCGGGCGGGCAGTGTGGCTCCGCTTCCACCCGTCGGCTTATCCCCCGTGCCCTCACCCTAGCTTTGTGGCACACTTGGGTGGCGTGGCTGTGGGCATCACTCTGGGCGTGGTGGTCCTGAGGAACTATGAGCAGAGGCTGCAGGACCAGTCGCTGTGGTGGATTTTTGTGGCCATGTATGCCATCTTTGTGCTGTTCGCTGTCTTCTGGAACATCTTTGCCTACACCTTGCTGGACTTGAAGCTGCCGCCGCCCCCCTGAAGGACCGGGGGACTGGGGCGGGCAGGGGAGGCAGCATCTGGAAGGGAGCCCCTGCGTCTGTGTCTCATCACCTGTTCAGTGAAGCCAGGGAGAACGAAGCCTGAAGACTGAGCTGCGGTGATGTGCGTGTGTACTGGGTGGATGCTGGAGACTTTCACCTAAAAGATGTTGGTGGAGTAGCTAGCTATGGGTATTATCAATATTTTCCTAGGCTGTTCTGACAGAAGGCCAGTGTGAAGGCCTGGGCTAGGGTGAGGGTAACCATGTCCTGGGCTGTGTTCCGTGTTCTCCTCCCTCGTCTTCCACATTCAGAGACCCTCACACACACGTGGAAGCCCTGACAGTCACCATAGCCAAGCAGCTCTTTCCCAGCCCAGGGGTAACAGCAGGCCAGTGGGGTGGGGAGGGGTCTGGGAGGAGAAGGAGGCCTGCCTGGTGGAGGATATGTTAGCTTTGACCTTGGAACCAGGGTTCCCTCCCGGGCCTGTCAGCGAGTGCTGGAACATGCTCTCCAGGGCCTATGCTGGACACGGCAGAGGGATACTGAAGGCCATGATGGCCCGTGGAAAGGCCCAGTCTAGTGGGAGTAAACTTCCCCCAGTTCCCTCTGGGGAAAGCCCTTAGGCTTCTCCCTCCTTACCATCCAAAGTGCTGGCATCTCACATCAGTACCCAGCTCTGTTCCCTGTGTAGACTTCAAATCGTTTTTGTTTTGTTTTGTTTTTAAACCTCTTTCACTGCCTGACTATACTTGGTGCCTCTCCTTTGGGTAGAGAGTTTTTGTGTGTGTGTGTGTGTGTGTGTGTGTGTGTGTGTGTGTTTACACGCTCGCACTTGTGTGTTAACAAAGACAATGTGAGGTAAGTTGGCACCTAAACCAAAAGTGCACGGGGGGACGGGGCAACTGTGACATCTACATAAGAGAGAAGGTACCGACTGGGAGGTTGGGCCATGGTGTAAGGTAAATGCTGAATGCCTTGGATTTTATTCTGGCATGGCTTGCCCTCTTGTTTCCCATCTCTTGTCCTTTCCAGACACTGCCCTGAGCGTGATGAGTATAAGAAAACTGTCCTTGATGAAGGGAGATGTCAGACCCCACCCCGGGCTTCTTAGGCTGCTAGGAAGAAACTCTCAGATGCTTCCCAATCTTGCTTCTACCCAAAAACGTCCTCTACTGCCTCATAGAAGGGGCTTTTATGGGATGATGCCAGAGGGGCTGGGACAGGACCAAGGCCATGTGGCCATATGAAGCTGCTGTAAAATTAACTGATGGGGCCTGGAGTTCAGTCTAGTGGTAGAGTGCTTGCCTACCATGCATGAAGACCTGGGTTTGATGGTACTGCATACGTGAAAAAGCTGGAAGTGGTGCTACAGTTCACGTGGTAGACCTCTAGCCTTGCGAAAGCCCAAAGGCAGTGCTCTAGGCCCTGAGTTTAAGCCCCAGGATTGCCCCCCCCCCAAAAAAATTAACTGACATAGAAAACTGTTGTGGAGAATTTTTGGATGTTGGGTGATTGTCCAAGGTAAGAGTAGCCCATAGATTCAAGTGTTTAGAGGAAAATCCATGTTTGCTCTCGAGTCACAGGCGGGAAAGTCAGGGAATGACCTCATCCATATCCCAGCAGCCCCAGGTGCCAGGGCGGGAGTCTGGAAGGGAAGCTGCCTCTGCCCACCTAGGAAGAGAAGTGGTGCTCTGACTAGCACTAGCAAGCCCAGAGCGAATGTATAAAATATATCATTCCCTTAAAACTTCCTTAGTGACTCTGAGCCTGGTCTGGGAGGTGAGGGGCAGAGTTCACACAGCCGCAATGGCCGGAGTGTAGGAGCTGCTTTCCACCAGCGTTACTCTCAGCAGAGCCCTTTGTGTGGTGAGATCTGGTGTCTAAACCAGGCATTGGGAACTGGGGATACTGTAGCCTTCTGGCCTGGAGATTATGTGGATATGGAAAGGCTCTTTCTACCCAGGGACATGCCCACTCGCCACAGTGTGGTTGCTGTGCTGCAACCAATACCACACGGAGGCCTGTCCACGTTTGGCTGAGCTGCATCAGGCTGGAGACCTGTGTCTTGCCATTTTCTGCCTGGAAGAGGCAAGGGATGTGTATGGAGGAGTCACATGCTTGGGAGAAGAGACTGAGGGCCTGCAACTAGGACCAAGATTTCGATGAAGTTCAAGAGAGGCTAGGACTTCTTTATGCTGCAGCCTTGGCTAAGCCAGAGTGCTGTTACTTCCTAGGCTGAAGGGGGACAGCTAGTGCCCTGCAGGGAATTTCCCTCTAGACTCCTGTTCTGGTAGTAGGGACTGCTGGGATGTGCGTGGAACTACCACCCATGTTTTCATCTTGTGTGGTCTGGAACAGACTGAGAAGGCTTTGAACTAGGAGACTGCAAAGTCCCTCAGGAAAGAGCCAGGTTCTTTTTTCTGCTGCAGCTTTAGGTAAGTGTTTACCTTCTACTCTTGTTATGTGCTCCTCCCTTGCCTGGGATGTTGGAAGCAAGTTTGGCGCACATCTCAAGCCAGCTGCCCATCTCTCTACGCTTTCCAGACCATCACTCCCAGCAGGGCCTAGTAGGGACAATAAAGTCACTTCACAGGACCCACAAGAGTGCTTTTTGGTGTCTGGATGCCTCCATAGACTTCTTTGCTTCAACATCCCCGTATTTCCAGCAGCCCCTCAACACCAGGCCCCCGGCCTTTTCACATGCCCCATTCCTTTCTCAAATGTGGCCACCAGCCAGGATGTGATGTGAAGGCGGTACAGATGTCCAGACTGGTGGAGGTAGGTCTGCCTTTTATCCACAGGATGCCAGGGACTGAAAGCTGGGGAATCCCCAGATAGCAGCCTTAGAGTCTGTAAACAGGAGAGAAACCACAGAAAGTGGGGAGGGGAGAAGCAGGCCTTCAAAGGAGAAATTTCACTTTAACAACGCCATATATCATTCCTCTCATAATTAGGAAAAACTCCCTAATGAGGCTCTTTTGCCAGCTAATGAGATTCCTGATTTCCATGCAAACCATTCTTGCCCAAAGGATTTGATGGGGGCGGGGGGATCATTGCTCACTAAACCCAAATCTTCCTCAGGCATCCAATTGAGTTTGTAGATAATGCAGATTGCCTGGTACAGTGTGAGCCCTTCCACATCATTCATATTGTTCGCAGGACTGGCTGTTGAGCACTAAGCCCCCATTCTCTGCCTTATGAACAGTACCCCATTGTGAATTGCCCCTCTGAGGACTATTTAAGCGGGAAGAACATAAGCTGCAATGTTGGTTTCTAAATATTTTTGTATTGTGTACATTCTGTATATTTTTGTTGTAATATATTATTTGAGCACAAATTCCATTAAAGGTTTTCTTTTTTTTTAAAGCCACTGGTTCTTTAGGAAGTGACCTGCAGGGCTGGCCGTGTTTCCTCCGGGCCTTGGTCAGGGTGGGTATGAGGGTGAAGCAGATGGGACATTTGTGCTTACCAGCAGCCTGCCTGGTTCGGTGGTTCTTCCTTAACCAGATCTGACTTACTCAGCTCTAGTGGTGAGTGCAAAGCATGATTGCAAAACCCATGAGAGAAACAGTATGGGCCAGGAGTTTGGCATGAAGACCTGGGTTTGACTCCTTGGTACCACATACATAGAAAAAAGCCAGATGTGGAGCTCTAGCCTTGAGGAAGCCCAAGGACAGTGCTCAGACCCTGAGCTCAGTCTCCAGGACTGGTCAAAAAAAAAAAAAAAAAAAAAACCAAAAAACAAAAACACATAATTGTCTACATAAAAATATCTTGGCCCACAGATATTTGTGAACATGTAGACACTATCAGGTACTAGTTAAAAGAGCCGGTCTCACTGCATCAAGCCTAGGGTCACTCCATAACAACAATGGACTTTGGAACATTTGCTCAGAATTCTTAGACTCTCCACTATCAATTCTTCCTGAAGTACTTTACAAAAACTCACACATGTCAACTCATGCCTACTTCCAATTCACCCTGGTTTCCAGAATCTAGATTTCCAAATCTAGACCAGGTCAGCAAATCTGTGAGGCAGGTGGGGACGTCAGCTGCCCTCTCAGACCTCCAAGTGGAAAGACTGCATTGAAGACTGGGGTTTCCTTCAAATTGAGAAGACACATAGCAAGGAAAATGTCTTAGTAACAACCTTCTGAGAAGCCCTCAGGCTTTCCTAGCATCTGGCAAAATGATCCTGTAGTGGATGACAAACCTTTGTGAAGGTTAATGATGGTGAAAGGATGGACTGCTGCTTTCCACAGGTGTACCTTTACAACTGACAAAAAGAAACTAATGAAAATTACCCTTACTTCCCCTTGATGCCTCCTGCAAAGGTTTGAATGGGCATCTCACCAGGTGACTTGATTTTTTTTTACCATGTGCCTAATACATAGAACCCTCCCCCAATTGTTGAAAATAAAAATGTCAGGCTTAAGAATTGAGTGAAATTATTAAGCTATGCTTTATTACAAATATACAGATGAGTAGACATGAATACATGACAGCATACATTTTCCTATGTATTGCATGTACATAAAACAATTTTATTGAGTGAAAAAAAAAAACCAAAAAGCACAGTAGCCTATTAAAATCTGAGTATAGTATATGCTTCTGGTCATGAGTTTTTGGTTGTCTCATGATGTACAAGATACTCAGTTCCATCACATTTTTCTTTTCTGGAACAGTGATAATTTGTCAGACTTTAAAAAAATAACCTTATTTACCATGTAGGCATGTAATATAGGGAGGCTACATTAAAATATACATAGAATATGGAATTACACCGTGTCTATATCTACAAATAATTTAACATAGATAATACATTTCCTTTCATTCTATTTTTGTTGATCATGGGGCTTGAACTCAGGGCCTAGATGCTGTTCCTGTGCTCTTTTGCTCAGGACTAGAGCTTTACCACTTTGAGCCACAGCTCCACTTCCAGTATTCTTATAGTTAATTGAAGATAACAGTCTCATAGACTTTCCTGCTCAGGTTGGCTTTGAACCACCATCCTCAGATCTCAGCTTCGAGAACCAGGATTACAAATGTGGGCCACCAACACCCAGCTACATTTGTTTTTAAAATACTTACAACATATAAATCTCAAGATGAAAGCTGTGTTTTCCAAAAACAAAAATGCAACCAAATGCATTAGAAAAGGGCTAGATTCAAGAATAGTGTCATAAAATTGCTGATTTCTCATAGTCATCCTGGATGCTATAAAAGATGCTTAGATTTTTTTTTTTTACATTGCCTGTAATCCAAGTTATTAAACTTTAAAACCATATGAAAGCATTCATGAAGATCCTGAATTGTATTTCTCATTAAAGGAAAAGAAAAGGCTGGTGAGTCATGTCCCTAGACTGACTTATATAAAGGAGAAAGCAGAAGGCCATTGTCAGTCACTTGGGAAGTTAAAAACTCAGCACTTACTAGGAACTATCAGCAGTTACAAGACTTTTTATAGGCTGTGTTCCTTGGAGAGTTGCAAAGGCAATGAGAACACAAGACTTCTGACCTAAACAAAAATCATTATCAAAGGAATTTATTAAAGAGCTATGCAGAAGAAATACGTGTGTGGCGACAGCTAGGAATTATAAGTGATTAGATGAGGGCACTTTCAGTTGATTCAGAGTAAAACAGGCTGATAACAAAAGTCCAAAAAAACCCCTGAGATCACTAACTGATACGACTTGAATTCCTTGTGATGGTCTGCTTGTGAAATGTGTTTGTATTGTTTCTTTTCTAAACACTGTCTAAAAATCTCAGGATTTTCGTTTCTCTGATAGTACCAGGCACCAGAGACTTACGTGCCTGTTTCCTAGCTACTCAGCAAGCTGAGATCTGAGGATTGCTGTTCAAAGCCAGCCCAAGCAGAAAGTCTGTGGGACTCTTATCCCCAATAAACTACTCAGGCCCCGAGTTCACGCCCGAGGACAAAACAAAACAACTGAATGAGAGCATGAAGTTTTAGCCCCAGTTCTGGCAAGTACACACACACACACACACACACACACACACACACACACACACACACAATTTAGGTGGCACTGCTTACATCTATATTCCCAGCTATGCAGGAGGCATAAGTAGGAGTCACCACCCATGCCTGCCCAAGTCAAGTGTGAGAACCTGTCTGAAAAATGGCAATCCAAAGTGCTAGGTACAGCACTTTCCTGCCAAACTCAAGGCTCCACATTCAAACCCCAGTACCACCATGAAAAAAAGAAGAGGTTGTCAATATATACCGGTGAACAAGTGAATAAAGTGCTTTTGGGGGGGTAATTCTGCAGTAGCTCCCACTACACGTAATGTTTTATCTCGAACCTAGTGCATCTGTTTTTAAAGCTAATTTAATTTCTTATATTCTCATGATTTATTTGCATATTGGCTTCAAAGCTAGCTTCGTCATCCATGCCAACTATCAATCAGAACCCCCCCAAAAAAATATCTACAACAGTAAGGATGTATAAATGGCTCTCTGAAATGGTGCCATGGTGATAGTGATAATCTAGTCTGACTAGCATTATTATTATTTTTAATCTCACTGTGGATCGCAGGCTGGCCTGACATCCTGGAACCTGAGATTGACTTGCTTCCAGTTCTAGAGTGTTGGGATTAGTTATGTTCTGCCTCCCCTGGCTGGGATCACATTTTGAAAAAGATAGATGAATCTGTTGAGAGAAACACTGTGATTTTTCTGGAATGGATGATTTGCTGTATATTCTTAGGCACTAAATGCCTGAAGTTGAGAATGGGACCAGCAATACACTTTAAATTCCACAACTCTAACACAGACCTATCTATAACTCAGTGAAGACATTCCTCAGATTGTTATGTTTAATTGTCAAAAGTGTAAAAAGAAAGAATCTGGTATGTTCCAGATAATTTTAAACAGTAACCTTATGAGCAATGATAACTGATGATTGAAACTAGAATATACAACTTCATGAAGTTATCTCAAAACATGATCAAAAGCTTCGGGGAAGAGATTCTTTCATGAATTCTTCAAGGACAGCTACCACATTTTTGGCTTCAGGCATTTCTTCATGTTCCACTTTAACAATCTTCAAAAGGATATCTCCACTCCCACAGTTCTTTAGGAACATATAACATTTAAACAAAGCGTAGTGGTTCATTTCTGCCTGTCGTATAAACCTCTTCAAATTGTTTGTGTCTTGTATAGCCTAGAAAAAGATTACTCAGTTAAATAAGTGCTTAGTGAAAGAAAATAATAATAATAAAAAAAACCAAATACCTCCTGTCCAGCTGAGGACTCAACATGCTGTGAGATGTTAGCTTTTTAAATATTTCTATCCCTCATTGACTAGAAACCCCTTTTTACAACTACTTGCAGATACATTTTTAAAACATTAAAAAAAAACAATAAACAAATATTTCCATTTTTTATTGCTAATATGCTTTGCCCTTGATGGAATGAATGTCTCATTTTTTAAAGAATGTGATTGGGTCCAGGTGGCTCACGCCAGTAATTCCTCCTACTTAGGCAGAGAATTAAGATTTAAAACCAGCCTGAGCAAGAAAGTCCATGAGACCCTTTATTTCCAATTAATCACCAAAAAGCTTGAAATGAAGTTGTGGCTCAAGTAGTAGAGCCTAGCCTTCGGCAATTAAAACAACAACAAACAAACAAAAATCTAGCTTAGTAGCAATTTCCAGTCCTAGTTCAAGCCCTAGGGAACCGCCCCCCAAACCCAGGAAAAGAAATCTTCTAAGGTGAGGCCATATCCCTGTTAGAATTTTGTATGTTCATTCGTTCCTTCCTTCCTTTCTTCCTTCCTTCCTTCCTTCCTTATTTATTTATTTATTTATTTATTTTTGCCAGTCCTGGGGCTTGAATGCAGAGCCTGGACACTGTCCCTGAGCTTCTTTTGCTCAAGGCTAACATTGTACCACTTGAGCCACAGCTCCACTTCTGTTTTTTCTGTTTTTGTGGTACTGAAGAATTGAACTCAGGGCCAGTGCATGCTAGGCAAGCACTCTACCACTAAGCCACATTCTCAGCCCCTATTATTTTTTTGTAAAAGAGTTGAGTATGTCATAGTAGATACCAGATAGTAGTTTGTGAGCATGATGAGAAAAGGGGCCTGCTAACAAAACTCTCTAGGATGCAGAGGCACATTTCTGATCTAGGCACTAATGGGGGCAGAGTCTACCCCCACCAGTGAGTCAAGACCAGCAGAGATTCTCTCCGAAAACTCTAGCACACCAGGTAGGACAAGGGCTGTGTGTCTAGGATATGACATTAATCTCGGCCTGAATTAATTGCTTGTGCTTTATAACTAAGGTACAACACAAATTTAAAGCTTGAAGACCTTTAAATATAAACAAGCATTCAACCCAATAATTTGGAAATGAAACTGCATGCAGGAGACACTGAAAAACCAAAATAAACATCGTTTGACTGTTAGAGATGGCCCATTTGATAATGAAGTTGGAAAGATTTGTTATTCTATCACTAGTACAGATTAAAATTCAGAAAAAAATTTGTATGTGGCACTTGACACACAGCCAATTGGCCTATAAACTAAATAATTACCTTTAGCTTAAAGTTTTCCAGTACTTGTCTGAAGAGAAAAGGATTGCCCCCTTCAGTGCCATTTAAAAAAGCTTGCATCCAGTCCTCACAAAACCGGTTGCTTCCTACAAAATATTTTGGAGAAATCAAAGAAATAAAACCCTTCAAAACATGAGATATTTATTTAAAACAAAAAACAAAACAATGAATTTCTTAAGACGTGTAGTGGTCTAAAAAACAAAATGTCAATGCCACATGGCTAAGAGATAGCGGAGTAAGCCTGGTGCCAGGGGCTCGTGCCTAGAATCCTAGCTACTCAGGAGATCTGAGGATCACAGTTCTTGTCTGAGATGCTTACCTCCACCTCAACTACCAAAAAGCCAGAAGTGGAGCTGTGGTTTAAGTAGTAGACCACTAGCCTTGAGCACAACAAAAGGTAAGGTACAGTGGCGGACCCTGAGTTCAAGCCCCAGAACTGTTACCCCCAAAAAAGGGGAAAAAATACCAAAGTGGTTGAGATTCCCCATGTGTCTGTCCTTAATCACAGCTCCTCCCACCAGGAGGGTTATTCCTATATATTTTGCCTAACTTCTGCCTCCTAACTTTGTATTATTAAGCTTTAACAGTATTGTTTGGCATAGATTAAAACCTATCTACTAGATAGTATATTTGAGAGCTGTACTAACACAGTTGTGACTGTTCCCTTGCATGAATTAGTAATTGGTCGGTTTCCTTTTTGTTTTTGTGGGGCTTGAACTCTGGGCCTGGGTGCTGAGCCTGAGCTCGTCAGCTCAAGGCTACCGCCTTACCCCTGAACCACAGCATCACTTCCACTTTTCTCGTTTTCTAGTGGTTAACTGGAGGCAAGTCTGGACAGTCTTTAGTTCCTGGGCTGGCTTTGAACTGAGGTCCTCAGCCTCCTGAGTAGCTAGGATTACAGGTATGAGTCACCACGCCTGGCTCAGTTTCCTTTTGATAAACATTTAAGTTGCTTCCAATTCTTTGCTATTTCAGATAATGCCTTTATGACCCTTTCTCGTTTTGTCTTCTCCTTGCTTGCAGCTTGTAACTTGCTACTCTTTATAGGAGCTTCTTTTTTCTTTTTTTGGTGCTGGTCCTGGGGCTTGAACACACAGGGCCTTGTACTCTTCCTGAGCTTTTTTATGCTCAAGGCTACCACTTGAGCTGCAACTCTACTTCTGGCTTTTTGTGGTTAGAGATAAAGATCTCATGAACTTTCCTGCCTAGGCTAGCTTTGAACACTGAACCTTGATCCTTAGAACCTGGCCTGCTGAGTAGCTAGGATTTATAGGCATGAGCTCCCAGTGAGCCTGTTAGTTTCTTTATACGCCTAAAATTGGCACCCTAGGTGTCACTTGATTTCCATGCAGGTGAACAAATGCCACATAGCAAGAAGGGTATGTAGGTAGTATATGATCAAAGTGCAATGACGAGACTGACAAGAGGATCAGGAAGACTGCTCACCTGCATTGTGGAACTGAGGCTGGGAGCTGCTGCAGTCTATGAGCACAGACTTGTGCTGCTCCCCTGTCATAGCCATACACAACGATGTCATGGTGCCTTCATGAATGAGTCCTTCGAGGCTGGCCACACTCAGAAACCTGCCACACAGAGCAAGTCCTTTTCCACAAACAGGTTGCAGGATGGAAGACAATTCATCCTGCATATCAGATGCAGGGTTAAAAACTAGGCTAGCTGTGGAAAACCTTGTCTCCGCACAAACTTCATTACCTGTTAATGTCTCTCTTGGTTTTTTCATCTGATTCTTTAACCTCAACAGGAGTATAACTCAAAGCCTATAGGAGAAAAATAAAGCAGATATACATTTTTCATTTTTCCTACATGAGCAGCCACTTAGAATTAAACTCTGTCTTTTTTGCCTATGAGTTCTCCATAGCTGTGTTCAAGAATGCTTGTTGACATTTTTAAATAGGTAAGATCATTTTGGAATTTTGTGGTTTTTCTTTTTCCTCAAAATGTTTTGGAAATTATACATCTCTATGATTAAATAGTCATTATTTTAAGAAATTTTATCTAGTAGGAAACTCTCACTAGCATTTGCGATTCATTTCCACTTGCTAATAAGATCTGAGTAAATAAAATTGTGGTCTATCTTGACAGCAAGCATAATTTAAATGAATATTCAGATGGGAAAAAGAAATATTCAGAGAAAACTGGATATAGACTGCGCCCAAGTAATTCATCACAAAAGGACTGCTCTTTATTTAGGTAACACTTACAGCATGGAGCAAGAAGGTAAGCTTCTCCTGAAAGAGAAGAACCACCCTTTGAATTGGGCAGACAACATCTTCAAACCAGCTGTTCAGATAAGACTTCACTTGGTTGTCCAAGCCGCTTTCCTAAGTGGAGAGAAAATGTGGAGGACTGTGTCATGGGTCTTGAACTCTGGGCCTGGGGGCTGTCCCTAAGCTCTTCAGCTCATATCACCCTACCCCTTGAGACACAGCCCCACTTCCTGTTTTCTAGTGGTTAATTGGAGATGAGTCTCTCGGTCTTTAGTGCCAGCTAGATTTGAGCCTCGAACCCCAGATCTCAGCCTCCTGAGTAGCTAGGACTACAGGGGTGAGTCACTGTACACAGCAACTATTTTTTTTTATTAACCCCCACAGTGCATGGCTTGTGCTTACTTAGCTGCTAGTCATACCTCCTGGCACCAGCTTTTCGCTGATTATCTTAGAGATGGGAGTTTCATGCACTTTTATGGCCAGGCTGGCTTTGAACATAGAGCCTCATGAGTAATTACAGGCCTGAGCCAACTGCATGCAGTCCCTGGCTCACTCTTAACTATATCCTTTCCTTTCTTGCAATATCTTGTTTGTGACAAGGAAAAAGAACCATTACTACATGTAATTTATAAGAGTCATAAGTTGTAACATCTGCAAGCTGAAAGCAATTTTTAAAAGGTCTGGATAATGTAGTCAATATCTAATTCATAAAGGATTGATGAACAAAAATGGAACATTTCTTCAATCTTCAGTAAGTTCAAGGGCACAGCATGTTCCTGGTGTCAGGGACTGCATGGACCATTAATTCTGATCAGAGTATAAATCTGATGTGCCTGTAAGAAAAGGGTGAACTAGGAGTGTGGCCTAATGGTAGAGTGCTTGCCTAGCATGGACAAAGACCCAGGTTTGATTCCTTGGTACTACATACTTAGAAAAAGCCAGAAGTGGTGCTGTGGCTCAAAGAATAGAGCTCTAGCCTTGAGAAAGTTCAAGGACAACACTCAGGCCCTGAGTTCGAGCCCCACAACAGGCAAAAAAAAAATTTAATAAAAATTTTTTTAAAAAAACAAAAGAGCATCCTCCTCTTTACCAGACATTTTACTACATGCCTCTGAGCTCAATACACAGACGTTTTCATAGGTGTAATACATCAGAAGTAGTCTTGCAAAATGGGTAGCATTTAAGAGAACTATGTTCTCTCCTTACTCTAGCAACCATCAGTCTGACCTGGGCGCTGGTGACTCCCACCTACAATCCTAGCTACCTAGAAGGCTGACATCTGAGCATCATAGTTTGAAGGCATCCTTTCCGGGAAAGTTCATGAAACTCTTACCCCCAATAAGCACCAAAAGGCCAGAGATGGAACTGTGGTTCAACTCATACAGCAGCAGTTTTGAGCGGATTGGATAAAGGTAAAGAACTTGTCCAGACCCTGAGGTCAAACTCCAGTATAGGCACACACACAAAAAAACAACAAGAGGCTGGGAGTTTTGCCTAGTGGTAGATAGCTTGCCTAGCATGCATAAAGACCAGGGTTTGATTCCTTGGTACCACACAGAAAAGCCGGAAGTGGTACTGTGGCTCTAGTGGTAGAGTGCTAACCTTGAGGAAAAAGCCCAAGGGCAGTGCCTAGGCCCTGAGTTCAAGCCCCAGGACTGGCAAAAACACAAACATACAAAAAATAATAAAAATAAATAATACCCAGGGCAGGCATGGGGGCTCACGTCTGTAATCCTAGCTAACTGGAGGCTGAGATCTGAGGATCACGGGTCAAAGCCAGCCCAGGCACTAAAGTCCATGAGACTCATCTCCAGTTAACCACCAGAAAACTGGAAGTGGTGCTGTGGCTCAAGGGGTAGGGTAGTAGCCTGGAGCTAAAGAGCTCAGGGACAGCACCCAGGCCCAGTGTTTCACACAACTAACAAACAAAAAACACCCACTGGTCTATCTGGATGCCACTGGCTCATGCCTACAATCCCAGTTACTCAGGAAATTGAGACCTTAGGACCATAGTTCAAAGCCAGCCTAGGCAGAAAACTCCAAAAGTCTAGAATAACAAAAAAAAGTTGAGCTAGGGGAAGGAAGCATGGCCTAGTGGTAGAGTGCTTGCCTAGCATGCATGAAGCCCTGGGTTCAATTCCTCGGTACCACATATACAGAAAATGCCAGAAATGGGGTTGGGAGTTTGGCCTAGTGATAGAGTGCTTGCCTAGCATGCACAAAGACCTGAGTTTAGTTCCTAGGTATCACAGACGTAGAAAAAAGCTGGAAGTGGTGCTGTGGCTCAAGTGGTAGAACTCTAGCCTTGAGAAAGCCCAAGGTCAATGCCCAGGCGGAGTTCAGGCCCCAGAACTGGCAATTTCTGCTAGATGCATGAGTGATAGACAAGTTGAGCTAGATGCATGAGTCACATGGTAGAAGAATTCAAAGTCCAACACCAACAATATTTAAAACAAAACAAAACACCATCAGTCTATTGGCCTGCAAGGTAAAATTTTAGAATTTAGTTATCTTTGTGGCTACCTATTTGACTTGATTATTGCAAAGTATGTTTATCAGTTCAGTTTTAGGAAGCAAGTCAGTCATCTTACCTCACAATTCATGTTAATTTTCAGCCCTTGAATATACTTGTCCAATTCAAGCCTGAAAGTGTGTTCTTAAGGAAGTAATAAAGGAGGAATAATCAAGTCATTGTTTTATCTCTTAACAAGAAATACAGTCTTATAGATACAAAACACATTTTTAAAGGTAGAGAGGCCTAGAGGAGAGTGTTAGAGATACTCTCCCCCCACTCCACTCCACCCATGCCCTCCAAAGACCAATGAAAGGATATAGCTCGAGGCCCTTTTCAGACCCTCCTAAAAAACAGACAACATATTCTGAAGGGTTATGTTCAGAGCCAACTGTTGCTGTCTCAGGAAGCAGTTTTTCTTGTTGGAAAAGGCAGTAGTAACAACCAACTCGATAACCTGGAATTCTAGAAAAGAAAAGAAGTAATCTGAAGGTAAACTGGAGAACTTTGAACACTAAAGCATTTCACTGTGTACTCTGCTCTGGACCCTGGTTGTCTTGACCTGGCAAAAGTTTAGAATGAACTATTTAAGGTCTTCCCAGACTTCCCATCAGCTTATTCCTCAGAGCAAAGAGACATGAAGACATACCCTGGGGTGGGAGTGGAGTTCATTAAATCAGCTTCTAACAGAGGTGAACTTCCTTTGACTTAGCCTGTCTTATGTGCAAAGATTGACGCAAGTTTCCCTCTTGACCATAGTAAGTACGTGAAGATAGACAGGTTTTCCCTTTTTCTCAAACCCTCACAAAGCATGGATGCTGCAGGGAGATATACCAGGCTTATTCTGTGACCTTGTCCTTGGGCTACGGCCTAATAATCCTGAGATCCCTTAGTGCCAATGTGTGAAGTGAACTACAGTCAAAAAGAGTTCTAACAGGAAGATGGCCGGAATTGAACTGAGGATGCCCATGATTGAGCCTGAATATCATCAGAGTAACAAGCTCTGTAACTTTGGACATCCCCCATTTAACTTCCTCATTTTAAATGAGTCTACCTCATTTTTGTAAGGAAAATTTCATCAAAACTTATGAAAGAGATTTTCAGACTATACAAACTATATGGTTTTAGTTTAAGTAATTAACTTTTTCTTCTTTTTCGGTAAGGGGAGGTACAGTGTTTTATGAGGGATCAAACCTAGGCTCTTGCACATGCTAGAAAAGTGCTATACCACTGAACCCTTAACTCTTTTCTTCTATGCACAAAACTAACCTACATGCCAGTGTCTCTGCCATTCAGTATTCCACAAATGTTTATGTGTGAACCTTGGTACTTCAGCTGCCAAAAAAAACAAAGTGAAACACTGCAGGCCTAGATCTTTGGGAGTTTCTTGTCACTTCTCATGTTTAGCTCCGAAATAAAAACTCAAGAGAGCAAATTTAACACACTTACCTCAGCTCCACGGATGCAACATTACCCAGACCTTCAAAGACTGCTCCCTTCAAAAGACGCTTAGCAATGAAACTGCGCAGCTCTGGCTCCACTTCAGATGGTAGATTAGTATCCACCAAGGAGAGGCTTGACAAATGAAGACACACGTTCTTTACCAGTGGATAAGTGCATTCACACTCGTGAGTTAGAATGGTACCATCAAACTCAGAGTTTCTTTTAAGGACTTAAGAAATCTCTGCTTGTCAGTGAGTGTTATAATTTGGATGTACAATATTCCCTAAAGGCCCATGTATTGAAAGCTTTTTTTGGGGGGGAAGGGGGGAAGGTGACCATGGGGCTTGAACTCACACTGTCTTTTGCTCAAGGCTAGTGCTCTACTACTTTGAGCCAAGGCTCCACTTCCAGTTTTCTAGGGGCTAACTGGAGATCAGAGTCTCGGGGACTTTCCTACCTGGACTGGCTTTGAACCCTGCTCTTAGATCTCAGCCTCCTGGGTAGCTAGGATTACAGGTGTAAGCTACCGGAGCAAGGCTGAAAGCTATGACTTTTGACCCTAACTCCTGGTGTTATTCCTCCCTTTTGGGAGGAAGTTAAGTCATGGGAGGTATTGGATGCGACCTTGGGACTCTAGTTTCCCCCTGCTTTTTCTCTTTCTCTTCCTAGCTTCCATAAGATAGACAGGCTCTCCTACCACATGCTCCTGCCATGAGATATGCGTCCGTAGGCCTAAAGGCAACAGGAACCATGGAGTGAAACCTTCTAAACTGACATCAAAATAAACCTTCCTTTGAAGATCACAGCTGGGGACACAGCTCGGTGGTATAGTGCTTGCCTAGCATTCTCAATGTCCTGGGCTCCATACTCACAATGGGAAAACTTAAGAGTTGCCTCACAAGTTTTGTCACAGTAATGGAATGTTAACACAGTAAGGCCTTTAGGAATGAATTTTACCAAGTGTGACCTACCTTACCAAAAGATATTCCTATATTCCTACCTTAATCTCTCCAGGACTATAACCGCATTGGCTACTTCTCACCATCCCTTAAGTTTCTCACCTCTTCAGTTCCCTCCTTACTTGTGTTAAATTCCATGGTCAGTTTAATCATACTTTTGCACTCATTTTTCTTTCAGCTTTGCTGAGGAATAACTGTCATATAGAACCTGAGGATTGCACACAAGCTCCTTCAGCTGTTTTACTGTCTTTATCTCACTGCATTTGCTCAGCCAAACCACTCCAGTTCTCCCCTTACTCTGCACCAGTACCTATGCGGCAGAATGTGGCTGGATGAAACTCCATCCCCCTAGTGCTGGCCTCATGTTTAGTTAATGATCCAAGGGATTTAGCCTCAAGTTGGTTCTAACTACATCCTAGTTATCACTACATTCTCTCAATGGTTGTCAGATAGCACTATTTCCTGTTTTTTGTTTTTTTTCCTCGCCCCTCCAACTATTTTCTATGTGAATAAACACAATATCTAGTGTTTCTTTGTGAGTTAAATGTGCTGGTGTCTCATGCCTGTAATCCTAGCTATTCAGGAGGCTAAAATCTAAGGATGGCAATTTGCAGTTCTGAAGCTAGCCCAGGCAACAAAGGCCATGACAATCGGATCGCCGATTAACTACCAAAAAGGCTGGAAGTTGAGCTATGGTTCAAGTGGTATAGCACTAGCTTTAAGCACAAAAGCTTAGGGACAGTGCCTAGTCTCTGAGTTTAAGCCCTAGTACTGAGGCCAGAAAAATGATTTCTCATCTATGCACAGAGGCGACACATGTGTTCTAGTATTTAGAAGGCTGCAACAGGGGGATTAGGAGTTTGAGACCCACGCAGGCTCTGAAGTAAGATCCAGGCCAGCCTGTACTACCTGGCAAGACCCTGTCTCAGAATCAAATCAGCAAGGTGCTGGTGGCTTATGCCTATTATCACAGCTACTCAAGAGGCTGAGAACTAAAGGATTGTAGTTTAAAGAATATTCAAAGAGGAAAATGTATTTTGGTACAACAAATGCTAATTTATTTTTTAATTAAGATATGTGGAGAAAAAAAGGGATTAAATTTATATGTTTTAGTTGGGTACTTATGGCTCCCAACTGTAATCCTAGATACTCAAAAGGCTAAGATCGGGGCCTGGAGTTTGGCCTAGTGGTAGAGTGCTTGCCTAGCATACATGAAGACCTGGGTTCAATTCCTCGGTACCACATGTAGAAAAAAGCTGGAAGTGGTGCTGAAGCTCAAGTGGTAGAGCTCTAGCCTTGAGAAAGTCCAAGGACAGTGCTCAGGCCCTGAGCTCAAGCCCAGGACTGGCAAAAAACAAAAAGGCTAAGATCTGTGGTTCAAGTGATGAGTTCTAGCCTTGACCACAAAAAAGGCTCAGGGACAGCATCCAGGTGATATACATGCATACTTTTTAAAGTGTGCACATATATGGTACTGGGGCTTGAATTAAAAGCCTTATGTAGGGGCCAGGAGTTTGGCCTAGTGGTAGAGTGCTTGTGTAGCATGCACGAGGACCCGCGTTCGATTCCTCAGTACCACATTCATAGCAAAAAAAAAGCTACAAGTGGTGCTGAGGCTCAAGTGGTAGAGCTCTGGACTTGAGAAAGTCCAAGGACAGTGCTCAGGCCCTGAGCCTAAGCCCAGGACTGGAGGAAAAAAAAAAAAGCCTTATGTACTCTTGGAAGGAACTCCACCATTTGAGGCAGGTCTCTTTTTGGTAGTTAATTGGAGATAAGAGTTGCTGTCTGTCCAGGCTAGCTTCAAACTGAGGTCCTCAGAGCTCATCCACCCAAGCAGCTGTGAGGGATTACAGATTACAGACCCATCAGTGCCCCACTTCAATTTAAATCTTGATAGCATGATATTGAATATTTTTCTGGAGTTCCAACCAAGAAACTCAAATCACACAGGTCTCACCTTGCAAGAATAGTCAATGGGGAAATTCGGAGAGCTTCCTAGGGGACAGTGAGTCCGGGATAGCTCAGGGGAAACAAGGTACTCACTGACATCTACAGGCCAGAAAAGCACAGAAAGGAGGTAAAAGCACGGGTCTGGGTTACGGTTTCGCTGTTTTTACCTGAAATCATCACCAGAGGGAGTTTCTGAATTTGTGCCACTTGGGCTTCCATCATCACTGTCTCCTCGTTGCTGTGCCAATCTGCAAGCCACAAAAACAACAGTGCCATCAATTATGGGTCCTCAATCACGCAGATTATGGGAACTTGGCAAGCAGGGGAAGGTCAAGGAGTCACCTCAACAGCAAGGTGAGAGTACATGGGTTGTCTACCCTTTACCCTCATGATTGGGAAACACAGAAAGCAGTGCTGACAAGAGCTCCCCTTCTCTCTCCAAATTACCTAAGGGATGAGGGAAAAGGCTTAATACCAAGAAGATTTATGGAAACTCAACAACAACAACAAAACGAAACAGACCTCACAGGGCCAGGAGAGGCCCCCTTAGAACCCTGGCCTCTTCCAGGCAAGAGAGGAAACGAGGCAGCAAGAACAGAGATCAGGAGTCGGCGAGAGTAGAAATGTGGGAAAGAGATTAAAGATCGGAAGCTGTGGGGCGTTCAAGAACCGTGCAGGTGAAAGGGCAGGGGCCGAGGGGACCGGGGCGGGGCAGAGGCTGGGTGGCAGTCTCTGCGGTCCGGAGAGGAGCCGGGAGCGTGCTCGGAAGGCCCCGGCGCCCGGGCGGGGTGCAGGGCGGGGCGGCGGGCCCCCGGGGAGGCCGGGCGCCCGCACCTGCGTCGGAGGCAGCGGTAGAGGCCGTAGTGGCTGCTGGGCGGCGGCTCGGGTCTGCGCTCCTCCGCCGGGCCGCCCTCCTCGCTGCTCTCCAGCTCCTTCTCCTCCCCGTCCAGCGACTCCTGCGAAGAAGGGAGCATCGCGCCGGCCGCTGAGCGACCCGGTGTCTCCGCGAAAGCGCTCCCCGCCGCCCGGGGCCGTGCTCGGTGGCCGGCCGACCGGATCCCCGCCCTCGCACGAATGCGTTCCGCGCGCTTCCCGGTCCCAGGCTTCCTGGGTCGGGGCTCCTGAGCGCCCTGGCCGGCTCCAGCCGTCCGTGTGTGCTAAGAACCCGACAACCGGATAATCATATGGAGTTTTCTCTTTTTGGGGGGGAGGGGGGCTCACCCTTGCCAGAAGGCAGGCACCTCAACCACTTGAGCCTATCCCTCGCTACTTGGTTTGTATTGTGGTTTTCAGACTAAGTCTGCTGAGCTAGTCCAGAATTCAAGATCCTCCAGCCTGCATTTGAAGAGTTTTTCACACTTCCTTTTCCTTTCTTGTTGTCTCTAGGGTTTGCGCTCAGGGCTTCCTTGGCTTCTCTTACTTGCTTGGCTAGTACTTAATGGTTTTGAGCCCTGCTTTTTTGCTTGGTATTTTGGAGATGGAGCCTCTGAGACTTTTCTACCTCAACTAGCTTCAAACCTGGATCCTCTAAATCCCAGTCTCCTAATCTCCTAAAATTACAATCCATAAACCTGTAACGCTGGCATTTTATTTGGGATAAAATACTTGGGCTGGAAATGTAGCTTCCAAAGGCCACCACCCTCCCCGGTTACAGTAACCTTAAACTTGCCATATCTCTAAATTCTGGCCAAGCCACTGTTCTTATTGCACCACTTCCGGTTTTACTAGTGATTAATTGGAGATGAGTCTCAGATTTTCGTGCCCGGGCTGGTTTTGAACTTTGGTCCTCAGATCTCAGCCTCCTGAGTAGCTAGGATTACAGGTGTGAGCCACCAGCACCTGGCTAAATTCACTTTGTTTTTTTGTTTTTTGTTGTTTTTTTTTGCCAGTCCTGGGCTTGAGCTCAGGGCCTGAGCCCTGTCCTTGGACTTTCTCAAGGCTAGAGCTCTACCACTTAAGCCTCAGCACCACTTCTGGCTTTTTTCTATGTGGTACCGTGGAATCGAACCTGGGTCTTCGTGCATGCTAGGCAAGCACTCAACCACTAGGCCAAACTCCCGGCCTTTTTGTTTGTTTTTTTGGTCAGTCATGGGGCTAGAACTCTGAGCCTGGGCGCTGTCCCTGAGCTCTTCAGCTCAAGGCTACCACCTTACCCCTTGAATGACAGTCAAACTTCGCAATTTCTAGTGGTTAATTGGAGATAAGAGTCTCACCTTCTTTAATGCCCAGCCAGCTTTAAATGGAGATCCTCAGATTGCAGCCTTGGAGCTAGGATTATAGGCAGGAGCCACATGAGCCACCATACCCAGTTAAATTAACTCTCTAAAGTCTCCTTTTGTTGTTTTGTAGTTTTGCCAGACCTGGGCTTGGGCTTCTTCAAGGCTAGAGCTCTACCACTTGAGCCTCAGAACCCGGGTCTTCGTGCATGCCAGGCAAGCACTCTACCACTAGGCCAAACTCCCGGGCCCACTAAAGTCTCCTTTTACCTCATGTTTATTAACCTGTTGATAATGGCACCTACCTCACAGCCTTCTGGTCAAGTAACAGTGATTAAAATCAAGTAATGTAACTACTTGATGAGTCCAAGATAAAGAGACATACTTAATCCCTCGCCAATACACCAAAATATGTTACCAGAAAGTTTGGAGCAGGTATACAACCTTGGCTAGACATGGGCTTCTGGCAAGAATGGAATTCAGACAAGGTAAGAAACTTCATAAGAGATGATAGAAGAGTTTATTTAAAAAGCAATATGGTAGGACTGGGAGTTTGGCTTACTGTGTTGAGGAAAAAAAGCCCGAGGATGGTGTTCAGGACCTGAGCAAGAGTATCCTTGGGCTTTCCTCAAGGCCAGCACTCTACCACTTGAGCCACAGCACCACTTCTGGCTTTTTTCAGTGTATGCAGTACCGAGGAATTGAACCCAGAGTCCTGCATGCTAGGCAAGGACTCTACCACCAGGCCAAACTCCAGGTTCGTGAAAACCATTTCTTTTTTTTTTTATTATTATTTTTTGTAATTAATAGAAGAATTACATTATATTCGCCCGATAGAAGGTACATTTCTTAACTGAAAACCACTTCTTAATCTAAAAACTTTTCTCTGGTGTCTCAGAAAACTCAGAGGATATAAAAACCTGCTTTTTTTTTTTTTTACAAGCAAACAATTCACCAATTTTGTGACAGGTAAGCCAATGTCTCTGAATTTTCTAAGGATCTACAGGAATTGTTTCCCTAGTCTCTCCAGGATTAGCTCTTGCTACCAGTAACTTTACTATGAGTTATAGCCTTACTGCACTTTTTTTTTCTTTCTAGCCTCAAAAACTTGCACTTTTTGGGGGGCGGGGGAGGGGCTGGTCCTGGGGCTTGAACTCAAGACCCGGGGGCTGTTCTTGAGCCTCTCTGTTCAAGGCTAGTGCTGAACCACTGAAGGGACCCCTTTCTTGAGTTCCCCAAAAATCCATCCCCTATAGGCACTTCCTGTCTTCATGAAAAAGGAGTACTTTTTTACAGGGGGGGGGTGGCCTGTAAATTCCCTGATAACAGCTCAGATTACAAGAGCAGCTAAGCCAGGTGGAGTTACCAGAATTCCTCCCCCACCCTACCCCCTTGGCCTGCCAGGAAACTCCCTCCCTTTTTCTTGTCCTCAGAGCAGTGGGCCAGAAGCCCACCTAGATGACAGGTCAGTTCAAACAACAAAGATGTCAGTGGTTGCCCCAGCCATCACTCAAGTAAGTTGGGATTCCATTGGCCACCTGTGTTTGGCCAGCCCAACCACATGGCTGGTGGCCTATAAAAGTAGCCTGTGAGATTAGATGGGGCCGCTCTCTACCTTAAAGATGGCCTTGATTGGTCAGTATGATTCTCGATGCTAGGCTCGGAATAAAACTGTTTAACTTCCGCTTTTTTTGTCAGACTTGTTCCTTTGATCATGGACCCTAATATTGGGGGACTGGACCCTAACACCACTTGAACCCACAGCACCACTTCCTGCTTTTTTGTCGCCTCTAGGACTTAAACTCTGGGTTTGGGTGCTGTCCCTGATCTCTCCAACTCAAGACTACTTCCCTACCCCTTGAACCACAGCACCACTTCTGGACTTCAGTACCAGGGCTGGCTTCAAACCTGGATCCTCAGCTCTCAGCCTCCTGAACAGATAGGACCACAGCCGTGAGCCACCGGCGACCGGTTCAAGGCTTACACTTTTGAGCCAGGATCTTGCTGTGCGGCCCTGGGTGGTCTCTTAATTCTTGGCGGCATTAATGTTCCCTCCACTCCACCCAATCATGAGCCAGGTACTGATTGCAGCTTCTGGGTTCTGTAGGTGAGATGCTCTCTTCCCACCTGGCTTGATCAGGAGGCCCCTCAGGACATCTCTACGACCACCAAAGCTGTTTTAGGATGGATGGCCTTCCAGGCCGTCCCTTCCCCCATGGCGATGGCGCCATGACCCCCTCAGCCCGTCCCTGCTCGGGGAGTCGGTCGCCTTACACGTGGTAAGCCCAGACACCCACACCGCAGAACGGGTGTACCCGGAAACTGACGGGGAGTTTGAAAACTGGGCGTAGGTAAAGATAAGTCAACCTCTAATGACACCGGTAATCCCGTACGGGCTCTTTCCCGCCTCCGCTCTTCCTCCAGCAGCGCGCTCTGGAGGCCGACTCTTACAAAACAACCCGCAGGGCTTCAGCCACCGGAAGCCGGAAGGGAGGGGAAGCCAACGGCTGTACACGCAGCGAGAGGGCGGGGCCCGCGTCACGTGACGCGCGCACGCACGCACGCAGCCCGGCCTGGCCGCGCCCCCTGCGCCGCAGTGCCTGACGGGAAGCGGAGAGCGAACGAGGCGGTCGGCCATTTTGTGTCGGCTTCGTGTGGGACACGGTGGTAGCCGTTGGCTCGCACAAGTGGGCGATTTTTTCGCCTTGTTTTTTTTTTTCTCCCCCCCCCTGCATTTCTTCTTATCTCTCCCCTCACCCCGCTTCCCTTCCTTCGCCGACAGAACGCAGAGATGGGTCGCAAGAAGAAGAAGCAGCTGAAGCCGTGGTGTTGATATCCTTTGTGGGTCGAGGCTGAGGTGGGGGTGCCGGTTGAGGAAGGCCCGGCCGGGACGCGGAGCCCCGGGGCCTCGGGCCTCGGGCTGGGTGGCGTGGTCAGGGGGTCGGAGCTCGGGGAGCGCCGTGCCTCGGGCGGGAGGGCTGTGCGGGGCTGACTGCCGGGGGCGGCGGGCGGCGGAGGGCGGCGGCCTGCAGGCCCAGCCCGCCGCTGTCGGGGTGACGACCCGGCCGAGGGCCGGTCCTCCACCGCGGCGTGCTGGGCGCCGTGGAGGGTTGCCTGTCGGCGTCGGCCTCCCGCCCCTCCTCCCCGCCGCCCCGCCGAGACTAGGTGGTTTCGGGGAGGAGTGGGTTTAGTGACTCGCAGCTCGGAGCCCTTCTCCCCCCTTCCCCGGTGGACGTCCGAGGACTCGCTTCCGCCCCGGAACCCCGAGGCGCCTCGATCTCGAGGAACGATCCCTCACGGGGCGGGGTTTGTGTCCTCTGCTGGCCCAGACTTCGTGGGACTTGAGAAACAGCAAACTTCTTAGAAGGGAATGTTGTTAGAATGTGGCGGCGTTTTATCATGCTTTTTAAACCGGAAGCGATTACGTGCTTTACGTTGATTATTATTGTGGCAGAGCTGCATTTACTTGTGTTTTTTTTTTTTTTAAATAAAATGACAACCTGGGTGACGAATTTTGTGATGTGTTTGCAGGAAAGTCTTGAGTAGCGAGCTAAGAATTCTCAGTATTGGAGATTTAAGTCATCTCTTGAGTTTTATATTCCCTAACCTCCCAAGACAGTTTAAAAAATGTAGGCAATTCTGGATTGCTGATTCGAATTGATAGGCACCACGAAGTTAGTGATTTCCTTACAAGAGTGGGTGCATTCTTTGTTGATTTTTTTTTTTTTTTTGGCTAGTATGGGGGGTTGAAAACTCAGGGTCTGAACACTGTCCTTGGGCTGCTGGGTAGGGGCTCTACCACTTGAACCACAGCACCACTTCCAGCTTTTTTTTTTTTTCCTTAATTATGTATGTGGTATTGGGGAATTGAACCAGGGTCTTCTTGCTTGCTAGGCAGGTACTCTACCACTAGACCAAACTCCCGGCCCTTCATGTGCATTTGTGAACGTTGAAATTCTAAACAAGGAAATAGGTAGTCTCACCTAACATTTCTGTTAAGCACAAGAATTTACTTTATTACGATGTGCTTATTTGGTGCAGGTTTCCGGGGAATTGAAAATAGGGAAACTACGTGACGTGTATAATCTCAAGTGTATACCTACCAGAAATTTTTTGTGAGGTACTGTTTTTAATAATAACTATATTCTATTCCACGAGTTTTTTTTTTTTTAAAGAGTTGATTGACACTAACTCTTTGGATATTCTAAGTTGCTCCACACATATTTTAGCTTCCAGGATGCTGGAATTAGGGTGGCACATACAACTGTGCCCATTACTACAGGTAGTTTTTATTGTGGGCAAAGTCATTATCTTTTGTACCTTAACTATTGATCAGGTATTGCAATCGAGATTTTGATGATGAGAAGATTCTGATACAGCACCAAAAAGCAAAGCATTTTAAATGCCATATATGTCATAAGAAGTTATATACTGGACCTGGTTTAGCCATTCATTGCATGCAGGTAAGGATTTTGTTTTGCCATGCTTTTTCAGTTGAAAACAGGAATAATTAGCTTTATAATTTTGTTTATATTTGTTGGGAGGAAGACAAAAATTAGAGGGAAGCTGGGACAAGTGGTACTGGGGATTCTGTCTCAAGGAACAAGCTAGAGATAAGAGGATCAAGGTCAGCAAGGCCCCAGCCAAAAAGGGCTTGGGAACATGAGTTAACCCAGATCTCTTTTTATTGCCATGCTTGAATATTTCTGTGCACAAGCTCTACTGCTGAGTTATGTATAAACATCAAGAAGATAAGCTTTAGCTTAGTATGTGTGTATGCTGGTCCTGGTGCTTTGTCAGGGACAGTTTGGGTGCTGTCCCTGATCTTGCTTTGTTCGAGGCTAGCACTCTACCACTTGAGCCTAAGCTCCACTTTTTTTTTGGATAGTTTGGTGGAGATGAGATTCCCAGACTTTTGCTGCCAGGGCTAGCTTCCAATTGTGATCCATAGATCTCAGCCTTCTGAGTAGAAGAATGAGTCACCTAAACTGACTAGTGTTCAATGAGTTTGTATTTGACTTTAAATTACAGATAGGTGGCAACTAGGTTAAGATAATCAGATATACCCTAAATACCCGGGAAAGAACCAGGATCAGTGATTTAGGTAAATAAGTAGATTTATTCAGTATAGATTCTATTAAGCTTTAAAAAGCAAGCCAGTAGCCAGATGCGCCTGTAATCCTATCTCCTCTGAAGGCTGAGAACTGAGCATCAAGGTTCAAAGCTAGCCTGGGCACAAAAGGACCTGAGACTCTTATCTCCACTTAACCTCTAGAAAATGGGAAGTAGGCCTTGGCTGAAGGGTAGGGCAGTAGCCTTGAGCTGAATAGCTCAGGGACAGTGCCCAGGCCGAGCTCAAGCCTCATGACCCACAAAAAAAAAAGCCAGTGCTGGTGGCTCATGACCGTAAGTCCCTGTTACTCAGGTGGCTGAGATCTGAGGATCACAGTTCAAGGCCAATTTGGGGGACTTTTGGAGTTGTGGCTGAAGTGGTAGAGCGCCAAGCTTCAGTAAGAAAAGCTAAGCGATAATGTGTAGGCCCTTAATTCATGCCCTAGTACATTAACACTGAATAAAATTTTTCTTCTTTGTGTTCATTTTATGTTGTGAAGGAAAATAACATAAGCATATACGTTTTTTTTAAAAATCCTAAAACAGGAACCAGAAAGAGTATCTTACATCTGAGAAAAGGTTAAACAATGAGATAGTATAAATGGCAAGAGAAAAGACTACAGCACAATTTTCATCAATTCAAAATGAAATGATTTGAAGAGACATCACACTTCATATTGTAGGTTTGAAGTCAACCTGGCAGGAAAGGTCAGAAGGCTATGCCTCAAGTAGATCACTAGCCTTGGGCAAGCTACGTCAGGGACAGTGCCTAGGCCCTGAGTTCAAGCCAGCATGATTGCTTATACAAACAAAGGCAAAAATAGCATTTTAAGTTCAGAAAATAGAGGTACTGGTAACATGTACATGGGAGTCAATTCCTTTGTGTAAAGTGGATAGAAAGGGGTTGCAGCTAATGCTCTGCCATATGCCATTGTAGCATTCAGAGGCTAGAATTGTTTAAAGAAAAACAAAGCCCATCCAAGGCGCCCGAAAAGGCAAAACGAAGAGGCATGCTCTATAAAATAGTAAAAATGTGTCAAGGAATTTGAATCATGCTGGTGGTTGATGAGGTAAATTGAGGTTGCATTATAAGTGTAAAGCTTGAAGAACTTTGAGGAGACAGCAAGTATTCTGTTCTTTTGTTCTTTTGCCTGCTTACAGCCTCAAGCTTGGGATATATTCTTATTTCTATATTCTTATTCTTATCTCCCCCGCTGCCTTGGGACTTGAACACTGGGCCTGAGCGCTGTTCCTGAGCTCTTCTGCTCAAGGCTACCACCCTACCTCCTGCATAGCACCACTTCAGTTTTCTGGTGGTTAATTGGAGATGAGATTCTCACTGACTTAAGTGCTTAGGCTGGATTGGAACTGCAATCCTCAGATCTCCTGAGTAGCTAGGATTACAGTCATGAGCCACCCCTAGCAGATATTCTTACTTATTACTTGACTTTAATTTTTTTTTTTTCTTTTGCTAGTACTGGCACTTGGACTCGGTGTCTGAACACTGTCCTTGGACTTTCTTTTTCTTTGTGGCTTAAACTCAGCCTGAGAGTTGTCCCTGAGCTCTTCAGCTCAAGGGTAGGGCAGTAGTTCAGGCTGGCTTGGAACCTTGATCCTCAGATCTCAACCTCCTGAGTAGCTAAGATTACAGGCATGAGCCACAGAACCACTTCCGGTTTGTTCTATGTATGTGGTACAGAGGACTCAAACTCAGGTCTTTGTGCAAGTTAGACAAACACTCTACCACTAGGCCAAATTACCAGCCCATTCATATTTCTTAAGCTATGATTTTAGGCTTAAAATTACTTACACTTTTTTTTTTTTTTTTGCCAGTCCTGGGCTTGAGCTCAGGGCCTGAGCACTGTCCCTGGACTTTCTCAAGGCTAGAGCTCTACCACTTGAGTCTCAGCACCACTTCTGGCTTTTTTTCTATATGTGGTACCTCGAGGAATTGAACCCGGATCTTCATGCATGCTCGGCAAGCACTTTAACCACTAGGCCAAACTCCCGGCCTTACTTACACTTTTATAAAGTGATTTTGTTTATGTAATGGAAGTTTGACTTTTTTTTTAATGTTAGGTGCATAAGGAGACAATAGATGCTGTACCAAATGCGATACCTGGAAGAACAGACATAGAGTTGGAAATATATGGTATGGAAGGTATTCCAGAAAAGGACATGGATGAAAGACGTAGACTTCTTGAACAGAAGACACAAGGTAAATACTATGACATGATTTTAATTTAGAGTTTAGAATAGTGCTGTTTTCAAGAATAAATTTGAGGGTAGATTTAGAAGTCTTCCTCCATTGGTGTAAAGGAGTTTTTAGATTACCTGCTTCCTGAGTAGCTGTGATTATGGGTATACACTATTATGCATGGCTCAGAATTACAATAGTACTGTTTCCTTTATGTATTAGGTTTAGTAGTGGTGTTTAACTTGGTATTTGAACTTTATACCATTCAAATTGTAAAATCGTACCAATCATCTATAAGTTCTTGTGGTTTTTAAATTTTTTTATTTTGAAAGCTTCATAGGTAAGACCTGGTGAGTTTTTTTTTTTTTTTTTTTAAGGGGGTGGGGGTCAGTTGTGAGACTTGAGCTTTGGGCCTGGATGTTGTCTCTGAGCTCTTCAGCTCAAGGCTACCACCCTACCCCTTGAGCCAGAGTGCCACTCCCAGTTTTCTGGTGGTTGGAGATAAGAGTCTCCCAGATATTAGTGCCTGGGATGGCTTTGAACTGCTATCCTCAGATCTCTGCCTCCCCAGTAGCTAGGGTTACAAGTGTGAGCCTGGCACCCAGTCAAGACTTTTTTTTTTTTTTTTGCCAGTGCTAGGGCGTGAACTCAGAGCCAGGGCACTGTCCTTGAGCTTTCTCAAGGCTAGCACTCTACCACTTGAGTCACTGTACCAATTCTGGCCTTTTCTGTGTATGTGGTACACTAGGCAAGCACTCTACCACTAAGCCAAACTCCCAGCCCTTAAAGCTCTTTTTAAAGTGAAACTGAACCAGGTGCTCGTGGCTCACACCTGTAATCCTACCTACTCAAGAGGCTGAGGTCTGAAGATCATATTTCGTTGTTTTTTTTTTTATGTTTTGCTATTTTGTTTTGGGTTTTTTGTGGCCCCCCGCCCCCGCACTCATATACACTCCTGGGGCTTAAATTGGGCACTGCCCTTGGACACTTTCCCCAAAGCTAGCATTCTGCCACTTGAGCCACAGCACAACTTCTGGCTTTTTCCTCTGTATGTGGTACTGAGGAATCAAACCCAGGGCTTTGTGCGTGCTAGGTGAACACTCTACCACTAGGCTACCTTCCCCTACCCCTGAGGATTGTATTTCGAAGCCAGCCAGGGCAAAAAAGTCTTCGTGAGACTCTTACCTCCAGTTAACCACTCAAAACTCAAAGGTGGTGCTGAGGCTAAAGTGATAAAGTACTAGTTTTGAGCTTAAAGAGGCTCAGAGAAGCCAGGCAGATGGCTCATAACTGAGGATCACAGTTCAAAACCAGCCCAACCACTAAAGTCTGTGAGATTTTTATCCTCAATTAACCACCAATAAACGGAAGTGGGACAGTGGCTCAAGGGGTAGGGCGGTAGCCTTGAGCTGAAGAGCTCAGGGACAACAGCGCCCATGTACAGAGTCCAAATCCCACCACCCACGTACCCCCCCCCCCAAAAAAAAAAGAAAAGAAAAGGCTCAGGGACAGTCCCCTTAGGCCTGAGTTCAAACTCCATAATCAACCAAAAATAAATAAAAATTTGAAACTTACTTGATGCAGCTGCCCCCCCCCCCCCCCCCCCCCCCCCCCCGTGGTCATGGGGCTTGAATTTGGCTTGGGCCTCCTGAGTAGCTAGGGTTACAGGTGTGAGCCACCGCGCTTAGCTTAATTCTTTTTGTTTTTAATAGCATAGGGAAAGGATGTTAGCCTTTGGAAGAGTATATGTTTTATTGGAAGGGATGTTAACCTTTGGAAGAGTATATGTTTTGAGTATTTTACTTAAAATACTATGTGGAAAAATTTTTGGCAGAGAGTCAAAAAAAGAAGCAACAAGATGATTCTGATGAATATGATGATGATGAATCTGCAGCCTCAACTTCATTTCAGCCACAGCCTGTCCAACCTCAACAAGGTTATATCCCGCCAATGGTCCAGCCAGGACTGCCACCAGTTCCAGGAGCACCAGGAATGCCTCCAGGTAGCATATAAAGTTGCCTGAAGTTGAACATTTTAAGGTTTTTATTGATAGAGCATACAAGTATTACTTCTGAACATCAGACATGGCCCTGTCAATCTCACTATTACCCATTCTTCAAAAAAAAGTACTTTTTTGTTTGTTTTTGGCCAGTCTTGGGGCTTGAACTCAGCCTGAGCACTGTCCTTGGGCTTTCCTCAAGGCTACCACCCAAGGCTGTACCATTTGAGTCACAGTAACGTTTCTGACTTTTTTATATATGTGGTTCCAAGGAATTGAACCCAGATCTTCATGCATGCTAGACAAGTACTCTTCACTAGGCCAAACTCCTGGCCTACTTGTTCTTATAACACTTAAATTTATAATTCAATTTGTAAATCTTTGCTTGAAATTCTTTATTTGTAGGCATACCTCCATTAATGCCAGGTGTTCCTCCTCTGATGCCAGGAATGCCACCAGTTATGCCAGGCATGCCACCTGGGTAAGAAAATTTTTAATTGGTTTTTGAATGTATGACTGGTAATGATATTTCTCAACTTTGGTGTTAATATGAATTAAGTATTAACTGCATTTTTTTGCTTCTAGAAAGTATGGGTTCTAAAAGTCTTGCTTAATAAAGTGTCAGCCAGTAAATGTAAGGTGTAAATGTACCTCAGAATAACAGTGTTTTGGGTTTCAGAATGTTTATAAGCAACTATCTGCTTCTGTTGCACTTGCTGTAATTGAAGTGGTTGGTTGAAGATTTGATTTACTGAAATTTAGAACTGCCCCCATCACACTTTCTAGTTGTGAACAGAGCAAATTCTTTAATTTGTGAAAGCATCAGAAAACTGAATCTGAGGTATTTGTGACTTTTACTTAAGTATTTTGTGATATGAAAGGTATACAATACACTTTCCCACTGTATTTTGAAAATCAGTTAGATTTTGATTTTGTCATACATTTTCACAGATTGCATCATCAGAGAAAATACACCCAGTCATTTTGCGGTGAAAACATGTAAGCATTTCATTCATAATGTAATTTAGGAGGTTGTGATCATAATGTCATTTTGTGCGTGTTTAATGATAGCTATTTAGTTGAGTTAGAAGTATTCTAACCTTCTTTGCTAAATTTGCAAACTAATTGACACAGGTCTCTTACGGAAGGGGATTAAAACATCTTTGAGGAAACAGACCTTTGAATCTAAATGTGTTGATATTTCCTCAAGCTGCTAAAAGTTCTGAGACCTGGTAAACTGATAAGCGAAAGTATACTGCTAAATTAATCATGCTTTATTCTAGATTGTAATAGAAAGTATATATAGAAGTTACACCTCTGGTGACATCTTGGTTTGGGACCTTGGAGACTAGCTCAGTCAGTGAGTGGTAAGAGGACATGCCTAGTGTACCCCAGTCCTCAGTGATGTCAGTGCTCAGCACCAAAAAACCTTCTAGGTCTTGATAAAGTGAATTGGACACTGATATGTGAAGGTAAACATTTTCTAGGAGAAAGCTTGAGAAGCATAGGTTATATTTTAAATCATGGCTTGGTATTACATATCTATGCTAAAGAATCAGCCAGGTGCTGGTGGCTTACACGTATAACCCTAATTACTCAGGAGGCTGAGATGTGAGGATTGTAGTTCAAAGCCAGTCCAGGTAGGAAAGTCTGTGAGCCTCTTACATCCAGTTATCCACTAAAAAACCTGAAGTGTGGAGTATGGCTGGAAGTGGTAGATAGCTAACTGTGGGCAGAAAAGCTCAGGGACAGATTCCAGGTTCTTGAGTTTAAGCAAAAAAAAATATATATATATATATATATATATATATTTATATAGGAGTCGTGACTTTACATACATATTTTAATTTTGTTCTAAAAATTTATTACGCTAGTACATTGAATATTTTTCTTTTGAAAATTCTGACAACTCTTTAAGATTAACTCTTAATTAGGTGGATATTTGACAAATGGAGCAAAAATTTTTGCTTTCCAGTTAAACAATTGTGTTTTATATGAAGTCTATATGTAATAAGTAATATTATCAGTAACTTTGTCAAGAAAGACAATTTTCCTCACTTTGTGATAAACAAGTGTTTACAAGGTTTTAGAGGATTTATTTCAATAGAATGATTGTAGAAAAAAATGTGGTTGGTTCGTTCAGCTTGATTTATTTCAATATAGAGGTCAAATTAAAGTCTTCATTGTTTCAGATTATAGCCAAAAATGTTTTCTTATGGTCTATACTGTTAAATAACATTGTTTCTTGAAATTGCTTTTTAATAGAATGATGCCAATGGGTGGAATGATGCCACCTGGACCTGGAATCCCTCCTCTGATGCCTGGAATGCCACCAGGTATGATTTTTTTTTTTAAAACCGGTTCCTTTGGGAGGGTGTGGTGTTGGTTTGAACTCAGTCTGGGAGAGCATATCCCTTAGCCTTTTTACTGAAGGCTGGGCTGGGCCTTACTAGTTGAGCCACAGCTCCGTTTCCAGCTTTTTGTTCATTAATTGGAGAAAAGTCTTATGGACTGTTTACACAGCCCCCTGGGTAGTTAGCATTATAGGCAAGAGCCACCAGTGCCTAGCTTTTTGTTTGAATGGAGAAGGGTTGCTGGGATTAGAATCCTCAGAGCCTTGTACCTGCTAAGCAAGCAGTTTGCCTCTTAAGTTTCTAATGTCTGTAAGCTTTAATACTTGTTTTATCCATCTTAAGGGTTTAGTGGTATTTTTCACATAAAATTCTAAAGTACTATAAAGGAAAACATTTGAGGTATAGTTGTGGTCAGGAGCAAGTGTCTTAAGTTCCTGGAGTACAGAGTTATTCAGCAGTAAATTAGTCATGATTGGAAAGAGAGGGAGAAGGGGAGGGCCGGGGCCAGAAGTGTTGATCGGTCCTGGAACTTGAATGCAGGGCCTGGATGTTATCCCTCTTCCAGAAGACAAGCCACTTGAGTTGTAGTTTTACTTTTGTTTTTTTTGTTTTTTTTGTTTTTTTTTTTTTTTGCCAGTCCTGGGCTTGTGCTCAGGGCCTGAGCCCTGTCCTTGGACTTTCTCAAGGCTAGAGCTCTACCACTTGAGCCTCAGCACCACTTCTGGCTTTTTTTTTTTTTCTATGTATGTGGTACTGAGGAATCGAACCCGGGTCTTCATGCATGCTAGGCAAGCACTTTAACCACTAGGCCAAACTCCCGGCCCTACTTTTGGTTTTGTAGTGGTAGTTGGAAGTACGAGTCTTCATCAACTTTTCTGCACAGGCTTGCTTTTGAACCGTGATCTTCAGATTTCACGGAGTCCCTGGCTAAATGTTGCATTGACTGAGTTTCTATTGCAGGTATGCCTCCCCCTGTTCCTCGTCCTGGAATTCCTCCAATGACTCAAGCACAGGCTGTTTCAGCACCAGGTATTCTAAATAGACCACCTGCACCAACAGCAGCAGTACCTGCTCCACAGCCTCCAGTTACTAAGCCTCTTTTCCCCAGTGCTGGACAGGTAAGGTGAAATCCCTAAACAGGACTGCACTTAAACATAGGTAAAATATGTGTAAAGAAACTTTTGGAGTTACTACAGGATAGATAAGTAGCCTATCCTTTCTCATTTTTGCCTATCTTAATTCTCTAGTTGTGAAGTATGAAAATACTTGATGTATATATATTTATATTCCTGGTTGTAAGCTAGAAATGAATGATCAATTCCTGCTGATTTAAGTATATAGTGCTTAGATGTCTTTGTTTCCTTTTTGAACTGTAAGTGGAATGAGGCCAAAGCCAAAGGTGAAAGACTTTTTAAAGATTTAGCAAAAGAAAATGAAGAAAACCAGTTCTTGGGAGTCTTCTCCAATTTAGAATAGTGCTGTATTGGAGGGGTATCATGTAATGGTTTTTAATTTAGTCAAACTTCATTCCTTAGTAGTCTTGTCTTTTAAGATCTTTCTAAAATACACTGAAAGATGTTACTGTTACATGTAGTGTGCACACAATGACCGACACCTTTGTATTTTTTTATTACATTTAGAATTAATAGATGTACTTAAAGATAATTAGGGTTTACTTTGTTAGATATCAAATGCTACTTTTAAAGTTTTCCTGCTTGTGGGTGCTTAATTAAAATTATTAGTTTTATCCTGTACACTGCTGACTCAGGCCTGTAATCGTAGCTGTTCAGGAGGCTTGAAATCTGAGGATCATAATCAAGTCAGCCTGTGTAGGAAAGTCTGTAAGACTCATCTCAAATTAATCACCAAAAAGCCAGAAGTGGAACTGTGTCTCAATCGTAGCTCACTAGCCTTGAGCACAAAAGCCCAGATAGAGACGTAGGCCCTGAGTTCAAGGCCACAGGAGTACACATATTAAAATATATTATTGTTAAGCATATTCACTTAATGGTTTTGTGATTGGGTGGAAAATTTGGTTTGAAATGTTAAATTTGGCATTTATTGAAGAGTCATTGATAATAGAATTGAAATAGCACTTGCGTGTCATCAATTTAAGGTACTCGTAATACCATAGTGTAAAAAACCATACTAGTTTTAAAAAAGAAATGGTGGTTAAGTAGGTTTATTAGTACCAAATTTTAAAAATAAAGGTCTGGAGGCTCACATTTTCACTGTTATAAATGTATTCGTGGCCTGCCTCTAAATAAAGTACATTTGATTGCATTAAACTTTGCACTTATAAAAAATGCAATCTATACTGAAAGTCTGCCACGTGGCTTATTTTTTACCCATTTGTTTGGAGACTTTTCATTGTTTCCTTTCTTTTATGCTACAGATGGGGACACCTGTCACAAGCTCAAGTACAGCTTCATCCAATTCAGAAAGTCTGTCTGCATCTTCTAAAGCTCTGTTTCCTAGCACAGCACAAGTACGCAGGAAGTTGCAGTTTAAAATTGTTAAAATGGCTTTTTAACTTAACCCTTTGGACCCTACTTTAAAACTAAATCTTTATTATTAAAATATGTATTATTTAGTATTTTTAAAGTAAAATTATGTTAATCAACAGTCAAGTGATATTTGAACTTAAACTAACAACCAAAAACAAAAGCCAAAAGTGTACCCCATACTCGGTTCTAAAGGGTTAAAGCATGTGAGCAGTAAATGCGTTATGGTGGCCAGTGATTAGGTTGATGCATGGTTAAGTTAGTTTTGGTTTATGCAGCTCAGTGCATCACATCCTGTGTAAGGAAATTTTAGTGCCCACATTTTCTAAAGTTGACCTACTTGGTGCTTCAGATGTTTGTATAATGAGAAGTACAACTCATTTGCTTTGAGAACTTAGTTTAACTGGTAATGCAACTTACATTGCAAGTATGAGACTGCTGGTAACTTCTTAACTAAGAGCGCAGTAAGACCAGCTCCAGCACTCCCATTTGTCCTTGCTGCTCAGGATTCTGCTCAGAAGTTGGAGGCTGTAAGTGTGGCTCAAGTTGTAAAGTACCAGAAGTACAGCAGAAAAGCGAACATAAGGCTCTTAAGTTCAAAGACTGGTACTGGCACATATCAAAGAGAGCCTACTAAATGAGTTTCATAGTTAGATCATCTATGTCTTAATTGCTGTCAATTATTTTTTGTGCTGTACTTGGTAGAATTTATTCAAATCTATAGTTTCTGAATAGTTTAAAAGATTGCTTTAAATAATAGTATACAAATAGAAAAAAAGACATCACAGTAGGTTCTTCTGTAATTTTGGAACAGAGAATGTTAAACTTTTAGTGAGGAGGAGTTAGGGGACATTTAAGACATTGCATATGTACTGTTTTATTCCCTCTGTTATAATGTAACTTTATCCCAGGATATTTTGCTAGAGAATGTATATATGTTAACTTCATTTTCATTTGATTTAAAGTTTAGTCCTTTGGTTCATTTTTCTGGTTTTTAAAATAAGCTACTGATAGTTACAGTCAGCTTTGAGTTTTGAAATTTCATTGATGTAGGATTGTATTTTTCAGGCTCAAGCAGCTGTCCAAGGACCTGTTGGTACTGATTTCAAGCCCCTAAATAATACTCCTGCAACTACTACAGAACCCCCAAAGCCTACATTCCCTGCTTATACACAGTCTACCGCTTCAACCACTAGTACAACAAATAGTACTGCAGCAAAACCAGCAGCTTCAATAACAAGTAAGCCTGCTACACTTACAACAACCAGTGCAACCAGTAAGTTGATCCATCCAGATGAGGATATATCACTGGTAAGTTGTTTCTGATTGTTTACTAGTAGCATTGTTTAAAAAACAAACACAAAACAACTACTATAGCACTCTATTTGGAAGTTAAGTGTATTTGAATGGTCTTAAAAATCTCATTTAGTGCTTCCAAAGCATTTCCTACTGTTTTTATGTTTCCCATATATTTGGGAAACCATCTCTGGGTTTTTGTTTTTTTGTTGTTTTTGGGGGTTGGTTTTTTGTTTTTTTTTTTTTTTTTTGCCAGTCCTGAGCTTGTGCTCAGGGCCTGAGCCCTGTCCTTGGACTTTCTCAAGGCTAGAGCTCTACCACTTGAGCCTCAGCACCACTTCTGGCTTTTTTCTCTGTATGTGGTACCGAGGAATCGAACCCGGGTCTTCGTGCATGCTAGGCAAGCACTTTAACCACGAGGCCAAACTCCCGGCCCCATCTCTAGGTTTTTGTTGGTTGAGGTTGGTTGTCAGGATTTTTTTTCTCTTGGATTCCCTGAGATGTTCCTGATCTCAACCTCCAGAGTAGCTAGAATTACAGGTATAAGCTATTGTGCTTTAGCAACTTTTCTAAGTTGGATTCTTAACTGTTATAAAGTGATTTAGATGTAAGTTTCCTTGCATTGATTGAAGACATAGTTAAGTGCAAGACAGAGCCTGAGGAATTCTGTTGGTCACATAAAGGAATTTATTTTGCTAGAGTGAATAAGTTTTAGTTTGAGACAGGTGTCTTTGGGCATATAGAGAGCAGAGTGATCTCAAAATAGAATCCTCCCTCAGCCTCTCTGCAGTTCTTACATTGCAGGTTTGTGCCTACATACTCAAGCTAAGATTTTCTTATTGAAACAGTTTACAGCACCTAGTTGCTAGTTACGTTTCAAATTAAAAAAACAGGTGAGATTTTTTTTAAGGCATGGAGATACTATATATTCCAATTGGTTTGTGGAAGTAATGGTTAGCGAGAGTAAGCATTAAAAAAGTTACTCTTATTAGATTTTAGATGTTTGCTTTTATATTGAGCATCTGTAATCGTATATTTTGTGTTTATTTCTATTCTCAGGAAGAAAGAAGGGCACAGTTACCTAAATATCAACGTAATCTTCCTCGGCCAGGACAGGCCCCAATTGGTAACCCACCGGTTGGACCAATTGGGGGTATGATGCCACCACAGCCAGGCATCCCACAACAACAAGGAATGAGACCACCAATGCCACCTCATGGTATTATTCCTCTTTTTTTTTTTTTTTGGTCGTGTTACCTTTTTGTATGTAGTGAATTTTCTTATTGTGAAAATATATTGTGCCTAAAATTACAATTCATAGACCCACTTAATCTTTATCCCCCTCTTTTTTTTCTGTGTGTGTGTCCTTTTCAATGTTACAGGTCAGTATGGTGGTCATCATCAAGGCATGCCAGGTTACCTTCCTGGAGCTATGCCACCTTATGGGCAGGGACCACCCATGGTACCTCCTTATCAAGGTGGGCCTCCTCGACCTCCAATGGGAATGAGACCTCCTGTAATGTCGCAAGGTGGCCGTTACTGATCTTACTTCATCCAGTCTAATAGGTTTGGAGATTAAACCTTTTCTCAACTTGTGCTGTTTATATAGCCAAGCTTCCGTCAATAAGGCTTCATTGTGACTTTAACAAACATTATCTTCCCACATACCAGGAACTATTGGACATTTATTTTACATGGGAAAAATTATTTGGAATAATAAAGCAGGAACTTTTCCTGAAGTTGCAATTTATACTGTATGGCTTCTTTTTCATGTTTCATCTAGGTTTTTAGAAGTGAAGTATAGTAAATTTGGTTCGTTAAATTGTGAAGGCGCTGGAACATACCACCTTAATAAAGGCAAGTTCTGTAAGCTTACATTGCTATTTGTAAAGTTATGCCTTCACAGCATTTCAGATGCTGTTGGACTTCCATGTCCCCAACTTAGCTTGGTGAGGGCTGTAACTGTTTTCAAGTACCTGTACATTGGAAGTCTGAATGTGTACCTATTTAATGTATTTAGAGTTCCTCATGTGTGCAGGGTATAAGAAATCTGACCCACCATGGTCATGTGACTTTTCTGTACTGTTAAACTTCATTATAATAAAATGAGAGAAAAATTTATGCCTTTTTATTCATAACCCAGCTGTGGACCCCTGCCTGAAAGGTTTGTACAGATGCATGCTATAATAGATGTCCACATAATAAAATTCATAGTTACCAATGCAGTTTTTGATATATTGTTGGAGTCTCTTGAGTTGTAGATTGTTAGCTGCATGTTAATGCTTCAGTTAACCACAGCAACCAAAAAAACTTAAAAGATATCTATGAATCATTATGTATTGGGTCTGAAACCTATACTTTGGTGTCATCAAGTGTGACAGGAATTTATTTTAAATGTAAACCTTAATTCTTCCTGCTGAGATCTTTAGATCCTAGTGCCAGACCTACTCATTTCCTTCTATTTTTTTACAAATGTGTATTGCATGGACCTCAGAAGCTTTACAGGTGCAAACTTCTAGAAGCTTAGGTGCATGTAGTAATAGCTTTTTTTTTTTTTTTTTTGCCAGTCCTTGGGTATGAGCTGTCAGGGCCTGGGCACTGTCCTTGGGCTTCTTTTATTCAAGGCTTACCCCTCTGTCCATGAGTCACAGCACCATTTCTGGCTCTTTCTGGTCATGTGATACTGAGGAATGAGCCCAAGGTTTCATGCATGTTAGGCAAGTACTCTACCACTAAGTCACATTCCCAGCCCCAGTAATAGCTTTTTGTGCTGTTAATAGGTTGGTATATATTTTAAATATTTTAGGATGGCTTGATGCTTAACATGCATATTGGTACTTTTTTATGATAATCCTGGCATTATTTACTTGATTATGTAGGCTCCTCTACCTGAAGTCAACGTAGGTTTTTTTGTTGTTGTTGCTGTTGTTGTTTTGGTTATTTTATTATTTTTTGGCTAGTCCTGGGACTTGATGAACTCAGGGCCTGTCCTTGGACACTTTGCTCAAGGCTGTCGCTCTGCCACTTGAGCAACAGTACCATTTCTGGTACCATGTGGTACCAAGGAATCAGTCTGAGGCTTCATGCATGCTAAGCAAACATTTCCACTAGACTGTGCTCCTGGCCCCAAATCTTAAGCTTTTTATCTTTAGAAATTGGAACATTACTCTATGTGTTTTTTAAGTCCCTTAAAATAGGTCTGATTTTGTTTTTTGTTTTTGCCAGTCTGGGGCTTGAACTCTGGGCCTGAGCACTGTCCTTGGATTTTCTCAAGGCTAGTGCTCTATTGAGACACAGCACCACTTCCAGCATTTTTTCTATGTATGTGATACTGAGGAATCAAACCTAGGACTTCATGCATGCTAGACAAGCACTTTACCCCCAGGCCAAACTCCTGACTCCCTGTGAGACTTATCTCCAATAAACTACCAAAAAAGACAGGAGTAGAGCTGAGGCTCAACTGGTAGACTGCTAAAGCTCAGACATGGTCCAATCCCTGAGTTCATGTGTCAGGACGGGGGGGGGGGGGGGGATTAAATTTCAAGCCTGTATCAAATGGTCTGTGCCAAGTAATTAGCAGTAAAATTAACTCCAGATTTACTAAACATAAAGTTAACATTTCTAATTAGGTGGTTAACTTACATGAAGGTATATAAAGGCAAATAGGCTTTAACTTTTCCTCCTAAATATGGAGGGAAATATATTATAGAATGGCTAAGAGTCATGCATTTATATGAAACAAAAATATCTTAAATGTAAATGCTATTTCCAATGTTATTTTGTTTAATTTTTACTGCTGCTCTGCTTGTTTTTTGTGGTTTTGTTTGTTTGGTTTTGTTTTTTGCCAGTCCTGGGGCTTGAACTTAGTGCCTGAGCCCTATCCTTGGGCTTTCTCAAGGCTAGTGCTCTACCACGTGAGCCACAGCACAGCTTCTGGCTTTTTTCTCTATGTATGTGGTACTGAGGAATCGATCTGGGTCTCTGTGCATGCTAGACAAGCACTCTACCACTAGGCCAAAGTCCCGGCCCTGCTGTATTTCTTTTGAGGAGCAAAAATCCATTATTATTACTTTTTACCAGTACTGTGATCCCAATACTACTGTTTCTGCTGAAGGCTTACCTAGATCTGATAGTTTGGGAGTATGTATCTACTTACTAGATTAGGCAGCATATATTTTTATATTGCCCATGTATTGTCCATGTAAAAGTGGCCTGACCAAATTGAGAGTGATTAAATAGGAAATGGTCTCCCAAAGGTCTCAGTGTCTTTTACGTAAAGGCCTACCAACAACCAGTAAAGGTTTTGTATAGACCTGTTTCAAAAATTATGTAAAGCTTTATTTGCATTTTATGTAGACCGCTAGTATTTTGCAAAACTTGGTAGCAAGATTTTTTTCTTTTTTTTGCTCTTTGAAGTCTGAAAGAGAATTTGAAAAATATGTGATAGTGACCCATGGCAATGGCTCATGCTTCTAATCCTGAGATCTGAGAATCATGGTTCGAGGCCAAGCTCGGGAACTAAAAACTGGGAGACTCTTATCTACAATTAACCACTAGATAACTGGAAGTGGCGCTGTGGCTCAAAGGGTAAGGATGTAGCCTTCAGCTGAAGAGCTCAGAGTCCAAGCCCCACGACCAACTAAACTAAAAAAGAAAAGAAAAGGAAAAGCAAAAAAGAAAAGTGATAATTACATGCATGGCACTTAAACTTATTATTGCCTTTTGTTTTGTGGCTATATTGCTCAGAGGTAGGGTGCCCATTTTGGTGTATTGAAAACAGTTTTTGCATGCATCCAAGCAATGTGTTAAGCTTCTAGATAATATTTTTTACCTAACTGCTTCTGAGGTCCATAGTGTGGATAAATCAAGAGAAGAAAATATGTAAAATGACTTGACTAATGCCACTTCAAGTTAGTCCTTACAGACTGCTTTTGGGATCTGACATTTTGAGGTAGGCGCTGTGGTTGCCAACATTAATAAAGTTGTAACATTAATAGGGCTAGCAATTTGAGCTCTTCCTCAGTTCCTCATATATAATCATAACATACTTTGTCTGGCACTAGTTTCTATTGTCTAAACTACTGATGGTAACAATAGCAGATGAAAGTCAACTGTTGAGTCATACTACTAGATTTATTTTGATTAATAGTGTTTTAGTAATCTCACACATTTGCCAGTTGATGTGATAAGAATACATACTCCATTTATCAAGTTACATAATTGAACTTCAGCTCAGTTTAATGAAACTTACAGGGTGGGAATCCCTAACAAAAACAAATTCAGGCACAGAATACAATTGTAATGATAGCTGCGTTTTTTCTTTTGCTTGCTTGATCGTTGGGATTTAAAAATAATGCATGTCTTTTTATTTAATTGGGTAATGTTTTTCTAAAATTAAAATTTTCTTCTTCCTATAGCCCTGCCATAGGACAGGCTGAGGCTGAGTCTCAGTGTTGCCCTGCTCAGTCTGAGGCAAGTGGGATTTATTTTATTCCTTATAGGGGCTTTCACAGCTTTATAGCTGTTGGATATTTATGTCCCCAAACTTGCAGCAAGTTTGGTGAAGGCCCCTAAATTTAATTAAACTTAGGATTTTTATATTCTTTTGGCAGAGAAGGCTCTATATTAATATTCACGTTTGACTGTGGTGTTTTAACTACTAAATATTTAACAGCCTCAGTAAAGTTTGTATCGATACATTGATCCTTAGTAAATTGACAATTTGATATTCTTTTGGAGGCATTGAATGCTTGAAATTTCTCAGTTTTAGGAAACTCATACTGATTTTCTCAGACTTAGATTTAACCTCAAGACAAGTTTAATTGTAAATGCCACAGGATACCAAAATCCATATTTTTAATCCCAAACTTACACAATTGCACATCAAGGTTGTAAAGTCATCTAGAAATGCTTGCAATTTTTATATTTTTAAGTCTCACCACACTAGAGCAAATGTTAATGTAGAGCCCTGTGAAGAGTGAGAAGGTGGATTTGTCTGCGTGTTTGTGTAACATGTTCAAGTGTAGATCACAGGTGTGATGTGTAAGGTTTGACCTACCTGTGAGCATGATTAGACCACTACTTTTCAGCTGAAGATTTGATGTCAAACTGAATCTTGACTATTGAAGTTTATTTTCAGCCTGAAATGAATGATGCTTTATGCCACACAAATAATATTCATGCTTGGTTCAAATTAAAGTTTGCTTTTGTTTTTGGTGAGAATACTGTATGTATGTGTGTCTGTAGTAAGGAATAAAGAGGTAGTTGGAAAAGTGGTGAAAACACAAATCTGGATCATGTTTTCTCCTTGTGTTTGAGGCACCACCCTATCAGATAGCATTTTCTTCTGAACAGTAACATACAGGATTTAACAGACCTGGGGTAACTGTTACTTCATGGTTTTCATTTAAGCATTTTGGTTTTTTTTGCTTTCATGGAAAAATATTTCAGTGGAATATTTTATAACTTGAATTTACACATTAAATTTTTTTTGAGGTCTTTTGTCTTATACCCACTATTCTCTATACATGTGAAATCTCTTGGAAGTTGCTTGACCTAATTCTCATATTATAATCGAAACAGGTTTTTAGTGAGTAGTGGAGATGGAGAGAATATTTACTCAAGGTAACACAATTTAAAGATGGTTATAGTTACTTTATGATATTTTTGTAATTCTGTGGTTCAAACAAATAAGGTTTGAAAATTATGTAAAGTTTCCACATGTCTATAATCTGCACTCCAAAAAAAGTGATAAATGAAAGGAAATATTGAAGTCAGTTGAAAGATAAGTTTTGGGTAAACTGATGTAATTGAGTACATAAAACAAAGTTGTATATGTTAGAAGATAAATGTTAAACCTGTACCCACATTTTTTTAATGATCCAGGTGTGCTTTTTTTCAAAGGTGCTTAGCAAATCACACGTGGCTCAAACCCGTAATCCTAGCTACTCAGGAGGCTGAGATCTGAGGATTGAGCTTTAAAAAACCAATTTGGATAGGAAAATAGTGGCTGAGTGGTAAAGTACTAGCCTTGAGTGGGAAGGCTAAGAGACAGTAAGGCTTTAAAATAGGTGACAGGAGGAGGGGATAAAACAGATGTGGGTAAGCTGAGTGGCTTATACCTGTAATCCTAATTACTCAGGAGGCTGAGATCTGACGATTGTGGTTCATAGCCAGCCATGGTAGGAAAGTCAAGATTATGTTATCTCCAGTTAACCACCAGAAAGCCAGATGTGAAGTTGTAGCTCAGTTACTCATTGCAAACTCCAGGGTCAACACCAAGCACAAAACAAAACACAGGTAATACTGAGTATTCTTTGGAAAAAAAATTTGCCAACTGAAACTTCTATTATAATAACTTTATTTATGAATGAATCCTCCAAAAGAAAGATTAGCTTTAAAATTTTTTTCATCATTATTTTTGTCATATTAATGGATATTACAATCTTCAGTTTTCAGAGTAATGAGTTAACTGACATTTCTTAGGTAAATAAATGCTATCATATAGCCAGTTGTGAAATTAAAATCTTGAAGTTGAGTTTTCAAGTTCTTACACATACCCAATTGATTCCTGGTATATAAATCATGGGAAGTAATTTGAAGTATAAATATTCCTTAACCCATCCTTCTGTTAAAATGTTCTTCCTTGATAGCTTCAGGTAACATTCTTAGAGAGTTTTTTTGTAAGGTTCAGTGTAATTGGCTTATAATAAGCTCTGTGTACTTCTCTGCGTTCTATACATTACTGCCCATATTTGGTCTTAAAATGAATATCTGTCAACTCTGAACTACAGTTGATTGAGATTAGTTTGAAACTTGAGGCATTTTGCATTACATATGTTCAATTCTATTTTCATAAAGAAGTAATGAGGTAGGATTTTACAGCCTAGAAAATCTTCACTGAAGCTAATTTGAATTACTTCTTTGTGAAACATTGAACACTAGTAGACCAAGACTAACTTCTTAGATAGAAACTATTATGGTTAGGGTCTTTAGGTACATATGAAATCGAGTTTGTATTTTGATTTTGGTGAAATTAACAAGAGGAGAAACATGTGAGTATGCTTCTATCTAAATGATGGACTCCTTGGACTCCACCCATTGTTTTAAAAGTTACAATGGTGTGAAAAGGCACAGTTTCAGTAATGTACAGTGTGTTTGGTCCAGAGTTCTCATCTGAACCTCAGTGTGGTTGAAGTTCATTGACAATTCTTTTGGTTCTCTCCTTTTTAGCTAGTACTATTAAAGAACCTGTGAGTCCTCAAATTTTGTTAAATTAGAGGAGTTAGCAATGAAATTGATGCATAATTTGATGAAACTGGAGGTATAGCTATGTTACAGTAGAGCTCATACTTCACAAGACCCTGGATTCAAGATGCTTCTTACCACCCCTAAAAGAAAAATAAACGAAGAATCGAATGTTTCCCAGATAAAACAAACCAATAGTGATTACCAGGGAGACAGTCTTGTGTTAGTGAACTCAAAATGTGCCAGGCACTGTTGCTCATTCCTATAATTCCCGCTACTTAGGAGACTGACATCTAAGGATTGTGGTTTAAAACCATCCTAGGCAGGAAGTTTATTATTTTTTAAGCCAACTCCTTGTTAGCTTGTGAAAGTTCATTACAAAGGAATAGAATTTAGTTTTTGGCGCTTTTTTGGAAAATTTGTAATTGTTTCATGAAAATGGTCTCTTTAGAAATAAGTTTCTGTTTAATTTTTAAGAAGTTATATATCTAAGCCTCCCTGTTAGGCATCCAAATTTTCCAACAGAATTCTTTTTGACATATATTAAATTTGAGGTGTGTCTTAACAGATACTCTTACCACTCAAGTTTAATAGCCAACATAAGGTAACTTTTGTTAAACTTAGGGACATAATTTAAATGTATTACTCTCAGGCTCTGAGGAAATTAATGCACATTGACTTTTTTAAGTGGATGGAACTCCTCAGTTTAATACAATTTGTGTTTTTGTTAACTAGCAGCAGAATTTCAGCATTTGCTACTTACTGGTAGAGAAGAAAAATCCCACAGCCCTGCCAGTACAGGTTAGTTTAATCTGTAAGTACTTGATGTTCCTTTTTTTTCCCCAAAAAAACATACTCATATAACCCACACAAAGAAGAAGGATGTGTAGTTATTTAAGTGTGAGTGTAACTAAGAGACCCGTTGGACATTTTCAAACAATATTTGGGTCAGTGTAGATCTAGGCTCACTAATGTCAGTTGTAATAAAGGTGTGATACTGCTCCTTTACCTGGTTGTGATCAAACATGATAGTGTATATAAAACGTGAAGTATTTGATTCTGCCATTTTGGTGTATAAAAGTCTGTGTTTTCCTTAAGGCACACAATTGTAGTTCTTGAAGTTTATACTTCATGTACCTACAGTATAAATTATCCTAAGTAAAAGAAAATTTCTTGGTAATGAAAAGTTATATACGGTCATAAGCTAGAATAACTTTTGCTATTTTTTTAACATAAGACATGAAGAAAGCAATCTTTTATCTTTTCAATACTGAAAGCAGTGTGGTAGCTGATTCTGCCCATCAGGAAATCTAGTCAGAACTACTAGATGGGGTGGCCCACGCCTATAATCCAGTAAGAGCCTATTAAGAAAAAAAAAAAGCCAGGTGCCAGTGGCTTGTGCCTGTCCTAGCTACTGAGGAGGCAATAAGAGTGTTGCAGTTTGGGCAGGAGGGCCCAGGAGATTCTTTTATCTCCAATTAAGCTGGTAGAACACTAGCATTGAGTAAAAAAGGCTTAGGATAGCACCCAGGCCCAGGACCCAGCACAAAAAAAGGGAGACCTAGCCAGTTTTCTAATTGTACATTTAATGGGCAATGAGGATGTTACAAATGTGTCAACACTTGTATTATTTTTTCATTTTATCAGTTTAGTTCATTGTTCAGACCATTTTTGAAAAACATTTTATAATTTTCAGTACTGTGCTTTTTTGGTTGATGTTAACAGGAAGCAGAATGAAATTTAATTTGAACAATCCTGAACCATTCTAATTTGTAGCATTGACACTGGAATGTGCTTACCTTAAGTTCAGTGAATGAACCATCATGAATGTAGATCATCTTTTATTTTTAGTCTGGAAGTCGTGTGTTCTGTTAAAATTTCAGATCCTGGATTATCAACTGATAATAAAGATACATGTGAAATACGACTTATTAAAATTTGAAATTGCCTTAGGGCTTAAGTTTTATTGCTTCTGCAATTTAATATGTAAAAGAAATGTAGATAACAGTGTTTTCCTTAAAATAATCTCTAAAAGCTGCATTTCTGGTGAGTACAATTTTTATATTTTACGTCACAGCTTTGCTTAAAAAAAAAATTGAAAGGGTACGCCAATCAAAAGAAGTGAACAGTCTGAATTTCTTCATTGCTTCATGTTACACTTTCAGAACATTATGATGGTTACCACCAGACATTTCTATGCTACTGAAATAAGAACAGGAATCATTACTTTTGATGAAATGGAGATGTTTTACTGAAAAGAAATCATTTTTATAAAGTAAAAATTTTGGCCAGGTGTCAGGAATCATGTCTATAATCCTAGCTGTTCAGGAGGCTGAGATCTGAGGTTGGAAGCTTGCTTTGGTAGGACAGTCCATGATACACTTACCTCCAATTAACCACTGAAAAGTCTGAGTGGAGCTGGGTGTAAGATGCTTTTGGTTCCTACATTGCATAGGTATAAAATTGACATGTGTGGGCTGGAGTGTGGCCTAGTGGTGTAGAATGCTTGCTTATCATATGCACAAAGCCCTGGGTTCATTTCCCTGGTACCATAAGCAGAAAAGGCCAGAAGTGGTGCAGTGGCCCAAGTGGTAGAGCTCTGGCCTTGAGAAAGCCTAAGGATAGTGCCCAGGCCCGGAGTTCAAGCCCCAGGACGGTCAAAACCAAATGAAATTAACATGCAGCTCCTTTTACATTGCTTGAATCCTACATGAAACTAATATGTTAGAAATACTGATTTCTGCCCATTACCAGTGGATCACACCTGTAATCCCAGCTATTGAGGAGGTTGAGATCTGAGGATCACAGTTCAAAGGCAGCCTGTTTTTTACCCATATCCCAGATGATGCATATTAAGGGTTTTCTTACATTATTTCTATTGAGATTTGAAGTGAAGTAAATTTTTAAGGAACCTGTGTCCTTTCCTAGCAGGGCTAAGCAGAAAGTGAAAATTGGTAAGTATGTACTTTTAAATGCATGTAGTAGTGATGAGTAGATAGCCAAATTTACAATTTTAAGGTACTGTTTAGAAGTACATAAATTTGATATGTGTTAATATTGTTATGTGTGCATAATGATTAAACTGCAATGTACTTTACACATTTCTCGTCTTTTTGTATGATTTAAGTGCTAATTTTGTGTATGTATATACATATATATTTTACATTTTTTCAGGGTAGAAATAAATGGCTGTTAAAAGAATTATCATCAAGAAGAATCACATGCTGGGTGTGGTGGCTCACACCTGTAATCCTAGGTACTCAGGAGGCTGAGATCTGAGGATTGTGGTTCAAACCCACCCTGGGCTTTAAAAACCCCAGACTCTTATATAATTAACCACTAGAAAACTGGAAGTGGTGCTGAGGCTCCAGGGGTAGGGCAGTCGCCTTGAGCTGAAAAGTTCAGGGACAGTGTCCAGGCCCAGAGTTCAAGCCCCACGATCAACAAAATAAGTCACTTAAAACAATAGACAACTGTGTGTCTGTGGCTTCTGCCTATAATCTTAGCTATTCAGGAGGCTGAGCTCTCATTGGGGTTCAGAGCCAACCAGGGCAGAAAAGTCCACAACACTTGTATCTCTTAACTACCAAAAAGCTGGAAATGGAGCTGTGGATTGAAAGTAGAGTGTTAGCATTGAATGGAAATGCCTGAGGACAGTGCCCAGGCCCAGAGTTCAAAGCCCTACGACTGACCATAGAGAGGGGGGTGGGAATAAAAGTGCATTTGAAGCTTACTTCATTTTTGAGGTCTGAGAATATTTGCTAGTCCAAGCTACTATTTGAAGAATGGTGCTTTTACAGTGAGTTTCAGTTTATTGTCATAAATTTTTTTTTTTTTGCTTCTGCAGTATTAGGACATAGTAGAATTTGTCATTAAAAAGCCTATCTACAAAAGTCAATAAAATCTTTGAATTACTATTTATAATACTTGTCTGAGTTTTTGTGTCCAGAACAGCGTATATTAAAAGTGGATCATGTTTTTTTTTTGTGTGTGTGTGCCCTGGTAACTAGAAAGCAGTTAATAACAGAAGAAAGTAGGCAGTGTGGATAATTAGGTTGTGTAATAATTACAAATTGAAGTTTGCTAGATCATTGAATCAGTGATTTAGAGCATAAAGTCATCAAGTTACTGGAAGTGATAAGAGCAGGCAGTTACAGGAAAGGTTTTACTTTGAAAATATGAGTATAGGAGTTATGTGCCTACATACATGCCTATTACACCTAGTAGCTCTTACTATACTCTTAGGTATAGCTAGGCTAGAAAGTGGACCTTTGAGTTAAGCTAACCTTTGCAAGAAGTCTTTTTTGGGGGGTTGGGTGACAGAAGGGGGTGGTGTCCAGTCCTAGGTACTGTCCCTGAGCTCTTTTGGTCAACCTTAAGGTTGAGCCATAGTGCCACTTCTCGGTTTTGGTGGTTAATTAGAGGTAAGAGTCTCATAGCTAGAATTACAGGCATGAACAACCATTACCCAGCTAGGATCCTGAGAGCTTTAGGATTGAGGTTTGATCCAGCTCGGGCAGATATATCCTGAATCTTTTATCTCCAGTTAACCAGTAAAAAGCTAAAAATGGAGCTGTGGCTCGAGCAGTATACTATTAGGTATGAGGGGAGAAAGCTGAGAGTACATGCCCCAGTACTAGCCCCAAACAGTGAAATATCAGTAAGAAATTATCCTTGTAGCCTTTGTATGCTTTGTATTCTCCAGTACACAAGAATGTGTATCTAAGCACATGTATAAGCACGGCTAGAAGACCAGCGAAAGCAGGGCTCCATAGGCTTATACCTGTTATAACCCTAGGTACTCGGGAGGCTATGATTTTTAGGGTTGCAGTTTTAACAAGTTTGGGCAGACTTCTCAGTTTAAATCATAGTTGGAGGTGGTACTATGACTTAAGTGGTAGAGCCTTGAACAAAAGGAACTTGGAGTACAGTACCCATGCCCAGAGTTAAAGCCTCAGAACTGGCAAGAAAGTGAAGAGCTTGGGATGTGTCTTAGAAGTGGAGTTGTGGCTCATGCAAGTCTTCAGACCAGCACTAAACTCATTTTGTATAGTAGATGCTTGAGAATGTTTTAATGAGTGAAATGTAATACTATGTCAGGAATTCAAATTATCTCTACATACTGATTTACAACCAGCATGAGCAGCTGGTTTTGATCCCTTAAATCTTGAGTGCCAGTCAAAGAGTATCACTGCACACTGCACACAATCTTGCCATTATTCTGTAGATTTGATAGGACTCAAATCTTAAACCTGATTGCTGTATACAACAGTCTTGTTCATGATAATCCCCATAAATATCCTTAGACGTTCTCTATACTTTAGAAATTTGTTTTCCTTAGTCACTTTACAGATTATGATGCCTCAGTGTTTCTGACAGTTTCTAGCTCAGAAACCCTTGTTGGTGCTGGGAAGTGTGGCACACCATCGTAGTCCTAGGTACTCAGGAGTTTGGGATTGGGGTATGGAACTTCAAAGCCAGCCCAGATGTGAAAGTCCAGTGAGACCTTAATTAACCAAAAAAATAATCTGTGGCTCAAGTGGTAGAGCACTAGCCTTGAATGAAAAACTAAGGTACAGAGTAAGCTATGATTAAAATATATTAGCCTGATGGAGGATAATGAGTTTAAGGCCAAGGTTCTATCTGTATCCATAAGATATTTGTACTTCTTTGGGAAATGGGAGGGTTGTATGGTGTGTGTAGTTCTGGGGTTGGGTGCTGTCCCTGAGTTTTTTACTCAAGGCTTGTGATCTGCCCCTTGAGACACAGCTACACTTCTGGTTTTTGGAGGACTTTGTGGCCCCTGCTGGTTTTGAACCACAATCCTGATTGCAGCCTGCTGATTACCTACGATTGCAGGCTCCTGGTTTGTACAGGGTTAGATCCATATCTAATCTCATGCAACTTTAGCCTTAGTTAATGACATCATCACTCTGCAGAATCCCTCAATTAAAAATCCTGGATTCAGAGTTCTCCAACCTAAGTATTTTTTTCTTTCTTTTCTTTGCTATGAATCCTGGGGCTTGCACTCTGGGAGTAAACTGAGCTTTTTAGCTCTTTGCTATCACTGCAACTTGAAGCACAGCTCCTCTCCCTCTGCCCCGCCCCCACACTTTTTCTTTCTCTCCCTGTCCCTCTTTCCTCCTTCCTCCCTCCCCTTCTCTTTTCTCTCCCTTATCTAATTGGTAGACTGGTTCTGAGTTCCAAACCAACATTACATGTGCATAATCAAAGCTGGGTACTAGAGGATCACATCTAAAATTTTAGATGCTTAGAAGGCTGAGGTCTGCAAAATGTGATTTGAAGCAAACCCAGCTGAAGTTTATTATATCTAATCATGAAAGCTGAAAGTGGAGCTGTAGCTCAAGTGGTTGAGCAGTAGTCTTGGTTAGCCAGGCCCCAAGTTTAAGCCCCAGTATTAGTGCATGTATACATGTGCCTACATGCACACAGAAAAAAATCTTCACAAGAGGAAGGCAACACATAGCTGCAGAACATTAACAATAATTAAGTATATTGGGCCGGGAGTTTGGCCTAGTGGTTAAAGTGCTTGCCTAGCATGCATGAAGACCCAGGTTCGATTCCTCGGTACCACATACATAGAAAAAAAAAGCCGGAAGTGGTGCTGAGGCTCAAGTGGTAGAGCTCAAGCCCAGGACTGGCAAAATAATAATAATGATAATTAGTATATCCTTTTCAGGCCACCACTATTAAATGTACTGGAGGTTTGAGTCAAGTGGTGGGATCTGTCAAGAGCCAGTCTTGGGCTCAAGCTTTGGGCTTGTGTGCTGTCCCTGAGCTGCTTTTTGTTCAAGGCTAACACTACCACTTGAACCATAGCACACACAAATTTAGAAAGAAAAGTCTACTAATCCTCACAGAGCTAATGAATAAAGAAATCATTCAAAGGATGGAAACAAAGTACAGAGACAATAAAAGGAAAAACAAGCAATTAGTCACAAATAGTGATTTATCTCTTTAAGAGAACAATTTATTGGATTTTAAAACATAATGTATGCTGTCTAAAAAGAAACATAAGTAAAGCCAAAATTTATATATTAGCCATTCCTGGAGCTTGTCCCTGAACCTCTGTGCTCAAGGCTAGCACTCTACCATGTGAGCCACAGTACCACTTCCAGCATTTTCTGTTTATGTGGTACTGAGGATAAAACCCAAGGCTTCATGCATGCTAGGCAAGCACTCTATCTCCAATCACATGCCCAGCTGTAAAATGCAAATTAACTCCACCAGCTATGGTGGAGTATATCTATAAACTTGGCAATTGGGAAGCTGGAACAGTTGGATTTTTAGTTCAAGAACAGTGCAGCTAACAAGTTAAAGGACAGTCAAGTTACAGAGTGAGAACCTGTCTGAAAAAAACAACTTGGAGGTCTGGTGGGGTGGCTCACACCTGTAATCCTAGCTCCTCAGGAGGCTGATCTGAGGATCACAGTTTAAAGCCAGATGGAGCACTACAGACCTTGAGACTTATCTCCATTAAACTACTAGAAAATGAGAAATGGGGCTGTGGCTCAAGGGGTAGGGCAGTAGCCTTGAGCTGAAGAGCTCAAGGACAATGTCCAGGCCCAGAGTTCAAACCCCATCACACACACACACACACACACACACACACACACACACACACACACACACACACACACACAACTTGGGTAATATTAAAAGGAAGTTTGTGGAGCAATATCATTGGCAGACAAGGCAAAAAGAATTATGATTAAATGGGCATTAGTGGTAAAAGAAGTCTACTAAATACAAAAAATGCATTTTCTAAGCAATTTGACAAGTTTTAAGGAAAAATAGATTTATGGAAGCAAGATACATTGCAGATTTTGATGTACCTTTATCACAATTAGAACAGAAAATTGAAGAAAAATTAGCTTATTAAAATTATTTTGGAGGGGCCGGGAGTTTGGCCTAGTAGTGGTAGAATTACTGCCTAGCATGCACAAAGACCCAGATTTCATTCCTTAGTACCACATATATAGAAAAGCCAGAACTGGTGCTTTGGCTCAAGTGGTAGAGCATTAGCCTTGAGGAAAGCCCAAGGACAGTGCTCACATCCCTGAGTTCAGGCCCCAGGACTGGCAAAAATAGAATCATTTGGAATCAGGAACATGGCTCAGTTGGTAGAGTACTTGTCTGGCAAGTACAAGCCCTTGAATCCACTTTCCAGTACTGGAAAATGAAAATTAAGATTATTGGGCCAGGGGCTGGGAGTTCGGCCTAATGGTAGAATGCTCGCCTAGCATGCACGAAGACCCGGGTTCCATTCCTCGGAACCACATACATAGAAAAAAGCTAGAAGTGCTGCTGAGGCTCATGTGGTAGAGCTCTAGCCTTGAGAAAGTCCAAGGACAGTGCTCAGGCCCTGAGTTCAAGCCCAGGACTGGCAAAAAGAAAAAAAGATTATTGGGCCAGGAAGGTAGCCTAGTGGTAGAGTGTTTGCCTAGCATGCACGAATCCCTGGGTTTGATTTCTTGGCACCATCTGCACAGAAAAAGCCAGAAGTAGTGCTATGGCTCAGGTGATAGAGTGATAACTTTGAGACAGCGCAAGGGTAGTGCTCGAGCTCTGAGTTCAAGCCCTGGACTGGAAAAAAAAATTGGATTATTTTGATATACATTGTCAATTTAATGGAAAATTCTATATTGGCAACATAGCACTTGTTGCTAGGTTACAACCTTAAAAAGAGAATGGACATTGGAGGGGCCGGGAGTTTGGCCTAGTGGTAGAGTGCTTGCCTAGCATGCACGAAGACCTGGGTTCAATTCCTCAGTACCCCACATACATAGCAAAAAGCCAGAAGTGGTGCTGAGGCTCATGTGGTAGAGCTCTAGCCTTGAGAAAAGTCCAAGGACAGTGCTCAGGCCCTGAGCCCAAGCCCAGGACTGGCAAAAAAAAAAAAAGGACATTGGAGGGCCGGGAATATGGCTTAGTGGTAGAGTGCTTGCCTAGCATGCATGAAGCTCTGAGTTTGATTCCTTGGCACCACATATACAGCAAAAGCTGAAAGTAGTGCTGTGGCTCAAATGGTAGAGTGTTATCCTTGAGTGCCCAGGCCCTGAGTTTAAGCTTCAGGACTAGCTTAAAAAAAAAAAAAAAAAGACATTACAAATGAATTTCATGAATATAAAGAAAAACAAGATGCTTACAGATTTTACACACTAGATATGGATTTTAGGAATGTAAGAATTTTAACAATCTATCACTCCTTACCTCATTTCTCCAATGTCAAAATACAAAAATTTTGTCTGAAAGCCTTTATGTCTCTGGTTCCTTCAATTTAATCTGAGTTTTAAATTTTTACCCAGATGTCATCTCAAGGAAAAGTACTCTGGCCATCCCATTTTCTAGAGCACTTATGACCTCTTTTACCATGTAATTTTCTAGCTTATTGTCTGCTTTCTCAACTAGTTTTAAGCTTCCTGAAGGTTGGAGCTTTTGTCTGTTTCTTGCTCTTTTCCCAGAATCTACAGTGCCAACATACCATAAATACTTAATATTTGTTGAGTTAATGAATATATAGGTGGTTACACATAAGAGAATTGGGCATGGCGGTTCATGTCTGTAGTCCTAGCATTCTGAAGGTCTAGAGGTAGGAAGATCATGAAGTCATTTACTATCCTGGGCTTACACAGGAAGTCTGAAATGAACAGGATGCATAGCAAGACCTAGTCTCAAAAAGTAGGCCACACTCTGATGGATCAAGCTTGTGATTCTAGCAGTAGAGGAGGCTGAGATAAAAAGGATCAAGGTTCAAAGCTAGCATGGGCTGGACAGTCCATGAGATTCATCTCCAATTAACCAACAAAAAAGCAGAAAGTTTGGCTGGAAGCATAGCCTAGTGGTAGAGTGCTCACCTAGCATGCACAAAGCCCTGGGTTCAATTGCTCGGAACCACCTACACAGAAAAAGCCAATAGTGCTGTGGCTCAAATGGCAGAGTGCTAGCCTTGAGCAAAAAGTGTCCAAGGACAGTGCACAGGCCCTGAGTTCAAGCCCCAGGATTGGCCAAAAAAAAAAAAAAAGAAAGAAAAAAAAAAAGAAAGTGAGTTGGCTCTCAGTGGCTCACGCCTGTAATCCTAGCTACTCAGGAGGCTTAGATGTGAGGATCTTGGTTCAAAGCTAACCTGGACACAAAAGTCCACGAGAGGTGGTGTGGCTCAGGGAACAGCACCCAGGCCCAAAGTTCGAGCCCAACAACCTGCCAAAAAAACCCCAAAAAAGCCGGAAATGGGCTGGGAATGTGGCTTAGTAGTAGAATGCTTGCTTAGCATTCATGAATGCCTAGGTTCAATTCCTTAGTACCACGTAGAAAAAGATGCAAATACTGGGTGCATTGGCTCACGCCTGTAATCCTAGCTACTCAGGAGGCTGAGATCTGGGGATCACAGTTCAAAGCCAGCCCGGGCACTAAAGAACATGAGACTCTTGTCTACAATTAATGACTAAAAAATGGGAAGTAGTGCTGAGGCTCAAGTGGTAGAGTACTAGCCTTGAACAAAAGAAGTTCAGGGACAGTGCCCAGGCCCCAAGTTCAAGACCCAAGATTGGTGAGGGAAAGAATAAAAAAGCTGGATGAGAAGCTGTGGCTCAAGTGGTAGAGCACTCCTGAGTTAGCAGGCTCAGTGATACTGCCCAGTTCCTGTGTTCAAGCACAGTTTCGGCACCAAAAATAATAGCAGGTAAGATAGCAATGCCAGGTAAATACTAAAGTGAATCAAATTGGGTATATATGGTATGGTAGCAATTCATTTTGTCTCTGTTCCCCAGTTCTGTCTGAACTTCTGGCCTTGTGTTCTTGCTTGAGTTTTTGCTGGTCATTTGCAGATAAGAGTTATATGAACTTTTCTGCATAGCCTAGCTTCAAACTGGGATCATCGAGGTGAACCTCTTGATAAGTAATTAGGGTTACAGAGAGGAGGTCAGCCTCCTGACATGTAATTAGGGTAACAGGTGATTATATGCATGCCAGTCACAGGCGTTAGCCAGTAGTGAGATGCTGTTCTCGGTGCCAATATTATTATGGTAATAATTGATTGTATGACTATAATTCCTAAGGTGCATTATTTCTCTCATATCTGAAAGGTTTGTTTTAAGTGGATTGTCATTTATAGAATAAATTTTGTCCTAGCTCTTGGGAAACCACAGATAAGACAAGGACCTTGATCTCAAATAATACAGGTTACCTTGAGATAATATGACCAGTAGTATAATTTTTGGGGGGGAAAAAAGGTAGGGTTTGATCCAGCTAGTGGTAATAATGATAGGTAGTGATAGCATTTAATTCTTTGTATATTTTTGCTATATATTTGCTATTTTTTGCTATTTTGAAATGGTTTCACAATTTATGTATCCATTGTGATAAACATTGAAAATCATATTTTTCACAGTTAAAATTTCTGAGAAACCTGACAACTCTCCTTTACACTGTTTATGGTAAGAGTGATTATGTGCATAATTTGGTCCTTTGCATCCAAAGTGCAATTTTAGAAATATTTTGGATGATTAGTGCTTGGTAGATTTTTGCTGTTATTCTTAGATCTGAAATAACATGACAAATCTCAGGGGTGGCAGTGCTTGAAGTGCATGAAACAAATCACATCAACATAAATGGAAGCCCTTGAGGTAAAGAACAGATAAGTCTGTGATTATTATCCTTATTAGCTACAAATGGCTGTTGAAATGATCAGGTTATTAATGACATAATTAAACAAATGCATTTTGATAGAATTTTTTTTGTCATACCTGGGGCTTGAACTCAGGGCCTGAATACAGTCCTTGGGCTTTCTCAAGGGTAAACTCTACCACTTCAGCCACATTACCACTTCTGGCTTTTTCTATGTATGTGGTACCAAGGAATCGAACCCAGTTCTTCATGCATGCTAGGCAAACACTCTACCACTAGGCTAAACTTCTGGCCTTGATATAGAATTCTTAATTCCTGGAGCATTTCCCTCTGTTCAGGTCTTTGCTTAAATATCATTTTTGTAGAGTCTTGTACTGATTCCCTGTACTGGGTTGTTGTTTGTTTTGTTTTCTGTTTTTGCCAATCCTGTGTTTTGAACTCAGGGTCTGGACACTGTCCCTGAGCTTCTTTCGCTCAAAGTTAGCACTCTACCACTTGAGCCACAGAGCCTCTTCTGGCTTTTTCTGTATATGTAGTGCTGAAGAATCAAACCCAGGGCTTCCTACAAGCGTGTAGGAAGCATTCTCCCACTAAGCCACATTCCCAGCAATGAACCTATTTTGTGTGTGTGTGTGTGTGTGTGTGTGTGCTGGTACTGGGTCTTGAACTCAGGGTCACATGCTTTAGCTTGTCTGTATAACTGGCACTACAGGAAATTCTAGTATTCTGAGTATTAAAAAAATGCTGGCTGTCAGTGGCTCACATCTGTAATCCTAGCTATTCAGGATCTCAGGCTAGCATAGTGGTTCATGCCTGTAATCCCAGCTACTAGGCTCAAGCTTATCAAGATTCTATCTCAAAAAGAAAATAAAAGGCCAAGAGGTGGCCTAGTGGTATTGTGCTCGCCTAGCATGCATCAAGTCCTGGGTTCGATTCCCTGGATCCACATACACAGAAAATAAACAGAAGTGGTGCTATGGCTCAAGTGGCAGAGTGCTAGGCTTGAGCAAAAATTGTCCAAGGACAGTGCCCAGGTCTCGAGTTCAAGCCCCTGGACTGACAAAAATATAATAAAAACAGGAGGGATGAGCATGTAGCTCAAATGTTAAAGTATTTGTGTAGCAATTGCAAGACTCTTGGTTCAATAGCCAGTACAGAGGGGGGGGGAGAAAGGGAGGGAGTGAGGGAGGCAGAAAGAGAAGAGAAGAGAGTGAAAGGAAAGAGAGGGGAGAGAGGAAAGGGAGAGGAAAAGGGACAGGAAAGTGGGAGGGAAAGAGATTTTGATTTTTGGCCATGTATTCCAGATTGGCTTTGAATTTGCTATTACCCTATCTCAGCCTCTAGAGAGCTGGAATTACAAAAGACCTTCCTTCAAAGATGGCCTCTTAAACCCACATTTCATTCTCTAATCACTAGGTCTCCTTGTTCTGATAGGTAGCTCTTTTGCGATGGTACTAATTTTTCATTATTTTCTCCAATAACCAAGCACATCCACTTTATTTTGGCCCATGGTTTCAGAAGTTGCAGACCATGGTCATTTGGCTCTGGGTGTGTACCTGTGGTATACTTGATGCACCTTTCCTGTGTGTGATGGAGGAAAGGTGTTTATCTCAGGGTAGCAAGGAAGTGGAGAGAGTGAAGTAGGAGATGGGGACAGAATGTGTCCTTCAAAAAGTGTGCCTCAAATAGCCCTACTTTGTCTAGGCTCTTTTTCTATAGTCCAGCAGATCGTCCACAAAATGAAAAGGAGAAATGACTTGTTTTTTGAGCACGGAAAGGTTGTTTTGTGCTGAGATTAATGGAATCTCAGAGTTGAGAAGTCTTTTAGTCTAGTTTCTCAAAAAACTCAGCAGTTTCATTCACAACAACCTGATGAAACATTATGACTTGAACACATCCAAAAATTAGGAATACATTCTCTGTTTTCTGCTCTGTCAGTTACTATTTGAGCTTCACTATATCACTTACCCCAACTCACTTTGTCTGGATTTTAAAGGGGAATGAACAGTACCATCTTCAACATTGTTGGGAGGATAAAGAATATAGATACACCAGCTGCCTCATCCAGTCACAGAGGAGTGCAGTGTTGTTCCCAATTATAAGTCCTTTTACAGAATAGTATTTCCCTTTCGGAGTTATAACCTACATAGTTTTAACGACTTAAATTTAACCCTTCCTGGCCATACAGAATTTTATTTCCCCTCTTCCATTTGTCATTTTCACAGATACCTGATTATTGTTGAGGTGGTACAAAAAGAATTTTTTTTTCCAGTCTTGGTGTGAACTCAGGGCATGAGCACTCTCCTTGGGTTTTCTCAAGGCTAGGGCTCTACTTGAACCACAGCACCATTTCTGGCTTTTTCTATGTATGTGGTAATGGAAGAATCAAACCCCGGTCTTCATGCATGCTGGGCAAGCACTCTACCACTAGGCCAAACTCGTGGCTCTGAGGTGTTAAAAATTATCTAATGAAAATAAAGCAGGAGAATGTTAAACCGAAAAGCAAAATAATGGATAAAACCGAGGCAATAAAACATGTACAAGCTCTTTAAAGCAGTGTCCACTAAAGCAGTGTGTCTTGGAAGAAAAGTCTGATTTTATTTGTTAAGCTTAGGTGAGACTTTTATTTGAAACTCAGTGTTATTGGGCTAGAGGTGTGGCACGATGGGCAGAGCAATTGCCTAGCAGGCTCCTCAGCCCTGAGTTCTAGCCCCAAGATTGTAGCTGCCTACTGGGCCGAAGATGATTTTCTTTTCTTTCTGTCCTTTTTTATTTTTATTTATTTATTTTTTATTTTGTCAGTCCTGGGGTTTGAACTCTGGGCCCGGGCACTGTCCCTGGGCTCTTCAGCTCACGGCTAGCGTTCTACCCCTTGAGCCACAGAGCCACTTCCAGTTTTCTGGTGGTTCACTGGAGATGGGAGTCACACGAAATTTTGTGCCCCTGAGTAGCTGGTAGTAGGCGTGAGCCACAGGCACCCCTATGTGTGTCAGTCGTGGGACTTGAACCGGTCCTGGGCGCTGTCCTTACCGCCTCGAGCCACAGCACCACTAGCTTGATTTTCATTTTAGAGAGAGAGAGAGAGAGAGGGAGGGAGGGAGGGAGGGAGGGAGGGAAGGGGAGGGAGAGGGGAGGGAGGAAGAGAGGGGAGGGGGAGGGAGGGAGACACACACACCCCCAAATATGAAAGATTCCTGAGCGCATTTGGAATGGCGCTGTTCGATGCCCATGCAGCGCAATCGAGACAATTTCTGTGCCCCTTAATGCACGGTTAAACATGGACACTACAAGGAAGGCCCAAGAGTCAGCTGCTCAGAAAAGCTCTCCCTGGGTCTGAAGTCCCTTTCGGGATGGTAGCCTAGGCGCTGCCTCCTCCTTCTTCGGCGGTCCGATCTGGCAAGACTGCGCCCAGGAACTTGGCAGCCCCCCAGCAGGGCGCCCTAGCGCTCACCCGTCCTGGGCGCCTCTGCCAGGAGAGACTACAACTCCCAGGGTTCTCTGGGAGGAGGCGGGAGGTCCCGGGGGCTAGGACACGAGGGCGGGTCTTCCGGGTGTGTGTTTCCGGCGTCGGCGGCCGCGGCCGGGGACGGTGTGAGAGCGGTAAGATGGCGGCGGCAGCGGTGGTGGAGTTCCAGAGAGCCCAGTCTCTACTCAGCACCGACCGGGAGGCCTCCATCGACATCCTCCACTCCATCGGTAAAGGGCTCCGCGTCGTCCCCGCGGCTCTGCCAGCCTCGCTCGGCCTGTGTCGTTCGCCGGGAGCCGAGAGGGGCCGGACTAGCCGGCTCGGGTGCTGCTGACTCACTGTGTGTGAGGGGGCCGGGCCGGGGGCGCAGGCCGCTCGGGGCTCCCGGGAGGTCCCGGGGTCCCCGTCGGGCGGGAAGCCCCGGGGCAGCCCGCGCGTCCACCTGCTGGCTGCTGACTCACGGCGGATGCACCGCGGCTGGGCGAGCGGGCCGGGCCGGGCCCCTCGGTCTCCCGGGCTGGGTCCCCCGCTCCGGCCCGCGCGAGCCGGCCCGGGACCCGGCCCTCGGCCGCTCCGAGAGTGCGGTGCCGAGCGGCCGGGGCGAGCGGGTCCTCGGGACGGGCATTTCCCGCCGTTGTGATCAGCCCAGGTTGCCGGGGTGGGAGCGCGAGCGCTCGTCCCGGAGTTTCCTTCCACGGGACGCGCCGCCGGCGCTGCCTCGCTTCTTCCCAGCCCTCGGCGGAAGGCGCCCGGAAACGAGGGCCCTTGGCTGGATGGGGAGCTGCGGGGGTGACACGCACCCCGGGCTGGCACCGGGGGAGGAGGTGGTGGGCTGCCCTCCGCCCCGGCTGGGACCGCCGGGCTGGAGACGGTGACTAAGCCTCCCTCGCCTCCCCGGCGGGCTGGAAGTTAGTTCGCAGAGTTGGCTGTCCAGCCGCGGAGTTGCAGGCACTCGTCGGGAGCGGACTGCTCTCCTCCTCACACATGCACGCCTCGGGAAAGTCGAGGTAGCAGCCCCAGCCCCGCGCTCGCTAGTGGAGTTCAGGTGTGCGTAGAAACACCGCGACAGTGACAGAGAGGTGTTGAATGCTCACTGGCCAAGGATTCTAGGTAGGGCATTGGGCTTCCTCTCCCTCGCGTGTGTAGTAATGGGATCTTTTAAACGTACCTGGAGAAAATTCGAATGGGATCAACAAGTAGTCTGAGAACGCACGTGGATATGCGACTTCCAGGATGCTTATGTGTTGTTCGGTTGACTTTGTAAGTTGTTGAATTTTGGTGCTTCAGACTTGGATGGAAAAAGGGCAACGAGAAGTGTCTTACCTTTGGAGAGGAGAGGAGATGGGGGGGATCAAGATGCACCTTGGCAAAAGATGTCTCACTTTGAAGTACTGATCCTAAGTCAGTTATAAAGCACCAGTGTTGTCGAATTAACTGTTACATGTGTGTGCTTACACACTATCTAACGTTAGAGCTAATGTGAGCCTGGCAGTTTAACTTTTCGGCGAGCGCCTAATATTTTGTCCTTCAGAAAGTTGCTATTATGACAAACATTACCCTTTTGAGTATTTCTTGCATGTCCACTCTGCTCGCAGAGAATTCCCTGAAAGCTTTCCTGTTAGAGCAAGCTTGAGTCATGGTGTTTGACCGTCTTACTTTTTCCAGACTCCATTATGGAGTATCAAAATCTTGGTTTTTGTCAAGTCATGATGCTTTTGTAAGCGAAGTGGCAACTAGTATTGATGACTAAAATTAACACCACAAACTTGGAGACATTATTGGATGGTCTGCTGTTTGAGTAATTATTTACTGTTGAAAGTGGGACAGATAGCAGAAAGTTATTTTAACCAGATCCGAGTCCATTATAAAGCAGCAGTCTCTCTTAACTGTAATTGCTCAGAATCACACGGAACCTTTGATGGGTTGTTTTTCTAGTAAGGCTTCACAGAACCACAGACTTTATTGAAAAGACTTTTTCTTGTCATCAGTAACTTAGTCATTTGATCTTAGTTTGTGGCAGGTAAATGCATAAACACGTTTTATGCAACTTCATATAAACAACTTGTGCCATAGGTATAAAGGAATTGTTTGTTTTGCTTTAGTCAAGTGACTACAGTAGGAACCTCCATGTCTATGCTTAAGGGAAATTCTAGTGGATAGACTCATAAAACATCCTTAAAATCAGAGAGGGGTCTATTTATTATTTATTTGATTTACATGGCATATTTGATTATTTTCTTTCTTATTTGGTGTTTTTGTTGGAGGGGGTTTATTGAATTTTAGGCTCTAGAATTTGTCTTTTGGTAAACATGATTGAGTTCATAATGGGTCTGTCTGGTAAGGGTGGGTACATTTTCTCTTGCCCAAGGTTTTTTTTCTAATATCAGAATTTTAAGAAAGTTCTTATTTTCCTCCCACAGTGAAACGTGATATTCAGGAAAATGATGAGGAGGCAGTGCAAGTCAAAGAGCAGAGTATCCTTGAATTGGGGTCTCTCCTGGCGAAGACTGGACAAGCTGCTGGTAAGTGCAATGGAAGGATTGAACCTGAAGTGACAGATGGAATTTTTGTTCTTTTTTTTTTTTTTTGGAGGAAAGGAACATGGAATTTTATACAGACAATTCATATGGATATAATTCAGTTTTCTTGGCATCCTGTTAAATAAACTTCAGTTTTTTCAGCAGAAAATTAAGTGGTCTTTAAATTTTTTTTTATTTTTGTTTTGTTGTTTTGGCTGTACTGGACTTTGAACTCAGGATCAAGGGCTTCCTTGCAAAGATTACCACTAAGCTGTACTTGTAGCACTTTTTTCCATGGACTAAGAGTCTTGCCTTCTTCCGGATTATATACCTAGACACTCACCAGGGAGCCCAGCTCCTGTCTGAGGTCTCTTGAGTTTTATTATTTTTGTTGTTGTTGTTGTTGATTGTGGGGCTTGAACATTGGGCCAGCCCGCACATTGTGAGCTCTTGTGCTCAAAGCTAGTGCTCTACCACTTGAGCCACAGAGCCACTTCCCATTTTGTGGTGGTTAATTGGAAATAAGAGTCTCATGGACTTTTGTGCCTGGCTGGCTTTGAACCTTGATCCTCAGATCTCAGCCTCTAGAATGGCTAGAATTACAGGTATGAGCCACTGGCGCCTGGCTGAATATACTGTTTTTGTTGGGATATAGTAATCTGATTTCTTTCTGTTTTTTTAATTCTCAATATTGGTTTACATATGAAGACAGCAGTCTTCCATAATTTACTGAGTAGTGATGTATTCAAGGATAGTGACTTTAGGGTTCCTTATGTGAAGATGACTGGATTTTATATCCAAATGACTCACTGTGCTTTTTTTCTGATACAGAATGAGTACGATATTAAATGATGACTTCCTAAGATTGCTCCAGTGATAGCTATGACTTTGTACATATGGTTGCTTAGGCATTCTAGTTGTAGCTGAATGTCTAATTACATTGGCTAGCTAGGCTTGACATGATACTCTGATGATGGGTGTGTTCTTGGGGTGAGGAGAGTACTGTTGACCAGAAAGGACCTTTGACCAATAAAGTAATAGTATTCAGGAGAAGTTAGCTTAATGTTAAAATGAGTGATACTTGTTAACTTAAAAATGATTTTAGAATTAGAATGGATTAAGTTCTGGTAAGTGACCTCATGAATTACTTTCTTCAAATTATGTAGTTATTCAAGAGAATGATAGATAACTTCGAAAACCTTTTTGGACTTGAAGGTTAAGATCTTTTGCATTTCAGACTAACTTTAATTACTGGATCACTAAAAATTTAAATACATGTGCATGAAATTCCAAGGATATATTTACATGAGTCTTTATTTTTGATGTTGGGCTTGAACTCAGAGCTTTAACACCGTGTCTAAGCTCTGTTATTCAAGGCTAGCCCTCTACCACAGCTCCACTTCCAGTTTTCTAGTGGTTTATTGGAGAGAAGAGTCTCAAGGACTTTCCTGTCCAGGCTGGCTTTGAGCTGCGATCCTCAGATCTCAGCCTCCTAAGTAGCTAAGGTTTCAGGCATGAACCACCAGTGCTAAGCTTGTGTTATTTATTTATTTATGCCAGTCCAGGGGCTTGAGCTTGGGGCCTGAACACTGTCCTTAGGCTTTCTCAAGCCTAGAATTCTATCGTTTGAGCCATAGCACCACTTCCAGCTTTTTCTGTGTATGTGGTACTGAGGAATTGGACCTGGGTTTTCATGCATGCTAGGCATGTACTCTACTACTAGGCCATGCTCCCAGCCTGTGTCTTTTATTTTTTAAAGCTTGGTATGTATGTGTATGTGTACATATGCTTGTCCTGGGGTTTGAACTTAATACCTAGATGCTGTCCCTGAGCTTTTGTTTTTGTTTTTTCTTAGGGCTAGCACTCTTTTCACTTGAGCTATACATCTTGACTTTTGGCGTTTTTGGTAGTTAATTAGTGATCAAAGAGTCTCATGCCCTTTCTTCCCTGGGCTGGCTTTGAATTGCCTTCTGAGCAGTTAGGATTATAGGCGTGAGTCACTGGTACCTAGCTAAAATATGATTTTGTTGTTGTTGTTGTTGTTGTCGTTCATGGGGTTTGAACTTGGGCCTGGGTGCTGTCACTGAGGTTTTTTTTTTTAAGCTGGGTGGCTTGAACTCAGGGCTTGGGCACTGTCCTTGAGTTTTCTCAAGGTTAGTGCTCTACAATTTGAGCCACAGCACCACTTGTGCCAAGGAATCGAACTCAGGGTTTTATGATGCTGTACAAGCATGCTACCACTAGGCCACACTCCCAGTCCTGTCACTGAGTTCTTTTGCTCAAGACTAGCATTATTTGAGCCACAGTGCCACTTCTGGTTTTCTGGTGGTTAATTGGACATAAGAGTCTTATGGACTTTTCTGCTTAGACTGGCTTTGAACTGTAATCTTCAGATCTCAGCCTCCTGAGTAGCTAGGATTACAGGTGTGAGCCACCACACCCAGCCTAAAATATGATTTTTAAATCTGAAAGAACAACTGGGTTTGAAGGTAGCCTGACAGTAAAGTCTGTCAGAGCTGAAGATATAGCTCAAGTGGACAAGCAGATCCAAGTTGGCAGGGGGAGTGAGTTTTAATTCAAAACCCAGTACTGCAAAGAAAAAGAAAAGAGAAGTGGGCCAGGAGTTTGGCCTATTAGTAGAGTGCTTGCCTAGCATGCATGAAGACCCAGGTTCAGTCCCTCAGTACCACATACATAGAGAAAGCCGGAAGTGGTGCTGTGGCTGTAGTGGTAGAGCTCCAGTCTTGAGAAAGCTGAAGGACAGTGCTCAGACCCTGAGTTCTAGCCCCAGCACTGGCCAAAAGAAAAAGAAAAGAACAGAGAAGTGTATGTATATAATACATTTTGAGTACTTACAAACGTGGTTCAGCTTATTGAGTCCTTGAAGCAACTTGAAATTAGTTATTATTACATATGAGGAAACTGAGCATGAAGTTTAAATAACCACTTCTGGTAGAGCCAGGATTTGAATCTTTGATGTTTCATTTCAGGCTTCTGGATGAATGGAACAATGGTTATAGCTTTCTTTCTTCTCTCTCTCCCTCTCTCCCCCCCTTTCTCTTTCTCTTTCTCTCCTCCTCTTCCACCTCCTCCTTCTTTTTTGGACAAGCTTGAAGCTTGAACTCAGTTCTTGGGCACTGTCCCTGAGCTTCTTTTGCTCAAAGCTAGCACTCTACCACTTGAACCACTACACCACTTCCAGCTTTTTCTGTTTATGTGGTACTGAGGAATTGAACCCAGGATTCATGCTAAGCACTCTACTACTAAGCCATGTTCTCAGTCCCGGTTATGGTTTTCTTGCTTTCTCTCCTTCCTCCCTCCCTCCCTCCCTCCCTCCCTCCCTCCCTCCCTCCCTCCCTCCCTTTTTCTTCTTTTTTTTTTTTTGCCAGTCGTGCGCTTGAGCTCAGGGCCTGAGCACTGTCCTTGGACTTTCTCAAGGCTAGAGCTCTACCACTTGAGCCTCAGTACCACTTCCAGCTTTTTTTTCTATATATGTGGTACCGAGGAATCGAACCCGGGTCTTCGTGCATGCTAGGCAAGCACTTTAACCACTAGGCCTAACTCCCGGCCCCTCCCTTTTTCTTCTTTTTGCCAGTCCAGAGGCTTGTACTCTGGGCCTGAGCACTGTCCTTGGGCTTTCTCAAGGCTAGAGCTCTACCACTTGAACCAAAGCACCACTTCTGGCCTTTTCTATGAATGTGGTACGGAGGGATTGCACCCCATTCTTTGTGTATGCTAGGCAAGCACTCTACCACTAGGCCAAACTCCCGGCCCCATGGTTTTCTTATAGTTATCACTTGTGCGTTATCCATGATCAGTAATGGGTCTTCTCTTTTTAATGTGTTTATGAATTTCTCTTGGAATTTTTGTTGTTGTTTTGTCTGAGCCTGGGCATTGTCCCTGAGCTCTTCAGCTCAAGACTCCTGGCCCTACTCCTTGAGCCATAGCACCTCTTCCGGTGGTTAATTAGAGATAAGAGTTTCATAATCTTTAGTGCCCGGGCTGGGCTGGCTTTGAACCTGGGCTGGATTTGAACCTGGGCTGGCTTTAACTTGGGCTGGCTTTGAACCAGGACAGCCTCCTGAGTAACTAGGATTATAGGTATAAGCCACATGCCCAGTTTTTTTTTTTTTTTTTTTTTTTAATGCCATTCCTCAGGGGCCTGAGTGCTGTCCCTTAGGTTTTGCTCAAGGCAGCCATAGCTGCACTTAGAGTATTTTGATTAACTGGAGATAATAAACTTATGGTTTTGCTGCCTTAGCTGCTATGAACTGTGATCCTCATATTTCAGTCTCTTAAACAGCTAGGATAACAGGCGTGACCCACTATTGCGACCAAAACAGTTTTGATAAGTCATTCATGTCAGGTATAATCTATGTATAGTAGTTTTTCTAAAAGGATTATAAAACCAGGTAAATTGATTTAAGATTTTCTATTTTGGTCACTTAAATATTTAACTTGTTACCTGACAGTAGAATAGTTAGAAACTGCCATATCTATATGTCAATAATTTAATTCAAATATATTACTTTTTTTGCATGTAATTCCAGTTGCATGCTTATTTTCTCAAATCCTAGCCTTCACCATTTTGTGACTCAGCATGTGATTAGTTGAGAAGTATACTATCAACCTACTGGAATTTCATAGGTGAATTATGTTTACTTTTGTTTTTGTTGTTGTGGGGCTTGAACTCTGGGCCTGAGCTCTTTAACTTAAGGCTACTGTCTTACCCCTGGGCCTGGGCATTGTCCCTGAACTCTTCAGCTCAAGGCTATCATCATATCCCTGAGCCACAGTGCCACTTTGGTTTTCTAGTGGTTAATTGGAGATAAGAGTCTCATGGTCTTTAATGTCTTTAGTGCTTGGGCTGGCTTTGAACCTTAATCCTCAGATCTCAGACTCCTGAATAGCTGTTAGCTTTACAGGTGTGAGCCACTGTACCTAGCTAATTTCTAAGTTTTTCAAAAAACTTTTCTGGCATACATGTCATTATGTCATTATTTTCTCTCTTTTTTTTTTTGCGGGGGTTGGGGGGAGGGGGAGGGGGGTAGGGATTGGTTGTGGGACTTGAACTATGGGCCTGAGCATAGTCCCCGAGCTTTTCAGCTCAAGTCTACCATTCTACCCCTGGAGCCATAGCCCCACTTCCCATTTTCTAGTGATTAATTGGAGGTAAGAATCTCAAGGTCTTTTGTGTCCTGGCTGATTTTGAACCTTGATCCTCAGATCTCAGCCTCCTGAGTAGCTAGGATTATAGGCATGGGCCACCTGGCCCAACTTCATTGTTTTCTAAGATAGTTGGAAGAGTGCAGGTTGTATATATGTAGTACAGGTAGTATATACACAGTATTGGGGCTCTATCTTAGCTCTTAGTAATTGATAGGTGCATATTGTTTATATTTGTTGAATTTTGCATTATTTGAGATCACAAAACACATCTATACCATTTATCTTCAGTTTTGCATTATTACTATTTTTTTTTTTTTTTTGCCAGTCCTAGGGCTTGAACTCAGGGCCTGGGCACTGTCCCTGGGCTCCTCAAGGTTAGAGCTCTACCACTTGAGCCACTTCTGACCTTTTCTGTGTATGTGGTATCTAGTTATTGAACTCAAGGTTTCATTCATGCTAGGCAGGCACTCTACCACTAGGCCATGCTCCTGGCCCCCATTTTTGCGTTATTATGTCTTTAATGTTTATCATTGTGCTCAGAAAGATCAATAAGGGTCCCTGACTAAAATTAAAATTGATCACTTGGAGATTAATGAATGAGACAGTAGTCAGATGTGAGATAATTATGAAAATAGTGTTGGTTGAGAATGAGACTTAGTAGTAGCCTGCTTGACTAGCATGCATGAAGCTCTAGGTTCAATTTCTTAGTACCATATAGACAGAAAAAGCTGGAAATGGTATTGTGGCTCACGTGGTAGAGCGCTTGCCTTGAGCACAGAGAGGCCTAGGGACAGAACCCAGGCCCATGTCTCAGGACTGGCAAAAAAAAAAAAAAAAAAAAAAGAAAGAAAAAAGAAAAAAAGAGAAAATAGTATCGACTTTTTCCAGAAATAATGTCTAGATACAGAATTTATAGATTTTACATAACCTGAGGATCTTAAAAGAAATCCCTTGAATTCTGTTAGGTTCTAGTGAGATTCTGATCATATAATTGTATAGTATTAGTAAAAAAATGGGAAAACTGTCTCTGTGATTTTATGGAAATTACAAAAAATAGAACATATGAAAATGAAAAGAATATATCCTAAGAATGAATATGAAACAGATAAGATTTCTTTAGTTATTTTGAAAAATAGCAGATAATTTGTTGGGATAAGAAGAATAATAATTCAGTGCTTAGCGAAAATATAATGCTTGCAGATACTAGAGAGAAAGGCAGATTGCTTAGCTCATATTTCACTTCTACCTTTTCTAGGAAGGAAAATGATTTTCAAAGAGAAAAAGATAGAAATAACATCAAAAAAAGAGAATTAAAGCCAAGGTAGGTGAGAGAAGAGAGCAGATAGTCTCTTTAAATAAGTTCATTTCTCTAGGCTCTGACAATTTCTGTCCTTTAATATCCAAAGATTAGTTCTGGATACTTATTCTATGAATAATTCTGTAATCATGGAGGGTAGAAAAATGTAAGAAAATGGAGGCAGGTAAAAGGTAATGAAAAGTAATGAAGAGATTCTATCTGGATGGATACTACAAAGTGAAACATGGGCGTTCTGGGACAGATGGTTTGGTTTTAATTTATTATGAACAGACTATTCCAAACTCACCTCCAAAACTTGCAGATTTCAGTGGCTGCCATGGGTGAGGTGGCTGTGTTGTGTGTGTGTGTGTGTGTGTGTGTGTGTGCATGTGTGCACGTGTGCACACACCAATACTTGGACTTGAACTCCAAGCTTTTTTCTCAAGGCTGACATAGGTATAGTTGGCTAATTTACAAAATTTTTTGGAATAGTTGTTCAAAGCATGCCAAATGAATCATTTATCTACCTGAAGACAAGTTTGTATTGTCATATCATAGGAATCTGTCTTTGTTTTTCTGGTCAGCATCTGGCATCATGGTTAAAACCATTTCAGCAGGCATGCTTATTTTTGTGGATGACTCAGTACAGTAGAGGACAGAATTAAGATTCACAGTTACTGCCAAACCAGGAGATTAAATTAGTTGCGATAAATATAAGATTATATTGAAATCCTTATCAACATAGGAATATGGGGAATTACCTGTCTTTGCAAAACAGACCTTAATGGACTGAATGTGAATCATGAATGCAACTGAAAAATTAAAACCTGACATCTGCTTCCTAGGCATGAGTGCACACCTGTAATCCCAATACTCTGGGGGCTACGACAGAGGGGCATGAATTCGCAGGCAGCCTGAGCTACGTAGTGAGACCTTATCTCAAAATAAACCCCCATATAGTCTATCTTACTTTAGAAGTAGCTAGATCAAGGGCCGGGAGTTTGGCCTAGTGGTAGAGTGCTTGCCTAGCATGTACAAAGACCTGGGTTCAATTCCTCGGTACCACATACATAGAAAAAAGCCAGAAGTGGTGCTGAGGCTCAAGTGGTAGAGCTCTAGCCTTGAGAAAGTCCAAGGACAGTGCTCAGGCCCTGAGCTCAAGGCCAGGACTGGCAAAAAAAAAAAAAGAATATCATGGACTTTTGTGCCCGGGCTGGCTTTGAACCGCAATCCTCAGATCTCAGCCTCCTGAATAGCTAGGATTACAGGTGTGAGCCACCAGCGCCTGGCTGGAGCATTTTCTTTAGTCTAGATATCTCCATAAACTCTAGAATTTACTAGAGAGATTGAATAATCTAGAAAACAGAACATTGGAGGAACAATTTAAGTAGCTAGAGATGTTTAGCCTAAAAAAAGGGGGGGGGGAAATTAATAGAGACAAATGAAGTCAGGTGGAAAGAAGTATAGATTTATTTGTATTTCAAAGTATTTGTGCCACTAGAAATCACAATTGTTCAAACATAGTAGGAAATGCTATGTGAAAAATGACATTACATCAAAGCTAGGATAGGATGGGTGTAGCTCATTGATAGAGTGCTTCCTAAGATGCATAAGGTCCCAGCAAAACATTCTAACATATGTACACACATAAAAGAATTATATGATTCTATAGTATAATTGAAATTTGTATGGATATGGAAAGCAATTTCAGGGGAAGAGTCCCGTTTACATGGGTCAAGAAGATGGGAAAACACATTGGCTTGTAGCATTAATGTAGTTTGAAGCAGGAGTGTTTCAGCCAAAGTGTCTAGTATTGCAGGTGGGAGCCACTGGTACCAGGCTCGAATGTACTTTTTTTTGTTGTTTTGGTCATGAGACTTGAACTCTGAGTCTCTCCCTTATCTCTTCAGCTTAATGCTAATGCTCGACAACTTTGAGCCATAGTGCCACTTCTGGTTTTCTGGTGGTTAATTGGAGATAAGAAGTTCATGAACTTTTATACCTGTCCTGGCTTTGAACCTGGATCCTCAGATCTCAACCTTCTCAATAGCTAGGATTACAGGTGTGAGCCACTGGCGCTCAGCTAGAATGCACTTTATGTAAGAGTGCATGACAGGGCAAAATGGGAAAATGTATTACACACAGTTACTCAAAGGTAGTACTTACTAGTGAAGGACAAAAGATAAATGTTCTATCTTTTGTGTAGGTTCCTTTAGTACCTGACACAGTTTCTTGCATCTTTTGACTGTCTGGGCAGATGAGCATTTTAGGATTCTGAATTGGTGTTCTCAGGAGGGCAAGATTTGATTGTCCTGAATTAGAGTTCTCAGGAGAGTGAGTCTACAATTGGAGGTTATTAATGGGGTAATGGCACAAAGGTAATTTTAGCCTATATTCCAAAAAGAATTTCTTAGTTTAGTTGAAACATTCTTCAATTTTTATTAATTTGACAAACACATCTCTAGTTTGTTTTTCAAGTCACTCCTTGAAATTCTTGTTTTGCTTTTCTTCTAAAGGAGGGAGCATTTTTCATTATTGAAGTGTTAGGTTTTGTAGATACATGAGGAATTGTTGAAGGGAATAGTAAAGCCTGAAGGACAAAATAATGTAATTTCTTTGAGAAAAGTTTATTCAGCAGAGTGCTGAGGGGCGCACTGCCAGGAGACCATGTCCTTCACAGCACACTTGTTGACCAAGTTTGCTGTTCTTTCTCTAGGGAATTTCTAGTTAAGTAGTTTCCACTCCTCTCCCTCCTCTTCCCCTTCCTTCCTTTGTCCTTCATTCCTTACTCCCTACTTCTTTTTCTCTGCACCCTCACAAGTGCAAAACCCTAAGTTCAAACCCCAATAGTTCTCCCAAAGACTATTCCTACATACAATGTTCCTGATTTTATCCTGTTGGCATTTCGTGGCTTAACAGCAAAAGAAGAGAACAAAATGAAATCTTGGAAGGTTTTCCCCATAGAAACACACTAAGGTTAATCTAAACCACTTTCTAATTTAGAAAAAAATGGTGCCTATAATAGGAATGAAGACACCGTTTTTGTCTGCAACAATTGATTGCTTTGAAAGTGGTGCTGTGGTAGAGCATTAGCCTTGAGCTGAAGTACTCTGGGACAGAGCCCAGGCCCAGAGTTCAAGCTCCACGACTGACTCCCCCCCCCAAAAAAAGATGCATTTATTATTTAAAAAAACTAAGAATTTTGTGTTAATATGCAGTATATACAGATAACTATTTTATTATTTGTTTAAATATTATTATTGAATGCTATTCATTGGAAAGATATTTAAAAAAAAAGAGTGCAGGGGCCGGGAGTTTGGCCTAGTGGTAGAGTGCTTGCCTAGCATGCACGAAGACCCGGGTTCGATTCCTTGGTACCACATGCATAGAAAAAAAAAAAAGTGCTGAGGAAGTGGTGCTGAACTGGAGAGTACTTTGAGAGGAAAGAAGAGAACTGCAATTGAAAAGCTCTGTTTAAGGAGCTGAGACAGATTTGGGAATAAAAAGTTTATTTTTTATTTTTTATTTTTTTTATTGCTTATTTTTTTTATTGTAATTAGTAAAAGGGTTACATGATATTTCCCAGACAGAAGGTGCATTAATTCACATAGATTGATACCCTTTCACATGTCTTGGTACCCGTTTCCCTCCCCCCCCACACCCGGGAATAAAAAGTTTTTTTTTTTTTTTTTTTTTTTTTTGCCTCTCCTGGGTCTTGAACTCAGGGCCTGGGCACTGTACTTGAACTTTCTCAGGGCTAGAGCTCTACCACTTGAGCCACAGCACCATTTCTAGCTCTTTCTGTGTATGTGGTATCAAGGAATCGAATCTAGGATTTTGTGTATGCTAGGCAAGCACTCTACCACAAGGTTATACTTCCAGACCCAAGTGTTTAATTTTATCTATTTTTTACCAGCCCTGGGCTTGAACTCAGCTTGGGCACTGTCCTTGGATCATTTTTGCTCAAGGCTAGCGTTCTACCCCTTGAGCTACAACACCACTTCTGGCCTTTTCTGTGTATATGGTACTAAGCTTCATGTGTGCTAGGCGAGCACTCTACCACTAGGCTATGCTCTCAGGCCCTCCCCCCTTTAAAAATTTTTTTTGTTGTTGTTGTCGATCGTGGGGCTTGAACTCTGGGCCTAGGCGTTGTCCCTGAGCTCTTCAGCTCAAGGCTACTGCCCTACCCCTTGAACCTCAGCCGAATTTCCCAAATAGTTTCTAGTGGTTAATTGGAGATGAAGAGTCTCATATTCTTTAGTGCCTGGGCTAGCTTTGAACAGATCTCAGCCACTTGAGTAGCTAGGATTATCTGCATGAGCCACTGTGCCCAGCAAGTATTTTATTTTTTGGCCAGTCCTGGTTAAAATCAGGTCCTGAGTACTGTCCTTGGGCTTTCTCAAGGCTGAGCTTTACCACTTGAGCCACAGTACCACTTCTTACTTTTTTCCCTATATGTGGTACCAAGGAATTGAACCTGGGTCCTTGTGCATGTGAGGTAAGAACTCTACCACTAGGCCAAACTCCTGGCCCCAAGTATTCTGTTTTTTTTATGTTTTTTTTCTTTTCTTTTCTTTTTTTTGCCAGTCCTGGCACTGTGTTCTTAAGCACTTTTGCTCAACTCAAGGCCAGTACTCTGCCACTTGAATCATATTTTCAACTTTTTTTGTGTGTATTTGATACCAAGGAATCAAACCTTGTTCTTCCTTGCACGCTAGTCAAATGCTCTACTATGAAGCCACACCCCAGGCCCCTTATGAACTTTTTTTTGCCAGTCCTGGGCTTGAGCTCAGGGCCTGAGCACTGTTCTTGGACTTTCTCAAGGCTAGAGCTCTACCACTTGAGCCTCAGCACCACTTCCGGCTTTTTTTTGTATGTATGTGGTACCAAGGAATCGAACCCGGGTCTTCGTGCATGCTAGGCAAGCACCTTAACCACTAGGCCAAACTCCCGGCCCCCTTATGAACTTTTATAACAAGATCCATACTTGTTTATGGAGAAGTGGGCAGGAGCAGAGCATATTGTATGTTTTAGAAAGCTACTTTACTATTTATCTTTCAATAGGATGGATAATAATGAGGCATAGATTTGAGTGTTTCATGGGCATTTATGTTCTAGTATTCCAGGGGCTCAGTGGGGAATTGAATATAATTTTGGTGCCTGGTACTGGTGTCTCATGCGTATAATCCTAGCCACTGATGAGGCTAAGGTCTGAGGATTTTGGTTTGAAGTCAGCCAGATTTTAGAGAGACTCTTTATTTTGAGTTAACCAGCAAAAGTCTGGAAGTGTAGGTAAAGCTAGTTTTGATAGGAAAACAGCCAGGCAGTGAGATACTGATTTCAAATCCTAATACTGGTACACGCATACACGCACACATGTGAAAGAATACAAATTTGGTATATGATATTTAACTTATTTTTGTTATTTCTGACCTGCTTAGAATGCTAGAAACTCCTACTAAGTTACATTTAAACCTATTCCATTGATATCAATACTGATTTTTCTAATGGTAGTTTGTCAGTTTTTCAAATGGATATTTTTGTCCCAATATTAATGTTTATTTTTCTTTTCTGAATTACTTTTCCTCACAGAACTTGGAGGACTCCTGAAGTATGTACGACCTTTCTTGAATTCCATCAGTAAGGCTAAAGCAGCTCGTCTGGTCCGATCTCTTCTTGATCTGTTTCTTGATATGGAAGCAGCTACAGGACAGGAGGTAAGTTGTATTAATGACAGAAAGTAGATAGTAGGGAACAAAGTTTATTTCACAGTTGCCTGCTTCACTATGGTACTAGGTAGAAGAGACAGCTGGGAGGACAGCTCAGGACTTATCATGTCAGTTTCTCTTTGTTACAAGGCATTTGATACTTTGAGTCTGTTCCATGCTTTGCTTTGTAAGTGGAGATTGTCAGTGGTCCCTGGAATCCTCATTACATCAGGGTCACAAACTGACTCTTGTCTTTGAGGGATTGTATTGCCACACTTTTGTAATGTTTTCTGTGTCTGTGGTACCTTTCACCTTGTGTCACAGAGCTCCTTATGAGCACTAAGTAAGTGTTACGGCATTCTTTCTTGGCATGTTTTTTTTGGTTTTGGTTTTTACTGTGTTCATGTCTTTATTGAAGGGTGAGCATCCATCTGTTCTGTGTTGTGCGGAAGTGACTATTTCTGTTCATATTATTCACATGTTCAAAGTTGATCTTGAGCTCTTTTAATGAGTGCTCTGTTTTTTTCTTTTTCAGTGATAGATGCATTTTCTATTAGGAAGAGACATACACAAATTAAAAACTTCTGTAAAGAAGTTCAAGAAAGTTATATTGTAGTGATTTCAGTCTGTTGGTAATAAGAATAATAGTTTTTGCCTTTTTTGTTTTCTTTTGCCAGTCCTGGGACTTTAACTCAGGGCCTGGGCACTGTCCTTGGACACTTTTTGCTCAAGGTTAGCACTCTACCACTTGAGCCATAGTGCCATTTCGGCTTTTTTCTGTGTATGTAGTACTGAGGAACTGAACCCAAGGCTTAGTGCATGCTAAGCAGGCACTCGACTACTAGGCCTGGTTTTTGCCTTTCTTATAGTTTTATTTTTCAGTCCTTACTCAATACTTTCTGATCATGAGGCACTCATATGGATGATAGGGTACAGTTGTAAAAAAACACAGTAACTGCTTGTTTTATTATTTATTATTAAGTGGTTGTACAAAGGTGTTACAGTCCCATAGGTAACTGCTTTCTTTTAAAATTTCTTTTCTTTTGGGTGCCAGTCCTAGAGATTGAACTCAGAGCCTAGGCACTGTCCCTGAGCTTTTGTACTTAAGCTTAGCATTCTTCCACAGCTCTACTTCTGGCTTTATACTGGTTAATTTGAGATTAGAGTCTCATTTCTGCCCAGGTTGGCTTTAATCTGCTAGGCTCTGACTTCAAGCCCCACAACCACAGGAAAAGAAAAAAAGGAAAGAAATGTATTCTTCTTTGACTTGTGTAATGGTAACTGCTCTGTACATTAGCTTTATAATAAGAATACAAAATTCAATTCATTAAATGGAAAAAAATAGAACTGAATTCAGACATCAATCAATCAAATGAAATGAGGCATCTTGTGCTTTAAGAACTTCACATATCTTCCTCCTTGAGACATTAACTGAACACAAGTCAATTCTCAGACATCTACATATTAGATGCTTTCCTATTCCCGGATTTCAGACAAGAGTTTCTATCTATATCTTAGATTACTAAGCTTTTAATTTTTTCATTGGTCCTGGGGCTTGAACTTGGGGATTGGGCACTGTCCTTGAGCCTCTTTGTCTTTAAGGATGGCACTCTGCTGCGTGCCTCAGCAAAGGGTTGTGTTTTAACAGTGGAGGCAACTAGTTTTGTGTGTGTGTGTGTGTGTGTGTGTGTGTGTGTGTGTGTGTGTGTGTGTTTCTGGTGGTGGGGCCCTGGATTCTGTCCCTGAGCTTTTTTGTTCAAGGCTAGTACTCTCTATCACTTGGACCACAGCACCACTTTCAATTTTCTAGTAGTTAATTGGAGATAACAATGTCATGGGCTTTCTTGCCCAGGCTGGCTTTGAAATATGGTCCTTAGAGATTAGCTACTGAGTACCTAGGATTACAGATGTGAGCTAACAGTACCTAGCTCTAAAATATATGTTGCCTTATTATTATTTTTATTATTTTTTTTTGGTCTTTTAAAGCTCCCCCCTTCTCCCCAATAGCTGACGACCGAACTCAGGGTCTTGTACTTGCCAGGCAAGGGCTTTTCCGCTGAGCTAAATCCCCAACCCCTAAAATATATGATAGTATATAAACACAAAGTTAGAAATGCTAGTTGGTTATATGTCTAGGATAGATGGAAGACAAAGGCCATGAATAAACAGTAAGGAATTTCAGAAATGCAAGACATATAGATACTACTTTGGAATGATGTCTTTTAAATTTGGGTTCTTGTTTTTTGTTTTTGTTGTTGGTGGTGTTTTTTTTTTTTTTTTTTTTGCCAGTCCTGGGCTTGAGCTAGGCAAGCACTCTACCATTAGGCTAAACTCCTGGCCCTTCCTAAGCTTCTTTTGCTCAAGGTTAGTGCTCTGCCACTTGAACCACAGTGCTAGCTCCAACTTTTTCTGTTTGTGTGTTACTGAGGAATTGAACCCAGGGCTTCATGCATGCATGCTAGGCAAGCACTCTACCACTGAATGACATTCCCAGCCCTAAATCTGGTTTCTTGCCTAATGATTCTTAGAAACTTATAGGCCTACTTCATTTGTAGAAAATTCATTTGTAGTACAGTCTTTTTGCTTGCTTCTGACAGAATTATGTTTTATATAGTAGACAGAAAATAAGATAAGTTTAGGTTATATTATTTGTTTATTTAATAGTATTAGGTGCTTTTCTTTTCTTCTTCTTTTTTTTTTTTTTGCCAGTCCTGGGCTTGGGTTCAGGGCCTGAGCACTGTCCTTGGACTTTCTCAAGGCTTAGCACTCTACCACTTGAGCCTCAGCACCACTTCCGGCTTTTTTTTCTATATACGTGGTACTGAGGAATTGAACCTGGGTCTTCGTACATGCTAGGCAAGCACTCTACCACTAGGCCAAACTCCTGGCCCTTCTTTTTTTTTTTTTTTGCCAGTCCTGGGCTTGAGCTGAGGGCTTGAGCACTGTCCTTGGACTTTCTTAAGGCTAGAGCTCTACCACTCGAGCCTCAGTACCACTTCTGGCTTTTTCTATGTATGTGGTACCGAAGAATCGGACCAGGGTCTTCATGCATGCTAGGCAAGCACTCTACCACTCGGCCAAATTCCCTGCCCCTTAAGTGCTTTTCTTTTGTGTTTTTTTTTTTTTTTTTTTTTTTTTTTTTTTTTGCCAGTCCTGGCTTGAGCTCAGGGCCTGAGCAATGTCCTTGGGCTTTCCTCAAGGTTAGTGTTCTACCCTGAGCCACCACACCATTTCTGGCTTTTTCTATGTATGTGGTACTGAGGAATCGAACCCAGGTCTTTGTGCATGCTAGGCAGGCACTCTACCACTAGGCCAAACTCCCAGCCCGTGGTTTTGTTTTTTAATTTATTGCCAGTCCTGGGTCTTAAACTCAGGGCTAGTGTTCTACCACTACAGCCATAGGTCTACTTGTAGTTTTTTCAGTGCTTAATTAGAGATAAGAGTCTTACCAACTTTGCTGCCCGGACTAGCTTCAAACCATGATCCTCAGATCTCAGCCTCCTAAGTAGTTAGGATTAGAAAACATGAGCCACTGGCACCAAGCTCTATCTTTTTTTTTTTTTTTTTTTTTTTTTGCCAGTCCTGGGCTTGAGCTCAGTGCCTGAGCACTATCCTTAGGTTCTTTTTCTCAAGGCTAGAGCTCTACCACTTGAGCTTCAGCATCACTTCCGACTTTTTTTTCTATGTATGTGGTACGGAGAAATTGAACCTGGGTCTTTGTGCATGCTAGGCAAACACTCTACCACTAGGCCGAACTCCCAGCCCCGTCCATTTTTTTGTTTGAACAAATAAATGTTGGCCTGCAACTGACTAAAGTTGCAAAGTAAGCTACTCTTTTATATACTGAAGTCTTAGAATTTCCTCCTCCTTATAACATAAAGCCCACTTAGTGGGTAAAACCTCATTTGTCTAATCATAAATTCTTTTCTTTGTAGACGTATACTAAACTCTTATTTGATATCATCTTACAATTAATCAGTGGGATTTTTTGGCCTTTGTTATATGGCCCCATGTCTGAATTAGGCTCTCCCCTAACTGCTTTTCTACATTTCCATTGTTCATTGAATGTTAGATTTTTGTTAACCAGTAAGCTTTCTTTTTCCTTGAATAAAAGGGAACATTATTAGGTATTTTGTTATTTTATAACCAGTTTTACTTTTTTTGATGGGGCGAGGTCTTGAACCCAGGGCATTGAGTTTTTGTGCTCATGGCTAGTGCTATAGTACTTGAGCCACAGCTTCACTTTTGGCTTTTTGTGGTTAAGAGATGAGTCTCATGGATTCTTCCTGCCCAGGATGGTCCTAAGATCTCAGTGTCCTGGGTATCCAGGATTACAAGGCATAAAAGAAGTAAGTATTGGTGGGGCTGGGAGTTAGACCTACTGATAGAGTGTTTGCCTACCATGCATGAAGACCTGGGTTCAATTCCTCGCTATCACATACCTAGAAAAAGCTGGAAATAGTGCTGTGGCTCAAGTGGTAGAGCTCTAGCCATGAGAAAGCCCAAGGACAGTGCTCAGGCCTTGGGTTCCAGCCCCAGGACTGGCCCAAAACCCAAGAAGAAGAAAGAAAGAAAGAAAGAAAGAAAGAAAGAAAGAAAGAAAGAAAGAAAGAAAGAAAGAAAGAAAGAAAGAAAGAAAGAAAGAAAGAGCGAGAGAAGTATTAGCCTCTTAAGAGAGTAGCTAGTAGCTACAATCACAAATGTGAGCCACTTTTGCTTGGCTGTTCTCCTTACTTTATAGTTGACATATTGGCCTTTGTGCCATAGCTTTTTTTTTTTTTTTTTTTTTTTTTTGGCCAATCCTAGACTTTTTAGCTCAGGCCTGAGCACTGTCCTTGGGCTTTCTCAAGGCTAGAACTCTACCTCTTAAGCCATGCACCACTTCTAGCCTTTTCTATGTATGTGGTACCAAGGAGTCGAACCCAGTCTTCATGCATGCTAAGCAAGCACTCTACCCTAACTAGGCCAAACTCCCAGCCCCTGTGCCATAACCTTTTAAGCTGTTTTGGCAGTGGAGCATTTGTATTCATCTGAGTTGTTCATATTGATCTTATCCTGAACTCACTCTGTGAAGTCCTTTCATTTTATACAGTGAAGTACAATTTAAAACGTTACAAAGTTATGAAGTTTAAATTTATATACTGACTGTATGACTGTACAGTAAAGTAATTAAAGGCCAACATACTTATTTCCAAGGTGAGCTATAGGACTACTATAAATAGTGATACAGGGTCTCAGTTTCATCTTAAACATGTTGCTCCCCCATCATATTACCTCAGATTTTTGATACTTTAGTAATGTGTCCAATTTCTGCTTTACTTTTCTGACTGTTTACTTGTTTAGCACCTCTTTTTTTTTTTTTTTGCCAGTTCTGGGGCTTGAACTTAGGGCCTGAGCACTGTCCTTGAGCTTTTTCCTCAAGACTAGAGTTCTGCCACTTGAGCCACAGCACCACTTCCAGCTTTTCTGTGTATGTGGTATCAAGGATTGAACCCTGGTCTTTGTGCATGCTAGGCAAGCACTCTACCACTAGGCCAGACTCCCAACCCTAGCATCTTTTCCTTCTTAGGATAAGTGTTCTTTGAGGGTAACTACTTTGTCTTATTTATTGCTCAGTCACTGGCATTTAGAGCGTTTAATTCCTCCCAGGAATTATATAACAAATATTTGTTGAAGGAGTTTATTATGCTTTTTCCATAGAAAGGAACAAGGCTTTTAGGTGTAGGCTTAGAATTTCTCCCCTTTCTTACTAGCATGTTCATGGTAACACTGCCATTTCGGTAGTAGATTTGCTTTTTTTTTTTTGCCAGTCCTGGGCTTGAGCTCAGGGCCTGAGCACTGTCCTTGGACTTTCTCAAGGCTAGAATACTCTACCACTTGAGCCTCAGCACCACTTCAGGCTTTTTTCTATGTATGTGGTACCGAGGAATCGAACCTGGGTCTTCATGCATGCTAGGCAAGCACTTTAACCACTAGGCCAAACTCCCGGCCCTAGATTTGCTTTTTAAGAAAGGAAAAGGGGTTGGGAGTGTAGCCTAGTGATTGAGTGCTTGCCTAGCATGCGTGGAGCCCTGGGTCGATTCCTTGGTACCATATACATAGAAAAAGCTGGAAGTGGCGATGTGGCTCAAGTGTGCTAGCTTTGAACAAAAAAGTATCCAAGGACAGTGCCCGGGTCCAGTTCAAACCCCAGGACTGGCAAAAAAAAAAAAAAAAGATTCCTAAGATGTTGTAGAAATATTCATTCTAGGTCTTTATGTGTTTCCTAAGTTATTGATGTTCCCTAAAAAGGTAGAAGAATTTCAAAGAGGACACTCTTTTCCAAAAAACCCACAATTTTATTTATTTTTGCCAGGCTTGGGCTTGGGCTCAGGGCCTGAGCACTGTCCTTAGGCTTTCTCAAGGCTAGAGCTCTACCACTTGAGCCTCACCACCACTTCCGGCTTTTTTCTATGTATGTGGTACCGAGGAATTGAACCCGGGTCTTTGTGCATGCTAGGCAAGCACTCTACCACTAGGCCAAACTCCCAGCCCAAAACCCACAATTTTAACAGAGACTTCAAGTATGAAAAAAGACACTGATTTTTTCATTATGATATTATGATTAGATACTGAGATACTTTGGAATCATTATACTGTGGGAACAAATGGAACAACATGTATAATATGTAAGGAAGACAGTAAAGCATTTTTATTCTCCAAGGCCTACTTGATTGGAAGAATGTGATGACAGAAATGTTACATGTACTGGTGTCTCTCCTTATTTCAGGTCGAGCTATGTTTAGAGTGCATCGAATGGGCCAAATCAGAGAAAAGAACTTTCTTACGTCAAGCTTTGGAGGTAGGTACCCAATTTACCACTGATTTCAGGCATCTAGGTGCTAGATTGAATGTAAGTAATGCCATCCTTATCAAAAGTACTTTGAGTAAGTTTACATTATCCAGTCACCAAAAGACTGTGACAGTGCTCCCATTTAGAATTGTTTTGATTGAAAGTTTGAGACAGATTTTTCTCATTTGGGCTGAGAAATAAGCAGCAACATGGCAAACTTAACAGCAAGTCATTGCCTATAAGAGGAGACAATACTGCAGACTAGATTATTTATTCGGAATTTGAGGCTATCCTAGAACAGATATTCAACAGTAACATTTCTCTGACTGTTAATCTTTGATTTCTTTCTGTGGGATTATTTTTTTTCTCTTCTTTAGTCAATGCCTTTTCTCTTTCCTAGGCAAGACTGGTGTCTTTGTACTTTGATACCAAGAGGTACCAGGAAGCATTGCATTTGGGTAAGTAAGTTGGTAGAGATTAATAAGACAAATTAGTATGTTCTAAACTTGGCTGTTTCTTTTTTTTTTTTTTTTTTTTTGCTGGGTTATGGGCTTGAACTTGGCTTGGGCCCTGTCCTGGAGCTCTTCAGTTCGAGGCTACTGCCCTCCCTACCCCTGGGCCTGGGCATTGTCCCTGAGCTCTTCAACTCAAAGCTACCACCCTACCCTTGAGCCAAGCCCCACTTCCCGTTTTCTAGAGGTTAATTGGAGATAAGAGTCTCAGGTCCTTTTGTGCCTGGGCTGGCTTTGAACCTTGATCCTCAGATCTCAGTCTCCTGAGTAGCTAGGATTACAGGTGTGAGCCACCGCACCCAGTTAAACTTCACTATTCTTGCTAATTATCTATTAATAAATGTATTCTACCTACCTCTAAGAAAGATCTAAGAAGGTTTACATTTACAGAGTTTGTCATTGCAAAGTAATATTTGAGCTTTTGAGAAATGGGGTATAGTTCAGTGGTATAGTGTTTGCCTAGCACTGGTGAGTTCATGGGTTCAAATTCCACCACTAAAAAACAACAAAAAGTCCCTATAATTCAATCTGTTAAATTTAGAAAACCAAAGTATCCATTTTTAAATTGCCTTAAATCTGGAGAAGATCTATTTCATTGAAATAGCTGTCTTTCTAAATAAGATTTTGTTTTTGCATGTAGCATTGTATTAAATTTTAGATTTAATTTATTTGTGGCCAGTCCTGGGGTTTGAACTCAGGGCCTAATCTCTGTCCCTGAGCCTCTCTGTGCTCAAGGCAAGCACTCCATCACTTGAACCACAGTGCTGCTTCCAACCGTTTCTGTTTATGTTGTACTGATGATTCAAATCCAGGGCTTCATGTATGTTAAACAAGCACTCTACGACTAAGCCACATTTCCAGCCCAGATTTAATTTTTTTAATTATGTATGTTTCATAGGTTATTCAGTTCTATGTTATAATCTAAAATCTTTTGAAAAAACATTTTAACTATTTTGAACTATCTGAAAATATTGTGGGAAGCTAGAAGTGGGCCAACAGAAAGTTTCCTCTTTTTTTTTGGCCAGTCCTGGGCCTTGAGCTCTTGGGATTTCTCAAGGCTAGAACTCTTCCACTTGAGCAACAGCACCACTTCTGACTTTTTTTTTCTATGTATGTGGTACCGAGGAATCGAACCTTGGTCTTTATGCATGCTAGCCCAAACTCCTGGCCACCTTTCCCCTCTATTATTATTATTATTATTAGTGGTAGTAGTAGTAGTAGTAGTAGTAGTAGTAGTAGTAATAGTAGTAGTATTTGTCAGCCCTGGGGTTTGAACTCAGGGCCTGAGCACTGTCCTTAGGCTTCTTCCACAAGGTTAATGTTCTATCACTTGAGCCACAGCACCACTTTCTGGCTTTTCTATGTATGTGGCACCAAGGAATCAAACCAGGGTCTTCGTGCATGCTAAGCACTCTACCATTAGGCCAAACTCCTGGCCCTGTTTTGTTTTGGTTTTGGTTATTGGTACTGGGGCTTGAACTCTAGGCCTGGGCGCTGTCCCTGAGCTGTTCAGTTCAAGGCTGTTGCTCCCACTTCTGGTTCTCTGGTGGTTAATTGGAGATTAGATTCTCATAGACATCTGGACTTCTGTGCTGGCTTTGAACCATGATCCTCAGATCTCAGCCTCCTGAGTAGCTAGGATTACAGGCGTGAGCCAACAGTACCTGGCTTCCCTCAGGTTTTAAATCCCTGAAATCTTCCCTCACTGCTCGCTTCATATTAATGACTACATCTGTAAACAGAAGGATAGGATCTCTTATTTTTTTCTTTTCTTTTCTTTTTTTTTTTTTTTTTTTTGCCAGTCCTGGGCTTGAGTTCAGGGCTTGAGCACTGTCCTTGGATTTTCTCAAGGCTAGAGCTCTACCACTTGAGCCTCAGCACCACTTCCAGCTTTTTTCTATGTATGTGGTACCAAGGAATCGAACCCGGGTCTTCATGCATGCTAGGCAAGCACTTTAACCACTAGGCCAAACTCCCGGCCCTTATTTTTTTCTAGATAGAAGAATATGGCTATTTAGTTGAAAACAGTCACAATATTCAATTTTTTATCTTGCAGAATGGAAATTTTATATGGCTTAAATAATAGCATTTTTAAAAAGCTTTACTGAGACACAATTCATATACTATAAAATTCACCCTTTTTAATTAAAGATTTTTTATCGTAATTAATAGATGGGTTACACTTATATTCACCAGATAGAAGGTGCATTCTCACACATTGATACCCCTTCTCATGTTTTTGTTCCCATTTCCCTCCCCCCTCCCCTCATTTGTTTTCCCCCCTTCCCTTTCCTATTTCAAAAAATTCACCCTTTTAAGCCAGACCATTGGCTCATACCTGTAATCCTAGTACTCAGGAGGCTGAGATCTGAGGACTGAGGTTCAATGTCAGCTCAAGCACTAAAGTCCTTAAGGTTCTTATTTCCAGTTAACCAGTAGAAAAAAACTGGAAGTGGCTCTGTGGCTCCAGGGGTAGGGCGGTAGCTTTGAGCTGAAGAATTCAGGGACAGTGCCCAAGCCTAAAAGTTCAAACCCCACTACTGGGAGGGGAGCAGAGGGAATTCACACTTTTAGGATGACATTGTCTGAAAAAAAAGAATTGTACTTACTACCTGACTTACCCAGGGTACTATTCCCCACTACCACATATACAGGAGTAGTGTGTGGATCAAGTGATAGAACTCTACCCTTGAGAAAGCCCAAGGACAGTGCTCAGTTCCTGAGTTCAAGCCCCAGGACTGGCAAAAAGAAAGAAAGAGAGGGGGGTGGGGTGGGGAAGGAAATCAAATCAAATCTCACCTGGACTTGGGGACTTTTCTGTCTGCGCTGGCTCTGAACCATCATTCTTAGATCTCAGTCTTCTATTTTTGTGGGTCATGGGGCTTGAACTCGGCCTGGGATACTGTCCCTGAGCTCTTCAGCTCAAGGCTATCACCCTACCCCTGGAGCCACAGAGCCACTTCCGGTTTTCTAGTGGTTAATTGGAGGTAATAGTCTCAGACTTTAGTGCCAGGCTGGCTTTGAACTGCGATCCTCAGGTCTCAGCCTCCTGAGTAGATAAGATTACAAGTGAAAGCCACCGCACCTAGCTAGAATTCATTCTTTCTTTCTTTCTTTCTTTCTTTCTTTCTTTCTTTCTTTCTTTCTTTCTTTCTTTTTTTTTTTGGGGGGGGGGTGAGTCATGGGGCTTGAATTCAGCCTGGGCACTGTCCCTGAGCTCTTCAGCTCAGAGCTAGCTCCCTACTCCTGGGCCTGGGCATTGTCCCTGATCTCTTCAGCTCAAGGCTACCACCCTACCCTTGAGCCAAGCCCCATATCCCATTGTCTAGAGGTTAATTGTAGATAAGAGACTCAGGTCCTTTTGTGCCTGGGCTGGCTTTGAACCTTGATCCTCAGATCTCAGTCTCCTGAATAGCTAGGGTTACAGGCATGAGCCATGCACCGGGCTAGGATTCTTTTTTTTTTTTTTGCCTGTGCTTGAGCTCAGGGCCTGAGCACTGTCCTTGGACTTTCTCAAGGCTAGCGCTCTACCACTTGAGCCTCAGCAACACTTCCGGCTTTTTTTCTATATGTGGTACTGAGGAATCAAACCTGGGTCTTCATGCATGCTAGACAAGCATTTTAACCACTAGGCAAAACTCCCGGCCCCTCCCCCCCCCCCCCCCCCCCCCCGCTAGGATTTTTATCCCCAATTAACCACCCAAAAGTCAGAATTGAAGCTTTGATTCAAGTGTAGAGTGTCCTCTTAGAATGAAAAAACTAAGGGGTGTTACTCCATTTCTTGGCGGGGTCAGGGGTACACACTCCCATTCTCTGTTATGTGCAGAGGCAGAAGGAAAGGGCTCGAGCCTTCTCAGTGTCATATCTTCAATGCTAAAGACTTCTTATTCATTGGTTCTATCCTTAAGTGCTGGGACACATGGGAAAAACCAAACAAAACATCACCCAGATCCTGACTTCCAGCCTCAGTACTTACTGGCGCACATGTGCTCATGCATACAGTACCTGCTCACACATGCCAGCACACATGCACATGCACGCACACAATCTTAGTTAAGATCTCCTTTCCTTCCCTCCTTCCCTTTCTTCCTTCCTCCCTTCTTCCCTTCTTTCCTTCGAACTCAGAGACTGGGTTCTGTTCCTGAGTTTTTGTGCTCAAGGCTAGTACTCCACCGCTTGAGTCACTACACCACTTCCAACTTTTTTGGTGGTTAATTGGAGATAAGAGTCTTTCTTGCCCTAACTGGCTTCAAACCTTAAATCTCAGCTCCTGAGTAGCTAAGCTTATGGGCAGGAGCCACTGGAACTCAGCCAAGATCATTTTTTTTTAAGGTGCTATGGTTTGAACTTGGGGATTCAAAGTTATGCTCCACCATTATACCCATACCTCCAGAGGAAAACTTAGACATGTGCTTATGTGACGTAAGGGTTCTTGATTCTAGTGTTGTTTCTACAAACTAGGAGAGCTTAAACATTTTTATGTTTCATGATTTGACAGGAGTCAGGGAGTTATGTAAAGATCAAAGGAAAGGAGGTAGAAGAATGGAGAGAGGAAGGGTGGATGAATACTCATATTTAATGTACATACACAAAAATGGATTTGTGTAACTTAAAGAGTATGGATAGAATTAGGAAGAATGGAGAAGAATGGAAGGAGTGACAATGATCAAGCCGCTCTGTATTCATAATCTGACTTGTTGAATTAAAGCCCCATTGTGTAACTGCAGATAATCATAATAGTGAAATAGATGATTCTTTTTTGGAAGATAGCATATTAGAAGAAAATTTACTTACAAGGACTCCAAAGGTGACTTTTTTGAGTTTAGGCAGGTTTCTTTATCCTGAATGTTTCGAGGGTGGACTAATGAGATTTTAGTGTTAAGACTATGGCTAACATAGATATATCTGTCTCTTTTTCAGGCTCTCAGCTGCTTCGGGAGTTGAAAAAGATGGACGACAAAGCCCTTTTGGTGGAAGTACAGCTTTTAGAAAGCAAAACATACCATGCATTGAGTAACCTGCCGAAAGCCCGAGCTGCCTTAACCTCTGCTCGAACCACAGCAAATGCCATCTACTGTCCCCCTAAATTGCAAGCCACTTTGGACATGCAGTCAGGTAACACTTAGAACTATTCTCATCATGTACCATGTAGAATCATATATAGTATATGTGGGATATAGCATATGTGTGTGTGTGTTATAATATTCATTATCATTCCTGAGATGTTTTTGTTATCTTACTGGTGAAATGGTACTTGGAGCTTGAACTCAGAACTTGCCTAAGCATCTTTTGCTTAAGACTCTTTTACTTGAGCCATACTACTTCCAGCATTTTGGTAGTTTAAGTATCAGTTAACTCTTTGAGCACTTAGTGAAGCTTTTTTTGTTGTTGTTGAGGGGGTGGGGGTGAGTGATTGTGCTCAAAGCTAGTGCTCTATACCATTAGAGCCAAGCTCTACTTCCAGCTTTTTTGGGTGGTTAATTGGAGGGAAGAGCTTCATGGACTGTCCTGCCTGAGCTGGCTCTGAACTACAATTATAAACATAACTCACTGGTGCCTGGCTGTTTTTTTAAAATCAATTTGTCTATTGTTTATAAATATCCCTAAGTGAAAGCATTATGCCTTGAGTTCAAGTTCTAGTACTAACATAAAATAAGGTAAAGAATACTATTTGGGCTGGGTGCCAGTGGCTCATACCTATAATCCTAGCCACTCAAGAGTGTGAAATCTGAAGATCTAGGTTCAAAGATAGCCTAGGCAGGAACGGCTGTGAGACTCTTACCTCCAATAAACTACCAAAAAAGCAGGAAGTTGATTTGTAGCTCAAGTGGTAGAGCACTAGCCTTGGGCAAAAGAAACTAAGGTACAGCACCCACACCCTGAGTTCAAGCCCCAGGACTGGCCAAGCCCCCTAATCCCCCCCAAACAAACAAACAAACAAACATAAAAGTTGTTTAGCTATGTACCATTAAGTTTATGGATTTGGCATTATGTCAGATTTATACACTGTCTATTTCTAGAAAAAGAAGCATAGCCATAAATGCCAAGTATTTGAAGTAAAAATAAAAGATGCTGAGATTCTTTTACTTCATGAGAGTTGCTTCAGCATTAAAATGCCAAGCTTAGAAAAACCTTATTAGTTTATTACTAAAATAGGTCATTGAAGAAGTCTTAAGGGTAAACACGATCATTTCTAGTGGCTCCAGTGGTAGCAAAGAGCAGGATTGTGGGAAGAAGCCTGGGGAATGGGTGATAGACTACATTTTGGGTGTTTTTTATTTATTTTAGTGGAACTCAGGGCCTTATGCTTGCTAAGCTGTCACTTGAGCAACACCTCCAGTTCTTTTTTTTTTTATTTTTTTGCATTGTTTATTTTTTAGGTAGAGTGTTTGTTTATTCCAGAGCTAGCCTGGGCTACATCCTGTTACTTGTGCTTTCCAGTGTGCTACCATACCCAGTTGTTGGTTGAGATAGTCTTGAGAACTTCTCTTTCTCTGGTGCTGGCCTTGAAATGCAGTCTTTTTATTTTTATGTCTGAAATAATTGGGATTACAGGCTTCAGGTACCATGCCCATATACTATGGATTACAGCAGTAGTTATTATTTTTAGCATCCCCTTTGAGTCTCTTATAACCCTCTCGGGAGTTCAGTAATGCAGTGTGACATTGAACTGAGAGAGCAGAGACCTAGGTTCTACTCTTAGCATTAACTACTAGTGGTTGGCAGGTCCATTATCTTCATTTGACATTATCAGTTCTCACTTCTTAGCTCTGGTTTTTTTTCCTTACTATTTTTTTTCTCCTTTATAGTACTGGAGCTTTAACTCAGGGCCTCCTGCTTGCTATGTAGGCAGGCACTGTACTCCTGAGCCATCCTCCAGTCCTTTATTGGTGTGCTGGTTGTTATAGAGGTAGGGTCTTGCTTCTGCCCGGATATCCACTCCTGGATTATTATCTACCTCATTTAGTCTTTTCGTTGGAGCTGAAATGATAGCCAAGGGCCACCAGGTTCTTGATGGAGATCATTTTGATGGGACTCCTGTCTGAGCTAAGCTATACTCACAGTCGTTCAGTCTCAGCCTCCTATGTAGCTGGGGTACATAGCTGTGGTAGTGATGAGTCTCTGGAACTTTTCTTCCTGGACTGGCCTTGAGCCAGGATCCTCCTGAACTCAACTTTCCAGGTAGTTAGAATGATAAACATGAGCCACTGGTGCCCAGCTCCCAGCTCTGATCTTTTCTGGTTCTGTTATTTTATATGGTTCTTACTACTTTCTTTTCAATGCCCAGGTATTATCCATGCAGCAGAGGAGAAGGACTGGAAAACTGCATACTCATACTTCTATGAGGCATTTGAGGGCTATGATTCCATCGATAGCCCCAAGGCCATCACATCTCTGAAGTACATGTTGCTGTGCAAAATCATGCTCAACACGTAGGTGCACATTAACTATTGAATATATAAGCTCTAGTCTTTCAATCAGGTCTATCCGCCATGGCAGAGGTGACTTGGGAAAGAAATTTGGCCAGTTTTATAGGTGAGGTGGCTGAGTTAGAGTGGGAGATGCAAAGGAATTCCAGAGCATTTTTGTTTGCTAATCTTTCAGATTCTGGGAGATACATTTTGGAAATTGCTTTCCTAGCCCTTCTTAGAGGATTTGCTCATTCGTCAAGTATTCTGACCTCCAGGTGTTTATCAGTAGGACAGAGGTCAATAAACTGATAGACCAGTGTTATGTAGGCCACCCACAGTGGGGAGGGTAAAACTAAGATGCTTGAGAAAGTTTACCACAAAAAGTATGCCAGGTCTTATTAGGAGGTCTCTTGATTTATTCAAATGCTAAGGGGAATAAATGAAATCTGATAGACTGGGGCTCTTAGAATCTTTGATTAGGGGATGTGTTTCCTTTACCCTCCAGTGTTGAGGATTGAACCCAGGGCATGATAGGCAAGTGTTCCAACAAGTAAGATATGCCTCCAAACTGAGGTGTGTGTGTGTGTGTGTGTGTGTGTGTTTGTTTGTGTTTTCTTTGGTGGTGGTGGTGGTGTTTTTGTTGTTGTTGTGTTTTGGTGGGTAATGGGGCTTGAACTCTGGGTCTGGGCACTATCCCTGAGCTCTTCAGTTCAAGACTACTGCCCTACCCACTGCCCCACTTCCCGTTTTCCTAGTGATTAATCTCATAGTCTTTAGTGCCCGGGCTGGCTTTGAACCAAGACCTTCAGGTCTCAGCCTCCTGAGTAGCTAGGATTATAGGGTGAGCCACTATTCTCGGCTCCAGGTGTTTTAATAGGGCTTGTTAGAACGGGACTTGACTTAAATGTACTTAAAAGTCTTATTGCATCTGTTTCTTTTGGCAGGTTCAATTGGGCTTTATTTTTAAGTATGTTTGCTTGTTTGTTTGTTTTTATACTTTTTTTTTTTTTTTTGCCAGTCCTGGGCTTGAGCTCAGGGCCTGAGCACTGTCCTTGGACTTTCTCAAGGCTAGAGTTCTACCACTTGTGAGCTTCATCACCATTTCTGGCTTTTTTCTATGTATGTGGTACTGAGGAATTGAACCTAGGTCTTTGTGCATGGTAGGCAAGCATTCTACCATTAGGCCAAACTCCCGGCCCCTATTTGTTTGTTTGTTTGTTTTCCTCATATATTTTTTATTGTAATTAATAGAAGGGTTACATGATATTTGCCAGATAGATGGTGTATTAATTCCCACACATTGATACCCTTTCACATGTCTTGGTCCCATTTCCCTCCCCCCCACCCCGACTCCTCATCTTGTTTTCCCCCCTTCCCTATCCAATTTCAAATAACCAAATACAAATATATTCGATGTATCAGATAACAAAGTGAGGTAGTGTAACAATATGAGATAACCAAGGGACAGCAAAAGTGATGAGAGATAACATATACCTTAAGAACAACAATCATTCATTATATGGCTTATATTTACATCATATTTTAAATGACAAGTTTAACAAACAAGTGTTCAAGGAGGGAATCTCTAATTACAATCACTGGGACTTAGTATTTAGAACTTAATCAAAATTAGGCTAAGGGTTTGTATGTCATAGAAACATTAATTTATGAAATAGAACATTATGTCTATGGAGTCATAGGTTTTTATGTCTATATAGTTATGTTTGTATTTCCATTACCATGTCCATAGCTTTGGGTATGCAGTTATTGAGTCCCGCTCTTGTACTGTTCGTTTTTTAACTTTTTACTGCTAACCTGTGACCTAAAGTGCCTGTAATATAGGTTTAGGGTTGGGTTGATTTTCTCTATGGGCCGCCTTCACAGTGAAATTCAACTAACCTTTGCTTAGGATCATAACTCAAGCCCTTGACCAACTATTTCTTTTCTTCTAGCCCAGAAGATGTCCAGGCTTTAGTGAGCGGGAAGCTTGCACTTCGTTATGCAGGGAGGCAGGTATGGAATACCATAAATGCAGTTCTACCCTTAGACCAATTTGTCAGAATCACGTTGGATGAGCACTCTTCAGGTTTCCCTTCTACTCTTTCCTCCCTCTTTCTGCTTTCTTCCCTTAAACTCCTCCAGTCTGTTTCCTGTACTATTAGATGCTGGGCCTGGACAGTCAGTTGGTACTCTTATGGGCATCATAGAAATGAATTGTAGGTATAAGTTTGGTTGCTTTTAGTTTTAGTTGTTATTGTTGTTGTGTTGGTTTGATTTATTCATTTATTTATTTTTGCCAGTTCTGGGGCTTAAACTCAGGGCCTGAACACTGTCCTTGGGCTTTCTTAAGGCTAGAGCTATATCATTTGAGCCACAGCACTACTTCTGGCTTTTTCTATGTATGTGGTACTAAGAAATCAAACACTGCTCTTCGTGCATGCTAGGCAAGCACTCTACCACTAGGCTAAACTCTCAACCCATACATTTAGTTTTGACCAGATTATGTCTGCCTTCTGTGAACTTGTCTTGCCAATTTAATATATGAAGAATATGACATCCTGATTCTTGAGTATGGAGCCTGATTAGATTGAATGCATAAGTTGTTTTAGAGAGGTTAGATTACTTGATGTAGAAAATAGATGTGGGAGCTGGACCTGGTGGCTCACGCCTGTCATCCTAGCTACTCAGTAGGCTGAGATCTGAGGATCAAAGTTCAAAGCCATCCTGGACACTAAAGACTGAGACTCTTATCTCCAGTTAACCACTAGAAAACCATTGGTGCTGTGGCTCAAGGGGTAGGGTGGTAGCCTTGAGCTGAAGAGCTCAGGGACAGCGCCTAGGCCCAGAGTTCAAGCCTCATGACCAACAAAAAAAGAAAGAAAATGAATAGATTTGGAGACCCATTTGAATGCTCTCTCAGCGTACTACTTTTCTATTCGTGCACCAAGTTTTGAGGATGGTACAAGAAGAGACCTTTATGATTGATGGTCCTTGTTGTTGTAGGCTTGAGTGTGACTTGTGAGGAAAAAGAAGTCATGAAGGTAATGTCTCAGGCATCTGTAGTGTTTCGTCTCTTTCTATTTACACTAGCTAAGCTGGTCACCGTGGCTCATGCCTGTAATCCTGGCTACTCAGGAGGCTGAGTATTGAGGATCACAGTTCAAAGCCAGCCGGGGCAGGAAAGTCCTTGAGACTGACCAAAAAAAGTGATCTTTCTGAATTTTACATGTTGCCTGAAACAGGTTGGTTATCCTACTATATCTCTATAGGGATGCCACAAAAGATGATTTTATCCTTCTCTAGATCTGGCCCTAATTGGGCCAGTGTGCTTATCCTGAGCTCTTTAGCTCAAGGCTGTTGCCCTATTCGTGGGCCTGGACACTGTCCCTGAGTTCTTCAGCTCATGGCTACTGCCCTACTCCTTGAGCCACAGCACCACTTCTGATTTTCTAGAGGTTAATTGGAGATAGTCTCATAGATCTCAGCCTCTTGATTACCTAGGATTACAGGCATGAGCCATTGTGCCTGGCTCTATTGAGCTTTTTTTGTGCAAGGCCAGTACTGTACCACTTGGATTGCTACATAGGACTTACCAGCCCTATTTAAGGGTGTCAGCTGACACAGAGAAGCTCCTTCTATTCCTTTGTACCTCGATGACAGGTGTTAAGCCAGAGCTAGGCTGATCTAGAAATATGGGTTGTTAACATTTATTGCTGAGTGGAGATTTGATAGTTTGGGCAGGTGTCTTATTTATAATGAGCTTAGCTGTTGCTTATGTACTTAACACTTCCAAGCATTTTACTATTCAAGTGTAATGTATGAAATATTAATGGACTTCATTCCATGCCTTATATCAACTCTAGCAGAATGAATCTTGATACAGTACAAGTATGTCTTGGGGTAGGAATAGTTGGGTGAGTGCAGAGGGTAGAGATAGGAATTTTTTTTTTTTTTTTTTTTTTTTGCCAATCTGGGGCTTGCGCTCTGGGCCTGAGCACTAGCCTTACACTTTATCAAGGCTAGAGCTCTATCACTTGAGCCACAGCACCACTCTGGTATTTTTTCTATGTATGTGGTACTGAGGAATCAAACCCAGGTCTTTGTGCATGCTAGGCAAGCACTCTACCACTAGGCCAATCTCCCGGCTGGAGATAGGATTCTTGAAGGAAGGAAGAGAAGGTCACAGTTCTGCTATTTTCTCTTCTAGTATGTCCCTTCTAGAGAATGCTATATTAAGGTCTGCCTTTTTGGAAAACTTCTTTTTAAGTAACGTCATGTCTCAAAGGGAAACTGGTTGACAAATAGTCATATTCAACTCTTCTTGCATTTCTCCCCTGGTCTCTAAAGAAGAATGATTGTGGGGTGCATTCTTTATAGCAGAAGTTGTGCTAACTTACAAAGTTTTATGAGGTTTTGGGTATATGTGAATACACTGAAGAGATTACTTTCATGACTTATCTTTTTATTCTCAGACAGAAGCATTAAAATGTGTGGCTCAAGCTAGCAAGAACAGATCGCTGGCAGATTTTGAAAAGGTGAGCATGGTATTTGGTTGATAGGGAATGGGTGGAAGAGAGGGACAAAGTGCTTTTTAAAGATACAGTTTCAAAGAAAGTTTTAAAGATAATGTAGGGCAACCCAGTATAATATCAAACCCAAGAAATAGTCCATTCGTTTTGAACCTGAGGATTGATTATTGAGGTGATCTTGGTTAAATGTCATTTACATGTAATATTTTACAGTTTCAAAAAATTATTTGTCCCCATCCCCCTCCCTACAATAAAACTGTTACCTTCACTTTATGGTGAGGGAATGGGACTCAGGAGGGTGTTGTAAATCATGCAGCCAGTAATGCAGCATGATTTGAGTCTAGGTCTACTGCTTATTCTTCTCAGCACAATTGTAGGTATTTCTTCAGCTTTGCAAAAGCCAGGTCTGCTTGGCATTGCTGTGAACAAGAGAAATTTCTTTCTTTTCATTTCTTTTCTTTCTTTCTTTTTTGGTTGTTGTTGTGTTGCTGGTACTAGGGTTTGAACTTAGGACTTTGCACTTGCTCAGCTTATGTGTTTGGCTGGTACACTAATGTTTGAGTCATGCCTTCAACCAGTTTTTTTTACTGGCTAATTGAAAATGAACTGTCACAGACTTTTGTTCAGGTTAATCTGAACCTTAATCTTCCAAATCTCTGCCTTCTGAGTAACTAGGATTATAGGTGGTACTTGGGCAAAATAGAAGGTGTCTCCTCCCCCCCTTCCTTCCCCCCCCCACCCCCCGCCTCCTGTGGTGATGGTTCTAAGGCTTAAACTTGGAGTTGTGTCAAGTGGTAGAGCATCAGCTTTGAACACAAAAGTTCAGGGATAGTACGTGGGCCCGGAGTTTAAGCCCCAAGCCCAGCACCTAAAACAAACCAAAAAAAAAAAAGATCTAGGAAGAAAAACAGTGTAAATGGATTTAACTTGAGACTAGGCCATGGGGCTCCGAAGCATTCTTGCCTATTCCTGCCTCCAAGTAAGAAACAGCAGGAATACTCAACCACTTGACCTGCGTTGTCTGCTTCTTCTTCTTTTTTTTTTTTTTTTTTGCCAGTCCTGGGGCTTGAACTCAGGGCCTGAGCACTGTCCTTGGGCTTTCCTCAAGGCAAATGCTCTACCATCTGAGCCACAGCATCACTTCTGGTGGTCCTGAGGAATTGAACCCTGGTCTTCATGCATTCTAGGCAAGCACTCTACCACTAAGCCAAACTCCCGGTCCCTGAGTTGTCTGGTTCTTTTAATAACTTAGTGGATAGATAATGTGAGGCTGGGCTATTGAAGTCATTACTGGAGGTAAATACGTCACATACATGAACAAGCAGTTTAGGTAATTTAATCCCCAAATCTCAGATGTTTCATGCAATACTTTTATTCCAACGGGTCTTTTGAAAAGAGCTCTGTGTTTAGACATTTAGGAAACAGTAATACCAAGCAAACTTGGAAAGTCTCCTGTATTTTATCAGCCATGCTATTCCAGTGTTCTTCCCCAAACTTTCAAGAGCCAGTTGTGAATTAAGCATTCCCAGTGTGAGTTTTGGCATTACTGGGGTTTGAATTCTGGACTTTGTGCTTGCGAGTCAGGCATTTTGTCATTACTAAGCTATCCCTCTTGACAAGAATTTTGGCCAAAAACATTTGTGATTCAACCCTTTAGGGTGGTGTGTGTAAGTGTGTGTGTAGGTAGGCACTTTAACGTTTGAGCCATGCTCCCAATCCTTCTTGAGTTCTTGTCCTTTTCTTCTAATTTCTGTGATGGTTTTTATCTCCTCACATTTCCTAGAATTTCAGTCATCCATGTAGTTGCAAGGGCCAGCAGATTTTTCAGGACACTGAAAGTAATGTAATGTTGAGGTGTGCGCATTTCTGCCCTTGCTCTCTTGGCAGGCTCTGACAGACTACCGGGCTGAGCTCCGGGATGACCCCATCATCAGCACACATCTGGCTAAGTTATATGATAATTTACTGGAGCAGAATCTGATTCGAGTCATTGAGCCCTTTTCCCGGGTACAGGTAAGACCTCCAAGGAACTCGTGTTTCTAGCGTGGCCTTCTTAGTGTAGTCACCTCCCTTTTCACATCTGTTCAGAGTAGGAATTTACTTCTAAGAGTGTGCCTGGTGGGCAAGAGACCAAAGCTTGGTGTAGTCTTACTGAAAAGCAAGTCAAGAAAAAGGACGCTAGTGTGCAGAGGTTTGTGAAATAGCCTTTGCCTTGTGCTCCAAGAATCCCATTTTTAGTCAGTGCACATGCAGTGAACTTTTTCTGTGGTGGGTATGTGGGGTGGCAGGAGCGTGTACTGTGTGTTGTTTCTGTGGCAGGAGTGTGTATTGTGTGTTGGGATGGTCACGCAAGTGGAGAACGTCCCCTCAAGCATGGGGCTAGGAAATCTTGACCTTTAGAGACATTCAGCAGGTTCCAGAGAACAATTCTTCTGTCCCCTGCTTCTCTTATTGGAGGCTAAAAAGTTAAACGTTCGTGTTAGTGTCTCTCTGCCTTTCCTTTTAGATTGAACACATATCTAGTCTCATCAAACTCGCCAAGGTGAGTAGTTTTCAGGCCGTCTTGGTGGGAGGGAAGGGGGCATGTGGCCTTTGTTCCTGCTGAGCCTTATTAGGAAGTCTCTGGGCTTCCTGCTGGAGAATGGGGATATGAGCTCAGCTGGAGTTGCATTATTGCTGTTCTGTTTCCTTTTCTATGAAACTTTCATGTGTCAGTGTGGTCTCTTGACTGATGGAGACCGGTCCCTTTAACCATGTGTTTTGGTTTTAGGCCGATGTGGAAAGGAAATTATCACAGATGATTCTTGACAAGAAGTTTCATGGTGAGTAGCAGTCACACTGCTAAGAAGGGATGGTTGCAGAGGTGTGTGTGTGTCTTTAAAGCAGGTGTACCTAACACAAACCTTCTTTTGATGTGGGATCCTGGTCTCCTTCCTTGTGATAGGTGTCGTAAACTACTAATGAGAGCAGGAGGCAAGTCCTGTGTCCCTTTCTGGAAAATTGCTTTTTATGCCTAACTTTTTCTTTATCTGGATGGTTTCTTGCAGGGATTTTGGACCAGGGCGAGGGTGTCCTGATTATTTTTGATGAACCCCCAGTAGATAAAACTTATGAAGCTGCTTTGGAAACAATTCAGAACATGAGTAAAGTAGTGGACTCTCTCTACAACAAAGCCAAGAAACTAACATAGGTGAGTGCTGGCCCGGGGACCCAGGACACGGCAGCGTTGTCTTCTGCCTGTCAAGACCAAAAACCTCCTGCTGTCTTCCTGGCTTGCCGATTGACACTGCTCTGTCTTCTCTTGCAGAGTTGGCTCTGTAGCGGTCCTTTGGAGAGTGTGTATGGCGGGAGAGTGAAACCTTGGGGAAATGCTAGGGGATTTTTTTTTTTTTTTTGGTTCTACTTTTCGCTCGGAAAGTTTTTAAACCCTCATTTGGTGCATCTGTTTCCAGCCGATAGATGTGCCAGTTTTCATGTAATCTTTACTGGCCCAACTTGGGAGTGGGGAAATTGCTTAAAAAAAAAGAAAAAGAAAAAAAAAAAGATTATTCTAAATAAAAGGAAAAAAGGCTTACACTACCTAAAGCTGTGCTCTCTGCCTCCTGGGAGAGGGCCACAAAGCCTGGAACCCCGCCAACCACTGGGGGTCCTTACCCGCCTGCTGGTGTCACCTCTCCTCCTCTTCAGCATTGGGTGTTTGCTGACCATCAAAAGCAGCGACTTTTTATTCTGTTTGTACTGAACCAAAACAAACAACTGTGTATAGACTGCTGTTTTCTTTTTTATTTGAAATGAGGCATTTTGGTGTTCTTTCCTCTGCCATTTGGCCTGTCCACCCTCCCCTCCCTGACATTGGCTCCAGCAGACTAGCTGAAGGTCCTGCCGCCGCCGCCTCTGCCACCACCACCGCCGCCGCCGCCATCACCACAGCAGTACGTGCACGGCTCTGCTCCGACCTGTGAAGGAACGGGGATGCGGCCAGGAGCTTGTGTCTACCACGGCCGGCCGCTCGGGGAGCAGTGTGGGCCCTCAGCCTGGGGGCCTGCTGTGCATGTGGCTTTTTTTTTTTTTTTAAACATAGTAACTAGATTAGATGTCAGTGTTTAACTGCCCCCTTTCTCTCTGCTTTCCTGTCCTCTTCTGCTCTTCTCTCCCGTCTTTCCCTCTCAGCTAGGACACCATCTCCTCCTCCTTCCTCCCCTTCAGAGGAGTTGGGCTGTCTTCATCCACTTTTTCCACTCTTCCTCTCCTGCTGTTAGATGGGGTTATTCCTTTTTTAAACAGTGAAAGTTGGAAATGAGACTGTGGGGTGTTCTTCCCTCTCCTCCCCTTGTTCCTCCCCCAGTGGGGTTTTGGAGCAACTTTCTGTCCCCTTCCCAGGGAACTTCTTAATTTACCTCTTAGAACTCATGCAGATGGGAGGTAGAGCGCTGTATTTCAGCATGCTTTGTTTCCTGACTCGATTACATAGCAAGGCTTTGATGCCACACGGCAGGCAAGCGTCTGCACCTGTGCTGTGCTCCACGTCTCTTCTTCTCTCATCTTCGTCTTCTTTTTCTCCCTCTCCTTCTTGCCTTCTTTCTGCTGGTCCTTTTCTCTTTACCATCCTTCAATGACCTTTCCAGGTTTTCCTAATAAATTTATATTTTGTAAAAGGATTTTGTTGTACTAGGTTTTGCATCTTCTCTGAATCTGACTGGCTTTAATTTTCCTCTCCAAAATCAGGTTTTTGTTCTCAACATCTCTCCCCATCATGTCCAGTCACTGTTTTGGTTTTGGCACCATCAATATCAAATGTACAAACGGTTCTTGCTAACCAACACCAGGTATATCTGATGTTCAGATGAGTTCCAATAAAAATAATTTTTTTTTCAAAAGGTGTCTTTTCTTGAGTGTTGGAGGGTTTCTAAGACAGTTCAAATACTTTGTGGCAGGCAGCTCAATCTGTAAGGTATTTTTTCCAGTGCAGTGTGGCCCAGTGGGGACTTGTCGCCTTGCGTGGTCTCCTGCAAGCCCCCTTCCTCAGCTGTGCCGTGAGCTGGCGTTTCTGGGGTGGGTCAATGTGAGGTGAGGTCCGATGAAGACCTCATCACATTTCCTGTGTGGCTTAGTGGGGTCTCATTGTAGAATCTTCACGTCTGCTGCCTTCAGACCCCAAGATGTATCCTCTGAGGGTGTTTGGGGGCTTACCAAACTCCTCTCTAGTTTAACCAGTTTTGCCACTCCGTTTTTGCATTGTGTTTTGGGTATAATTTTACTTGTAGAAAGTTTTTCTGGTACAAAGGATTCCAAACAAAACAAACCCCAGAAAACCACCCTAGTGTCCTAGAGCTGGGGCAGTGGGGAGAGGACTTCCTCTGTTTAGGACAGGCTTGAGGGGTCAGTCAGCAAGCAGTCCTCTCCTCTGCTATTGTCTGATAACTTCTGCCAGACCTCAGTGTCCCTCATCAGAGAGGCTGGCAGGCCCACATGTGGCTGGTTCACACTGCTGCAAACACTCACAAACCAGCCTTTGGATGTGGAGTGTGAAACAAAGTGTAAAGTACCTCTGTTTTTATATGTCTTGAAACATTTGGGATATATTGAGTTAAAGGTTAAATAAAATACATGAAATTTACCCGTTCCTTTTCCTTTTCTTTGGATGCTGGTCTTGGGACTGGAAGTCAGGCGTGGGTGCTGTCCTTGAGCCATTTTGCTCAAGGCTAAATGCTCTAGGCTAGCATTCTACCACTGAGCCTTAGTTCCACTTCCTGATTTTGGTAGTTTAATTGGAGATAAGAATCTCATGGTATTTTCCTGCCCAGTCTGGCTTCAAACTGTGATCCCCAGGACTCGGTCTTCCTGAGTAACAAGGATTATGGGTGCGAGCATTAGTGTCTTTTTTTTTTTTCTTTTTTTGGGGGGCCAGTCCTGGGCTTGAATGCAGGGCGTGAGCACTGTCCTTGGACTTTCTCAAAGCTAGTGCTCTACCTACTTGAGCCTCAGTACCACTTCTGGCTTTTTTTTCTGTGTATGTGGTACCAAGGAATTGAACCCAGAGCTTCATGCATGCTAGGCTAGCACTCTACCACTTGGCCACTCTCCCATCCTCTCCTTTTTGTCTTTTGAATGTGGTTACTTGGGAATATCCCATTACAGCAGCGATTGTGCCATTGTGTCTCCCTAGAGTTAGTCTAGGCATCACTGAGCCAGCTGGCCACTCACGAACTAGTTCTCTGAGGGTTTCCTTTACACACTAGTCATGGTGCCAGGGCTTGCTTTCGTGCTGGTATTAGGAGCAGAGGCTAGAGTAGCTGCTCTGATGCCCTGCTGTTTGATGGGATTATATAATCTGTGCTACCCGGAAGGGCCACTAGATGCTGCTCTGTTCCCTAAGAGAACAAAGACAGCATGGTTGTATTTGGAACCCTCTCTAGAAGCTGGCCTATGGTACCATGGGAGATGGGGTGTGTGGACTGGGAGATGTTTGCAGAAACACCCAAGCCCATCAAGCAGCAAACTAGCATGCTACTCCTCCAGGCAGCTGGAGATGGGCTACAGGAGAAGTTGATGGTGTGAACAGGACACCTTCTCTGCTGCTGCCGAGGAGAGGGGAAGAAAACTGCGTGTATCATTCAGCTGGATCTGGCTTCTTGGTTCTTCCACTTTTGACAGATGGTTGCCCCCTTTCTTGGCTTCACAGTTGAAGCAGTCACAAGTAGAGTGGCGGGTTTGAGTGTGCATGAGAGCTGCGAATGCCTTCAGCCAGGCTTGGAAAGTGTGTTCTTGCACAGTTCCCCCACAACCTCTGCTTTCATTCTCGCTCTGCTGCAAATGTGGCTACCCCTAGACAAGGGTGAGGAGACTGGCACAGTTCTTCAGAGAGCTCTTTTTTTTTAATTTTTTTTTGCCAGTCCTGGGCTTGAGCTCAGGGCCTGAGCACTGTCCTTGGACTTTCTCAAGGTTAGAGCTCCACCACTTGAGCCTCAGCAGCACTTCCGGCTTTTTTCTATGTATGTGGTACTGAGGAATCGAACCCTGGTCTTCATGCATGCTAGGCAAGCACTTTAACCACTAGGCCAAACTCCCGGCCATCAGAGAGCTCTTTTTGTGGGGGTTGAACTCAGGACCTGAGTGTTGTCCTTGAGCTTTTTATTTTTATTTTTTTGTTAATCCTCAGATCTCAGCCTCCTGAGTAGCTAGGATGACAGGTGTGAGCCAGAGGCCCCTGACTGAGAGCTCATGTCGAAGGTGGTGAGGACAGAGCAAGAGCGGACACCTGGGGGCCGGGAGTTCGACCTAGTGGTAGAGTGCTTGCCTAGCATGCATGAAGACCTGGGTTCAATTCCCCGGTACCACATACATAGATAAAAGCCAGAACTGGTGCTGAGACTCAAGTGGTAGAGCCCTAGCCTTGAGAAAGTTCAAGGACAGTGCTCAGGCCCTGAACTCAAGCCCAGGACTGGGCAAAATAAAAAGTAAAAATAAATAACTACAAACTTACTTAAAGAGAGAGAAGGAGAGAGAGAGAGAGAGAGAGAGAGAGAGAGAGAGAGAGAGAGAGAGAGAGAGAGAGAGAGAGAGAGAGAGAGAGAGAGAGAGAGATGGGGGGAGATAGAGGATCCCTGAGTTTAGATGGGCTGAGAAAGTCCCATGCAAATATGTGCTGCCTTGGGTGGGGAAATACGACATGGAACCCACTGTCCACCAAAGACGGGAGCAGAGGAGGCGTTCATTCACCACGCCAGATGCCGGTGGGTCCCATCTGAATCAAGAGGCTAAGGTTCAGAGCCAGCTGCGGAGCACGGTTCATCTAACCAGCAAAAAGCCAGAGCTGCCAGGCGGGGTGGTCGCCCCTGTCATCCTAGCTGCTCAGGAGGCTGAGATCTGAGGACCGTGGTTCAAAGCCAGCCTGCGCTTGATCTCCAGTTAACCTCTAGAAAATGGGGGGTGGGGCCTGGCTCAAGGGTGAAGAGCTCTGGAGCGCAGCCCCGGCCCAGGGGTAGGGAGGTAGCCTTGAGCTGAAGAGCTCAGGACAGCGCCCATGATTCACAACCCCCTCCCCCCGCCATCCCCCCAAGCCAGGGCTGTGGCTCAAGTGCGTAGGACCCAAGCCTTGCGCACAAGCGCTCAGGAAGAACACGCATGCCCTGAGTTGAGCCCCAGAACTGGGGGGCTCAGAAAACCCAAAACGTAGTTCGTGGGACCGAGCAGGCTTAGCTGTTGGCTTCGGGCCTGAGGCCTGGGCTTGGCCGGGTGCTCCCCGCTGCTTCTGCTCCAGGCTGGTGCCCTGTCCCCGGAGGCCAAGCGGGCTGCAGCCTCCGGCAGGGACGGCACTGCGGCCCGAGCCGCCGCCGGAGTGAACGGTAGGACGCGTCCGTTCTGGGGATCCGGGGAGGGGGCCCTGGGAGGAGCCCGGGGGGTCAAGCGAAGGGAGAGACCGCGCGAGGCCCTCGAGGCTCAGCCCAGCGGCCTCCCCTCGGGGCTGGAGGCCAGGACGGACGCTCCGCTCGGTGGAGACACCGTCGGGGCCTCGCAGGGCCGCCCGTCCACGCGGGGCGCACGCCGGGGAGGGAGATCCCAGCACCGGTCTCGGAGCTCCAGCAGGCCCGGAGACCAGGGCTGTGTGTGGGGACGGGGAGCAGCGGGGCGCGGGGGCCACGCCGGACGCTGGGCTCCGACGACCGGGGCTCGAAGCCCGGCGCAGCGCCAAGGCCCCCGCGAGCCTCTGCCGTGGCGCTGTGGCTGCGGGGCCGAGCCCAAGCCCCACGCCCGGGTGAGGGCGCGGGGCCCCGCCGGCGCCGCGGCGTGGAGGACGGAGCCGGGGTGGCGCCGGCAGGGCACCTTCCACCGCGCCCAGAGCCCCGCCGGGCGCCGACTGGCGTGTTCCGAGGTGGCGGCAGTTGACCCCCTGCCCGCGCGCCGCCTCCCGGGGACGCGCCGTCCGGTCCCGGGCGCGGCGCGGCGGGAACAAAGGCGGCACGTGTCGGGCGGGGCGGGGCCGTCGGCGACCCCGCCCGGGAGCGGCCCCGCCCCGCCGAGCGCACTCCCCGGCTGAGCTGCTGCTGGGCGGCGGCGCGGTGCGGACGCGGGCGGGGCGGGCGCGGGCGGCCCCGAGGGCGGGCAGGGGCGGGCCGGGTGGCGAGCGCCTCGCCCCAGCCCTCCGAGCCGCCCGGTAGATGGGGCGCGGCGGGGGTCGGGCGCCTCCCGCGGGCGGCTCGGACTGAGGACGCCGTGGCTCCGCGGCGACGCTAGGCCGTCCGGGGCCGGTGCGTGGCGGGCGCGCGCGCGCGCGGCCGGGGCGGGAGCGCGGGCGCGGGCGCGCGCGCGGCGGCGGCGGAGCGCGGGCGCGGGCGGCCGGGCGGGGGGCGGGCCCGCCGCGTCTGCAGAACCTTGGACAGAAGCTCCGCAGCCGCCGCCGCCGCCGCCGCGCGCGCGAGCCCCGCCGAGCCCCGCCGAGCCCCGCCGCGCCAGCCGCGCCAGCCGCGCACTGCGGAGGGCCCGGAGCCGTCGCCTGCCCGGTAAGCCTGCGCGGGGCGGCCGTCCCGCGGAGCCGGGGCCGGACGGGGTGTCCAGGCGGGCTCGGCAGCCGCCCGTGCGCACCGGGCCGCGGGGCCGCGGAGCCGCGGGCAGGGGCCCCGCGCCGGCCGGGGGCTCGGGCTCGGGCTCGGGCGGCGGGGCGCGGGAGGCGCGGGAGGGGCGCGGCGCCGCGCGGGGCCCCGCCCGGGGCTGAGCACCATCTTGTTTTCCGCGCAGATCCGGAGGGCAGCGCGCGCGCCGGCAGCGCCCCCTCCGCTCCCCGAGGCCGCCGCGGGCTCGCTGAGTCGCCGTCCGCCTCCGGCCGGCGGGCTGGGCGCGCGGTGGTGGCGGCGGCGGCGGCACCATGGGCACGGTGCTGTCCCTGTCCCCCAGCTACCGCAAGGCCACGCTGTTCGAGGATGGCGCGGCCACGGTGGGCCACTACACGGCGGTGCAGAACAGCAAGAACGCCAAGGACAAGACCCTGAAGCGGCACTCGCTCATCTCCGTGCTGCCCTGGAAGCGGATCGTGGCCGTGTCGGCCAAGAAGAAGAACTCCAAGAAGGTGCAGCCCAACGGCGGCTACCAGAGCAACGTCACGCACCTCAACAATGAGAACCTGAAGAAGTCGCTGTCGTGCGCCAACCTGTCCACGTTCGCGCAGCCGCCGCCGCCGCCGCCGCCGCCTCCGCCGCCGCCGCCGCCGCCGGCCCAGCCGCCCGCGCCCCCGGCCGGCCCGCCGCTGCCCGGCCCGCCGCTGCCCGCCGCCGGCTGCCCCGCCTCCGCCAAGAAGGCCCCGCACCCCGCGCCCGGCGCCGCGGGGACGCCCAAGCGGGTCATCGTCCAGGCGTCCACCAGCGAGCTGCTGCGCTGCCTCGGCGAGTTCCTGTGCCGCCGCTGCTACCGCCTGAAGCACCTGTCCCCGACGGACCCGGTGATCTGGCTGCGCAGCGTGGACCGCTCGCTGCTGCTGCAGGGCTGGCAGGACCAGGGCTTCATCACGCCCGCCAACGTGGTCTTCCTGTACATGCTGTGCCGGGACGTGATCCCCGCCGAGGTGGGCTCGGACCGCGAGCTGCAGGCCGTGCTGCTCACCTGCCTCTACCTCTCCTACTCCTACATGGGCAACGAGATCTCCTACCCGCTCAAGCCCTTCCTGGTGGAGAGCTGCAAGGAGGCCTTCTGGGACCGCTGCCTCGCCGTCATCCACCTCATGAGCGCCAAGATGCTGCAGATCAACGCCGACCCGCACTTCTTCACGCAGGTCTTCTCCGACCTCAAGAGCGAGAGCGGCGGCGCCGCCGACGACAAGAAGCGCCTCCTGCTCGGCCTCGACCGGTGAGCGCCGGCCCCGCCGCGGCTCCGCGATGCCACTGGCTTTTTAGAAAAAAAAAATGTCTACCCGAAACAGATCCCCCGCGTGTGTGCCGTGTGTGTCCGGCGGGGCCGCCGCGCGCCCCGCCCCGCCCCGCCCCCCACCCGGAGTCCGGGGACCTGGGGACACCCAGAGGATGCGCTCAGCCTGGCCCCGGGGGACCCGGGAGGCCCCCACCCCGCCCCATCCAGATGCGCTCAGCCTGGCCCCGGGGACCCGGGCAGCTCCCCCTCCCCCCCCAACCCTGGACAGGTCCCTGGGGCTGGGCCGGGGCGGGGAGGAGCCGGGGCGGGGGCTGGAGGCAGGCCCGCTCCTGAGAGGCGTCTGTCCTGGGCCATCCCTGCCCCGGAGGCCCCCGAGACCAAGCCTCGAGGTGGGCCAGGAGCAGATGCCCACGGCCCGGCTCCTCCCCCGGAGCCTGGCCCCGGCCGCGCGTGTCCCGGTGCTGCCCGTGCCTGGCCCTCACGTGCGGTTTCCTTTTCTAGGGGGAGAGGCTTCCCTCCACTGGACCTGGCTGCTGCCCCCTTCCTCCGGGTCCCCCGCCCCCAGCCCCCACACTAGTGCTGCTCCGTGAGCTAGCTGGCCGGCCTCCTCAGGCTGTGTCATTGAGGGTCCCAGCCAAAGGCGGGGTGACGCTGGGCGCGGCTCCTCTCCTGGGTGAATTCCTCCTCTGAAGAGCGAGGTGAAAGCCAGGACAACCGCAGACGCCCGTTCAGCACAGCCTGCCTCACGCAGGTGGCATCTGTGCCTGCAGTCACTGGTGCCCCAGTGCAGGGCGGCCTTTTGCTGGGGCACGGGACATTCGCTCAGCAGGGCTGGGGGCGGCCAGACCACCGTGAGGGGCGATGTGGCAGTGGCACACCCCACCCCTGGTGAATCAGCCCACTTTCTCCTGGAGAGTTGGCCTGGCCCTGCATGGCCCGGCCAGACAGCTGAACCTCAGCTGAACCTCAGAGGCCATCGAGACAGCGGGTCACTCCTCACCGTACCCCAGCGGCTGCAGAACCCATGATGTGGACTTGACAGACTTTTTTTTTTTCTTTTTCTTCCTTTTTTTTTTTTTTCCATTGGCAGTGTTGAGGTTTGAATTCAGGGCCTTGCACTTGCCGGGCAGGCATTTTACTGCTGAGCCACACCTCCAGCCCCCAGTTTTCTTTCTCCCAGCCTTGTGGCTCTGGAGAGGTCCTGTAGAAGCACCCCAGCTCCACTTTGGGGAACAAAGAGCAATGTGAAGATGCTACAGAGGATGCTCTCTCCAGGCCGGGACCCTCGGCATTGCAGGAACCGGGGGCTCGGGTGGGGTCGGCGGAGGTCATTTTACATAGTAGGTTTTAGGTGGCTGGCAGCTTCTACAAGCACTACTGAAATTCACATAAAACAAGAGAAAGCTGTGAAATTGAGGCCCTCATGGCCCTGAGCAGAGCCTTTCTGCCCGGTGTTCCCCGAATGGGGACCAAGTTCTGTCCAGGCCCGAGCCGTTCCCCAGCTGCTGTGAGGCCCACGCTGAGCCAGGCCTGGATGTCAGACGACGCTCCGAGGATCTGGAAGGCCCTGTGGCTGCCTGTTTCCAGGTCCTGCTGTGTGCAACATGAGCGAGGAGCCCCTGGGGCAGCCGGCCCTGGTGGCCTGGAGGGAAGCTTTGGCTGGAACTGGGCACCCGCAGGATTCCAGTTTGGGGGTCTGTTTCCTTCTCTATTTCTTATTTTTTGGTGAACGTGCACATTTCAAAAGCAGTTGGGGACTAAGGAAACAACTCTCTAGTTCAGCCATGAGATGCCTGCGGGCCCCTCCCCGGGCTCTGGTCATCAGTATTGTGTAAAGGAACAGCTGACACGTGCGTGTACAGGCAGTGAACCCATTTGACATGCTGCTATGAAGACTACTTTTAGAACAACAACAAAAAAAAGGAAAAAAAAACTAACGTACAAAACCCCTTTTATTCTTTAATTGTTGCTTTTACAGTGATATTGTGCATGCAAGCCAGGAGCATTTTGTGTCTTAAAAATAATCTTAGAACAGATGGCTGTGAAAATTACACCCATGCAGAGAACAAGCCACAGGAATAATAGTTCAGGATTTGGTTTTTCTCTTTTTCTTGTAAACCAGAAGGGTTGATATATTCTTTCCATGCAGTCATTAGAATTTAGTTTTGTTCCAACAGTTCAACTTGGAATGAAAAGAAAATGTGCCATTTTCTTCCCTCAGAACTCTTCCTAGCTGTGTATTTGAAAGCGCTAATTACACACGTGTGGTGTATGTTGGGTTTTTTTTTTTTTTTAGTGCAATTTCTTCTGTAGCTATTCTTTGACCAAACTGTGGGTATTGTTAATATTAATTTATACTTGTCTCATTTTGTATGTATGTGTTGTGTGTTTGTGAGGATGTGTGGTTTATAATCTGACAGTCATGAAGCTCAGTTTGGCTGTGATTTAATTCCCTGCCCCTTATTTTTATTTATTTTTGTACTGTGCTGAGTCAATAAAATGCACTGATCATCCATTACATTGAGCTTTTTTTTTTTTTTTTGTCGGTCTGTCATTTGCAAGCAGGCCGAAGGCACCTTTAATACCCAGTTCATACACTCAGAACAAATTGGATTTGTGTCGTAGGGTCAGTGGGGGGAGGGCTGAGTACACTAAGGTGGTTTAGGAAGCAGCGAGGTCAAGTGGGCTTTGGTTGAGTGGCTGGATAGGCGCTCCCCGAGGCTCTTGGTGGAGGCAATGGGTGGATACCTGGAACCCAGGAGGGTCGGGCTTGGCCCGTGGGGCAGGCCCAGGGGTCCTGCATGTCCCTGGGCCTGGCTGGCAGGGGTGGACTAATGCCCAGACCTAGGGCTCGAAGGTAAGCAGCAAACCAGCCCAGGGTGTTTCCAGGTGGGTCCTCCAGGCTCTCAGGCATGCTCTGTCCCAGAAGTCTGCCCTCCGCCAAATTCAGCCACAGGGAAAGGGCAGTGAGGACGCTGTTCTCGGCACGGTCGAGGCTGTCAGCCTGTGATCAGAGCAGCTCCCAGTCTCAGTCACAGAAGCCACAGCTGTGTGTACTTTCTGGCCACGACTGCTCAGCGCCTCACAGCTTGTGAGCCTGGCTTGCTGGGGTGGGGCCCTGCAGCTCCCTTGCAGATTTTGAGAGCTGCTCCCCCCGCCCCGCCCCCCGACTTCTTCAGCCACCTTGAGAGGAGCCAAGGGCTCCGCGCTGGTCCTTGATACATGTGTGTTCCTTTCACCAAACATGTCTCCTGATGCCAAAATGGTCATGTCTAGGCTTAACACTGCGGCCTTTGCCCCAACCTCCCTCCCACGCCTGCTTCTCCTGGCTCAGTCCCGCAGGCAAGCCCCATGCAGGTGAGCCTCCATTTTGTATCATTTATGCCTAATTCTCCCATCTTCTGGGATGAATTAACTTATCTAGATGAGTAGAAACTTTAATGACAGATAAACGGAACACATTTAAAAATAAGATTTAATGCTTTATTGCTCTTAGGTCAATCAAAATATGCTTTAGAAACAGTTAATTTAACGGGAAATAGGAATATATGCACCAAACCACAGAACTGTAATTAAATCAAGGTGCGTTCACTTCATTGCATACAATCACAGGTGCCCTCCTCCCACTGGCTCCTACATTCCTGTCCAGGCAGGCTTTCAGTGGGTCAGAATGCCTGTGGAAAGCGCGCTGCATCCTCAGCGGGAGCCCCCGGCCACGTGAAAGGGTGAGGAGCCCAAACCCTTCTGTCCACTGCAGCCTGGCAGGCCATCCATTTGGCATGAGCTGTTTTGGTGTGCTTACAATGTCAACTTGCGCGTGTCTAGTGTAAAGTGACAGGTCGGGACACCGGTGGAAAGGAGAAGTTCCAGTTAGACGGTTCAGCTAGTGTCCACCGGTGATTGGCAAGCCCACGAGCGCCCCAAGACTGGGTTGCCACACCCTTGTGTCACACAGGTGGCTGAGCAGCCATGGAGGATAGAAGCTTCCAGAGGACAGGATGTGTCGGGATTCCTTGTTGTGACCTGCATGTGGTGCAAATGTCTGTGAGCCCTGGGCAGGGGAGGAGGGTGTGGATGAGAGCCAGCGGCTGCCGGGACTTTGTGATCAGCCAGGTGGCCTGGGGGCGGGGGGTCCTGGGTGAGGCACCGGAGGTGGCAGGCGGGTACCTGGTGGGTTCTGTTGGGCGCCATCTGGCAGAGAGTGAAGCCCACCTCTGCCCTTCACTCTTCCACACCCCTGCTAGCTCATCCTGGGGCCTGGCCCTTGTTGCCTGCTCTGTCTACTCTGGGTTCTTCGGGGGGCTCCTGCCAGCACAGACCTGGCTGGGCACCCAGCTTTCGTGTCTTCAGATCTTCAGAGGCCGGGGGCGGGGGTCATCTCTGGAAGGCTGCTGAAGCGTGTGTTTCCTCTGCTGGGCAGAGACTGGCAAATGGGCAGCATTCAGCTGGCAGAAGGTTCACAGGCCAGGCTCCAGCAGGGCAGGTACAAGGCACAGGGTGGTGGCCTGGCCTGGCCTGCAGTGCCAGGATCCCACACTCTGCTGCCGCCCTGCCTCCTGCAGTTCCTGTGTGCTGTGGCCCCCACCCCTGTCCTAGTTCTTGGGTAAGCAGTGAACATAACTAGAGGAATTAGAAGAAAGCTGCCAAACCCAGTGTGCCTGGCACCCGAATCTTCTTACTAGACATCATGGTTACAGCGGAAGTGACATCGGATTACAACCCTGCAGACTGCAGGAGTGAGTGAAAGAGGCTTATGGAGACAGGGTGCAGGTTATTTGTAAAATCACCCTTGAGGCCAGGCATGGTAGTTTGTGAGTTCAAGGCCAGCCCTGGGAGAGTTAGTGAGATCCGGTCTCAAAAAATACAAAAGAAAGGACTAGGAGTGTAGCCGAAGTTGTGAAGTGTTAGTCTAGCATTGTGAGCCTTGAGTTCCACCCCAGCACATGGAAAAGAAAATTCTTGGAGCGTCACCATCACCATACTCTCCAGAGATGCGGCAGAGGCCGGCTGGGGCCGGAGGCAGGGGGAGTCCGGAGGCAGGGGGAGTCCGGGGCAGCCTCTGGGGCAGGAGAGCACTGACTAGGCGTGCATGAGAGGCTGGGTTTGCAGGTAAACGGGTAGCTTGTGGCTTTGGCTGGCTGCTGGGAGACTGGAATTCTAAGCCAGGTACTGAGGGCCAGGGTCACCTCGGGGGTTCACAGACAGGGCTGCACCCCCAGCGCACAGCCGTGAGCTCTTCCCAGTTCCTCTAGGGGACTGTGACTTTGGCAAGGGAACTGTAACCCTCCCCAGCCCCCCCCCCACCACTGCGGTCAGCAGCTGGCTTGGCCATTCAAGGGACACCCAGTTGCCTGGGGTGAGGTGTGGCGGCTGGGGTGGTGGCGGGCCCCGGGGTCCTTGGTTTACTGAGCAGGAACTGCGGGCGGAGGCAGAGGCAGAGTCTTGTGAGCGAATTTCTAGCATTAGTGGATCAGACTGGAGCCGGGGTGCAGAGTGGGGTGCGCCTCGCGGGGCCCTGGGCTGGGCGTCAGTTCCCGGGCACACTGAGGATGAAGCCGGAGCGGTTCTTGGTGAAGTCGGGCTGGGGCTGGTTCTGGCGCGTCTCCACGGAGACTGTGCACTTCTTCCCGTGCAGGCTGCACTGCACCGGGTTGGTGACATTCACGCGGAGGTGACGCTTCTCACTGGAAGCAGAAAAGAGGCCAGGCAGGCAGTCAGCGGGGGACTCAGAACAGGGCGGCTCAGGGGCTCTGGGCTGGCAGGCTTGGGGCTTGGCCTGCTTCTCTATGGGAGTCCAGAGGACTCAGACAGACAGAGGGTGAGGGGTAGGTGGAACTGGGGTACCTGAGGGAAGCCTCTAGCCTGGCCACGGGCAGAGCAGAAGGGGAGCTGGATCTGCAGCCCTAGTGCTGTGGCTGTGGCTGAGGGCAGCGTCCCCGGGGCCCTGGGGGTCGAGTCATGGTGTCTCAGCTCTGACTGTGTCAGGAGACCTGAACGAGGGGAATGCCAGCTTTAAGCTCAGTTGGCCCGTCTGTCACGGTGTTCAGCTGTTGGGGTGGCTGGCCCGACCCACGGCTCTGTGGCACTGCTCTCATCCTAGGCCGGGGTTGGGGTTGTGCAGAGGAGCTGGGGCGACCCTCTGGCAGCCACCAGGAGAGCTGCGAGGCGGGAACTCCAATCTCCCTGCCTGGCCCCAGGAGGAAGGTCTCAGCCACGCCTTGTGTCCGCCAGAGGCCAGAGAAGAGGAGGCCCCAAGAGGGGCTGGCGTGGCCTCGCTTTCCCTGCTGCCACTGCCCTGGCCTCCGGTTTCTGACATGGTACAGGACTTGCCCTTAAAGCTAAGCAGTGGTGGGGCCAGGCTGGCAGCAATGCCCTGGCACACATGGTAGCCCGGATCCCACCCTGTGTGCTGGCTGTGCCAGGTCAGCGTTTGAGAGGAGGAGAGCTGCTCGCCTGAGCTTGCAGGCGGGAGGTGGTTCTTCTCCCTCAGTGAAGGGTGGGCTCCCTCTGTGGCTCCCCAGGCCTCCTGTGGGGTGTGGACAGAGCACGCTGCTGGGCTCGGGGGAGCTCTGGGGTGAAGGGCAAATGCCATGCTGTCCAGTCCACACCACACTGGGGAGGCCAGGAGTGGGGCCAGCAGCCTCTGGCTTGCACTGGGCCTGTACAAACGACTCGGGGTCCGCTTGGGTGCCAGGCAGTGGCCGACCTGGGCCCCACAGCGGCTGGGATGCATGCTGACAGAAGAGCCTGGGTGTAGCGGCTCCTTCCGAGCACCTGTCCTGGACTTCTGCCCATGAGAGCTCCCACAGTGGGCCTGCATCTGGGAAGCGATGGGACAAGCTGCCACACAGCGTCTTCTCACAGCCTTTTCCTACCTGCTTCCCATTAGCCAGGAGGCGGACGCTGGCAGAGACCTGTGGTGATGCCTTGTGGGCATTAGGCATCTAATACTTAATATCTTGTCAGCTGCTGCTAAAACCTTGGCTTAGACGGCTATTTTTAACCAGAGTTAGACATAAAAATAGCGGAGCCTGTCAGAGACAAAGACTTAGGCCCTCTCCGCTCCCTTGGGAATCAGGGCCACTCTGCGGATGGCTGTGCACTCCTGGGGACATACTTGTGGCCTTGGATGGTGCTTGGGTCCCTCTCCACTGGGCCGGGGTCCCCTGGGCCTCCCCTTCCCCAAGCCCACAGCCTCCCTTCCCTTTCCTCCTGGAGTGTGGGCAGAAATGTGCACACAATGAGTTCTACACCTCAACATCCCAGGGGAAGGGGAGGTGGGGAGCGTGCCCAACCCCCCCCACACTGCTGTGCTGGTGCCTTTTCGTGTCCCCTTTCCCAGCCCGAGGGTCAGAGGGTCCCTGCCTCTGGCCTCCTCCCCTCCTTTTAGGCTGTGTGGCTCTGGGGTCTGACTTAGGTTTTTTTTTGTTGGGGTGCAGGCTGGTGAGAACATGGAAGGGGTGACTGGCACCCCATGGGAACAATGCAGAGCCCTGCTCCGTGGCTCTTCTCCGCTGTGGAGGAAGTACCAGCCGGGGAAGGAGGGGGACAGTCCCCTTAGGGAGCTTCCAGTCCAAGCAGCTGGTGGAACACTGGCTGGGCTTGGTTTCCTCTTTTCCTCTTTCTCTGGGCCCCCAGCTGAACGAAGGCTCTCCAGAAACAGTAGGAAGAGAGCACTGGGGTCTTACTGCAGGTGGCTCTGGGGCCTTCCCCTCCCCTCCTCTCCCCTGTGCCACTGCAGCTGTGCTGATCTTGGTCATGCATGCGTGGGGAGTTCCTGGCTGGCTGTCCCAGAAGCGGAGGGAGGGGGGGCAGCCGGCCCAGGGCCCACTCGTGGGGCTTGTTAGAGTGATTCTGCCTCCAGCAGAGCACTGGAAGGCTGTGCAGACGCGTCACAGCGGCTCCGCGTCCAGCTCCTCCCCCTCATGGTTCTGTGTGCGTGGCAACTGTGGAACTCCCAGGTCCCAACACATCCCTCAGAGGAGAAGGAAGGGAAGGGGGACATTCCGTGGCTTCCCACTTCCGCCCTCCATCCCAGGATTTCTCAGCCTGTGTGGGATCTCTCTGGATGGCTGTGGGGTCTGGTTTTCTCTTTCCCCAGAGCTGGCTTTGTTTCTGATCCTGAAGTGGGGAAGGGGCAGGGAGGTCTGGAGCCGTGTCCTGGCCTGGCCAGTTCACTGCCATTATGGCTGTGCGCTGAGCACAGGAAACCTTTGCTCTGCCTTCTTCAGGATGAAGGGTTTGTCCACGGCTGGGCCTGAGGACAGGAAGCCAGAGCACAGCGAGGCAGGCCCAGCCTGCCGCTCTGGCCCTGCAGTGTGGCAGTGGGTGTGGCGGGGGCGCGAGGCTGAGGTGGGTGTGAAGTCAGGTGTTGCTTCATAGAGGAAGTGTTGCTCTTTCTCTGCTAAGTGGGAAGAGCCTCCAAAAGAGATGGCTCTGGAGAGCTATTATTTCAGACTCAGTTTATGTTCCTGCCTTGTTTCCCCACAGCTCACAGACCTCGGGAGCGAGCCTGGGTGGAAAAGTCTGGCCTCCGGTGTGCGGTCTCTCCCGCTCTCTCCATCTGACAAGCACACAGTGTGTCCACGCCAAGTGTGCTGCTGTCTACTGTTACGAGTCAAGTTCCTAAGGGCAGGGGACTCTCCTAGGTCAGAGTGGGCACCCGAGGACTGGGTGATGACCCTCGGGTGCCACCGGGAGGCTCAGGGCCGCTGCACCGCACACCACCCCTCGGCAAGGCAGCATCCTCAACGAGGACACATTTGACACATTTTCTAGGTCCACGGTACTGATTCTAAAGGCAAAGTGGCCGAGTGGTCTGCGGAAGGGGAGGCCCCAGGAGGGAGCAGCTCCTTAGGACAGCCACGCTGCAGCGGGCCTGCAGTGACCGGCTGCTGGGGTGTCCTGCTCTCTTCCCGTGCCAGCCTGAATGTGCGGAGAGACAGTTCTGTCGTGAAGGGACCAACCAAGCAGTGCCACCTGTGAGCCATCCTCAGACAAGAGAAGAAAGCCTGGGTGTGGCTGGTGCCTGGGTGAGTGAGACCACACGCGGTGGTGCACCCGTCCACTGCAGTGCCACCATGACTTCCACAGAATGATCCCCAGCAACAGCTTCCCCCAAAGAAGCAAGCTACAACAGAGCCACCTATTATGACCCCAGCCATATGAAACGTCCCAACTGGGCACAACTATAGACAGAAAACAGGTAGCAATTGCCAAGGGCCACAGGAGCAGGCGCGGAGGGATGGTGCAGGGGTTATGGTTTTTCCCTGGGATGACGAGTGGGCTCTGGAACCGGTCAGAGGCGGTGATCACACCACGTGATGCCCTAGTTAACAAGTTGTTCCATGAGACGGGGTCTGCTTTATCCCACAGTGGTGAAGGTGCCAGGCCCTCAGCTCTACTCTCCTCCTCCTCAGCAAGGATTACAGATGGAAGCCACCTGCATTTGGCTACTGTAGTCCTTGTTTGTTTTTTAAAAAGTGGGTTGAGGGCCACGAGTTTGGCCTAGTGGTAGAGTGTGCAAAGACCCGGGTTCAATCCCTTGGTACCACATACATAGAAAAAGCCAGAAGTGGTGCCGTGGCTCAAGTGGTAGAGCTCCAGCCTTGAGAAAGCCCAAGGACAGTGCTCAGGCCCTGAGTTCAAGCCCTAGGACTGGCAAAAAAAAAAAAAGTGGGTTGATTTATAGGGAAAAAAAGTAAGTTGACCTGAAACCGAATTTTGTCTCCCATTTCAAGTCCAAAGTGGGAAGCTTGGTGGCTGTTCAGGGGTGGGGCCACGGTGGACCCTGCGGGCACCCGGTGGCTTGGCTCTGGCTTGAGTCCCGCAATGGAGTCTTTAGAGAGCCACAGATCTCTGCTCATTTTTAAAGAAATCAGATTTTATAGAGGGAGGCAGGGTGTTTCCCTCTGATGGTGTGCCAGCCCAAATGGCAGCTGCTGGCGGAGGCTGGCTGCGCGGGGAGGGCCTGTCCTGCTGTCCTCCAGAACAGAGACTTTCCTCTCCTGTCCTCTGCTCCCAGCCATCACTGTGGCAAGCAGCCTTGGTTTTTCATTTAGATGTCTGTCTTCCGCTCAGCAGAGAAGCCCGTGGGTAAACGAGACCAGGGTGACGGCCCCACGGGCTCTCGGTGGCAGGCGTGCACTGTCCGGCCCTGCTCCCTGGACACTTGCTGTGTCTGGGCGGAATCGGCAGGGCAACCGGGGTCTGCAGAGCAAAGGCAATCAAGGCGCGGGCTGGGGGTGGCAGGCGGCCCAGGCTCTTCCGTAGCCACAGTAGATGGGCATTTGCTCTCCTTAAGAGCTGCCCAGTGGCATTCACTCCCGTCACAGGTTTGCCTTCAGCTTCCCTTGAAGGGAAGTGTGGTGGAGGGGAGGCAGCAGCCTGGGGGCCCTGTGAGGGCATCATTTGGCGTGCTCAACGTGTGGTGTCTGTTCACAGCATACAACAGGAGGAAGCATACAGGCGTGCAGTAAACACATGCTTTGCAAAGCAAAGCCCGAGCCACGCCTGGGCTGTCACCTGGCTGTCACTAGGGCTGGATGTGGGGGGGTCTGGAGTCATGTCTCCCTTTCTGTTTCACTTTCTTTGAGGCCAGTCCCTCTGGTGACGTGGACTGCAGCGCCATTGCTTTTCAAAATCCGCTGTGGGCAACACAACTTCTGTTTTCTGTCAGGGTCAAATGGACAGATGTATCACAGCCAGTTTAAGTGACACTACAGGGTCGGGCCCTGGGGCAGCGGGCTGCACTTCCTGTCTGTGGAGTCCTTTCTGGGTCTGCAGCTGGTGTGAGATGGGGAAAGACCATTTTGGACCCAGAAAAAGTTTCTTTTTCTTTTGTTGCTGGTACTGGGGCCTGAACTCCAGGTCTCATGCTCTTGCTCGGCTTTTTTGCCTGCTGCCAGTGTTCTACCACTTGAGCCACGCCTCTAGTTCAAAAATTTCTTTTTTCCTATCATGAGACAAAGGGGTCGAGTCTGGGTGCACTGGCAGCAAGGATGCCCTGGGACCTTGGCTAGGTGGAGTCCGCTTTCCAGCCTGGGAGGCCCTGTCCTCAGGGTCAGGGCGTCATCAAATGCCACCTCTCTGCCCATTGGCATTCTCTTGGTAGCTGCTCACTGAGCACGCCTGGCAGGCCAGCCCTCACCGAGAGAGCAACAATTAACAGCGCCCTCATAGCCCTGCGGGGAGGTGGGGATGTTCCTATCCTCTGCTGACACAGGCCGCCAGCAGAGCCCCCATCTCCAGCGGCTGGGGAGATGATGTCCAGACTGAGAGCTCCAGATGAGGACGACTCTGGCAGGAGCTGGTATTTTTTTGTTTTGTTTTTTTGGCTTTGTCTTGTTTCTCCCTTCTCTATAGCTGTGCATTCAGATCTTTTCTTATCTCCAATTAACCACAAGAAAACTGGAAGTGGCTCCAGAGGTAGGGGCATAGCCTTGAGTTGAAGAGCTCAGGGATAATGCCCAGGCCCAGAGTTCAAGCTCCACGACTGGGGGGTGGAGGGGAGGCGGGAAGAGGGAAGCATTGCTAGAAGAAAAGCCATTACCCAAATTACAGTTTACCAGGAATACTCTCTCATCTGTCCTTCATATATATATATATATGTAATATATAATATTGAACTATATATTATGTATGTAATACATTCTGCACATATGCAAAGTATCTTTCTCAAAACTGTATAGACCTATGGACAATAACATTAAACAAATGTAAATTTGGACAACCCAACTAACAAGCATTTATGAGCCTGTGTTCTTTTACAGAACATAGAGAACAAGGACCAGATCATAAAAGAAAGTTCAATAAGAACCTGGCAATTAGCATCATATAGAAACCATGTTCTGACTCTGAAGTGTAGTAAAGAATATAAAAACTAGAGCAATATAATAATATGGTAGCAGAAGCAGACATTGGTTCTATGCAGATTCCTGAGTGATCTGGAGCTCGCTGGGCTGTCAGGCCTTGTGTGGTTGGTTTAAGGGGTCCTAGACTGAGCAGGGGAGTGCAGATCAGCATCTGTTTATTAAAAATGTACCACAGAGTAAGGCACGTTTTACATGTGTCATTTTATCTAATCCTTTCCAAAGCTGTAATTTTTGCTTCTTTGATAGATGAGGAAGCACAAGCTTAGAAAGGTCAAATAACTTCAGATAATAAATGTTGAGGCTTGGGCCTGCCTCCAGGGTGTCTTCCTCATGTAACCTCCTCTCCACTGGGCTCCCATCCTGGAATGCTGCTCCAGCCTAGTGTCAGCAGGGAATTTGTTACCCTAGGTATTGCTTGAGTCACAGGAAATAGTACCTGACATCTCTTGCTCGTGCTTTTACACCCCGGGCCGCAGCTGTGACACCCATCACTCACACCTTGCTGTTCCTATGGTTTGCTCCTTCCAGCCTTGGCCTCTGTCTGGCCAGAAGACCCCAAGGTCTGCAGGCACAGTTGCTAGGCTGTCATATCCTGATGTGTGGAGAACTTGCTCACTCCTGAGTATTCTCTAGGGTGCATTTTGTCTGGACATTCCAGGTGGGGCCCCAAGGAAGAAAGCCATTGCCCATTGCTCCATGGAGACTCCTGGTTGCTGTCTGCCTGCCTGCCTGCCTGCCTGCCTTTCTCTTTCTTCCTTCTTCTTTCCTTTCCCCTCCTTCCCCTTTCTCTTCCTTCATTCCCCCCCCTCCCCGATCCTTTTTCTTTTGTTTCTGCTGTATTAGAGTTTGAATTCAGGGCCTTGTAATTACTAGGCACTCTACTGCTGAGCCATGCTTCCAGACTTTTTGTACTTCAGGCCCTGTCCCTGATTATCTACCCCCCGCTCTTTTTTTTTTTTTTCTTTTTATTCAAGGCTAGTGTTCTACCACTTGAGCCAATGCTCTACTTCCAGCCCTTTTCATAGTATACTGGACTTTTCTGCCTGGGCTATCTTTGAACTACGATCCGCAGATCTCAGCCTCCTGAGTATCTGGGATTATAGATGTGAACTACCAATGCCCACTCATGCACTGGTCAGTTTTGAGATAATTTCTCATTTCCTGCTGGGTCTATACATCTGGATCTCTTATTTTTTACCTCCTACCATAGCTGCCAGGAGCATGCCACCATGGTCCTGATCCACCATGGTCCTGATCTCTGCTTCCGAGGTAGCTAGGGTGGGAGAAATACGCCACCATATCCCAGCTATAGGTTAAGGAGGGGGTCTTGTACATTTTTGTGTCTGAAACTAGATTCTCCTCTTCTCTGCTGACAGAGCAGTTAGGGTTACAAGTATGAGCCATGGGTTGCTCTTTTGAGTTTCCCATCCTTTGTGCCTAATCTCTCTTGCCTTGTAAGGGTGCCTGAGGGCAGGGCCTCTGTGGATTGGAGGTGAGAAGCCTGGGGGGCCACCAACATCAGAAATGAGAGTGGTTGGAACACTCCTTTGCCTTTTATATATTTGGAATCCGGAGACCAAAGGCTCATTCCTCTGCCTCTCCTAAAATGTCCAAATGAATGCTTTGTACCGGGGATAATGAAACCTTCCAAAACCAAACTATAAAAATAAAACCATCTCTCTCCAATATGAAGACAGAACAGGATACCACAAACAAACCCACACCTCTTGCAGTACACAAATGGACCAGCAGCTAGGAGCAGACTGGGATGGCCCAGTGGGCAGCCCCGATCGCTGGCCTCACTCGCCAGGCGGGGTGGAGGGCTGTGGGCCTCCTGTCCACAGCAGTGAGTCTTTCCTTCCTCCTCTGACTTCTCCTCTCTCTATGCTTTTTGCTCTCATGTCTTCGGGGCCTCATTTTGTATCTGTTTGAGATACTTTTTTTCTTTTGCTGTATATATATATTTTTTAACATCTTTGCTGTTTCCTGCTTGCGTTTCTATTTCTCCTCTCTTGACACTTCTGTTCACAGCACCTCCACAGCTAGTACCATCTGTGCACACTGGTGTTTATTTTCTGTTCACATTGTTAATGAAGGTGCTAAATAAGACTGAGTGAGGCATGCCGGGCACCCACACCTTCCTCTGAACAGATGACTCGGTGGATCGTCAGGACCGTGGCGAGGTGCTGGCGTGCGTGGCTCATCACCATTCAGAGGCACCAGGGCTTGCATTTGCCAAGTGGCTGGAGACCTTAGGACCTGGGGGGCTAACAGATCCTGGTCTCTGCCAACAGGACCCAGTGTTCTACCACTTGAGCCACATCTCCAATCCTTCACTCTGGTTATTTTTCTGGTAGAGTCTGGGCTTTTTTGCCCAGGGTAGCTTTGGGCTGAGATCCTCCCATCTATGCCTCTTGTAGAACTGAGATCACGGGTGTTCTCTACCAGGCCTGTCTTATTGGTTGAGAATTCCTGCCTCGCCCTATTAAGTGTCTTGGCATACATTCTACAGGGACCTTCTACAAGGGAAACAATGAGGTTTACAAGAACAGAACAGCCTCTGCTCTCCAGAAGCTCAGTCTGAGGAAGGAGGCAGACGTGCCAATGATGGGCAAAGGCACGGCATGGTCCAAGATCTGTGGAATGAGTAGTAGATCTAAGATTGGAAGCTGAAAAGTCTGTGGGACTCCATCAACAAAATAATGAGAAAAAACAAGTCTAAGAAAGCAGAGCAAGCCAAGCAATCATGAAGCTCCTAGTTCAAACCCAGGTACCAGCTTTAAAAAAAAAAAAAAAAAAGGTATGGCGCTGGGGCATGTCCTACTGATAGAATGCTTGAGTAGCATGCATGAAGTCCTGGGCTTAACTCCTTGGTACTACATACATAGAAAAAAGCCAGAAGTGGTGTTGTGGCTCAAGTGGTAGAGAAAAACCCAAGGACAGTGCCCAGGCCCTAAGTTCAACCCCTAGGACTCTCAAAAAAAGGTATGTTGAGAGGCTTAGGATTTCTGCTCTGGTGCTGTGGCTTTGGTGGCAGACTTATCTTCCCAACAATGCAGGTCCCTGGTACAGAATGGGCTGTGAGGCCTGGTGACTGGGGGACCTCAGTCACCCACCCACTGAGCCAATGTTTATTAATAATGCCCTCAGGTTCTAACTGTTCTTCCTCTCTAGAGTCTAGCTGGGCCTCCCCCACTCAGGTAGGGTATCCTCCCCTCCTGTAGGTAAGGAGGTACTGAACTGCTGGCTGGAGGAAGAGGACAAGATAAGTAGGGTCTCAAAAGGCAAGTGGTAGGATTCAAATGTGTTTGGAGAGTGTGGCAGAAGCTGAACTGGAAAGGTAGGTGACAGGTGGGTGGCAGGGAGGCGTTCAGGCTGACTTCTGTAGGCAGTGGGGAAGCCTGGCGGATTCTTGAGGAGAGAAAAGAGCACCTTGTTTCTATATTTCACTCACCACTATCTGAGACTCTACCTCCTCCCCAAAGGAAGCTCCATGTGAGGAGAGGATCCAGTATGAATGCCTTGTGATTAAGGAGTATCTGGCATACAGCAGACACTTCAGAAAAGAACTGACATGAAAAACGGAAAAAGAAACAGGTCAGAAATAGACCAGGCATTTTGAAGCAGGATGATCAGCTAGGAAACTAAGTCTTGGAAGAAGGGCTGTGGCTCCTGACCGGGGAAAGACAGTCAAGCTGGGAGGTGAACCAATTCTCGTGCCATAGCGTGCTAAGAAGCTTGAGTTGTGGTAACATACATGCAGGTGGAAACTGGCCAATGTCTGGTGGCAATCAGCCAATTACGGTGTGCCAAACCATTAGTGTGAGTCACTATTTATGGTTGTTATCGCATTGGAATTGCTAAGACTAGAAAAGACTAGAACTTCTGAGAGTCAACGCTCCAGCCGGCAGAAGTTATCGGGATGGGGGCTTCCAGGTTTTGTGTATTTCCAGGAATTCAGCTTCATGAGAACCTGAGGTTTGGATTTTAGCTACTCCAGGGCTCACATGCAGCTGGCATGGCTTGGGACAGCAGTCCTCAAAACCTTTTCAACTCAGTTTCTTTACTGCAGGAATCAGGGTGAATCTCTAATCCACAGGGCTTTGGTGAGAACTAAAGCAGAACATAACACGCACAGTAGTTTTTATAGAGCCTGGCACCCAACTAATGTCCTAGTTTGGGCTGCTAATGGAGTTGAGAGAGCTCTGACGAGGTACCCAGGTGTGGAATGCTGACTCAAAGCCCCCCCTCCCCTGTGTTCCCTCTCAAGCTTGCTTCTCACACATGGCCTCCCCAGAACAATTCTGCCATTCTTTCTCAGTCTCTGTCTGTGTGTGTGTGTGTCTCCCTCTCTCTCCCTCATCCCCTTCTCTCTTTTCCAGTCCTGGGACTTGAACTCAAGGCCTGAACACTGTCCTTGGGCTTTTTTTTCCCTCAAGGCTAGCACTCTGCCACTTGAGCAGGTACCGAGGAATTAAACTGGGTCTTCATGCATGCTAGGCAAGCATTCTACCACTAGGCCAAACTCCCAGCCCCAATTCTGCCATTTTCTAGCGCTGACTTGCTCCAGAGTATTCTGAAGTCTTTCATTAGACAAAGGATGACTGGTGGTTTTTTTTTTTTTTTTTTTTAATTTATCTCCATGTTATTGTCAGTAAACTTTGATACCGATTCAGGCAACTATAATCCACAGCCGAGAGTAAGGTAGTTCCAGTTGCTGGCTACCCTAGGAACAAATTGTCCAATCTACCACCTGTTTGAGAGCAGAAAGATTTGCACTGTTATGCTAGATACAAAATATACCCTGTTCTCTTTGTGGAAAAGGAGCCTTACTATACCAACGTTTTCCCTGTGTGCCTCACACACTTCCATGCTGGTAAAAACAGTGGAAAGGCAGGTCTTCCAATCAGTATGTTCTGCATACGGCCTAGCAGCTCTGCTTTTTCTATTCTGCATTTGCTATTTTAAGCAAGTACATAATGCATCAATTTTCAGACTCTTAATGCCTCTGCTACAGAACTGAGAACTTAGTAATCTTGTCAGGCAGAGCAGAACAATATTCCGACAGATGAAACATTCCACATAGCCTTACTTCCTTTTTCCTGGGATGGGGCATCTATTTCTGGCCCTCTAATGAGGGATGGGGTTGGTGGCAGGGGTCCAGTCATTCTTGCTTGGGAATCCCACATCACAGAAGCCACTCGCCACGCTGCTTATGGTGGACACATCAAAGGCCCCCCAGGGACACAAGTCCATCTGACTGCACTTTTTTTTTTAATTTCCCAGAAATGGGTTGTTTAACTCTGGGCTGAAGCTTGCTGGCTAGAAAGCAGTGTGTGGGTTCTCTCAGGCTACATTTGCACTTTTTCCTGTCTGCCAGGAATAGTTTCCATTTTTCTCCATGGTCACTAGTTTGATTTAAAGGCCTGGAAGGCCCTTCATTCACCCTCTCAGAGTTCCCTAGGAAACTTCAATGTGAATTTAGCGTACACTCCTGGTCCATAGCCACTTGCAGCTGACACCTCAGCAGGCCATTTAGGTCTGTTTCCTTGCTGTGTGCTCACAGCCTTCACTGCCCTCTAATACAAGCCTTACTGACGGCCTGCAGGGTGATCTGGGAGGGTGAGCAGAACAGTTGCATCCCATACTCTCTATATGCTCTTACCCACTAAGTAGATTAGTCACATTTTCCAAATATTTACTTGGTACAGCTGGCTGGCATAAATGTGTGGAGCTGCTTCTACCAACTCTCCACTCCTGCTCATTTTATCTCTATCAATTAAAAATGATTCAACAAACGGAGTGGGTATACAAGTGACTATTGGAAAGTGAATATCATAAATATTCTAAAAAACGGATTGATAGCACCAAATGACACAGTCATCCAGGTAGTGACTTTGAATTACTGACCGAACTTCATTAGCATGAAAACAAACCAAATACACTCTTCCTCTGGGGTTGGACGTCAGACACCTTGAGTAATATTTAGGTCACTGCTGCCTGGGCAAGTCTAGAAAGTGGTGTGTGCCCTGATTAGACAGACAGTTCCATGTTTATGCTCAGCGGCTGTCACAGGAGGGGACCCTCCGGCTTTGAAGGGAAAGATCTCTGAGCCCTCCAGAAGCCATGTGAAGGGAGAGGCATTAAATAATCTCTGGTCTGCTGTCCTACCTGTTGTGTACTAGCAACAGCTCTGCAGGTGGAATCAAATCTCTGGGTTGGGTGGATGTGAGTGCATACAGTTCATCTCGTCTCTGTTTCCGGGAGGCCACAGAGCAACAATCCTCTACCTCAACAACCTGTTCAAAATGACTTGAGAAGCATTTGAAGCAGTGGCCCTAAGACTGGCCAGCCACGACTTGGCAGGGGTTGGGTCTGCAAGTGGTGTGCTCACAGCAACCCTGCAGGGGACTGCCAAAGCATGGCCCTCCCTGGGAAGGGCAGGGGACATCAGGGCAGCTGCCCACGCTGCCTCAGGGAAGTGCCCCAGGTAGCTGCCTGGGAACTAGCTTAGCAAAAGACAGGGGGCCTGGGGCCAGGAGTGTGGCCCAGTGGAAGAGTGCTCGCCTAGCATGCACGAGGCCCTGGGTTTGATTCCTTGGTACCACACACACAGAAAAAGCTGGAGGTGGTTCTGGGGATCAAGTGGTAGAGTGTTAGCCTTGAGGAAGCCCAAGGACAGTGCTCAGGCCCTGAGCTCAAGCCCAGGACTGGGGAAAAAAAAAAAAAAGAGACCAGGAACCTGCATTGGCCGTCCCTCCTTAACCACTGGGAACAAGCTTTGAGACCCGCAGCAGATGCTTGAAACCAACAGCACTGTGCGTTTCCTACACGTCTATACTTACGGTCAAGTGTGACTTGGGAGAGAGGAGCAGTAGCGACACAGAACAACTCAACATGTGCCTTGCAGCGGCCCTGACAGCAGAGACTCCACTTAGCTGGACGGACAGCCTGGGAACCCGCGCCCTCCCCTGCCCTCGGGCAGAGTCCACCTCCCTAAATGCCGCCCCCCTTCTCACCGGTGAAAAGGACAGGGAGGGGCATCTCTTTGGGTCCTGCGTAGAGTCGCTCTGACACCCAGCTGTGCGCCCCCGTGACCCAGCCCGGGCACTCAGACAGGGCCGGGGCGGCCTTTCTCTGCAGGAGGACCACGGGGGCCCAGCCGGCGGGAGCCCACGCAGAGCACGGGTGAGGGGGAGGGCTCCTGCCGGAGGCGGAGCGGTCAGGTCCCCCGAGCGCAGCGCGGCACGGGCTGCCTGGGGCGGGGTGGTGGGGGGGGGAGGAGGTGGGGGGGAGGAGGAGGAGGAGGAGGGCCCGGCCCGCAGGCCGCAGGCCGCGGCTCGGCCCCGCAGCACCTGCCGGGAGCGGGGCTCCGCCACTTGGGAAGCCACAAAGGGAGGAGGCGGGGCGGGCGGAGCGCTGCGGGAGGAGAAGCGGAGACAAAGGGACTCTGCGGGGGAGGGGGGAGAGGGAGGAGGGGGGAGGAGGCAGAGGGATGCTGCTTAGCCCCGCGGTCGCCACGGCAACGCTGACGGGCGCTCCCCTCCGACGGGAAACCGCCGCGGACCTCGCGGCTGTGGGCGGGCAGCGCGCAGGGCCCACGCGCGCCCGCGGGGAGGGGGCGGCCAGGCGGCGGGCGGGCCCGAGCGCCCTCCACTCCTCACCACCGCCCCGCTGCCCCCCGCCCCGCCGTCCCCTCCTCCTCCCCGCCCCATCTCTCCCCCTTCTCCCCGCCGGTCCCCCCGCCCCCCCGCTTTGTCCTTCCAGAGGCGCGGATTCGAGGCTGAGCTTCCCAAGCGGGAGGGATCCGCGGCTGGGCCGGGCCCCCGCCGTCGATGGCGGACGATCGGGGCAGACGCGAGCCAGGAGGGCGGACGAGGGCGGCCGGGGCAGCCCGGCGGCAGATCCGGGACGGTTTCACCGCTCCGGGAAAGGAAAGGCAGTGTGGTTTTCTTCTCCTTCTGACGTGAAGCCCCTCGCCCCCGAGGAAAGCACCGTGTGTGTGGGGGGGGGCTGCCCGTCTGTGGAGGGGCCAACTGGGCACCGCCTCGCCGCTGGGCACCGGTGCAGCGGCGCCGGCGAAGTCAGACAAAGAACCCACGGGCGGGGGGGGGGGGGGGGGGGGGGGGGAGTTTCTGGGCACTCCGCACAGCCAGCGGTGGGCAGGAAGCAGAGGCCTTTTCCCCATCTCTCCCGCCCGAGCATCCCGCTCTGTCAGGTAGTAAGGAGGCGCTGGTGAGGGGCAGGCGCAGGGCAGGCCGGTGAGGGGCAGGGGCAGGGCAGGCCGGTGAGGGGCAGGTGCAGGGCAGGCCGGTGAGGGGCAGGTGCAGGGCAGGCCGGTGAGGGGCAGGGCAGGCCGGTGAGGGGCAGGGCAGGGGCAGGCCGGTGAGGGGCAGGGGCAGGGCAGGCCGGTGAGGGGCAGGGGCAGGGCAGGCCGGTGAGGGGCAGGTGCAGGGCAGGCCGGTTAGGCGCAGGGCAGGCCGGTGAGGGGCAGGGCAGGGGCAGGCCGGTGAGGGGCAGGGGCAGGGCAGGCCGGTGAGGGGCAGGTGCAGGGCAGGCCGGTGAGGGGCAGGTGCAGGGCAGGCCGGTTAGGCGCAGGGCAGGCCGGTGAGGGGCAGGGCAGGGGCAGGCCGGTGACGGGCAGGGGCAGGGCAGGCCGGTGAGGGGCAGGCGCAGGGCAGGCCGGTGAAGACCGAGGGTGTCCTGCATGTTCCCAGACCATCCTGCAAGCCAGTCTGGTCACCCAGAGTAGAGGAGAATTCTTTCACCTAGGCCTTGCTACAGCTACAGCAAAACCAGGGGTACCAATAACTTGCATGTACTGTCGAGTCCTGCATTCCAGAACTCAAGCACTGCAAGAGAGAGTGGGGAAAGCTCATCTTCTTTGCAGGTAGCATTTGGGATGGCAGCAGGTAGGCAGGCAATGAATAGGGGATGGAAAGGCCAAGCATATGATCAGGGAATTTAAAGACCTTTGATTATCGAAGGAAACATCATCTTTCGATGAGTCCACTCATCTTTCTACCCTAAAGGACCAAACCTCAAATTCTAGAGTGAAGCCTTGAGAAAGGACATAGCTGCAACCTTGAGGTCAGTGGCTATTTTTTAAAGACCACTCCCTGAGAGACAGATGGCCTGTGCCTCCTTCAACTGCCTACTGCTGTACTCCTGCAGCATGACAGTTAAGACAGTCTTCATGAGCCATGACAACCCACCTACTCCTTAGAAATACACTTAAAATAGGGCTGAGAAGGCCCCAGGAAGGCGTGTTGTTCCTTTGGTGTGCAGTGAGTGCTACCATAGTGAAGCACTCTTCCTTGAGAGGATGACTGTGGGGCAAAGACCCACCGGATCATGGGTAGACAGAAATCTCTGAGGCAGTTAGAAGAATTCTGAGGTAGGTACGGCAGTGTATCTGTAATCCCAGCACCTGGTAGGCTGAGGCAGAAGGATTGTAAGTTCCAGGCCAGCCTATGCTACAAGTGGCAGAGCTCTAGCTTTGAGAAAGCCCAAGGACAGTGCTCAGGCCCTGAGTTCAAGCCCCAGGATTGGCAAAACAAAGAAAAAAGAGGGAGATTTTAATGCCTCATAGAGGTAGCTAAAGTGTTAGGGAATAAATATAAAAGCTAATGACCAGTGACCAGTGAGATCCGAGTGGGTGATCACCCCTCATAACCCTAACCAACCAACCTCAGTTCCTCTGAGTTATTTTAAATATCCATGCCTAATAAAATTTCATATACTCCAGGAGCGAGGAAATGTATGATCTGCACTTGAAGAATGAACTAGAAATGGTAAAGAAGCAAGGAAGTTCTCTTCATGAGCTATCACCTCATTTACCTTCCCTGCCCATGTCTTCACTGCAGCGTGGTATGTCTCTAAATGCTGAGCAGAAACTCTAAATTTAAAGATAAGGCGTCTTTTCCCCCAAACTAAGTCCCTCACTGATGGTCAGAGTACAAGAACTTTGTCTCAAACCATTCTGATTTCTTGGCCATCTTATGGGTTAGACGCTGACTTTAAGTTATTAAAGCATCAGAGGTTGTGGGGGGACATTTGGCAAACATTTGGCAGACCGGACACATTGTTTAAGCAGAGTTCTGAGAATGGGATGTGGGGTGGTGAGATGGGTTGGTAAGGATGGCCTGGTCCAAAGGGAGAGGGATGAAGCAAAGGGGCAATATGTCCTCCCCTAATGATGGGCAGGACAAGGAAGAAGGAGAGCACAGATAGGAAGGCTGCAGAGCTGTGATCTACGGCCTATGTCCTTACTACCTTAGAATGTCCTGCAGCCACTTAGCGGTGACTGTTGCCAGCTTGCCTACCACATGCAACAATCAGGAAGGGTCAGTGCTTACCAGAGGCCTGGAAGGAAATAGGAAAAAGAGCAAGTATTTAGCATATAGGCTGATTCTGGGAGTCCTATGTACTGCCTGGCTTCCTCACACAGATGAGAACCCAGACCTAAAGAAATTAGGATCCTTCTAGCAATTCCAGCATTCAGGAAGCTAAAGCAGGAGGACCCTGAGTTTGAGGCCAGTCTGGGATACAAAGACTTAGTTCCCAAAAAAATCTCCCAAGGGCTGGGAATATGGCTTAGTGGTAGAGTGCTTAGTATGCATGAAGCCCTAGGTTTGATTCCTCAGTACTACATAAACGGAAAAAGCTAGAAGTAGCCTGGTACAGTGGCTCAAGCCTGTAGTCCTCAGGAGGTTGACATCTGAGGATTGCAGTTCAAAGCCAGCCCCGGCACTAAAGATTATGAGACTCTTATCTCCAATTAACCACTAGAAAACCGGAAATGGTGCTGTGGTGGTAGCCTTGAGCTGAAGAGCTCAGGGACAGCACCCAGGCCCAGAGTTCAAGCCCTACAACCGACAAAAAAAAAAAGCTGGAATTGGCACTGTGGCTCAAGTGACAGAGCAAAGGAAGCTCAAGGATAGTGTCCAGGCTCTGAGTTCAAGCCCCTCAACCAGCAAAAAGAAAAAAAAACTTCACTAAATAACAAAACACTAAAAAGGGCTGGGGGTAGACTCAAGAGGTAAAGAGAATATCTAGAAATCACAAGACCTTGAGTTCAAACTCCAATACCCACCCCCCCATACACACAGAAAAGAAAAAGTCTACAGATTGGTGGTCACCCCCAATTCAGTGTTCCTTTCATTTATTAGGAGTAAGGGAAAGGAGGGGAACACAAAGCACCAGTAACAAAGAAAGAGCACAATGCAAACCAGAAACAGAAAACCTTTCCACAGGAAGTTCAGAAGGCTGAAAAAAACATCAATTCCCTTCGGTCTTTATGACACATGAGTACCTGAGGGTGCTTCAGCATCAGGGACCAGTTTCAGAGTGAGAGTGGCTGGGGGTGGGGGGAAGTGGAGAATCCTGCCTGCCCCTGGAGGCTTATAAGCAGGGCCAGTTTCCTAACCTCTGCAAGCCTCAGTTTTCTGGACTATGAACTGGGGAATGACAGAATGCAGATCTCGTGAAGATCAAAAAAGAAGGATCCAGGGAAGCTGCTCTCATAGCGTGTGTGTGGAGCATCATAAAGTGATCCTTAACGATTACCATGATAACCATAGAGCTTCTACATCAGGGGTCAATTAGGCTTTCTTACCAGAAAAATGCAGCAAAAATGTGTTGGTACTTTTATATACATAGGAAAGTGGGGCTAAATGAGTATCTTTGAAATTTCCCACACTATAAAAAGCATCCTCTTGCTTTTGTCTTTGGTGGAGCATGCTTCCTTCTGGTGTTACTTCACCTTTTTATCAATGAGAAAGTCCCAGTTTCAGTTTTACAACTGAAACACAGTCACTTCTCACAGAACATGGCAGATGACCCACACCAGTGGCTTAGCTCACTGGTCCAGAACTAGGATGGAAACGGAAGCGCTTCATTTGTGCATTTCACCACTTTTCCTGAGGCAGTCATTTGGTCTTGGATTATAGCTGAGCTTAGAAATTCTCAGTGTGTAAAAAGGTGAGCTGGGGCTGTAACTTCAGTGGTAGAGCTCTTCCCTAGTATGCACAAGACTCTGGGTACCATCCCCAGTACCTCAAGAAGTCAAGTCAGCATGCTTTATTTTTTTATTGATTTATTTATTTATTTTTTTTGGTGGGGAGGCAGAATAGGGTTCTGTCTATCCATACATTTGCTGTTATTACTCAACCAAAAGCTCCAGGACACTTATTTCCTCTCTTCTTTCCCACATGGATTTCTGTGGCTCACAGAACTTTATTTTCTTATTATTTTTAGTCCCCACTAACTTCTTGAGTGAGAAAGCAGCTGCTATGGTTTGATTTCTAGTCGGTATTATTTGGCATTTCTTGGCAGGCAGTTGCTAGGATTCCTGTTTCTTCAGGTGACCCCTGAGGGAACAGGGAGTATCCTCAGAGGTGTGCATCTGATCACCTGCCACAGTTTGGGGACACATCCAGAAAATCCCACTAGATCCACACTTTTCTGTCTTTGTCACTCTTTCTGTTACACTTCCTTCCCTCTCTTTCTTTTCTTTCTAGTCATAGGGCTTTAACTCAGAGCCTGGACATTGTCCCTGAGCTTTTTTTGCTCAAGGTAGCAGTCTACCATTTGAGACTTTTCTGTGTATGTGGTACTGAGGAACTGAACCCAGGGCTTCATGCATGCTACTAGGCAAGCACTCTACCAGTAGGCCCCATTCCTACCCGCACCCTCAGTTTTTTAGATCGAGTCTCCTTATGCAGCCCAGCCGGAGTGTTGGGATTGTGGGTATGTGTCACCAATTCTGGCTCTCCTTTATGTTTTTAGACAGCATAAAGTCCTTCACACTGCTGGGGATAGAACCCAGGAACTTATGCATACTAGGCCCAAATTATTTGTTCTTCAAATTGTCTAAGTCTTCTGCTTTAATTTATCACAATATCTATTCAAACAAAATCTTTTTCTAGTTTTGAGTTTGAAAGATATCTTCAGTTAAGTGAGTTTCAAGATGTTTCACTGTAGACTCCCAGAGATGTCTGTGTTCACACACACGTAAACAGTGAAGCTTTGGGCTGGGTAACTACAAAAAAAAGTGTGGCTGTTTCACCTGGACACTCCTCCTCCTCCTCCCTGAATCTTTTTTTTCTTTTCTTTTTTGAGGCATTGTTTCTCAGTATACAGCTAGGCAGGCCTGGAACTGAAGCTCTTCCTGTCTCAGCCTCCCAAATGCTAGACCTGTGGTCCCAGGCCTGACTTGGAAACTTTCTGCTTTTGTAGGCTAGCCAATATGAACCTTTACTTTCTATACACAATTATTCTGGACAAGGAGATAGCCAAACAAGAAAACTCTCTCACTTACTCTGTGAAATCTTTCATTCCCTTTCAAGAGACTTCTTTGAAACGGACCAATATGCATTGGCTTCACAAACCGATATGTGGAGACACCTTTGTACAACTACTTAAGAGATAATTTAAAAAATTCTTCTTACAGTAGGGAGGAGATGTATAGTTACACTCAGTTTCCACCCTGTTCCTTAACCTCCTACCTGAGCTTCCGCCATGCCAGACAGGCGCTAAGGCCAAAGGACAGAAGTGATGGGCTGAGTGTACAGCAGTGCTGTGTTCTTTCTTTCACTGAGACTAGTGGGAATTTCTTGCGCGTTACCATCACAGTTTTTGGCATAAAATCCAACTTTCTGCTATGAGGTGATGGTGGCTCACCAGTGGAAGAAGAAGGGGCCTAGAGAGTCCACTGGAGGACAATGCTGAGTCACCACCCTGCCAGCAAGCACAGCGAACTAGCTAAGATCATTCTCTCTGCTCTTAGTGACTTTAAATTATATCCTGACTGAAAGAGGCAAGACCTTTGCCATTCTAGTCAAAGCCATAAAAAACCCCCACAACAATTTGGTTGTGAAGGTAGCCAAGTTATTTCCTGTGACATCTATCCTCTTGCCTCATTGGGCCAGTGGTCCTGGGAGGGAGGCAGACTGGTTGGAGGAAATGTCTAGCTTTTCTCAGCCTCTGGGCAGCTGAAGCAAGACACTAGGGTGGGAGAGGGAGGGCAGTATGAGGAAGCTGGTTTCTTGGTGAGGAAGTTGAGGGTGTGAAGAGCTAGCTCTGAAGTACAGAGGGGAAAGGGGCGATGTGTGGCTGACAAATGGCCCCAGAGACTTCTACATTTTAGTCCTTAGGATCTGAGAATGGCAAAAGGGCCTGGAGATAGGACTATGCATGGTCTCTGAAGTAGGGAGATGGTGTTAGATGACCCCGGTAGTCTCTAAATACCATCATAGGTGTCCTCATGGAGAGCAGAGAAGATTTGACCAGAGAAGCAGGGCAGGAGGCCTGGGAGCGGGAGAAAGAGAAAGCCAGAGGAGGTGAGAAACAGGTCCCTCCCTGAAACCTCTGCAGAGCCAGGCGCTGCACACTCTTCAACATTAGCCCAGGGACACCGACTTGAGGCTGTGGCCCTTCAGAACAGTTTCTGTGGTTTTAGGCCACCAAATGTGTGGCAACAGGAAACTAACACAGAGAAGCAGATGTTGTCTCTGATGATACTTCTAGTTCAGTCCCAGAAAACAAGCATTTCGTATCCTGATGTGTGAGATATAAAACTAGTGCCTCAGTTCTGCCCACATACTTGCACATGCCTGCATTCACCCTGTCCCTGTATTTGAATCACCCTCAGATCTTCTCTTAGCTCTGCAGTCATTTCTGAGAGTGGTACATGGGGACAGAGAGTTAGGCTGTGCTGGGAAAAAGGGCCATCAAACAAGGGACCTATCCAGTCAGATAGGGGCCCAGAGGACATGAAGGGTTGTTTCAGAGGAGCAGGAGGCCTGACAGAAGGAAGGGCAAGAAGGATGCCTGTCTCCACTTCTGCTCCTCTTAGGCCTCCTCAGGAACAGATGTCATTTTTTGTGTGTGCATGTGTGCACGTGTGGAGGACTAAAGACTACAGTGGATGTGACCAGGACAGGATGCAGGAGGCACTGACAGTGGAGGGGGCAGTGGCTTCTATGACATTTTTGTGGTGGAGAGGAGTCTTTGGCTTAAGGAATGGCGTCAGGCTTAATTGCTTCACTGGTTTTAAGGTCTCTGAGAAAAGAGAAAGAGGCACAGGAGGGCATGGCATAATGCCAGGAGCTCACTACAGACACTGCTCCCTGCAGTAAGAGAGCCCTTGCTGTCTCCTGCTGATGCCATGTGGTTTTTTGCCTTCGGAAGACTCCTAAGGCATCCACAGTACCTGAGGCTCTTGAGGAGGTCTATAGAGCTTTGCAGTGAAAATAATATAAAAAAAACCCCAGACAAATGCAAATATACCACAAGCAACCAATACTCAAGATACTGATAATGATACCAAGGGAAGAGAAAAGGTAGCCAGATTTGTTCTGATCTAGCTCCTTGGATATATTCTGTGTGTAGTAGTAAATCACAGAAGCTTTCTTAGCTTCTTGGCTATCTTTAAAGCATGTCCAATAGAGTAACAAATGGCCTGGATGGTTGTAGAATTAAATGAGAATATATTATACAATGGAAGGTGACTCATTAGGAGACTCTAGGGCAGGAATGAAAGATATCATTCAAAAGAAAATAACATCTTGATATTGATATCACTGTCTGTTGACATCCTCTCTGTGGTTTTCCATGTTTATTCATTTTTTATGGAAGTTTGATCTTCCTATCCCATCCCTAGAGGGTGCTACCCATTCCAGAGTCTTGTTTCATGGCTTTAAGGATGAGCCTGCTCTGGGTCCACCAATCCCAGGACTCTCTAATCCTTAGCTTTATACATGCGAGGCTGGCTGGGTAGCATATGACCTGCACAGGGCCAGCTACCATATTTGAAGTGAAAAAGATTCTAGGCTGCTAACTTGGCATTACATAGGCTTGAGGCATCCTGGGGCCAAGGTTTCCCCTGGGCGGAGCACATAGTAGGGCAAGATGAAGTCAATACACAGAAAAGCGTGGGCAGAGAGACCAATGGGAGGAGCAGAGGGGTCTCAGTAGTGCAGTAGTGATTGAATCCTCAATTTAGTGCTTACTGTTGAGTCCTACAACTGGGAGATCCTTCTTAGACATTACATTTTTGTGTGTGTGTGTGTGTAAGGAAGGATTTTCATTCCTAATCATTGGATTGCAAAGGCAGTCCATGACAAAAGTGGAAAATTACGTAAAATATAGTTAGACATTTAATTTTTAATTTACCTAGTCATGTTGATATATATATATATAATATATATATATGAATTTATTCTGCAACACCAAGTGAAACTCAAAGGAGGGCAAATTAAAGTTTTGTTGGAAAGATTCTATAATAGCTATTCTTGTTATTGAAATAAAAAAAGAAAAACAAGGCCAGGAGTTTGGCCTATTGGTAGAGTGCTTGCCTAGTATGCATGAAGACCCGGGTTTGATTCCTCGGTATCACATACATGGAAAAAAGCTGGAAGCAGTGCTGAGGCTCAAGTGGTAGAGCTCTGGCCTTAAGAAAGTCCAAGGACAGGGGCCGGGAGTTTGGCCTAGTGGTTAAAGTGCTTGCCTAGCATGCTCGAAGACCCGGGTTCAATTCCTTGATACCACATACTTAGAAAAAGCCAGAAGATGGGCCGGGAGTTTGGCCTAGTGGTTAAAGTGTTTGCCTAGCATGCATGAAGACCCGGGTTCGATTCCTCGGTACCACATACCTAGAAAAAAGCCGGAAGTGGTGCTGAGGCTCAAGTGGTAGAGCTCTAGCCTTGAGAAAGTCCAAGGACAGTGCTCAGGCCCTGAGCTCAAGCCCAGGACTGGCAAAAAAAAAAATAAATAAAAAGCAATGACTTAGCATTTAGAGACATTAATTCCTAGTTTTCCAAACTTGGTTCAAAGCATCATTTGCCTCTGTGTGAATCAAATACAAATCGTCATGGGCGTGCATAATGATGAATACTGGAATACTGAAGAAACATTTAATAAATATTTGGCTAGATTCTTCTATTCCTTGACAAGCATGATCAGCACGGGGAGTAAGTTCAAAATATACACAGAAAATAATGCTGAGTAGAGATGTTGACATGTAAGCTTCTAGAGTATTACATTATTTGCTTACTGAACAGGAACAATTCACATCTCAACATTAGTATGAGGAATCACAAAATAGCACTCATGGCTACATCACCATCTATAAAGCAGCAACCTGATGAGAAGGCATCTTATCCACTGTGCAACAAGATTAAAGTACTGCACTGGCTCCATGCCTATAGAAGTTTTGCTGAGAAATCTACCGACAACTAGATGAGGTGTTGAGAAGGTCTCTGAATCAAGCACCAGACCAAGAAAGGACAAGAATATCCTTGGAGTCAAAAGATCTCCATCTCCTTTTATCTTTCAATCATATATGCATTGCTTCCTTTTGAACCTCCATACAAGCTCATATCTGCAAGGGGTTTGATTCAACACTACCAAGTCAGAATTAAGACTATAGGAGACTTAACAGTATAATGCCAACACCTTACGGAGACTATGTGCTAAGAAGCCCAGATGGGGACAGGGGATATTAAAAGTAACAGAGAACTAGGGGTGGTGGTAATTTTAGTCATTAGGAGGCTGAGAAAATGAGGATCACAAATTCCAGGCCAGTCAGGATAATAGAGCAAGACCCAGTCTCCAAAAGCTAAAAAGAAAAAGATAGTAGCAGAGAACCAACATTAGGGAGACTGTATTACTAAAAATTCAATGTTGGCCTTCAGAGTCAACTTGCACGTTTGGCTGCAGCAGAATTGAGGCCCTCTGCTCTTTACCATGTGTAAAGCAACCGTATTTGCATTTCTCTAAGTTAATTTTGTCTGGTGGTTACAAATGAATGAGAACTAACTGCTTTAAGAAAGCACACTTTGGGAGATGGAGGCCAAAATACCTAATGTAAACATTTGGGAGAGAGATTCCTCATTTTGGCTTATGGTTCCTGAGGGTCCCAGCCCATGGTTGCTTGGCCTCACGAGGGGGTGTTCTCATCAGGAATAGTGCTCCACTGTATGGTGGTGGAGGAGTGTCTCACAGGAAGGGCCCAGGCAGAGATATATCTCCAAGGACATGCCTCCAGAGACCAACGCCCCCCCAACTAGACACTACCTCTTTCTCAACTTTCCCTATTTCCCTAAAAAGCCAACATACAACCCACGAAGGGATTAATCCATTCATTGGGTGAATGGCCTCTGGAAGGCCCTCTCAGACAGACCCAGAGGTGTGTTTCACTAAACATCTTCCAGGCAGAGAAAACTTTTCATCTCATCTGAAGCATTTTGACAGCTTCCTCTCTGGTCTCCTGGACTGGCATCTACTCTTCAAACTGTGTTCAGAGTAGTTGTCCTCTACATATGCATCCTTGAAGGTGTGGTCTCTGGCTTAAAAGTCTTGTTTTAACTTCTCCAGGAAAAGTCTAAGCTTGTTCTGATTTCTGTGCTACATGTATCTTCCAGTTCCCAGGTTTCTGGTTCCCTTGCCACCTGGCCCCACTCTCCTCATTGAAGTTTAGCCTGTGCCATGCTCTCCATAAACCTCTGGATTTCACATTAATTTTTTTCCTTCAGCAGTATGCATGTCTAAATTCATTCAAATGAAATAGTCCGAAAGGCAATACATTTAATTGAAGGATGCACAGTATAGCATAAGTTACAATTAAACATTTGAAAATTAAGCTGGGTGTAGTGGCTCACACCTATAATCCTAGCTACTCAGGAGGCTGAAATCTGAGAATTGCGGTTCAAAGCCAGCCTAGGCACTAAAGTCTGTGACTCTTACCTCCAATTAACTGCCAGAAAATGGGAAGTGGGGCTGTGGCTCAAGGGGTAGGGCATTAGCCTTGAGCTGAAGTGCTCAGGGACAACACCCAGGCCAGAGTTCAAGATCCACAATTGAAAAAATAAAATAAGGGGCCGGGACTTTGGCCTAGTGGTAGAGTGCTTGCCTAGCATGCATGAATACCTGGGTTCGATTCCTCGGTACCACATACATAGAAAAAAGCCGGAAGTGGTGCTGAGGCTCAAGTGGTAGAGCTCTAGCCTTGAGAAAGTCCAAGGACAATGCTCAGGCCCTGAGCCCAAAGCCCAAGACTGGCAAAAAAATAAAATAAAATAAAATAAGAATTGAAAATTAGCTGACTGTTGGTAATTCAGGCCTGTAATCCTAGTTACTCAAGAGGCTAAGATCTGAGGATCACAGTTCAAAGCCAGCCCAGGCAGAAAAGTCTGTGAGACTCTTATCTGCAATTAACCACCAGAAAACAGAAGTAGAGTTTGTGGCTCGAAGTGGTAGAGCATTAGCCTTGAGAAAAAAAAATGTTTAGGCCCTGAGTTCAAGCCCTATGACCAACCCCCCCAAAAAATCTTTTTGAATTGTTAAAATGTCCCAACAGAGTTTTCAGTGACTACAGAAGTTTCTGTCTATAAGAAACTATTCATGGCATATTGTGACACAAGGTACAAAAATTGCTGTTATAATTTCGTAGATTCCAAGGTAAGGACAGCAGTTATTTCTGTACAGCAAGATTACAGGTGATTTTTTTTTCCTTTTTGCTTCTTTATGTTCAAAATTTCCCCGTGAACACACAATGACTTGAAGGCAGTCCCTGAACAAGATAATAAGAGAGTAAATGTAGACAAGTAGCAAAGGTTCTGTTTCTTAGGGAGGAGTACTCTGGATGCACGTATCAATCTGAAATGGGGACAGTACCTACGTGTGAGCCCTGTGATAATCTGTTGCAAAGGGTGAAGTATGAAGAACAGCTGAGGAAGGTGGAGGAGGTTTTCTGTTATTGCTCCCCTGACAAATGCTAGGGCTAATATTAACTCCTCATTTTAGGGATATGCTTCAATCCCTTTCTCCCCCCTATGGAAATGGGCCAGTGATTGGCATTGTGAGGCCAGCTGGAGGGTTACAAGGCGTCTGAGTGCGCACAGTGTGGGTAATCTCAAGACCCCACAGCTGCTGGGCTTCAGTCAGCAGTGAGCAACAGGTGACAACTCAGTTATTCTGCATTCCCAAGTATGAACAGAGAATGCAAAGTTAACACACAAAAGGGTTTTCTTTTGAAAAATCATTCAGCTAAGTCTATCCAGCTGCATCTTGTGGTCGCCTGTGATTTGTTAGTCTTCAGGCCTGAGATGAGAATATCATGCATAAGAGAATTCATCAAACGTGTTCTATTTTCCACTAGAAGTTCTTTCCAATATTAATTAAATTGATAGTTTAACCCAAAAGCAGTTTGAATGGTTTATTTTTGGAAAATGTGACCCATCTTTTAGTGTATGCAACAATGTATAACAATGGAAAATATAGTCTCTAACTCACTGAGGTATAGTTGCTAAGTTTTCATTTTGTGGCCAAGTATGTAGTACTTGTTGCAAAGCTTATCAAGTAAATAATTGTAAAAAAGCATGCATTTAAAACAGATTTCAATCTCTTCGGTAATGAGGAAGAACTATGCTGTGCTTATATAATCTTTATATGAAACACATGAACATTTACTATTTTTGAAGATCTCTGAGTATTTTTTTATTTTTCCCTGCATAACTTGAGGAAGAAGAGTAAATTTTTTTTTAATGTTGAATTTTGTTTCTTAAAGAGAGGTAGAACATAGTTGGGCAATGGGGTTAAAGAGAGCTATGAATGTCCTTAAGCTACAGACTTGATTCTACAATTTTTCAGACCCTATTGTATCCACCATCTTAAATTACAAAGTGACTTTAATGATTGTGGCTGACTAGTTTAGATATTAAAATAAATCCTACATGTGACTGTTTAGGTTACATGATGACTCTTATATTGAGATGGTTAAATTTTCAGGTTTGTAAGTGGATACTTCCACAGGCAGGACTAATTGATTAGATTCATTTCACTTTAAAGTTTATCCTATCTCTTGGAATCTGAGCTGGGTGGTAAATCTGGAGTTTTCCATCTGACACCCTTGAACACTGGCAGCTGTCCAGCAATTGTTACTGACTCCTTGTAAGTTTATTGCCTAGGACTTTATTTTGTACTTTGAAAAAAAAAAAAGCGCCATGAATTGCAGCCTTTCACAGTTAGACATCCAAGAGTTCACACTTCTTGTCAGGAGGAAGTGGAATTGGTGAAGACATTCTATTTTTGGAGTGGGAACGTCACCTTTGACCTAGAAATGTGTAATTGATGAAGGGTGCTTCTCTGCTCTGTCTTATTAGATTTGTTCATGGAATGGAGAAATGTGAAGGGAGCAATCTCAGTAGGCTTGTTTTCCCCCAGGCCTCTAAGATGACCCATATTAACTACATCTTAGGAAGTGTAGGAGTTTCTTTGTGGGACCCACATCACAGTCATTTTAATTTAGATGGTTAAAAACCTTCCAAACTGAAGTCTTCATAGCCTTGCTAGAACAAGAGCCAAGATTTACTCTTCTAGATCAGAGGTTGGCAAACCTAGGCACATAGTTGTGTGTATGTTTTTTTTATATAATTTATTATTATTTCTCTTAATTATGATTTAAAATTGATTTTTTTTGCCAGTCCTGGGCTTGAGCTCAGGGCCTGAGCACTGTCCTTGGACTTTCTCAAGGCTAGAGCTGTACCACTTGAGCCTCAGCACCACTTCCGGCTTTTTGCTATGTATGTGGTACCAAGGAATTGAACCCGGGTCTTCGTGCATGCTAGGCAAGCACTTTAACCACTAGGCCAAACTCCTGGCCGTGCGTATATTTTTGAAAATGAATCTTACTGAAACATGGACATGTCTATTTGGGCCTGGGATGAAGTATGAAGAACAGCTGAGGAAGGTGGAGGAAGTTTCTGTTATTGCTCCCTGACACATGCTACATATTGTTTACCAGTACTTTGCTGCCACAATGAAAGAGCTGAGTGCTTATAACAGAGATTTATCTATAAATCCTATTTGCTACCTGGTCCTTAACAATAACAACAACAAGAATCTTGTAATCCTTGCTACTCAGGCGACTGAGATCTGAGGATCTCAGTCTGAAACCAGCCCCAGCAGGAAAGCCTTCAAGACTGCGATCATCCCTCAGAAAACAAGAAGTGGTACTCTGTCTCAAAGGTGGCAGAGCTTTAACCTAGAGTGCAAAAGCTCAGGAACAGCACCTAGGCCCTGAGTTCAAGCCCATAGCCAACAAGAATTTAAAAAAAAATTGTTGACCGCAAGTATAGAAAGAGAGATTAATAAGGAACTAAACAGAGGGTCCATAAAAATAGTAACAATCTGCCATTCCAGATTTTGGAGGCAAAGACAGGAGAATTGAGAAACCAGCCTTGGCTACATAGTAAGTTTAAGTTTAGCCTAGCTACATAGTGAGACCCCGTCTCAAAAGCTCAAAAAGACTCAAGTATGGAATGATTTGGACAGATGGTTGGCCATTAAATAGTTCAGGGATCTACAGAAAAAAGAAGGAATTCCTAAAGAGGCAATGTGATCCTAGTACACCATGGCTCTAAAGAAGCAATGACTATAACACAGCCATAGAAATGGGGCTAGGCTTTAGAATTAGGGTCAAAGTAGAAAATAAATATTATTACTAATACTTTAAAAGTAAAGCAATAGACGTTAAAAGCTGTGAGAGAGAAAAGGAGCAGTGAGGGAGAAAGCAGCCGTGTCTACCTTCACTCTTCCTGTGGTCAGTCTTTGACTTGGAAAATGGGGTTAGATTTCACATATTTCTGTGTTTCCCTGATTCTGAGGCCCACATTTTTTCATTCTTTAATCTCTTTGAACTTGAGCGCTCCTTACTCAGGAAAACACTTTAAAAATACAACTGGAGGAGTTGTTTTCCTTATACTGGTACATTTTACAATATATGGATTCTTAGATTCTATGTGATATTTTATTTTGGGGGCATGGGTAAGTTGCCTAGACTGATCTCCAAAGTTCAGGGACTAGATCACCCCCTGCTATAGGCACACATTCCCACAACCAGTTTATGATACAGTATTTTGTGTTGCAATGCTAAGTAAACTAATGATTTTGAAAAAAAAAAAAAGAAAAACATACAACAACAACAAAAAGTCTGTCCTAATGTAATTTTTTTTTTTTTTTTTGCCAGTCCTGGGCTTAAGCTCAGGGCCTGAGCACTGTCCTTGGATTTTTCTCAAGGCTAGAGCTCTACCACTTGAGCCTCAGCACCACTTCTGGCTTTTTCTATGTATGTGGTACCGAGGAATCAAACCCGGGTCTTCATGCATGCTAGGCAAGCACTCTACCACTAGGCCAAATTCCCGGCTCTGAATGTAACTTTTTTTTGTTGGTCTTGGGACTTGAACTCTTGGCCTGGGCGCTATCCCTGAGCTCTTCAGCTCAAGGCTATACAGCCCTACCCTTTGAGCCACAGTGCCACTTCCAATTTTCTGGTGATTAATTGGAGATAAGAGTCTCGCCGGCTTTTCTAGTGCCTAGGTGGGCTTAGAACTGTGATCCTCAAATCTCAGCATCCTGAATAGCTAGGATTACAGGTGTCATGTTTTTATCTAGGGTCAGACTCAAACTGCATTCCTCTTATGGGTACATATAAGCATGTCCAATTTATTGACTGAGATGAGAGATCTTGTTAACTTTTTTGTTTGGGTTGGTTTTAAACTGTGATCCTCCTGCTCTCCACTTCCTAAATAGCTGGGGAAAAAGGTTAAGCCACCATGCTTGGCCACATTTCTTTTCCTTTCTTTCTTTATTTTTTTGGCCAGTCATGGGGACTGAACTCAGGGCTTGAGCGCTGTCCTTGGACTTTCTCAAGGCCAGAACTCTACCAATTGAGACACAGCACCACTTCCAGCTTTTTTCTATGTACGTGGTACCGAGGACTCAAACCTGGGTTTTTGTGCATGCTAGGCAAGCACTCTATCACTAGGCTAAACTCCCGGCCCACATTTCTTTTATAAGGACACTTTTAAATGATACTTAGGGCCCAGCTGAATAATCCAAGATCATTTTATTTCAGTATCTTTTACTCACTGATACCTGCAAAGACTCTGTTTTCAAATTAAACGTACACTTCCATGTTCTGGGAACTGAGACATGGACAAATTTTTGGAAGCCATTATTGGTCTACTATACATTATGTACACATAACTTGAGACTGGCTAAAAAATGGTCTTAAAACACACAAGGGGAAAAAAATCAGATAAGTGGAACATCACTAAAATTAAAAAAAAAATTCAAATGATACTGCCATGGAAGCGAAAAAGAAAACTCTCAGTACAGAAGAGGAAAATGCTTATAAATCATATGTCTGATTTAATTAAAAAAACCCTTTATCTAGAATTTATAAAGAACTTCAAGAAGCTAGAAGGTGGGGACTCATGCCTATAATCTTGTCTACTCAGGAGGATGAGATCTGAGGACTAGGGTTTGAAGCCAGCCTGGGTAGGAAAGTCCATGGGACTTGTCTCCAATAAACTGCTCAGAAAAAACTGTAAGGAACACTGTGGCTCAAGTGGTAAAGTCCTAGCCTTGAGCAAAAGAGGCTCAGGGACAGTACCCCAAGACTGGCCAAAAACACAAACAAAAAAGACCAAAACCCAAAACAACAACAACAAAAAACCTTTAAGAGAGCTCAGTAATGAAAAGACAAATACTCTAAGAAACAGTAAAATCTCATAAAGACAAACATTGTATGTTTCCACTTATACATGGAATGCAGATCTAAAAAAACCCAATGCTATGACATGGTGGTAACAGGAAATATTTTGGAGAAATCCACAGGAGGAAGAGGAAAAGAGATGATGATAGGAGCCAGGCACAGTGGCTCAGACCTGTAATCGTGGCTATTCATGAGGCTGGGATCTGAGGCTCTCGGGCACTGAAGTCCAAAGTCCATGAGACTCTATTTAGCCACCAGAAAACTGGAAGTGGCACTCTGTCTCAAGGGGTAGCGCTGTAGCCTTGAGGCGAAGAGCTCAGGGACAATGTCCAGGCCAGAGTTCAAGTTCCATGACCGACACACAAACAAAAAAACAGATGATAGGAAGAATATGATAGAGTTACGAGAACAGCATGCATGCAAACAACTTAATGAAACCTGCTAAAAACTGTTTAAAAAAAATAGGAGGAAGTTGGGCCGGGAGTTTGGCCTAGTGGTAGTGTGCTTGCCTAGCATGCACGAAGGCCTGGGTTCGATTCCTCGGTACCACATACATAGAAAAAAGCCGAAAGTGGTGCTAAGGCTCAAGTGGTAGAGCTCTAGCTTTGAGAAAGTCCAAGGACAGTGCTCAGGCCCTGAGCTCAAGCCTAGTACTGGCAAAAAAATCATCAAAAATAGGAGGAAGGAGTAATATAGAAAGAGTAACATAAATGGGGAGGATTTGATCAAACTACATTATATATGTATATAAACAACATAAAGAAACTTTTGTACAATTAACTTGTGCTAATAAAATTTCTTCAGAAGGACAGAAAATCTAAATGGATACATAAATGGCCAATAAACCAAGGGGGAGATGCTATATACAGTCATTGGGGAAATGTAACTCAAAACCACAGTGAAAAATGCTCCAAGCAATTAGGATGGCAAGAATTAAAATGATAGACAGTAACACATGTTGGCAAGGAATGAAGAAATTAGAACCCTCTTACACTGTCAGTGGAAATACTAAAAATGATACACCTGCTTTGAAAAATCATCAGATAGTTCCTCTAAAAGTTAAAGATTCAGTTACTATGTGATTCAATAATTTAGCTCAAGAAATATAAAAAAAATGGCCACACAAAATTTACATATACATGTTTGTAACAGCATTATTCATAATACCCAGAAAGAAACAATATTCACCAACAAACACAAAATGTGGCACTATCTGTACAATGAAATACCACTTGACAATGAAAAACATTTGAATAAAGTTCTGATATGCTCCAACACGAATAAACTTGAAAACATTATGCAAGTAAAGGTCTTCAGTTACAAGGGACCTTATTTGCTATGATTCATCCACAGAAAACATTCAGAGTAGACAAATCTATAGGGACAGAAAATAAAATTTATAGTTCTCTGGAGGTTGGTTGGGGTTTACTTTTTATTTTTGAATGTTTTAGCAAGTATTTATTTTAGCATAATGGGTAAATTAGGAAGAAATGGAGAAGGAAATGGGCATTAAAGGGCCCTATTGGAGGTCAGGGATGACTGCTAAAGGGTTTCCATTAGAAGTAATGAAATAAAGTCCAGATTGATCGTGATTGTTGTATATTTTAAATGGATGGATTGCATATGGATTCTGTCTCAGTAAAGTTCTTTATATAATTAGCTAGGTTGAAAAGACTTAGAATTAGACAGTCTTTAGTCCAATCTCAGCTCCAAGAGAATATTTCAATGCACAAAAAAGAATCTGCTTACAAATCATTTGCACATATTAGTATCATTTACTTGCTCCCGCCATCTCTGACCCTTTTCATTACTCTTACTCCTCCCACCCCTTACAAACAGATCCTTAATTCCTAGCTTCCTCTGAAGTGGTTCTAGCACACCCTCTCTTATTTGAACACTTCCTTCTTGGCCTCCAACCTGACTAATTTCTCTTCCTTGAAGGCTCTGAAGACAGTCCTTCCCTTCCAGTTTTTTGTGGGAGCTCTGGAAACATATCTGCTATAGCTCTTGACATGCTTGTAGCCTTGCCTTGTCTACTTCTTGACTTCTTTATTTGTATTTACTTTAAGTCTCACAGAACAAAAGAGGGAAGAAATGGAGAGGCCTAAGTAATTAGTAGGCTTTAGGAGAATGGCTGCGGTACCAGAATATAGGAAACTTTCTTCTAGGAAAAGGAAGCAAGCACTTGCCCCTCACTGTCCAGTCCTGTTGGTTCTCTCCTGGGGAGTTGGGACAGCTGTTGCTGCTGTACCTTGTCTTACATGCACATGTGCCGACCTGCCCACCACCTGCTTTCCATAGCATGACAAGGTAAGGCACACCACCTCTCTTGTGACACCAGGCAAGCCCTATTTCAGCTGTGTCTTCATCAGCTTATTAACACTTTATTGATACTCATGTCCAGGCATGTAGACTTAAGGGGAAGGGAGATTTAGGAGCAAAAATAGTGTGATTGCTCACACTTCATGGCCCATGGAAAATGTACTTGCAGGCTCTGTAGGAGGCAACACACAAACCAGCAGTTTGGTAACAAAAAGCAATGAATAATTTGTAAATATCCCCTGTGTCTTTAGCACAACCTAGTCTAATGAGGCCATGGCAACATAGCCCTGCTCAATGACTAGGAGCAGTAAACCCCATAGCTATCAAGGGAGGGACTATCTGGGGAGGGCAGCTAAGAGGAAACTGGGTCCTCTGTCTTTAGCTCCACTCCAGTCCTGGGATCCATGATTATAAATTAGTTCATTGATAATCTTGTGAGAGTTATTTAAAATACAAGGGCTGCATTCTTCATAGATCTAGGTGAGAGGCTTGGTTGGTGGTACAGAGGAGATGATGGAATCATGGGGGTAGCCTACTAAGTCTTCATAGATAATGCCTTGTGTATTAAAGCAATAAGGACTTTTTATCCTTATATAGTGGCTTTATCTTTTTAATGTCATAACTGAATAAAATAGTGATATATCTTAAATCTCCAAACATGAGGAATATTGGGTTGATAAATTTTGCTCTTGGGATAAAAGTCAAGCATAGAGTACTGTGGATGTTTATTTTAGGATTTTAGGGAATACAGACAGGACCGAGTTAGATCATCTGTGAACTACACTAGTCTAGACACTGAACGAAAGTGTGTGTGTGTGTGTTTTTTTTAAATCTAATCTAGGTTGGCCTCTCTATTTTGTCTAAGACTTCTAAGGAAGGTAGACATATGTTTAATTAATTCATTCTGGTTTTATGTCTGGTCAGTGCATTATGTCAATAGCCCCTTGCCTATTGAGCTGTAAGTGCTTGCCTAACCAGTACTGAAACTGTTTTGGTTTATGTGGAGATGATTTTTTTTTTTTTTACCAGTCCTGGGCTTAAGCTCAGGGCCTGAGCACTGTCCTTGGACTTTCTCAAGGCTAGAGCTCTACCACTTGAGCCTCAGCACCACTTCCGGCTTTTTTCTATGTATGTGGTGCCAAGGAATCGAACCTGGGTCTTCATGCATGCTAGGCAAGCACTTTAACCACTAGGCAAAACTCCCGGCCCCTGTGGAGATGATTTTTTCACATGTACATTCTAAACCAAGTATAGAAAGCTCCCAGTACCCACCTATGTTTATTTTGTATCAGTCACTGCGATGTTTTGAAAGGTTTTATTAAAACTTGACAAAAACTAAAACTCTAAGCACAATGACTTTCATTTCTCACAGCCTCTCCTGACCCCTAACACACATGTGCGGCCTTAGCAATTATTGTCATAGCAACCAATCTTTTGTGTTATGATTTTTATCTGAAAGCTCAATGTACTGAGTTTCTTAAAAAAACATTTTTTTTCAGGTCTTTTTATAGAAACAATTTGTGCACTGGCTTTCTCAGGAACTATAATGGCTGGAGGCATGGCTCAACTGTAAGGTGCCTGCCTAGCAAGCATGAAGCCTGAGGTCAAATCCCAGTACCACCAAGAAAAAAAGGAATGACTCAAAGAATATATATAAACATGAATACATGCCTGAAGTTGTATGTATTATTTATGCATGCACACACATGAATGTATACATGTATGTGCTACTACTGGAGCTTGAACTTGGGGCCTGGGTGTTATTTCTGAGGTTTATCACTCAAGGATGGCACACTAGCATTTGAGCCACAACTCCACCTCCACTGTTGGCTTTTTGGTGGCTAACTGAAGATATGAGTCTCAAACTTTCCTGCATATGCTGGCTTTGAATCTTGATCCTCAGTTTTCCATCCATCCATCCAGCCATTCATTTCCAGGAAACAGTACCCTGCCTTTAGAAAGCTTTTATGTCTTGTCTGTAGTAGAAAATCATTGTTTAATCATTTGGGAGCATAAATCACTCAATGATTCATGTCAGTGTACTGCAATGACTGTGGGTACATAATCTACTCTGGACTTAGTTAAAAGACAAAACAAAACCCTTTATGTTCTCCTTGTTTATCCATTCTCAAGTCATGTGTATGTACATGAATGTGCAAGTGTCTGTTGTGATAATGCATATGATAAATATATTGCAAAGAACTGAGGGTACTTTAAAAAAAATACTAGCAATCTTGTCTCCTACTGTCAGGGTTTGAAAAGAAAGATAGGCAATAACTCTCTGGAATCCTAGGAAAATATGCCAGAAGTCAGTTTTGAAGGTCAGCAAGTTTGCATACAGACAAATGAAACTAAATTCATGTTCATTGCAAATGCCACATCAACCAGATAACTGCTTTTCCTTATTAAAAGGAGCCTATACTATAGTCTCACACTTGTAATCCTAGCTATGCAGGAGGCTGAGATTGGGAAGTTTGTAGTTCAAAGCCCGTCTAGACAGAAAAGTCTGAGAGATTCCATTTCCAAAAAAAAATAAGAAACAAGACAACCTCCTCCCCTGAAACCAACAATAGGAGGGCAGGAGGTGTGAGGCAAGTAGTAGAGCACTAGTCCAAACAAGCAAGCCAAGCAAACACAAGGCCCGGAATTCAGGTCTTGGTACTGTCAAGCCAAACCAAAACCCCAAACAAAGAAACATGAAAAAGACTAAAAAGGACTACCATTGATCACAGCACACATCTGTACACACACCCTACACCTATACATTTACCTTGTATGCTGTTGCAGGCATAAAAATAGATGCTTAAGTCAGATCTCTAACATTTTTACTTGGTCTGGTAAAATATTTGACAGAGATAAAGTGGATTTTCAGTAGTCTATGACTTTTCTTCTAAGTTTTCTCTAGTCTGCCTAATCATAATGACAATAATAATAGAGAGTCAGTGCCAGGGGTATGGAAGAGGAGGGGAACTTACCACCTTCCCAGGCCCCACCGAACAGATTGAACCTTTGGTAAGAAAGAATATGGGCGGAGGAGTCTTAAGGATAACAGGGCTGAAATCCTGATCCTGCTGTTTTCTACCTGTGGGCACTTCCAGCAAGCCATACAGTCACTTCAGGACCTGGTCTTTCATCTGGAAAAGGGGAGCACTACCCATCTTGTAGTGTTTCACAAGGCTAGATGAGAAAGATGCCTATAAAGCATGCAGTTCCCTAGCAGCATCCAGGAAGCAGCCCATGAATTTTCATTCATTCATTCTTCTATTTGAAGCTTCCTTCAGAATCAGCTCATTAGTAAATCCTTTGAGGGATCTAGTATTAACCAAACTAATGAGGAAAGGGACACAAGAGAAGTGGAATGCCAACAAGAGCTCCTGGGCAAGGACTGCCACCTCACCTCTGTCTCTATGTAAGCCACAAGCCAATCCATCAGACTGTGGCTACATAGTTCCATCAGACTGATGGTAGATCTCCATTAGGAAAAAGGGAAGGCAAGGAAGGTACACTGTGATGCATTCCTGTTGTGATATACTATTTCTCACCTCAAATTTTACATGCACTTTGTCCATTTCAGAAGGTATTCACATGATGAAGTTTCTTTATTATGTTGGGAAATAAAAGTAAGCTGACGGGCCTTCTTCTTTTCCTTATGTTTGCATATGATTAGAACTTAAGGTCTATTTCTCTTTCTTAGGATATTTTCTAAAGGTCCTGGGGGTACTCAGGAATATATACCTTATGCCCCAACCTAAACTTCTATGACCCATTCAAGGTCTTTCCTCATGTCTGAATCAGAGTAAACTTAATATAAAACAATGGGGACTCATGATATTTTGACACCCCCAGAATAACAACCATTGAATCTTCCTAGACTGTGCAACTGCACATTCAGTCTGGATTTCTCTCCTTGGTTCCTGTCTTGGAGCTGCCTGGCTGCCTGAGTGCCAGCCCTGAGCATTTTCTCAAACTGATGCTGCATTTAGGGGAAAGGGCTCCCCAACCGTAGGTTGAGCCACTCTGAGGGTCCAACAGTACTGCATCTATTCCCTGGCTTTCCTTTGGAATTAAGTGATGAACTCATTAAATCACCAACTTGTTGTGACAGGAAGTCATTCAGATGCTGATTTCATTGCCATGGAAACCATTCCTGTGCTCCCAGCTTTGTGGGTGCCAAGGAGCACTCCAGCTCCATAATTACTGTCACCCCGAATAGCGCAGAGCCATCAGGTGCAGGCAGGTCCAGAAGCAGGGGCATACAGAGTCTATTTTGCTTTCAGATGATGAATCCTTGTTGGTTTTAGTATTTTTAGCACACATTTCTGTTCTATACCAGTTGTCTTTTTCAATGCAAAACTGAGTATTTTATTTTGGCAGCACTAAGGAAAAAAAAATCAAACCACTGTATTTCTACATTGAGGTGAAAACATTTAAACTTTTTCATCAAATACATTCCAAAAAAAATGTGTTCTATGAAAGTTCCAAAGCACCAGTTGTCTTTTAAATTCCTACATGCTGGCTTCTTCCCAGCACCTTTCCTAAGCAGCAGACAAAGGAACTTTTTGAGGGGAATGGCTGCCAGGGATATTCCTTTAAAGAGAATCTATAGCTTCCTTAAATTTGTGTGCTTCCAAAATTGAAAAAAAAAAACCGAGTTCCCTATTTGAGAGATACCAAGAAATGAACCCAAAATTTTATCAGTTCACAGTTTACAAACTCTAAAATAAGTAGGAACAGACCAGTAATGCTGCAAAGTTCAGAGATATAACTCAAAAAGCAGAGTAAAACTGCTATATTCTGTGCAGCTAGGTTTCCTTGAGTTTGGTTCCATCCCTGAAGATGGACCTCATGAGGAGAGAGGGTGGGGAGGGGGAAAGGGAGGGGGAGAGGGGGGAAGGAAGGGGGGAGGGGGAAGGAGAGGGAGAGAGGGAGAGAGAGAAAGAACTAGTGAGAAAGAGAGAGAAACCTGCCTTGCTCAAAGCAGCACTGGGGCCTTTTCAGTGTATGTTACAACACAAGATATACTGTGAATTATCAAACATAATATCAGTTGCTGAGCAGCTCATAAGAGGCTGCACCAGGGAGTTCACATAGCTGTTAACATGCCCTGCCCGCTGTGACCACCAGCATAAAGATGACTTCTACAGGTCTGAAATTATAGAAGCACTGGTTAGGAAAGGTCTCTCTCATGATTATCTAGTCTGACCAATTAACACCTTCTACCACATCCCCAAGGGACTGTCTGGTCTCAGCTTCAGCTATCTCCAGTGACAGAGAATTCACTGTCAAGAACATTGTGGTTTGGACAGCCCAGTTCACAAGTTCCAGAAGTCACTGCTATGGTGGATAAAGAGCCAGCCAGCATCACTAGGTGGCTACAGAGCTTTGGAGAAGTGTGGCTTTGAGTTTCTTTAATTCAGAAGGGAGAGGGGGGAGACAAAGAGGTGGTGAGAGCTGGATTAGAATTTGCTTGAGTCCCTCAGGAGGATTTCTGCAGCCCATCATCTCTACCATTATTTGCCCATGTGCAAAAAAATCCCTCACCTTAGTGTCAAGGGGGCACTGCTGCAGATGGGACTCCAGATAAGAGATGCAAGAATTTGAGATGGAAGCTGGTGGCTCTCTGTAATCCTCGCTACTCAGGAGGTGGAGGTCTGAGGATTCCAATTTGAGGCCAGCCCAGGCAGAAAAGTCCTGGTGACACTCTTATCTCCAACTAACTACTCAAAAAAGTGGAAGTGGGACTGTGGCTCAAGGTGGTAGAATGCTAGCCTTGAGCAAAAGAGCTCTAAGACTGGGCCTAGGCCCTAGATTCATCCCCACAAGACTGATAAAAACAAACAAAAGAAAACAAACCAAAACAAACTCAAGAGATGTAGGGTATCACCTTATCTCTCTTTCTTTCACTGAAAAATGCATAACTTCTAAAATAAGCATGTATTAATTGTACAGAGGGGTTTCATTATGATATTCTATACATGTAGAACCTTTTGAACTTAAATATTTAAGGACTGGTAGAAAGCAGTGATTTCTACTTCTGAAAATGTCAGGAAGGTCACATGAGGGGCATACACTGGCTTTCTAATTTATGAAGCTCAATTTCTTTTGTAGTGTTAATGTTAATTCATTTTGTTTAAGAAAATTATAATTTTAGGTTTTAATTTTATTTTTTGATGCCAGTCTGGGGGCTTACACTAAGTGATGTTCCTGAGCTTTTTTTTTTTTTGCTCAAAGTCAGCACTCTGTCACTTCAACCACTTCTAGATTTTTGGTAGTTAATTAAAGTTAAGATTTTCATGGGCTTTTCTGCCTGGGCTGGCTTAAAACTGTGATCTTCTAACTTGAGATTCCTTTGTCTCAGCCTCCCAAACGTTGGAATTACAAGTATGTGTCACTATGTTTGGCTTGGGAATTAAACGGTTAAATAAATACAATATGGCTAACATTTGGGGAGGGTTTACCATGAGTTAGATGCAATGCTAAGAGTTCTCTCCTAAATGTCATTTGCCTATCCGCTATGAATTCTTTGGTGGCAAGGTATCACTGACTCTAGACATGTCTCTTCAAGTGCCTCATTTTCTCCCTCAGTCAATGAAGGACATGTTAACTATACCTTCTCCATCACCTACTTTCAAGAGGATTGTAAATGGGGATAGAATGTAAAGTTTAAAACCCTATGAAAAATAAAAGGTTTTATGGAAATGTGACTAGTGTAATTGTTCTAGCAAGTCAAATTCTGTGTGTGTGTGTGTGTGTGTGTGTGTGTGTGTGTGAGAGAGAGAGAGAGAGAGAGAGAGAGAGAGAGAGAGAGAGAGAGAGAGAGAGAGAGAGAGAGAGAGAGAGGTGGAGCTTGAACTCAGAAGCCTGGGTACTGTCCCTGTACTCTTTTGCTCAAGGCTAGCATTCTAACACTTTGAGCCACAGTGCCACTTCTGGTCTTTGAGTGGTTAATTGGAAATAAGAGTCTCATGGGGTCTTTTCTGCCCAGGCTGGCTTTGAACTTCAATCTCAACTGAGTAGCTAGGATTAGAGGCATGAGCCACTGGCATCAGGCTTCAAAGTCTTTTTTAGGGACAGTGCCTAGGTCCTGAGGTTCAAACCTCATTGACAGACAAAAAAATAAACAAGGGGGCAGGGAGCATAGCCTAGTGGTAGAGTGCTCAGCTAGCATGCAGGAAACCCTGGGTTAGATTCCTCTGTACCACATACATAGAAAAAGTCAGAAGTGGTGCTGTGGCTCAAGTGGTAGAGCTCTAGCCTTGAGCAAAAAGTGTCCAAGGACAGTGCCTAGACCCTGAGTTCAAGCCCTAGGACTGGCAAAAAAAAATTCATTTACTTAGAGCCCAATTTCTGTATTCTTTGTAGATTTATTAATTTAAAAATGTTATTGTGAGGGCCAGGAGTTTGCTCGTGGTAGAGTGCTTACCTAGCAGGCACGAAGACCCAGGTTCGATTCCTCAGTACCACATACATAGAAAAAAGCCAGGAGTGGTGCTGTGGCTCAAGTGGTAGAGCTCTAGCCTTGAGAAAGTCCAAGGACAGTGCTCAGGCCCTGAGCCCAAGCACAGGACTGGCAAAAAAAATGTTCTTGTGAATATACTCTTTTAACTTAGGTGTTAGGGAACTATCTGCAATAAAATAAATAGAAGGAAATAATATAAAAGCAATTTTCTTATCCAATTCACAGCCATTTCTTCTTAGTATCGTTCACAAAATAATCTAGGATTACAAATGATCACTATAGTTTCTGATAATAAAAGTATTTTCCTTGCCATCACTATACATAGAACAGCTGCAGCATGTGGTAATAAAATACCTCCAGAGGTAGGAGGGTTTGTGGAAAAATGAGCCCCTAACTATGGGGCTCAAAGAAAATCTGGATAAATATAGTTAAGAAGTGGGTTAAGTAAATTTGTAAGGGCATGATCAGATCACACATTTTGTTTTTGTTATAGATACACCAGCCAGTTTTATGCAGAGTACATTAAGAAAACCACACAAAGGACAATGAGTCACTTGAGTAAAGATCAGAAAGGGCTAGCTGGCTAGACAAGACTCAGTCATGTCTTTTTCTGCCAGTCTAGCTTCTGTATCCTCAAAGCACCACCTTGTCTGAGTCATGGGAGAGAATGTGTACAAGTACACATTGGCTTGTTCTCCATTTGACACATGCACAAATACATATTCGCCATCCCCCCCCCCCCCCCGCCACACACACACTTTCAGGCTTTGGCATGGGTGTAGATTTTCTTTAGCAATCTCACCTACATAACTGTATGTCCTGGCCTAACATCAAAATACCTTTTTCTAGAGCCAGGAATTTGGCCTAGTGGTAGAGTGCTTGCCTAGCACCTATGTTCTATTCCTTAGCACCACATACATAGAAAAAGCAGGAAGTGGTGCTTGTGGCTCAAGTGGTAGGGCTCTAGACTTGAGAAAGCCCAAGGACAGTGCTTAGGTCCTGAGTGGTAGAAAGAAAAACAACATCAATTGTTTAAAAACCCACAAGCCTTTAAAAGAATCATGCTATAGGTTCTTTATGGCCCAGCAAATAATTGAACTAATAACTTCTCTGTTGCTAGGGAAGTAAGTCTCCTTGGCAAAGTATGACTCATACAATTTTGGGAAGGGATGGGTTGCTTGTATGTAGTGCATGAAAGATGAGTAGCTGGTTTCCAATCTCCTCCTCTGTGTGTGCAGACCTCAGGGTCTGCATTCAATTTCTGTTGCTATTTCTCAACTTGAAATGACTTACGTCCTTTTTTTTTCCTTTTGGCCAGTCCTGGGGCTTGAACTCAGGGCCTGGGCAGAGTGTCCTTTGAGCTTCTTTTGTGCAAGGCTAGTACTCTACCACTTGAGCTACAGCACTACTTCCGACCTTTTCTGTTTATGTAGTACTGAGGAACTGAACCCAGGGCTTCATGTATGCTAGGCAAGCACTACTAGGCCACATTCCCAGCCAACTTAGGTCCTTTGAAAATGCATAAGTCATTAGCAATCTATCATTTTCCATGCTCCTCCTCTCCTTTCTGAGACTCTGTCCTTTTCAGCTTGATACAGTATAAGTTTAATGGGAACACAAAGTATTTGGGTACCCAAATGAAAAACCTGCTTATCACCACAGCCAATCACTTGCCAGTCTTGCCAACAAACCTCTGACATAATGACTAAGCTGGGGATTCCCATCTTTGCCCCTGCCTGGGATTGAGGCATTCCTGCTGAACACACTGAGTGGAGGGGGAAGGAAGGGGACGTCAGAGCATCAGCAGATCTCTTATTGCCAACTGCAACACCTAACTGACCCGTCTTCCAGACACTACTTCTTCCACACCCCTATACCACCCCTGCCAGACAATTCTACAGTTATCTGGGACTCAAACCCAGGGTTGCATGCATGCTAGGGAAACACTGTCACGAGGCTACAATCCTGGCCCACACAGTTACCTTTTAAGTATAGAAGTCTGACAAAGCCAACAAATGGTTGAAATTTACAACATAAAAACCATTGCAGTTTACAAAATAAAAATATTGAAAATTGAGAGGAAATATAACTAGTGATTATCTCATGTTTCAGTTGGTAAGGATTTCTGCAAAGGCTAGAGGAGAATACAGATTTGATTATGTAAAAATGCAAAACTTTTATAGAAAAAAATTGATGCAATTTTTAAACATAGCCTGGAAAAATGTCGGCAGCATATGAGGGCTCATGGCCTGCACAGAGTAAGCACTCTTAAAAATTAGTCATGAGGGGCTAGGAATGTGGTTTAGTGGTGGAGTACATGTCTAGCACACATGAAGCACTAGGTTCGATTCTTTAATTTTACATACACAGAAAAAGCTTGAAGTGATGCTGTGGCTCAAGTGGTAGAGTGCTAACCTTGAGCAAAAGAAGCTGAGGGACAGTGCCCAGGCCTGGAGTTTAAGCTCCAGGACTGGCAAAAAAAAAAAAAAACAAAAAAAACACCCACAACCCCCCCCCCCAAAATTCCACAAAAAACAAAAAACCAAACAAAAAAACCCCTAAACCAAACCAAACCAAACCAAACTAGTCATGAGCAGGGCATTGGTGGCTCAGGCTTATTATCCTAACTACCTAAGAGGCTGAGATCTGAGGATCAAGATTCACACCAGCCCAGGCAAGAAGGTCTGTGAGACTCTTATCTCCAATTAACTACAAAAAACTGGAATGGCTCAAAGTGATAGAGCACCAGCCTTGAGCACAAAAGCTCAAAGATGTGCATATGGGCATGCCTGTACACACACAGAGGTGCACGGCACACACACACACACACACACACACACACTCATATACAAGGTCCCCCCCAACCCCCACCCCATGTCATTGAAAGCTGAGTGTCTGTGGCTTATGCTTATAATCCTAGCTACTCAGAAGGCTGAGATTTGAGAATCACCATTTGAAGCTAGCCTGGGCAGGAAAATCTGAAAAAGTAGAGCTGTAGTTCATGTGGTAGAGCTCTAGCCTTGAGCAACACAGCTCAGGGGCAGCACCCAAGCCCTGAGGATCAAGTCCCCCAAAACAAAAATAGTCACTGAAGAAAAAAGCAGAAAGGATATGAATAATTCACAAAACACAAGTGAAAAGCTGATTCCTGGAAAAATACTGAATTTCATTTAAGAGATACGGACTTAACAATGGATAGGGAAAGTTTTTACTGGTTCAATTGTCCAGTGAAATCTCTCCAGTGAGTAACTAGGTGTCTGAGGCCTACTGATCCTTAGCTTCGGGAAACATGAGATGAGATAAACAATTAGAAATCTGGATCAAGAATGGTGGAAGGAAGATGGCGCCGAGACAATAGGGACGCTGCCTAGCTCTCTCTGACAAAAAGAGAGAACCAGGGAGTCCCACGAGCCAACTACCTTAAGAAATCCACAACAACAAACTCAGAAAGCAACGGAGAAGGACTCAAACCAGAAAAGAAATCCAGATAAAGCTCACATCAACTTTCTCAAAGAATTCGGAACGCGAGGACCCCTCCCCCACCTCTCGCGGCCAGATCCAACCCGTGAAAGCCCCAGAAAGCCGCGAAAAGCGGCAGCTGGCGCCGAAAGCGGCTTGAGCGGGTGCCTGCTGCACACCAGGAAAGCGGCTCCAAGCCACGAAAAGCGGCGGCAGGCGCCAGGCCGGGAGCCCAACTGCTACAGAAACCAGCACAGAACCGGGCCAGCGAACGGTGGAAGCAGCGGAACCCAGACGCGGAACCAGAACAGCAAGTAGTGGAACCCAGACGCAGAACACAGGCGGCGGCGGAGACCCCAGGGGAGTGAGAGGCTCCCCACCACCGAGGAGCACCCGCAGACGGACGCAGAGCCGTGAGTAATACAGCGCATCCCCAAACACATCGGGAAAGCGGAGCGGGTGCCAAGCAATAGAACTTAACTCAGACCCCAACACCCCACCCGAGAAAGACTGGCGGGAGCAGGGTGGCAAGGAATTTAGAATCTTGTCCCTCCCCTCAACAGCCCCCTCCCTCAGGCCATTGACTGGAGATTGACAGGCAGGCTACCTAAGACCCAGCACCCCACCAAGGGAGGCGGGGCTGTCCCAACTCCCACTCGCCCAATGGGCTCAACCCCCAGCCCTCTGACTGGAGACTGACAAGCGGGCGGACCCTAAGACTCAGCACCCCACCAGGGGAGGCGGAGCTGTCCCAGCTCCCACCTGCCCACCAGGCTCCTCTCCCAGGCCACTGGATCTGGAGAGTGGAGGGCGCTGGGACCCTGCCTTACAACAGTGGGTAGGGGGTGCAGGAAAATAGGAGCCAGCATCTGCCCCCCCCTCAATTCTTGAGCGGGGCATCCTCCAGCTGGGAATCCTGAGCAAGACAGCACTGAGGGGCCCCCCACAGTCACAGACTCTGACAAAGCAGTGGAAACACAGCAGGGATCTGAAGGGCCGACCAGCAGCCAAGCTCCCCTTCTGAGAACCAAAAAGGCGAGGCTCTGCCCTTGGAGCCCACGTCCCCAGCTGGGCCCCGCCCCTGGGAACAGAGGGGTATCCTGCTGGTCCTGCTGAGAGCCCCTGAAACTCTAAATCCCCAGACCCTTGGCTTGGGGCCGCCCCTGGAAGCAGCACAGGAAAACGTCTGCCAACTGCGCTCAGACGGAAGCTCGCAGATCCATCCCATGGTCCACTGTGAGGCCACTGGTTGAGCTAAGAGCTAGTCGTGCAGCAACACATAAGTTTTATTCTAATACTTTCCAAACTTTGTACTCAAAAACGCTACCTACTTACCCCCTGACCTCTCTCATTCTATTTTTCTATCTCTGGACCTCTGTTCGTCTTTCAACCCTTATACTGCATGGATCTACACTTGATGGCTGTTGAGCAACACTGTATATCTAGGTGTTTAATTATTCTCTAGGCTCAGAGGGACTTAAAGACAATAGAGATTGGATTGAGAGGCTTATTGTTTTGGATATAAATCGCTTATCAGTGAATAATTAGACTGGTCGGTAACTGCACAAAAAGAAAGAGTGATAACACCAATCAAAACTTGTGAAGATCTAGAGTCTGCCAGCTACAGAGGTCTAGGTTGGTTATATCTGAAAAACTATAATCGTGTTTAGTATTAATCTTGCTCCCATTTTCAAATGGGCAGAACAAGAACCTCAAGAAAAATGTCAAATCAAGAAACAACATCCCCCACCCAATGTAAACAGACAATGGAACAGTCACTGGCAATCCTAGAGGAGAGTCTTCCAAGTGCTTCCAAATGCAATTGATAAACGTCATTAATGAAAAATGTGAAAATATAAAGAAAGAGATAAGGGAGGAAGCCATAGCTGAACAAGAGGAAACCATAAACAAGGTGATATGTGAAAAAGAGGAAGCCATAAAGGAGGCCATAATAAAGGTTTTTCAAAGAAAGATGGATGAATTCATAGAATCCACAAATAAAAAGGTGACCGAACTCCAGCAAATGTTCAAAGAAAATAAAGCTACTGAGCTAACCACTCAAATGGAAATCAAGGAGCTAAAGAAATCCATACATGATCTAAAAGAAGAGATGCAAGGCATCAAAAATGAGCAATTAGAGGCAAGGGAGAAAAATAAAGTAGATAGCTTTGATAGCAGGTTAGACAATGCAGAGGAGAGAATTTCCAGGGCTGAAGATAATTTAGTTATTATAGAGAAAGAACAGAAAATGAGTCAATCCAAATCTAGGAAAAATGAGACAGCGCTTCAGGAGGTCCAAGATACAATCAGGAAGCCTAATTTAAGGCTAATTGGTATTGAGGAGGGCGTGGAGAAAGAGGTCAATGGTATTGGAAATATACTTCAGGGAATCATCTCAGAGAATTTCCCAAATATCCAGAAGGGCAGGCCCATCCAGATACAAGAAGCTTTTAGAACCCCAAACAGACCTGACCAGAAAAGAACATCCCACCGCCACATCGTAATCCGAACTGGATCAATAGAAACCAAAAAAAGGATCCTAAAGGCAGCCAGGGAAAAGGGTTCAGTAACCTATAAAGGAAAACCAATCAGAATAACCCCAGAATTCTCAGCAGAGACCATGCAAGCAAGAAGTGACTGGAAGCATATATGTCATGCCCTTAAGTCAAATAACTACCAACCAAGAATACTGTACCCAGCTAAGCTCTCATTCATAACTGAGGGAACAATAAAAACATTCCATTCCAGGGAAAAGCTGCAACAATATGTTGCAACAAAACCAACACTACAGAGAACTCTCAAAGATGTTCTATACATAGAAAACCAAAATAAAGGCAATATAGGGAAAGAAATGGCACCTAAACAGCATACCATCTAAGGACCACAAGAACTGTCAAGACACAGGCCCTAATAAAAGCTTTTAAAAATGGTAGGAACTAATAAATACCTCTCAATCCTAACTCTCAGTATCAATGGACTTAACTCTCCAATTAAATGGCATAGGCTGTCTAGTTGGATCAAAAAGCAAGAGCCATCGTTCTGATGTCTTCAAGAGACACATCTTACCCCAAAAAACAATCATCTTTTGAAAGTGAGAGGTTGGAATAAACTCTATCAAGCTAACGGCTCCCATAAACAGGCTGGAGTTGCCATCCTCATATCAGATAAAATAGACTTCAAACTAAAATTAGTAAGAAAAGACAAAGAAGGTTACTACATACTACTAAAGGGATCTTTCCTCCAGGAAGACATAACAATCCTAAATATTTACACACCCAATCCCGGAGCTCCGAACTTCATCAAGCAAACTTTACTTACACTGAAACCATACACAGATCGAAATACAGTGATTGTCGGTGACTTTAACACACCACTCTCACCTATGGACAGATCAACAAGGCAAAAACTCAACAGAGAAACCTTAGAACTGAACAACTATATAGACCAACTAGATCTAACAGACATCTGCAGAATATTCCACCCAGCAACAACACAATATACGTTTTTCTCAGCAGCACATGGAACATTTTCCAAAATAGATCACATCTTAGGCCATAAAACAAACCTGGGGGCCGGGAGTTTGGCCTAGTGGTAGAGTGCTTGCTTAGTATTCACGAAGACCGGTGTTCGATTCCTTGGTACCCTACATACATAGCAAAAAGCCGGAAGTGGTGCTCAGGCTCAAGTGGTAGAGCTCTAGCCTTGAGAAAGTCCAAGGACAGTGCTCAAGCCCTGAGCTCAAGCCCAGGACTGGCAAAAAAAAACAAAACAAAACAAAAAAACAAAAAACAAACCTGGCACATTCAGAAACACTGAAATTATTCCATGTACACTCTCAGACCACAAAGGCATCAAATTGGAACTCAACACACATCTCCACCAACGAAAACCTTGTAACTCATGGAGACTGAACAACACATTGTTGAATCACCAATGGGTCATCGAACAGATCACAACAGAAATCCAACAGTTTATGAAATTTAACAGTAAGGAGCACACAAAATACCAACTCCTTTGGGACACAGCAAAGGCAGTACTCAGAGGAAAATTTATAGCGCTGAGTGCCTACAACAACAAGTTGGAAAAATTGCAAACCAACAAGTTAATGTCTCACCTTAAGCTCCTGGAAAAAGAATAACAAACCAACCCTAATCCCAGTAGAAGAAAGCAAATAATTAAAATCAAAGCAGAATTAAATGATCTGGAATCCAAAAAAACTATAGAAAGAATCAACAAAACAAGGAGTTGGTTCTTTGAAAGAATTAACAAAATTGACAAGCCCTTAGCAAATCTTACCAAAAAAAGAAGAGAGCATATCGAAATAAACAAAATCGCAGATGAAAATGGTAATATCACGACAGAAATTACCAAGATCCAGAATATCATGAGGGAATACTTCTCAAACCTTTACGCCAACAAATTTGAGAATCTAGATGAAATGGATGAATTCCTAGCCAATATTAACATACCCACACTGAACCAAGAAGAACTAACCCAACTCAACAGGCCTATTTCAAGCTCTGAAATAGAAATGGCAATTAGTGAACTTCCACCTAAGAAAAGCCCAGGGCCAGATGGATTCACAGCTGAATTCTATAAGGTCTTCAAAGCAGAGCTCACACCAATACTCCTCAAACTCTTCAACGAAATTGAAAATGAAGGTTCCTTACCAAACTCATTCTATGAAGCCAGTATAACCCTCATCCCCAAACCAGACAGAGATTCATCAAAGAAAGAGAACTATAGACCTATATCTTTGATGAACTCTGGAGAAACTAGGAATCCATGGAACATTCCTCAATGTAATAAAGGCTGTATATGAGAAACCCACTGCTAGTATTACACTTAATGGTGAAAATCTAAAGCCATTCCCTCTAAAATCAGGAACGAGACAAGGATGCCCACTCTCTCCACTACTCTTTAACATAGTACTAGAATTCCTAGCCAGTGCAATAAGGCAAGAAGCAAGCATAAAGGGGATCCAAGTAGGGAAAGAGGAAATAAAACTATCCCTCTTTGCAGATGACATGATTCTGTATTTAAAGAATCCTATAGACTCTACTCCCAAGCTCCTTGAGCTGATTCAAACCTTTGGGAGAGTAGCAGGCTATAAAATCAACCCTCATAAATCAACTGCCTTCCTTTACGCCAATAGTGAGAGGAACGAGGCAATAATCAGGAAAGAAACTCCTTTCACAATAGCCTCAAAGAAAATAAAGTACCTAGGAATTAACTTAACTAAGAATGTAAAGGACCTTTTTGACGAAAACTTTAAAACCCTAAAAAAGGAAATTAAAGCAGAACTAAGGAAATGGAAAAACCTCCCATGCTCCTGGATTGGAAGAATCAACATTGTGAAAATGACAATCTTGCCAAGAGCTATCTACAAATTCAATGTAATACCCATCAATATCCCAATGTCATTCTTTAAAGAAATAGAAGAGGCAATCCAAAATTTCATATGGAATAATAAAAGACCCCATATAGCAAAAACACTTCTTAGCAGAAAGAACAGCGCCGGAGGAATTTCAATTCCAAACTTTAGACTCTATTACAGAGCTATAATTATCAAAACAGCTTGGTACTGGCACAGGAACAGGCTTGAAGACCAATGGAATAGAACTGAGGACCCAGATATTAAACCACAGACCTATGGCCACCTAATCTTTGACAAGGGAGCCAAAAAAATAGAATGGAAGAAAGACAGCCTCTTCAACAAGTTGTGCTGGCAGAACTGGTTAAGCACCTGCAGAAAACTAAAGTTGGATCCTTCTTTGTCACCTTGTACTAGAATTAAGTCCAAATGGATCAAAGACCTGGAGGTACAAGCTGACACACTGAAAACTCTACAGGAAGGAATAGGAGATACACTAGGCCTCCTTGGCACAGGTAGAAACTTCCTTAATAAGGACCAAGAATCACAACAAATCAGAGAAAGGCTGGATAAGTGGGACTGCATTAAACTGCAGTTTTTGTATGGCAAAGGACATAGCTAGTAAATTAATTAGGAAGCCTACAGAGTGGGAGAAGATCTTCACCAACCAAACAATGGACAAAGGCCTCATATCTAAAATATATCAACAACTCAAAAAATTGAATCACTCCAAAACTAACCTCCAAAGTAACAACCATCCCATTAAAAAATGGGCCAAAGACTTAAAGAAAGTCTTCTCTGAAGAAGAAACAAAAATGGCCTATAGACACATGAAGAAATGCTGAACATCTCTGGTCATAAAAGAAATGCAAATCAAAACAACTCTAAGATTCCACCTCACTCCAGTTAGAATGGCCAGGATCAGGAAAACGAATAATAACAGATGCTGGAGGGGATGTGGCCAGGAGGGATCACTACTACACTGTTGGTGGGAGTGCAAACTCGTTTGTTCAACCACTATGGAAAGCAGTGTGGCAGTGCCTCAAAAGGCTAAACATAGAACTCCCCTATGACCCAGCAATTCCACTACTTGGCATTTACCCAACCATCCAGAAACAAGGACATACTAAATCCACTAGCACAACAATGTTCATTGCAGCACTATTCACCATAGCAAAGATATGGAACCAACCTAGATGTCCCTCAATTGATGAGTGGATCAACAAGTTGTGGTATTTGTACACAATGGAATTCTATGCTGCTGTCAGAAAGAATGACATTGCCCCATTTGTTAGGAAATGGAAAGACTTAGAAAAAATCATATTACGTGAAGTAAGCCAGACTCAAGGGAACTTAGGCTCAATGGTTTCCCTCATTCGTCATAATCAGTAGAAACCTTGGGCTCTACTAGCAGAGATCTGCAATAGAACAAAATCTTGATACATAAGGCCATATAATGTGAAGCTAATTGAAAGGACCTCCAGGATATTGAAACAAAAGCCATATAATGAATGATTGTTGTCCTTAATGTACTATGTTGTCTCTCATCTCCTTTGCTGTCCCTTGGTTATCTCATATTGTTATAGTATCTCACTTTGTTATCTGATATATTGAATTTATTTGTATTTGGATATTTGAAATTTGATAGGGAAGGGGGGAAAACCAAGACGGGTGGGGTGTGTGTGTGGGGGGGGAAATGGGTACCAAGACATGTGAAAGGGTATCAATGTATGTGAATTAATGCACTTTCTATCTGGCAAATATCATGTAACCCTTTTACTAATTACAATAAAAAAAAAAGAAATCTGGATCAAAAGCCTTAAGAAAAAAAATATGCTTTGAGCCTGCAACCAGAAGTTTTTTTTGTGGGTCATGAGGCTTGAACTCAGCCTGGGCACTGTCCCTGAGCTCTTCAGCTCAAGGCTGCTGCTCTACCCTTGAGCCAAGCCCCACTTCCCCTTTTCTAGAGGTTAACTGGAGATAAGAGTTTCAGGTCCCGGCCGGGAGTTTGGCCTAGTGGTTAAAGTGCTTGCCTAGCATGCACGAAGACCCGGGTTTGATTCCTTGGTACCACATACATAGAAAAAAGCCAGAAGTGGTGCTGAGGCTCAAGTGGTAGAGCTCTAGCCTTGAGAAAGTCCAAGGACAGTGCTCAGGCCCTGAGCTCAAGCCCAGGACTGGCAAAAAAAAAAAAAAAAAAAAAAAGAGTTTCAGGTCCTTTTGTGCCAGGGCTGGCTTTGAACCTTGATCCTCAGATCTCAGCTTCCATGTAGTTAGGATTACGGGCATGGGACAGTGCACCTGGCCTGCAAGGTTATTTCTCACAGGCAGCATGGACCTTTGGGAGTAGTGTAGATGTTCAACAAAAGATCTTGCTTCAAACATGTTAGCACTTGAGCCATAGCACCACTTCCAGCTTTTTTCTATGTATGTGGTACTGAGGAATTGAACCTGGGTCTTCATGCATGTTAGGTAAACACTCTATCACTAGGTCAAATTCCTGGCCCCATATGTTAATTCTTTTAAAGTGTAAAATACCCTGAAAGTATAGGTAAAACAATACCGAAGACATTTTCAGAATGTTTGTTCTATATTGCTAAGTGATATGCAACTACAGAATAGAAAAACATCTCATCTTGGAAAATTAGATATATACACACATATATGGACACAGAGATTATATAAAATCTTAATATACTTATGCATACATCTTCCACAGAGATCCTTTGCTGTCAGAGAAAATACGTGTGAAGGGACACAAGTCCCTTTAGATCTGGCTGCCTGTTGTCTACTAGGTAAAAACCCACGTCTCTTTGGTCAGTATTCTATGTTGGTCACAATTTGTCTCTTCCAATTTAGACTTTCATGAATGTCCTTCAACAAGCTGGGCTGTTCCAAACTCTTGGCTGCAATAGTTAAGCACCTCTCACATTTCTCCCTTCTCTCCACAACCCTTACAGACTTACCTAATTTGTTATTCATCTGATGGTCTCTCTCTCCCATACCTGGCTTTTCAGTTCCTCAGCACACCAAGTTCTTTTCTGCCTTTGCAACAACTACTCTTTCTGCCTGCAGTCATCTTGCCATGAAGAGATCTTTTTCATCTTTCAGGCATTAGTAAAAACATCGTCTTCATTTGGCCTTCTCTGATCACTCTATTAAAAGAGGTCATCTTTTTAATCTTCTGTCTCACAATTCTGTTTATTCTTCCCTTATTACACTATGGAATTATTTTTATCATTGACTTTCTTGGCTTTGTCACACTGGACAGAAAGGTCCAGAGGCTGCTCTCTGTATAACTTAGGGCAACATACATAGTAGGTGCATGCAAACATCTACTATGGTCAAATTTGAAATATACAAAACTGAAAGCCTAAGTGTTCTGTAAAAAAAGGGATAGAGTATTGGGTAGCCAAAGGTAAATTGTGTTAAATTTCTTTCTTTCTTTCTTTCTTTCTTTCTTTCTTTCTTTCTTTCTTTCTTTCTTTCTTTCTTTCTTTCTTTCTTCTTTCTTTCTCTCTCTCTCTCTCTCTCTCTCTCTCTCTCTCTCTCTCTCTCTCTCTCTTCTCTCTCTTTCTTTTCTCTGCCACTCACAAGGCTTGAACTCAGGGCCTGGGCATTGTCCTTGAGCGTTCTCAAGGCTAGAGCTCTACCACTTGAGCCACAGCACCACTTCTGGCTTTTTCTGTGTATATGGTACCATGGGACCAAACCCAGGGTTTTGTGTATGCTAGGTAAGCACTCTACCATTAGGCCACACTCCCAGCCCATAAAATTTCTTTCTTTCTTTTCTTGCCCCACTCCCCCTCTTTTTCTTTCTGCTAGTCCTGGAGCTTGGACTCAGGGCCTGAGCACTGTCCTTGGGCTTTCTCAAGGGTAGAACCACAGCACACTTCTGGCTTTTTCTATGTATGTGGTCCCAAGGAACAGAACCCTGGTCTTTGTGCATGCTAGGCAAGCTTTCTACCACTAGGCCAAACTCCCAGCCCCCTACATTTTTTTTTTTTTTTTTTTTGGCCAGTCGTGGGCTTGAGCTCAGGGCCTGAGCACTGTCCTTGGACTTTCTCAAGGTTAGAACTCTACCACTTGAGCCTCAGCACCATTTCTGCCTTTTTTCTATGTATATGGTACCGAGGAATTGAACCCAGGTCCTCGTGCATGCTAGGCAAGCACTCTACCACTAGGCCAAACTCCCGTCCCCCCACTACATTTCTTAAGCTGAGGAATTTATAGGTTCTTGGGGGAACTTATCCTAATGTTTGTTTCTTTTGTGAATAATACAGGGATATTCAAATAATACAGAGATACTATTCAATATAAAAAATGTAGCTGGTGGTTCATGCCTATAATTTTTTTTGTTGTTGTTGTTGCTGTGGGGCTTTGATCTCTGGGCCTGGGCATTATCCCTGAGCTTCTCAGCTCAAGGCTACTGCCCTACCCCTGGAACCACAGCACCACTTCCAGTTTTCTAGTGGTTAATTGGAGATAAAAGTCTCATAGACTTTAGTGCCCGGACTGGCTTTGAACCGAGATGCTCTGACCTCAGTCTCCTGAGTAGCTGGGATTACAGGTGTGAGCCACAGTGCCTGGCACATGCCTATACTTCTAACTATCCAGGAGACTGAGATCTGAAGATCAAGATTGAAGGTTGAAAAAGTTTGTGACTATTTGTCTGCAATTAACCACTAAAGAGCTGGAAGTGGAATGTGACTCCAGCCTTGAATGAAAAGGCCAAGTGAGAGCTTGAGGCTCTAAGTTCAAGCTACAATTTTGGTACCAAAAAGGGAAAATGTCCTAGTGGTCAATCAGATTTGGCCTGCGGTCAACACTTGCCAGCCGTGATCTAGCTTAAAATGACCTATCTAGGTGAGTAGCTATGATATAGTAAAAAAAAAAAAAAAAAAGCAACAATTGAGAGACTGGGTACTTCCTGACCTTAAGGGTAAGTTCTAACTCTTGTGAGATCTTCAGTCCATCATGTAACAACTCATCCCTGAGCATGACCAGACTAGAGGAACGATGGGCACAAAACAACAGCATTCAATTTATGATGAGGAGTCTCAAAAGTAGAATATTTTTCTTTTTGTCAGTCCTGGGGCTTGAACTCTGGGCCTGAGCACTGTTCCTGGGCTTCCCTCAGGCTAGAGCTCTACCACTTGAGCCACAGCACCACTGCCAGCTTTTTTCGCTGTAGGTAGTACCGAGGAATCGAATCCGGGTCTTCATGCATGCTAGGCAAGCACTCTACCACTAGGTCAAACTCCTGGCCACCAGAATATTCTTTAAAAGTGATTTGTTTCACACATTATATTGGTGATTTTTTAATGAGAATAAAGAGAAAGCAAACAATGCAAACAGCACAAGGCTATCATCACACACTCACATTAAACAAACTGCTTCCCACTTAAGGGCTCTGTCAAATACCATAGCCGCCAACAATGAGAGAACCCAGAAAGGTGTTTCCTTTCCAGGGAGATGAGAGGAAATAGAGGACATTTCTGAGGCCTGTCTCTTCTTCCCCTCAGTTTCTATTTTAAAATGTGCTTCCCCTCAAAGTATTTCATTCCTCCAGCGTTGGGTAATACCAGAATCTCCTATGTGAGGGGCAGTCCAGTCTAGTTCACAGAACACAGGGCCAGGGATCCTACAGCCGGACCTCCTGGGTCTTGACTGTTACTGATCAGTGGTGATCTTGACCTTATTGTCTCTATGCCTCAGATTCTACAGCCATAAAATGGACATAAAATCCTTTTTTTAAAAAAAATAATTTTTTATTTCAGTGTGTAGAGAGGTTATAGTTATATTCGCCAGATAGAGGGTGCATTACTTTTCACACATTGTGGATCCTTTTTTGAGAGCTGTAAGGTTTGTATGAATCAAGGCATGTAGTGCTTTGAGCAGAGGGAGCAAAGACTGAGTGCTAGCAATTTTTACTGCCATGTGCAGATATATACACACACACACAATTTGTATTAGATCCTCAGTTGGCCAAGTATTATCTCTACTTTACTGCATCCTTATGAACTATACTGACAAAAAGGAAAAAAATAGGTCCATAGCTGGGTGCTGGTGGCTCATACCTGTAATTCTAGCTACTCAGGATGCTGAGACTTGAGGATTGTGGCTCAAAGTCTACCTGAGCAGGAAAGTCCATGAGACTCTTGTCTCCAATTAACCACCAAAAAGATAGAAGTGGAGTTGCAGCTCAATTGTGTGCTAGCCTTGAGGAAAAAAACAAAAAAAAAGTTCTTTATTGTTTCACTGAGATAAGAAATTTTAATCTTTCCCCCCTAAATGTTTATTAACCACTTGTATCTTTTTTTCTGGTTGTTAATTGTCCACTTTCAACAATGGATATTTATATATTTTTTAAATTAATTAATTAATTTTTTTTGCCAGTCCTGGTGACTGAACTCAAGGCCTGAGCAATGTCCTTGGGCTTTCCTCAAGACCAGTATTCTACCACTTGAGCCATAGCACCATTTCTGGCTTTTCTGTGTATGTGGTACTGAGGAATGAAACCCGGGTCTTCATGCATGTTAGGAAAGTACTCTACCACTAGGCCAAACTGTCAGCCCCAACAGCGGGTATTTCTAAATATATAAACAATAAGTGTGCCCAGTGAGGTTGACTAAAAGTGCAGATGTGTGCTCCAAGTTTGGGCACCAACAGGAGCCATTTCAGACTCTCAGAAGCAATTCACTGAAAGCTGCTTGGCTCAGGAGCTGCTACGTGGTTAGCATTAACTTCCTCTTCACTGTTCCCTCCACTGAACATGTGACATTGGATCACACCTCAAACTGCTATGTTTCTGTTAAGATGAGCTAAGTAATGAGTTTCATGCATCTGGTCATGTAAGCCTTTTTTGATTAACTGTGATTATTTTGGTTTACAGTAATTCTTGCTAGGCTAAGCCATCCGTGGGCAACTGGCAAGGTGGTATCCACAACTGATTAAAATTTGTCTTACTTTCATGCATGGAGCTTGGGCTCGCTGCCTCCAGCCTGCCTGCTGGCCATCAGGAGATGATGTGAAAGAGCACTTCCGATGCTGCAACACTGCTTGCCGGTGGTCTGATGACTGACCGAGGTGCTGTTGCTACAGGCATTCTGCTGTTGCCCAAGGGACTCACTGTGTAGTTCCTCACCCTTCTCACCTCTTTTGTCTTTGTGGCTGTCAGCACATTTTTCTTATCCTTCCGAGGAAGTTTTCAATCGCTCACGTTTCCAGGTTTTTTGTGAGTGATTAAAAACTTCCTCGGAAGGGTAAGAAATGACACATCTACTTGATGAGCTTGGAATTCATTTGTTGAGAGGTGGGTGATCACACAACAAGCAAAAGTAACAGTGATCATGGTAGCAGCGAAGAGCCTTGGAGGCCCATCTACCGAGTTTTGTGTTCGGTTCTTACTCTGAGGTAGGCAGTGAGGGACAGGGCTTGTCTGAAACACTGCAGGTGAGGTGGGAAAACCAAGATGAACAGATGGAGCCACAGCATGTAGGTCATGAGAACGATTTCAGACCTTATCTTAAGTCATTGAAGAAGCAGTGAGTGCGATAAGATTGGAAATTCAATGAGGCCTAGTTACAGATGGCAAAATATTTTTTGACCCATTTAACTGGGACCAAAAATTGAAACAGTACATAGTAGTAACAAGACAGAAGTTATGGTTATTGTCTTAATTACAGGAAGGAATTCTAATTAGCTATTTGGAGTCTCAAATACAAACTTCCAAAAAATGCTTTAAAAAGAGCTTTTAAGCTAGGTGCAGTGGTTCATGCCTGTAATCCTAGCTACTCAGGAGGCTGAGATCAGCCAGCCAAGCCAGCCCGAGCACTAAGGACCTTGAGACTATTATCACCAATTAATGACTAGAAAATGGAAAGTGGGGCTGTGGTTCAGGGGTAGCCTTGAGCTGAAGAGCTCAGGGACCAACACCCAGGCCCAGAGTTCAAGCCACTTGACCCACAAAAAAAAAAAAGAAAAAAAAAAGGTAGCTTTTAGCTGGGCACTGGTGGTTCATGATTCTAATCCTAGTTACTCACGAGGATAGGATCTGAGAATCTCGGTTCGAATCCAGCATGGGCAGGAAAGTCTGTGAAACTCTCGTCTCTTATACATGCCTCAAAAAAAGCCAGAAGTGGCTCAAGTGGTAGAACTACAGCCTTGAGCACAGAGAGGCTCAAGGACAGCATCCAGGATTGGCAACAAAACAAAAACAATAATAAAAAAGCTTTTCAGCTGGGCATGAAGCACATCTCTAGTCCCAACACTTGAGAGAGGTTCAGTGCTAGCCTGGGCTACGTAAGGAACCTTGTCTCAAACTAATAAACAAACAACCTATGTTTTTAGGATGCTGTTCTTTAAAACTTCTTGTTAAGCAAACAAGGAAGGCATAGTGCTAAGTCCCAAACAAACATCTGCCATATCTCCCCAACAACCCTGTCATGTCTGAGGCAGGGAGTGGCAGGTCTGGGCTGGAGGTCAGCCTGGTGGACTCCAAGGCTGTTGTCCAGACACCTTTCTCATGGCTGGGAAGAAATGTAAAAATGGCTTATTGGCTTACTGGCCTTTAAGATTCTTAATGGGTAAAACCTCCGAGGAAATTGTAGTCTCTGACTGAGGGTTAGCTAACTCTGAGAAAGGACCACAGAACAGGTGGTGGTAAGAAGAAAGCGCAGAGTCTGGGGCTTTGTTTAAGCAGCCTGAGACAGGTGCTCTTGCATATGGCTGACTCTGCGAGTACAGAAAACCACGAAGCAAGTGATGTTTGCTTTATAAAAGAAATAAGTAGCTGGGTGCGGTAGCTCACACCTGTAATCCTAGCTACTCTGGAGGCTGAGATTTGAGGATCAAGGTTCAAAGCCAGCCCAGGCACAAAAGAACCAGAGACTCTTATTTCCAATTAACCCCTAGAAAGTGGGAAGTAGGGCTTGGCTCAAAGGTAGGGCAGTAGCCTTGAGTTGAAGAGCTCAGGGACAGTGTCCAGGCTGAGTTCAAGCCCCATGACCCACAAAAAAGAAAGAAAGAAAGGAAGGAAGAAGTATGCTGAGCAAATGAAGGAATGAATGTATGGGGTAGAGCTTATTCTGTAATAAACATGGCAAAAGGAACCACCTATCCACTGAATGAATACCTACTATGTGCCATACTGGGCTTAGCTGCTTGTCTACATTAACTCACATCCAGTAACCATGCAAAACTGATTTATTATCCTTCCTTTATAGGTCAGGAAACAGGCATAGGAAGGCTGAGTAGGATGTCCAAGGGCCTACATATAGTATGTAGCAAGAATGGACCGATGCAGGCCAGCCCCCACTGCCTGGCTCTCTGCTTTCATGACATGCTGTTTCTCAAGCATGGACACGACAGTAACTTGGTGTCTAGCTATGGTCAGCTATTTCAAAATGACTAGGCCACTGTGGGCTTCTGTGGTGACACGGTTCTTAGCAATCAAGTCCAAGCAGCCCCCCACCCCCTCAAAAAAAAGCCAGACACATGTAGATCAGACAGGGTGAACATAAAAGTTGTGTTGTATAGTGAGCCTGTATAAACCAGTTCCATTTCTATATCCAGTGAAGGCTTTGGGCTTCAGAGACTACACCCCAATCCAAGCCATCTGTCTCAGAGATGCATTCACTTGTTTCAGAAAGGATGGATAAGAAATGTGGGTGGCTTGGTAAAACCAGTTTGCCAGACTAGTAAAATGATTCAAAAGGTGTGTCACAATAATGGCCAGCAATGTGTCCTAGAAAAAGATCATACAAACTTCCAATCCAAATCTGGGTGACTGAACTGCCTCTATATTGTTAAGGCCTTTCCTCAGAAAGCTTTGAGATGCCCCCCACCAAGTATTCTTTAGAATCTTCTTTATTCTTCTGTGATATTAAAAGGAAAATGTCAGGTTGGTAACTAGGTAGCAGGTAGCTAGTACTATTTCAGAAACTTACTAAGAACATGAAAAGGTGTTCAGAACATCTATGTACTTTGGAAGCATTCTCTTTCTCCATATCTCTATATCTCTAATTTTCTTTTTTTGCCAGTCCTGGGGAATCAACTCAGGGCCTGGGCACTGTCCTTAGACCACTTATTGCTCAAGGCTAGTGGTCTGCCACTTGAGCCACAAGGCCTCTTCTGGCCTTTTCTGTGTATGTGGTATGGAGGAATCTAACCCAGGGGTTAGTTAATTTTTAAGACAACTGATTCTTCTCTTGTGGAGATTTTTTTCTCTAGTCTTGTCATCCAAGAACAGCTTCTCTGCTCTCATATTCTGAGCTGTCCCTGAGTTATTTTTTGCTCAAGGCTATGGCTCTACTACTTGTGCCACAGCCCCAATTCCAGCTTTTTGGTGGTTAATTAGAAATAAGAGTCTCAAGGGATTTTCCTGCCTGGGCTGGCTATGAATCTCAATCCTCAGTTGTCAGCCTGAATAGCAAAGGTTACAGGTGTGAGTCATTAGTGCCCAGTTATTATTATTATTATTTATTTTTTTGCCAGTCCTGGGGCTTGAACTCAGGGCCTGAGCTCTGTCCTTGGACTTTCTCAACCTGAGTTCCTCAAGGTTGGGAGCTTTAATCAGGATAGCTATCTTCAACAAGAACATATGTAAGCATAAAATATAAATATGTAGAAGAGCTCAGTAAATGTAAGTTGGTAACAAATAAACACATTCCATGACTAGATGACCTGGCACTTTCTAAGCAATGACACCAAGATCTGTGTTGTAAACAAATGTTTCATGACATGGCCTCTGACTGTCCTGGTATCACAGAAACTTCTGTTGGTTTCCACATAAGCCATCATATGTATGGAAGATACAATACATTCTGCTCTCATAAGGTGAAGACAGCATGGTTGAACTTCAGTTCCATTGTTTACCTTGGATAGTTTTGCTTTAGGCCAAAACTCAGAACTTGCTAATCGGTGACTAATCTCAAAGTTTTCTGAATCTCTCCAGGCAAAGGGCCACAGTCTGCCTAGACTTTAATTTAAATATGGTCTGTCAGACAAGCACCACCAATTCTGTATTAGTACCTGCTTTGGAAAAGACCATGGGAAATTCCCGTGCAGCTCATCCTACCTGACCTGTTTGTTACAGTGGTGACTCCCAGGGGAGTGAAAGGACGTGCCCCAGACTGAGTAGAGAACATTACCTCCCACTGGATGAGCAATGGTGCCACCCAGGAAGTTCCCTTTCTCAGTGGTGTCCTTTCCAAAAGCATTAATCCTGGAAGGTGAGCCATGACTGGGAAACTCTCATACTGCAGATGAATCTGCCCTCACTAGTCATACTCCCACAGCAGCCTCTCAGCTACAGCCTTTGTAATTTGAATCTATTAAGCAACCAGAAAATAACATTGGGGATAAAGGGGAGATAAAAGATAGGCAACGTGGCTCATGTCTGTCATCCTAGCTACTCAGGAGGCTGAGATCTGAGGATCAAGGTTCAAAGCCAGCCCCAGCACAAAAGGACCTGAGATTCTTATCTCCAATTAACCTCTAGAAAACGGGAAGTGGGGCTTGGCTCAAGGCTCAAGGGTAGGGCAGTAGCTGAAGAGCTCAGGGAGAGTGCCCAGGCCAAGTCCAAGCCCCGTGACACCCCCCGCCCCCCCACACACAGTCAGAGGATGAATGTATGGGGTGAGTCACTAGATGGGGACAGCTATTTCCCACAGTTACTGAGAACTAGAAGAAAACTATAACACATGGAATTTTGGTTAGAAATAAGACCAGATTTCCTGAGCAGGATGTTTAAAGCTATTCAATAAATCACTAGGGGGAATTGTGGAAAACATTCCTTTAAATGGTCTTTAAAAACAGAGCAGTAATTAAACAATGAAGACGACCACTTAATGCTGACCTCTGTCCCAAGTTGATGGGAATCTTAAGATACTTCTACCTCTCTGCCAGAGAAAACTGAGCAGAATCTAGAACCAGGGGTTCAAGGAGTTACCTGATCTGTTACTCATCAACTATGTAACACTTCTAATTTTATAGGCTGTTAAAGATACACAGCAGAAATATCTGAACCAATCATTTTAATCAGTCTCCGACAGTCAAAAGCTTATCTTTAAATGTAACCAAAATTTATTGGTTATAAGATGGAGAATGAGGACGTTTCTTCCTATAAACCTTTACATATCACTCTGGGTCACCACATGTTTTAAGACGCTTGTAATATTCTTTTTTTTTTTTTTTTGGCCAGTCTTGAACTCAGGGCCTGAGCACTGTCCTTGGACTTTCCTCAAGGCTAGTGCTCTACCACTTGAGCCACAGCACCACTTCCAGCTTTTTTCTATGTATTTGGTACTGAGGAATCAAACCCGGGTCTTCCATGTATGCTAGGCAACACTTTCACTAGGCCAAACTTCTGGCTTACCTTGTAATATTCTATGTTTTCCAAGCCATTTTTGGGAGTTTACTGGGGTTTTGAATTTAGGGCCACTTGTTTACTACTCTCCTACTTGAGCTACACTCATGATCGTTTGTGCTACAGGTTATTTTTTCAGATTGTGTCTCGTATGTTTACCTGGAGTAAGCCTTGGATCATGTTACTCTAACTTATGTTTGAAGAGGAGGGACTAGGATTATAGATGTACTTCACGGCACTCATTTTGATTGACCCACATTATGTCTTGATTATTTTTTCCTCAATTGGACCTTGATGCTAGGATTACAGGAGTGTCACTGTGCCTAGTTCTCCAGTCTCCTTTCAATGGCATTTCTCTTTTCTTTTTTCTTTTCTTTCTTTCTTTCTTTCTCTCTCTCTCTTTCCCTCCCTCCCTCCCTCCTTCTCTCCTCCCCCTCCTCTTTCTTTTTGTATGTCATGGGCCTTGAACTTGGCCTGGGCGCTGTCCCTGAGCTCTTCAGCTCAAGGCTATAGCCCTACCCTCGAGCCAAGCCCCACTTCCCATTTTCTAGAGGTTAATTGGAGATAAGAATCTCAGGTCCTTTTGAGCTTGGGCTGGCTTTGAACCTTGATCCTCAGATCTCAGCCTCCTGAGTAGCTAGGATGACAGGTGTGAGCCACTGTGCCCAGCTTCAATGGCATTTCTTGTCATGTTCAAGCAAATATAAGACTGGCTGAAATCTTAGTTTGATATGGTTAATCCATGCAGGGATGGATTCCATAATGTCAAGATTTAGGGTATGAGGTATTAAGCAATTAGGGGTAGAATCTGAGTTCTTTTTTTTTTTTTTTTGCCAGTCCTGGGCTTGGGCTCAGGGCTTGAGCACTGTCCTTGGGCTTCTCAAGGTTAGAGCTCTACCACTTGAGCCTCAGCACCACTTCCGGCTTTTTTTTGCTATGTATGTGGGGTACCGAGGAATTGAACCCGGGTCTTCGTGCATGCTAGGCAAGCACTCTACCACTAGGCCAAACTCCCGGCCCCAGAATCTGAGTTCTTTAATATAACATCCCTATTTGTAACACACACACACACACACACACACACACACACACACACACACACACACACAGCTCCTAAAGGTATCTATTAGTGCTGTAAATAATCCCTTATGAATCCAAGCCACCCAATGTTTGCACACCTCTGGCATTGGTTGCTGAAGATTAGAGGTAAGGAGACCAAGACGTTTAATCCAAGGCTGGGAAGACTGGCTGCTGTGGGATGGGGTATAGTAGGGAGCAGTGAGAAGGCATGGGACAGGAAGCAGTGGGAAGGGGTACGGCAGAGAAGCATGAACCAACAGGGAAGCAGAAATTGGAGCCATGAACAGCGAAGCAGAGGCTGTGGAGAAACACATAGGTAAGACCTTAAGAGATTTTATTTTGGGCCAGGTCTTGGGGCTTGAACTCAGGGCCTGGGCACTATTCGTGGACACTTTCTGCTCAAGGCTAGCACTCTGTCACTTGAGCCACAGAACCACTTCCAGCTTTTATTCCTAAGTACATGGTACCAAATTCCAGGGCTTCATTCATGCTAGGTGAGCACTCTATATCTAGGCTACGCTCCTGGATCCAAGAGAATTTTTTTTTAAGGCAAGGTTATGTAGCCTAGGTTGTCCTTTCTGCCTAAGCTTCCCAAGTACTGTGATTACAAGTGTGCACTGCCACACCTGGCTCTTCCTAAGTTCTGTCTACTGCTGAAGCTAGAGTAGGTTTTCCAGGACAGGTGTGCAGGAGAGCGATAGTGTAGAGAGGCTGTGTGTGGCAACTGTGAAGTAGAAAAAAAGTATTTTTCATAGCCAAGAGGTCAGTAAGTTTGAAATGGTACTATGGCTCAACAAAGTAGAGTGCCAGCCTTGAGCTGAAAAGCCCAGAAACAGTGCCCAGGCCTAGAGTTTTAGCCCCACGACAGACAGACAGACAGACACAGACAGACAGACAGACAGACAGACAGACAGACAGACAGACACACACACACACACACACACACACACACACACACACGACATCAATAAATGGACCACAAAGTTCTATCAACTTTCCATAAGATCTACTCTCAGCTGGAACTTTTTCTTTCTTTCTTTAAAAAAAAAAAACAAAAACCCAAATCAGCTGGAAGTTTGTAAGTGTTCCTTTTCTGCTATTCTTCAGTTCCTTTTGACCTGCCTTTCCTGCTTCAAGCTTTTCTCCCATTAAGTTTGCCCAATGACCTAGAAAACTGTGCATTTGGTCAGGGCTGAGATGGTAATTCTCTCAGCTCGAGAAGGTGGCAGGACAGGGAGCAAGGTTTAAATTAGAAATGCTGAAACATCTTTAAGTCAAGAAAGGTATTAATCTTTTCTTCTGACGGTAACATTCCCACTAGTCCCTTCCACAATATTTTAAAACAAATTTCTTTGTAATGTCGAAGAAATAAGACTTTCAGACCCTCTTCCCCTCCATTCAATTACTTTTGGAAAAATCAAAAAAGCACTTCCTTTTGACATCCAGCACATGTGGTTTTTTCAAGGCAATTAAAAACATTACCCTTTCCTCCTTAGCAAAGCAACCTACACACAGGACTGCAGCACACACACACCAGTCCTTGACCCACTGCTGCCTTCTCTCATGCTTGCTTAAATCACATCTATTTTTACTGCCTCCTTTCCTACTTAGCTCTAAACACTAAATGACATGCTCATACTACTTTTCCTTAACTTGCCATTTTTAGATGTCATCCATTGAACTCCTTCAATGACAGAACTGACCCTTTATCACAATGACTCTCTTTTCACCATAACTTCATGAAACAGTCATACTACTACTTCTGAATACCTTAATTACATCACATCATACCTGTATCTTTAATTTTTGCCTCATTAACAAATATGCTAAGAAATTATATTTCTCCATTCCCTGTTTTCTTTTTCTTTTCTTTTTTGCAAGTCCTGGGGCTTGAATTCAGGGCCTGAGCACTGTTCTTGGGCTTTCTCAAGGTTAGCACTGTACCACTTGAGCTACAGCACCACTTCCATTTTTCTATGTATGTAGTACCAAGGACTCGAACCTGGGTTTTGGTGCTTGCAAGGCAAGCACTCTACCACTAGGGCAAACTCACAGCCCACCCCGTTTTCTTAATTTCTCTCCGTGTGTGTGTGGGGGGGGGGGGACTGGGCATAAACTGAGAGCTATACCAGGCAAGTGTTCCAGTGCTAGACTACAATCCCAGAGCCCCTGGGCATTTGCATTCCCTTTAACCTTTATCTCTTGTCATCTGTACTTAATCAGCAAATCTCTAAATCTGAGGCTCCTTTAGGTTCAGTTAAATAGCCTTCATACTTCCAGTAGCTCCAATCCCAGGACCCTTGATTGACCTCATCTGTATAGTTCAATTCATTAAAAAATAACTCATTAAGCAGGAACCTCAAGCTCCAAACTCTTGCATTCTATTTATGTTGTACTTTTCTACTTATCAATGAAAATATTGAAGGAGTTCAAAACAAAGGAGGTTTTGTTACAGGTTCATTCCATTTTTAATACACTTTGTTTGGCTAAGTAAAATATTAAATACATATACAGAGGGACTGCATATAAGGAAGATGATTTGTAGAAATTGACCTCAATATTTCTGTCCTGTCAGCAGCACAGGCAGCCCTCTCAGCTCTCTCTGATCACCATGGTCTGCGCCTATCATTTCCTCTGGGCTCGACTTCTCCTAACACTCTTCCCTCCATTTTTCTCTTTTTTTTGGGGGGGGGGGGTGTTGCCTGAATTCCGCCCTCAGGGAAGTGCCTGCTAAGTGGAAGGGCCAGGAATAAGCTCATCAGGCAGGCTCCACCATCCACAGCATGACTCTCTGGGAGCTATCTCCAATAGCAATCAATGTGAAGTGGTTAGCATACTCTGTAATGGGAGGCCAAGGAGGATGCTTTGAAAGGTAGGTTCCTATCTGAGAAGCTTTTTGTTTTGGTTTACAGGGAATCAATACACTTACAGGGGGACAGTGAGGCTGTAGAAACCTCAAAGCCACAAGAAGCCTTCCACATAGTTCCTTTTTCCTTACTAAACAGAATCCACTAACAGAAACTGAGAATTAAATTGCAATAAAATTAGCTCATCGCTAGGTAGATCAGGGTGAGTCAGGAAGAAGGAAGAGGAAGGATGTCAAAATATCTACCTTCCCAAAGAACTGCAGAACTGGCAAACCTGTTCCTCTGCCCCATTTACTATTTAGGTTTCCAGCACCATGACTGAGGGCAAGCTTTAAAACCACCAGATTTTATAGTTAAAGGAACCTAGGTCTCCTGACTTTCTTAATCCTCTCTCCAGGAGAGAAGCACATTTAGGAATCTTCATTAGTGTTACCTGCTAAGGTATTCTGAGGACAGTTGTGACTTTCTATCTTTACTCTGTAATAAAAATGTGAATAAGGCCTTGAAGCTATATGAAACTTTAAAGAAAAATCTGTAATAACATATCAAAAGCATATCACATGCTATTCAGAACACCAAATTGGCCTAAAGGACATAGTGGCAGTTCATGTGCCTAAGAAAAATTGTACTTCTTCATATGCTTTGTGGTAACATTCATATTTGTTTCTACTCATTTCACTGTCCTCCCCTCTCTTCTCTTCCCTCCCCTCCATTCTTTCCTTCTTCTCTTCCTTTACAGAATTCTGCTGTGTAGCCCAGACTGGTCTTGAATTCAAGATCATCATCCTGCCTGAGCTCACAAGTGCCAGGATTATGGGCACACACCACACACCTGGAAACATTCATATTTTCTTAATCTAATCATCAGCCTTGCCTATCTTTAAAAAAGGAGAAGTGCTTCACAAGAGACACCAAATGATATCTAACACCTTATCAAGGTTTGTCAGAGGTTCAAAGTTTATTTTTATACCTTTCCTTTTGCTGCAGGTACACTTTTGGCTTAGCACTCTTCTGAACAGATGGCTATGGCTTAATTAAAAACAGAGCTTCATTTATTTATCAGGGACTCTAAGGACAGTCACACAAAACAGTGCAAGTGATTTGGTTTCCACTAGTGACAGTTGAAAATACAGGCTAAGAATCCAACAGATTGAACTGTCAAGATTCACAAACAGGTTTCAAAAAGACCCTAGAGATAGCCATTAGAGTGTTTAGTTTGTGAACCTAAGCTATGGTTGGCAGAAACTGTATATTAAAAAATAGCACTACAAGGCTCTTGAATCTTGTTTTCATAAAACATTTATTTGATGAAAACCTTTCCCTTTGTTAGTAGCCCTAAATTCTTTTATAAGCTGCAGTTGAGTGGTACAGTCATACAGGAAATGAAGATTTGAGGAATGAAGGTCAGAATGCCCCTGTGTGTGATCACCCACCACTGTTACTGTTCCCACTGAACAGAAGAGCTTCAGGGCCCTGTTCCTCAGGGAATCAGCATTGCCTGGCCAAATTAATGGAAGTACAGCTGGGCACGGTGGCTCATGCCTGTAATCCTATTGTAAAGCTACTCAGGAGGCCGAGATCTGGGGATCTTGGTTCAAAAACCAGCCCAGGCATTAAAGTCCATGAAACTCTTATCTCCAATCAACCACCAGAAAACCAGAAGTGGTGCTGTGACTCAAGGGGTAGGGCCAGAGCCTTGAGCTAAAGAGCTCAGGGACAATGCCTAGGCCTAGAGTTCAAGTCCCATGACAGACCAAAAAAACCCCCAAAAACACAAATATAAGTACAACTAGGCTTTCATGTTGTCACCCACAGATTGGAGCTGTTTTAATTGTACAAGATGAAAAATTAAAATTAAATTTTTGAATTTGCAATCACAGAATTTAGGATAGAGGTGAATATTTTATTTATTTATTTATTTATTTTTTTGCCAGTTCTGGGCTTGAGCTCAGGGCCTGAGCACTGTCCTTGGACTTTCTCAAGGCTAGAGCTCTACCACTTGAGCCTCAGCACCACTTCTGGCTTTTATCTATGTATGTGGTACCGAGGAATCGAACCCGGGTCTTCATGCATACTAGGCAAATACTTTAACCACTAGGCCAAACTCCTGGCCCCAGAGGTGAATATTTTAATGTTCTGATTATACTTCCTCAGTACTTTATAAAAGGCATATTCAAGGCCACCAGATCTCCTTTGTAGATTGAGGCATTTGATCACATATTTTTTTCCTGAGAGTTTCCTCTTCTCTCTCCTTCCCTCCTTCCCTCTCTCTTTGCTTTTTTTCCCCTTCCCTTTCCTTTTTCTTCCTTCCTTCCTTGTTTCCTTCCTTCTTTCCTTCCTTCGTATACTCAGGCTTCATAATGGTGAGGTAGGCACTCTACCATTGGAGCCTGCCCCATTCTTTAAGCTTATTTTCAATCTCATACTTTATCCCAGACTGGCTTCTGATGAATTTCCTACCTTCACCTCCCAGTTGACTGGGATTACAGGAATATACCACCATACTTGGCCTTCTTTTTTTTTTTTTTTTTTTTTTTGTCGGTTGTGGGGCTTCAACTCTGGGTCTAGGGCTGCTGTCCCTGAGCTCTTTAGCTCAAGGCTACCACCCTATCTCTGGGCCTGGTCATTGTCCCTGAGCTCTTCAGCTCAAGGCTACTGCCCTGGCCCCCTGAGCCAAGGGCCACTTCCAATTTTCTAGTGGTTAATTGGAGTCTTGTGGTCTTTTGTACCTGGACTGGCTTTGAACATCGATTCTCAGATCTCAGTCTCCTGAGTAGCTAGGACTACAGGTCTAATTTAAAAAAAAATTTAAAAATGATATAAACAGTAAGAAAAATATTACAATTGTATTTATGTTGCTGGCTCTAGTATTCTTTATTAATTTTTGGAAATCTGTATTTCCATGTTACATTCCTGTATCTTTTTCCTCCTTCCTATACTATAGTTTTTGAAGTCAGGGCTTTGTGTTCACTTGCTTACTTGGACAATTCCTCCAGGTTAGCTTGTTGCTGGTTATTTTGTAGAGTCTTTTGCTTGGATTGGCCTCAAAGTACAATCCTCTGAATCTCAGCCTTTGAGAAGCTGGGGTTACAATGTGACTTCCAGCCCAGCTTAGGACTTTAACATTTCCTATAATGTGAGTTTTCTGAGAATGAATGATGTTTCACTTTCTGTGTATTTTGAAAAGGCTTTTATTCATCTTTGTTTTTATCAAGTTTTGCTTAGTCTATCTAGAATGGTAACCCTACAAGTATTTTTCCTTTAGCACTTTAAACGATGTTGCTCCACTTCCTACTTTGCAGTTCCCAGTGAGAACTTGTTACCATCCTTATCTCCATCCCCTTTGAGTAGTACTGGAGTCCAAACTCAGGATTTTGTGCTTTCTAGGTACATATGCTCTACACCCTGAACCATATCTCCAGATATTCTTGTTTTTATTTTTAAAATAGGGTTTCACATTATTCTTGTCCAGGACAGCCCCATACTTGAAACCATCAGCCTCTCAAGCAGTTTGGATTACAGGTGTTGTGCTATAACATGCTGGGTCCTCTCCTCTTCTTTCTTCCTACCTCTACTACTTTTTCTTGTTGTTCAGGCTGTCATGTCACTAGAGCTATGACTCCAGCTCCCTTTACTTTATTTTTCAAATGAAGTCTTATGTTTATATCAGGGCTACCCTGGACAGCAATCCTCGTAATGATACTTCACACACAGTTGGGAGGACTGATGTGGGCAACCATACCCCGGGGTTTTATTGGTCGAGATGGTGTCTTGTGGACTTTCTGTCTGAGCTGGCCTTGAATCACAGTCCTCCTAATCTCAGCCCCCTGAGTAGCAACTACGGGTAGTTTTCTTTTCTTTTCTTTTTTTTTTTTTTGCCAGTCCTGGGCTTGAGCTCAGGGCCTGAGCACTGTCCTTGGACTTTCTCAAGGCTAGAGCTCTACCACTTGAGCCTCAGCACCACTTCCAGCTTTTTTTTCTATGTATGTGGTACCGAGGAATTGAACCCAGGTCTTCGTGCATGCTAGGCAAGCACTCTACCACTAGGCCAAACTCCCGGCCCGTGGGTAGTTTTCTTATATATACATTTGCAAGCATATTGGAGAAACCCTATCAAATATCCAGGGTGCTGTTTATGTGAAGCTTTCTGTTACTATCCTGCAAACTGTACCCTATCCTGGTCTCTCATGTTTACCAGGCTCCATGCTAGGGTTCTTCTTTCCCATCCCATGGTCCACATACTGTTTAAACATTGAAATATGGGTCAAATGTACTGTTTCTTTCATTTGTTTGCTCCTAAGGATCACTATCTTTCACTGCCTGATACGCAAGTGTCTTACAAACCACTAGTTCATATATTTCATTTTCATTTTATGGTTATACTATAAGGAGAAAAGGTAAGCATGAATCTTACTCTTAATCATGGCTTCAAATAAACCCTGAAACAAAAACTTTTTTTTTTTTTTGGTAGGTTGTGGGACTTGAACTCTGGGCCTGGGTGTTATCTCTAAGCTCAAGGCTACTGCCAAACCCCTTGAGTCACAGCGCCACTTCTGGTTTTCTGGTGGTTAATTGGAGATAAGAGTCTCACAGACGTTAGTGTCTGAGCTGGCTTTGAACTGCGATCCTCAGATCTCAGCCTCCTGAGCAGCTAGGATTACAGGTGTGAGCCACTGTGCCTGGCTAACAAAAACTTTTGATGGGCTCAAAAGTTTACATGTAGCTTGGAGGTACCAGAAGCCACATTGCCTGTTTTCCACATTGCCTACTACTTCCTGTGTAGTCTGTTAATTCAGTGCATATGATAACCAGAGAAGACAAAGAACTGCCACGTATCAAGGAAGCCTCAAATATGGAAAGTAATTTTGAAAGGCATAATTTAGTTAAGCTGGGCTTGGGCTTTTTTTCATTTGTCTTTGTTACCAAGCAATATAATAGTTCTTAACAAATTGTTCCCTGATCTTTTCATCATCTAACAAGGAATTGTCTGAATCATCTGGTACTGTAAGACTATTGTCCTTTCTTATTTTATGCCTATATTTCTTTTCTCCTTATATCCTTAGTCAGATTCTTTTCCTTTTCCTTTTTTCTTTTTTGGTTGTGGTTCTTGGACTGAGGGCCAGGGGGTTGTCCTAAACATTTTTACTCATGGCTAGTGCTCTACTCCTTTGAGTCACAGTGCCACTGGTGGTTTTCTGGTAGTTAATTGGAGATAAGAGTCTCACAGACTTTCCTGCCCTGGCTGGCTTTGAACTGTGATCCTCAGATCTCAGCCTCCTAAGTAGTTAGAATTATAGGCATGAACCACCAGTGCCCAGCCTTTCCCCCCCCCTTAATAATATTCTAAGTTTGCCAGCTCGCGCGCTCTCTCTCTCTCTCTCTCTCTCTCTCTCTCTCTCTCTCTCTCTCTCTCTCTTTCTTTCTCTCTCTCTAAATCAGGGCATAACTTTGTTTCATTTAGTAATGATTCTCTCTTACCGTGGATAAAGCTGACTTTTTTCCACTATGAGAAATACGTGAATTTACTGATTAACTAGTTACTTTGTTTCTGGAAGAAAAAGACTGTCTAAATTAATCTCATAACATTTGATTTTTTTTTCTGGTTACAAAATACATGACAAGTGCAGAGACTTTAACATTCCATGCATTTTCAAAGATAAGTTAAAGACCCCAAATAATATTAAATGAAAAAAAACATATTTCAGGCATCAATTCTTTTGGTTTCAGATATTGAAGAAAAAGAAGCTAGGAATCATTTCTCTATGTATTAAACAGAGCTAAAGGGAGATCTATTTCTTTTTAAAGGCCAAAGGACCATCTTTAAATTTAAAAACTAGAGAAGTCTGCAATCTACAGAGGGGTTGGCTAAGAACACATTCTATGTAGGAACAATTGAGCCTGTTTCAGTGATCTAATGTCCTAGAAAATACTTTTTTCCTCATCCTCTCAAAATTTCAGGGGAGAAAACAATGATTTTTCACTCTCTACTCTGATGGTAAGCTGCTTCCTCCTCCTCTTCCTCCTTCTTCATGAGCCATGGGACTTGAACTCTGGCCCTGGGTGCTATCCCTGAGCTCAACTCAAGGCTATGGCCCTACCCCTTGAGCCACAGCCCCACTTCCCATTTTCTAGTGATTAATTAGAGATAAGACGCTCATGTTCTTTAATACCTGGTCAGCTTCCTGAGTAGTTAGGATTACAGGCGTGAGCCACCATGCCCAGCTAGATGGTAAGCTTCCTGTCTGTACCCCAGTGCTGAATGTGACTAAGAGACCCACAGGTACTTGAGTCTTGATGACAGGCACTGTTTTTCTTTTCCCCATGACAAGCTAACCCCATTTGCTTTAAGTGAACAAATGTTTTGCATTGTCTAGTAGGTCTGGAAAGGATATGTTGTTAAGCTTTGTCTCATTGAGTAGTTTTATGCTTTTTACCTATTTTCTTCCTATTACTTACATAAAGTCAAATGTACCGATATGGAATCTTCTGATCTCTTATTTTTTTTTCCTAGTCTCATTTCTTGCTACAGTCTGACTGGCTCCCAGAAATTACCTAGTTCTCTACATGTACCAGGACATTTCTCTCTACTAACCTTGTGCATCTTCTACTTCCTTCTCCCATGGAAGTCTTGCCCCATTTCCCATCTGGTAACTTTCATGTAGACTTTCTCATGGGATTAAGAGCTGTTCAAAGAAAAAGGTCCGAATAATCCACCTTTATTTTCTGCCTATACCCAAGGTATGAAATGTAGGGGATACTTGATGAACACAGGATGAATGATGTCATGAAAATGGAATGGCAGTTGCTGCAGACACAACATATGGTTAAGTATGATGAAAATCCTGATTTCAATATAGCTGACAGGTCCAAAATAAACACATTATGGAACCTTTAGAACTAGGGGCATAGCTCAAGTGTTAAGAATGCTCATCTAGCAAGCATGAAGCCCTGAGTTCAATCCCAGTATCACCAGATAAAGTTAACTAATTAGAACAAAGAAAACTTAAAAAAAATCCCATTAGAGAGCTATATCTGACATTCAATTTGGAAAAAAATCAAACTAATAGAACAAAACAGTGACTAGTGAGTTGATGAACAAGTCCCGAAGGCTCCATTTTAACCTATATCATAAAGTTTAGTTCTGTGGTCTTTATAGAAAGCAATATGACTATTCAAAATGTACATTGCCTACCTGGGGAGATGCTGAAAAGATCACTTTTCCAGTACTTTCTGGATTTGCTCTTTCAACATGAAAGGCACTGAGACATGTCATAGAGCAAATGAGTAGCTTTGATCTGCACAACCTCCCCCAAAAAGCCTCCATCCTAATAGCCAGTTAAACTGGAGGATGTCTGTGTGTTCTACATATTCCCCAGGGAGCTCTGTGCAGGGAAGCGGCTTTTCTGTGCTGATAGACACAGGGCAGGGTGAGAGAAAAGGAGTCAGAACACAGCTCACAGTAGACAGCAGCTGCTACGCCTCACCACGGTTTGATTTTGGTACTGGCTTAGTCTCTCTGAAAACCTTTCTCTCTGTCATCCTTTGTGTACAGTGGTCTGAGCATATACCCACATAGGTCAAACTTGTTATATGGAAGGTTGCCATGTGCAGAGAGGGTTTCTTTATCTGGGAATGAGCAGGTGTGCCTCACTGCAGACTTCTTAGGGTAATTAAAAACTATTGCATAAGATGGACACTGGTGGCTCATGACTGTAATCCTGTCAGGAGGCTGACATCTGAGAATCACTGTTCACAACCAGCCCAAACAGAAAATCTGCCTGACTCCTATCTCTAACTAGCAAAAAAGTCAGAAGGAGAGGTGTGGCTTAAGTGATAGAGAACCAGCCTTGAGTGAAAAGGCCAATGGAAAGCATGAGACTCTTAAGTTCAAGCCCCAGTGCCAGCACAACCACAACCCACTGCTTTGGATGACTGTTTTGGGGTGATGTTGTGACCAGTTCTGCAAGTAAGCAGTTCATCTGCCCGTTCTCATCTAATTTTGCATCTCTGTTGCTCCTTTACTCCTTTCACTGCTGACCTCAGTCCTTCTCTCACGCTAACCTTTGTTCATTGGAGTGGTAGGAAATAATCTATCCTATGCTGAATTTGGTAATAACTTTAAAAACATGAACCTTTAGTGGTTTCTCTCTTTCAACATTTGTTCCAATGGCTTCAGCAAATTTGCTTTACCAAAACCTGACATGATGCCAGTGATGCTCAAACTTCAGTGTGTGTAGGGACTCCTTTGGTAGCTTACAAAGGGTCTGGATTTCAGGAGATGATCCTTTAGAAGCCTGGGGCCTGGAATTTCCTTTTTGAAATACTCTCAGAAAATATCAATATATAGGCAATATGCAATTTAAAGATCTCTGACACAGAAAGTTTTTTTTTCCCCCCTCAGGGCACTATGCTATTTCATTGTGTGAAAAGTAATGCAATACGTTTAGCCATGTCTATCTCTGTTGTCTTTTATACAGAGTTTCAAAGTGTTCACAATTTTAAACAATTCCACAACATTTGTTTTCCCTGTCTATCATCACTTATGCTTTTTTGGGGGAGATTTTGGTCTTGTGCACTTCACCCCCCAGGCACTCCCAAAGAGCTCTGCCTTACCTTCTTCCAAACAGTACTCATCCCTTGGCCCTATAGGAAACTGTCCTGGGAGTCAAAGTGACTGCGAGTGGGGCAGATGTGTTAAGCCATGCTTTGACAAACTCAATGCTCTGGTTGTAGTTATTGGATTAATGGGAACACTTCCGCTGGGTTTTTGGACAACAGCCCGATGATTGTGGTCTTTACTTCCTGACAAGGCTGGAAAGTGCTACTAACAGACATTCCAGTCACATGGGAGTGACAACTCTGGAAGTGAAGCTGGTAAAAAGGATTGAAGGGGAAGAGAATGTCAGCTTTTGCCTCCCTGATTAAAGCTTCCTTGTCCAAAGGGTTGGGGGAAGCATTCATGCTTTTTGATGTGTATGACTACTGAACACAGGACAACTTGGCTGGGCATATAGTTCTTAAGTTTTAACCTTTCCACCCCCAAAGCCTGAAGATGTTTCTGCAGTCGATTCCAGCATTTATGGGTAGAAGAACAGAAGATGAGCTGGGTGCCAGTGGCTCATGCTAATCTTAGCTATTCAGGAGGCTGAGATCTGAGGATTGTGATTCAAAGCAAGCCTGGGCAGGAAAGTTTATGAGACTCTTATCTCCAGTAAATTACTTAGATAATTACTCTGGGAGTAGCACTATGGCTCAAGTGGTAGAGTACTAACCTTGAGGGTAAAAGTTTAGGGCAGTGCTCAGGTCCTGAGTTCAGGCCCCATGACCAACCAAAAAAGAACAGAAGATGAGGCAATTCTGTTTGTTCCTTTAAAAAATTATTTTGTGTTACTGGGGATTGAATTCAGGGTCTTGTGCTTGTAAGGCACAAGCTCCACCACTTGACCCATGCCTCTAGCCTGTTTTGGGGTTAATTATTTTCAAAGTAGGGTCTTGTTTTACACCCAGGCCTGCCTGAGTTGTGATCGTCTACTTGTGCTTCCCCATGTGGCTGGGGGATAACAGGCACATGCCACTGTGCCAGTCATTATTGTTTCCTGTAGCTGGGTTAACAGATGTGTGCAGCCATGCCCAGCCTTGGAGTGAGATGGAGCCTTTCCAATTTTGATGGCTCAGCTAGCCTTGAACTACAACATGCTGAGAACTATTAGTTGCTAGGATTTCAGGTTTGAGCCACCGTGCCTAGCCATGAATCTATGCCTTCTCGAAGCCAACAGTTTCTATGGTGTTATTAATCCTCAGAAACAAGTTTTGCACTGGGTATGGTGGCTCATGCTTGTAATCCTAGCTACTGGGCCCGCTTAGGCAAAAGGTTTTGGAGATGTCATCTCAAGCAATATATAGCTGGGTGCTGTCATGCATTTCTATCATCCTAGCTATGTGGAAAGTAAAATAAGAGGATCTTGGTCTAGGCTGGCCCAGATATAAATGTGAAAACCCTATCTGAAAAACCAACTAAAGAAAAAAGGGCTAAGATCTAGCGAAGTGGTAGGGGGCTTACCTAGCAAGTACAAGGTCCTAAATTCAAACCCCAGTACTACACAAATAAATAGAAATAGGCTTTTCCATTTTCCTTTAAATCTTCCTATTTACATATTTCTTACTGTCATTATCTTTCCTTATAGGCCCTATTATAAGAAATCTTTTCAGTCCTGGGGTTCTCACAGAAGACAGGCATATGGAGTCTTCTGGGTGCCTTCCTGCAGTCAGCCCACCTGTGGGCAGTTAGAATGCCTTTCTCAGCTTTTAAGTTGGAGAGCTAGCTTATGTGCACAACCTCTAATTGTGGTTTTAAAGTCTTTTACTTATTAAGAAACTGCTGATCTGAGTAGGAATTCCTACATCCTGCTTCCTTGTTAGCCCACTGACAAGGAGAGCTTGAAATGATTTCTAGTTCTTTAGTTGGTACAGAAAAAGTGAATAAAAAGCCGCATCTCAGAGTGTAACATGCCTATGATTCTACTAGCCTACAGACTTTTAGCTTCCGATGTACTATACTGAATATATCTTATCACTCTTGTCTTCATTTGAATTACAGTGCTTAAAGCTATAATTCTCAAATCAGTATAAGAAAAGAGGTGTATATTAAGGGAAATACCCATACAAGAGTTTCCCCTTGTATGGGAGGAAGATCTCATAATCTGGAAAGCAAGGTATTATTAATGGGCTCAAAGTATCCTACTATCAATAAGCCTTTATCAGCCAGAAGTTACCCACAGAACAGCTAACATTCAGCCAGTATTTATAGAGAACTTTCTGTGTGTCAAGCACTGTTGAAAACACCAGAGAATGGCTGTGAAGAGCAGAAATAGTCTGCACTTACATGAAGTTTATTTTTCAGCTGGCATTCATGCAAATTCACAAATAAAGGTATGGTCTCAGATGGAGATGAGAGCCATGGGGCCAGAGAAGAAGGGGTATTGACTATCTCTAAAGAGTGGTCAGGGAAGGACTGATGGGGTGACATGTGAGCACAGAGCTTAAGGACATCCCTGCCAATAGGTCCACTGAATATTTCTAGTTTTAACACCATGAGGGCTGGGAGTTTGGCCTAGTGGTAGAGTGCTTGCCTAGCATCACAGAGACCCGGGTTCGATTCCTCAGTACCAAAGTGGTGCTGTGGTTCAAGTGGTAGAGCCCTACTCTTGAGAAAAACCCAAGGACAATGCTTGGGCCCTGAGTTCTAGCTCCAGGACTGGGAAACAAAGCAAACAAGTTTAGGGGCTGGAAGTTTGACCTGGCAGTAGAGTGCTTGTCTAGCATGCACTAAGACCTGGGTTTGATTCCTCAGTACCACACGAACAGGAAAAAGCCGAAAGTGATACTATGGCTCAAATGGTAGAGCTCTAGCCTTGAGAAAGCCTAAGGACAGTGCTCAGGCCCTGAGTTTAAGCCCCAGGTCTGGCAAAAAAAAAAAAAAAGGAAAATTAACGCCATGAGAAGGTGGCATTTCTCTCTCTGTTTTCATGTACATCTACTGGAAAATGGAAGAGGATGAACTATGGCTACTGACTTTTCTGTCATCATAAATTAAACGCCTTCAATAGTTGTAATTTTAAATAGCCCAGGCTGGGTGTTGTAGTAAATGTCTGTAATCACAGCCCTCAGAAAGCTGAGGTAAAAAGATTGCTAGTTTAAAGTCAGCCTTGGGCTGCAGAAACAACAACAACAACAACAACAACAACCCCCAAAACACTGAAAAAAAAGAAAAAAGCTCCAAGTATTCCAATGATATACAAAATTTAATCAATCAATCCTCTATGCTTGGGAATCTAGGTTATTTTCAACTGTTTACTTATTTATTTTTAGTTAGAATTATTATGCCTAGTGGCCAGGCATTTGTGGAAAGCAGTTTTGGAATGCAGGTCTAGGACCATAAAAACATGTACTGAGTAGAGTGGGGAGACACAGGGAATGGATGGGATGGGCGGCCCAGCAACCACATTGGTTAGGAGCTGAGACCTCTGGGAGGAGGCCTTCACCTCCCTTGTCAGAAACCCTTTCTCTCCTAGCCCTTCATCTGTACTTTCTAGGAAGCAATAACTAAGTGTAGACATTCACCAATGACCTGATAATTGAGTCTGCCCACGGCTTTAAGGGAGAGACAAAACTTAAGCAAACTACACTGTTCAAGTTCAGTAACAGTGTTCCTTTAATTAAGCAGATATTAATACTACTTATGAGAAACAAGAAGCAGATGGCACTGACTTATTGGCTTCCACTCACAGATATAGAACAGGAAAAGGAGGAAATCTCAATGCTTGAGATTGGGATTATACTGGGGTTTTTAGAATCCAGACAGGCAAATGCTTGGACAGCTGCTGAAGGCAGATGGGTCCCTTGAGAGTTTAATATTGCAGAGTACTGATAACTCCATGGTTAGAGTAGCTAATGTGAGACCATCTGTTTACTGATGGCCAAAAAATTCACTATAGCAGATAGTCTCTGCTGAAAGTAGAATAAAATCCAAGAGTCAAGTTTGCCATCTTTGTAACCTCTGTGAGCAGAATAGCCTGACTCATTACAGCCATGGTCAGAAAAATCTGACCTTGCATTCATGTGAGGGATAGGAGACCATTAAGAGCTGCGATAGTTCTAAGAGATTTTGAGATTATTGTATGATATAGTCTACAAAACAGATCGTGCACTTATAAAATTATTTTTTTCTCATTCCACTTTGTGTGTGTGTGTGTGTGTGTGTGTGTAAAACTCAGGACCTGAGCTGTCCCTGAGCTTTTGTGCTCAAAGCTAGTGCTCTATCATTTGAGCCACAGCTCCACTTATGGCTTTTTGGTAGTTAATTGAAGAATCTCCCAGACTTTCCTGCCTGTCTTTATATATTGTTAAGTAGGGGAAAGAGATATAAAGTAGTGTATGCAGCATATTGTCATTTATGCAAACATTGTAACGAGAGTTGTGCAATACAGATGGTCTATAATTTAGATAGTTCTTTCCATATATGAACAAAATAGTTCTCTTTCCATATTAAAACATATATAACATAGAATGTTTTTCTCCATACATTCTTATGTGCATATATTCCGATTAATATGTACAAACATATACATGTGTATATATACATATTAACATATAAGCATGAGCACATATGTATGTATATACAAATGTATGTGTGCACACACATCCCCTTCAGAATACTTCAGAATATACATTTTTTTTTTGTGGGTCATGAGGCTTGATCTCTGGGCCTGGGCACTGTCCCTGAGCTCTTCAGCTCAAGGCTACCATCAAACTCCTCGAGCCATAGGGCCACTTCCCATTATCTAGAGATAACTTGGAGATAAGAGTCTCTCAAGTACTTTAGTGCACGGGTTGGCTTTGAACCGCCATCCTCAGATCTCAGCCTCTTAAGTAGCTAGGATTACAGACGTGAGCCACCGTGTTTTGGCTCAGAATGTACTTTATTTTTTAGAATATACATTATTGAAGACCATCTTTAGGACTGGGCGTATAACATGTACTTAAGAGTATAATATGTACTTAGAGTATAACATGTACTGGTAGAACATGTACTTAGCATGTGCTTAGCATGTGTGAGGCCCTGAGAACCATCTATAATATGCTAAAAACTATTTTCATGCTGGTTCCAAGGAGGAAAAGGCAAGGCTGTTTTCAGATGTTTTAGAATATATGAAATGCATGGGTGGGTGTTTGGGGAGGCAGAACTATAGATACAGGTTGAGTAAAGTGTGCAAGGTGAGAGAAAGACAATACTTTATATTTAGTTGACTCACATGGAAGGAACCATCAGGAAGGCTAGCTGCAGTTTTGAGAGAAATGGTAGTGATAAGAAATTTACTTGGTAATGTGAAAAGTGATAGGCTTTTAAGCTATAAATCATGAGATTATTTCAAACCATGTTTTTCATCTAGAAGTTTGAAATAGATTTTTTTTTTTTGTGGGTCGTGGGGCTTGAACTCGGCCTGGGCGCTGTCCCTGAGCTCTTCAGCTCAAGGCTACCTCCCTACTTCCGGAGCCAAGCCCTACTTCCTGTTTTCTAGAGGTTAACTGAAGAGTCTCAGGTTCTTTTGTGCCTGGGCTGGCTGTGAGCCTGATCCTCAGATCTTAGCCTCCTAAGCAGCTAGGATTACAGGTGTGAGCCACTGTGCCCAGTGAAACAGATTTTTTAATGGAAAGATCTTCCATTTAGTTTACTTATGAACATCTGAAATTTATTTACAATAGCTTTTCATATCTATGTCTTCTAACATCTTTGTCAGTTGTGGGTTGGTATCAATTGTATGATTTCCCCCTCATAATAGATTGTGTATTCTTGCCTATTTGTGTATCTGGTGATCTTTGATGGGATGCCAGGCATTATGAATTCTATCTTGTGAGGTGTGGACATTTTTTTATTCTTATATTCATGAGCTTTGCTCAGGACATAAATTACTTGAAAGCGGTGTAATCCTTTTGGGTCTTGCTTTTAAGATTTATTCGCATTTATTACAGAATTTATCCCATGGCAAGGTTTTCCTCTGCTTACTGCAAACCCTCTTGGGTACTTCACCCAAATGCTCTGTGAATTAGGACCCAGGCTGTGTAAGTCCTCCTTGTTCCTTCTGGTCCTCTTAGCTGGATGCCTTCCCCAGGCATGTGTACTTCCAAATGTACTAATCAATATTTGTGGAACGCGGGAGCGGCAAGGTCCTACACAGATCTCTAGACTCCTTTTTGCGCAACTCTCTTTTCTCTCTCTAGTATTCTGATCTACAGACTTAGCTGCTCAGCTCTCCCCAAACTCTTCACAACCACGCTGGCTTGAGGAGTCTACTGGGTTCCTCTGGAGTCTCCTGCCTAAAAGGGAATGGCTGCTCATTACACCCCACACATTCACCCCCACACATCTTCTAGGCCTTCTGTGACATTCTCAGAATATGCCATTTTCCGTCACAACTTTCAAGTTCCTGTAACAAAAACTTCCTGCTTTGGGAATTTTTCTGGTTTTCACAGACCTACATATTATCTTAAGTTTGCCTTCTAATTTGTTTATTGTCATAATAGACATACTGATTATGTTTGGGGTAAATGAGAAGCTGTGACAAGAAGAATATAAAGTAATTTTTTTCTATTGTTTGGATTTAATTACATTTGGATTGGCAGTAAAGAAATAGCCATTAAGGGAAATCTGTTGTTGGTTCAGTGAGAGAGGCTGGAATAGTAGAGATTATTCTTAATTTTGAAACCAAGGCTGGATGCTAATTGTACCTTCTGTGAGATAATTTAATATATCCTTATGGAGAACAAGTTGGCATAACACAAGTTTAGTAATAAGTATGATTAAAATTTTATATATTTATATGATCTAGCAATACCACTCTACCCAGAGTATTACAAGTCAGGATAAAGACATTTGTACAGCCATATTCAGGGCCTGACCACTGTCCTTTGGCTTTCTCAAGGCTAGAGCTCTACCACTTAAGCTACAACACCACTTCCAGCTTTTTCTATGTAGGTGGTACGGAGGAATTGAACCTGGGTCGTTGTGTATGCTAGGCAAGCATTCTACCATTAGGCCGAACTCCTGGCCTACCTACAGCACTATTCACAACAGTCAAGATATGGAAACAGCTCAATGCCCTACAACAGATGAGTGGGTCAAGAATGGTATGAATGTGGTAATATACATGATGGGGTTTTATTCCTTGATTAGAATATTATGTCATTTGAAGGGAAATGAATGGATCTAGAACAAATCAAAGGGCTCAAAGAGACAAACAGTGCTTGTTTTCTCTTATATGTAGAAGCTAAATTTAAAATACAACTATGCATGATAGCATGTATAGGGCTCAATGCATTTACACTTGCATACACACACACACACACACACACTGTAACTCCTCTGACCAGCTGAAGTACTATGTATCAAAACAAACACTAGGAAGTAGAAGTGTGTTTTAGGGGATGGGCAAAAGGGGCACAGGAATAGAGGGAGGAAGGGTGAGCAAATGTAGTCATTATATTCAATGTATGTTCTGTAAAAAAATGAACTGTATAACTTGAAGGTAGGGATGAGAGGGGGAGAATAGGGAGATAAAGAAGTGGTGACACTGACCAAGAAGCACTGTACTCATAACCTGACTTATGGAATTGCAACCTCTTTTCATAAGTACTCAAGAAAAAATTTGAATATTAAAAACTTGTCAAAATAAAAATTTACCTCTTGAAATGATTCACCAGGACTCCAACAAGTTCTCCAATTCGACTCTCATGTGTTGGCTGTTTGCTGAAAAGGCAGACAATAAGATCTTTGTTGTCTTTTGTATGGAACACTACAAGTTGGTCCTTCCCGTTGGAAACACTCAGACCAGTCAACTGCAAAGAGACAACACGCGAAAAATGGTTAGAATAGTTCTCAAAAGGATGAATTTAAAAACATATTCTGTAACAGTTTTGGCTCAATAACACTGATCTTAATGTTTATCTAGTTTCATAGAATAAGCAGACAGAAATCATAAGAAATTGGAGCAGAAACGAATGTGGTTGAGAATAGAAACAACATAGAAAATCAATAAAACAAAAAAATGATCCTTTCAGAAGATGAATAAAATTTAAAAACCCCTAGCCTAAAAGACCTTATTACCAATAGAAGAGATTCTATTACCGGACAGCACACAGACACTTAAGTTGAATATTATATATATAACTCTTCATATAACAACTTGTTCAACAACTTAAGTGACATCAAAAGCCACAAAGTACCAAAACTCATCCAAAAGAAAGAGACTGACTAATTCTATATCTGTTGCAGAGAATGAATTTGTAGATAAAAACCTTTCAAAAAAGAAAACTGTGGGTCCAGGTGATTTTATTAGTGAACTGTACCAAACATTTAAAGAACTTAAACCAATTCCCAAGGAATCAGAAAGTAGTTCCCAGAAGCAATAAAAAAGCTTAGTAAGGTCACCGGATACAATGCCAATAGAAAACACATTTCTATGTGCTCTCAAAGAACAACTGGAAATAGAATATTTAAAGTAAAATTATCTACAAAATACTTATATATAAACATAACAGAATATGTGTAGTACCTATATGGAAAACTAGAAAATGCGGGGCGGGAGGGCAGGAGTATGGCCTAGTGGTAAAGTGCTTGCTTAGCTTGCACATGAAGACATCAGTTTGATTCCTTGATATTACATAAACAGAAAAAGCCAGAAGTGGCATTATGGCTCAAGTGGCAGAGCGCTAGCCTTGAGCAAAAAAAATAAAAAAGCATCCAAGGACAGTGCCTAGACCCTGAGTTCAAGCCCCAGGATTGGAAAAAAAAAAAAGAAAAGTAGCCAGTGTTAATGAAGTCACTTTAAAATGCTGACAAAAGGGTGGAAAAACCTTAAGTTAAGATGTCAATTTTCGACAAAATATATTCTCAACCAATTACTTCTTTTTCTGGTAACTATAGGTTTAGATTAGTCTTAAGATACCGATAGTTTACTAAGTTTTTTTTTGTTTTTGTCTTTGTTTTGGTCGGTCATGGTGCTTAACTCTGGGACTGGGTGCTGTCCCTGAGCTCTTTAGCTCAAGGCTACCACTTTACCCCTTGAGCCACAACACCACTTCTGGTTTCCTGGGGGCCAATCGGAAATAAGAGTCTCATGGACTTTAGTGCCCGGGCAGGCTTTGAACCGGGATCCTCAGATCTCAGCCTCCTGAGTAGCTAGGATGACAGGCATGAAGCACCACGCCCAACCTCTTCTTTTTCAATTGTGGTTGTTCTAGTTCCTTTACCTTTCCATAATGTTTCAAAATGAGTAATTGGTAAAGGAATAAAATCACAGATAAGAATAGACCAACACAGGGCCAGGAGTTTGTCCTAGTGGTAGAATACTTGCCAAGCAAGCACAAAGACTCAGGTTCTATTCCTCAGTACCAAATACACAGAAAAAGCTAGAAGTGGTGCTGTGGCTCAAGTAGTAAAGCTCTAGCCTTGATAAAGCCCAAGGACAGTGCTCAGGCCCTGAGTTCAAGCCCCAGGACTGGCAAAAAAGAACAGACCAACATAAATGTGATCTATGGTTTTTCTAAAAAGGCAATGATAATTTGGACAACTTGAAAGTTGGACATACACATTCCAACAGGAAAAAAAAAGTGTAAGTCACACCCTTAAAAATCAATTAGCCTGGTGCCAGTGACTCATACCTATAATCCTAGCTAGTCAGAAGACTAAGATCTGAGGATTGCAGTTTAAAGCCAGCCTGGGCAGAAAAGTCCCTGTGACACTAAAAATCTCCAGTTAATCACTATGAAACCAGACATAGAGCTGTGGCTCAAAGTGGTAGAGTGGTAGCCTTAAGTGAAAGAAGTCAGGACAGTACCCAGGCCCTGAGTTCAAGCCCCAGGACCAACACACAGACAGACAGACAGACAGACAGACAGACAGACACACACACACACACACACACACACACACACACACATCTTATAGAAGCTCTAGTTTTAGATGTTTTGTTTCCATCATTAATAATGATATCTCAAAAACAAAAATGCATTTCAAAATAGACCAGAGCTCTATATAAAAAATTAAAGCTATAAAACCTATAGAAGAAAACAAATATTTAAATTTACTTCATCAAAGAAGGGCTATGAGTAGCAAATGAGCTTGTGAAAAGATGCTAGCAATTTAGGAAATGCAAATTAAAACCATAATAAGATACTACCATAAACCCATCAAAATGGCGAAAACCAAAACAGAACAAATGAAACCACCCCACATGATGTTGAATTAACTGGAACTCAAACATTAAGGGTGGGAATGGAAAATGGCCCAGCCACTGTGAAAACAGTATGTTATTAACTGTGTGATTACTATTTGACCCAACAATTTCACCATTAGGTATTTGTTGTAGGGAAAACTTGGGTGGACACGGTGGAACACACTTGAAATCCCAGCACTTGGGAGACTGAGGCAGGAGTGCCTTTTAGTTCTTTGGTCTGTCATGGGGCTTGGACTCTGGGGCTGGGCACTGTCCCTGAGCTCTTTAGCTTAAGGTTAGCTCTACCACTTGAGCCACAGTGCCACTTTCTTTTTTTTGGTTGTTGTTTTCATATATATATATATATATGAAATATATATATGAAATATATATATATATATTTGTAAGTTAGATATAACTTCCACATGAGATAAAACCTGTACTAAATGTCTTGCTGAACCTGATTTAATATAATTTTTCCAGGTCTATCAATTTCTGGCAGGAGTATCTTGAGTTCAAGACCAAGTTGGACTACATAGCAAGTTCAGGTCATCCTGGACTATATGTGGAGACTGTCTCAACCAACCAACCAACCAACCAACCAACCAACCAACCCTCCCCATAACTCAAAACATATTGACACAAAAGTTATACATGGCTATATATGGCATATGTCATTTTATAACTGCTCCCAAATGGAAGCAATCCAAATGTCATCAGCAGGTAATGAATAAGCAAACTCATACATCTAAAAGGATAATGGTATTCAGCAAGAGAAAGGAATATAAATTATCAGTATGCAACATGTATAAATCTCAAAGGTGTTATACTGAGTAAAAGCAGATAAGCTTGGATTGTGACATACTTTATGATTTAATTTCTCTGAAAGCCTTCTAAGATGTTGGAGCAACTCTGCATCCTGTTTGTGGCTACTGGTTATTACAAATCTATGTGTTAAGACTTGTAGACCTGCATAGTATCATCATTCACAAAGTCAATTGTATTTATTATATGTAAATTTCAAAGATAATGTTCTCTAGTTGTTATGGTTCCAAGACATTATACTTTGGCCCAGAAAACAAAGGCTGGAGAGATTTATCTTGGTTTCATGTTCTGTTAAATACCAAAGTGCCATCTCCTGCCACTGGTGCCATTAGAGGGATAGGCAATCAGTGCAGGCAAAGTATCTCCTGGACAGTACACAGTGTAGCACCTGCATTGGGACTGGACCTAGCAAAGATATTCAAGATATAAACCTTGTCCTTAGAGATTCATATCCAGTTGGATTTGTTGAAGAGAAAACATCAAACCACAGAAGAACATTTAAACACACATACATGGATCTTTGGTATAGGAGATAGAAGTTAGGGCCTCATGTAAGCTAGGTAAGCATGCGTTGTACTCCTGTTCTATCATACTGGTGTTAAGGGGAGCAGGGAGTGTTAAGGGGAGGAGGGACTAGCACCATCTGGAATGCCTAAGAGTTCCCGCCCCATTGTGGAAGGTCAACAATGGTACAGCCCAGCCACCTTTGCCCTTCCAGGGAGGGGCAACCTTGACCTTCTCCCCACCCCCGTGAGGAGGGATATCTGCTTGGGTGGGGGTGGGCCTGCTTTGTGTGGAGACCTTCCCAATTTGCATGACAACTCCAACTAAGGTGATAGGTAAATGCAAACATGGCTACCTACGTGTGGCTGGAGCTGGCAATGGTCCCTCTGTGTATGTAACTATACCACTGGCCACCTGTGTGTGGCCAGGTTCCACCTCATGGGTTTTGCCCTTAAAAACCCAGCATGAGCGCTGCTCGGGGTCACAGTGTCGGCTCCCAAGTCTGCACTGTATCCCTGGCCGGTCAGTTCACCATCTACTTCCCCAATAAATTCACCTTTTTGTATGAGACTGTCTCTGTGTGGTGGACTCTGGTGGGACGTGGAATCCCCACCTGGAGGGATGTGGAATCCCCTCCTCTTGACCCCATAACACTGGCTTTTTCAATTTCAAATATCATGTGTAAATGAATATAAGCTGCCTAAGTAAGTATTCCTATGACTAGATTTCCATAGGAAGTGAGTTCTTAGGTTGATTTTAATGAATGTCATGATCAGTGCTTAATGGAGAGAATGGAATAAATTAAAAAAATTGGAAATCAACCCCGTAGATCATGCGCTTTCTGAGGCCATTGGTAAGACAATACAGTAATTTTTGGCCACTTAGATGTATTGCATCCAGATGATTTTTGTGATTAAATTAAAAATATTTTCATTTTACAAAACACTTTATGCCTAAGCTGCTTCACTCTCCCTTGATTACTTTATTTGTGAAATCCAAAATTGAATTTATGCAACACTTGAAGGGAAAGCTTGATTAAAGCCTAATAAAATAAGAATTATACCAGCAATAATTGCCAGTGCATCTCAGGAGTGTTAGCTGTGGTGCCTGGGATAGGAATGGAGGTGATACGAGCCCTAAACCATCCTGCAGAGGATTCCTGCCTAGACAGCTTTTCCTCAGCCCCCATCTAGCCCAGGGTATGGGCTCCTTTTCCTTCCCTTCCCTATCTTTACCTGTTAGTGTGTCTTCACCTGTGGTGGATAGGATTTAATTCTTCATGTGTAAACTCAAGTCTCTGGAAATGTCAAATCCAGAAAGAGCAATACTGAATTTGCTCTCCTACCCAAAAATGGAAGGTCTCGTTTGTCCTGAGACAGGACGTATAATGCCAGGAAAGCCTCCTTTTTTTTCTGGGAGTCAGATGGTGAGTGGCGAAAGTGGTGGGTTAAAGGCAACCTGGGGTGTGCAGCCCAGTTCAGCCGACATGGATTCAAGTATAACCTCCTGACACTTCTGTCTTGTCTCTGTAAAGTAATAATAACAGGTGCCTTCAGTATCCATAGGGTTGTGGTGAGAGTCAAATAGTAGCAGCTCAGGCTTCTAGGAAGGAAAAAAGGGCAAAGATTCCCACCTCCAGCAAGGTGTTTACATTCTGAGTGGATATTAGATAGCAAGCTTTACAACTGAGATTTTTCTGCATGGAAACAGTGAATGGGAAGGGACACTCTACAACACGTCCGGGCAGCTCCAACACACAGTTCCTCTGAACAAAGAAAACTACCCACTGCCTAGTAATCACCTCCTTGTTTTTCAGTCTCGGGGATGGCAGCTATGTTAGGCTCTATCTGAACCTCCTCTTTTGCCTTGGAAGACTAGCGCAGGGCACACAGTCTGACTAGAACCCAGTTCTCTCAAAAAGAAGGACTGAAATCCTATACAACTGGAGAAGTCTGAGGAGTGATAGCTTCCACCTCTGTAGCAGATGAAGTAGGGAACACGTGAGGAGCAGAGTGCACTAGAGGAAATCTTGAAATTGCATTCACATGTATGAAATGCGCGCATGACAGGCCACTATTAGGAAAAGAAGTGATTCTGAAAGATACACTCGTGATAAACTAATGTATCTCTGGAAGCAGTAGTAGAAGAAAATTAAAGAACTTAGGTGGATGTCAGAAAGATTTGACTTTTTAGATAAAAAAGGCCCTCAATCGCATTGATATGTACCCAGAAGAAGCTCCCAAATTTCTAGAATAAGAGAAAAAAAACTTTAAATATGTAGCACAAGAAGTTATTTACATAGTCAAGTAAAATTCAAGTTTACTTTTTTTTTTTTTTTTGACACAGGTTCTAGCAATGTAGCCCAGACTGATCTGGTATCTTCAGTGCTCCTGTCTTAAGTCTCCTGAATGGCCAGGATTACAGATAAGGGCCACCACATCCAGTCTTACTTTCTTTCTTAGAAAATGTTTCTTCTGTCTGAAATTATATGGAAGAATGAGGAAGGGAAGATAAAGGAAACATTAATCACTTATGGGAGATAACTAAGCAAATACAGATACCGAAGAAATTAATAAGAGATTTTATATGAGATACAGCCAAAGCTAAATTCAGAAAATATATATGGTCTTAAAAAAATCCGCCCCCCCCATGGCGCCAGGAGTTTGGCCTAGTGGTAGAGTGCTTGCCTAGCATGCACGAAGACCAGGGTTCGATTCCTTGGTACCACATACATACAAAAAAGCCAGGAAGTGGTGCTGAGGCTCAAGTGGTAGAGCTCTAGCCTTGAGAAAGTCCATGGACAGTGCTCAGGCCCTGAGCTCAAGCCCAGGACTTGCCAAAAAAAAAAAAAAATTCTCCCCCGCTTTGATAGTTCTGAAGATTGAACTCAGAACTTTGTACATACAAGGCAAGCACTGTGCCACTCAGTCTTATCTGCAGTTCCCAACACATCAAACAAAAAGAAGTTAATAAAATGAAAAAGATAAAAAGCAAGCAAAATGTAAAAGCAAAAGAAACAATAAGAATAAAAGAAGCTGAGAACTGGAAGTGTGGCCTAGTGGAAGAGTGCTTGCCTAGCATGCACGAAGCCCTGAGTTTCATTCCTGGTACCACATATATAGAAAAAGCCAGAAGTGATGCTGTGGCTCAAGAGGCAGAGCTTTGAGTAAAAATGCTCAAAGACAGTTCCAGACCTTGAGTTCAAGCCCCAGGACTGGCAAATAAAAAAATAAATAAAAAAGGAAAAAAACTGGTAAGTGAGAAAAATGTGTTGATAAATCAAAGGTCTGGTTCTTAGAAAAGGTCAACAAACAAAAGAAGCCCTGAGCTGAGTGTCATCAAGGAAAACACAAGGCAAACCTGTAAACTTAATGTTATAGACCAGTAAGGAAGCTTTTAAAAAATAGTCAAACACTTTTCAGCATATCATCAAGCACAGGTGATATGGTTACAGGCAAAATCTCAAAGCCTAGGTAGGTACTTAGGTAATTCTTAACGATACTTAAAACACACTACTACTAGATTCATATCCTCAGTTCCTGTGTATCGCTATAAAACTCTGTCTTTAGGTACACTGTCACAGAAGGCCAGGCCTAGGACAACAGGCTGCCAGAGTCCACTGGAACTGCATGTCTCATTGCTTGTCTTTTGTTGCTTCATGTTCCCCTTCACCCCTTTACATCTCTGCCTTTGTGTATCCACAGGCATACTGTCAATGAAAACTGGGCCCTGAAAATGACAGCTGCAAATCCTCAACCCTCAAAATTAGATTCAAGGAACTACAGATTTCTGGAGAGTGTGAACCCAGTTTATGACACAGAGTCTAATAATATAATAGGCCATATGATTTGAGTTAATCCTTCAAGTGATTAACAGCTTCTAAAGCCACCAAGGATGGCCCAGGGTTGAGAGCTCTGCTTCTTTCACAATGGTACGTGTTTCCTTTTCACTCTGGGGCACCATGGGTCCAGCTTTACTCTGTTGTCTTCCTGGTTAGAGGATGTCATCTCTTGTTTGGCTACTACTATCTCCATCTCTCTCTCTTTTTTTTTGCCAGTCCTGGGCTTGGGCTCAGGGCCTGATCACTATCCTTGGGCTTTCTCAAGGCTAGAGCTCTACCACTTGAGCCACAGCACCACTTCTGGCCTTTTTCCCCTATGTATAGGATACTGAGGAATTGAACCCAGGTCTTTGTGCATGCTAGCCAAGCACTCTAGCTCTAGCCCAAACTCCTGATGCCTCTTGATACATCTCTAAGACCCTTCAGTTACCTGATGGTTTCTCACTGACCACAGACGGCAATCACTGAACCACAATGGGCTTTCATGATACTGCTGTGGTGTTTAATTTCTCCAGGTAATTTACTTATGTTTTACTTATGTATACACTAGCACTTGGATTTACTAGTCTCTAGTTCAGTTCTTCAGTTTCACTTCAGAATTATATTTAGGCTCTATTGATCTTAATTAACAAATTGATTTGGCCACTCCTCAAAGAAAAATAATTCTGTTCATTCTGTTTTCCATACAGAAACTTGGAATATGCTTGCACTGGCTTTTTGTAAGATGCTCAGTGACTACTTCTCATGGTCTTTCTGTTCTCCATCCATTTGACTCTTTCCATCTCCCTTCTTTTCTCCCCATCCAAATCTGCCTTCATTAGTCTTTGCTTCGAGTTGATATAAATTAGAAAACTAACAGTGATAGGTCATTATGAAAACGGTTTGGGATAATAATCTCTTTACTACAACACTTAGGAGCAACAAAGTACCTTAAGTCGTTATTTAAGCAGGCTGACTGGCCTGAAGTGTCTCTACTGTAAGCATCCTAGAGAGGAAGAGTCTGAGACAGCCCAGGATTACCACGGTGAGAAAGTATATGTGTATACAGGCATGTCTTTGGTCGTTCTCTCTTCTGAAAATGCCACCAGAATATGGGCTCCACTTTGGGACTTTAGTCATAATCACCTCTCAACGGTCCTGCTTTTCACCACCATGCTCAGTTATGCTTTTATTCTCAAGTACTCACAATGGAGATTAGACTCCCATGTGAGTTTCAGAGGTGGGTAAACGGATTCAAAGCATAGCACCAAGTAACCCTCAATTGCTCAGCAGCGGCCTTAGCCTCTTTTCAGCAAAGGCCCAAGACATTGAGGAAAAGCAAACTGTGCCCTTTCTACACTCTTGCCTCATAGAATCTGTGACCTCAAGAAAATGGTGGTTGTTTATGTCAATGAGACAGGGTGGTTTGTCACGCAGCAAATAGTAACCAGAATAAAATCATGGACTACTTTGTCTTTGGGAAGTAAGTAGGAGATAGAGCAGCCTTGTTGTGCCTGTAGGGGGAGTCTAACAGGTTCCTAGAAGGGTTGGGTGGAGGCCACAAGGAAAGTGAGGAAAATGTGATTTCAGGCTGGAGGACAGGGTACCCTGGTTATGAAAGGGCAGAAAATTTGACAGCAGTGTTATTGACAGAAGGTAAAGAAATGGACAAAACAAGTGTGATGATCCAGATAAGTAGATTTCTAGCCAGAATAATGGAAGTACCATCTGGCTTCTTGCTGTCTATGAAAAAAAAATCAGAGGAAAGAGATGATGCTAATAAAGAACTGTTCGTCTTTCATGCAAAATTTAGAGGAAATATAAAGAAGCCCGCAATTGCAGGGCTTGAAAATAAAGCTGTTTCTTATTCCCAGCTTCTCCAGATGGTAAATGATTCTCAAATTAAGAAATGGTTTCAGGGCAATGGATCAAATCCAGAGTAGGACTGTAAGATCCTTTGTTATACCCTCAGATCTAAAGCATTGCTCCAAATAATCTTCCAGAGAGATGAAAGGCTCTCTGAAGATCTTCAGTGCATGCTTTATGAATTTCCTCCATGGACAACAGCACTCCAGAGCCTTGAGGGTCTTGTCCACTGTAACTCACAAGGAATTCAAGGCATAGGCAGCGTATTTTTGAAGAGTTGTGTATTTTTTCTGGAATAGAACAAGTTATAAATACACAGGATTTCAAAGGAATAGATGAAAGACTTTCAGTGGGAGTGAAAAGGACAAAGATATTACAGAATGCAGAGAAGAATCTGGATCCAGGATCTATGGGCAGGGCACAAGTCAGGAAGGCTGACTGCAAACGCAGATGGCAAGCACCACCTCTGTCCACTGTGAGTGCTCCCCTCCCCCAGTTTATGAAGTAGATAACTTGTCAGTTTAGCTCACAGGTCTTCATACTAAAGAGATCTACTTGAGGACTGGCACCTGGGCTAAATTAGATGATGAGATCCTGGCCTTCAACCATGAACCTGAAACTAACAGGGAGTCAGACTTTTGGAGAGTATCTTGGGAGCAGGGATTGCATTTTTATTTTATTATTTCTTAGTGGTCGTGGGGCTTGAACTCTGCCTGGGCGCTGTCCCTGAGCTCTTCAACTCAAGGCTACCAATCTACCCTTGAGCTAAGCCCCACTTCCTGTTTTCTAGAGGTTAACTGGAGATAAGAGTATCAGGTCCTTTTGTGCTGGTGCTGGCTTTGAACCTTGATCCTCAGATCTCAGCCTCCTGAGTAGCTAGGATTACAGGTGTGAGCCATCAGCGCCTGGCTAAGCATAGGACATCTTAATGGTAAAATAAAAACCTACTGCACAAAACACTGGCTGTGAGCAATGTTGAAAAAATAGTCTCAGAGCCAATATAATTGATTTTATACACAAGTGCTTGTTAAGAGTCTAGTACTATAGATCAAGATTATTCAGGTCAATGAAAATAATTGTAATCAACTGATTAAAGGGCTAAGTTTACATTGTTGATTGACAAGGCCTTTCAACCCTTGATTTTTAACAGCTTTATGAAAGCCACTCAGTAAAAGCTCTTCAGTAGGTTTCTGAATCCAGTCTCACTGTACTGAATAAATAACATCTTCACATCGAACTTCAATTTCCACTAAACATTGCGCATCCTTACAGGGATCAAGGGCACTAGCAAGAAAAAAAAATTTACAGTTGAGACAATGCTCTCATTGCAAATGAACTTTGTGCTTTATGAAATTAGAGAAATCCTCTAGAGAGCAGTGTGGGAAGCCGGGCCTGCCATAACCTCTTCTATTAGTTTAAATGCTTGAATCTTTCCTTATGTGGCAAGTACTTCATTTAGAGTAAGCAAATTTAGCTTTTCCATATTTAGACTAAATTTGTCAAAGTTCTTACTAGAAAGGGTTTAGAATCTACTAGGCTCATGGAAAAATTGTCGTCTTTGTAATAGACCTTAGGTCTATTGTACGTCTCTCGTAGAGTATCAGATAGTTTAGGATTGTAGTTTGCATTTCAACTTGCAATTCAGTACAATAGTTTTGTAAAAAACTGAATTTTAGTTCTAAAAAGTCTGCACTGAGGAAATAGCTGAAGAAAACAGGAGATTTTGAGACCAAGTCATCTTGGAATTGAAGTAAATCTCAGTCTCTGGCACTTCCAGCTTCCATTATAATGCAACTGTGAATGTGCCTGCCTGTGGCAGAGTGCCTCCCTTTTAATTACTGCTTCAGATTTATTGTTGTAAGCTTGGGAACTGGATAATCAAATTCATCACTAGGGTACATGAATAAGACAGATGGTCCAAGAGGGTGTTCCTTTAGAAAAAGCACATGAAGTTTAATGCTTAAAACCCGTCACATCTACTCTGACTATTCAGAAAGAGTACAAAACCTTCTACTTATATTCTGATAGTGGCTCATTTGAGCCACTGGCTCCCAACCATGGCTACATATTAGAGTCACTGGGGTATTTATTTGCTTTGGGACTGGCCTAGGTATATACAGTTTATAAAAGCTTCCTGAGTGATTCTAATTGCATAAAGCCATTGATTTAGATGAAACTATGAAATAATTGGATCCTAGATAGTCAAATTACTATTTTACAAAGATAATTGTTTTTCTAATTGAATCCAGTTTTATCTCTATTTTAAATTTATTTTTTCTCTCTTAAAATACCAACTTAATTAAGCTTCTTTTCTTATTGGTCTTCTAATTAGCCTTTTATTTTAACATTAAAAAGTAATGACGTTCAATGCAAAAAGATTATTCACTCATTGTCTTAGCTTTACTGTCCTTATCTTATACTTGCCAACAAATCAACTCTGTGTACCCTGGCTCCTGTTTATTTAGGTATAAAGTGTGATTTTATTTACTTTTTTTTGCTACAGCCTGGTCATATTACATTATGAGACTAGATCATATTAAACCTTCTATTTTAGCAGATCTCTGTTATAAACAGGTCAATAGGGAAAGTGGTAGGTACTGCTTTACTGCTGGATAAAAGTAAAAGTCCAGACCCCCAACTTGGCCTCCACTGTTTATCTTGTTGGGTTTCTGAAGAACTTCACAACCTCCAGGAGGGAACCTGGATGTCTTGGTCAGCCTCCAATGGTCAATGGAATGGGTGGTGGCAGAATCCTAGAACCCACCTGGGACTCCTGTACAGTCTCAGCAGGGGTCACGGAGAAGGCACTTCCTACTGTGGGCACAATCCCAGGTTTTTCACTAGATTTTTGATGATGGAACTTAAGGGTTTCTGTTTTTCTGGCCTTGCTACTTCCTTGTTTTGTGGCAAAAGGCAACAAGTTTTTCTTCTGTTGTTTTCTCTACTGGTATTCCATTCCAGGATAAATAGGAAGTAAAAAAATAAAAAGGTTAAGAAAGAGCTACCCAAATCCCAGGGACTTCACTGTATGTTGGGTTTTGAGTCCAAGTACCCTAGTTGGTCCACCTCTTCCCTACAGCTTTCAGAATCACTTGTGCTTGTTTTATAATAGGATGTCCAGGGCATTTAGTTGTAGCTAGCTAGAGTTTAACAGGGAGCAATGCATGTATTTGAACTGGAAGGCTCAGGTTTTTGCTCTAGCTTATACATGCATAAAACCTTCTTATTTCTCAGAGGAGTTTATAATGGAGTGGGGAAGCTATGTCCAGGGGTTGGAGGCTTGAGGTTCAGCTGGAGAGAAGGACAACTGCAACTTTCTCTTTAATGTACTGGCAATTCTCAAATGCCAGTGTCAAGCTCAAACTTTCCCCTAGGAATAGATCCTTTGGCTTGCCTGGGGAAAGCACTACCTAGAGTCTGTTGGAGGGTTCATGAAGACTTACACACTTGACCTTATCCTAACTACTCCTCCTCCTTCTCAGGGTTCTCTCGATGGTGTGCCACCAGCTATACCATCTCCCAAACTCAGAAATGCCCATCAGCACACAACCGCGAATAATCACAGGCTGCGCAGTCTGCTGGGCTCTGGACCTGGCACTGCTTCTCCTGAATTTTGCCATTGGGTTATCCCCAATGTGGCTCATTCTTCAGTTTCTTCAACTGCAAATGGGGTTTTAATACCGTTTATCTCATAGGAATGACAAAATGATCTAGATTACTACATGAGAAAACTAAATTAGTGCACACAGAAAATAGTCAAAAGAACATTAATGTGAATTAAGGATGGCTCAGAAATCTCTCTTGCCTTTGCATTTCTTTATGTACCGAGATTATTTCAAGTCTCTGTAATGGTATTTATTTTACCACCTCTTTCCGTTTCAGTCCTGTTATCACTTTGTATTGCCAAAAGCAATTGGATCACATACCTCTTTAAGAATCTGGACACAGAGGTGGAAAGACAAAGGAAGAGCAAGTGGTACTTACTAGCCACGCTATGTTGAAAATAAACTATATAAGTTGTGGGTAGGGATATGAGGCAGTAACTGGGGGAGCGCAAGGGAAGGGGTGATATCCAAAATGAAATGTACTCATTAACTGACTTAAGTAATTGTACAACACCTTTATAATAACAAAAAATTAATATAAAAGAACTTTGAAGCTGAGCATCAGTGGCTTATGTCTGTAATCCTCCCTAGCATACTGGGAGGCTAAAAATGAGAAGATCACAGTTTAAGCCCAGCCTGAGAAGAAAAGTTAAGGAGACTCTTTCTCAGGCTGTAAGTGGACATAGTGGAGTTTGCCTGTTATCCCAAGCTACATGAGAGGCTGAGACTTGAATTATATCTTAGTTGGTGTTGGTCCCACATTTTTGACAAGGACTTCCTTAGACCATAATCCTTCTACCTCTGTTTGCTATGTAGATGGTGGGAGTACAGATATGAATTACCATGCCTGTCTTGTTAGTTGAGACAAAAGTCATGCTAACTTTTCCCCTGGACTGGCATAGAACCATAATCTTCTACAAATAGCTGCTGCATCTGGCCTTTTTACTTAGAAAATATTTCATTAGTTTCTGTAATCAAACTCACGAAGATAAGACCTTACATATTTATCAAGTGTGTTTACCCCTGTACAAATGGAAAAAATTACGTTTAACGTTTTTAGACCAATATGGCTATTAATTTCTGTACAATGCCAACTCAACATGGTAAGCTGGGATTCTTTTTCCAAAGTTGACAGTACAGCTAAAGTTTATAAAAATTCAAATTAGATATGTGTATATATATATATATATAGATAGATAGATCACTAATAGCAGTATGTTACGCATTGATAGCAGGAGCAGCTTTTCCACGTTCTGCAGTCATCTGAACAAAATTAGACATCCTGCACACTCCATTAATAAAAAGAAAAAGACAACAAAGTCCCAGAAAACGATGAAGTTCTGTTACTGTTGTAGTACCTGGCATCATTTTTAAAAATTAGCTTCTCAATCATCATCTGGAAAGAAAATATTCTTGAGTAGCATCATTAAAAACAGCTCTGATAAAGCCTAGTCACTACCACAAACATTTGACCTTTCTGTCTTATACTTTTCCTTTAGAGAGAAAGTCTTGCTATGTAGTTTTTAATCTTTCTTCTCTCTCTCTAAATATATATATTTGTGTGTGTACCAGTGGCTTGTGCTCTTGGACTATCACTTGATGGGAATCTGCTTTGTTCTCATAACTCTATGTTGCTTCTCTCTCAGTCCCCCCCTTTTTTTTTGGTGGGTCATGGGCCTTGAACTCAGCCTGGGTGCTGTCCCTGAGCTCTTCAGCTCAAGGCTACCACCCTACCCTTGAGCCAAGCCCCACTTCCATTTTCTAGAGATTAACTGTAGATAAGAGTCTCAGGTCCTTTTTTTTTTAAATTCTTTAATTAGTTGTATTTTAACTATTTACATATTTGGATCTTCATTGTAACTGATGTTATTGATGGCCCACCTATTTTTCTTAGCATCCACCTCTTCATGCTAACAGGCCTCATTGTGAAGTCCTTTGATTCTTTTTTTTTTTTGCCAGTCCTGGGCTTGAGCTCAGGGCCTGAGCACTGTCCTTGGACTTTCTCAAGGCTAGAGCTCTGCCACTTGAGCCTCAGCTCTGCCACTTCCGGCTTTTTTCTATGTATGTGGTACCGAGGAATCAAACCCAGGTCTTCATGCATGCTAGACAAGCACCTTAACCACTAGGCCAAACTCCCGGCCCTCTCAGGTCCTTTTATGCCAGGGCTGGCTTTGAACCTGGATCCTCAGATCTCAGCATTCAGAGTAGCTAGGATTACAGGCATGAGCCACCCACACCTGGCTGCCCATGCTTTTTATGTATCCAAAGATCCTATATGAAGGACATGCTCTCCCCTCCAGGCTTATTCCATGTATCCAAAGATGGAATATGAAGGATTGGCTCCCACCTGTTTTCCCATGTGCATACAGATACCAGGCAAGCCACCAAAGATACATATAGCCTGCCAGACTCCAGCAGGGCAATTTACCTAAGGCTTACAGTTCACATCCCACCTTGGGCCCAACTGGAAGGCCCTCCACCTTCCTTGACCCAATGGCTTTTGCATTAACTCCTTCCCCCTTGCGCAGACCCCATAAACACCTAGTTCCTGTCCCAGCTCCAACGTATAACCTCCAGTCTTACGGGAAGGTCTGTGTCCCTCGCTGTTCCTCAATAAAGTCCTTGCCTGTTGACATGATTGAGTCTGGCCTATTCCTCTTCTGTTCTCCATTTTCCTAACACCACTTAAGTCACATATCTAGTCTGGCATTTTCTGGTCAATTGGAGATGGAGTCTTTTCTGCCTTGGTGGGCTTCAGATTGTAATGTTTTAGGCCTCAGCTTTCAGAATAGTGAGGATTACAGGTGTGAGTCATAGGTACCTGTCCAGGATTTTTCTACTAATATAGCAGGCTTAAATCACCTTAATGCCTGGCTTTAGACATGTGACAGATGTTAGCTTTGTTATCTTTTTTTCCTTGTAAAAATATAAAATTTTAATTCAGAAGTTGTACTTCATGAGTGAGGCAGCAGGTTTTAGGAATTGGGTAGGACAGGAGAGTGAAGCCAAGATCCACTGTCTGTGGTCTCCATGGCTTTGGGTAGGCAGTAGCACCCTTCTGACCTGTTTCCTCTGAAGAGCAAGGCATCAAGTAATCACACAAGGCTGCCATGGAACATATCCTAGGCACTGTACTGCACTGAATGGTGCTTGTCCCTGTCTCTCCCATAGGCCTGCAATGTGTCAAAGTCAGACTATGTGGTATATATCTGCCAGTGTTTGCCAAACATAGCATAGAGTAGCTGCTCAAAAATATTTAGTAGGGCCGGGAGTTTGGCCTAGTGGTAAGAGTGCTTGCTTAGCATGCATGAAGACCCAGGTTCAATTCCTCGGTACCACATACATAAAGAAAGCCGAAGTGGTGTTATGTCTCAAGTGGTAGAGCTCTAACCTTGAAGAAAGCCCAAGGACAGTGTTCAGGCCCTGAGTTCAAGCCCTAGTACCAGCAAAAAAATTATTTAGTGATCAGAGGAGAGCTCTGGTAAGACTATGGCATGAACCAGCAGTACCCAGTTTCCCTAAATGTGTTTTTTTGCTCAAGGATAAAACTCTACCACTTGAACCACTGCTCTACTTCCGGCTTATTAATTGGAGATAGGAGTTTCATTAAATTTTCTGCCTTGGGATAGCTTTGAACTATGATCTTCAGGTCTCAGCCTTCTTCGTAGGATTATTGGAATGAGCCACAAGTGTCTGGCTTATTGCTTTTTTTGCTAGAGCCAAGGATAAAACCCCAGGGATTCATGCATACCAGGCAAGGCGGTCTACTGTTACGATAAATCCGTAGGCCCTGATAATACATTTATATATAAAAAGTTTATTAGGGGCTGGGAGTTTGGCCTAGTGGTTAAAGTGCTTGCCTCGCATGCATGAAGACCCGGGTTCGATTCCTCGGTACCACATATAGAAAAAAGCTGGAAGTGGTGCTGAGGCTCAAGTGGTAGAGCTCTAGCCTTGAGAAAGTCCAAGGACAGTGCTCAGGCCCTGAGCTCAAGCCCAGGACTGGCAAAAAAAAAAAAAAAGTTTATTACTGCTGTATCATGGTGACATCTATTCTGAAATGCAGAGACAATATTTATGCATACACACGCACACACACATACACACATATCCTTAGGGCTTTGTTTTACAAGGATGTTGCTTTTAGCAACCTGACTTCTGGATAAATAAGGTGGTGCATACATATTTTCTGAAATTGTATTTCTTAAAGGGCTTTGCATTTCTTTAATGAAATAGCTTTTTAGAGGAGTCCTATTTTGGCCCTGGTGACTGTTGCTTTTGAAATAATACTTTGATAGATCTTTTTCAATCTGAAATTAAATTTTCAAGTAAAGAATTAGTGAAAATAGATTCTACATTGTGCCACAAAGAGCCTACATTTGGCTTGCTTCATCCTGTTCAGCATAACCATCAGTGGTCTCAAAGCAGCAGAACAAAAGGCATTTACTTATGAACACATGCCAGGATAATAATTAGCAGGGAAGCACTGAAATTTTGATTTTTCTCTCACAGTTAAAAAAAGAGAAAATACTTTAGATGTCACATATTAAAGAGGTATTTTAAAACCACATAGCTCATAATCAAATAATAAAAAATTATAGTAGAAAGACTGCTTTATTGCAAAGCCAAAGAAAAAATTCTTGAAAAACGAAACTGAAACCAAAGCATCTTTGTCTTTCTAGATTTCTTTTAAATATAGACATTTTAGTTTTTAAAAACTAAGAACAAGAATTTCTAATTATCTAGTTCTGCTAGCCAGTGTCTTTGTTATAAAGGCAGAAATATTTTTTGCACGAGATGTTCAAAATAATATAGCTCTCAGGACCTGCTGAGAATTAATTAGGAAGGTAAATTTATTACTTACATACATACACCAGAGTGCCACTTAGGGCCCAACATTAAGGGATTATATACTTTCTGTTAAAAAGCATTATATATATATATATATATTTTTTTTTAAAGGCCAAGAGAGGACTGAGAGGGGAGAGGGTTAGTGCACATAGCTCAGGCAATGCCAGACATCAGCTGATTGCCTTTGTTGGGTTACCATGGAAACATCTTCCCTTGGGCTTCAGCCAGGAGGGGAAGAGTGCTTCAGAAATGGTGGTGGGGATGGGTTTCAACAGAGCACACCCCATACACATTACAAGGACAATCCATCTTCCAAACAAAATGGTATCTTTCTAGCAAGTCACGTCAAATAGAGTAATAAAGCATGAAGCTTGGCATAATTACAATCCATTTACCTCTATGAAACGGGCACATCAGATAATTGTCTCTTTCCTCTCCCCATGCTTGCTTTGGATTTTCCACAGAACTAAAGGAGGGATGTGTAAAATTAATTGGCTACCTCCTCAACCATCCAGCCTACACTGATAAAAGGGACTATATCAAAACAACATTAATGGGCAGATTCAAACATTCTTCAAGCCAATTCATTAGGCAAAACACTCACCAACAAAAGAAAGGGCTAGAAAAATTCCAGCCGAGGTCAGGTTAAATGCTTCAGTTCATGCAGTCTCCCTCGAAAGCAAGGAACAGATTTCATGTTTACGCAAATTACACTCAATCTTGGCACTCACTTTGTGAGCACCAGTGTCCACATGATGCCTGATGGCAGAAGGGCATTTATTCAAGCAACAAGCCTCTGGTGGGGGGAGCAACTTTTTCCACCAACTCAGTGATGTCCCACGTTGGTGCTCTGTAAGAGGTTGTAAGTGAAGCTTTGGATATGCTATGAATTATGAAGGCAATGTCTTGCTTTTGCTCTCCAAATCAAACCCTGGCAATCACAAGCCTCTCAGCTTCACAAAAGCACTAAAATTCGAACCTCACTGCCCTGCAAGATTTCTAACTATTCTTGACAACTGTCTTGGAACTAATGCTTTAATTTGATATTACAATATACAAATATAGCATAGAGAATGAGTCAAAGGGGAAGGTACTAATCTGACAACAACATGGATGAGTCCAGCTGGCTGAAACCTGAGCCCACACAGTACTTGTACACAGAAGGTTACTTAGTACCACAGGAGTTTCCTGTGACTTGAATGTTTCATTCTCTGATTACTGTTTCCAAGTATGTGACCCTGTGCTTTGTTAAAATAGTATTTATTGAAAAAGTGTCCTAAGAAACTTGCCATGATTTCCTATTTTGGTATTCCCCATGAAGAGTGACTAGGACAACTATTAAATGGCAAATTAATTGGATAATTCTTGCTAGTCAGAGGGGAAAAGCAGTGCCAAATTTATCTTTTAACTATATTTCCTTAGGTTAACATGATCCCTATCTACTGATCATAGATTGATGGAGAATGGAGAGATGGTTCTTGCAGTTAAGACAGAGACCTCCAATGTATTGAGAGATATTCAGCATATTCATTATATTCATTGACAATATCGAATAGTGGTGAGAATGTGATGTAACAGGAACTCTCATTTTAGTGGGCATGCAGAAAGGCACAGTGACTCTGGAGACAAGTGGCAGTTCTTACAAGGATAACAGTCTTATCGTACAATACAGCAATCACACCTCTCAATATTTACCTAGGTGTTTAAAAAATGTGTCCACACCAAAAAACCTACATGGAAATGTTTATTCATAAGTGCCCCAAACTGGAAGCAACCAAGATATCCTTCAAGAATGAGGTACCTGTGGTACCTCTACATTATTCATTGATTTTAAAAAAAGTGAGCTCACGAGGTGCTGCTGGTAGGCTCACGTCCAGAATCATAGATTCTTAGGAGGCAAATACTGGGAAGATCATGGTTTGAGGCCAACTAAGAAAAAACATTTTCAAGACCCTCTTCTCAATCAGTAGCTGGATGTGGTGGTGTGTGGCTACCATCCCTGCTACATGGGCAGCTGAGATCAGAAGGATTACAATTCTAGGCCAGTCTAGGTAAAAAAAATTCATGAGACTATTGCTCCCTACTTCTCAGCAGGAAAAGCTGGATGTAGTGATATGCACCTGGCATCCCAGCTATGGTGGTGGGAAACATAAGTAGTAGGCCAAGTGGTAGAGTGCCTGTCTGTCAGATGTGAAGTCGAGTTCATATTTTAGTTTTGTAAACTCATGAGAAGTTGAGCCACAGAAAAATAAATAAGAAGCTTATGTGCTTATTACGGAGTGCAAAAACCAGTCTGGAAAGGCAGTGTACTCTATGGTGGAGATTAGAAAAGAAACTATGAAGATAATAAGATAATCAGTGGTTCCCAAATGTTGAGAGAGGAGGGGAAAGAATGAATAAGGGATTTTGTGTGTGTGTGTATGTGGGGTGGGCGAGGCCTGCAATATGAACTCTGGGGTGATCTGCCATTTGAGTCACACTCCCAAGCCCTTCTTTGTTTTGGATAGAGTCTTATGTTTTTGCCTAGGGCCATTCTCACACTATAATTCTCCCATCTTCACCTTTTCCTTACATAACCAGGATGCCACCATATCAGGCTTGTTAGCTGAGGAAGAGATCTTGGCAGTGCCTTGTTTGGGGTGGCCTTGAAATGTGAACATTTGAATCTCTTTCTCCTTTATAGCTGGGAATGCAGGTATATATCACTATACCTGACCCAGGCACTGGAGATTTTTTTTTTTGCTGGTCCTGGGGCTTGAACTCAGGACCTGGACACTGTCCCTGAGCTTTTTTTACTCAAGGCAAGCACTCTGCCACTTGAGCCACAGTGCCATTTCCATCCTTTTTCTGTTTATGTGGTACTGAGGAATCAAACTCAGAGCTTCAGGCATGCTTGACAAGCATTCTACCACTAAGCCACATTCCCAACCCCAGCACTAGAGATTAAGAGAAGTAAAACTATTCTGAAAACTAGAATAATTGTGAACATAGGGCACTGCATACTTGCCTAAACACACAGATTAGTTTATAGTACAAAGAATGAATCTTAATGTGGTCAATTTAAATTATTTAGGAGAGTGACAGAGTCTAAGAAGGAAAATAGAATGTGACCAGAGACTAGACTGTTAACTATGTTAAAAGTCACAAGACAGTGTCACTGAAGGCAGTGGGAAGGTGAGGTCCTGATGCGGGCAGGTGTGGAAGTACATGGCCAATGGAAGTGCTCATACCACTGTGCTCGGCTGAGCTAGGCCTCCAGGGTACAGGCTGACAGTCATGGAAATAAACCCCAAGGAGGGTGGTAAACTGTAGGAGCCAGCTTTCTCTTTAGACTTTGATTTTAAAGATAAGTGGGGTTGGGGAAGAGAGCTAGACTAACCCATTTGATAATGGGTTAGAGTTAGAAAAATCAGTCTGAACTTAATTTTATCTGATGGATTCTTTTTGTCGGTTGTGGGACTTGAACTCTAGACCTGGGCACTGTCCCTGAGCTCTTCAGCTCAAGGATACCACCCTACCCACTGAGCCACAGCGCTACTTCCGGATGGACTTTTAAAATACATTTTTATTGTAATTAATAGAAGGGTTACAGTATATTCGCCAGATAGAAGGTGTATTACTTCACAAACATTGCTACCCTTTCTCATGTTTTTGTCCCTTTTCTCTCCCCCAACCCCCCCTCAGGATTTTTTTTTTTAAATGACACATTAGGGAAGCAACAAACATTAGTCCTACATTGCATGGACTGGAAGCAGGTAAGGAAATGGAACCATTGTGTGAGGGGCTCAAGAGCATAATTTTTTTTTTTTTTGCCAATCCTGGGGCATGAACTCAGAGCCTGAGCACTGTCTTTGGGCTTTTCCTCAAGGCTAGAACTCTACCATTTGAACCACAGCACCACTTCCACCTTTTTCTGTATATGTGGTACCAAGGAATCGAACCCTGGTCTTCATGCATGGTAGGTAAGAACTCTTCCACTAGGCCAAACTCCTGAGCCCTCAAGGGCATAATTTTAAGTAAGGACTATTTAACCAAGATTAGATCCTAGCAGATTAGGATGGGATGGCTAGAAAGAGGGAGATAACCTAAGTATGCCTGATGATACCTAGCCTAGGTGCCACACTTGTTGCTATTGCTCCTGTTCACAGGGACACTTAAGGACATACTCCAAAATTTAGCAGAGCCTGTGACTCAAGTCCAATGGGACATGGGCCTTGGGATAACAGTCAAAAATATTAGAGGGAAGAAATCAGTCATACCCCGAATAAGAATTATCCATGTGATTTCTGAAAAAGGCAGGAAAAACAAAGGATAGATTTGGAAGTACTGGATGAGGAACAAAAGGACGGATTTGGCCAGGCACCAGCAGCTCACATCTGTAATCCCAGCTACTCAGGAGGCTGACATCTGAGGTTCATGATTCAAAGTCAGCCTGGGTAGGAAAGTCTGTGAGAGTCTTATCTCCAACTAATCACACAAAGAGCCCGGAGTGGCACTGGAGCTCAGGTGGTAGAGTGCTAACTTTGACCAAAAGGAGCCCAGGGACAGTGCCTAGGCCTAGAGTTTAAGCTCTAGGCTTGGCAATGATGATTCGGATCATGGAGAACTGATTGCCATGGAAAGGCCTCAACTCAGACTCCAGAGTGGTTTAGGTGGCTGGTTCCAACATGGGCCTAGAGCTGACCCATGCTGCCTAGCAAAAAGAGGTGGTTGCTTATAATAAGACACAAGGAACAGCAGAGACTGAAAGAAAGTCTGCCACTTGGCCAGTCCACAACTCCTGTTGCTAGTGGGGGTGCAGGCTAACATGGTCTCACATAGCTGTTCTGAAAACCCAACAAATGGCACCACTCCCCAGGTTTCCAAGTGATTCTTTCCCTTACCACACATGCATCTTATTAAGAAGAAAACATTGCTTAGGACAATATGTGGTTGTAATCTGCTCCTTGGGAGCTATAAAAGCCATAGAAGGCTTCCTCTTAGAAGAAGAAATGAGAAACAGAAACAAGAGATGTGCAAGACCTTTCAGCTATATTTTTTTTATTGACTACTCTCATATCTGAAAACTTTACTGGTTGATTCTAAATTTGGTGTTTCCATCATTCTTTTCTTCCTTAGAATAATTTATCATCTCTTGGGTCTGAAGGGAAATTAGAGCTTGTATAACACATTAAAAATGAGATGCGATAAGGGAGGATTACAGAGAGATTAACTTTTTTTGGGGGGGTAGGTAGGGAGGTGATGGTCTTGAGGCTGAGTTCATTTTGCTCAAAGCACTTTGGCACTTGACCCTGAGCTACACTTCCGCCTTTTTCTGTGATTAATTGGAGATAAGAGACTTTCCTGCTCATGCTGGTTTATAACCATTCTTCTCAGATCTTAGCCTCTTGAGTAGCTAGGATTACAGGCATGAGCCACCATACCCAGCTTGCATTATTAATTTTTATGACACCACAGCGTCATTAAAATCATTTAATCATCAAAATCATTAGCAATGATGATGGAAAATGGTGATTATATAAACCATTGAATATAAAAAGGGAAATTGGGGAAAACTGCCTTAGTTCAAAGAATTGTCAAACCATATTGTGCATTTGATGGTTCTCCCCTTAACATAAAGAAAAAGAAATTGTATATTATAGTTAATTTTTGTTGGTTCCACATTTCCTTAGACTGACAAACTATGATTTGCTTTCTCATCTCTGGTTATAAGACTACAGGGTTGCTAGGGCTACCTCTGACTGACATATGAGATTATAAGTGTTTGCCAAGAAGGCTACATGCAATCAAAAGTGTCTTAGGCCATCATCTGTCCTTAGCTACAATCTGTTGACCTTTAGATTGAAAGGAACACAGTTTGTAGTTGTGAAGAATGAGAGTAAGGGGCAACATACTGAAGGCAAATCCAAACTCACAATTATTCCTAAATCCATACATCATTAATAAGAGCCAGGAACAGTTTTCCTTCTTTGTTCCTTACAAGCAAAAGCACCCTAATGTAACAGAAAAATGAATAGATACTATTCTTCTCAACCTCTTTTGCAGAGACAAACGGAATTTTAGATAAAACTCTAGTATTCTTTTTTTTTTTTTTTGCCAGTCCTGGGCTTGAGCTCAGGGCCTGAGCACTGTTCTTGGACTTTCTCAAGGCTAGAGCTCTACCACTTGAACCTCAGCACCACTTCCAGCTTTTTTCTATGTATGTGGTACCGAGGAATTGAACCCGGGTCTTCATGCATGCTAGGCAAGCACTTTAACCACTAGGCCAAACTCCCGGCCTCTAAATAGTATTCTTCATATATCCTAGTATTATATAATTACAGGCTTTCCTCTTTAAGAACTAGGAGGCAGAGAAAACTCAACTGGCAAATGAAATGATCTAGTAGTCTAGTAGGATCTTTCTGGAGAATAGCCACTTTAGCAGATACTGCTAAACAACAACAACAACAAAATCTGAGTGGTAGTCTGTGCTTATATTCTCAGTACTCAGGAGACTGGCACAGGCAGATCACTTCATCCCACATTTGAGAACACCCTGGACAAAATAGAGGACTCTGCCTCTACCTCCTCCTCCTCAACAAACATCTCATATTGAGATTCAAAGACTCATAAAATTCCATGTTTCAAATAAAAAAGTGAACACAAATCTTGAAAACTCTAAACATATAATTAATGGTGTGAATTTAGATTGGAAATCTAACATATAGATGTGTGTAGAATACACTGGAGAAAAGAAATGAAAGCTGCATGTATTTTATATTCTAAAAAAGCAATCATCTTTTCACATTGCATTCCATTTTCTTTAAAATGCCAGAAAATTCCATATTAGGAATGAGGATCATACAGAATTCATAGTATTCATGCTTTAAAAAGTGTTCTAATTAATCTACTAGAAACTTTGAATCTTTCCTAGAGAAAAATCAAACATTTATATAAAATACAAAATTGGGGCTAGGAGTTTGGCCTACTGGTAGAGTGTTTGCCTAGCATGCAGGAAGACCTGGGTTCGATTCCTTGGTACCACATACACAGAAAAAAGCCAGAAGTGGTGCTGAGGGTTAAGTGGTAGAGCTCAAGCCTTGAGAAAGTCCAAGGACAGTGCTCAGGCCCTGAGCTCAAGCCCAGGACTGGCAAAAAAAAATTACAAAATTGGCATAAAATGTCAGGAATGCTTGTTGGGCTTCTTAAAACCCAAGAGATTCTAGCAGTCTATTGATCCACTAACACATTGATAGGCCTAAGCACCAGGTACAGACGTTTATACTTCAAAAGAACTTACATTGTATAGAGGGATAGTCTTCATCACCTTGTATTGCTTAGTGGGGTCCATTTTATACAGATGACGGTCAGTGACAAAAATTGCTCGGTCTTCCACCTTACTGAAACGATTTACCTACAAGAAAACAAGCCAATAAGCCATAGCAATTCAGCACAATGAACTCAAATTATCAAAACACCTAAGGGGAAGAGATGGATGGCTGTAGAAACTCTAATCCCCAATTAACCATCAAAAAGCAGAAGTATAGCTGTGACTCATGTGGCAGATGGCTAGCCTTGAGCATAGGAGCTCAGAGACAGTGCCCACGCCCTGAGTTCAAGCCCAGGACTGGCATACTTGTGTACACACACACAGATGACACTGAGAACAACTGTGTGTATGTATTTGTGTAGAGTGCTATTGAGACGGTAGAGAATGTCCCCTGTTTGCAGATAAACTTTTTGTAAGAGACAAAATTAATCACTGGACATTTTAGAAGTAGCTACTTGTTCATTAGGATGTTTCAACCATAGATTGAGGTACTATTTTAACCAATTTTCAAACCACTGTCCACAAGGAAAAAAACAAATCTTCACCTAGAGTTAGAAGAGAAACTTATGGTATATATATATATATATATATATATATATATATGTATATATGCACATATATATTACATATACATTATATATTTTATATATAATTATAACAGATAATACACCTATAACAGAAGGGCATATTTGTATACACATACATATCCCTGCCCCTTTTCCCCAGCTCTACTTTTTTTTTTTGTCAGTCATGGGGCTTGAACTCTGGGCCTGGGCGCTGTCCCTGAGCTCTTCAGCTCAAGGCTATCACCCTAGCCCTTGAGCTACAGCACTGCTTCACTCCCCAGCTCTAATCCAAGATGTAAAAAAGAAGTTAGAGATTAACTTGAAAACATTGTTAGCTTCAGTAAGCTACTCAGATAAGTAAATTAGGACAGGCAGTGTTAGATACAGCAAGACATATTGTTATAGGTAGGATAAACTAAAATTCAAATTAATTATTTTCAATTTCCTTTTGTTGTAGTTTCTCTAAACATTTACTTTATATTGAAAACCTATTTTCCAGTCTTCAAATAGACAGAAAATGGTGTCAGTAATGAAGGATGGAACAGCCTGTGGGGCAGGGAATTGCTGTTCTAGATGACTTGTTCACATAGCATCCCTTTGGCCACAGCAAAGGACTGATGCTTTTCAAAAGACGGGAAGAAAGGTATGTGAAAGAACTTCCCTAAATCGTTCTGCACGTTATTAGCCTTGGCTGAAGTTTCTTGAAAAACAAAAACAAAAACAAAAACAAAAACGTGGTTCAAGTGGTTTGAGAAATAAAGCAAACTATACTGAATATATTCTGGCAATTTTACATTTAAACAATGTGTGTATGTGTGGACGTGCACACATGCAGGTCCTGGGGCAGGGGTCAGTCATGGGGCCTAAGTGCTGCTAGGTACTGTCCCTGAGCTCTTCTGCTCCAGGCTAATGCTCTATCTCTTTGAGCCATAGTACCACATCCAGTTCTCTGGTGGTTAATTGGAGATAAGCATCTCATGGACTTTCCTGCCCTCCAGGCTTTTAAACAGCACGTTTTTTGCCTAGCTTTCTCAAACAAATTTAGTTTATGGAAACTTTTTCAACAAGCAGCTATTAATATGCAGTAAAACACTGATTCTCTGAAAGCCATGTTGGAGAATGTTAACCACCAGTTGCATCAGAGAACATTAGAGACTATCTAACAGAAACTATGTGGTAAGAAAAAGCAATGTGCCACATCGTTTTTTGGTAGCACATTGAGAAATGCATGCATGTGGTACAAAATAATAATTTAAAAACCCTATTGCTGAATTTCAAGTCATTCTGGAGTCAAAATGGAATGCCCACATGTCTTTCTATGATATGAATATGTTAATCTATAAAGCAACAACAAAAATCTTCCAGGTATCAGAAATACCTTCCCAGTGTTGAGGAACAAGTTTAGAAAGTTAAGAAGTTGGCATATTAAACAACAGTATCTTAATACATTTTGGTAAATCTGATAATATTCTTTTCTTTTTTTAAATTTGCCTTTAGATAGGATTTCATTTCAGTTCTGTATCATGTATTCATTCTTTCTTTCTTTCTTTTTCTTTTTTTTGATTTTGGAGTTGCCTTGTAGAAGTTTAGAAACTGTGATTGTGAGTTGTTATTTAAATTCGCCAAGTTTTGAGAAGGCATTTTAATGTTATGTATTTGATTTTAAAGGGTTGTATAGTAGCATGAAGGATACATTTAAGTAAAACAAAGTTACAAATGCAAATAATCTTCAAAGCAGCAATCATATTGAAGCTTTGTTTAAAAAATGTTCTTTTATATAAAGAAAATGCAATGTCTAAAGAGAACACAATACTAATCTTTACCTTCTGTTTCAGAAACTTAAATCATGCTTAAAACATGAATCAAAGGTCAGGAGTTTGGCCTAGTGGTAGAGTGCTTGCTTAGCATGCACAAAGACCTGGGTTCGATTCTTTGGTACCACATACATAGAAAAAAAAGCTGGAAGTGGTCCTGTGGCTCAAGCGGTGGAGCTGTAGCCTTAAGGAAAGCCCAGGAACAGTGTTTAGGCCCTGAATTCAAGCCCCAGGACTGGCACACAAAAAAAACAAAAAAAACCAAAACAAAACATGATTCAAATGAGCGACAAAGTCCTCAGGTCCTAGGTTGTATAACTTAGCTATATCAAAGCAGCTAAGGAGCTGGGTAACAGTGGCTCATGCTTATAATACTTGTTACTCAGGAGGCTGAGATTTAAGGATTACAGTCTGAAGTCAGTCGGGACAGGAAAGTCTGCGAGACCTTTTTTTTTTTTTTTGGTCGGTCATGGGACTTGAATTCTGGGCCTGGGCACTGTCCCTCAGCTCTTCAGCTCAAGGATTCGGCCCTACCCCTTGAGCCACAGCACTACTTCCAGTTTTCTAGTGGTTAATTGGAGATAAGAGTGTCATGGACTTTAGTGCCCAGGCTGGCTTTGAACTGTGATCCTCAGATCTCAGCCTTCCAAATAGCTAGGATTACAGGTATGAGCCATCGTGCCTGGCTTCTGTGAGACTCTTCTTTTCAATTAACCAGCAAGTTGTGGCTCAAGTGGTAAGTGTGGTAGCCACAAGCAAAAATGCCCTAGGACAGTCACAAAAGCAAAACAAAACAAAAACATTTAAGGAAAAGAAGTCCAATAGACATTTGTAAACCCCACGTTTGATATGAGTATGACATAGAATGCCATCTTTCACTTAAGTTCATAAAGTAATAGAGAAACTGGACTATGTATTCAAGTATTAGATAACATCTCATCTTGTTTCTTCTACCTAAAGCTAAAATCCTCAACAAGAAAAAATTCTTCCCTTCCTGCTTTTCCTCTAAACACTTCAAAAGATCTGTTTATAGGTTTAGTCAGAGCCACAGGGGGTCAGAAACAAAGCTTCCCCAGAAAGTCAGACAAAGAAAACACAGTGTGGGTGAGAGGAGCTATTTGCAGAAGTCTCTCACCTTAAAGAACACTTTAAAACTGTGGTTAATGGAAAGTGGCGGTTTTAAAAAGAATCAAAGCATAAAGAACAGGGTTCTGTGAGAAAGTGTATTAAGTTGGCCTTGTGTATCTTTGGTATTAAAAGATTCTAAAAAGGATATTATCTAAGCTACAGTGGGAAGAAAGAGCATTTTGCCTTAAACTTAGAAACACAGGAGTATGAATAAGAAATTTTCAATTTTGTATCCATAGGAACCCAGGATAAAATTGTGGGTATGAATTAATTCTCAGTAAATGAGAGATACCAGGCTTTTCTGTGTTTGATGGCCTAATTCTTAAAACCTTACCATCCTCTTTAATTGTTCTGATTACTAATTTGATTTTTCAGTTATTAGAAGAGAGGTAGGTGGTACCCTGTAGTCTTAGCTACTCAGGAGGCTGATAACGGAGGTTTGAAGCCAGCTTGGGCAGAAAAGTCTGAGAGGCTATCTCTAACCAGAAAAAAAAAAAAGCTGGATGTCAGATACTGGATACTAGATATAAGGATTTATAAAAATTGACACTGCTTTGTTATATATACAATCATATTACATAAGCAGTGTGCCTTATACTTTTTTTTTTTTTTTGCCAGTCCGGGGCTTGGGCCTGAGCACTGTCCCTGGATTTTTCTCAAGGCTAGGGTTCTACCACTTGAGCTATAGCACCACTTTTGGCTTTTTGCTACGTACTCCGGGCCCACCTTATACTTTTTTTGTGTGGATGTGTAAATGTGATTAGCAAAAGCCTGTTCTTGATTGTCTGATTAGCTCTACACACAAGCAATAAAATACCATTTCTGCATCTCAAAGTTCAGGATTAGACATTGGAGTGTGGTAACTGATTGGTAGCAGCTAGCAGTAGTGATAGGAAAATGCAAAGGAAAATTCAAGTGGAGAATGAGATCACAAAGTATCAGAGAAAATATTGTAACTGACTTTCCTGACTCACTGTTAACCAACCACAGCACTACAGACTGCCTATGGGACATTCTTGCCCTAGGCCCAATGTGACTAAGTACTCAGATGGCTTGTTCTCACTGTAGAGACAACCTGTTTTCAGTCTATTTTAACAAGTACTCAAAACTGTTTTTCCCTGGCATTTCTGTCTCCATTTTGTGCCACTTCCAGGTTAATAACAGTCCTACTTCAGATAGCATACACAGCATACAATTTCGGTAACCCTCCAAATCTCACTATATCTTATTACTTTTTTTCCAAATTATGTTCTTCCTCCCCCAGACCTACTCTTCAAATAAAGACATTGAAGTGTGCTAATGAAAATAACCATAATGCATGTTTTTTAAGTGATCCCTATATACAGAGAAAATCTGCAGGTACTACAAAAGATACACAAGCAGTTAGACAGGAGTACCTGATGTCAAGGATGTTCTCCAAACTTGTCTTGGAAAGAAATAGTTATCGCAAGAGATGTATATCCTCAAGCCCCAGAACTGGCCTTAGAAAGGCTTTCAGTTCAAAAATAAATAAATACCAGGAATCAAGTGGAGGTGGGATCAAGGTAACAGAGGTGGACAAATGAAAGAGAGGAAGGGGCAAAAATAGTCATAGAATTCAATGCATATCCTACAAGATTAAGAAAATTGAGAAAAGTGTTAGGCTGGGAGGGCAGGAAAGTGATGAAAGTTGTGAAATGGATCAATATTCACTACATCCATGTGCTACTTTGTTGACTGGCAACTCTTCTGTACAACTAAAGGTAAAAATAAAATTAAAACCAACCAAACAACAACAAAGCATTCACTTCCCTATGAAGTCTTTACAGTCGAGCTCTAAAACTAATCTTGTCTGCCTTTCAGCACTAACAACTGCTCGGCATGGAGAAGTGTGCCTCACTGTTGGAGTGGTGTGTTATCTACCACTGTCCAGTGTTACTGCACGTCTAAGTGGGTTTCATCTGAATCAACCCCCCAGACTGTCTGTTTCAAGCTTGCCTTACCTTACGGACATGACAGGAAAAGAGGACATTCATGTATTTGTCTTTTCGCTTCAATTCATTAGCTACTGGGACAAAAGTGCCTGAGGTCTGAGGTGTATCTGGCTTCTGAAAGAAAAAGGAAAGAATGAAATGAGAATGCTCAGCATTTCAGGTGCAAAGGCAATTTTTCAGAATACTGCTTTAGAACTCCACTTACATAGTTCACATGCATACTTTTATCTCCTTACCCCAGATGTCAGGCCGCTAAAGGGCTGTTGTAACATCAAGAGTCCTATACAATTTAAAATTATAAAGTGGGAGGAGAGAGAATGGAATGGAGTTTTGGGAATAATTAATAAAAGGAGGTAATTAAAAGTAGTTGCTGAATAATACAAGGGAAGTTTTAACTGACCTAAGGTCAGGTTACAGAGTTCACTTAATACATGTGGATATGATGTACCTTTAAAAAATTGTTTTATCTTTTTTAAATTCTTGGAGAAACCATTTTTTTCTCTTTGTAAAAGGAGAATTTGATTCCAAACTGGACTTACTGCAGCAAGATAGTTGCCCTCCCAGGCCCTTTGGAGTCCAAGGTCAGCCCTTTGACCTTTCAACATTTCCATGGCTGCCACCTTTGCCCTGACCTGAGGGAGGTCTGAAGCAGGTATGCTCTGGATGAGCTTGGCTGCTCTCCACCTGTAAGCAAATAAACCAAAGGCATTCTTGAATTTGAATAAAATTAAAGCAAACGAATTGCACATTATGCAAAGAAAAAAGATTAAATGCCTATAAAATGTACATAGAAGTTACTGAAGTAGTTTTATGCAGATATTTTCTAATACCTGTTTGGTTATTTGTTTTGAAAGCAATGAGACAGTAGTGACCCATAGCTCTTGTAATACAGATTGAGCATTCCTAGTCCAAAAATCAGTTATCTTGAAAGTTGTGAAACCTAAATTTTTTTTTTGGCAGTCCTGGGCCATGAACTCAGGGCCCAGGCACTGTCCTTAGCCTTTCTCAAGACTAGCGCTCTACCCCTTGAGCCACAGCACCAATTCTGGCTTTTTCTGTGTATATAGTACCGAGGAACCAAACCTGGGTCTTTGTGCATGCTAGGCAAACACTCTACCACTAGGCCACACTCCTGGTCCCAGGGGTAGGGTGGTAGCCCTGAACTGAAGAGCTCAGGGACAACACCCAGGCCAAGGTCAAGCCCCATAACCCCCCCCCCACACACACACAAAAGTTTTTATTATTTTAAGTAGTTGTGCAAAGGGTTTACCACTCAACAAATTAGGTTTGTGTGTGTGTGTGTTGGTCATGGGGCCTGAACTTTGGGCCTGGGCCTGGGAGCTGTCCCTGAGCTCTTCAGCTCAAGGCTACTATCACCCTACACCTGCAGCCACAGTACCACTTCCAGCTTTCTAGTGGTTAATTGGAGATAAGAGTCTCACAGATTTTAGTGCCCAGGCTGGCTTTGAACTGTGGTTCTCAGGTCTCAGACTCCTGAGTAGCTAGGGTGACAGGCATGATCCACCACACCCAGTTTGCAATAAATCAGTTTAGAAGTACAATACATCCAGATTGCTGTCACCCTTTTCATCTTTCTCCCCTGTCCAGCTCAACCCAACCCTTCAATTATTTGTGTATGTGCTTGTGTGTGTGTGCTGGAAGTTGAATGCAGGGACCAAGCACGGTCCCTTAACTTTTTTTTGCCATGACTTATTTTTAAGTAAAGCCATGGAATTAAAAGTAAGGTGAAAAACCCACATGGTGTGTGGTTGTGTATTCACCCATGCCCGCAGTGCAGGTGAACCTTTCCACAGTGCATGCTGCATCTAGCACTATGTGAAATGCTCAGTTGTATTTACTCAGACTCTTTTTGGAAATCCATGAGACAGAAATTGTTACTTGATCCTTAATCCTTTATAGGTAAAGAAACTGAGGTACCAAGAAATCTGCCATACATTACATTGCTAGTCTAGTGGCAGCACCAGAATATAAACCCAACCCTCAGGACCTGTGTCTTTGACCATTATATCATGCTTCCTCATGCAATCTATGTGTATATTCACAAGTACATAAAGGTTTAGAATAATATTTGCTAATTGCTAAAGAGTGGTTATTTCAAGGGAGACAAAGCAATGTGGAGAGTTTTAACTTTATAGTCTACATATTTTATTTAAAAATCAGTGAGCCTGCATTTAATTTAAATTATGTAAAAGTACACATTGCCAATGATACCATTCATGAAAAAACTTTTAGCTGCACATAAAAAGCCTGCCAAGACTGAAAATGAACAGTGATGATACTATATCTGCAAATGGCGGCTTGAGATGCTTCTGCTTTTAATAGTTCTATATTCGCCTTTTTTTTGTTGGCTGTTATTGTTGCTGATCTTTCGGTGTTATTGGTGGTGGTGGTGGTAGTGGTTGTGAGGCTTGAACTCTGGGCCTGGGCATTGTCCCTGAGCTCTTCAGCTCAAGGTTACCACCCTTGAGCCACAGTGCCACTTCCCATTTTGTAGAGGTTAATTGGAGATAAGAGTCTCATGGACTTTAGTGCCTGGCTGGCTTTAAACTATGATCCTCAGATCTCAGCCTCCTGAGTAGCTAGGATTACAGGCATATGCCATAGCGCCCACCTTTGTCGATCTTTTTATGAGGAATCATTTTTTATTTTTTTCTTTATCATGCATATGAGAAAAAAATCTAACAAAGGTAACATCTAATTATGTTGTTTTTGTTGTTGTTCTTGGTCATGGGACTTGAACTCTGGGCGAGGGTGCTGTCTCTGAGCACTTCAGCTCAAGGCTGGCACTCTACCACTTGGGCCACAGCGCCACTTCCAGTTTTATGATGGTTAATTGGAGATAAGAGTCTCATGGACTTTTGTGCCAGGGCTGGCTTTGAACCTCAATCCTCAGATCTCAGCCACCTGAGTAGCTAGGATTACAGGTGTGAGCCACCAGTGTCCGACTCTGTTTTTTAAGACGGGGTCTCACTCTGTAGCCATGCTGTCCTGGAACTTTTAACCTTCTTGACTCAGCCTCCTATGTGCTGAGATTACAGGTGTGTACCACCATGTCTCACAGTGTTCTTAAAAAAAAAAAAAAGATATTGAGTAACTCTTTTCCTTCCTCTGGGGTTTGAACTCAGGGCCTATCTTTACAGCCAACATCCTGGTGCAGGAATTATGACTTATGTGAAGTGTATTGCCAGAAATGAAGATGGCACTTACCAACAAGTTCTTACCTACTAAAAATCGCCTGCAGGGCCTCCTCAAATCGGCGCAGAACTTTTGGAGGAGTTGGCCACTTCACATGCTTCCCGTAGTCTCTCATGGTCTGGATCCCGTGGAAACGTCTGGCCACCTCCTGGATGTATGACTTCACTTTGTAGCACCGGTAGTACCTGATTATTGTCAGAGCGGCCTTGGTTCTCTTGTATCGCATGCGAGCTAGGGTGCCCCGCCATACCTTCAGAACAGAAGAAAGGACAAACGTTGTTCACAGACAAGAGGACCTGCCAGAGTCAACATATGTGTTTTTCTGTGCTACCAACAGAGGGCACAGGGATTCACGATTGTGCCTGCTCTTCCTCCAAGTGTCTAGTTGGGAGTGCATGCTGGTCTTATGGTAACTTAATTGTAACAGAATTAAGAATGCCCACAATGCAAGTATCTGCAGGTCAAGATTTCAGGAAAGCTGAAGGGAAGCAAGAAGAGTCAGAGCCAAATGCAGTTAAGCATGCCAAGTTCTCTTGTGAAACCAAGCCCCATACAGATTTGATGCTGTAGCCATTAATATGTAACTCTGGATTTGCAAACTGATTTGTGCACAACCTGTGGACCATATAAAAGACATATAAAGTCTTAATACAAGCTTCAAGATACATGCATATGTATGTATCCATGTGTATATGTACTGAATCTGATGCGACCTTCAGTTCATCTCTGGCCCCATATCCTCTTATTCCCCAAATCTACCTTCTTTCTACAATATTTCCAATACAAGCCCTTTCTGATGCACAGGCTCTGTGACCCCAAACTACTGTTTTCTTTGGTAAACAGCACCTCCATTATGTTCCAGCCTCTATTTACTGCTGTACTTAAATATGCATGCCATTTCTCAGCTTGGCTGTTATATTCTTTTCCTCCTTTGTCCCTGACCTGCAAGAACCACGATTTCCAATCTCTAATGCAAAGCCCAAAGTATGAATTTTGCAGATGTTGTTAGGCTTCATTTTTCCTTAAATCCTCATTTGTGCCTATCAGTCTCCTTTGAGGAACTCGTGAACTGCTTCCTTTGTTCAGCTGTTTGGAGTTAGTCCTCCCTCAGACTTCACATGGACACCATGTGCTCGTCATGTTGTCCTTCCAGCCTGTGACACAGGGCCTATAGGTTTGTTTGAATATGACATGGGAAAAGATTCCCATGGGTCAAGAAAAACTGCAACGCACAAGGAAGATATGGCAGATGAGTAATTTGTGATGGGCATCCAGAGCCAAATTATCCATAAGGACCCAAAAGACAGTGAGTTCTTTAGAAATTACCTTACCTCAGGAGGCATCAGCACTGCAGCCTTTTGGTCACAGTGGCTCTGAATATGCAGATGGGTGGGCTATGCCCTCACCCAAGTGCTAAAATAAAGGCCACCCCTTTCAGCATCTTTTATTCTTTTTTTTTTTTTATGGGTCATGAGACTTGAACTCTGGGCCTGGGCACTGTTTCTGAGCTCTTCAGCTCAAGGCTACAGCCCTACCCTTGAGCTAAGCCCTACTTCCTGTTTTCTAGAGGTTAATTGGAGATAGAGTCTCTGGTCCTTTTGTGCCAGGCTGGCTTTAAACCTTGATCCTTAGATCTCAGCCTCCTGAGTAGCTAGGATTACAGGTGTAAGCCACTGCGCCTGGCTTTCAGTATCTTGAAAAACAGAAAGAATGCAGTAAGAGGATAGAATTGTGTTTTGGTTTCACTTAAGATTTGGGGATAATTTTTTTTTCTCCCCTGATGCCAGGGCTTGAACTCAGCTTTCTTGCTCAAAGCTGGTGCTCTACTATGTGAACTATGCCTCTAGCCTGGCTTTTTGCCAGTATCTCTGGAGATATAGTCTCATGGACATTTTTTCCTTTTAACTGTAATTCTCTAGGTCTTCATCTCCTCGGTAGCTAGCTAGGATTGTGTGAGCTACTCCTGTCTCACTTGGGTAAAATCTAATGATTCTTCACAAAACATTTTCTAAGTGCTTTTTGAGGATGGTCTAACTTCTGTATTGTTGGTTTATTTAGGTTTTGTGTTGTTGAAAAAACCAAATAGAACAAAAGTACTCATAAGAAGACAGTAGTCTTTCATTCACCCACTTAACCTACCTCACCTCTCTCAGTCTCATTCTTTTTTTTTTTTTTTTTTGCCAGTCCTGGGCTTGAGCTCAGGGCCTGAGCACTGTCCTTGGTCTTTCTCAAGGCTAGAGCTCTACCACTTGAGCCCCAGCACCACTTTCGGCTTTTTTTTTTTTCCTATGTATGTGGTACCGAGGAATCAAACCCGGGTCTTCATGCATGCTAGGCAAGCACTTTAACCACTAGGCCAAACTCCGGGCCTCTCAGTCTCATTCTTTACAAGGTTATTTTAGATGGGACTTTTGGCATTTGCTGTCATATTTATAAGTAATACACATATACTGTTATTTCCTGGTTCAATACTTAGAAAACCACCAAAACTACAGAAAGTGGAGATTCAGCATTTTTACTGTCATTTTAACTTCTGTCGTCCTAATAATCACATACAAAAGTTTAAGTTGTTGGGTACTGGTGGCTCATGCCTATAATGCATAAATAGGAAATTTCAGTCTAGGCAGGCTCAGGTAAAAAAATTAGAAAAACCATGTAGCCAATTTGTTTACACAATCAAACCCTGTTTCACGACTGTTCCAAAAAAGTCTATACTATTTACATTATTACATATATCAATGATAATATATTGAATATACTATTGTATACTTGTATATAACATATAGATTACTATATTTTTATCATATTTATGTTATACATTAGATGTACAATTATGTTACATTTTATTACATGTACATTTATAGTTATATAATATTGTATGTATGTTTTTTATTACATGCAATTATATGTAACATTATATATATGTGAATACATGTATTACATGTATCATGTTTGGTTCATTATGTACTTTTTAAAAAGTAGGACTACTGTTCATTTATCATGTACACGTTTATTCATATTAAAAAACTACAAGTGAAGGTTTTTTAAAAACTTGCTTTACTTTATAGCATATCTCATGCTAGTTTTTGCCAAATTTTAGTCTCAGTCTAACCCCAGCGATTCTTTAGTGAATATGAACCATTCTTTCTCAATCTAAAATTTGTCCCCAAGTAGTGTTTGACTGGGACTAGTTCTGTTTTTCCATCTGTAAGATGGACTGATGAGCCACAGTTTGAATGCCAAATCTAGTCTTCCAGCTGCTCAAGAGAACAGAAAAGGAGGTGGGGTTTTGTGTCACTGCTGCTAGGTTTTACCTTAATTCTAATGATGGTAATAATTCACGGAGTCTAGGAGTTCTTTTTGTTTAGGCTTAGTATTCCCTTATCCACATCTGGTAGACCTTTTCTTTTTTTTTCTTTCTTTTTTTTTTTTTGGCCAGCCCTGGGGCTTGAATTCTGGGCCTAGGAACTGTTCCTGGGCTCTTTCAAGCCTAACACTACCACTTTGAGCCACAGCACCACTTCTGGGTTTTTCTATGATTAACTGGAAAAGTCTCATGGATTTTCCTGCCTGGACTGGCTTCAAACTGCGATCCTTAGATCTCAGCCTCCTGTGTAGGTAGGATTACAGGCATGAGCCACTGGTGCCATTTCATTTTTGGGTCTGAGACCTGACTCAACTCAGCACCTGAAACATTCACTCACTGGTAACACTCTCTTAATCAAGCCACTCCTCTGACCCCTAAATTGATGCAATAGTTATTGTTAACAAATGTTTCTATTATTTATTGCTCACCTGTCCACATATCAGAGGCAAGGAAGATGGTAAACCTTGCTGACACTTCTTTTTTTCCAGTACTGGGGCTTGAGCCCAGGGACTGAGCACTGTCCTTGGACAATTTTTGTGCAAGTCTAACATTCTGCCATGTGAGCCACAGCACCACTTCCAGATTTTTCTATATATATGGTACCAAGGAATCGAACCTGAGTCTTCGTGCCTGCTAGGTAAGCACTCTGCCACTAGGCCACGCTCCAGGTCCCTTACACTTCTTGCCTAGGGAAGAAGTTGTCTTGATGAAAGAAAGGTTCCCCAGCAAAGTGGTGGGTGTTTTGGGCTTTCGGATAGTGCCATCATACTAAATCCTAACCCTTCAAAAGCAGTAAGTCTTTTCAGAATTCCTTCTTTGTACTTCCTATGTTCCATTTTTCACTTTGAATATATTGACTTGGCAATTCAGTCCAAGTTTCTATTTTCTAGATGACCCTTCTCAAAATTTATAGCATGAAACTGAACATTTGTTTGGTTTCAGGGTAGATAGCATGTTCTTTGTTGTTTTACATTTGATATCTTTTAAACTCATCCCAATTTTTTAGGAAATCAATTCTGAGCCTGCAGCTGTATCACCAACTTTATTGAAATCCCCCCAGGCTTCATTTATTTTTTAACATCAGAGAAAAAAAAATACAGCAACAGAAAACTGCAGAAGAAAATGGGGAAAAGATGGGCTGTGTATTTTTCCCTACATCAGATTAAAAGGAAAATAGTTTATATTCCTATGAAAGATTGTGCGCCTATGTGAGGGAAGGGTTCTGCTGATTCTCCCACCAAAAAAGTGTTGATGGGACTGGAAGGAGAATGACAGAGTTTTCCAGTTCCCTCTTTGGTCAAAGCTGTGGGTTTTTTCCAAGAGCCATACAGAGCTCTTAAGAGGAATGTGGCTGATGAAAGTGCCCAGAAAGTAGTAAATGCATGTCCTATTCCATAAACAAATGCCTAATACTTACTTGCACAAGCCTGAGGGGTTCATCAAGCACCAAGGGAGCTCAGAGGGGCTGGTAAAGCTGAAGCACAGGATGTAGTAGAGAGTAGACCAACATAAGACAGGCCAGGAGCCTTTTCTCAGACAGAACAGAAGATGCAAATGGCTCAGATGGGACCACGAAGGTAGCAATTGAGCACTGGAGTAACACTGAACATCTCCTTGCTGAGTGCCAACACAGGGCCTTGCTCTCGTTCAGTTTGCTTGCTTGCTTGACTGGTGCTCTACCACTTGAATAATGCCTCCCCTAATACCTCTAGTCTACTTTCTTCAGAGAGTAGACTGTGCCATCTGTCAGAACGAGAGTCAAGTAGTCACTCAGCTGTGTGAGATCTTAGAGGAGACCTGGGAATTTAGTCCTCTTTATACAGATTTTAAATTTCCTTCTTCCTTCAGCTGTGCTCCTTATCCCTCTACAGACCTCCTGGTCCTTCACTTGCCTGAATCATCATATTCCTGGCTTGACTCTGCTTATGTTTTCCAGGCACCCAATTTCAGGTACTGCTTCCAGATGCTTGGGGGAGCTGGCATTGTTCACTTCCAGAGATACACTGCTGTCTCTTGTTCACTGTGGTCTGCACTACACTTCTCTTGCCCTTGTGGCTTTTCCTAATTTTTGTCCCCTTACTGCTCTTTTGGGGGTGCTGGGAATGGATATAAACATAACTGTCACGTTTAGCCAGATGTTTTATACCATCTTAATTCTGCTGTATTTTTTCTTTCTTTTGGTACGTATTTCCTCAGTGGTCAGGAGTTTCAAAGCACCATCTGGCAGTCATTACAGATTCACTGTGAATCTTCGATTTAGTCTTAGAATCAAACACAGGCTGGCTTTTCTTTTTCTCTACACCCCACTGGTCCCCATGGGTTTTGTTTGTAGTCACTGGTGTTGGGCTCTGTTTTGTCAGTACAAATCATTCCCTCACAGCTCTGTAGTACTGAGAATTGACAATTTTTTTAGAAAAAAATTTACTGTCAAGGTAATGTACAGAGGGGTTAAAGTTATATCCATAAGGTAATTAGTACAGTTCTTGTTGAATACTGTTAGCCCCCTCAATTTCCCCCTTCCCTCTCCCCCTTAATATTCTTTTCTTAAAAAATGGAATGCCTCAAAATTTCAGCTTCCTAGGCTCTTTTGTTTTAGGACAGTTTTTAGATGTGTCTCTTTATCAGTTTCTACCCTTAAATTTCCCATGTAGTTATTTTGGCAGTGTTCTTGACAACATATGTTTATTAAAAAGGATAGTGGTGGGGATAAGGAGAGTTTAAACAGGAGGCTGAACTCTTGAGAAAATCGCAAAACAGTTTATCTTTGATAGCCACATACCCCATCAAATTTAGAATATAAAAGTTGCATCCAATTTGGGCTATTTATAATGATTAATAGAGCCGTAGGCCCTTCTAAGAGTTATTTTGAAATAAGATCCAAATACAAAAACTATTCCTATTGTTCCTCTTCCTCTCAAGCATGTCTATGAGATAAGGTACAGATGATTAAAGATCTGTGAGTGCCCATGGTAAAAACAATATCTAGTGGATATAGGGTTTTTTTCTTTCTATTTTTCTATTGTAATTAATAGAGGGGTTACAGTTATATGCACCAGATAGAAGGTGCATTACTTCACATACATTGATACCCCTTCTCATGTTTTTGTCCTCATTTCCCCACCCCCACCTTTTATAATTGATCAGTCATGGGACTTGAATTCTGGGCCTGGGCAATGTCCCTGAACTCTTCAGCTCAAGGCTACTGCCCTACCCCTTGAGCCACAGTTCCACTCTTGGTTTTCTGGTGCTTAATTGGAGATAAGAATCTCCACTTAGTGCCTGGGCTGGCTTTGAACCATCATCCTCAGATCTCAGCCTGCAGAGTAGCTAGGATTATAGGCATGAACCATCATGCCCGACTCTATAGGTTTTTTTTTTTTTTTCAGTCCTGGGCTTGGGGTCTGGCCCTAAGCACTGTCTTTGGGTTTTCTCAAGGCTAGAGATCTATCATTTAGGTCATAGCAGCAGTTCTGGCTTTTTTCTGTGTATGTGGTACCAAGAAATTGAACCCTGGTTTTTGTGCAGGCTAGGCAAGCACTCTACCACCAGATAAAACTTCCAGCCCATTTTTTTTTTTAAAGCATAACTCTCACATGAAATTCCTTAGTTTTATAGATGAATAACATTGAGATGACCTAGAGAAAAATCTAAGAAACAATGAAATAATCAAATCTTTAGTCAATCAGCAAGTATGTTTATACTTTATAAATACTGGTGGGTATATATGTTGAAAATAAAAGCATTTTTTTGAGAATGTAAAATAAAACTATGCCAGTTAAGCAGGTTGGAAATGTGGTAAAGAATGCTAACCCACTCTGGAATTACATATAAAGTGAGTGCCAAGAACCTTATGAATAAAGAAAAAAATCAATTATTTGGTTCTCATCTTTATTTAAAATGAACTTTTATTCATAACAGAATTGTGTGTGTGTGTGTGTGAACTTAGGGCTTGGAGCTTCTTTTGCTCAAGTACAGCATCTATTATCTGAACCACAACTCCCCTTCTAGTTTTTTGGTGGTTAATTGATGTAAAAGTCTCACTGACTTTCCTGCCCTAGCTGGCTCTGAACAGGGGTCCTCTGACTGCAGCCTCTGGAGTGTCTAGGATTACAGTACGAGCCACAAGAGCTCGGCCATCCACAGAATTTTTTGCACTGATTTTTTAAAAATATTACACAAATATAATCTATCCTATTTTTTACACTTCCTTAACTTTTATACTGGATGATCTAACTCACCATGTTCTCCTTACTTATTCCCGGTTTTGCATAAAGAGAAGAACTAACAGTGCAGCAGCTGACTGATTTGGAAAAGAAAAGGGGAGGGAGTACCAGGTGATCCGTACATCCTACAATATATAATTCTCTTGATGGTACAGCCAGGCAGATGTGTCTTGATCATTTTACATGGGAGAATCTAGAGTCCAATGGATTATATACTCTGGTTCATACAGCAAATAATGAAACTGAATCTCAGCCTGCACTAGTTCTAATAATTGATCACTGAATTTCCTGAAGGCACCATGCTGTAAGGAGCCTATTACAAATAATGCAACGCTTATTATTTGATTTTTTTTGTCTGAACAAGAAACCTAGGATTACCATAATAATTAACAGTAGGAGTTGTGCTGTTGTTCAAAGTAGTAGAGTTTTAGCCTTGAGCAAAAGAGCTCAGAGTCAGTGCCTAAGCCCCAAGTTCAAGCCTCAAGACTGACCAAATTTTTTTTGTCTTTTTTTAATTAAAGAATTTATTAACATTGATTTTTTACATCATATTTCAAATGATGTGTTTAACAAATGAGTATTCAAGAAGGGAATCTCTATATACAATCACTGGCACTTAGATTTTAGAACATAATTAAAATTAGGCTGAGGGTTTGTATGTCATAGATACATATTAATCTATATAATAAAACATTATGTATATAGTCATAAATTTTTATGCCTAAACAGTTGTGTTTATATTTCTAATACCATGTCCATAGCATTGGTTATGAAAATATTGAGTCATCGCTCTTGTACTGTTTGGATTAAGGATACCATGTGCCTTTTGTTCCTTTTGACCAATTTTTTTTGACATAACAGGAAGTTAATAACATAGTTTCTCTACTATATTATTCATGTAGAGACAATTACCCAAAGCACAAAGCTTTGAGTACTATCTTTTTTTTAGAAGTAATGGCCTAATTTTAGTTTTGTAGATATCTTATTAACAGGGGATAGAGATGTGACTACAGAGATGAATTTTTTTTTAACACTGTAGTTATGGCTCTTACCAAAAGTAGAGCATAATTCGTTGTTAACCTATATACTTTAAGAAATTTGATCTCACTCAGATTACAAAGAAAAAAATCTCTACCTTCTAATTGACAGTTATAAAAAATTACATGAACATGCAACATAGTCATATTTCCTAGAGGAGAGTAAAACCACTGTTGGGTGAAAACAGTTTTGATGGATGAAAACATGATTCCAGTCTCAACAATACAAAATAATTAGACTTACTGATAGCTGAGATATTTTTATTTCATGCTCATGAAAAAAGCTAACATTAATATGGAATGATATTACAGTACATAAAAGATAGTGTAAAGGCCCAATGATACTTTAAATGCTTATCTACATATATGTATGTACATACACATACATATGTACACACATGTATGCATGCATGACGATTACAGGAGTGTACCATCATTTATGGCTATTTTTTTGTAAGAACATTTTTGACATGACATGTCATAAATTTCCATCAAGCATCAGTTTTTTTCCATATATTTTTATTGTAATTAATAGAAGGGCTACATTACATTTGCCAGATAGTTTTATGTAAATTTTTAGTTTGAAAGTATCTGTTGTTCTTTTAAAAAACCTTGCAATTTGAATTTATTTCCTTTTTCAGTTTTTTTTTTCCAGTCCTGGGGCTTGAACTCAGGGCCTGGGCACTGTCCTTGGACACTTTTGCTCAAGGTTAGCACTCTGCCACTTGAGCCATAGTACCACTTCTGGCTTTTTTTGGTATGGTTCCAAGAACTCAAACCCAGGGTTTTGTGCATGTGAGGCGAGCACTCTACTACCAGGCTATGCTCCCAGTTCCTCCCTTTTCAGTTTTGTTTCAATTCAAGACATCACTGAATGAGGGATACACTTACAAGTTTTTTTTCTTTTCTATAAGCATTCATCAAATATCTACTGTACATGGTTTGTACAGAGGATACAATGAGTATCCTAAGAAATGAATAGGAAGCATGACTAACTACAACAGTTACCCTAACAAGAAAGACCTGGTCACAGGCTACAAGAAAGCCAATGTCCTCATAGGCTGAATTCCTAGGCCCCAGGATGAGGCTGTGGCAATGAAGTCCAGCACTGCTAGGGGATCCTTGACTAGCACTGCTATTCAGGGTGAGGCTTCCATTTCCCATCAGCTACTGGAGAACTGGGAAAGCTGAACTTTGCAGCTTCACCTGTAAACTAAGGATGATACGCAGGATGATTTATAAGAGTATATGCCAGCATTGTAATACACTACCTATGCAGATTGAAATGTTTATTTTTATGTTATCTCAAAGGTTCTGATGCACAGAGCCCACATGGGCTTGATAGGCACTGTCTCTGATGTTTGTTTGATGATTGTTATTACTCCTATGAGAAGGCAGAGCAAATGCCTTCACTACTGTGTGCCATACCTTGAGATAGAGATCTGAAATGACATGAAGAATGGGCACTTTATAACCACTTATTCTTGACATATGTTTGTTCTGTGCTGTTAAGTTTCTCTTAGCCGTAATTCATCATAAAAAGCAGGAAATACATTTGAGACAGCTTCTTTACATTATGCCATAATGTATCTTTGCTGACAAATGATTGGTTTGGGAAACAGTCATTTTCCATCCCTACGAGCCCTGCTTCTACAGAAGAGCACAATTCACACTAGCAGTTCTTGTTAGTAGATAGGCTGTCTGTAGGCAATGAAGGATTGAGTCACAAGTTTTTTGTTGACACAATACTCCTCAGTATAGCCCTGCATCGCAGCATGAACCCCAGCCTTCAGTTACTAGTGCTGGATATGTCAGTGATGCAGGGTAACATGCATTCCTAGAAGCAGAATCTTAGGGGAAGGGAATAATCTAGAAAAGATTGGTTCGTTATTTGTTTCTCTTTGCATTCTTGTTTCTTAGATTGTAAAAAGAAAAGGGAATGACAGGATAAACAAATGTACTCTTACTCTGAACAGATAGTTTGACAGTGCAAGTTTACAGCGAGATCCAATGAAAACCAACACTGGTCATAACTCAATTACAAGACAACAATAAAGACAGTGCTCAGGGGTAATACAACTTTATTGTTGGGGTACATGGCTTGTTTTTTTTTGCCAGTCCTGGAGCTTGAACTCAGGGTATGAGCACATCCTTGGGTTTTCTCAAGACTAGAGCCCTACCACTTGAGCCACAGCACCACTTTGGCTTTTCCTATGTATGTGGTACCAAGGACTCAAACCTGGGTCTATATGCATGTTAGGCAAGCACGCTACCACTAGGCCAGACTCCCGGCTACATGGCTTATTGTACCAACAAGTACCTGAATTAATCAGAATAATCAGAGTAATCAGTAACTCGTACTAGGACAACATGGTGTTAATAAATGTTGCTATTCTACAAAATGTAGATAATGGAGATACTGGATTTTCCTCTATGATGCTGAGGTTTTATGTTTGCTCACACAGCTATAACTGTCCTTTATTACTAAAAGTACTATCAGAAATACAACCTTGTTCTTGTAGATCTGAGAAGTCCTATAAGCTCATCTATTTCTGTCCAAAGAAATATTTTGTAACACAGTATTTGAAAATTGAGATTTCTTTGATTGTGTAACAAGAATATATTTAAAAAGAATGTGACTAGAAATAGGATTAATTTTTCAAACGACATATTACTGCTAATTTATTTTCTGGTCAGTCACGGGCATTGTTCCTGAACTCTTTTTTGCAAAGGCTAGCACTCTACCACTCTGCACCCCAGTGCTACTTCTGATTTTCTCGTGGTTAACTGGAAATCAGTCTCACGCACTTTCCTGCTGGGGCTGACTTTAAACCTCCTCAGATCTCAGCCTTCTGAGATGCTAGGATTCCAGGTGGAAGCCACCAGTGCCTGGGTTTGCCATTAATATTTTAAATATCCTTTTTCTAGTGAATATTTTGAAATTATTTATGGTAAGCTGACTTACAGAAATTATTTTATTTCTTTTTGGCTGGTGTGTTACCACTGAGTCACACTTCCAGCCTTATTTTCTACTTACTATTTTTAGGGTGAAGTCTTACTTCCTGCCTGGGTGTGCACCTGAGCATGTGATCTGTCTACTTTAGGCTTCCAGTCACTTTTGAATGAATGTATTTTATTGTCAGGCTCCCTTCCATGGAAGTGGCATCTTGTGGATTTTTTTTTTTGCTTGGCTGGACTGAATCTATGATCCCCTAAATCTCAGCCTTCCATGTAGCTTGAGATGAAAAATGCACACTACAAAATCCAGTTTTGGGTTAAGAGAGAGTTTCAAGAGCATTTTTGGGGGGGTCATGGGGCTTGAACTCTGGGCTTGGGCACTGTCCCTGAGCTCTTCAGCTCAAGGCTACTGCCCTGTCCCTGGAACCACAGCCCCACTTCCCATTTTCTAGAGGTTAATTAGAGATAAGAGTTTCATAGCTTTGTAGTGCCTGGGCTGGCTTTGCACCTTGAGCCTCAGATCTCAGTCTCCTGAGTAGCTAGGATTACAGACATGAACCACCATGCTGGCTCAAGAGCATTTCTGCAGCAGCTGACCTTGAGCCAATTGTCCCAATCTTAGACCATCAAGTTGTTAGGATGATTGGCATGAGCCAACAGTACTCAGCTCAGAATTTGTTATTAGTCTTGGTGGTACTAAGGTTTGAAATCAATTCAAATCATTCCATTGGCCAGTGCTCTACCCCTTGAATCTCACTTCCAGCCCTGCTTTTTGCTGATTATATGATATATATGTACATCTTTTATGTAAAACTAAAGCCATACAGTACTCATAAAATGTTCTGCCATGACTTTTATTTCTTCATGTGCTCTAACATCATTGTGTAGTGAGATCCTAAATTGCTCCATAGTATTCAGTCTGGCGCATACAAGTTAACTAATCTCTTTTTTTTTCTTTTGTGGGTCATGGGGCTTGAACTCTGGGCCTGGGTGCTATCCCTAAGCTCTTCAGCTCAAGGCTACCACCCTGCCCCTGGAACCACAGCCCCACTTCCCATTTTCTAGTGATTAACTGGAGATTAAGAGTCTCATGGCTTTGTAGTTGCCAGGCTGGCTTTGAATCTAAATTCTCAGATCTCAGCTTCTTGAGTAGCTAGGATTACAGCCACCACACCTGGCTTCCAGTTAACTAATCTCTTATTGTGAGATTTTATTGGTGGTTTCTAATTTCTAAAATTATAAGTAACATAATAAGCATTATCATCACACATGAATTAGTATAAAAGTGAGTTATAAGGAAGTTCTAGAAAAAAAGATTGCTAATATAACACATTTAGAGTGTCAAAAGTAGCTCGTTTCAAAATCCCTGCAGTTAATAAAAGAATTAACTGCTAGGTGCCAGGGGCTCCTGCCTTTAATCTTAGCTACTCAGGAGGCTGGGATATGAGGACCAAAGTTTGAAGACAATGCAGTCGGGAAAGTTGTTAGGATTCTTTATCTTCAATAAATTACTCTAAAAACAAAAAAGCTGGGGCCAGGAGTTTGGCCAAGTGGTAGAGTACTTGCCTAGCATGCACGAAGACCTGGATTGGATTCCTCGGTACCACATACATAGAAAAAAAAGCCAGAAATGGTGCTGAAGCTCAGTGCTACAGCTCTAGCCTTGAGAAAGTCCAAGGACAGTGCTCAGGCCCTGAGCTCAAGCCCAGGACTGGCCAAAAAAAAAAAAAAAAAAGCTGGAGATGGAGCTTTAGTTTAAGTGGTAGAATGCTAGCCTTGAGTAAAAGAAGTTCAGTGACAGCACCATGTCCCTAAGTTCAAGCCAGAACCAGCAAAAAGAATGAACTATATTTTTGCTATCATTAAATGGCTTTTAGTGTCATTCAAATTTGAAAACCTAGTTATTTAGATTTCTTTTAAAATTGTTTTTTTCTTCTTTTTTTGTCCTTCACATGTTTATAATTTTACATAGTAATATTTAAGTGCTTCCCCCCCACCTCTGGTCCTAGGCCTTGCTCTGGGTCTGGCTGCTGTCTCTGAGCTTCTTTTGCTCAAGGTAAGCACTCTACCACTTGAGCCACAATGCTGACTACTTTCTGAGTAGCTTATTGGAGATAAGAGTTTGATGGAGTTTCTGCCCAGGCTAGCTTTGAACCATAATCCTCAGATCTCAGCCTCCTGAGTAATTATGATTACAAGGCGTGAGCCACTGGTGCCTGGCATAAATACATTTTAGTATGCAAAATGAGCTAGACTTCCATTACACTTCCAAAGATTTCCGAGGTTTTATCTTGGCTATAGATCACTGACTTAGGCCAATAAAGCATGAAAAGAATTTTGCTGGTGTTTCTGAGAAAATTTTTGCTTTTCTGAGTGACTGTCCAAGAACTTGTAGACATGCTAATAGAACAGAGGAGGTAAAGCTGCTGAGATTGTTAGCTTTAGTCTTGCAACCACAAGGGGGAACCAGATTTAGAACAAAAACAACCAGAAGGGCCTCCAGAGAAAAGCTTCCTATTGCACAAAGTAGATCCCTGTTAGTCTCTAGGTCAGTATAAATGGTATTGTTTTTGCAGCTGAACACATATGGCACAGAGGTGTATTTGAGGAATAGGAAGTTCTAAATGCAGGATCAGCAACTAATTTTGGCTACTCTCAATTCTTTTGCGCTATACTTAAAAAGGGTCCCCTTTCTTGATTTAAATCAAGTGTGCCCATAAAATGATCTTATGATTTTGTTACAAAGCAAGCTATAATAGGCTATTGGGGGGGTAAGTTTGGGAACTCAACCACAAAAAGTAGAGACCCTTTATTTTATAATCACTTCATGGATGGCATTGTGCTATGCTCATTCTAATATATTATCCATAATTAACATGTGATACCTGAAAAAGGTCTAGTTTCTGTGAAATACAAATGAATTTTCAGCTAACACTGATGAATATAATGAGAAAATGCACATTTTTGTGAGCAGATTCAATCTACATCAGCTCCCTCCTGGATGCTACAAGGTGTTAATAGTAGAAATTGTTAAGAAAATGCTTTTGAAATAAGATATGTAAGAAGTCACTAGAAAGCAAGCAGAGAAGATAAACACAGACAGATATAAAGGTGTGTGCATATGCATAAATACTACTTGAGAACAAGTCTGTCAGAAATTTTACTATGCCAATTATAGTAAACCTTCAATGGTTTCATGCAAAGGAAAAGCAATGTATAGTTTTTTCTGTATACCTACAATGGAGATAAATTTAAGATAATCAAAATCTACCCTTCTGTTTGATCTTTTCTCATTTATTTCAACCGGTTTGTGATCAGTATTTCATGGAACTCTTTTTATTCATTTTTTTTTGCCAGTCCTGGGACTTGAACTCAGGGCCTAGGCGATGTCCTTGGACACTTTTTGCTCCTTGAGCTACAGCACCACTTTTGGCTTTGTATGTGGTTCTGAGGAATTCAACCCAGGGCTTTGTGCATGCTAGGTGAGCATGCTACCACTAGGCCATGCCCCCAGTCCTCATGGTACTCTTCTATAGCTACCCTCCAAGTGTTTTCCTAGAAAATCCCAACCAAGTCCATCTCCAGCTGAGATCTTGTACTGCACAGATCTTGCTGCAATGAGCCTTGAGGAAACAGACATGCAATAACATCAAGTATGGTAGAAAAACAGATACATATGATGTGCTTAAAAGGCCTTCAAATGGTCAGGTCCTGCTTTTTCACATCCTCTTTGCTTGAGCATTACCCTGGCTTTAAACCTCTTTCCTCTGTAAATCTCAAGTCCACAGAATCTCCTCAGAGAACTCTTCCATACAATTTTATCTTTAAAATACATTGCCCTGTTCCTCAATGACTGCCAAAGAAGCCTTCCTTTCTTCCTGATTACTCACTTCTGCTTTATTTCATTACTTGTCTAGAATGTATGTTCTATGAAGGATTATTTCTAGGGTATTAATCACTATTTCCAAGGAGTGCCTTAATAATAAACACATTTGTTAATAAATTATTATTGTCTTGAATAAAATAAACATCTTAATGATAAGTTAAAACAAACATCCTTGTTATAAGTTAAAAAAGAAAGTTTCTTGTCTGTGGAAAGGCCTCAAGAAGTTTGAGAGGCAAGTGAGGCTCAGAAACTATAGGGTATCAGAGCTCACCTAAACAAATAGCCTCATCTTGTCACACAGCTCTAAGATGAACCAAGGTATTCTGAAGTGTTCAAGAAAGAAAGTGTATGCAACTGTCATGTAGTTCTGAGTCTTAGAACTTCAAAAGCAAAGCTGAGGGTGATGGTTTTAGATCCCTAGCACAAATAAGCATCAATTTGACAGTTGCTACTAATTGGCCAGCGAGAAAGTGGACATACTGGGTTCAGTGAACAGTCTTTTCATGTTAAAGGAAGTTTACTACAAATGTAAAATCTTCATCTTGAGCTGGTTCTAAGTACAAAAAATTCAGTTAGATTCTAACCTTAATCTGTGTTTTCCTGCTCATTCCAATTACAGTTTTAATGAACGTTCCCTCATTTTTTTTCCTCACAAAAGTCACTATCTTGCTGTCACTTACCAAGTAACCAAGAACAACATGCAAATCCTTATTCCCTCTCCTGATGTGACCAAGATACAGAAGGAGCCCACAAGTGCTATTGTATCTTAGGCTTTTCTTGACTAGGTGTTTGAGAGTGATAACAATTCCTCGATCAATTACAAGAAAAAGGAAAAAAATAATTATGAGAAGGCAATTATTATGAGAAGGAAAAGAAAACAGTGAAACACAAATGTTGCACACTGTTTCTTAAAATAACAAAAATCAGATTCCAAGGAATGTGCATGGAGTCAGCTCCAGGTTAGATGATTACTGACTCTTGCTACTCAAGCCCACAGGCAAAGGTGACACTGCAGTAGCTTACTGCTGCTTAGCTGTGGGGAAACTTCAAGTCGTTTCCCTTCTAGAGAGAGAACCCAGCATGCATCTGTCCTTCCAAAGCAACAGAAAACCCATGCTGCTTCGTCACACTTCCATGGACTGACCCTTGGAGTCACACCACATAGGTGTAGTTGTTCAGAGAGTCTGAGTTCCCATGGTTGTGAAGATTTGTCGTCTAAATAAAGAGACACGAAACTGAGTTTCTAGGAATTTAAATTTCAGGAATAGTCCAAAAAGAAAACGACTTTTATTACTAAATATTTGATTCTGGACTTCCTTCTCCCCACCCCCATAAGTATGCTTTAAGTTATTTTAACCTACAAAGAACTCTGTGCTAGGTTATGCTGGGGTCTGGTAAACAGTCACCTCTTCCCTTTTGATCTTCATGGATTATTACATCATGGATAGTGAATTCTTTGACCAATGGATATAAATGGATCTAACCTAAAAATCTTGAAATATGCTTGTATAGGAAGCCTTGCCCCCTTAGATCCCGCCACTCTGATGGAAAGTGTACAGCTCTCAAGTCTACTGACTTCAGAGAAATGAGCAACACATGGAAGCAACCTGCACTCTGCTCAGATGACCAAACCCCAGGTGTACAAGCAAAGAATAGAATCTGACCAAATTTTAGGTGGTGCACTAGACTAAATAATGGCCTCCTAAAGATGTCCACCTCTCAATTACTGAAACCTGTAAGTGTTATGGGAAAATGTTTGCAAATATGATTAAATATCTTGGACAGGTAGATTATCCTAGATTATCTAGTTGGACCCTAACGGCAGTTCCATACAGTGTCTTTATCAGAATGAGGTAGTAGGAGATTCGAAAGCAGGAAAATAGAAGGGTACTGTGACGGTGGAGACAGGGACTACAGTGATGCAGCCACAAGTTATGGAATGCTGGCAACTATCAGAAGCTAGAAGAGGTAATGGATGGGCATCCATTTTGAGTGGCTTCGCCAACACCCTGATTTTGGCTCAGTAAAACTTATTTCAAACTTTTTTCTAAAACACCAAAATAAGAAATGTCTGGGGGCTGGGAGTTTGGCCTAGTGGTAGAGTGCTTGCCTAGCATGCATGAAGACCCAGGTTCGATTCCTCAGTACGACATCACAGAAAAAGCTGGAAGTGGTGCTGTGACTCAAGTGGCAGGTCACTAGCCTTGAGGAAGCCCAAGGACAGTGCTCAGGCCGAGTTCAAACCCCAGGGCTGACAAAAAAAAATAAAAAAGAATATCTAGCAGGTGTGTATGTGTGTGTGTGTGTGTGTGTGTGTGTGTGTGTGTGCGCACTCTTGCGCATGCACACCAACACTAGGTTTGAACTCTGGGTCTGGTGCTGTCCTGAGCTTTTTTATAGCACTCTACCACTTGGGCCTTAGGTCCACTTTGGATATTTTGGAAGTTGACTGGAGACAAGAGTCTCAAGGACTTTGGCTTTGACTTTCAATCCTCAGATCTCAGCCTCCTAAGGAGCTAGGATTACAGGCGTGGGCCACCATTTCCTGGGTCTAAACTAGTACATGTTTAATAATCTTTAACAATAGTCCTAGAACACTGATGTGGGTAGTTTGTTGAATAACTGGCAACAATTAACTGATACAAAGTACAATAGTACTAGAATGTAAAACGTATGCTGACTATATTAACTCATCTAGTAGTCCAACTATATTCTTAAGTACTATGTCATTTCCTTTTCACAGCTATAAGTGTGGGTTTGGAACCCAAGTGCATTATTGCTAACTAAGGCCAGGAGCTATCTGTGGTTAATATAGCAATAATGCAATGTTAGCATTTTTTTTTTTTTTTGCCAATCATGGGGCTTGAACTCAGGGCCTGAGCACTGTCCTTGGACTTTTCTCAATGCTAGAGTTCTACCGCTTGAGCCACAGTACCAGCTTTTTTCTATGTATGTGGTACCAAGGAATCAAACCTGGGCCTTCATGCATGCTAGGCAAGCACTCTATCACTAGGCCAAACTCCGGGCCCTGATGTTAGCAATTTTTTAACTCAAGCAGCAGAATTAAAATTTCAAGATTTTTTCCCAGTTGAGACCAACATTTGTGCCTAATAATTATTCCATTTACTTGATATAACTAAGTATCTCATTTAAATGCACATGAATAGCTCTGATACATTCAAAAACAATTTTGCTTTCATATATGACAAAGCTAGTAAGAAACTATAAATCCACAAGTACTTAGTATTGAGTCAGGACAGTATACTATTAATAAAATGCTGTTTGAGGCCAGTATATACAAGGCATTATGTTGGAGCATCCCAGGCAGGACACAGTCAAGTGTAAGGATGACGTTTTCTTCAGTGATGTACAATCTTGTTGAATAGAGTAGAAAAAAATGCAAAACTAATGGAAGTGGCACTGTGGCTCAAGGGGTAGGGCAGTAGTCTTGAGCTGAAGAGCTCAGGGACAGTGCCCAGGCTTAGAGTTTGAGCCCCATGACTGACCAAAAAAAAAAAAAGTAAGGAAAAATGCAAAACTAATAGCCTAAACACTAAACACTACAGAAATGACAAAATCCATGAGAAACTTTTGAGTTGAGAAAGCATTTACCCCAAAATTTCTCTGCTCTTATTCTCCAGGACAATAACTTACCAGGACATTCAAATATACAACCTACTCCCTTGATTAATAATCACTATGATGTGCCCTTTTTGCCCACTGAATAAAGCAAATAGAACTCCTACAGCTATGACCTTGACTCAGCTCCTACTTATATTTCACAATGAATTCCTTATTAAAAAATTCCTATTACATCTTCATACCTGATTATGACAGAAGGGCCTCATCCAACATTCATTTTATAGAAAAAAGATGTAAGGGTGAACTTTATATGAACTTTAATCCTAAAATAAAAAATAGGCTTCTAGTTCCTACCTCCCACTAAACTTAATCATCTCAGACAGTAACATACAACTTACAAATGGGCTCTGGCAAAAGCAGTAAGGATGACTATTTAGACTTGTTTCACTGGGCTGACCTACGTGAAAGAGAATCTAATTTGAAGAAAACTGACAACAAGGCAAACAGCATGTATAGAAATTTATGGGTGCAAAGCAGGTATGTGTGAAGGTATGATCACATCATCCTGAGGCATAATGGGAGATGTGTTTGGTTCCAGCCAGAAGTCAGAGGGTCTGCTTTTATTTTGTAAGTGATTGAAGGGTTTATGCACAGAGGGACAATAGTATTAAAACTAAGGCTAGGATTCTGTGCAGACAAGAGCTCAGGAAGGAACCCTAGGTGACCACACAGATGTGGTCTGGGTCCAAAGGACCATAATTTTCTGCATGGTGCAACTGATTTCCAAACTGGAGTATCTGGGTATGCACGCAGGATGGCTCTGATGTTTGAAACTGTGATCTTCACACTCAGGAGGCACAGGCAGGAGTATGAGACCAACAACACAGGAAGATTCTGTCCTACCCTGGACACTTAGGAAAAATCCTGAGACTGTAGGACAAAGGACAAGCTGTGGCTATTTCACAGGTTGACAAGGTTATCTTTTGGTTGTGAGACAACCAAAAGTGCATTTCACAATGAACATATATTATTTCATAACACTGTTACTTAAAAAATTCAGGCTGAAATAACGTGATCACAGTTACGTATTGCTCCTATTTATAATCCACTTATTTTAATGTAAAATAAACTCATGAATAAAGCACTTTTTGGTAAATCTACATTTGAAGTGTAAATGCTCAAATATCATTTTAGTTCCCCAAGAGTACGTGTTGTCAACATAGTTTTTACAAATGGCAGGTTTTCTATCCATATAAGTGCAAGAAAACCAACTCAAGACTCTGACAAATACCTTATTTCAAAATTAGATTTTCTTTAAAAAATGGGCTATCATTATAGTACTAAATTTAAATAGTTATGTTTAGAACACTAAATTTTCTTTTAGATAAAAATTTCTGAATAAGAAGTCCTAAATTGGGTCAGGAGCATAGCCTAGTGGTAGAATGCTCACCTAGCATGTATGAAGCCCTGGGTTCGATTCCTCAGTACCATATAAACAGAAAAGTTGGAAGTGGTGCTGTGGCTCATGTGGCAGTGCACTAGCCCCAGGAATGGCCAAAAAAAAAAAAAGAGTCCTAAATTTTCATTGGTTGTGAATCTTTCCTCCAACTCAAAGGTTGATTCATTTGATCATTCAGGCATATGAATAGATATTTCCAGAATTAACAGTATGGTTAGAAAGAAACCATACTGAACATCTCATAACATATACTTTCATTTATCATCAACATTTTAAATGTTAATTTTTTTCTGCTGCTTCTAGGGCTTAAACTGAGGACTGGGTGCCATCCTTGTCCTTTTGTGCTCAAGGCTAGCACTCTACCAATTGAGCCATAGCTCCACTTCTGGCTTTTTATGTTTAACTAGGCTTTTTGATGGTTAACTGGACATCCTACCTGGGCTGGCTTGAAACCACAATCCTCAGATCTCAGCTTCCTGATTGGCCAGGGCTACAACTATGAGCCACTAGCACCTGGCCAACATTATATATATATATATTTTTTTTTGGCCAGTCCTGGGCTTGAGCTCAGGGCCTGAGCACTGTCCTTGGACTTTCTCAAGGCTAGAGCTCTACCACTTGAGCCTCAGCACCACTTCGGCTTTTTTCTATATGTGGTACCAAGGAATCGAACCCAGGTCTTCATGCATGCTAGGCAAGCACTTTAACCACTAGGCCAAACTCCCAGCCCCCACATTATTTTTATATTGTCATGACTAATGGCAGCTTAGTCTTTACTATATAGATGTATCATAATTTATATAACTAATCTAACATCTAAGAGTCTCCATTATTTCCCACTTTCATGAGAAATGTTGCAAAGAAAATTCTTACAAATGAATTTTTACATAAATTCCTACTATCTTTTAATTTTTTTTGAAACATGTTGCAAAATCACTCTTTGGGAAATTCTTATGTCAGTAATGCACACACTGTCAGCAAAATGGACTATGTTGAAAAAGAAAAAGAAGCCCTGAGTGTTTCACAGGATCTTCTTTTTGTATTTGGACCAATTATACATGTTTTTATTCAATTTTTAAATTAAGTTTTTATTGAATTTCTTTGGAAGAACCTCTTGCATATTAAAGGTGTTAATATTCTGCAGTTGCTAAAAAAACGTTATCTCTCATCTCTTTTGTTGCCCCTTGGTTAACTCATATTGTTACAGTATCTCACTTTGTTACCTGATATATTGGATATATTTGTATTTGGTATTTGAAATTGGATAGGGAAGGGGGGAAAACAAGATGAGGGGTGGGGTTGGGGGGGAGGGAAATGGGGACCAAGACATGTGAAAGGGTATCAATGTATGGGAATTAATGCACCATCTATCTGGCAAATATCATGTAACCCTTCTATTAATTACAATAAAAATATATGAAAAAAAAACCACTTAAAGCTACTTTATGCTTCCTCTTGAAGGAAACAGTACTTTATGTTGCTGTAATAAATAAGTATACATTTTTCTAGAGCGTGTTTTATTTCATAAAAATTTGTTAGTATTAATAATACATCCCAAGTAAAACGTGCTTAAATGTGCCATGACAAATATTATTAGAAATCTGTAATGAATTTAAATGTCTTGGTAGTAGTTATATACATTTGCTAAGCAAGAAATAATGCAGTCTCACACTTGAGCTATATATATTGTATTATATACTACCTTGTTAAGCCGCTAAGTTAACATAACTTAATGAACAATGTGGCAAAATAATGTATTTTATCAGATGTTTCTTCTTTTTCTTTTTTTCAATTGTGGGGCTTGAACTCAGGTCCTGGGCCCTGTCCTTGAGCTTTTTTGTTCAAGGCTAGTGCTCCACCACTTTGAGACACAATGCCACTTCTGGTTTTCTGAGTAGTTGATTGGAAATATGAGTCTCATGACTTTCTTGCGTGGGCTGGCTTTGAACCACAATCCTCAGATCTCAGCCTCCTGAGTAGCTAGGATTATAGGCGTGAGCCACCTGAGCCTGGCAGAACATCTTATTCCTTTCAGAAGTCAGTTTAAAAAGCAGTTTTGAGCTGGAGAGTTAGTCCAGTGGTGGTGGGTATTTACCTAATGAGCTAAGGCCAAGAAAAGCCAACCTCTACCAACCCCCACCCCCTCCACCCCCCCGCCCCGACAAAAGCTCCCTCCTCCTTTTTTGGTGATTCTTTACACATCAGTGCTTTCACACAGCCGTGAGTGGCTGTAATAATAAAATACTTTTTTTTCTTTCAGTATATTACCTAATAATTTCTAAAAAGACCAGAGGGAACTTACTCCATAGGTAGCTTTGCATTACTAAAGGGAAAAATGGAGGGGGGGGCAGCTATGTGATATAGACAGAGCTGTGGGACAGAGGGAAGGAGTTACATAGAAATCCCTAGCAAAAATGATCCCAGGTTTTGGATATAAATCTGGGCCCTGAGCTTTTTGGTAAAGACAGTAAAGGAGAAACTTAATGAGTTACAAGGATTCTATGATTTAACACATATTTAATAAGGCTGATAATTAAATACTCCTCGCACCAAAATATGTCTTTTATTTTTATTTATTTATTTATTTATTTTTGCCAGTCCTGGGCTTGAGCTCAGGGCATGAGCACTGTCCTCTGGCTTTCTCAAGGCTAGAGCTCTACCACTTGAGACTCAGCACCACTTCTGGCTTTTTTCTACATATGTGGTACTGAGGAATCGAACCCGGGCCTTCGTGATGCTAGGCAAGCACTCTACCACTAGGCCAAACTCCTGGCCCATGTCTTTTATTTTTAAGCTACAATTTGTTAGGAAGGAGGGAATGAATTGCTCAGCTGTTATTCAATAGAATTTTCTTAGGTTTGGCAGTGCACAGCTCCAGTACCCCTGCAATACAGTCTTCCTCCAGACACACTTTGATTGTCCATGAGATCTTTCATTTGAGTGTTGAGTAGCACAAGTTTTATAATTTGGTGTAAACATTCTATTCACTGAATTGCTTCCCTTTCACTAATTAATTCCTTACAAAGAATCAATCTCTGGGTGAGCTCATAGCAATTAAAAAAGAAAACTGAAATGAAAATGTATTCATCTTCCCTCCAACACCCCCCACCCCCTCCTTCTTTTCCCCTGCCACCTAAAGGGGCCAGAAAGCGTTGTCATGGAGACAACAGCTGCTAGGTTATGAGTGACAGGTCTCAAGAGAGAAGTGTCTTGGCAAAGGAACATCTCAAGTAACAAAATAAAGCAGTGAAGGAGAAACCTTCACTGCAAGCTGTCCTAGTAACAGAGGAAGCTCGATTGAAAGGTACATTTAAACTAGCAAAGAATAAAAGCACAATTTCAACCTTCTTCCATCTATCATAGGAAATGTTTCCCTTTCAAAAGGGAATCAATTTCTTTTAAGCAAATCTCAAGCCTATGTACACATCTTGGCATAATTATATTTTAAAATTGGGATTCACACTGATGCACCAAATTGGTTGCCGTAGTAATGAGATATCACCCAGGCAACGGATTTGCTGCTCTTTCAGGAGAGCAAATCATCTGCTTCCAGCTTGGGGGGAGGGGGGTGGGGCTGGGGTGGCAGTGGATACTTATTGGTAATATCCAAGAGGAAATACACAAGACACAAATTACTGCGACATCTCACCATTATCTTCCAAATACGCTTTTATCTTTTTATTAATCAACTGTGCAAGAGGTGGAAAGGGGGAGGAGGGTTGGTGGTGAGTGTGGTAGGAGTGGATGTCTTGTGTCGATGTGAAATCTGTGCTGAATCATTTTTATTGTTCTAAAAGGACTTTATGTTTATCAATGTATAAACACTGGTATATATTTGAATGGATCATCTGTTAGCTTATATTATAAATCAACAGAAAATTTCTCCATAAGAGTAAAATCAAAGACTTGGACACACTAATGCTATTATTATTATTATTATTTTTGTTGGTCGAGGGACTTGTATCTGGGTGTTGTTCCAGAGCTCTTCAGCTAAAGGCTACTACCCTATCTCTTGAGCTACAGCATCACTTCCAGTATACTGGTAGTTAATTGGAGATAAAAGTCTTACAGACTTTAGTACCCAGGCTGGCTTTGAACCTTGATCCTCAGATCTCAGCCTCTTGAGTAGCTATGTTTACAGGCATAAGCCATCATGCCTGGCTTACTGATGTTATTCTTTTAAGTCCTATTTAGCAACAGATGCAAGGATAATGCTTCAGTGGTACTGGGGTTTGAATTCAGGGCCTTGTGTTTGCTAGGTGGGTGCTCTACTACTTAAGCCACACAACTAGCCTTTTTTTTGCTTTAGTTTTTCAGGTAGAGTCTCACTTTTGCTGTCGGTGGGGCTAGACTACAGTCTTCCTATTTATGTTTCCCAGGTAGCAGGAGTGATCACACCAAGCATAGCTTTTTTATTTGTTGATTTGGGATGCGGTCTGGCAAACTTTTTGTTCAAGCTGACCTTGTGACTTTCTAGTATCAGCTTCCTGAGAGGCTAGGATTGAGATTATAGGCTTGAGCCATAATGCTCAGTTTGAGATTATAGGCTTGAGCCATACTGCTCAGCAGGTTGCCTTTTAAATTCATATCATCTTATAAATCTACAAATCGAGTTTTGCAGAGATAATCTCATCATTCTGATATGTGCTAATTGGATATGTGCTTGCGTGTTCTTGCAACGTGAATAATTTTCGGGGGTTGTGAAGATCTAAGAATGGACGTTCTGTGAAGACTTCTTCACTGGAAAGCAAGAGAACATGTCCTAGAAGGTTCACTGTAGCACTTGTATGGGATGATGAGAAAACTGAGAAAATGACAAGTACTAGGAAAGTAAATATGTAAAGTGTTTATTTATTTTTTGGCCAGTTCTGGGCTTGAGTTCAGGGCCTGAGCACTGTCCTTGGACTTTCTCAAGGCTAGAGCTCTACCACTTGAGCCTCAGCACCACTTCTGGCTTTTTTCTATGTATGTGGTACCAAGGAATCGAACCCAGGTCTTCGTGCATGCTAGGCAAGCACCCTACCATTAGGCCAAACTCCCAGCCCCCATAAAATGACTTTTTTAATGATAAAATAGTACAAAGATGCATAGAAATGAATAAACTATTGCTACATCTATGGGCCTTAGAGGAAATTTGAAAGCTTTATGTGGTGAAAACAAACACCAAGCTGCAGAAGACTATGTGCATGATAGCTTGGAAACATAATATTAGAAGCCATAATGAAAAAGTATAATCAAGCCAAAGTCTGGCAGCTCCAACCAGCAGTTATTAATGAAGGGCCCTGACAGATCAGAAGTATGTTGACCTAGGTGCTTTAAGGAGACAAGCCCTGAACCAGCATCTTCTGTCTTGTTAGTAAATATTTACATAGATGCTCTAAAATTCAAGCTACATCTAAATTTAATTCTGTCCTGTGCTGTACTGCCTGTTAGTTATTCATGGGCTGTGTATAAGTAGGGCAAGTGCATTCCTGAAAAATCGGAAGGGCTATTTGAGTAATTCCAGGGACTAGTCTGTCTGTAAAAAACTTTCTTATAGGTCTGGTTTTTTTTGGCCAGTGCCAGGGCTTGAACTCAGGGTCTGGGCACTGTCCTGAGCCTCTCTGTACTCAATGCTAGTACTTTACCACTTGAGCCAGAGCACCACTTCCAGCTGTTTCTGTGTATGTAGTACTGAAGAATCATGCATGGTTCTTCTTCATGCATTCTAAGCAAGCACTCTAACACTAGGCCACACTCGCAGCCTAATAAAGGCCTTTTTTTTTTTTTTTTTTTTTTTGCCAATCCTGGCTTAAACTCAGGGCCTTGACACTGTGCTTGAGCTTTCTCAAAGCTAGTGCTTTGCCACTTGAGCCATAGCACCACTTCTGGCTTTTTCTATGTATGTGGTATCAAGGAATTGAAACCAGGTCTTCATGAATACTAGGCAAGCAATCTACCACTAGGCCAAACTCCCAGTCCCCATTTCTTGTTTCTATTAGAAGAAGTCAACTGTATCCATCAACTTTAGTGACAAACTACTATAACATCAATGATCCAGTTCTGATGAATTAAATGTATATAAATGGCTTACAAAACACAGATTAAGGGCAGGGAGTTTGGCTTAGTGGTAGAGTGCTTGCCAAGCATGAACGAATACCCAGGTTTGATTCCTTGGTACTACGTACATAGAAAAAGTCGGAAGCAGTGTTGTGGCTCAAATGGTAGAGCTCTAGCCTTGAAAATTACACGGACAATACTCAGGCCCTGAGTTCAAGCCCCAGGACTGGCCAAAACAAAACAAAAACCTACAACACAGATTCAGCTATAGAGGAGGGTGAGATTAATTGGAATACAATGTACACATGGATGGAAATGTAATTAACCCCCACACAGACTGTAACACAGACTATTAATATGAGCTAATAAAAAAAACAACTGAGATTAGAGTCTGTCCTCACTGTCAAAATACTTTCAAGAAAAGTATGACTAATAGAGTTAAGGATTTGGAAAACTTTTTGGCACCTCTTCTGAGAAAGCCCAGGTAGGAGTCTCTTCTGATTTTCCAAGCCAATCACTGCCTAGACTATAGAGCATCACAATCACTCCATCGCCCTGATTTTAATACTAACACATCTCCCTCCTGACTGGGTTACCATGCTCTTGTAGGGAGAACCTAGTCTTATTTATTTTCATGTTCCTGTTCAGTAACAACAAATACATTCATTATTCACTGAAAAGTACAACATGAGCTTGGAAATAGTCTCTAGCATCCTTTAAACATAGGATAATGTCATTGACAAATAGGGATAATTGTATTTCTTTTACCTCATTGCTCTTCCTATGAATTCTAGACTATATTGAAAAGGAGTAGAGAAAATGCACATATTTGCTTCTGATTTTAGAGGAGATGGTTTTAGTTTTTCACTATTAAGTCTGATGTTAATTCTACATTTGTCACAGTCTTTATTATGTTGAGGATTGTTCCGCTGATTCCTAGTTTTTCCAGAAATTAAACTCTCAAAGAATCAATAACCTAATTAATAAATGGGTAAATGAGTTAAACAGAGATTTCTTGTAAGTAAAAAATGGTCAACAGATACATGAAGAAATGCTCATCATCTCTGTCCATAAGGGAAATACAAATCAAAACAACACTGAGATTCCATTAGAATGCCATCATTAAGAATACAAACAATAATATATGCTGGCAAGGAGGTGGAAGAAAAAGAGCCCTAACATGTTGTTGGTGAGAATATAAACTTGTTCAACTACTTTGGAAAGCAGTTTCAAGATTCCTAAAAAAAATCCTAAACATAGAACTCAGTCTATGATCCAGCAATTTCACTTTTGAGTATTTACCAAAAAGATTACAAAGTAGGATACAGAAAAGCCACTTGCACAATCATGTTTACTGTTGTACTATTCACCAGAGACAAGGTATAAAAACAGCCCAGATGTCCCCAGTGGATGAATGGATCAAGAAAATTTGACACACACACACACACTAAAATTTTATTCATAGCCTAGTGGTGCATGAAGCCCTGGGTTCTATTCCTCGGTATCACATATATAGAAAAAGCCAGAAGTGGTGCTGTGGCTCAAGTGGTAGAGTGCGAGCTGTGAGAAAGCTAAAGGACAGTGCCCAGGCCCTGAGCTCAAGCCCCAGGATTGGCAAAAAAATTTATTCATCCATTAGGAAGAATATTATATCATTTGCAAAGAAACAGATGGACCTGAAAAAAAATATGTTCAGTGAAGTCAGACCTATAGAGACAAAAAATACATGCTTTCTCTCCTATGTGGAAGCTAGAACTAATTTGTAACTGTGTAAGTCAATACATTGGGGTTGCATCAATTGTACATAAATCCATGAATTAAAATATGGTATTTTCTGGGGAAAATTCAAGTGGTATAATTTCTTAGAAAGATTCACAGTTCAACAAAATAAATACCAGGAAACTGGTACTTGAAAAGGTGGAGGTCAGGGGAACTAAAAGGAGAGGAACAGACAAAGAGATGAAGAGGGGTGAATGCAGTCATAAAATTCAATACTTATCCTGTAAAATAAAGAAAAGTGAGGGAATTGGTTGGGAGAGATGTAGAGAATGAAAAAAGTGGTGGCACTGATCAAGATACACCGTATTCATGAACTGAATTGTTGAATGGTAACTTCTTTGTACACCTACTAAAGTTAATAAAAATATAAATAAAAATAAAAGTGCATGAACACCTTCTTCTGAAATAGCCACATATCTCCGTGTTATAAGAAACACACACTGTTTCTTCTCATAACTACTAAAAAGAGATAGTCAGGGCTGCCATCTGATCAAAGGAACACTACTTTCAACCCAGGCAAGATTAAGCTGCATATTCATGACCATAAATATTCTTCATGAATAAAGCAGTGAGGGTCTATCCCAGAAACAACTTTACCTATTACACCATAGTGCACTTCCTTCCTGTAATTCAACTTATCCTTTGTTGACTGTAACTTAAATGTACCTTTCTCTACCAAATCATTCAAAACAAATAGTACAACTCTTTTCCTGAAGCACAGTCTCAGAATAAAGCAGTCACTGCCCACTCTTCATTGCTATACATGTCAAGAGCTGATTTGCACTTTGAACATCAATTTTTTTTCTAATTGCATTAAAATATGTCTTAGTCCACATATTGTAGAGCAAATGACTCAAGACATCTAATGCCTACTGGGGCTATTTCATGAAAGCATTTTGCTGACTCTCAGGCTGCTTTCTCTCTGCAGAACACCATCATCACCTTTATGGCTGATTTTACAAACTTCTCTGCAAGTCTGAGTCATGCCTGTTGACATGATGAACAATGTCACTATGGTGGTAAGCACAAAATGGTCAAGGGTCTGTGGGGGAGGCAGGACTATTCAGTTGGTTCAAATCCCTGTTCCTGCATTGGCGTTCATCATCTGTGAGACCTCCACTGAGTTGTCTAACCACTCAATGGCTTTAGTTCCCTTATCTGGTAAGCACAAATAATACTCATTCAAAAGGTTCTTGAAAAGACTTGATTAAGGGCTGGGGCATGGTTCAAGTGGCATAGCACTTGTCTAAAAACTGCAAAGTCCTGTGTTTAAATCACAGTACTAAAAGACTTAAACTAAAAGATTTAGCTCATGCCTGTAACGTAACTACAAGTATGCCTGTCAATTAGTAAATATTAGCTATCATTCTGATAGGGTCTTTTGTTGTTATTTTGTAATCAATATTATGTAGAAATAATTATTTTACTTTTAGTCTCAGAAATAAAACACTTGATGGGTTTTTACAATCTTTCTTTTACAAAGAAGCTAGTGTGCTTTGTTTGAAAATGATGCAAAAGCCCCTGTGACTTCATGTCTCTACAAGACAAAGCTGCCTACTAAGCAATACATTAGGGTATAGGATAAATGATACAACCAATGAGATCCAATTTTTACTAATGACTATATGCACACTTTCTGTTGTGGAACATTTATAAAATAACTAAACTCAGATCATGAGATACATGTGACATGAATACATCACAAAAATCATACTACTTAATTACATTATTAGCTGGGTGCTGGGGGCTCATGTTTGTGATCCTAGTTAATCAAGAGACTGAGATCTGCCAATTTTGGTTCGAAGCCAGCCCAGGCAGGAATGTGTGTCAGGCTCTTATCTCCAATTAACTGCAAAAAGCTGGAAATGGAGCTGTGGCTCAAGTTGAAGAGCCTTAACCTTGAGTGCAAAAGCTCAGGGAAAGCACCCAAGGCCTGAGTTCAAGCCCCAGGGCTGGCAATAAAAGTAATTATTGCAACAAATTTTGGAGATACATTTAGGCAGAACCCCAAACCAAATGAGGGGGAATGTCACATTACCAGAAACCACTGACCACAGTACAAACGGTACTTGGATGAATGTTGTATGCATTTCTCAAGTGTCTCAGCTGGCCCCAACCATTTGAGAAGAAATAGCTTCCATCAACTGGGATTAATGAACAAACAAGTATTAGATAAAGATAAGAATGACCCATCTTATAATTTTATTTTGCCAGTCCTGGGACTTGAACTCAGGGCCTGAGCACTGTTCTCATACTTTTTGCTCAAGGCCAGTGCTCTGCCACTTGAGCTACAGTACCACTTCTGGCCTTTTCTGAATATTTGGTACAGAGGCATTGAACCGAGGACTTCCTGCATGTTAGGCGATCACTAGGTTTATGCTCCCAGCCCCAATTATAATCCTACATTGTATGCATAGTCTGTATCTTCAAATAAAGCTGTTTTAATTTTTTAAGAAAGGGAATATAAACCAACTGTTAGTGATTTTTTTTGTTTTGCCAGTCCTGGGGCTTGAACTCAGGGTCTGAGCACTGTCATTGGGTTTTCCTCAAGGCTAGTGCTCTACCCATTTAGCCACAGCACCACTTTTGGCTGTTTTCTATGTATGTGGTACCCAGGAATCAAACCCAGGTCTTCGTGCATGCTAGGCAAACACTCTACCATTAGGTTTAACTCCTGGCCCTGATTTTTATTTAAAACAGCAGTTGTGAATATTTTCCTAACTTTCCACTAAATTCCTGTAAGTATATTCAAAAAGTGAAAATACTCTTTACATTGAAATTTAGGAGCCTTATGACAAAATTCTGAGGCTTGGAGAATTTTTCTTAAGTGTCAAGGCCTGTGGAGTTGGTATACAAAAAATTCAATCAAGCTGGGCCCAGTGGCTCACACCTGTAATCCTAGATACTCAGGTGGCTGAGATCTGAGGATCAAGGTGCCTTCAAAGCCAGCCCAGGCACTAAAGTCCGTGAGACTCTCATCTCCAATTAAGTCACTAGAAAATGGCTCCCGGGGTAGGATGGTAGCCTTGACCTGAAGAGCTCACGGACAGTGACCAGGCCGAGTTCAAGCCCCATGACTGACAAAAAACAAAACAAAGCCTCAATCAGTAGATCATATATATCATACCCTAGGATAGTTAGTAGGAAGGGAGATCCTTATTTCATAGTCCATTGCTTTCTGGCTCAAAAATTTGAGACTTTGCTACAGAAAAGATGGGAAAGCTTTCCATCCACTGCATGGGAGATCCTTAGAGATTGTCACTAAGTAGACAGTGACTTGAGAAGAGAGTGACTATAGAGTTTAGTATCCATACAGGTATTAATAGTTATGGCAGGCAACAGTCAGCTAGCAGCTTATCCTAAGCAAACTGAAGGAAGATCAGTATGCTGGGTCAGGGCCTAACTCTGAGCTTCAGTTAATTTCTTGGATAGGTAGAAAGAAATCTTAAGACTTCAAAAACAACAACACCATCACAGGTTAAATGGTGAAGACTGAGGTAAACAGATTGATAATGGACAGATATATGAACATAATTTACTGTGGCAGGAAGAGATCTGATTTTAAGCATTTCTGAGAATGAAAACAGAACCAAACAAAAGCAATATTGAGAAAGAAATTAGTAAAAAAAATTAGTATAAGAGAATGAGACAGAATTTAGTATTTTAGTTTAAAACTTGTTCAGAGCTCCTGGCAAAATAACTGGGAAGAAACCAACACTCAGAGACACCTTGGCAATTCCAAGGACAGAGATAACTTATTGGTTGTACATTCTATAATCACTTATCTAGGAAAACTAATGTCAAGAAATGTAAAGAGAGTTTTATTCTCTTACAGAAAAGTCAGCAAAAACAAATATTATTTATCTATACCAATAGTGCCATAGAGAAAATATAGTGAATTCATACTAGCAACAAAGCAGTAAAATATTTAGGAATTAACCATGAATTAATAAAGCTTCTATGTCTAAAGATCAATAAGGACTTAAATAAAACTGTTTTAAACTCTTAATAAGATAATTTAACATAGTACAAATATTAATCCTTTCAACTGAACCCATAAATTCTGTGTAATTCTAATAAAATATTATTGCATTTGATGAACCTATTACACCCAAAATTTATATTATAAAGGTCTCTGTTTATCTTACCCCATCTTAATAAAGGAGAGAAGATGGAATTATCCTAACATATTCTAAGGCAAAATACAATTTAAAACTGTGTGGCATTAGTTTAAAAACAAGCAACTAGAAAAATAGAACAAAGGACTCAGAAACAGCCAAAAGACAAGGATATTTTTGTGACCTAGAAACAAAGAAAATTATTCTTCAAATTCCAATGTACAAGTATAAAGAAAAAATGATTATACCTAAATTAAGGAATTTGCTCAATAGAGTAATTATGGATATAGTTCACTTAAAATGCCTATAGACTAGAACATGTTTATAATAAGAATATAAAATTATTGTCTAGGACATGCAAACATTTCTAATAAGAAAATTCTAAGTCTAGTAGAAAAATGAATAAAAAATATGAGTGGCAGTTTATCAGAACACCTCCAAAATAAACAAACATTAATGAAATGCTCAAATTCAAGAGTGATCAGGGAAACTCCAAGTAAACTTATTAGTCGGGCAAGATGTATACAGCAGTACTGGTGGGATGTGGGGCAGTCTCTTTCCTACCCAGCTGGTGGCTGTGTAAGACGGTATCCATTTTGAAGAGGAATTTGGCACTACTTATACCAATTAGGTATACAGATTTTTTGCTATAATTTAGTAATGTTACTCTTAGGTATTTACCCCAAAGAATCTCCACAGAGATATATGATTTTTATAGTGTGCATAGGTAATTTTTTGCACGGTTTACATGGAAGCTATGAAGAAAGGCATAGGGAATGAACTCATGAATGAAATGAAAAGGGCCTTGCACAGATCCACGATGGCAAGTGCAAGTTAATGAGATACAAGAGTTCACAAGCACACTTGAATTAACTAGTAATGGTAGTGGTGGTGTGCTGATGGACTAGGAGGCAGTAACAAACATGTTGGCACAACTATTTTTTTTTTTTTTTTTTTTGCTAGTCCTGGGGCTTGAACTCAGGGCCTAGGCCCTGTAATTGAACACTTTTTGCTCAAGGCTAATGCTCTGCCACTTGAGTCACAGCACCACTTCCAGCTTTTCCTGTGTATGTGGTTCTGGGAAATTGAATCCAGGGCTTCATGCATGCTAGGTGAGCAATTATATCACTAGGCACCTCACATAACTCTTGTTTGTTTTTTTTGGGGGGTGGGGTCATGGGGCTTGAACTCAGCCTGGGCCCTGTCCCTGAGCTCCTCAGCTCAAGGCTACTGCCCTACCCTTGGGCCAGGGCTTTGTCCCTGAGCTCTTCAGTTCAAGGCTCCCGTTCTACCTTTGAGCCAAGCCACACTTCCGTTTTTTAGTGATTAACTGGAGATAAGAGTCTCAGGTCCTTTTGTGCCCAGGCTGGCTTTGAACCTTGGTCCTCAGATCTCAGCCTCCAGAGTAGCTAGGATTACAGGCGTGAGCCACAGCGGGCTGGGCGCCTGGCTCCAGCACAACTTTCTAATTTAAGCAGTTGAGAGGAAAAAAATAAAAAGAGCTAACCACGAAACAAAAAAGTCATATGCTCTAGATATGTCTTTAACTTTAAATACCAGAAGAAAAAATGTCTTCAGAATTTTGAGTATAATTTCAAACTTGGGCAGTCACATTTCAATGTATGAAGGCCACACCATATATGTGGATATATAAAATACACCATCTATGAACATTAAATTTTTTTAATGTTTTGCCAGTCCTGGGGCTTGAACTCAGGGCCTCAGCACTGTCTGTGGGGTTTCTCTAGGCTAGTGCTCTACCACTTTAGCCACAGCACCTCTTCCAGCTTTTTCTGTATGTGTGGTACCAAGGAATAGAACTCAGAGCTTCATGCTTGCTAGGCAGACACTCCATTACTAGGCCATGCTCCCAGTCCCTATGAAGCATTTCTTGAATTAAAATCAGAAAAGTTCAGAAACACTTGTATATAAAAAGTAAAATTACCTTTTGTAGGAAGAGGACAATCCTTACAAGCATCTGGGCCCGGAGTTCTTCCAGGGTAAACAATGTGCGGGGTGTTCTGATGAAAATTTTGGTCTTCCCATAAGCTACATCATCCTGAAAACCACATCGTTCTATCAGTTTCTTGACAGCCTCTTTGTCTGAAGGAAGGTCATGGTTTGGCCAGGTGAATTCAGAGATCATCTTATACCTAAGGAAGAAATAATATACAACAAATTAGGGGAGAAGAACCTATATTCAATAAAATAAGCCTCATAGAAAATAAAACAAAACCTCCTTAAAAAAACACAGTAAGATGCAGTATTACGGACCTGGGATAAAGCTCCTTAAGTCTGGCAAAGCAAAACCACCATAGAAAGTGCTAATGGAAGTCAATTTCATTACACTGATAATGAAATATAGCTTTCCCCAAACAGTCTTCAAAAATTATAGCTTCTTAAAAATTAACTGTAATGATCATTTGTAATTGAGTGACCTTGGAAGCTTGCTCTTAATCAACACCGTGAGATTATCAGTGGCAAAAGTGTAAGGAACACACCCAACACATTTATAAATAACATGACTATCTTAAAGTACAGGTCAGCAATCAGATCTTTGGATACCTTCTTATAAACTAGAGGACAATTAAGCAGTGTTGCTGTGCTTATGGTCCATACACAGAATTGCTTTTCTACATAGATTCAACTTGTTGGTCTGTGGATCCTTCAAGGAGCTTACCAAATGGTAGCCTGCTTTGTGAGGGTCACAAAGACAGAAGCCCCGGTCATAGTATCAATCGACACTCCACTTTGTGAGAAGCCATTACTAGGTCTAGCCCACACTCAGGGCATGAATACCAGGAGGTGGATGTAGAATCCTGCCTGTCAGTGGGTTTCTCCTGCCCGCCAAACAGAGTTGTTTAACAGATGTCGTCAAAGGAAGTACTTAAAAAATATTGAATCTGAATTTTTAAGTTATTGTGAGAAAGCTGTTCTTCACACTGAGGATGTAATTTACTCCTATTTTCTTTTTCTTTTTCTTGGTCTATCATGGGGCTTGAACTCTGGGCCTGGGCCCTGTCCCTGAGCTCTTCAGCTCAAGGGTACTGCCCTACCCCTTAAGCCACAGCCCCACTTCCAGCTTTCTAATAAATTGGAGAGGAGTCTCATATTCTTTAGTGCCCAGGCTGGCTTTGAACTTCGATCCTCAGATCTCAGTCTCCTGAGTAACTAGGATTACAGGCATTGAGCCACCATGCCCAGACACTCATGTTTTCTTTTAGTAATTTTCATTTTTATTTGCAAAATACTTTTATTAGCATATATTTATTCTATAAAATGGGCTTGTGACATTTTCACATATATAATATATATACTTGCATTATAATTACCCCACCTGCCCTTTTCCTTATTCCTCATCTCCCTTTTTATTGGGGGGGCAAAGAAGGGGGAAAGGGCAATACTATGGTTTGAATTTAGGACCTAACAATAGGCAGACACTCTATGATTTGAACTACAACCCAGCCTTTTTTTTGAATTTCGATTTTGTATGTGTATACATGTATAAATGTATGTATACATGTGTTGTGTGTGTATATCTTTAGACGATTAAATTTTAACCCATACAACCATTTGGCATAGTTCTTTTTCGAATAGGGGTCTCTTGCCTTGCTCAGGGGGCCAGGCTCAGACAGCTATCATCCTAGCTTCTGTACAGTTGCAACTGCAGATGTGCATCACCACCCCAGCTTGCTGAGATCTACAGGCAGGCCTGGAACTAGGAGCCAGATGACAAGGTGGAAGACAACTGACAACAGTACTCATGTTGAGATCTGAGTTTCCTTAGTTTGTGAAGCTAGTTTGATGCACATATAGTTATTCAACTTGCTGTTTCTTAAAAGGTGACTAGGGAATCTTAGTCACCATCTTGCTCTGTCATCCTACATTTTTTTTATGTTTAAGATCTCTGATCCATTCGGAATTTAATACAGTATATGGTGTGAGGTACAAATCTAATTTTTGATGAAAAGCTACCCAAGCACTCTCACATTATTAAAAAGGTCTATTTTCCTGCCCATGTAATATGCCACCTCCATCATATACTAAATTTTCATATGTATTTCCATTTAGTTTTGGACTCAGTTTATTTCTGGTCTGTCTCAGTGCTGTCTGTCCATCTGTCCATGGGTACCAGATGGTTTTAATTATGGAGAGTATACATATGTTTTAATGTCTCTGTTCTTTTTTTTTAAATGCAATATTGGAGATTTGAACTTAGGGCTTCGCAGTCACATTTTTCACTGGTTCATTTTAGAATTGGTCTTGCTTCCCACACTTGGTCTATGCGTGCGTGAGCTGTGATCAGCCTATTTTAGGCTTCCACTGTCAGTGAGATCACAGACATATGCCACTCTGTCCAACTCCCCTCTGTGGAGATGGAATTGCATGGACCTTTGCATAGGCTGACCTCAAACCACAATCTTCCCATTCTCAGCCTTCTATGCAGCTTAGATTACAGATGTGAACCACTGGTGTCCAGCTCTTATTTACTTACTCATTTGGTATTTTTATATTTTTTAGTGCTAGTTCTGGGCTCAGGGCTTGGGTGCTGTTCCTGAGTCGAGTGCTCTAACACTTAAGCCACAGCTCTACTTCTGGTGTTTTGGTGGTTGATTCAAGGTAAGAGTCTCACAGGCTTTCCCACCAGGGCTGGTTTTGAATGGTCATCTTCAGATCTCAGCCTCAGGCCTCATTTGTTTGTTTTTATTTTCTGTCTTTTTAGCTATTTCTGACATGCTTACTTTTTCCTATAAGAATGTTAGAATCAGGTTTTATAATAGGGTATTGCTTTGTGGCCAAGCCTGGCCAGGACCCCTCAATCTTCTGGTCTTGCCACCTTAGGGCTAAGGACTACCTAACATTACACTAAGAACATTTATCACAAATATACAAGGTACTGAGCTGTCTTATCCAAGAGCAAGCAATGTTTTCCTATTTGTTCAAAGTCTATTCTTGTGCTTTTCAGGAGTCTTTAAAAGTTTTCATTAAGGAATTTCACATTTCTTGTTATGATAATGTGCCTACATGGTATCTGAGGCAGTAAATTTACTCCTTTTTTTTTTTTTTTTTTTTTTTTTTGGGTGGGTCATGGGGCTTGAACTCTGGGCCTAGGCATTGTCCCTGAGCTCTTCAGCTCAAGGCTACCACTCTACCCCTGGAGCCACAACCCCACTTCCTATTTTCTAGTGAAAAATTGGAGATGAGTCTCATGGTCTTTTGTGCCTGGACTGGCTTTGAACCTTGATCCTCAGATCTCAGCCTCCTGAGTAGCTAGGATCACAGGCATGAGCCATTGTTGATGTCTCTTCTTAGCATTCATGATAGTCCATTCTCCTCAGTTTCCTTTGGTCTCTGGACTTAACCTTCTCAGCCTCATTTTCTGTCAACTTCAGCATTAGTCTAAGTATTGCAGGAATCCCAGGGCTCAGCACAAGGCTTCTAAGTATACTATGCCAATACTGCTTCATTTATCCCATTTAAAGAATATATTTAAAATACAAAAATATAGGGCATAAGTAAAATATTTAAAAATAAGATATATAAACTATACTTTACGATTCATGAATCTATTATCCCCTAGCTTCACCCTCAGTTCTGCGCTTATGATTCATGTGTATTATATACGTCTTAAGACATCTTGAACTTCTCTTTCCTACTGCAACCCACTCAGTTATTAAATCTAGAGTGCTGGAAATATCTTTATCCCATTTTTAAATCATGACTTAGAAGTCTATCATCAAGTCCAGTTGGTTCTACATCCAAAATATCTTTTAAGACCAGGAAGGAATATGGCTTAGTAGTAGCTGGTTTGCCTAGCATGTGCAAGTTTCTAGCATGCAAAGGTTTGACTGTCTTGTACTACATCAAGCAAAGAGCAAGATAAAATCCATCAATTCTCGTCTTTACTGCTGTATTCCTAACCCAAGCAATGTTCTGGTTTACAATAATAGGGAGCTAAGTTGTATGCTGAATAAATTAGAAAGAAAATGGAAAATATCAGCTATAGTAATTTCTTAAAAAGTTTCTCCTCACGTATTAATGTTTGTGAAGTTATGTACCTTCTATCTGGTGAATATAATGTAACCCTTCTTTTAATCACAATAAAAATTTATTTAATAAAAAAGTTTCTCCTCACAATCCTTTCATCACCTTGGTTCATCAAGTTCTATACTGCAATTGCCTCCTTTTGCTTTAGTCATTGCATATTCTATTCCTACAACCTGAATGCATTGCACCCCCATTTCTTCAAAAATACTGGTTTTCATATTTTAGTCTTTCCATCTCTTCTTGTCATGTCTGGATGACTTTAATACTTTCCTCTTTGCTGTGTCATGGGTTTCACCCTGTCCTGAATCATCCTCATCTACACACAAACCTTTTGCAGTATTTCCTGGACTTACATCCTTTTTCTAACTACTGCTTCCTCTTTCCTCTGCTTTCATGAAAAGCAAACACTTTGATCTGTTACAGGCATCTGACTCCTCACTTTCCTTTCCCAATAGCCTGCTCAAATAAGGCTCCCTCCACTTTCTCTTTTGAATCTGCCAAATTTTGTGTTTAAGTTTCTGCTTTTCTTCTTTGGTTTTACAGCACCATTTGATACAGTGATCTCATGGTTTTTTTGTTTGTTTGTTTTTTTTCCCCTGAATTGCTATTGTCTCTGGGTTTCTGTGACACAATGCTTTTCTGGTTTTCTTTCTGCCTTTCTGGTGTTGCTTCTCTCTTCACTGGCTCCTTTGTATTAGACCACAAATCTAAATACTGTCATAGACTCCCTCCTCTTCTCCGTCTACTACTGAGATTTTATATGTAATCCATGTAACATCTCGGTCAGCTTGACTTTCCAGAACTTCAGGTATGCAAGCCAACAGTTTACTTCATATTTCTACCTAGCCGTTTAGTAGGTATTTAGTTGATATGGTTAAGGAAACCATCATCTTTAAATTTCTTTTCACTTACTTTAATTTTATCAAAGGGTATTATGCTTACCCAGTTGCCCAAGCCTAAATGTACTTGTCATCCTCCATTTCTCTCTCCTCCTACCTATTCATGAACAAGTCCTGTCAACTCCATACAGCTCTGAGTCATCCTGTATGTGTCCACCACTCTTATAGCATCCCCAAATGTCTCCTTGCTTTCTGGGCATACTACAGCAACAGAGTTTTCTTGAAAACATCTGTAAGATTGTGTTATTTCAAGCTTAACATGCAATACCCAAATAAATGGGTCAGTCCAATGATAAAATTACACATGATCTAGTTTGTTTAGCATCCTGTTCTTATCTCATACCATCCCTGTATTCAGCATTCTTTATCCATAGTACTTTGGTAATTAAAGTACCACATTCATGATGGTAATAGCATCTTTTTGTTGACTCTTCCCTATGTCCAACTTTCTTCTCTAGTTTATGTATGCTAGCTCTTCACTGAATCATATCTCCTTAGAGACTCTCTTGACCTACAGATTTTTTTTGGGGGGGGATGGGTTGTGGCGGGGAGGCTTGAACTCTGCCAGGCCATTGTTCCTGAGTTCTTCAGCTCAAGGCTAACATCCTACCCCGGGAGCCACAGCACCACTTTCAGTTTTCTGGTGATTAACTGGAGATAAAGAGTCTCACAGACTTTAGTGCCTGGGCTGTCTTTGAGCTGTGATCCTCAGATCTCAGCCTCCTGAGTAGCTAGGATTACAGGCCTGAGTTACAGTGCCCACTTTGATCTATAGATTTTATTGCATTGTTTTTTGGTGTATATCTTACAAATTTAATTATTTACTTTTTTTAGTGAAATTTACAATAAAGAATTAAAAATTTTTAAATAAATTGAATTTAAAACTTTTTTTCTAAACTGAGTGCCAATGGCTCATGCCTATAATCCTTGCTAGTGAGGAGGCTGAAATATAAGGACTGATGTTCAAAGCCAGCCAGGGAAGACAAATCCAAGATATTTTATATCCAGTTAATCAGTAAAAAGTCACACTAGAGCATCTCAGATGGTAGAGCACTAGCTAGAAGCAAAACTCAGCCCTAGTATTGGCACAAAACCAAAATAAAACAATAAAACAAATACGCCACTCTCCTAATTTCCACATGCTATCACCATCATTACCAACTATAACTTAACCACAATAGACATATATTTATTCATTAACTTCTACTTATCAGGTGCCATTATAAGTGTTTTATATATATCAAGCTTTCTGTTATCTTTTGAGGTAGTTAGTACTATTATCCTAATGTCACATACAAAGAAACTGAGGCATGTAAAGATTTTTGTTTTTGCCAGTCATGGGGCTTGAACTCAGGGCCCGGGCACTGTCCTTGAGATTTCTCCAAGGCTAATTAGTCTATCACTTGAGCAATAGTACCACTTCCAGCTTTTGTGTGTGTATGTGCTCCCGAGAACTCGAACCCAGGGTGTTGTGCATGCTAGACAAGCATTCTACCACTAGGCCACACTCCAGGCCCAGGCATGTAAAGATTTTATGATTTTGGATCTTGTGATCCAAACTGGTAAAGCCAGCTTTCAGTCTAGGTAGATTATTTCAGAGCCTCCAAGCTTAACTTCTTAATTTTCCATTATTTGACAATTTGACAACTAATAACATCATAATAAATAGTATTAACTAACCCCAGGCCTAGAAGTATTCTTATAATTTTACATTTTACAGAGATGAAGAATCAACATTAAAGAAACTTCTGGCCTAAGAAGTATCACAGTAGAGATTCCAACATAGATGTGAATTTACAGTCATGTTCTATTGTACTATGATGCCCACATTTTCTTCTTAGTGATTGAAATTTTTTCCTTAGTCTGTAAAATACAAACTCTGGGGCTCTTCGTGATCCTGGAAAAATATTTCATATTTGAAATTTCCTTGATTTTTTTTTGGCCAGTCCTGGGGCTTGAACTCAGGGCCTGGGCACTGTTCTCGCGCTTTTTCAAGGCTATGTTCTACCACTTGAGCCACAGTACCACTTCGAGCTTTTTCTGTGTAGGTGGTACAAAGGAATCAAAACCTGGGCTTTGTGCATGCAAGGCAGGCACTCTACCACTAGGCTATGCACCTGCCAATTTTTTTGACTTCTGTTCACATTAACAGATATTTACAGATGGCCCTCTATGTCCTGACGCCCTGTCATATTCTAGGACGACTCTATAACTCCGCATGGATTTCTCTGTGTTGCTGATAGGCTTCCCTGCTGAGCTTATCCTCACCTGTGAAGAAACTTCTCATAGATCTGACGGAAGGCAAATCCTGCTCGACGCACTCTCACATTTTCCAGTAGTCCAAGGTATTCTACTTGATGACGGCAGCGTTCATCATCAAATATCTGTGGGGACTTCTTGTCATTGGGTTTGATGCAACGTACATAGTATGGTTCCTGAAGACATAAATACGCAATAGTAAGTCTCACTGCAGAACACTCCTAGACTAGGGATGCTAGCATATAACTAGTGTTGTGTCCAATTAAGCTCAGTGCCTCTGATTTCTCAGCCATATACTTGTGAATGAAGTCACTGTTCTTTTCTCCTGTAATTCAAAGTTAAAAGTTCTCAAATGTTCACTTCAGTTTTAATTTTTTACATTTTAAGATGTAGCAGAAATAGTAGGAAGGAGATAAAACTAAGGAGCAAGCAATGAAAGGAATAACTCAATAGAAAAAGGCAGCGGCTCTGGTTAAGACTGAATATGATGCAGAATGCTGAACAGTAAGGTCAGCACTGGTATATACTAAGTGCTCTTTATTATTATTACTCAATAAAATCACCTATAGGTACCAGTAATTATATGAAATCCTTTCCTTCATGCCAATTAAAGTTTTTGAATTAGGCATTATATCATAACTCCTGTTAAATATAAAACTATGCTTGGCATAATCTACAGCATGCTGAGGATAATGAATAAATTATCACTTGAATCCATCAGGTCAAATATATCCTAATTATAAGTGCACAGAGTTTCTTTTTCTTCTGTGAATTCATTTAATTACCAGATTCACAGATGTACTTTAGTTAAGATACAGCTTCCTCTCTAGTTAAATTAGGTACTTCTGAGCACTGTGAAGGACTTGAGGTAGTAAAAAGTAGCAGATAATTTAAAAAAAATAGAGATTTTTAAAAATGTGATTTGATTTGCATTTTGAACAGAACAACAGTTTTCAATACCTGAAGCCACAATTGTGTATCATGTTTCTTATGGGATATAAAAAGTACTGTCATGTCTTCCTTTTTGTAAGCCCTGCTATATTAGCTTCCTATTGTTATAGCAGAATTTGACAGAGTCTGTGGTTTAAAGCCACACAGTATCATTATTTTCTACCTCTGGAGGTCAGAAGAATGAAATGGCTCTCAATGGAATAACATCAAGGCCTGAGTATAGTTGTTACTTCCAGGAGATTCTAGAGACAACCTGCTCTCTCATTTTTTTCCAGTGAAAAGGTTAATCTTGATTCAAATTGATGGTAATGAGAAGTGTCTAGAAGATTAGTAACTTCTGGGTATGATCTGTGAGGGGGTTGCCAAGGAGGATTAACTAAGGAGAAGACCTACCTTCAGTTTAGGCTGCATTGTCCCATAGGCAATGCTGGGTGTGGATGGGATAAAAGGGGACCAAGGAGATAACCCTTGAGTGTAAGGGTTCTCTCTCTTTTATATTTTGTCATAGAGATAAAAGTCTGACTATAGAGAAAATTAGAGCTAGGACTACTGCTGTGATTGAATCTGATCATGTGGTACATAAGCTTATGGAACAGTTATGCAAGAAAAATCTGGAAACATTTGGAGAAATGGGCTGGAGAAGCCAATGATGCTGGAAGCAGAGGCTCATGGGTAATCCTCCCAGAGACTGGAACATGGGTAGTAAAGACTGTGCTCAAGAGGTTTCAGGTGGAAATAGGAATGTTGGAACTTGAACTAGAGACTGTCTTACATGATGGCAAAGAACTTGGCTACATTTTTGTACATGCACAGAGACTTTAAGGGAAACTGAGTTTAGAGCTGGTGGATTAGTTAATGTAGAAGAGGAAATTTCAAGGTGGTCCAGGATTCAAGCTGTGGAATGTTTATCACCTTAAGTTTACAATGAAAATCAGGTGCAAGAGGCTGAACAGAAAAACCTGAAAAACTTTCAGTTTGGTCAGAATAGCCAATATAAAATTAGGGGCTAAGAAATACTGTTTCTCAAAAGCCATATAACGAGTGATTGTTGTCCTTAAAGCACTATGTCATCTCTCAGCTCTTTTGCTGTCCCTTGGTTATCTCATATTGTTACAGTATTTCACCTTGTTATCTGATATATTGTATATATGTGTATTAGGTTATTTGAAATCAGATAGGGAAGGGGGGAAAACATGATGAAGGGTGGGGGTAAGGGGAGGGAAATGGGGACCAAGACATGAGAAAGGGTATCAAAGTATGTGAAGTAATGCATCTTCTATCTGGTGAATATAATGTAACCCTTCTAATAATTACAATAAAAATATATGGAAGAAAATAAAAAATAAGACTACAAACAAAGAAATACTGTTTCTGAAGAGATTAGTAATATTAAAAAGAAATCAAGCTGGGTGCAGGTGGCACATGCCTATAATCCTAGCTACTGAGGAGGCTGAGATCTGAGGACTACAGTTCAAAGCTAGCCTGGGCAGGTGAGACTTATCTCCAACTAACCACCAAAAAGCTAGAAGTAGAACTGTGACTCAAGTGTTCGAGCACTAGCCTTGAGCACAGAAAGCTCAAGGGCAGTGCCCAAGCCCTGAGTTGAAACCCTAGGAATGGGGCATGTGTGCATGCACGTGTGTGTGCATGCACGTGTGTGTGCATGCACATGTGTATGCACACATACACACTCACACACAGGTGTGGCTTGATCACAAGCTCACACATGTAAACTTATTCAGGAGGCTGAGACCCAGAGGATCACAGTTTGAACCCAGACCCTGCAGAAAAGTCCCTGAGAATGCATCTCAGAAATAATTAGCAAGGTCCAAGAGTGTGGCCTAGCAGTAGAGTGCTTGCCTAGAACGCATGAAGCCCTGGGTTTGATCCCATGGTATCACATACACAGAAAAAGCTGGAAATGGTGCTGTGGCTCCAGTGGTAGAGTGTTAGCTTAAGAGAAAGTTTAAGGACAGTGTCCAGGCCTTGAGTTCAAGCCACAGGACTGGTCTGCATGAGCAGACCAAGAGCAAGGAAGCAGAGGCATCCAACAAGGCTCTTGAGTTCAAGCCCAGGTAGCAGGAAGAGAAAATAAAAGTTAGTGTGTGTGTGTGTGTGTGTGTGTGTGTGTGTGTGTGTGTGTGTGTGTGTGTGTGTGATGAGAAAGACTCAAAGTGTGTAGTCTGCCCAGCTCACATAGTCCTCATAGGAAAGCAGGTAGGTAAGTGTTTCTACTTGTTTGGTCATTCATGTTCTTTAAAGACACTGTTCAAGGAAGCCTGACAACTGCTTAAGTTGGATGTGGACTTTGGGGTTGTAAATGTAATGCCAGTTTTTCAGGCATGCACAATGCAAGAATTCCATGGTCATGGCAGCCTCTGTGAGTTCTGGCAGTGTGTGGCAGGGTCAAGATCCTTGCAGGCATCCCCTGAGAGGGCAGTGTACGAAGCTGTGAGGGTGAAGTCAAAGATGCTGTGGAGAACTCAGGAATGCTGGAGTGCCAGAAATATGTAATGTTTGAAGAAAGCTGCAGGCAATGAACACAAGCAGATGAAGAGAAGATGGGAGCTACAGTTGGCAAAGAAATGTAGATAAAACTGTCTAAGCCTGGTGGAACTCCCATCATATCATTTTGTGACTGAGATGTCAGACATGTTCTTCTGATGGTTTCTGGCTTGTTTTGGTCTAATCATGACTTTCTACATGTCCATTCCTCCATTTGGAATGGGAATACAGTGTGTCATTATATACTGGGAGTGTATAGTTAACAGTTAAGAGATTGATCTGAGTCACTGTACAAACTTTGTGTTTTTTTGTTTGTTTGTTTGTTTTTTTAGTTACAAACTTTGAATTTGTTTTTGTTGTTCTTAGCACCAAGGCTTGAATTTAGGGCCTTGCACTCTTAACTTTCTTGCTCATAGTTGTCAGTGTACCACTTGAGCCCCACCTTTAGCCCTACTTTTTGCTGATTAATGAGAGATGGAATTTCATGGACTTTTCTGCCCAAGATGGCTTTGAGTCAGAATCCTCCAGGTCTCAGTCTCCTGAATGATAAGATTATAAGATGAGCCACTGGTACCTTATTAGACTGGAACTTTTGAAAAACACTAGAATTACTAAAGACCACAGGGGCTCTGGGAAATAGACTGAACAAACGCATTATGCATTATGAGATAGACAAGAGCATTTTAGGATCCAGAGGTGAAATGCTATGGTTTAAGATGTTATCGGGTGTCAAGAAGACAGAGTGAACTTGGGGTGATTAAGTCTTGATTTTCTATTTAAATAAGTTTAGAAATGCTTAGGTTAGCAAAGCACACCTTTGCGTGTGTCTGTGAAGGTGTTTCCAGAGAGCGTTAATTAATGGGAAAGATATCTCTGGATGTGGGTGACACCATCCCTTAGGCTGGGGATCAGATGGAAATAATAATAATAAAAAAAACAGCAAGCTCCCATTTGTGCACACATCGACCCATTGTGCTTCCAGGACACTGTGATGTGATGCTCTACTGCAGGTCACATAAACTCTACCATGAAGGACTGAAAGTTTAGAAGCCATAAGCCAAATCTTTCCTCCTAAGTTTTTCTGTCAGGTCCTGGCAAAATTCTTTCTAACACATTGGGCTTTGCAAAAGACCATAATCCTTTCCTCTTCTTCCATCTTCAAAAATCAGCAATGGCCAGTAAATCTCATGATGTCATCACTCTAGTTCTGATTTTTCTAATTTACTTTTGGAAACTTGTCCCTAAGAGGTAGAAGAAAAGCTCCTTTACCTCTTCCATGTGAAGAAGCCCAGGACTGAAGACTACATGGATAAAGATGACCAATTCTCCAATTATACCATTTAATGAGATTGACTTAGCTGATAGAGCTACTTTGTGAACCCAGCAGAACTGCCCAATCATCCAACTAACTCAGGGGGAATAAAAAAAAAACCTGCTGTTGTATGAAGCGCTACATTTCAGAGTAATCTGTTATGCACTGATAGGGAACTGATAGCTCTCCTTATTCTGAAACATTAATCCTTTGCTTAGATTTTAAATTTTGGTTAATTTAAGGAGATCAATATTACTACAATGCATACATATAAAAAATCCTACTATAAAAATTAGTCATGGGTGATCAAATGTTCCCTAATTCTGTGGTAATATTCAAAGAGAACATTTTATATGTAGCTCACTTTAAAAATCAGATTATTTATAATACACTTAAAACAAACTTAGTGGAATGTGGACTAAGGAGCTTGTGGTACAATCAGAGCACAGTAAAATCGAAATGCTGCTGGATCTATTTGCATGTTGATGCAACTGCAGAATGATGGCACACTATTGAGATAGTTGGGTTTTACTTATTCCTGCTATTCATTAGCTATGATAAAGTCTCGTTGGACCTATTAGCTACCTAATGAAATGATATTAGGGCTTCTACGTTGAGTAGAAGATTAAATAATTTAAAACTAAGATCCATGGTGGGTATAGCTAGAATAGGTAAGCAAATACATAAAAAATTTTTACCTTAAGACACTAGGAAATTGACAAGACAATAGAGGATTTCTACATCAGAGTCCAGGAGGGAAAAGAAAACCATGGAGAAGAGCCCAAGTGTGAAATTACCTTTTTCCTTTGGGAATTTGCCAGCTCCAGAAAAGGTGAATAGTTATGTAAATGGTGGTTTAGACAATTCCATGAGGATGATGAGTCAAAGATTAGGGACTGGGCTTGAAAAGAAGGCCATAGAGGAGCTGAGAGTTTGGCCTAGTGTTAGAGTGTTTGCCTAACATATATGAAGGCCCGGTACCATATACATAGAAAAAAGCCAGAAGAGGTGCTGTGGCTCAAGTGGTTGAGTTTTAGCCTTGAGAAGCCCCAAGGACTGTGCTTAGGCCCTGAGCCCAAGACCCAGGACTGGCCAAAAAAAAAAAATGAGAAGAAAGAAGACCATAGACATAATAATAATGTCTCATAATAATGTTTACCATGTTTAAGATGGCAGAAACAATAATGAGAATTTGCCTAGATTCAGAAATCATTAAAAAAAAAAAAAGAACTAAGCAGGGCTGGGCACTGGTGGCTCACACCTGTAATCCTACTATTCAGAAGGCTAAGATCTGAGGATCAAGGTTCAAAGCTAGCTTAAGCAGGAAAGTTTATGAGACTTTTATCTCCAACTAAGCACTCAAAGGCCAGAAGTGGATCTGTGGCTCAAGTGGAATACTACAAGCCTTGAACAAAAAACATTAGTGACAACACCCAGGCCTTGAGTTCAAGTCCTAGTATCAGCATACACATACAAAAGAACCAAGCCAAGTGTAAAGACTAGGACTGAAAAATACAATAATGGAAATTAGTAGTAGATAGGAGAATTAGAAACAGCTGAAGAGAAATCATGTGGATTAAGGAGTGAGAAATTTCCTAGAATGAAGCATAGGGAAAGAAAAGGTAAAAACAAGGGGAAAGAGTAAGAGGCATAACACACACACAGACATGGATCTATGTACCTTAAGTTCGGAGGAGGATGAGATGGAAGGAGAAGAGAAAACATCTGAAGAAAGGGTAGCCAAAAACTTGCTAAAGCTTATGAGAAAAATTAAAGATACAGACTGAAGAAGTCTGACAAATTCAAAGTACATTAAAAATAAACTTTCTAAAAGAAAAGCTGTCAGATTTAAAAAGTAACAACAACAGATTACTTCAAGGAGTAAACAGGAATCCAGAAGACAGAGCTTTGAAATATTCATAGACAGACCAACCTACAACTTCATACCTAGCAAAGATATTCTTCAAGAATAATATGTAAATATTTGGGGGTCAATAAAAATGGGGATTCTGCAACAAAAGTAGAAAATTCAAATATAGCAGGTATCGATTCAGGCAAAAAACACATAGAAGAAAATGGTTCTGACTGAAGGTCTATAATACAATAAGAGAAAAAAATAGTAGATGAGTGAAAAACATCTAAATAAATATTACCTAGTAATAATAACAACTTGTATGTATGTATGTGTGTGTGGTTAAAATACATGATCAATCATCTAACATAAGTTAGAAGGCAGGAAGAAGTAAAAAATTTACCAAATAATATGAAGTAATTATATTCAAGAATATTATAAAACAACATCACTATTAAGATACAGTCTTCTAAATCAATAATGATGATACATGGAAAACTTCTAGTGCTGGAGATATGAGAGGGTACCAACTTAAGGAAAAAGTGTACATTCTTGCTGGAGATGTGGCTCAAGTAATATGGCACCTATATCCAAAGTCCATGGCCTTGAGTGAAAGCCTAATACTGTCACAAAAAAAACCAAAGCTATATAAGTGATGTGGGATGATGCCAATGAGTGGTAGAGCACCTGCCTAGCATGTGTAAAACCCTGAGTTTGATTCCTCAGCCACACCCCCCCACACACACCCACACACACAAATTATGAACTCTAAACAAAACATTCCGACTCAAAAGATCACATTTAGCATCAATCTCCTCAGAAAGATACTAATAGAGCTTACTAGCAAGCATGTCACAGTACTTATAGGAATCCACATAGAAAGTAGATGATAGGTCAGGTGCAAAGGGATGAGGTTTGGCTGTGGAAAGTGCCTCTGCTTTATAACAAAATGAAACAAAACCTCATGACACATAGGAACCAAGATCTCTAACCACTTCCAGGGTATGACAATACAAGAGTCACTGAGCTGAGGAAAGCCTCAAATATGCCATCTCCTTGAACATTTACATCCTCCCAGCACGACGCAAAGTTACATTAGGGCCAATATTTGCCATAAGCAATGTTGGTTTGTGATACACATCTTACTAGGTTATCAGGTGAATGGAGGTAAAAATTTAACAGATGTTAATTTGTCAAGCATCAGGAATACAGTTTTGATAATCTTTTGCTTACTCTAATAAAAGTAACAAAATTAAAGAGATGTAAAGAAGGGTCAATTATAAAGCATGAAGGAAAGGATTGATTTCAATGTCTCACACAGTAGCTACTTAAAAGTAAATAGACTAAAAGATTTTTTCAAAAAATACGTATTGTCAGGATGGATTTTTAAAAAGCCTCCAAACTAACTTTATGCTATTTATAAGAGACATATTTTGGACATGAAACTATACAGAGAGTAAAAGGATGAAAAAAATACAATATAAATACATTGTGTCATTCAGAGCAGACTTAAAGGGAAAAAAAAGCAAGATGGAAAAAGAGATGTTTCATATTGACAAGTGACTCAATCATCTGGGAAGACACAACAATCCTAACTTGAGGGACTCCAATGAATTCTCCAAATATCTAAAGCAAAGAGTGAGGTACAACACAGAGACAAATTTAGAATCAAGGTGTACTTTAATCCAGTTTCAATATTGACAAAACAAACAAATTAACAAGGAAACAGAACAAGATGATTAGCAAACTTGGCAATACAGGCCTTGTATAGAATACAAATGAAAGTTATTTTCAAATTCAAACAAAACATTTACATAAAGAAGGGCTGGGAGTTTGGCCTAGTGGTAGAGTGCTTGCCTCGCATGCACGAAGACCAGGGTTTGATTCCTTGGTACCACATACTTAGAAAAAGCTGGAAGTGGTGCTGAGGCTCAAGTGGTAGAGCTCTAGCCTTGAGAAAAATCCAAGGACAGTGCTCAGGCCTGAGCTTGAGCCCCGGACTGGCAAAAAAAAAAAAAAGAAAAATTTACATAAAGAAATTAAAAGTTCTAAAGGACTAGAATCTCACAGAGGACATCCTCTGGTCAAATAAGAGAAGCTAGAGATCACGAGCAAATAGATAACTAAATAAACTCAATGCTTGAAAATTAAGAAATATATTTCTGGGGCCAGGAACATGGCATAGTGGTAGAGTGCTTGTCTAGAATGCGTGAAGCCCTGGATTTGATTCCTAGGTGCCTCTGCTGGCTTTGAACCATGATCCTCAGATCTCAGACTCTTGAGTAGCTAGGATTACAGGTGTGAGCTGCCAGAGGCCAGCTTAGAAAATATTTTTAAAGTGAATTATCTATAAAATTGTGTGGTCAAAGCATTCCAGGAGTCAACTGAGTGGAACTGTACCAGCACTGAGAGAGTGTGCATAATTAGTGTTAAGACCACATGAGACACTAATGACCAACCAATAAGCTGGGGAAGCCCTTTTATTCTGCTTAGGTTTCTTTGGATAAAGAATCTAGTGGAAACAGTTTATCTATATTTAATCAGCATCCCATCTCAATTTATAAATGCTACTTCCTCTGCCATTTACAAATATCAAGACTGACTCAGACTAAAAAAATCATAAATTTGACAAATTTGGTGTTTTATAAAAATAAATTACAAAAGTTAATGTTCATCTTATTCTCTTGAACTTTTTAACATCTTTATTTCATATGAAAAGCATCATTTGTGAAAGTACACCAATTGGTACATATATTAAACAGAAAAATGTATTTACCTATACATCTATTTAACCTGCTTTGTACACTGTAAGACAGAGCCAAGGCAAATTCAAGTTCATTTGGTAATGTGTGTTTAAAGAACTTTATACTGTTATTCAAGAAGTATGAAAAGTTAACAGAACCTCCAGTACATATTCAAAAGATTATCTAGGGCTGGGAGTTTGGCCTAGTGGTAGAGTTCTTGCCTAGAATGCACGAAGACCTAGGTTTGATTCCTCAGTACCACATACATAGAAAAAAGCCAAAAGTGGTGCTGAGGCTCAAGTGGTAGAGCTCTAATCTTGTAGTTCAAAGCTAGCCCAGGCAGAAAGGCCAAGAGTCTTTTTTTTTGGGGGGGGGGTCCATGGGGCTTAAACTTTGGGCCTGAGTGCTGTCCTTGAGCTCTTTAGCTCAAGGCCACCACCCTACCCCTGGGCCTGGGTGTTGTCCCAGAGCTCTTCAGCTCAAGGCAACCATCCTATCCTTGAGCCAAGCCCCACTTTCCTGTTTTCTAGAGGTTAACTGGAGATAAGAGTCTCAGGTCCTTTTGTGCCCAGCTGGTTAAGGACCTCCATCCTCAGATCTAAGCCTCCAGAGTAGCTAGGACTACAAATGAGTGAGCCACCACGCCCCAGCTTCAAAAGTCTTGAATAAATAAATAAAGTCTTAAATAAATTATCAAAAACCTCAAAGTAGAGCTAAGGCCCAAGTGATAGAGCACTAGTCTTATGCAAAAAAACCTCAGGGCTCTGGTGAAGGAACTCTTACATGTACCACAAACTTAACCTAGGCAGTTTAGACTCTTCATCTATCTAATTATCAACGGTTTAGATTTATTTCTAGCATGTTATTTCATATTTATAAATCTAGTATTTTTCTGTACTTCTTTCCTCCTCACCACACACTTCTAGGCTCACCTTTCTGCCATCTATTGGACTAACATAATTATTTATATTCTTTGGTTTGTTTCTAGTCCCTTCCTCCTTACCTACAAGAATATGCTACAAAGAATGCTAGCCCAATTTCCTACCTTATATCTATGTTTTTTTTTTTAAACAAAATTCTTATTTCTAGCATGGTGCTGGTCAAAATAAAAATGTGCTTCGTTGCTTCCCTGACAACAATGTGTATCAGAGGATGTAGTTGAGATACGATGTGAGATTTCCTGTGCGTTTCTTTCAAACGGAGGAAATTGCAGCTGCCATCTTGGACAAGAGAATGGATTCCAATCACTAGAACTGTAAATCAGAAAGTGGGAAAGGACCTGGGTCCCACATAACCTCCAAACTGCTACTGCAGACATGGAATACCTTTTCTGTACTCACCAGAAAGAGAAAAAAAGGTCTTTTCTAAGACAGTAACTTGGGGTTATCTTTATTAGAAGCTGAATGCAATTCCTGTTTCAGAAAATTATATAAGGCTCTTCAATGAGATTTTAAAGGAACATTTAACAACTTTAGAAAATAAAACGATGATTCTTTTGCTAGATGATTAGAAGATGAATATGCAGAGAGAAATGGAGATAGAAGAGTCTTAATGGCATTCTAAAGTTCAATACCAGTATGTCCCTACCCTGGCTTTATGGAAATTTCATTATATAAGCCAGAAAATTGTGCTTATTTGCAGTCATTTGAGGCCAAAGAAGTCTGATGAAAAGAAGTAGAAAGCTACTGAACAGATGTGCTCTGTGACATTTGCCTAATTTAGCCACACTGCAGTAACTTAGACACAATATAGACTTAAGTTTAAATTCTTAGAGAGGAAACTGATTTTTTTAAGAGACAAAAAAATAAAGAAAAAGATACATAGGGAAAAATGCCAGAAGAGAAAGATAAAAATGAAGGAGCTAAAAATAATGAGCCCCGGAATGCAGCCTAATTTATCAAACTTGTCAACAGCGGTAGTTAGGAGTAGAAATCTGGTTTTTAAGGAAAATCAAACCAAAACCCAAACAAATCAGACTCAAGTTATCTAATTGCATTAGAATCAGAATGACAAAAGGCAGAGATAACCAATAGTAATACATCTAAATAGTCTAACATTTAGGACAATACTTAAAAAGCTTTACAATAATTCAATATTCAAATGCAATGAATGGATGGTGCATTACTATGATGTAATGACATTTTTTCCTGTATCTTGTATTTACGCACAAAATTGGAATTCATTTTGCCAGGAGTGGTATATTTTACCACACTAAAGGCTGAGGTCTGGCCCAAGTGGTAGAGTACTGATCTAGCATGAACAAGGCTGAGAGTTAAATCCCTAGTACCACTAAAAAAAAAAGTATATGTGTGTGTCGGGGGGGTGGAACCACACTTAGATTTTCCCTTGGACTATAACAGCAGAATTGAAAGTTCATATTTTTTAAAAAGGCATTATTCTGAGGTAAAAACAATTATTTCAGCTGGGCCAGGATAGAGCACAGCACCTAACTAGCAAACATAAGGCCCTGCCAAAAGTAAAAATAAAACAAATGAACAAAAAACCCCAATTATTTCATCTAGGGAAATAAAAAAGCCAGAATAAAAGTTCTGTAACACTGACTATAAATGTATGTTGCTTAATTTGGTTCAAGAGAAATACTTACAAAACAAATTGTTCACATATTCTCTATAACTTAAAAGGAAATCTATGATTTGAAATGAGTACTTAGAAATAAATTACCTTTGATGCAAGGTTGTCTACTAAAGCAATCATAGAATTCTTAAACAAGGTGGCAGCAGTCAGAGGTCGCTTTGTCACCTCCGTAATGCTCAGTTTGCCTTCAGGCCACATATTCTTCAGCACAGGATTTGAACTGTAAAGCACAGAAGGAGCAATTTATCATTCAGATTAGGATAATAAAACAGCTAAGCAGTCCTTCAAGTCTAAAGCTAAACTGCAGGCTGAACTTAGAAGGCCTAATTGGAAAAATAATTCTAACCAAAGAATTAAGTCAATAACAATAAACAATACAAAACCATAAAAATTCCCAAATATAGCACATTTCAAAACATTTAAATTTCTTTAAAGTGATGTCTAGTATTATCTAGAATCCTCAAATGGCTTTTTACAATATATTCATAAAACAAACTGACTTTTGTGATGGCTAAAAATGAAGACAAGCCACTAGTAGGAAAACAATTTTCACAGATTCAAGGGAGAATTCAAATAGTGTAATTCCTTAGAAAGATGAAAGGTGAAGTCAAAGGTCAGCAAAAATAAAACACTAGGAAGAGGGTACTCAAAAGGATAGAGTGGGCGAAAGGGGAAAGGAAAGTGAAGAGAAAAGGAGGAGAATGCAGTCAAGAATCTAATGTACATCCTACAAAATTAAGAAAAGTGAGAGAAGGGGTAGGTAAGGGAGAGATGGGTGGTAATGTTGAAGGGGTGACACTGATCAAGAACTAATATATTTATAAACTGTTCTGTTAAACGACAGCTCCTTTGTACTATTTCTTGAAAAGAATAATAAAAGAAAATGCTGTCTAGACTAGCATAAGATTAGAAGCCACTTAAATGCCTTAGTAGAAGGGAAATTTGACACTCATTCATTTTCCTTAAGTAGTTTTACAAAGGAGTTGCCATTTAACAAAATAGTTTATAAATACAATATTCTGATCAATGTTATCTTTCTCAATGTCGTCATTCGTCCCCCCTCTATCCTTACTTGTATTCTAGCTCTTCCCCTCCTCTTAATTTTGTGGATATACATTGCTTTCCTGGTGTTTATTTTGTTGAACCTTGACTTTGCCTTTCTAAGGAATTATACTGCTTGAGTTCTCCCTTGAATATTCCATATTTCAGTCAAAACATTTATATATATTTGCATACCACCCAACAGGTTTACTTACCAGTTTAGGTAAATGTAGCTTCCATATATAAGGAAAAACATGCATATCCTTTGTCTCTCTGGGCTCAATTTACTTAACATAATTTCTTTCCAGATCTTACAATTTCCTTACAAATGATACATTATTATTCTTTTTAATGGATAAGTAAAACTCCATTGTGTCAATATAACACATTTTCTCAGTCCATCTGTCCACTGAGGTAATCTAGCCTGATTCTATACCTTGACTATGGTGAAGAGTGTAGCAATGGATATGGTTGTGCAGGTGACTTTACTGAATCGTAGTCAGTAGTCTTGTGGTTAAATGTACAAAAGTAGACTTGCTGGGTAATTGATAGTTTTATATTTAATTTTTAAGCTTTAAAAACTATTATTATAAAGGTAGTGTACTGAGGGTTGCACTTTCAAAAGTCAAGTTTATGTTTAATTTTTGAGGAACCTTCATACTGCTTTCCAGAGTGGTTGAACAACATTACATTCCCACTAACAGTGTATTAGAGTCTCTTTTTGGCTGCATCTTCACCAGTATCTGTTATGATTTGTTTTCTTGGTAATGGCCACTTAACTGGGGTGAGGTGAAATCTCCATGTTGTTTTGATTTGCATTCCCTTTATAGCCAGAAATATCGAGCATTTCTTCATATGTCTATTAGCCTGATACCTTTAATTTTTCTACATCCCTTTATTCTGAATATGTTTACTAAGCAATAGGCAGTCCATATATATTTTTTTGGGGGGGGCGTTCTGGGGTTTGAACTCTGGGTCTGGTAGTGGTGCTATCTAGCATTCTACCACTTCAGCCACAGCCAACACAGCTGGCTTTTTTTTTTTTTTTTGGTGATTAATTGGAGATTTTTTTTTTTTGGTGATTAATTGGAGATAAGAGTCTCCTAGATTTTCCTTCCCAGGCTTGTTTTGAACTGTGATCCTCAGATCTCAGCCTCCTGATTAGCTAGGATTACAACAGGAATGAGCCACTGGTGCCTGGTAGTCCAGAATCTCTGGGTAATATTTTTTTCAATTAACTGTCAATTCATAAACAATTTTTTCCCTGCTGTTTGACTTATTAAGGCTTTCCAATAGCAACAATCAACCTGCCACACTAACACATGTATTCCATTCCATGTGACCTAGACTGACTGGAAATGAATTCATATGATGCTCTGTTTCCACACTCATTTTATGAGCATAATTATATTAATATACCATGGAGAGATATAGTTATCCTCAGTGAGCTGAACCTCAGGGCAATGGTAAGTTCACGAAAGTAACAGATATCACTCTGTACAGCCTCTTAGACATAAATAAGCCTGGCCACATGCTGTGATCAAAGGAGGCAGTTGTTCTAATATGAATCAACACAGAAAAATGCCAGCTTTAGCTATTTATTCCTTAAAAGAGGTGTATCCTGAAAGATAACCATTGAAATTTCTTTCCTAAAGCTGGTTTTCCCGGTACCCATCTCTTAGGTGGACCCCTTGCCCACTTCCATGTATTTGTAACTTCCTGATGGTGACAGCTCCACAATCATTCTTGGTGGGCTCAATATTCACACAGATGAACTAATCTAAAAGAAGTGCTTAAGTACAATGTCTCTCCATTCTCATTCCTGTGTTCTCTTGAGCCCACATCAGACATTTGTCCAAGGAAACCAGTGTTGTCAGGAGCTACATTAGCAGAGACCATGCTCAGTCTTGGCCCTCACCTCATTCCTGCTTTTCAAAGGATTTGACATAATTTAGTGCTCTTCTTCCCCCTACCCCTTGGCTGGACGTCTGTGACACCAGATTCCTGGTTTAAATTTCCATTCTTTGTCTGATTTTATTTTGTCCAGCTTTCCATATTTAGTTGGTTTGTGAGAAAATTCTATCTGCTCAGTCAGAACCAGTACTAACATTAGATGCCAGTCTTATACCAGCAGGGTTCCTTACTTGGGAAGAGACATTACCGTGGGAATATGGTATGTCACACATTCAGCAGGGCCAAAGGTTACCTAAAACTTCTTATGTTACTTCTGGTCTGGCCTTGGGATTGCTGAGTATGCTAGCAAGGGGTGGCAGATAGTCACTGCAGGGAATAGAACGCTGGAGGAAATCCAAAGGAAATAAATAATATTAGTAGTAGATCCCTATCCTAAGCTTGTAGCTTAATAATCCTATGATCATACACTATTTCACCCATGAAACATAATGAAATAGGACTAAAAAGTCTTCCCAGAAACTCTTGTCATATAAAAATAATCGTGTGCATATGTCCTAGGTAATTGTCAAAGAGCTCAAAATAAGTTAGTAAAATATCAATCTTACCTGTTATACATGAGGCGCTTGAAATCTTGAAATAAAGTATCTTTATTTTTATCTATAAAACCAATGGCAGAATAGCTAGTAAAGAGAAAACATAAAAAGCATATGTTATTCCTTGAGCAAAAGCCAAGTTTGAGCTTTTCTACAAGTCTATGCACTTTTCCACTGCTAATTATTCACTCAATCATCTAAAAAGCTGCTACTGCTCAACTGACGCTAAGTGAAAGGACACTAAACTTGCCTCTTAAAAGAAGGCACTTTACTTTGTTTTACCCCTGGAGAAGGAGAGCATCATCATTCTAGTTAAATTACCATTTTCTTCTGCAAGCTTACCTCAAGAAGAGGACTTCAAAATGATAGCTGTATTTATCATCCAGCATTCCTAAGACAAAAGCAAATCAGCAACATACGGGAACTAATTGTTTCATCCGTGGGGAGTTCAAGTGACTTGCCTAAGTATCACTCAGTGTTCAGGCTAGGGTAAAAGAGTCCAAGAAGAACTGCAAAGGATGGTAAGAATCGGATAAGCAGAGGAGAAAAAGGCCAGCAGATCACACAGGGGAACAGGCAGAATGAAGAGATGGAAGCAGGCACATGCAGGGTGTTGTGGAGAGAAATGAACCCAGTTATTCATCGTTTGAATGAAGAGTGGGAATAAGATCTTGAAATAGATTTCTACAGTTGGTGAGAAAAGCTGGCATGACAGCTGCACTGCTGTAGAGACTAGCATGGCCTGTAGAGGGAGCCACTCCATATTGGAGGTAGAAGGATTGGGGTGGCTCAGGGTAATTAAGGAAGTAGAGGCTAGGAGGCTGAGCCAACAGTAAGTCTACATACAGCCTTTCCTTACAGTTCCACTTTCTTGTTGGTCCTTCCTGGTCAATTACAACAATGTAAATAGTTCCTAGGTTTCCAATCCTGAAGCTTTGTGTTACATATTAAATTCTACGAGAAAATTCAGTCTGTGCTGACTATTGGCACTTGAAGGTCAATATGTCCTCAACTGCCTTCTCAACCTAGGTCTTCTTAATATCTTCTTGTCGTTTTTGACTGAACTGTTTAAATCACCTGACTCTTAATCTATTGTAAAACACACAGAGCTTGAACTTCAAGGTCCTTAGTATGATTTTCAGGGCTCACTGTGACTTGATCTCAGTTTACTTTTCAGGCATTTCTAATCTATGCTACAAAAGAATTCATTCCAATGAAAGGAAGCAAGCTTCTATTTCCCGAATATTTATTTTTTAAACATCTTCCCACCCCTTCTTATCAAAAGACTTCTACATCAGTCTTCCTAGGCTTACCACAGGCAGCTAAAAATATAGCTGTATTACTCTACATTGTGGTATACTTGTTACTACTCACATGGTAATTATTTCAGACCATGTTTCAATTGTGTGCATATATGGAAGTTTGTCTAAGTACACATACCATCATATACACGTGTACATCTTGAACTGGAAGCTTTCTTTGGGCACGGTCAAGACAGTATTACATGTACAGAAGTAAAAATATCACTGAATATCAGGTAGGGTTCTGACCTGGGAGGCTGGAAACAGTCATTATCTCAGTTCTCCTATAAGCTTGTATGGGACATTGGTTAAAAATTTGCATTCTAGGCCAGGAGTTTGTCCTAGTGGTAGAGCGCTTGCATGAGGACTGGGGGTTCAATTTCTTGGTACCACATAGGGCAGTGGTGCTATGGTTCAAGTGGTAGAGCTCAAGCCTTGAATAAGCCCAAGGAAAGTGTTCAGGCCCTGAGTTCAAGCCCCAGGACTGGCAAAAAAAAAAGAATTTACCTTCTATGTTAAGTTTCTTCCTCTGTAAAATGAATAGACTAGATTTGGGGGCCTGAAAGACTCGGCATTTATTCCACGTGAGTGGTATGACAGTACCCTCTAAGTTTTGGATTTTCAGTGGAAATTACAAATATGAAACCAGATTTTCATTATTTTGGAATTTAGGAACAGAACCATATAATGTGGAAAGTGATGGCACTCAAGAATGATGGCTAGTTTGGCAAGTGGAGTGATATTTGTGAGCCACACTATTATATGATTCTAGTGTTTTAATTTAAATTATGAATAGGGATTAAAATCCCTTCAAATGTATTTCCAGCATTTATAGAAATGGCATTTATTCTTTCTCATTTTAATTTCTTCCTGTAATGATTTATATGGAAATAATTCTTGATATAAAAAAGTAAAAGAGTTCATTAAACAATAAAATGAAGAATATGTTCATTGACAGTGAATACATACTGAAAAAGAAAAATGACCTCCATCAAAAATATCCACATCAAATTCCCTGGAACCTGGGAACTTTGCCTTCTGTGGCAAAAGATGTGATTGCATTAAGGACAGTGACAGGAAGGTGGGTTTATCTTGTAGAATTCAGGGGATCCCTAACCATCACAAATGTCCTTTTTAGATGGAAACAGATTTGACACAGGCACATGACAAAGTAGATAATGTACCCCAGGGACAGAGATGAGAATAATGTGAACATAAGTGAAAGAATACCCAGAGTCACCAAATGCTAGAAAAAGGGACAGAAACTCCAGAGAGAATGTTGCTCTCTGATACCATCATTTTGAACTTTTGGCCTCTAGAAATAGAAAGGATAGCTTTCTGATTTTTTTTTCTATTTAAAAAAAATTTTTTTTGGTTGGTTATGGAGTTTGAACTCTGGTCCTGGCACTGTCCCTGAGCTCTTCAGCTCTAGGTTATCACCCTAACCATCGAGCCACAGCATCATTTCTGGTTTTCTGGAGGTTGATTGGAGATGAGAGTCTCATGGACTTTAGGGCGCGGGCTGGCTTTGAACTGCAATCCTCAGATCTCAGCCTCCTGAGTAGCTAGGATTAGTAGTGTGAGCCACTGCACCCAGCTTGATAGCTTTCTGTTTTCTAAGCACCAATTTCTGACAAACTGTGACAGGAACTTCCGGAACCTAACAAACCAATTATATTTTTTTCTAGTTGTATTTTCATATCAATTTCTATTTTTATTATAGTATCTTCAGATAAATGTGGCTTATAATTATTTTAAAATAGTTTACTTTTCAAAATTAATTTGAGAAGTAATACAGTAAAGCTTCTTTAGCTCTTGTAATTATGCTCTAACCTTGTGATATACAGGTGTGATCTGGTCTACACTGCTGGGCCTTTTTCTGTCATTGTAATACCCTCTTCATGTCACTCGACTTTTCATAATTCATTCCCTTAGCCAACTCTTTTACTTTTAGGATTCAACTTGATATCTCTCCCTCAAACAAGACTTTTCTATGCTCCTCACACTGTGATTCTTCAGTATAGCCCTTCCTTTTCTTCATTGTAATGATTCTGATGTATTTGTGTCCTTCACACAATTGCCACCTGCTTCTGGGCAGGGGCCATCCTATTCCTCCCTCTTTCTTTCTTCTTTTTTTTTATTTTGCCAGCCCTGGGGCTTGTACTCAGGGTTTGAGCACTATCCTTGGGCTTTTCCCTGAAGGTAGAGCTCTGCCACTTGAGCCACAGCACCACTTTTGGCTTCTTCTGTGTATGTGGTACCGAGGAATCGAACCCAGGGCTTTGTGCATGCTAAGCAAGTACTCTACTAGACCAAACTCCTGGCCCCTGTATTCCTCTTTCTACCCTATATCATAACACATCTCTGAGATTTATGGATCCATCAATTGTTCTTTACTGATTGCCATTATGTGAGCACACAGTATGTGCTTAATAAATGTTTGAAAATCAAGAAATCAATAAAGGTATGCCATTTTCTTCCAACAAAGAGATGAAACACACTGAGATAAACGATAAAAGTGTAATGACAAGAAAAGTAAATGGTAAAGAAAACAATGGATGGTTTCCCCACGAGGCTGCATGCAAACTGTCATGCTAAGAAAGTAAAGTAAGATACTCACACCACATCCCCTGCATAATGCCGAATTCGAAAATCACGATCAAACTCCAGGCTTTTGTCTGAGGCACAGAGCTAAGAGATTAACAAGAAATTATTTTGAAAACAGACAGTTTCACTTTCCTGAAAACATATTCTAACTTATTATGATTATGAGTGAAATCATATCATTTTGGGGCTTGATTTAAACAGGATTTACATGGAAAGACTGAATGTTCACCAGAAAGCAACACAGCCCAGACTCCATTTCCAGGTTCTGGAAAATGGAAGTGGAGTGGGGCTATTTCTGGTTCATGCTGTAATGGTGGAAGATACCCCCTCTTACTAGTCAGATGTAGAGGACAGTCCCTAGGGATGGAACAGCCACACAAGGGAAGAAGTCTAAGTCCCTGGAACAGAAAGTCTTCAGTTGTCTTCTGACACTTAAATTTTGGCTACTGACTTAATGCGACCAAGCTGCCTCTGCTCAACACTGCTTTCATCAGCATGTTCGGCTTGAGGAGGACTGGACTCAGTGTTTACTGTTTGCTAAGCATACACATCATACAATGCTCACAACCTACGGTTTTATCATCTCTCTTTTATACCTGGACTTAGAGAGGCTATGCAATTAGCACAGATCACACAGGTAGTCAGCAGAAGCTTTGGAAAGGACCCATAAAAGTAAACATAGCCAGGCACTGAAGGCTCACACCTGTAATCCTAGCTCACAGTCCAAAGCCAGCCAGGGTGAGGGAAGTCCATGACACTCTTATCTCACAATCTTATCCACCAGAAAACCAGAAGTGGTGCTGTGGCTCCAGTGATAGAGTGCTAGCCTTGAGCTGAAGAGCTCAGGGACAGCCCCCAGACCCAGAGTTCAAGCTGTACGAGTGACAAAACAAACAAACAAAAAAACCCCACAGCATAACGTCTGTGCAAACAGTGGATTGGTTCATCTGCCTGCTGAATTCTAGTTCAAGTCTGTCTCTCCACAGAAGATGAACTGAAGGGAAGCATTTTATGGAAAGACAGTTCTTGTATGGCAGTGGAAGTCTCCATGATGTTCTGCAACCTTTCTCATTACAGTAGCACCTACAGTTCTTCCTCTGAAGGATCATTGGGTATCCTACAGACTAATGCAAACACCTTAGCAAGAGCATAGAGTCCTGAGTTCAAGCCCCAATATGACACAAAAATTAAAAAAAAATCCATAACAGAAAAAAATGGATCAAACCAATTTGGTTGACAATTTACATTATTGCTATAAAGACCAAGTGAAAGATACTCCAAATTCTACACACTGTAAGAATGTGCAAGCACATATCCAATTAGCATGTATCAGAAATCTGTTGCATAAAGGAATATGACTAAAAGTTTAACTCAGAACCCTCACATTAAAATGTAGTTTGCAGTATCTGAAAACCAACTTGTAGCTAGATTTACGAATCCGCTAATAATTTGTTGATGATCTGAGCTTTAGCTAGCTGACTGTGAAAATTTTCAGTTCTGATTGCATAATCTCAAAGGGGATAACTCAAAAAATAGGTCTATTCATGCTAAAAAATGGCAGTGTTATCAGAGATGTATACAAAATCACGGTATTTTGCATAAATCAGAATTAAACATGGAAGAGAACTGCTTGGTCCTTTCTGCATGTGAACGAACATACTTGCTTATGGTTGCTGGACAAGCTGGTGTCTGTGGGGAAAAGTGGGTATGATCAGGTGCCACTTTCCTTTACAGGTTTCCTTACAAATACTAATGGGCAAATGCACTACAGCCAAGAACCAGAACTTGCTGCCACTTATTGCAGAGATGAGATTTACTTCTAACATTTTTTAAGAAATTAAAATTCATCAAAAATAGGAGTTAAAGAAAGGGTATCAATATATGTGAATTAATGTACCTTCTATCTGGCGAATATAATGTAACCCTTCCATTAATTATAAAAATATATGAAAAAAATAGGACTTAAAAGGATATCCAACTCATTGAAGAAACGAGTTTCCCCTATAACAACCAAAATGATGAGATTTGTCTGGTATCAAGAAAATCAGTCTGGAGAACCATGGTAGAAAACACATACACATTCTACAAATAAGAGTTACACTAAAAACAACAACAATGACAACAAAAAGGACAAAAGCTATTTCTGTGCCAGAATTATCGGATACAGGCATAAAATTCTAGTACATGAACAAGGGCTCTGCACCCATTGGTTATAAATGACATCATGCCTTTTAAAGAACCAAGTTCATTTTTCCTACTTCTAGCAAATTATATAGCCTGGAGCGCCCTCTCCTGGATGCCATAATTTTAATAAATCTCATTCTGTAAACCAGAATGGCAAAATTATCCCATAGTAAGAGATTATTTAATGGAGTGTTACAGCTTTTTGCCTTATTGGACAGACATTTCTTTAGCCTAGTATAAAGTAATTTTACCCAGTCAAACAAGAATCCCATCTTACAGCTCAAAATGAAACAAAGATCTCATTAATTACCTTTCTGCTAGAAAAATGACCATGTTTGCCCAATTTACTGTTAAGGGCTTCTAGAAACATTCCATCAGTGACTTTGCCGACATTCATGCAAGCATCATCCAGGAGGGCAATGATGCCTTTGTGTTGCTGCTCCACGAGATCCACAATGATCTGGTTGTTGAAGTAATCTATCTGTAAGACACAGAAAAGAGGCTAATTTCAAGGGGACAGAGATCAGAGTGGAAAAACACCAGGGTGCAGCCATTTGCTTTGAGAGCTTAGGTAAAATACCTGAGGCCAAATATATGTACAGAACTAATGAAGTATGACACTAAATAAGAGTTTTTATTTCTCAATTTCTTCATTAACTTTACACTGTGAAAACCTTTTGTTAGAGATCCTGTAGCTTCAGAAAAGATTACAAAGTAGACCACATTTCCCCCCCTCTGAATTCTTATTTTAATATTGTCTCCCTATTCCACACCTCTCCCCATTCTTTTGTACTCCCAGTCCTCCAATCTGTTTGCTGTTAACCACAGATTGAGCTTCCATGAAGTACTAATGAATAACTTTAGAGTATTATTTAATGTATTACTTGATAATAATGTCAAAGCATACACTTGCAGTTTTGATTATGTGACCCTCAGGGACTAAAGTCCAAAAGAGAATTCCTATAGTTTCTCCAAAGAGAACAACGACATATATGAAGCCAGTGCTGGTGGTTCGTACCCGTAGCTACTTGCAAGGTGAAGGATGGCAGGATTATGGAGATCAGCTCCAAGAGACCTCATGCCCAACCGTAGCTGGGTACTATCCATCTATCATCCCAGTTAAGGTAGAAAGCATAAGAGATTCATGGTCCAGGCTGACATGGAAAAAAGTAAGACCATGTCTATTTGATACTAAAGAAATTATTATTAGCTTTTGAGATGTAATAAAAGCACCGTGGTTATCATTTTTAAATAAGAACAATTCTCTCTCAGAGAAATACACAGATACAAATGTGATGTCTGAGATTTATTTCTAATGAACCTGGGGTGCACAGGTATGGAGCAGAAGGTACAAGAAAGGCAATCCACAGATCACTACTAAGGTAAGGTGCTGGGTCAGGTATTTATTATACTCTTCCTTTGTTCATGTTTCAAAATTTTTTATGATAAAAATTTTTAAATATTTTTATTGTAATTAATAAAAGGGTTACATGATATTTGCCAGATAGAAGGTGCATTAATTCATATACATTGATACCCTTTCACATGTCTTGGTACCCATTACCCTCCCCCCACCCTACCCCACCCCACCCCCATCTTGGTTTTCCCCCCTTCCCTATCCAATTTCAAATAACCAAATACGCATTTATCCAATATATCAGATAACAAAGTGAGATACTGTAACAATATGAAATAACCAAGGGATAGCAAAGGAGATGAGAGATAACATAGTACATTAAGGACAACAGTCATTTGTTATATGGCTTTTGTTTCAATATCCTGGAGGTCCTTTCAATTAGCTTCATACTATATGTCCTTATGTATCCAGGTTTTGCTCTATTGCAGATCTCTGCTAGTGGAGCCCAAGGTTTCTACTGATTATGACAAATGAGGGAAACCATTGAGCCTAAGTTCCTTTGAGTCTGGCTTACTCCACTTAATATGATTTTCTGTAAATCTTTCCATGGACAGATCAACAAGGCAAAAACTCAACAGAGAAACCTTAGAACTGAACAACTATATAGACCAACTAGATCTAACAGACATCTGCAGAATATTACACCCAGCAACAACACAATATACATTTTTCTCAGCAGCACATGGAACATTTTCCAAAATAGATCACATCTTAGGCCATAAAACAAACCTGGACAGATTCAGAAACACTGAAATTATTCCATGCACGCTCTCAGACCACAAAGGCATCAAATTGGAACTGAACACACATCTCCACCAATGAAAACCTTGTAACTCATGGAGACTGAACAACACATTGTTGAATCACCAATGGGTCATTGAAGAGATCACAACAGAAATCCAACAGTTTATGAAATTTAACAATAGGGAGCATACAAAATACCAACTCCTTTGGGACACAGCAAAGGCAGTACTCAGAGGAAAATTTATAGCGCTGAGTGCCTACAACAAGTTGGAAAAATCGCAAACCAACAAGTTAATGTGTCACCTTAAGCTCCTGGAAAAAGAGCAACAAACCAACCCTAATCCCAGTAGAAGAAAGCAAATTATTAAAATCAAAGCAGAATTAAATGATTTGGAATCCAAAAAAACTATAGAAAGAATCAACAAAACAAGGAGTTGGTTCTTTGAAAGAATTAACAAAATTGACAAACCCTTAGCAAATCTTACCAAAAAAAGAAGAGAGCATATCGAAATAAACAAAATAGCAGATGAAAATGGTAATATCACGACAGAAATTACCAAGATCCAGAATATCATGAGGGAATACTTCTCAAACCTTTATGCCAACAAATTTGAGAATCTAGAAGAAATGGATGAATTCCTAGCCAATATTAACATACCCACGCTGAACCAAGAAGAACTAACCCAACTCAACAGGCCTATTTCAAGCTCTGAAATAGAAATGGCAATTTTAGAGAACTTCCACCTAAGAAAAGCCCAGGGCCAGATGGATTCACAGCTGAATTCTATAAGGTCTTCAAAGCAGAGCTCACATCAATACTCCTCAAGCTCTTCAACAAAATTGAAAATGAAGGTTCTTTACTAAACTCATTCTATGAAGCCAGTATAACCCTCATCCCCAAACCAGACAGAGATTCATCAAAGAAAGAGAACTATAGACCTATATCTTTGATGAACATTGATGCAAAACTTCTCAACAAAATACTGGCCAACCGTCTACAACATCAAAAAAATTATACACTATGATCAAACTGGATTCATCACAGGGAGCCAACATACGCAAATCAATTAATATAATTCAACACATCAATAGGAGCAAGGACAAAAATCACATGATTGTCTCAATAGATGCGGAAAAGGCATTTGACAAGATCCAACACCCCTTTATGTTAAAAGCTCTGGAGAAACTAGGAATCCATGGAACAATCCTCAATATAATAAAGGCTGTGTATGACAAACCCACTTCTAGTATTACACTTAATGGTGAAAATCTAAAGCCATTCCCTCTAAAATCAGGAACAAGACAAGGATGCCCAGTCTCTCCACTCCTCTTTAACATAGTATTAGAATTCCTAGCCAGTGCAATAAGGCAAGAAGCAAGCATAAAGGGGATCCAAGTAGGGAAAGAGGAAGTAAAACTATCCCTCTTTGCAGATGACATGATTCTGTATTTAAAGAATCCTATAGACTCTACTCCCAAGCTCCTTGAGCTGATTCAAACTTTGGAAGGGTAGCAGGCTATAAAATTAACCCTCAAAAATCAACTGCCTTCCTTTATGCCAGTAGTGAGAGGAACGAGGCAATAATCAGCAAAGCAACTCCTTTCACAATAGCCTCAAAGAAAATAAAGTACCTAGGAATTAGCTTAACTAAGAATGTAAAGGACCTTTTTGATGAAAACTTTAAAACCCTAAAAAAGGAAATTAAAGCAGAACTAAGGACATGGAAAAACCTCCCATGCTCCTGGATTGGAAGAATCAACATTGTGAAAATGATAAAAATTTTTTAAGTTAACTAATATTTTCAAAAGTTTCAGGGTTTAAGAGAAATACCTAGAACAGAGAATCTAATTTTGGAAGGATGACTGGCATACAGTTACTGTTATTTTGGGTTAGCCTTCTGTTCCTTCTTGGAAACATATTTCTTAACTCACTTAGCTCAGAACTTCTAAATTTTTAGGACTGTTCGTCATTTCTCAGATGTGAAATAACCTACCACAATTGTTATTCTTTTCTTTATCAGCTGTGTCAATAGAAGTTGTCATTCTGATTGTGACAAGCTATTTTTTTGACCAGTAATCCAGACTCACATCTGAATAAGTTGTGAGAAAAAATTCTAAGATCTATTCTTAAGAAGTTTCATATAAACTTAACTGAATAGAATTACAGTGCAAATGTGCTTTGAGAGTTTGCTATTTAAGTTAAATTATAGGTAGCTTTTCAATTAACTGACAATTTTGATTTCTTTTGGAAGTTTACATTAACATACTTCAGCAGCAACAATCATGGTATTCTAATGTTTAATACATGATGGAAGTTAACGATGCAATTTTAGGTAGGAAAGCTATTGAGCTATTTTCTCCTTTTTTCCCTCCAGAATGAGAGAAAAAAATTAAAAAAAATAGGAAAGTAGGAAGGAATATAATAGTATGACATTCAAATAGCTTTTCGCTGCTACTATGTTGGATGTCAAGAAACAAATATTGGTTTTCTTTTTATTGTGTGGCAAAGAGGGTAAACACAGTTTTGGGGCTGGGAGTTTGGCCTAGTGGTAGAGTGTTTGCCTAGCATGCACAAGGTCCCTGGTTCAATTCCTTGGTACCACATATAGAAAAGTCAGAAATGGTGCTGTGGCTCAAGTGGTAGAGCACTAACTAGCCTTGAGAAAGCCCAAAGACAGTGTTCAGGCCCTGAGTTCAACAACTAGAACTGGCAAAACAAAACAAAAACACAGTTTTGTAAACAGAATTGTATGGAAACCACAAGTTTTTGTATCTTTCCAATATACTCTCAAAATAAATTTAAAACACAAATTTATAAGAAAGATTACTCATTTCTTTTCATGAGCAAGAGGATAGGAATAAGGAAGCTAAAAAGTCATGCCTTTTAGTTGTCATCTCTGAGGTTTATACTTTGGGAGTCTTGCCTTGGGTATACCTCACCTGATTAGTTTGCCTCTGACACTTATTCATGCTCAGAAAGAGCTGTGAAAAGAAAGGTGATAACAAAGGAAAGCAAATGGAAATGAAAGACAGTATAAAGTGTTCTAATGCACAGGCTTTAAAGAATATGAACATTAATAAGGCACTGGTAGCTCATGAATATAATCCTAGCTACTCAGGAGGCTAAGATCTGAGGATTGCAGTTCAAAGCCAGCCCAGGCAGAAGAGTCCCCATGAGACTTTTATCTTTAATTAACCACTCAAAAATCAGAAGTGGATCTGTGGCTCAAGTGGTAGAGCGCTAGCCTTTAGCACGAAGAGGCTCAGAGACAGTGACTAGGCTCTGAGTTCAAAGCACTACAACCATCAACAACGAATGAACATCATCAACTGAAGACAGTAAAATGACATTTTGTTTGCATAGTGAAGAAGTAAAAGAAAGGGAAAGAAGAAAGTAGATTTGAAAGCTAAGTTTCACTAATCTAGACAAAACTTACTATTTTTTGAATAATTCTAAGCTTTAGTGGACACGTAAGAATCAGAAGTCCTCGGGTTCAGCCATCCAGTGAAAATATTAGTCTTATTAGTTCTATCTTAGATTTCTTTATTGGCACTCAGGGAACTCCATCAAATTAGAAAAATGTTACTACTTTGAAAATGAACTAAATTACAAAGCCCCCAAAGGAAAGCTAAGGTTCAGATGTTTCCCATACTCACAAAAAACACCTAAATGACCTAAATGATAAGACCTGATTTTACCAACAACAGTGAAACATTCAGACATTTTCCACAAGTATACTCACATGCTTCCAAGGAATACCCTCCCGCTGGTATTCCTCTTGCTCTTGCTTCAACACCAGCTGAATGAATAACTGCTGCAGTTTCTCATTGCAGTAATTGATGCAGAACTGTTCAAAGCTACATTAAGAAGAATAGATTAGGTTTAAACAAATACAAATTAGCAACAAGAGTTTTAAGCATTTTCCTCTCATTTACCTGTTGTTGTCAAAGATTTCAAAGCCATATATATCTAACACACCAATAACAGTGTTTTTCCCATGGATTGTGGTGTCATAGTTCTTCACCTCAATAATGTCATTGATGCGAGTGACAATCCAACAAAAAAGACGCTCATATATTGCCTGAGAGAAAAAAATGACACCATAAGTTTTTGTTGTTGTTTTGTCGGTCACAGAGCTTGAACTCTGGGCCCAGGGGGCTGTCCCTGAGCTCTTCAGCTCAAGGCTACCATCCTACCCCTTGAGCCACAGTGCCACTTTTGGTTTTCTAGTGATTATTTGGAGATAAGAGTCTTACTGTCTTTAGTGCCTAGGATGGCTCTGAACCTCGAATCTCAGAGCTCAGCCTCATGAGTAGCCAGGATTACAGGCATGAACCATCACACCCAGCTACACCATAAGTTCTTGTCAATTTGGGACTGAGTTCTCTATTGAGATTTGTGATGTTTTAAGATTCCTGTCTGCCTTTTTCTTACTATTTTCCACTGGCTAAGCAGAGCAATTAGGAATATGTATTAGCTCATAGTTGTTTTCATTTGCCGTTCTGGCAATGTTCATATCTGGGGAGTCTGAACTGAGACTGTGATGGTCAGAAAGTCTCACCATTTCTTTTTTATTTTTGGTGGTATCAAGGACTGAACTCAGGGCCTTCTATTACCAGGCAAGTAGTCTACCATCTGAGCCATGCTCAATCCTTTGTTTAGTGTTTTTTTTCAGACAGGATCTCATGCTTCTGCTTGGGACTGGCCTTAGACCTCCATCCTTCTACCTGTCTTCCCAGTAGCTGTGATTACAGGGATGTGCCATGACACCTAGCTTGTTTTTGAGTATACTACTATACCTAGCTCACCATTGTGACAGCCTTAGCTTGCTGTCAACTGAATGTATCCTCACAAGGATTCCTTCATACAGCTGAGATAAACAAGATGCAAATCCAGTCTCACCTTGGCAAAGGCATCTCTGCCATAGCTAGCTTCTTGCTCCGTGTGCTGCTTGTCAATGATGTCACGGCCTGTAGCCACAGTCCGGTAAAGAAGGGCTTTCTCAAGCATGTCTGTCTTAGTAGATAGCAATTCTGCTATTATAGACACAACCTTGCCATTCTCAATAAGGGGCGTGTCACCATCTAACATAAATTTTAAATTTCCCTATATCAAATATGAAAACAAAACACACATCATTTCCAATGAGGCTCTGAAACATTATGTAGGAGTATATCTATACGTTAAGATGGAATTCAAATGACTGTGCACCTATCTTCCTAAGTATACTCTGTATGTACATACATGAAAACACAGCACTTCAATTAATCTTTTTTTTCTGCACATAACTGTCTGTCTTCTCATTTCAATGTACATTTTTGACAGAGGTTCTATATTTTAATGCCTCAAATCTATGAATCTTTTGCCCTGCTTGATAGTGCTGGTTCCATGATGAGCTGAGTACCTTTAAGGCCTCCACACCACCTTGTGGAGCTTCTTTTTAAGTCCATGAGATGAGCCTAAATCCAGTTCTAATGATCTATGATTCTACATGAAATGCCATTAGAAATAATGTTATACTAGTAAGATCATTGCTGAGTTCTCTCCTTGAAATCAAGGCTTGATAATATCCAAGTACTGTAAAATGGTACAGAGAATCAGACTAAGTCTTTTAAAACACAAACAAAAGTCTTCCTAAAAAAGTTCCTTTCAAATCTGCAACAAAGAAGTAAAGCCTTCTGCGAGAGAACCTGCCTGCACAAGGAGTCAGTCTATCCTAGAGGTGTTCACACTCACCAAGTGAAGAATAGCAGCCAGAATTTTATACACAGTTTGAATCTCCTCAGGTTTGAAGCCAATGACTTTCATGGCATCAGCTACTACTTTGAATTCTGCAGCATCATTGATAGAAGACTAGAAATCAAATTGAAAAGCTTGAGTCAAAGGCATTTCACATGAATGAAGCTAAAGTTTAACCAAGGTCCTGATGCTTTTGTACTGAATCCTTTGATATTATCATGAGCATTCAGTATTTTAACTGTACATAGAGGGGGTGGGACTTAAACAGCCCTTCCAGATTAGAGGCAGGACTCAGGTGGTAGAGCTCCAGCCAATAAGCAAAATCATCAGATAGCAAAGTAGTTGCAGAAAAAAAAAAGAAGTGCTGCATGATTCCTTTATGTTAAGGCTAATTAAAAAATATAACACAATACAGTTCAAGTACTTGTTTGCATGGAAAGATAATGATTATGTTTCAACATAAGAAAAACAAACTTAATCAGGATTTATTATATGATTTCATTTATAATTACATATATATAAGCTGCTGAGTATGATAGTACATGCCTATAACTTCATTACTCTGAAGGGAGAGACAAAAGTACCACAAGTTTTGAGTCCAGCTTGGTCTATAAGTATATTCTTGTTTCAAAAAAAGTGTGTGTGTGTGTGTATGTGTGTGTGTGTGTGTGTGTGTGTGTGTACACAAACTATTATAATTATTTCTGGGTGGTAAGATTTTCTTTTAGCGCGACTTAACTTTAGGAATATGATTCTTTGTTTCTGTTAGAGAGAAAAGGGGGAAAAAGAATAAATCAGAATGGAAAACTAACAAAAAGGGAACTTAGGCTGAATTTGTTAGAAAAAAGACTAAATGTTAACACTGAATTTCTGTGGGGAAGACCTGGCCAAAAGTAATTTTGCAACAACAACAACAAAAAAAACGTTGTTGAAAGGGATATTCCCAGGCAATGGCTAAGTGTTGTTTCCCCAGTCTTTACATCTTTACGTATCCCTGGAAATTCTTAAGAAGTTGGAATGCTGCCCTCTATTGTTTTGTTTTCAATTCATTTTCAGTCAAATATTTCTGCTTTTACCCTACTGTAAAAAGCTAGTATATCTCAAATGCCACATAATAAAAAAAAATCAATTACACAAACCCATGAATCACTGATTTTTTTTTTAAAACCAGTCCTGGGGCTTGAACTCCGGGCCTAGGCACTGAACTTGGGCTTTCTCAGGCTAGTGCTCTATCACTTGAGATATAGCACCATATCTGGCTTTTTGTGTGTATATGGTACTGAGGAATCGAACCCAGGTACAATGCTAGGCAAGCACTCTACCACTAGCCCACGCTCCCAGTCCCCTTGCTAATATTTCTGTAGTGTTAAAATAAAATGGAATTGAAGGAAAAATAAAACAAAACAATAAACATAGGGAAATAACTTTTATTAGTAACAAAATATTGTAATTGATTATCAAGCAATATGGTCAATTCAGTGATGTACTGAGTTCTCTGCCTCTGAGAAATTTAAAAGTAGAGCTTTTTCCCCCCTAAGGGTAGCACACTTGGCCAGAGAGTTAATGGCACGTTCTGATTCTCTGTCTGCTTCTATGTCTGAGCAATCTCCAAGATAAAAACCTTTACCTTTAGTTGAGCTCCAGCATGAATATAGTTGTAGGATGAAAGGGATTTCTGGAGATACAGAGAGCGCAGGGTCTGCTCTGAAGCCCCCTGGAGCAGCTGAAAAACATTTAATTAGAAGTAAATGGGCAAAATATATACAAAACCAAAAGTACAAGTATTTGAAGTTAGTGGTAATCTAACTTTCATTCATTTTTAGGCTTTATTCATTTAGTTTGTCCTGTTTCATGCTTTGAAGAATTAGATATGTTTTGATTTTATTGTTATTAATCTGAAGATAAACACTATCATAGTATGCCACATGGTACACTGTCCCGAGGAAAATTATTTAAAATGTATGTGTATATGCAACATAACTAGAATAAATAGTTCTGAGTATGGCAGCTGTAAGATAGAATCCCTTGCCCTGAGGTGGTCACTTGATCATAACAGTGTCATTATAGACAAGGCATATGTCTGTTCAGAATGGAGAAAAAGTCAGTATTTCCAAAGAGGTAAAAGACACCAGTAGACAGCAATAGGCTGAGTCACAAATGTGCTGGAATAGCTTTCCTATCATGTGTATTCTTTAGGCAACTGAGAGACTGTTACAACTCCAGTGTTGTCTGAAAATACATATTAATATTTGCATCCAAGTGGGAAAATACTGGCAAAATCTCTGAATTCTTTTTTTTTTTTTTGCCAGTCCTGGGCTTGAGCTCAGGGCCTGAGTACTGTCCTTGGACTTTCTCAAGGCTAGAGCTCTACCACTTGAGCCTCAGCACCACTTCTGGCTTTTTTCTATATGTGGTACCAAGGAATCGAACCTGGGTCTTCATGCATGCTAGGCAAGCACTTTAACCACTAGGCCAAACTCCTGGCCCCAATCTCTGAATTCTTGAGGTAAACAACTCCTTAACATTTGATATAAAGAAGTTGACCTAAAATCAATCTACCTACCTTTCTTCCTTCCTTTATTTTTTTGTTGTTATTGGTACTAGGGTTTAAACTCAGCCTTGGACTTGTATGGCTTGCTCATTTAGCTGTAATGTACCATTTGAACCACCTCTAACCTGATTTTTTGTTGCAATTTTGGAGACAAAGTTGAATATTTCTGCTTGGGTTAGCTTTGAACCTTATCTCCAGAACTCAGCTTCTGAAACAGCTAGAATTATAGGCAGCGTCCAATTTATTACTGTTTTCAATTGTATGGTCACAGACAATTTATACATCAAATAGGGCTTCAATTTGTAGTTTTACTTCTTAAGAATCCATTGTAATATTGCTTAATTTGATGATTCAATTTATGAATTACCCTTAGTTTATATTACTTTGTGCTTTAAAATTATAATCATCATACCTGTTCTCTTAGGACAGACTTGCCAAGAGGAGGGATAGTTTAAATATTAATTTTTATGATATTTACAAGACTTTTTTTGAGATAGGATCTCACTACATATCCAAGGCTGGCCTGGAACTTGCTATATATAGCCCTGACTAGTCTCCAACTACCCTCCTAAGTACTGAGATTATGCCTAGCGCAAAAGCAGAAGATTTTAAGTCTTAACAGCATTCTCAAGAAATATTCATTCTTTCTGTTGTGCTCTAGTGTGATAAATAAGACTATTCTTCCTTGAATTCATAAATCTTGGGTTTCTTTTCAAGTAATTCTATTGCTATACAGCCTCTTAAGAACAAATAAACCAGATTTGCAAGCCCATTTCTAAAATTCCCAAATATAGGAATAGCTTCAATTCAAAAGAAAAGAAAATTTAACACATTTGGAATATACCATATGAAAAGCTTTTGTGTTCACTAAACCCTTATACATATGTCAAAGTACACAGGTGATGCTAAACTTAGGTGGCTATTTGCTTGGCTCTCCCACCTGCCGTCATAAGGGCCATGTTTATCATATTTCTTTTTTTATTTTTTGCCAGTCCTAGGGCTTGAACTCAGGGCCTGGGCACTTTCCTTGGGCTTTCTCAAAGCTACCGCTCTACCACTGGAGTCACAGCATCACTCCCAGCTTTTTCTGTGGATGTGGTACTGAGAAATAGAACCCAGGACTTTGGGCATGCTAGGCAAGTACTCTACCACTAGGCCAAACTCCAGGCCCCTCATATTTCTTAAGAAGGAGGTGGGATAGAGTGGTGTGTGTGCGTGGCGTGTGTGTGTGCGTGGCGTGTGTGTGTGTGTGTGTGTGGTGTGCTTGTGTACATGTAATACGTTGTGAGGACAATGAATGTAAGAGAGATATAAGACAGGCAGGAGTCCACTATAGGGACATTTTCTATACAGCTGAGCAGTGTAGAAACAATCAGTTCTTATGCACAACAGAGGATTACTAACCTGATAGAAAGAATGAAAGCTTCTTTCTCCAGGCTGTTGAACAATCACTCGAGACTAAGAAAAAAACACATTGAAATGGTTAATCTGAAATTGTAGCCATAAAATAAAACTTGGTGTCTACAGTGGATTTAAATATTCTAAAGACCCTGTATATATAAAGGAAAGTGTGGATTGTGGGGGATGCAAATAATGAAGGGGTGACACTGATCAAGATGCATTGATTCATAAACTGCTTTGTTATATGGCAACTCCTTTGTACAACTACTTACAGATAATTTTTTGAAATAATTAAAATGAAAAAGACGACCCTGTAAACTTTTCCTGACTAGGTTTCCCCAGTAATTCTTTTTAGTGCCTCATGCAGGCGTCCTTAAATTTTCAGAAGAATAAATATGAATATATAATATTTAACTTGGAATCTAAAGATAGTGCTTGGTTAAGGGACAGGGATTTGTGTGGAGAGAATAGAAAGGAATGGTAGGGAGTAACATTCTCAACATTCCATTCTGCAGGATCAGCTGGCATTTCAAAGAATAATGCCTTATATCCTGTAATAAAATCAGCTTAGCAAGATCAGTCCCTAAAGACTTAGATGGTTCCAAAAATATTGCTATTAGGAGAAGACTCCAAATCTGATTCATTCAAAGGAATCCTTTTGATTAAATACATACATACAGTGGAGCCATGAAATGTTTTGAAAAAGAGGCTGGTAATACTTGGCATTTCCTGTAATTTTTTAACTGGTTCAGATAAAACACTTATTTCCTTCGTCTGACCTCAACGTAACAAAAATAGAGATTATGCTGCCATAAAAACACACTGTGGGATAACCTGGAATAGGAAACCTTTTACTGGGAAGGCATGTGAGCTAAGCTCAGAGTACAATTCAGCTGGAGATGGCTCTGTGAAACATGGCTGAACCATGAAACTTGGGATAAGGAATGCCAATGTTCTCTGCACTCAGGCCTAGTGTTAATCCATGTTAGGACACAGCCTCTCAGATTGTCTCAGTAGGAATCTTTCAATTGGAATCTTCTAGAAATGTGATCTAGCATTAACATAGGCAGATAAAAGCATTTATTATTGAAGTGTCAAAGGTTCACACCTGCAATCCTAGGTATTTAGGAGGCTGAGATCTGAGAATCAAGGTTTGGAACCAGCCTAGGCAGAGAACTCTGAGACTCATCTTTAACCAGCAAAAAGCTGGAAGTGGTAGTGAGGCTCAAGTGTTAGAATGCCAGCCATGGGTGAAACATGAGGCCTTGAGTTTAAAGCCCCACTAGAAAACACACACACACACACACACACACACACACACACAGTCAGTCTCTCTCTCTCTCTCTCTCTCTCTCTCTCTCTCTCTCTCTCTCTCTCTCTCTCTCTCTCTCTCTCTCTCTCTCTCTCTCTCTCTCTACCAAATACAGAATACTTGAGGATATAATCTTGTATATGCACAAAATGCATATGAAAAGGTGAATAAATAGGAACTAGAAGAAGACAAAATTAAAATGCAATGTGATGATATACATATTTATATATATGGTCTGAATAATTCTAGATTGTTTACTAGTTGAAGTTGGCTCACACACCCTTACCACCACTCCTCAATCTGCATCTACAAACTTCAAAATATTTTCCGACCAGATACAGTAAAAGCTTATAAGAAAGGGTAGGGAGAGGAAGGGGGAAGAAAGAGGAAAGAGGAGGAGAGTATTTTACCATGGGCAGCAAATTTGAGTGGAGAGAACAGTATTAAATACCATTTTAAAGCAATACCTGAAGTTCAACAAATATAACCAGTTACTTTACATTTCTTTTGGTGGTATTAAGGCTTGAATTCAAAGCCTTGTGCTTGCTAAGCAGGTAATCTTCTACTTGAGCCATATCCCCAGCCTTTTTGCTACTGCTTTTTTTTAATTTTAAAGATAAGAGTTTCATGTTTATGTCAAAGCTGCCTGGGACCACAATCCTGTCAAGGATGCTACCTGTGGAGCTGGAATGACAGCAACGTGCCACCGTTTCCAGCTTCTATTGGCTGAAATAGGTGTCCTACCAATTTTTTTGTCCAGGCTTGTCTCAAATTTCCATTCTCCTGATTTCTACCTCCACAAGATCTAGGATTACAGGTGTGAGAACTGTGTCTAGCACGAGTCTTTTAAACATTACCTTCAGAAATTGAGCACATATTACCTTCTCCAATAAGTAGTTATTGATATGTCCGCCAATAGGGTCTCCCTTAAAGTCAAAGTTGATATCCATGTATTTTCCAAACCTGCTTGAGTTGTCATTACGATTGGTTTTGGCATTTCCAAAAGCTTCCAGCACACAGTTGGACTTGAGTAACATATTCTTCACTCTTTAACACAGACAAATTTAAAAAATCATTATAAAGTTAGGAAAGTACTTTGCTTCTTCAAAAAGTTGTATGTACCACTTAAGAAAGTCAAGTTGTTTTATGGCAATGCATTTAAAATTCCATTCATTGGAGCAGGGAATATAGCCTAATGGTAGAGTGCTTGTCTAATATGCACAAAGCCCTTGGTTCGAATCCTTGGTACCACATATACAAAAAAAAAAGCCAGAAGTGATGCTGTGGCTCAAGTGGTAGAGTGCTAGCCTTGAGAAAGCCCAAGGACAGTGCCCAGGCCCTGAGTTCTAGTCTCAGGACTGGCAAAAAAAAGTTCATTTATGACTAACATATTTAGTAAGCAACACTTTGTGCCAGGCACTGTCCTTAAATGGATGTCCAGCACAGACTCACTGGGGAACCCAGCAGGATGCATGCAGCATGAGCTTTTAGAAATGAACATTACCTGGAATTCCCAACATAGAACGTAACCACCAGTGAGCTCTAGTGTGACAGGGATGGGAGGGCATTGCTCTGGTGGTACTTTAGATGGCACCTCTCTTACTGCACAGTCTTAAGTCATTGTAAGTTTGGACCCTTTGCTCAATAGCTTGAACCACAAGACCTGCCAGGCTGGAGGTTTGGCCTAGTGGTAGAGTGCTTGCCTAGCATGCACGAAGACCCAGGTTCAATTCCTTGGTACCACATACATAGAAAAAAAAAAGCCAGAAGTGGTGCTGAGGCTCCAGTGGTAGAGCTCTAACCTTGAGAAAGTCCAAGGACAGTGCTCAGACCCTGAGCTCAAGCCCAGGACTGGCAAAAGAAAAAAAAGACCTGCCAGCTCTTCTGTGCATACTTAAGGCAGTAGTTATAAACTAAAATGAAGAGTTTTTCAAGTATTTCAGAGCATTTTTTTAAAGTTGACTATGGTAGCTGGGTGCCATTGGCTCATGCCTATAATCCTATCTTCTCAGGAGGCCAAGATCTAAGGATCACGATTCAAAGCCAGCCCAAGCACAAAAGTCTGAGAGACTCTTATCTCCAATTAACAACCAGAAAACCAGAAGTGGTGCTGTGGCTCAAGAAATAGAGCACTACCCTTGAACTGAAGAGCTTAAAGACAACGCCCAGGCCCAGAGTTCAAGCCCCACGACCACCACTATCAACAGCAACAAAATCATTGACTTACAGAAATATTTTTTCTATTCAAAACAAATATAGAGATAGAGTGATATAAATAAAAAGTAGAGACATAATATACAATATGAGAACCAAGGCGGTTTAAAACAATTTTTTCAATGCTAATCAGTGTAGGCCAAGCTTGTGGAGAAGTAAAGTCCCAGTCAAGAGTCTTTCCTACTTGATGATGCACTTACCTTTCAACCTCTGCTCTCTGGCTGGGGTTGGTGATGGCTGCAATATACTGCATAATGTACTTACTGGCTTCTGTTTTACCAGCTCCACTTTCCCCTGAAGAGAAGAATTGTGCATGACTTAACATAATAATTTAAACTTATTTCCTCAAAGAATAATTTGAAATTCTTTTAAAATTTATTAAAAATCCCTTGTATTGTACTGTACTGTTTCATTTTTTGTCATTTTTATCCTGTTGGTTTTGATAAATATGAAGATGTTTAAAAAGAAAAGTGAAAGAAGTAAAATAAGTAGACTTGATACAGTACCTGCATAACAAACAATAGGTTCTAAGTTCAAACCTTAATACTGCAAATTAAAAAAAAAAAGAGGGAGGGGGGACAGAGGAAGAGAAAGGGAGAATAGTTTGCTAAAAACTCTAATGAAAAGATACACGGTATATATTGCTAAATGGAAAACCAAGCTATGTAATAACAGGTATCATTCAACAATTCTATATTTATAGTTAGATATGCATGTATTATGATATGTACTTGAATATACAGAAGAACTATATAAAAGAATAAATACTAAATGGCTATTATTGCTGGAATGTTGTGAGGAAGAAATATTCAAGATGAAAGGACTTGCACTTTTAGATTATAAACTTCTATAATTTATCCTTCACCTTCTACAATCAGGCAATACTGGTTTTGTAATGTTTTAATACAGTGTAGCCACTCAAAGAGTTGTTTTGATAGCCAAAATAAAATGATTATAAAAACTATTTTTTTCCTGCCTGGGGTGCTACAATTTGAGCCGCAGAGCCACTTTGGGCTTTTTCTGAGTAGTTTATTAGAGATCAGAGTTTCACAGACTCTTTCCTGGGCTGGCTTCGAACTGCAATCCTCAGACTTCAGCCTCCTGTTTGGCATGAGGCACCAGCACCTAGCTCATAAAACTATTTTATTTTTTCACAACATCATTTTTAAGCATAAACCCACTAATGTAAATTCAAGTATTATTAATACTCAAAGAAATGTCCACATTCAAGAGAGGCCAGTCTGGACCAGTGGAAAATACTTTCCTTGTCCTCTTTACAACTGAGATGCTTCCAACAACTTAGCTTTACATAAGTAGCTTGGCTCTAGCTTTACACACTCAAGGTTCTAAGTCATCTGCTCATCAATGGACCTTAAAGCTAAGGCCCTGAGCTCAAGCCTATTTCTGGGCCCCCTGACTGCATTTGCTTTAACACTGACGCCCAAGAACCAAGCTGACTCAATTCTTTCTTCATATCCAGAATCTGAGCATTTCATTTTCTTGGTTTCATTCCACTACTAAGGAAAGATGGTTTTAACTGGTACTTGTAGGGTTTGATATAGGTGAAAGCATATTCCATGCTAACTCAGTTTACAAACTGAGCAGAAGGTATCCAAGTGTAATATATGTTTTAATGAAATGAAGTCTCATTAACAGCTCCAGGCTGGCCTTGGGGTTTAATCTTCCTCTGTTTCCAGAATGAAGCCTAGAGTATGGTCCAGAAACGACAAGAATAATTTGGTGGTTTTTGTCCCTATAAAATTGATTAAGTTTTTAACTTTAAAAAATCAACCTAGGAGTTTGGCCTAGTGGTAGAGTGCTTGCCTAGCATGCACAAAGACCAGGGTTTGATTCCTCGGTACACAGAAAAAAGCCAGAAGTGGTGCTGAGGCTCAAGTGGTAGAGCTCTAGCCTTGAGAAAGCCCAAGGACAGTGCTCAGGCCCTGAGCCCAAGCCCAGGACTTGAAAAAAAAAATCAACCCTTTTAGATCCTTGAGCACAAAGTAAATTAAATAAATGTTGAGCTTGGACACACCACGCAATCCCTCCAAATACCTGATATCATTATGCAGGTGTCTTTTGATCGCCTCTTCATGGCCTTGTAGGCAGCGTCAGCAATAGCAAAAAGATGTGGAGGTCTCTCATACAGTTCACGGCCTTTATACTGCTCAATCGTATCCCTCCCATAGATGTTCAACAACTTGTAAGGATTCACAGAGACAACCACTTCTCCAATAAATGTATAGATACGCCCTTTTTCAAATCTGTATGGGGTAAAGAAAACAAAACATAGCTTTGGCTTTATAAACAATGTCTCTTTGACTATGAGTCTTTTATTACTAAGAAAATCCAAATATCCAAGAAACAATTCTAAACTGACATTTCCTGGACACCGAGTTTACTTTTAGAGACAATATTTCAGGCTGTGTCCTTCAGATGCTACTGGTAGAAAAGACCAGTTGAAGTTAGAATTCAGAGAAGAAAGAAAACTTTAATTTGTTAGAGGCTGGGAATTTCCTGTCTCCAAACTACAGAAGGAAAAGTAAAGGGAAGAGGGAATAATAGTCTAAGAAGATCTCAGAGTTCCAGAAGGAAAGAAAAAGAAGTCAGGTCTTGAAATTCACTTAGCCAGATCTTCAATTACAAAGAAGCTTGCTCACAGACATTTGTTTCTTCTCTGTCTTGAAACCTCACTAAAATGTCAGTAAAGGAAAAAAATTGAGTAAAACTTATAACAGAATGAATGGTAGAGGAGATATTTATGGTACAAATCAAATTTTTTTAGTGACTTCTAAAATCCCTTAGTGTATATGTATCATGCTGTGTTCAATGGTCCTCCTTCTGCCTGTTATTATGAATGATACTGCACAAAATGCTCTAGACAGTCTTTCAAATAAGCACTTTTATTTCTATGGGAAAAATTCTCAGGAATGGTATCCCTCAGAACGGTGTACTTGTTTGAAAGCTACATATAATCAGAAGTATTAAAGCACATATATAATCTGATCCTATCTTTTCCACATAAACAAAAATTAAAAAGGTATCTCTTATGTATTTGTACAGACATATTTAATAAATGAGTACATGTTAGCCATGGAAAACATGAAAGAATGTTGTATTTTATGCATCTCTTTACATATAGAATAGAATAATATGGATGGAGGGAAAGAGGATGCAGTCCATGCAAGCAGGTAGGAAGAGGTCATAAGAAAAAAAAAGAATAAAAGCTCCATGATTGGAATTGTCAATATAGATACATAAGTCTGCAAAGAAAAAAATTTAAACATGAAACCTAGTTGGGCATCTCTGGCTGGTATTATCTTAGCTACTTAGGAGGTTGAGATAGAGAGGATTGAGGTTTAAAGGTAGAAAAAGGTCCATGGTTTCCCTCATTTGTAACAATAAGTATATGTTTAGGATCCTCTTAACAGAGGATCATAATAGCTCAAAAGCTATGTACATATGTCCATCTAAGATGAGGCTAAGCAAAACGAACTCCAGGATATGGTAACAAGAGGTTTATCTTTGTGATTGTTGTTCTTAATGTACTATGTGAAGCTATTCCTTTTTTCATTTTTTCCTCTTAAGGTTTATCTTAAGGTTTCCCCTTAAGGTATATCTGCCTTTGTACTTAGCATATTGCACATACATTTATTTGCATATTTGAAAATGGGAAGGTAAGGGAATAAGAGGAGTGGGAGGGGATGGGGAGGGACAAAGTGGGAGAAAACATGGGAAGGGCTAACATGTTCAAGAAGTAATGTACCCACTACCTGATGAATGTAGTTGCAACCCCTCTGTACATCAACCCAGCTATATATATATATATATATATATATATATATATATATATATATATATATTGTGCGCCATGGGGCTTGAACGCAGCCTGGGTGCTGTCCCTGAGCTCTTTAGCTCAAGGCTACCTCCTTACCCCTGGGCCTGGGTGTTATCCCTGAGCTCTTCAGCTCATGGCTACTGCTCTACCTTTGAGCCAAGCCCCAACTTCCCATTTTCTAGAGGTTAATTGAAGTTAAAAGTCTCAGGTCCTTTTGTGCCATGACTGGCTTTGAACCTTGATCTTCAATCTCAGCCTCTTGAGTAGCTAGGATCACAGGTGTGAGCTACTGCATCAGGCCCATAAAATGAAATTTAAAAAAAGAAAAAAAGATCCATGAAACCAGGAAACTTGAGGGGATGAATGGGGATGGGAGAAATTGGGGAGAATGACAGAAGGGGTGACATTGATCAAGACATATTGTATTCATAAACTGGCATGTTCAACTGAAACCTCTTTGCACAAATTGTATGTGTATATATGTATGTATAAATATACATATACATATAATTACAAACATATACACAACTATATGTATTCACAAATACATATATATATATATATGCCAGGTAAGGTAATGCCCTAAGTTCAAATGGCAACAGATAAAAACTCAAGAAAACCTATACACATCTGCTTTTAACCACAATCCAGTTATGTGAACCAGAGCTTGACTGTACACCAGTGGTAGCTTACCCACACATTCCACTTGCTGAAGAGGAGTTAGTAGCTAATATAGTCATCCCTTGGTATCTGTGGGAGCCTAGTATCATGACCTGTCTATCACACCCACAGATACCAAAACTTGTGGATACGCAAGTTCCTCACATAAGTATCTTTGTGGTATTTCCATAGAACCTAAAGTATATTCCAATATAGTTTAAATCATCTGTAGGTTACTTTAGTAGTAATACAAAGTAAATGCTATGCAAGTAGTTGTTTTACTGCATTGTTTAGGAATAATGGTAGGGAAAAGCTTCTATATATGTTAGAGACAGATACAATTCTTCTGAACATTTTTAGTGCAAGTTGGCTCAATTTGAGGGTACTGAATTGATAAATATACTTGTTGAATAAAGTGAGAATTCTAACAGACAAAATGCTCGTCCTTCAACAGCTTATCTCTCACCATTCTTTCTGTAAAGCCAACGACAGGAAAAAATGAGTAAGCGTTTGGAACCAAAAGGCAAGCTGCTGCTGCTTCTTTATCTCTTTCTTTCTCTCCTTTCCTTTCCTTCCTTCCTTTCTCTCTTTTCTCTCTCTCTCCTTCCTTCCTTCCTTTTCTTTTCCTTTCTCTCTCTCTCTCTCTCTCTCTCTCTCTCTCTCTCTCTCTCTCTCTCTCTCTCTCTCTCTCTCTCTCCTTTCTTTCTCTTTTTCTTTCCCTTCCTCCTTCCCTCCCTCCCTTCCTTCCTTCCTCTCTTTGCCAATGACAGGAAAAATGAGCAAGCATTTGGAACCAAAAGGCAAGATGTTGCTTGAACTCAGGGCCTGGGCACTGTCCCTGAGCCATTTTGTGCTCAAGTCTAGTAGTCTACCACTTTGAACCCCAGTGCCACTTCTAGTTTTCTAGTGGTTAATTGGAGATAAGAATCTTGTGGACTTTCCTGTCCAGGCTAGCATTCAACTGTGATCTTCAGACCTCAGTCTTCTGAGTGACTAGGATTACAAGCACAACCCACTGGCACCTGTTTTGTTTTTTTAAGCTTTTTTTGTTGTTGTTGTTCAAGGTTAGTTATCACTTGAGCCACAGCTCCCATTTGGTGTTTTGCTGATTATTGGACTTCCCTGTCCAGGCTGTCTTAGTATTCCCATCTTCAACCTTCTGATCTCAACCTTCTGAGTAGTTAGGATTACAGGCATGAGCCACTAGTGTCTGGCCAATCCTTAACTTCTTTTAAGCTGAAATGAAGGCTATGATGAGGAATGGAAACAAATAGTTGAATATAATGTCAACAATAAATTCAAACCAAGATTTTTATCATGTAATTAGTGTGCTTAAATAGATTTATTGACCACTTTGAGGTTTCCTGTGAGTTTTTCCATTGTGGTTTTCTTGTTCATCTTCTCTACAGCCAGAATGTTTATGTGGTAACTAAAAGCACTGACTTTAGTTCTTTGTATTTGTGTGCCTTTCTACTCTTTACAAACTTGTTAGTGGTCAGATTTTGTGAATGCTACTTAGGTGAAATGGTAATAATTATACTCCTTTATCCTTTTGGCATTGATTGCTTTTTTTTTTGGCTAGTCTTGAACTCAGGGCCTGAGCACTGTCCTTGGACTTTTTTCTCAAGGCCAGAGCTCTACCACTTGAGCTACAGCACCACTTCCAGCTTTTTTCTACGTATGTGGTACTGAGGAATCGAACCTGGGCCTTCGTGCATGCTAGGCAAGCACTCTACCACTAGGCCAAACTCCCAGCCCTGATTGCTTTTTAAAAAAAAACCAAACTCAACTAATCTTATACACGAGGGAGATATTAGTAGATGTTATTAACATTGCTACCTAAATCACAGAAACCTTATATATCAGGAATAAATTCAATAATCATAATGCAATTCCCTGCTTCCACTGTCAGTTCCAAGTTGCCAGCAAGAGGGGGACACAACTCATTTTAAAGATGTACAGAAGTAATAAAATGTAAGATCTACCTCTCAAGTCTTTCTGGCTTAACCTGTTAATCTGCATATGCTCAGCACATGCAAGGAAAAGAAACGAACAAAATCATTTGATTTTCAAAAACTAGCCTAAGAAAGCAATAATGAAAAGTAGCAAAAGGATGTTAGGAAAAAATACTTTATGAATATGTTACTTTGACTAAGAGAATTAACAAGTTTTGAATGAGTTAAAAATGTTGTCTTAAGATTTTATTTGATATTCTTTTCTGAAATTGTATTTTATAGTTCAAGTAAAATATTGGTTATAAACGTATCTAGGCATCAGCCAGTTGCCGGTAGCTCACACCTGTAATCTTAGCTACTCAGGAGGCTGAGATCTAAGGATCATGGTTCAAAGCTAGCCTAGGCCCAAAGTCTGTGAGACTCCAACTAATCACCAGAAAACCAGCACTCTGATTCAAATGGCAGAGCACTAGCCTTGAACTGAAGAGCTCAGGGACACTGCCTAAGCGCAGAGTTCAAGCTCCACAATCAACAAAAAATAAAATAAAAAATGTAGCCATCATATTTTCAAAATAGGATGAAATATATGCATAAATGCTAAGAATGGTGGCACATGATTATAATCCCAACACGTGGGAGGCTAAGGCATCAAGTGTTCAAGATCAGCCTGACTTACATAGTGAGTTTGAGTCCAATCCAAGCTGTACATACACAGTGAGTTGGATTGTACATGGCAAGATCCTATCTCAAAAGATAAAAACAAAGGACAGGGCAGGGAGTTTGGCTTAGTGGTAGACTGCTTGCCTAGCATGCACGAAGACCCGGGTTCTATTCCTTCGTACCACACACATAGACAAGCTGGAAGTGGTGCTGTGGCTCAAGTAGTAAAGCGCTAGTCTTGAAGAAAGCCCAAGGACGGTGCTGAGGGTCTGAGTTCAAGCCCCAGGACTGACCAAAAAAAAAAAAAAAGACACTAAAAAATCATAAAAAATTATAAAAGTCTTATAAATAATGACTCATGACTCAACATGAAGATAGTGAGAGAGGCTCACCAAAACACTGTACTAAATACAATGCTTTGACAATCTCCAAAATATTAGAAGCTCAGCTTACTTCACATTCTTGGTAATTAAATGTGAGACTTTCCACTCAGTTATATCTTAAAATTACCACTAGATGGTGCCAATATACACTTTAACTCAAGATGCCAGCCTGCTTGGGAAAATCTCTGGAGGAAGTAAACAGGAAGGGAATGGAGTCACCTGCATGGTTTGCCTCCGGTAGAAACTGCAGTAATTATCCTAGAAGGCAAATAAAGTGATACCATCTCTTTCAAGAGAACAAGGAAGGTGTTTCTATGCAGTGTGTGCAAACTTGTTATGAAAAACTTACAATTCATTCTTCAAATATTTACTCAATGTCTACTTTGTTCTAGACAATGGGCTTAAATGGAATTTAAAAACAGGACAGAACAAGGAAGTACTGTAAATAAGTAATAACTATAGAGGATGATAGGGTAATAAAAGCATATACTACAGTGGCAAAGATTAACCCAAAAAATCACTTTGAATGAGAAATCCTAAAGTCATGTTCAATATGAAATAACTTAGAGCAAGGTACAGCCTAACCCCCACAAGGGCTAGAAATTCTTATTAGCCCTTAATTGAAACACAGAGGTTGTGAAAGGTTTTGAATGAATATATGGCATTGAAGAAAAAATAAAGGTAATATCTTTGGAGAATAATAGTGCTTTACATTGAAACACACATACATGAACCATAGATAGCATACAAATATGTATAATAATATAGAACCCATAACATTGTTTTAACAATATACATTATTTAGAATGTATTATATTATGTATACCATATGTATATGTTTATGTATGTATATATATATATATTTTTTTAAAGTCCTGGGGCTTGAACTCAGGGCCTAGGTATTGCCTTTGAGTCTTTTCACTTAATGATAGAACTCTACCACTTGAGTCACAGCTCCATTCCCAGCTTTTTGGTAGTTAATTGGAGATAAGAGTCTAATGAACTTACCTGCTGACTTTTAGCTGCGATCCCCAGATCTTAGCCTCCTAAGTAGTTAGGATTACAGGAATGAGCCACCAGCACCTAGCTACCCAGCTAGCGAACCTTTTCTAAAAGGGCTAATAAAGTATGTAATGGAGTGACCATGGAAATTGGAAAAAGAGAAGTCTTAATTATGTAAAAGGGAAACTGGACAAAATTTGAAAATTTATCAGAGACGATGGACTTCTATTTAACTGAACACAAGTCAAAAGGAATGTATTTATTTCAATTATATTTCAAACATACACTGGGGATCTAATAGAATTCACTGTCATCATGGATTGACTTCTTTAAATACATGGAACCAATTATAATCAGGAGGAAAATTCTCTGTGAATGGTCTACTTCCTGATTTGTTCTGTTTCCATGATTTGTTCTGTCTTCCTTCTCTTTTCAATGCAAATAAAGTCTCCAGAACTCTACACAACCCTGTTTCTCAGGAAGTTCATCTATACATGCCTCTTTTTTCCTTCCACCATCACTTCAACCAACTCCAACCTGAGTACATCTCCTGAGTTTCAAAAATATTAATCAAGCTCTCCAAAGGAAGTTTCCAGTGAAGCTGCTAAATTCATTGGTTAATTTTTTCTCATTTTAGTTTCTCAGCAGACTTCAACCTCGAGTCCCATTTCCTCAATCCAATCTTCTCTTGGTTTTGTTGGGGCCGTGTTTTCTGGGTTCTCCTCCTCTTCTTTTCCACTAATTTCAAAATACTGAAGTTTTTAGGATTTTGTCCAGAATGAGCTTCAAATACCATCCACTGAACCCCCATTGGAGGAATAACATGGAAGGGATTAAGAATAAAACCAAACCACGTCAGAAGGGAAGGTGTTACCTTATTTATAAATAAAGCATGAGTCATGATTCTGAGCTACAGTACACGAGGGGACGCTGTGAGAATACTCTGAGCAGCTGTGGTCTCAGGACAAGAGCAGAATTCTGCAAAAGTAGGGGTTATTTCCCGAGTAGCCAAAAACAAAATCCTTTGCCAAAAGTGGCAGGGGTACTAGATTAAAGTGGCTTCCAAATAGAATTAGTCCCATTAGACACTTCTCAGTAGCTATGAGGAAGGACTAAGTAAAAATATAATTGGGAATTGTATCTTAGTTTCTTCAAGATACAATCTGTCCAAGAGTTTGGCAAGTAAAAAAAAAAGGTGCAATTTCCTTGCAGTAGATGACCTTGATAAATGACAAAAGTCATGGTAAATCATCTTCTTCCTGGAAGCCTATATACAGAATACATATAGGACTCGCATGTTGGGTAAGATGTTTGCCATTTTCAGAAGAGTGGTGAGGAGAAACGGGTTAGAAATGTGGGCCCAACTCGGTGGTCTATTAGTCCTTTGATCCACTATCTTTTGATAACTTAGAATTAAGCCTATCTCTTCACAGCTGGCAATAATAATAATAACCATAATAGGGTGTGTGACAAGAAAAAAAATTAAACACAGACTTTGATAAACAGAAGGCAGGTCAAATGTCCCTCACATTCCTGTGCATTACAAATGTGGCTTGAGCAGCGGAGTACCTGACTAGCAAGTACAGAGCTCTGAGCTCAGATCCCACGACCATCAAAAAAAAAAAGCATAAATGGAATTCTATGCTGCCATCAGAAAGAATGACATCTCCCCATTTGTAAGGATATGAAAAGACTTGAAAAAAATCGTATTAAATGCAGGGCCAGGAGTTTGGCCTAGTTGGTAGAGTGCTGGCCTAGCATGCATGAAGACCTGGGTTTGATACTTTGGTATCACATACATAGAAAAAAGCTGGAAGTGGTGCTGCGGCTCAAGGGTACAGCTCTAGCCTTGAGAAAGTCCAAGGACAGTACTCAGGCTCTGAGTTCAAGCCCCACAACTGGCAAAAAAAAAATCATATTAAGTGAAATAAGCCAGATCCAAAGGAACATAGGCACAATGGTTTCCCTCATTTGAAATAATTAGTACAAGCCCTGCACTCTCCTAGCAGAGGATTACAATAGCTCAAAACCTAGATATACAGGCCATATCAGATGAGGCTAAATGAAAGGACCTCCAGGATATGGAAACAAGAGCTATATAATGTGTGATTGCTGTTCTTAATGTACTATGTTATTTCTCATCTCTTTTGTTGTCCCTTGGATATTCTCATATTGTTACAGTATTTTACCTTGTTATCTGGTATATTATATATATGTTTATTTATTTGAAATAGGAAAGGAAAGGGGGAAAACAAGATGAAGGGAGAGGGTGGAGAGAGGGAAATGGGAACACAAACATGAGAAGGGATATCAGTGTGTGTGAAGTAAATGCACCCTCTATCTGGCAAATATAACTGTAACCCTTCTATTAATTACAATTAAAAAACAGCAAAAATGGTTTGTTTTTCCCAACTATTCAGGAGGCCGAGTTCTAATGATTATAGTTCTAAACCAGCCCCAGGCAGTAAAGACCATTAGACTCATAGCTCCAGTTAACCACTAAAAAGCTGGAAATGAAGCCATTACTCAAGTGGTAGAATGGTAGCCTTGAGCATAGGAACCCAGGGACACTGCCCATGCCCTGGGTTCAAGCCCCAGGACTAGTGTGTGCATGCAAGCAAGCAAGCAAATACACACACACACACACACACACACACACTCCTCCCCAAATGACATGCCATGCAATAGAAAAATTCTGAAAAAATATGTATTAAAATATTGCATTTAAAGAAAATTGACTTTGCCAAAATAAGATATATACATTGTTATAAAAGAGAAATTCTGTTTAATGATGGCCACACTAAAAGGCATTAAGTAGAGAATGGATACTGATGTAACAAGAAAAAAAAGGTAAAGAAAGTGGGCCAAATGAAAAGGAAGAACAAAGTACAACGAGGAGAGTAATAGAGGTGGAAGATAATAGAGATCATATTGTTGGAGCCCTTGAAGACTTCAGAATCTGAAGATGGTGATATTTTAAATAAATAAATATAAAAATGTCAATGAATGTTAGAAAATAGACAGCAGCCTGGAAAAAACAAATGCAGGTGTGATTGGTGTGGTAGATTTAGCTGTTTCCTCCAAGAGATATGCTGACGTCCTACCCTTGGCATCTGTAAATGCGATCTTATTTGGAAACAGGGCCTTTGAAGATGTAATCCAGTTAGGATGAGGTCATTAGAACAAATTATAATCCAATATGACCGTATGCTTACAGGAAGAGGAAACGTGTGGCAACAGACACAGAAGAATACTATGTGATTACAGAGACTGGAGCAAGGCAGTTACAGATCAAGGAATCAGACACTAACAACCTCCCTTTTCCCCTCTGGGAAGAGCCAACACAGAGTTCTCCCCTGAAGGTTTCAGAGGGAAAATGGCTCTGCTGACTCCTTGATTTTGGATTTGCAACCTCCAAGATTGTGATACACAAAAAATTTCCATAGTAGTCTTAGAAATACAAGTTACTCACACCAAATACATTCTATAAAAAAAATACATCTGAAACTCCTCACAACTAAAAAAACACCAATCAGCAATATGATCTACCTACAGATCAAGAAATTTGGTAGTTAACAAAATATGAAGTTAAAGAAATCATCTGTCTGTACTGATATATTAACCACTTACCACTCTCAAGCCTGTTCTGAACCAATGTTCATACAGCAGCAATCATAACCTTAAAATATTAGTTCCTGATCTTTAAGCTTTTCAATAAATAGGAAGCACAATCTCAAACCAGTCTGACACCCAGATAGTGGCTCACTGTGATTTTGGCGGGAACACAATTTTTTTTCTCCCCCATCTTAACAGCCACACCTGCTTGCTTCCTACAGGATACACATGGACAAAAATTCCTTTTCTTTGTTGTGTGCCTACGTATTGTCTGTCTCCAGGAGAAAAGAAACCAAACCATACCTATGCTTTTCCTCAGTTTTTTTTGTTTTGTTTTTCCTCAGTTTTACCTTCAACATGAAGTATAGGACCTGAGTAAGCCAAAGATGGTTAAATATTTAATGAACTTAAAAAAAAAAAAGGAATGAATGAAAGAGTTCCTTTGGCCCGCCTCTTCTACTTGTCTCTCAGAAAAAAAAGGTTTTGCATCCTATTTGAGAATTCAGAATATCAGGTGTGAAAATCTTATGGTCATTTGACATAATCTTTTTTTATATTTTTTTTGCCATCCTAGGCTTGAGCTCAGGGCCTGAGTACTGTTCTTGTACTTTCTCAAGGCTAGAGTTCTACCATTTGAGCCTCAGCACCACTTCTGGCTTTTTTTCTATGTATATGGTATTGAGAAATCAAACCAGGGTCTTCGTGCATGCAAGGCAAGCACTCTAACACTAGGCCAAAGTCCGAGCCCATAATCTTTTTTTTTTTTTTTTTTTTTTTTTATTGGTATCTGTTCATCCTCTTCTTTTTGGGCAGCACATTGACTTTCAAAAGTGGAGGGAGGGATAAAATACAGCAAGAGATCACCTACTTTAAAAAGATGAACCATGAAAAAAAAAAAAGATGAACCATGTCTTCATGCCTCAAAAGCAAATATTCCACTTGGTTCTTTTTGAGGCCAACTTTTTATCTTCTAGTTATCTATAACAAGTTTTATTTCAGAAAAACAAAATTAAATAGAACCTACTCAAACTCAACTGCAGAGACAAGATTTTTATCATTAAAGAGGTGAAAAAATACTCTTTCCTGTAATAAACTGAGAGTTGAAAGCCTATGGAATAATCTGACAGGAAAGATATGGAAATATTACTACCATATACACCAGGAAATAACTATATATAATACCTTTAACACTTGTGGAAATCTAATAAACACAGTAAGATTGGTTGATGGTTCTTAACGTGGTTGACGAAGTATTGAGAGAAAAGTGTGAGCTAAGAAATTCCAGTCCCTGATTCAAGAGCTACACACATGACCCAAGAGCTTCCAGGCGTGCCCTGAAGGAGAACCTCATTTCCTGCAGCTGAGAGGCTGAGGATGCAGACTGCCACAGCATCTCTTGGAAAGACAGGGAGAAGGCACAGAAACTGCTGCTGTGGTATCCCACAATGAGTCACCTGCATCTAACCAGGAGCAAACATCAAGACACTTAAGCTGAAGGACAGTCTATCAAATAGGTGGAAAAGGAAATGATCAAGAAAACAAAGGAATTCTGAACTGCATTCCTGATTGTAGGAAATTAAAGATATGACAAACACATAACACATTCCTATTCTGAATCCTAGAGTAGGGAGAAAATTGCTTCTAAGGATATTATTGCAACAACTAGAGAAATCTGAACCCTTGCTATGAATTAGATACTAGAATTATGTCAAATTATATTTCCTTATTTTGATCATTGTACTGTGGTTAAGTAACAAGGTTAAAGAGGCATACATTATCTAGAGGTAAGGGGTATAATGTCTCCAATTGCTTATATAAAATATATAAAAGAAGCTGAGAAACAAAGCAAAATGCAAACAATTCATAAAAAAGTTGTTTCTTGTAGTATGCTTATAACTAAATATAAAATTATACCCAAGTTAAAAGTTGCTAACTAGCCAGGCATAAGTAGTTCATGCCTGTAATCCTAGCGACTCAGAAGGCTGAGATCTGAGGACCATGGTTCAAAGCCAACCCAGGTACTAAAGTCTGAGAGACTTATTTCCAGTTAATCCCAGAAAACCAGAAGTGGCACTATACCTCAACATGGTAGAGCATTAGTCTTGAGCTGAAGAACTCAGGGACAGTGCCCAGGCCCAGAGTTCATATCCACAACAGACAAAAAAAAAGCTGCTAATTAAAAATACAAATTCCAGACTCTTTATGAGTTTAAGTACTATAGGAACTAAGGAGAGAAATGATAGTGAAAATGTTTCTTTTCCATCTTTCTCACAGCTTCCCCCCAAGAAGCAACCATTGTATTTTTTCTAGAAATAATTTATACATAAATACTTGGCTAAGTGGGTTTTTTTTACATAAGTAACATTTTTTTTCTTGGCAGAAGCCTCATAAATGTCAATTTTCAGTCCTGAATAATATTCCATTTTATAAGTCAATATACAGACAATACATTGAATTCATCTCTATTGGATACTTAAAATTGTCATCAATCTTTCATTACTATGGATAATTACCCAACTTGTATGTTTATATATATACATATGGATACACATATGTATATTAAAAAGTACAAATAAACATGCCAGAATGAACATAGATCATTACATACACATGCATGTACACTATACACATAGAGTAAACAAATGTATATACAAATGTATATGTATACATTTATGTACATGTAAGTACACTGTATGTTTATAGATGAGTGTATAAACACATATGAATATATGTCCATATATATGGAATGGCATATATTCCTTTTGGCGTATGTATTTGTGTAACTCCAGATCACATTTCTAGAATTGAAAATGCTAGTTTAAAAAACATGTTAATGGGGGTGGGGGGCGAGAAATGGGGACCAAGACATGAGAAAGGTATCAATGTATGTGAAGTAATGTACCTCCTATCTGGTGAATATAATGAAACCCTTCTATTAATTACAATAAAAATATATGAAAAATAAATAAATAAAACACATGTTAAACTTGGAGCCGCGAGTTTGTCCTAGTGGTAGAGTGCTTGGCTAGCATGCATAAAGACCCAGGCTCAATTCCTTGGGACCTCATACATAGAAAAAGCCAGAAGTGGTGCTGTGGCTTAGATAGTAGAGATCTAGCCTTGAGAAAGCCCAAGAACAGTCAGTGCTCAGGTCCTGAGTTCAAAGCCAGGACTGACAAAAAAAAATATATATATATATCTATATACACACGTACACACATATATATATATACATACATATATACATATACACACATACACATACATATATATGAAACTTAAATTTACTTATATGAAACTTAAATTTACATTTTGTTGTCTGTTTCTTCTCCAAGATCATATAATTCGTAATTCTACCTATAATGAGACTGTTTCCTGGGTGTGGGTTTTTAAACCAATATTGGATCATTTGAAAAGACAGCCTATACTGCAGTTTTATTTTCAAAGCACACAAAACTTTGACCCCTTTCTTCACATGCTTACACAACGTTTACTAAGTTGACTGCCAACTTTCAATGAGGGCCAGTCCACTTTCTCAGTTCTTAGATAAGGATCTCTCCCAAACAACTTGCCACTACTTCCTCCATGCAACAGAGTCACTTCGTTTTATGCTCTTGTAGGACTAGGTATTTCTGAGATGGGCAAGCACATCCGTTTGAAAGATTGTGAACTTGCAAGTCATACAGGCCTGGGAGTCTGCATTTGAAAATCTGACTCTGCCAGGTACTGAGTACATGCATTAACAAACATCTGAGAAAACAGTATTTGTCATGTGCCAGACACTGAAGCCAAGAGCCTGAGTTCCAGAGAATAAGAGCCAGTATTATTGTAGTCAACAGTTTACATTCATACAGTGTCATGTGGTAAGCACAATTATAGAAAGTTTAGAAAATTTTTTAACATTCTTCTCTTGTTCCTATTCTCCCCTCCCCCCCACACCCCAAACTACTGCTTCAGAAATTAAGGCAATAACAAAGAATGCTATGAAAGGTTAGAGAAGGCTATCTCTAGCACACATTGGGTATTATTATTTTGGCTTGAAGCTGTGGAATTTCCAGTCCATGACTATTTAGCCCTGTTGCTTCGACCCTTGTTGAGGCAGGGCACACACCCAAGTGATGTAAAGCCCTTCCAGTACACCTCTTCCTAAAGCTTTGCCATCCAAACAGGGGAGGGACTCTATAGCTTTTACCCATGGGACCCAGGGAACATTCAAAATCAAAACTAGCTGCTCATGGTTATATATGCCTGTAATTTATAATCTCAGCTCTCTAGACTCCAAGGCAAAAAGATGATGAGAGCATGGTTCATAAACAGACAAATAATAACAGCAACAAAACAAAAAACAAAACCCATTAGCTACCTCACAGGATTGTTTTAATCAAAGATATATTCCACATTTGATGCTTAATACACTATTGGTACATTCAAATAACATAAGCACACTAACTCTTGTTTTTCTTTTGAGTCATACTGTCCTAAGTGTTCATATCAATGTCTTCAGTTTTATTTTTATGTGTGTGTTCATTCAACTAATTAATACTTTCATCACTATGTTCCAAGCTGTGAGCTGTGGTTAACAACCAGAAGCCTCATTTCTTTCCTACTGCAAGTAAGGAGGAGGAGAGCAGACACTGAACAGGGGCTCCAGAAGACGCAAGAGAAATATACACTGCTCTGGAGGAATAAAGGACACATCTTTTGAGGAATGCAGAGCAGGTCAGTGTCAATACTTCACCAGACACAGCAAGGGGAGAGTACTAAGCAAAGAGGGACCAGATCACACAGGCCTTGTAAGAATGTGAGAACCAACTGAGAACCCTCCCTCTGGCTGTAGAGTATAAGAACTATGTTGTTGATGAACCACTGAGAGGCTAATTGCTCCCAAGAAAGGGTGACTGGGCTTTGATAAGGACAGAGAATAGGGCATTAAGAATAGTTCATATCTATAATACTAGCAACTCAGGAGTCTGAGATCTGAGACTTGCTATTCAAAGCAGTAAAGTCCATGAGATTTTTTATCTCCAATAAGCCACCAGAAAACCAGAAGTGGTACTGTGGCTAGAAGTGGCAGAGTGCTAATCTTGAGCAAAAATATCTCAGGGACAGTGCCCAGATCTTGTGTTCAAACACCTCTCCCCCCCAAAAAGTACAAGAATTGATCAGATGAGGTTACTTAACAGAACCTGAAAGATGAGAAGAAGTAGGTTACTAAGGGGTCTTACATGAGCAAGTAAGGTCATGATTCTGTTTACTGATGAGGATACGGACAACAGAGGAAAAAATAACTTGAAGTGATTATATTGAAACAGGCTATGTATAGCACAGAAAATGAAATTCCCAGTAAATAGTATATGATTAATTTCAAAATTTATTATTACTACCACTATTATGTGGTGATAAGGATCAGACCTAAAGTCTGGTACAGGCGAGGCAAACACTGTACACAGAGGGTGCCCTCAGCTCTGAAAGTGGTTTTGGCAATTATTGGGTTTTTTGAACTTAGGGCCTTGTGTTTGCAAGGGTCTTAGCCTGTGTCTTAGCTGGGCCCAGCCTGGACTATGATCCTCCGTGCATTCTATATAGTTGGGTTGAAAAGTCTGTACCACTGTACCCAGCTTTTTATTGTCTAAGATAAGATCTCATTAACTTTTCACCTGGTCTGGCCTTGAACTTCAGCATTCCCAATCTCAGCCTCGCAAAGTGGGTACAACCATAGGCATGAGCTACTGTGCCTTACAGAACTGTCTCCTTAATAATAATGAACATTGTATTTCCTTTTAAACTACATTTTCTATTTCAGTCAGGAGTATGTTCATTTCCCTAACAGGCCTCACACTTTCTAGGCCTACAGCATCCTACAGCTTGAGCTATGTCCCCCTCCCTTAGGCTTTCAGTTTGTTTTTTAGTTTGTTTTGCCTGCATGGCCATGGATTACAATAAACCTACCTCTGCCTCTTGAGTAGCTGGTATCATCAGTGTGAACCATTATGTCTAGTCTATGTCTGTTTTGTCATCCATCCATTTAAAAATTATTTCCTAAACTGAGAGAAAATGAGGGAGCACGTGACACTGTTCAAGAAGAAAGTATTCAATTCTTGACTTATGTAACTATAACCTCTCTGTGTATTACCTTTACAATAAAAATTTAAAAAAGATTTTCTATTATAGTAGCCTATTATTGGCTAATCTGGCATGCTGGAGAGGTAGTTAGCTATGTCATACCTCACTTAAATGAACCAGTAAACAAAGGTGACTCAGACCCAAGCTAGAAATCTCACTCGTGGAAATACACAAGTATCTGAATTTAGAGTAATTATATATTCAAAAAATATTATCAACACTTGAAGGCACTGTCAAGAATTCTTATAAAATAATAAACTGCCATAGGTTGGTGACTCACACCTGTAATCCTAGCTTTACTCAGGAGGCTGAACAGAATTTCAAAGCCAACCTGAGTAGAAAAGTTCACTGAACTCCATCTCTAGAATATGCTCAACTAATCCCACGTGTTACTAAGTTTATTAATTACGGAAAAGGAGAGGCTGGTGGGTGAATATGATTGAAGCATATTGTATGTATGAAAATAGCATAAAGAAACTCACTAAAAACTGGAAAAGAACGGGGAAAGGACAATCAAGAATAATGGAAGAGGTAAATTTGATCAAAATACACTATATTCATGTATGAATACAAAATTGAAAAATAAATGTACTAATAGATGGGCACTGTGACTCATGCACGTCATCCTAACTACTTGGGAGTTGTGACCTGCAAATCACGGTTTGAAGCCAGCCAGGGAAGGAAAAGCCATGAAGACTCTTATCTCCAATTAAGCACCAAAAAATCCAAAGTGAAGTTGTGGCTTAAGTGGTACAGCATTTTTGCACAGGGATAGCATCTGGACCCTGAGTTCAAGCCCCAGGACCAGCATACACACATGAAAGTGTGCAAGACTTCATCTTGGTTAACATCCATCATCTCCAGTGACACAAGGAAGCACAAATAGGAGGATCAGAGTCTACTCCAGCACAAGTATAAAGCTCATTCCTAGTACCACAATAAATGAATAGTTAAATAAATAAATAAATGTTTACTAACAAGAGCATTCCTCCCCACACCTCCTTCATTGATGTGTACCTAGTTACAGGTTAGAAGAAAAATATTATATCTCTAAACCAATCACTTTATCATCTTTTCTGTTTGGAAAAAAAGGGATTGATAATTCAAGGCTGTCAAGAGCCTGGGAAGAGATCTATTTCTACTACAAAGTGGATTTTATAGCTAGGAAAACTAGTATGTGCCTCACACGTTCCTGAGTCATATAAATTCAGCTGCTCTTCCTGTTGAGATGGAATAATAGCAAAAATGTAGTGGCAGAAAAGAATAGAGGATTTCAAAACTAGAAAAAAAAATAGCAAATGAATGGCCAGAGACCTGGTCCTTCCTTGCTTCTTGGCTTTGCCAGAAGTCTGAAATATCTTTAAAGGTTATTATTTCCTCACATAAAGCTTTCCATATTTACATTCTGCATTATCCTTATACTTGCTATGTTTGGCATTTTTGGTTTTTTTTTTTGGTGTGTACATGCTCACGTGTATGTATGTATCTATGCACACAATCTTCCTTGTATCTGAGGCTGAAAGAGGGCTTCCCTGCTTTCTTGTCAGTAGTGCTGGACTTCTACAATTTAATCAACCTTGCCTTCAGGCTGTTGACAGGTGAGGCAGGGAAGTTCCACTGGCATACACACCATTTTCAAGTTAGTGTCCAGAGGGCATATGAAATGTTCACAGTGGAACAGTCCTCTGGTGCTAGCAGGCCCTAAGGGAAAGTTAATATCAGGTGGTATCCCCAAGTGAAATATCAACAGCTGCTTCCCAGGACCTTCAGATAATACCTATCCTCAGAGGAGAATTTTGTTTTTATGTTTCAGTAAGAGCTTAATTTAGAGATGTTCAAAGACAACACCACACTGCAAAGAGTTTTCATCTTTCAATGTTATTTGAGATGCTGAATTACAAATCCTTGCTTCTAGACTGTAATCAGGTTTCCTAAGATCCCATAAGCCAGATTTTTTTTTTTAGGAACTTATGCCTAGCACACAATCATGACACTCAAGGGAGTTTTTACAAAGGAAAGAGAACTGGAACCATTGAGAGGTTCATTACTAAAATCTTCTGATATTGAAAAAAAATCAACACATTCCAAACACAAACCTGAATTGGGCGAAGTAGTATTTTGCTTTAACTAGTTGGTCCATCTCCATTTGTGGAAATAACCAAGTGTTGTCTATCCTCTGGAATACCAGACAGCAGGAAGTGAACTAAGAGAGTAAGAACGCAGTGGCAAAGAAAAGAAGCAAACTAAAAACAGATCAAGTACACCAGGAAATGGAAAAAACAAATAATTTTCCCACTTTTTTCTTAGTTCTTCTAAGTAGAAATTAAATCCTTTTTATTGCTAGGTCAAACCGAGAAAGGAATTTATGTACATGAACTGGCTGCCAATTTATGACAAATAGTATAATATTTATTTTTCTTTGTTTGTTATACCTCAACCACAATGTATATTAGTGAGCTCCATGGGCACATAAGGAAAGCTTTAGTTGTCCTTGGGTTCAATTGTTCATCAACGAATAGTTGCTTTTAATGCCTGATAATGGCATATTTCACCGAAGTAAAAGCTGAGGCTACTTATAAACAGCATTTGTTCCAAACATGTACTTAAGCAAGTCTCATCATCCTCAGTGAATAAGAATCAAAAATAATGATGTGACTGAAAAACTAAAATCAGTTATTCATCCTTTAAAGTTTCAGGAAATGCTTTGCCTCAAGTTTTTGCTTGTAATTCATCTTAAGTTTAAAACGTCAAAGGTTTGGCTAGCATGGTCAGTATATCTGGCAGAGCTGGGGCTGAGGATTCAGCTGGCTCACCATATGTGTGGTGGGGCCAGGGTAGGATTCCACAAGAGCATTCCCAGGGTCTAGCAGGGCCAGGCTCTAGGTAATAGTCTTTACTCAGAGGAAACTAGTCACATATAGGAGGACTGAAAACATTAACATATATATATATATATCTATATGCTGAGGATAATGGAAACCATGTTTCTTTTCATGGCACAAGGGATTTACAAATACAGAAGCTAAAATAAACCCCTTTATGTTGTACTGAAATGAGAAATATCCACATGAACTTGTGGTATTCAATGCACCAAAAGAAACAGATATACAACAGGTATCCTCTGGCATCCACAGCGGATAGGTTCACAGACCCTGACACCTATTGTGGATCCCCAAATCCAAGGATGCTCAAGTACAGTATTTATATATGATCCATGTATATAAGCCACCTCTATATTGCTTATAATATGTAATGCAGTGAATGCTCTCACTCAGTTCAGTTGCATAGATTTAGCACAGTGATTGAAACGTGGTAAATTCAAAGTTTGCTTTTCTTTTTTTTTTTTTTTTTCCAGTCCTGGGCTTGAGCACTGTCCTTGGACTTTCTCAAGGCTAGAGCTACCACTTGAGCCTCAGCACCATTTCTGGCTTTTTTTCTATGTATGTGGTACTGAGGAATCGAACCCAGGTCTTTGTGCATGCTATGCAAGCACTCTACCCCTAGGCCAAACTCCCGGCTCCTTTTCTTCTTTTTTTAATCTTGCTGGAATTCATTTTTTCCCCAAATATTTTCTCTCGTGTTTGAATCTGTGGATGAGTAACCTGCAGACATGTATACAAAGAGGGCTAATTGTAGATGTGCCTGTGTGTGTGGTGGGGGTATGTATGGGAGGGTATTGTGTGGGGTGTGTGTGGGAAGGTATGTGTGTGGGGTGTGGGTGTGGGTGTGGGGAGTGTGTGTGGGTGTGTGTGTGAGGTGTGTATGTGGGAAGGAGGGTGTGTGTGTGAGGGTATGTGTGTGGGGGGGTGAGGGTGTGTGGGTATGTGGGGGGAGGGTGTGGGGGGGAGGGTATGTGTATGGGGTGTGTGTGTGAGGTGTGGGTGTGTGTGGGGGAGGGTATGTGGGGGGGTGTGGGGGGGGATGTGTGTGGGGGTGTGTGTGTGGGAGGGTATGTGTGTGAGAGGGTGTGTATGTGTGTGTGGTGTGTGGGGCGGGGAGGGTGTGTGTGGGGGGGTATGGGGGGTGTGGGAGGGTGTGTATGTGTCTGCCTGCTCAGGTGCAGGCGCACATACTGTGCCTGTTCCTCAGATGTTTGATGACTACTTAAGGTAGGGACAACCAGGGTGGCAGCAAGCCGGATCTTGATTTCCAAATGCCACATTCTTAAGAGAAACCAAGGTAATTTGGGCCAATGGCTTGGACAAAATGAGGCTGGAATATTCTAATGGAACACAATGTAAGTTTTCAATGACAGGGATATGTCCATACTGTCTTCAGCAGAAAACCATTTTCACTATCCAAATATGGAATGGTTTAGTTTATCAGTGAAAATAAAAAGGAAACTCATAGTAGCCTATTATTTACGTATGTGTATGGATGTATTTATCTGTGGTGTTGGAAATGAAACCTACAATTTCAGGCATGCTAAACAAGTGCTATACCTATGAGCTACCTTCCCAACCCCATTAAATTTTGTTCTCTGTCATGGCTATGTAGAGTACAACTTTCATCCTGAAGTAGCCTGCTAGTAGATGCATAATATTGATTACGTGGGAAATCAGACCAAACAGAAAGATCCATTACCAAAGTGAACAAAAAGTGTATATCCATGTTCTGCCAATATGTTGTTTAAAGTAATTAATAGAGCATTCAGTATGTAGATTTGTTTAAAGTACTTAATATATAGATACTCACACATCAGCACACAGTATATATTTTGCTTCTAAGAATGGGGGTAAAGGGGGTAGACAGAGAATAAGAATGCACATGTGTGCACCAGTCCTAAGGCTTGAACTCAAGGGCCTGGGCACTGACCCTCAGCTTTTTTGCTGTTAACACTTGAGCCACAGTTCTGCTTCTGGCTTTCTGTCTTTAGCTTCTTGGAGGAAAAGAGTTTCATGTTTACTGCTCCAGCTAGTTGTAAACTGTGATTCTCAGAACTCAGCTCCCTCAGTAGCTAGGATTACAGGTATGAGCCACCAAAGGCTGGTGAGGGTGCTTCTTTTGATTCAGAGAAACGACGATTATTTATGCTTTGAGTGCTTTACTGTGCTGGGCACTAACAACTGGATGCAGATATAAACTATTTTCAGACAAAAGTTTTTTCTTAATCTCAGCTAGAGGAAAACATGTTTTCCTTGGAAATAACTCATAAAACATCTAAGGTTGGCCTTGCATGTATGTTTTCCTTCCCTCAAATTCAAACTAAAAGATACATAACTTAGGGAAGAAAAATCTTTCTCATTGTTGAGTCTGTAGTTGAAAGCTAGTGCTAAGCTTTTAAAAACAATGTTCATATTGAAAGTTCATATTTATAAGTCACAAGAACAAAAACTTTAAACTCCAAGTACCTATCAGATGATTCTTCAATTGTTAGTATGTATTTGTGTATATACACACATCTGTTTCATCTACCTTATATAGATTATAAAAACCAATTTCTGAAATCAACCAACTTATTTCAACCATAGAATTATACATGATGTTATTCTTTGAATGATATATGACTCAAATTATAAAAGTTAACTGATGATACTGGAAAAGGCAAATAGTGCTGTTCTGGTAGTTTTGGTTGTTGGTAAGTCACACTATTAAGACAGTAATTAAACTAAGATGCCTATAGAAGACAGATATGTGGAATGACAGGAAGTAAGTCAAGTAGGGCATGGTGGGATTCTGACAAGCATGTGCCCAGAATAAGCTAACAGCAGTTACTCTGACAGACGGTTCACATTCTGAAATGCAGACAAGTTGTGCTGGAACTTCTGATTTTTCAAGAGAAGCTGGAAGCATTTCTTTGGAGGGGGAGGGTGGGGGGAATGAGGGAATGTTGTCTGATTTTTAAATATGACTAAAGTTAAAAAAAATAACGCTACCCTGGGCATTAGCATTTTTATCTGTAGTTTATATACAACATACCACACTACAGCTGACAGGTGTAATAACAATTTTCATTTAATTTTTTGCTATGACTCACCAGAATTCTAAAATCAGAAACAGGTGATACACCCTGTGCAAAACAATGAGAAAATTACCCTACCCCAAGGATCCTGGAGTCAATACTCTTGCAAAGGGAAGTGATGCAACATGTATTACATTCTGCCGGGTAGGCCCATTCCATATTACAAAACAACATCTGTGAAACAGAGCCCTTAAAGGAACCTTACAGAACATTCCCAAGCATTAAGAACTTTTTCAAGCACGTCAACTATCAGGAAATGGGTGTTTACTGAGAGGAACAAAGATTTTTGGGTCTAAATTTTTTTAATTTAATTTTTTTAGAAGCATACAAGTCAGGCATGGTGGCTCAAACCTGTAATCCTAAACTACTTTAAAGAGAGATTGGAGGATTATGGTTTGAGGCCAGCCTTGGGATAAAAATTCTTTAAACTCCATTTTTATCAATGGCTAGGTGCAGCAGTATGGCCTGTCATCTCCAGAGGTACAGGGAAGCAAAAGGAGGAGAATCACATAGCCCAGACTAGTTCAGGATAAACCAAGACTCTACTTCAAAACATAGGCAAAGAAAAAAAAAGGGGGGGGGCTGAAGATGTGGCTCAGATGGCAGAGTATCTTGAGGTCCTTAGTTCAATACTCAGTACCTTCAGAGGGAGAGGAAAGAAGAAAAGGAGGAAAGAAGGAAGGAAGGGAGGAAAGGAAGGAAGAGAGAGAGGGAGGAAGGAAGGAAGGAAGGAAGGAAGGAAGGAAGGAAGGAAGGAAGGAAACAAGGAAGGGAGGAAGGGAAAGAAAGGAAGGAAGAATGTTACATCAAAAGGCTAATCTTAAAAATTTTATGTATCATGTTGTTACAGTATTTCACCTGGTTATCTGATATATTGTATATATGCGTATCTGGTTATTTGAAGTTGGATAGGGAAGGGAAGAAAACGGGGACCAAGACATGAGAAAGGATATCAATGTTTGTGAAGTAATGCACCTTCTATCTGGTGAATATAATGTAACCCTTCTATTAATTACAATAAAAATATATGAAAAAATTTTATGTATCAGCATCAATGTACTCATGTAGTAATACTATGAGTAATGTTCAAATTTACTTTTGGAGTTTACAGAACGATACTATAATCATTAATGAAAGAAATTCCTCTCTTCCTTCCTTCCTCTCTCCCTCATTCCTTCCTTGGGGCTTGAACTCAGGTTCTGGGCATTGTCCCTGAAGACAAGGCAGTGTAAAGCCATTGCTTTTATTCCTGGTTCATTGGTAGTTAACTAGAGGTTGAGAGTCTTATAGACTTTACTGAAATACTATGATCCTCAAATCTCAGTGTCCTGAGTAGTTAGAATTACAGGCATGAGCCACCCGTGTCTGGTTCTATTTGTCTATCTTCTGTCTGTCCCTCTCCACTCTCCCTCCCTCCCTTCCTTTTCTGTCATGGGGCTTGTACTCTGGGCATACTACCACATTGAGCCACTGTACCACTTCCCCATCTATATTTTTAAATATCTCATCCTTTAGGAAATATTTGAAAGCCTCTCTTCATATGGCTTTTCCTGGCGCTGCTAGGCTGAAGCAATCTGTCAAAGTCCCCTGGACTTTCAGGACAACTACTGTTTCTACAATTTAACAGCCAGAATTGGACATTGCCCCAGGAAACTCCTCTATTGCTCTTTTCAGCTATTGGTTGTTTCTGTATTTGCTGACAGCAGGTTCTGCAGTAGCTCCTAGAACAGTGTTCCTCCACTATTGTTGCTTGAGGTGGCATGAGGAGACTGTCCCTGGGAGGGGAGCTGGATTTTCGTCATACACAGCAACTCTGTGTTAGAAAAGATGATAGTATGTTAGATAGTATGTGTCATTTCTAACTCAAAAGTACATGCAGATCAGAGAAAATAGAGTACATATTATGATGTTAACAGTATTACCAAAATTAGGTAGCATGGGCTAAATGTGCCCTGCCCTATGTATGTATATGTCAGAATATGACCTGTAAAACTCATTAGGGGTGGGGCCTTTAGGAAGTGATTAGGTTATGAGGGCTCCACCCTCATGAATGGGTTTAGTGCTTTAGGAAGTTTGTCAACCTCCAGAAGGACACAGCAAAAAGTCAGTTTCGGAGAGGAACATCAGAGACCTAGACTGCTGGTCCCTTGGTCCAGATCTTCTCAGCTTCCAGAAACCTAAGCAGTAAACTTCTGTTGTTTATATAATACTCACTCCAAGGTATTACATTATAGTAGCCCAAACAGACTAAAACATTAGGGAAGTACTACTTACTTTTAACCCTAATTTTAATTTCATGACTAATATTCACAGACTCTTGTCTTAGAGGAAGACACATCTTTTCTGAATGTGTAGTCATTACCAAATTTGATGATGGAAGCAAATCCAAAGAAATGATTGGAAGTGGTGCTATGGCTCAAGTGCTAGAGTTCTAGCTTTAAGCACAAAGAGGCTCAGGAATTATGCCCAAGCCCTGAGTTCAAGCCCCAGGATTGTCCAAACAAACAAACCCCCACCAGACCTCCCCAAAAAACCCCACAGTTTTACCTGGAGGTATGATTTCTTCACATATTGATTCTGGTTTTGGAGCCAAAATTGATGGCAACACAAAGCATTTTTATTTATTTTTTTTTGCCAGTCCTGGGGCTTGAACTCACTGTCCCTGAGCTTTTTTCTCAAGGCTAGCATATTACCACTTGAGCCACTGTGCCACTTCCAACTTTTTCTACATATGTGGTAATGAGGAACTGAACCCAGGGCTTCATGCATGCTAGGCAAGCACTCTACCATTAAGTCACATTCTTAACCCCCAAAGCAATAAAAATAAAAAACAAAAAAAAAACAACTAATGTTAAAAAAACTAGCATTGGAGCTGGGAATGTGGCCTAGTGGTAGTGCTTGCCTAGCATGCATGAAACCCTGAGTTCTATTCCTTGCCCAAGGACAGTGCTTAGGCCCTGAGTTCAGCATTGGCAAAAAGAAAAAAAAAAGGAAAGAAAAAGCTAGCATTTATAGAACAGTTCACAAAGACATTGTATTTTGGGTGAAGCTTGACCAAAAGAACATTGGCCTAGCACTGGATTTGTAGAAGTGTCTCTAAAAAGGCTACCTACTCTTTTCTGGGGTTTCAGACTGAGGAGCTCAGATGTCAACCATGGTTATTTTCAGGTTATATTCGACCACAGGGAGTAAAGTTGCCTTTGGAGTTGTATTTGTAGGTCAGTGGCAGAATATTCGCCTGGGTTCAACTCTCAGAGCTTCCAGGGTGGGAAAAAAATCCACTCCCCCACAAAAAAAAATTTCTGTGGTCTCATGAGATAGAAGTTCATGATTAAGAACTTATCTATGGTGTTTTGCTGGTGTTTTTTTAAAATTAGAGCTTAAGTGTGATTTTATGTGTGTTTAGCATACATCTCATTAAAATGTCCAGCTTTGTAGAAAGAATATATTGTCCTGTAAACACAAACCTTCATATTTTGAGTACCTAAAGAGATTATTTTGTAATATTCCTCTTAGGAGCAAAGATTATGTCATCTGTTACTGTGTTTTTATAACTCAGAGTGTTTGGCTTTGCAAGGCGACATTAGTCAGATCCTCACTTGTTCACTATGAATGAATTACTTATTTCTTAGCCTGCCCTTTGGTTTCAGCATATTCAGGAAAAGGAGTGGTACAAAGTAAATGGTGAATGGCATTTCCTATTTTAGAAAACTGGCAACATATAAGGTTTATATGGAACACAAGGAAGTACAAAGATATTCACATTTTGTAATTCTCTCTGCTCTGTACTTATTTTATACACACATCGTATGGTATGCCTATAAACTAATTTCATTTTAGATAAATTAAGTTATATAATTCAGTTTTCTAAAAACTAAATTTGTTTTCATGGAGGACTATACAAAGTCAGTTTAAATTGTACTAGTAAAAGGTAAAGCCCACACTGTAGAGTTTAAAACAGTTTAAGCATTTTTATTGGTCTGTTAAATGTGTTTTAATGGTAAACATATTCAAACAGGACTTTCTAGACGTTCTTATCAACTTCTCATATCCTTCCAGAAAATTTTTATGTGTCTATAACACACACACGCACCATTTATCCAGATTTAAAATGAAATAATTTATAACATAAAAAATACTACATTTTCTTTAATATATAACATCTTCCACAGACAAAAGTATGATTATATGATATTCTATAATCTAATCTAAATGTTTTTAAAAATCATTATTATTAAATCTATGGCAAACATGGCTGTGTTTGCCCACACTCTTATTCCTATTAGCAGTTAGGCAAGACCATGCATTAGTTCTGGCCAGCAGGCTATGAGATACAGAGACCTGGACAAAATCACAAAGGAATGGTTTATGTATGTCCCAAGGATTGAAGAAGGTGTTGTGGGGATGCAGAGTACACAGTCACTCCCTGGAGAGGCTCTAAGATCTGCAGAAGATCTTATGGGAGTAAGAAACAAATTCATTAGGTATGATTCTGAGTGTTAGAAATCCTATCCATATTTTCAGACCTTGCATTTCTAAATATAACAGATTATGTTACAACTGACAGTCAGCCCTCCTATGTACTTTAAGGTGTCTCTTGTTTTGTTGTTGCTACTGTAAACAATGTTGTTAGGATTTAATTATTTTCCAAGCAATTTTCAATCATACATACAAATATTGCTATGGATAAATTCTTTCAAATAGAATTGACAGATCATAAATGTATTTATTTACTTATTTTTGGTGCTGGTCCTGATTGAACTCGGGGCATGAACACTGTACCTAAGTTTTTTCACTCAAGGCTAGCTAGCACTTTACCACTTGAACCAGAGCCTCTTTCTTTCAGGTCCATTTTTCTTTTTTGTGATTAATTAGAGGTAAGAGTCTCATAGACTTCCCTGTCCAGGCTGGCAGATCTCAGCTTCCCACAGCCAAATAATGTCCAGCCAAAATACTAAATTAAAAAATAATTTTAAGTATATATTATAATAATAATCGAAAGTCCATGGGTTGGGAATGCAGTTTGCCTAGCATGCATCAAGCCCCAGGTTCCTCAGAACCACATAAACAGAAAGCCTGAAGTGGCATTATGGCCCTAGAGGTTGAGTGCTAGCCTTGAGCAAAAGTTTAAGGACAGTGCCCAGGCCCCAAGTCTAAGCCCCAGGACGGGCAAAAAAAAAAGTCAAAAGATAAAAAGGGAATTCAGGAAAAACAAGTCACCTTTCTACCTTATCTACCTTATGTTATTCCACAGCTTCCAGTGTTTGTAGGTTCATGAAAATAGAGATAAAGAACATTTTCAAGCTAAGCACAGTTACTCACACCTGTAATGCCAGTTATTTGCAAGGCAGCAATAGGAAACATTGTGGCTTGAGTCTAGTGTAGGCAAAGTTAGTAAGATTCCATCCACCTCAGTGAATAAGCCAGATTACTGGTTCGCCAACTTATCCCCAGCTGCACAGGAGGCCATAGATACAACTGAGGTCTGAGACCATTCTTAGACAAAAAGTAAGACTCAGGAATACAGCATCTGTCTAGCAAGTTTGAGAACTTGAGTTTGAACCCCAGAGCTGCCAAAATAATAAATAAACAAAATCCTACTTGAAAAATAACAACAGCAAAGAAAAGGGCTGGAGATATGGCTCAAGTGGTAGAATATTTGCTAGTACATGGCCCTCAGTTCAAACTCCAGTATACTGCCAAAAATAAAATTGGCTTTCAAATTTAACTTACACCTATGAAAAATCACATAGCACAGATTGATATGGGAACTTCAACGTTCTATACCCTTCCTGAGTCTGAATTCTGGACTTTGGAGACTTTCTTGGAGGTCTTTGTATTTGCCCATCTGTTTCTCCTGCCAACAGCTTCCCAGCAACTTCCTTCCTTCCTCAGCTCTCCTGTCTCATCTGGGTACTCTTCTCTGCAGCTTCATCTGAAATCATTGTCACAAATGCCTGACTCAAGTGACCATCCTCACACTCCTGCCACTTGTCAGTGTGCCACATACTTTCTAACCACATTATTCTCCCAGCTGCTTCCTGTTGCACTTCTCTGCACTCCTGCACACATTACTCTTGCTCTGCCTGTTTGCACATCTTTTACTTAGCTCTTTCTGCTAACTTTTGATAAAGAGGGCTATAAGGAAAGTCTGTATTGTTTTTGTTGTTGTTGTTGTTGTTGGTTGTGGGACTTGAACTATGGGCCTGGGCTCTGTCCCTGAGCTCTTGAGCATAATGTTACCGCCTTAAGGCTACCCCTTGAGCCACAGCACAACTTCCTGTTTTCTTGTCTGGTAGTTAATTGGAGATAAGTGCGTGGGCTGGCTTTGAACCATTATTCTCAGATCTCAGTCCCCTGAGTAGCTAGAATTACAGGTGTGAACCAGTGCCTTTAAATAACTCTGCTCAGATGCCAGGCACTGTGGCTCACACCTGAAATCCTTGCTACTCAGGAAACTGAGATTTGAGGGTCTTGGTTTAAAACTAGCTTGGGAAGAAAAGTCTCCAATTCACCACCAAAAATCCAGAAGTGAATGTATGGCTCAAGTAATAGAGTACATAGACTGAGTAGAGAAACTAAGTGAGAGTTTAAGGCCCTGAGTTCAAGTCCCAGCACTGGCACCCAAACCAAAATAAAACAAGCATTCTGTCCACTTATCACATTTTCTTGGGCTTGGCAGTAGAAGTCTTTCTGGTTGGAAGTTGGGCCTCGAACAGTAGATGAGCTATTTTTCTCAGTGCTATATTAACTTTAACAGGGATGGCTACTTGAGCTTCCCTTTCCACTCATTGGCAGACCACTGAGACAGCCTGAGTTTTCTGTGCAGAATGAGAGAGAATGCAGAAGTTTCAGCTGGACATCAGCTTCCTCTCCTTCACAGTTCTGCTTGGAACAGTAGCATGTGTAGCACACAGTTAGCCTTCCTGCTTTGGTAAGACAGAAAGTCACAAATTAGGAAAACAGTACTTATTGAGGTCTGGTAGAATGTTAAGTACTAGGTTAGCTGGAAACTTTACAGGGGCATTGTATCACTAAGCCTTTTAATCCTCACAATAACCTTGCCATAGTCGTAGCATTACCTTTTCAGGATAGTTTCATCAAAAAAATGTAACTTACAAGTGTGGAGGATTCATACCCATCATCCAATTCACCAGCACATCATTTTCTCAAAATATATATTCAGTATTCAATCATTTCTTCTATAATTTTTATCACTGATAACTTTCCAATAACTTGGAAAGATATTCTGGCATTGACTTCACTCTTCCTTGTTTATCCTCAAATATCACCTTTCTATAGGTAACAAGTCTGAACGAGACTGGGTTCTCACACATCTTATGACTCCTAACAAATGTTTACTAGGTTGGGCAATATGCTAACTGTTACATACTAGTAATCAATATAATCAGGGCCTGTGATCTTCCTGACAGGCAAGTTGGGGAGAGAAACCACCAAAAATTGCAAGATGGTGTCAGTCATGAGGTCATATCTCAGAGATCTGAGAAGAGGATTCCAGAAGTACTGTCTAAGCTGAGAATGAAGAACAGGTGGGAAGGAGAAGGTGAGGAGGAGTGGTGAGAAGAGCAGGGCTCCACACAGAGGTCACAGCAAGGGCAGAGGCTGATGAGCAAGGCCTGTTTAAAGACTGCAAAGAAATCCAGGGTGAGAAGAGAGAGCAGAGGGAAAGGGAAGTTATGCTACTGAGTACAAGATAGCAGAACTCTTCAGTGACGCTGTAGGTCCGACAAGTCACACTAAAAAACAGGTTTGGGCCGCTTAGTAATAGAACACTTGTCTAGCTGGTGAAAAGGTCCTAGGATTGGTCCCCAGCATAGGAAAGCATAGGCTTTATGCCCAGAGCTAAGGTCAGTGGTAAAATGTAAAGTAATGGTATCTGCACTTTGGAAGGCCAATTTTGGCCTCTTCATGCAAGTGTTAAGATTGTGGCCAGGACATACTAAATCCACTAGCACAATGATGTTCACTGCAGCACTATTTACCACAGCAAAGATACGGAACCAACCCAGATGCCCCTCAGTTGATGAGTAGATCAACAAGATGGAATTCTATGCTGCTGTCAGAAAGAACGACATTGCTCCGTTTGTAAGGAAATGGAAAGATTTAGAAAAAATCATATTAAGTGAAGTAAGCCAGACAGACCCAAAGGAACATAGGCTCAATGGTTTCCCTCATTTGTCCTAATCAGTAGAAACCTTGGGCTCTCCTAGCAGAGATTTACAATAGAGCAAAACCTAGATACATAAGGCCATACAGTGTGACGCTAAATGAAAGGACCTCTAGGATATAAAAACAAAAGCCATATAATGAGTGATTATTGTCCTTAATGTACTACGTTATCTCTCATCTCTTTTGCTATCCCTTGGTTATCTCATATTGTTACAGTATTTCATTTTGTTATCTGATATATTAGATAAATGCGTATTTGGTTATTTGAAATTGGATAGGGAAGGGGGAAAACAAGATGAGGGGTGGGGGTGGGGTAGGGGGAGGGAAATGGGGACCAAGACATGAGAAAGGGTATCAATTTATGTGAAGTAATGTACCTATCTGGTGAATATAATGTAACCCTTCTATCAATTACAATAAAAATATATGAAAAAAACCACAAATCAAACTAATAGGCTAAGTAAAAAAAAAAAAAGATTGTGGCCAGGAGATCAGTAGAGAGACTGCTGGGCCCCATGGAGTACTTTACTGAGTCCTAAACCAAAGTATGATGGTTGAAGACCAACTTGATTTCACCTGTAGCAAGGCAAGATGATGAGAAGAATAGGGAATGAAGAACTAGTTTTCCAGCTTAAAAAACAGGCATAATGAATACACAGTGGTTTATCATATATGTTTGTACATTTCTCAAGGCATCAAAGATTTTGGGTGAAGTAACCTGTCAGATCCACATCAGCTACATAAATAATACTACTGTATTTATAAGTAAGCATAAATGCTGTCTAGATTTGCAAATGCAGAAATGTGACCTTATAAAATGGTGTGAGAGGAAAGAAAATAAACAAAGAACATGCTTAATCAGAGTAGCTATTAGTTTGCTGTTAAAACAATAATGAAAACAAGACTAAGAATTAGCAGAGGAGTTTAAATGAAACCATGTTTCTTCCAAGTGGGATTTAAACGCTTTGGAATTGCTGTACTACCTATATAAAGTTGCTTCAGGGTAATGCTAATTGCAACAAATAAACTCCAAACTTTCAGTGGCTTAAAACAAATAGTTTATTTATAATCCACATATTATTAGTACAACATCAATGCTTCTAGTGGGTAAGGAAGGGCTATGTAATCACTCAGTGACTCATCTGATGGAAACTGCAGCCTCCAACACATGATTTAAAGTTTGCCTTGGGCAGAAAAGAGCAGTCAGCAGATGAGGGTATGAATGGAGACTCATGTCATTTACTCAGTCACATGACATAGGACTGGAAGGGAGGATGCAATCAACAAGTTTTGGTGAGTAGCAAGCTGTCTTTGTTAACGATGGTTAAACTCTGAGGACAGAATATAACTTATTCATACATACAGAAATGAGCAGCTCCTTGAAGAAAATAGGTTTAGATATAGCTTTATTGAAAAATAATTTATAAAAATTAATTTTGTTGTATAAACTACTGCTAAAAAATTTGCAGAATACACTAACTTAAAGAAAAAAAATAGATTGCCAGGATATGGACTTATAGAAGTTGCTTATTTTAACCCAGACTTTCCTTATTCACCAAGAAGATAACAGACCTAATACTGATTATGACTAAAATTCAAAATCTTAACTCATCTTCATGAAAATAATATTTGTGTCTTTCTCCTCCAAATATAATATACTTCCTTTTAAAGATATTTTATGTTATTTGAACACAAAGCCTGAGTGTTGTCTCTCAGCTATTTTTTCTCAGGAATAGAGCTCTATTTTTTTCCCTCCAGAATTAATTGGAGATAAAAGAGTCTCATGGACTTCTCTTGACCAGGCTGGCTTTGAACCTGATTCTCAGTTCTCAGACTTCTGAGTAGCTAGGATTACAAGTGTGGGACACAGATGACTGGCTTCTAAAATACTTTCTGATAACTAAAAAAAGTAGTATTTGTGATGAGAGAATAAAGACAAGTGGCAGGAGCAGTTACATTATAAAAACTTTCAGATAGGTAAAATGTAATGTTAACAAGTTACTTTTTGTGCCTTTAATGAACTCCAAGTATGTTATAAATAAAATAAAATAATAAAATAAAGAGTTTTTACCTGCTAGCTACTTTGCAGCAATTTTATACAAATACATTTCATAAAATCCAGAAATTTGACAGTTCTAAAATGTAAGGAGAGTAAAGGTCCATTAATGCTGCCAAAAATCAAGAAAGCAACAGCCCCATTATTTTATGGCTCAGTTACAAAACACTTTGGAACAAGAACATATTTCTACTTCTTTTCATTAGCATCATAAAATGCATATACATTTTATGTATTTTGAAGCTAATATTTTATACTCATAAAATGGCTACAAGTGATTTCATTAAACAGAGGAGTTAGCATTTTTAGGATAGTAATCCTTCTCAGCTATAAAAGCCTAGCAAGTCATGGCTTATTTCCAGTTTAAAACATTTTTAAATATTAATCAGTATAAAAGAACTTTAGTTGAGGGTTGATGTTGCCTCTTCCTTGCTTTTTCTCTAAGACCTAACTTTGTCAGGTTCTGTGATAAATGATTTACATAGGTTGTCTATTTGAATCCTCATAACAACCCTGTATGATAGGTACTTATTAAAAAATCTAGCTTGAGTGCCAGTGGCTTATGCCTGTAAATACTAGCTACTCAGGAGGATGAGATCTGAGGATCATGGTTTGAAGCTAGCTGGGGCAGGAAAGGCCAGGAGACTCTTATCTCCAATAAACTACTCAGAAAAAGTGGGAAGTGATGCTGTGGCTCAAGTAGTAGAGCACTAGCCTTGAACACAAAGAGGCTCAGGGACAGTGCTCAAGCCCTGAGTTCAAGCCCCAGAACCAGCCGGGGGAGAGGGAGAGGGCACAGGGGAAAGGGAAAAGGGAAAAGTGCAAAGGACAAAGCGGAAAGGGAAAAGTGGAAAGGACAAAGGGGAAAGGGAAAAGGGAAAGGAAAAGGAAAGGGAAAAGGTAAGGTAAGGAAAGGAAAGAAGGAAGGAGGGAGGGAACAAAGGAAGGAAAGAGGTACAACAAAAGAATACGTTTGGACTGGAGCGTGGCCTAGCATGTACAAAGCCCTGAATTTGGTTCCCGGGAACCACATACACAGAAAAAGCTGGAAGTGGCAATGTGGCTTAAGTGGCAGGGCGCTAGCCTTGAGGAAAAAAAAAAAGAAAAGAAAGAAAAATGTCCAAGGATAGTGCTCAGGCCCTGAGTTCAAGCTTCAGGACTGGCAAATAAAACAACAACAACAAAAACAGATTTCAAGAAGTTGTAGGTACTTACCCAAGGTTACTCAAGTGTGTTAAGAAAGACCCAAGATTCACCCAATCTATTTCTAGAGTCAGTGCTCTTAACCTCTCCCTCCCAACCTTCATCCTGAAAATCCTGTGAGCAAATATTAGTTATGCTAACATTCACCTTTAGTCAAGCAGTCTTAGCTGTCCTCCCCAGCTTCACCAAGGTGGCTCCACATGAAGCTTCTCTATGGAAGGAAGGGTGGCTACATGCTTAAGAGCACTTTGGCTATAAGATGTCTGCTACCTTACCAAGGTAAAGACTACCTTACCATGGATGAAGATGCTAGATGGGCAATTTAAGACCTGTCTTGCTCAAAGATCAAAAAGTAGAACTTACAAGTTTTCAGCCTTCTTTTCTTGTACTTGGTTAAAAGAAAGACTAAAGAAAGTAAAGTTAAAATATACTAAACCTACCAGCACAACCATGTTCATTGCAGCATTACTTACCATAGCTAAGATGTGGAAACAACTCAGATGACTTCAGTAGATGAAAGGATCAAGAAGATGTGATACACACACACACACACACACACACACACACACACACACACACACACACACACATATACACGATAGATCTATGTTGCCATCAGAAAGAATCAGCGAAGTAAGCCAGACCGAAACCAAACACAGGATCCATGATTTCCTTCATTTGCAACAATTAATACTTGTCTAGGATTTTCCTAGCAGAGAACTGCAATAGCTCAAAAGCTATGAGCATATGGCCATATAGGATGATATAAAGTGAAATGAACTCCAGGATATGGAAACAATTGTGGTTGCTATCTTTAATATACTATGTAAAGTTATTTCTTTACTCTCCCCCCCCCCTTTTTTCTCCCCTGGTGTTGCTGTATCTGACTTTGGTACCTGCTGTATTGTATATACATTTATTTTATTTGAACTAGAGAAGAGGAAACAAAAGATGATGAAAAGATGATGAAAAGATGATGAAAAGATGATGAAAAGAGGATAAAGGGTGAATAACAATATTCACAAGACACTTTGTTGGAAATGAATGTTACAACTTGGTGGTTGGGGGAGGGAAAGTGGGAGAATAACATGGGAAGGGGTAACAATGTTCAAGAAGTAATGTAGGGCTGGGAGTTTGGCCTAGTGGTAGTGTGCTTGTCTAGCATGCATGAAGACCTGGGTTCGATTTCTTGGTACCACATACATAGAAAAAAGCCGGAAATGGTGCCATGAGAAAGTCCAAGGACAGTGCTCAGGTCCTGAGCTCAAGCAGTAATGTACTCACTACCTTACAAATGTAACTGTAACCCCTTTATATAGCACCCTGAGTTTTAAGAGTTCAACAAACTATTAGCACACTTATTGGACATGTTTTCCAGGAAGACCTAGGTTCAAATCCTGGTGCTATCCTTGGCTTTATATTTGATCTTAGGCAAGAAACTAATGGGGAGGAATGTGCTAGGCCATATAAAATTATTGTGAGCATTAGGATCCAGCTGTCTACATCTGAAAGTGATAGGATTAGAAAGTCTTTCAAATCTTTCACAGCTCTAAAATGTTACAAAGTTTTGCCCTTTCAGTTCAAAAACTAAAAAAATAATCTAAATAAAACAAAAATTCTAGGGATCTTGATGTCACCTCTTCCTTGCTTTTTCCTCAGTCCATTTTCTTTCCTTTAAAAAACAGTTCCCTCTGCTTTGATGACAGGTTTCCTAGTTAGCTAAACACAGGAGCTAGCATACATCTGACTGGCTTTGACTTGTGATTGCATCCCCTCTCTTACTAATGGAACCCCAATCTGGGTCAAGGAGCCAATGTGCTCAATTAAAAATATACACAGCTAGAGGTGACAAGATAGATGATTTTGTTACATACTTCTTGTCAATGAGATGTTAGGGTTTCTAGGAAAGTTTTGCTTCCCATTTCCTCCTTTTTTACTCCTCCTCCTATCCAGAATGCAAGTGAGAGGTTGGAAGTCAGGCAATTATCATATGACCATGAGAGAAGCAGGAATACAGTAGTCACTAAACAAGAATAGCCTACTAGAAGGGCACTTTAGATCAGACATACTAGTGTTACCATGTAGCTACAAAGCCAGTTGGGCACTTACTTCTTTACTGTTCATTTTATAAATAGAATAAACTCTCTTTAGGTTAAGTCATTGATGCTGGGGTTTTAGTCCATATATAAATTTAAACCTACCTGAAGCACAGCTAGAAAAACTGATACTAATGAATGAAACATGGGTGATGGCAGAGAGGAAATGTAATTATAAAAGTTAACTACTAGGTCATAGGAGAACTCTGTTTAGTCTTCTGAGGAACCCCCATACTGCTTTCCAGAGTAGTTGAACAAGTTTACACTCCCACCAATAGTGTAGTAGTGATCCCTCCTGACCACATCCCAGTCACACATGCTATTAGATTTCTGGATAATGGCCATTCTAACTGGAGTGAGGTAGAATCTCAAAGTTGTTTTGATTTGCAGTTTTTGTATGGCTGGAGATGTTGAACATTTCTTCATGTGTCTATATGTCATTTTTATTTCCTCTTCAGAGAAGTCTCTAAGACTTTAATGGGATGGTTCTTTGAGGATTTGTTTTTGAGAGATTCAAGTTTTTGAGCTAGAGCTCCTCTATGACCCAGCAATTCCACTCCTTGGCATCTACCCAAATGTCCAGAAACAAGGGCATACTAAAGCTACTAGCACATTGCAGCATTATTTACTTTAACTAAGACATGGAACCAACCCAGATGCCCCTCAGTAGATGCATAGATCAACATGTGGTATTTATACACAATGGAATTCTATGCTGCCATCAGAAAGAATGACATCGCACCATTTGTAAGGAAATGGAAAGACTTGGAAAAAAACATATTAAGTGAAGTAAGCCAGATCCCAAAGGAACATAAGCTCCATGGTGTCCCTTATTTGTAATAATTAATACACATCCAGGACTCTCCTAACAGAGGATCACAATACCTCAAAACCTATGTATATATGGTCATACAAGATGAGACTAAATGAAATGAAAGAAGTGGTTTTGTGATTATTGTTCTTAATGTACTATGTGAACTTATTTCTTTTCTTTTCTTTTTCCACTTATGGTTAATCTCCTGCGGTTACTGTATCACTTTGTTATCTGGTATACTGTATATACACTTGTTTATTTGAAATAGAGAAGGGAAGGAGGAAAACAAGATTATTGGGAGGGGGTGGGGAGAGGGAAAGGGGGACAAAAACATGAGAAGGGGTATCAATGTATGAGAAGTAATGTACCTATTTCATGACAAATGTAACTGTAATCCCTTTATACATTATCCCGACAATAAAATACAATAAAAAAGTTAGCTACTAGGGAAAAATTTTTTAAACTAGTTGTAAATGTTGAAGTGAAAAAAAGAAAAGCACACAAAACAGAGAATTTAAACAATAAGGTAAAGAAGTACTAAAAGCAAAGATTTATATAAAGACCCAATTTATCTGGATGTAGTCAAGGTAGAGCATCTGCCTAGTATGCACAGGCCCAACATTCAAACTCTAGTATTGCAATTGGAGGAGGCTACAAATAGGAAAATTTAAGTCTATAAATAGCTAGTATGTCTTGGAAAAGATATTCTTACTTGTACAATACAGGAATGTAGAATAAAAATAATGATAGTATTTTTCTATTAAAATTAGCAAAAGCTGTCTATAATCGTAAACTCATACTGAAGGGATAGAGTTAAATAGGTTGAGTATAAACATCTAAGAGAAATCTTAAAGTGGTGTACATATATGCAAATGGCTGAATAATCACATTATAGGTAGCTACCAGTGTGCAAAAATACACATTAGAAAATCAGTGGAGTAGTGTACAATTCCAGATTACCACAATGATCTGCAGTATTAGTCAACAGGAGAACAATCATATTCAAACTGAACAATCACATGGCCTTTGGAAAGAGCTAGACAGAATTTAATATAACATGGAAAAGGTTAGGGAACTATTGTATTGGCTGGAAAAGAAGCCATATGATAGAAATTATGGTACAAACTTTTATTTTATAAATTTTATATAATGTGTGCTACAGGCATGAAAACATACACAATCTATCTTTTCAGCTCTCCCCCATCCTTCTCCCTCTTTTCAGGCACATTGTCAGAGTTGATTATCAAATGGCTACATGTTCTAGAAAGAGAAAAACCAAACCTGAACTGTTTGCTTTCAGGTGGAGGGAAAGAGAGGAAGGAAATTTCATGTTTCATTTCATTTATTTCTGATTATTTGACAATCATTTGCATGTTTTGTTTTGTGGGGCCTGAACTCAGGGCCTGTGTAGTGTCCCTGAGCTTTTTCACTCAAGTCCAGTGTTCTACCACTTTGAGCCACGCTCCACTTCTGGTTTTCTAGTGGCAATGCGTGTCTCATGGACTTTTATGCCCCAGCTGGCATTGAATCCTGATCTTCAGACTTCAGCCTTCTGAGTAGCTAGGATTACGGATGTGAGCCATAAGTGCCTAGCTTTTTAAAAATAATTAAAAAGTAAGGATTTTCAGCAGTGGTACTCAGTGGACATTATGTTGAAAATAAACTATACAACTTGTAGGTGAGGATGGGAGGGAAAAACTGGGAGAGGGGGACACTGTCAAAAAAGAAATGCACTTACTATTTTACATAACTGTAATTTCTCTGTGCATTGCCTTTATAATAATAAAAAGCAAAACATTAAAAAATAAAGATTAAAAAATAATAAAGATCAAGGAGCCAGGAGCGTTATCTAGTGATAGAGTGCTCACCTAGTATGCACGAAGCCCTGAGTACCACATACACAGAAAAAGCCTGAAGTAGCATTGTGGTTCAGGTAGCAGAGGGCTAGCCTTGAGCAAAAAGTGTATGAGGACAGTGCTCAGGCCCTGAGTTCAAGCCCCAGAACTGGCGATATATATATATATATATATATTGTCAAAATTAACAGCAATGGAAAAAATTAAATTAGATCAGATGGTCTTTTTCTAAAGGCCAGTATATCTTTGTTATCTCAGTATAGTGATGTGAAAATTGTGAGAATAAAAATTGTTGAAGGATAGCATGGTGATGCATTTCTGCAACTCCAGCAGTTTAGGAGGTGGGGGCAGGGGGATTATGAGTTCAGGGACAGCCTGGGCAAAGTTAGCTATACCTTGCCTCAAAAACAAAATAGAAACAAAAGGGCTGGGAGTATAGAGTGTTTGCCTGACATGCCTAAGGCTTTGAGCTCCATCCTCACCATACCTAAGCCAGCCTAGACTGTGGTCCACAATAGCTGTGATGACAGGTGAGTACCACCACATCCAGCTTTTTCTCTTAAGATAAAAGTTTAACTTTTTTTTTTTGCCTAGCTGGCCTGGAACCACAATCTTCCTTATCTTCCTCTTCTGAGTAGCTAGTCATATAGGAATGTCCTCCAACATCCCACAACGTCCATTTGAACAGAGGACAACTAGCACTAACAGTAAACTAATCTGTAGACCATAAATTTGTCTTGAGAAAATAAGACAAAATACAATAGAACAAGAACAGATTAGCAGTTCTTATACTATTTAATTATTTCTTGCTAAATTTGGATATGAACATGGTAAAAAAAATTGACCTACATACACACATTTTTTTAATTCTTAAATTTGTTGGAAAATATGAGTATATAAAATAGTATGGCAAATCAAAAAATTACCATATGGCCAGGCGCAGTGGCTCACGCCTGTAATCCTAGCTACTCAGGAGACTGAGATCTGAGGATTAAGGTTCAAAGCCAGCTCAAGCACAAAGGGACCTTATCTCTAACTAACCTACAGAAAAAGGGAAGTGGGGCTTAGCTAAAGAGTAGGGTGGTAGCCTTGAGCTGAAGAGCTCAGGGACAGTGCCCAGGCCAAGCTCAAGCCCCATTATCCACTCCCACCCCCCCACACACAAAATTACCATATGAACCAGTAAATTCCATACGCAAAAGCACTAAAAGCAGAAACTTAAACATTTTCATATTATTCAAAAAACCAAAACAGAATAATCCACATATCCACAGAAGTATGAAAAGAGAAATAAGATGTGGTATTTATATACAACAGAAATCATTAAGCCTTAACAAATATAATTGACACATGATATAATACCAATCAACTTTGAAAACATAGTAAGTGAAGCAATCCTGGTACAAGACAAATATTGTATGATTCGTTTACATGAAGTACCTAGAATGGCAAAATTCATAGAGAAAGTAAAATGGTAGGTATTAAGAGCTGAAGGGAGGGCTGAATGGACTGTTATGTAACAGTTATAAGCATCCAGACTGGGAGAATTAAAAAGGTTTGGAAACAGACAGTATTGATGGCTATACAAAAACATGAATGTACCAAGTGCTACTGAAGTACTAAATATATACTTTTTTTATATGTGTGTGTGGGGGGGGGGGTTGTGGGACTTGAACTCTGGGCTTGGGCATTGTCCCTGAGCTCTTTAGCTCAAAGCCACCACCCTACCCCTTGAGCCACTTCTGGTGGTTAATTGAAGATAAGAGTCTCACAGACTTTAGAGCCCAAGCTGGCTTTGAATCTCCATCCTCAGATCTCGGCCTCCTGGGTGGCTAGGATTACAGGCGTGAGCCACCATGCCAGCTCTAAATATATACTTAAAAATGGTTAAAGCAGGGGCCGGGAGTATGGCCTCGTGGTAAAGTGCTTGCCTAGCATGCACGAAGACCCGGGTTCAATTCCTTGGTACCACATACATAGAAAAAAGCCGGAAGTGGTGCTGAGGCTCAAGTGGTAGAGCTCTAGCCTTGAGAAAAGTCCAAGGACAGTGCTCAGGCCCTGAGCTCAAGCCCAGGACTGGCAAAAAAAAAAAAATGGTTAAAGCAGTAAATGGTGTTATGTATAACTTGTCACATAAAAAAAATCAATAGGAAGCTTTTAAGTTTTAAAACAGTATATTTTAAACTTCCAGTCTATTTAATCAATATGAGAAAGAAGGAGAGGGAAAGGAGGGACAAAATGAGGGAAAGATGGGAGAGGGAGAAAGCAGAGGCAGGCTTCACTAAGTTTGAAGACAAACTAGAATCTGCAGCCCACAGAACAGATGATCAGTGACTATATACACAAGGAATTGTCTTCTATGCCAAGGCAATGAAGGGAAAAATGAGCTTAAAAAAACAATTCTCCTTTTTAAAAAAAAAACAACAAATATTTTCAGAAGTCAGAATTACAGGTAAAATATGATGCTTAGCCTTGTGAGATGTATTGTCACTAAGGAAAGGGGAGGGGGTTCACACTACAAAGCACCAAGAAATAACTGGTTTATCAAGTTGGAACCACACCATGGGTAAAAAAGCACATGATCATAAACCACTAAATACTGGGCAAGGAACAAAACGCTGAGCATGGGAGAGGCTAAAAGCATATTGGAAAAACACTTCATGTCAAGGCCTGAGTGGACACTGCTAATGTGGAAGCCAGTAAACTAATGGCAGGAAGTATTTTCCAGAAAGATCCTGAGCAAAAGATAATAGCATGAGGTAAGTACATCACATTAGTTTTTTATTCTACCATGCTATCAAAAGGAGGAGCCAGGAAACAGGTATAGACAAGTCTTGGGAATAGTATGCCATAGTCCAACGTTTTCTTCAACTATATACTCACATGCAAGGTGGGGTGGTAACAACCAAGGAGGAGAAGGGGACAGTACCAGTAGGTAAAATCATTTAAAAAAAGAAGAAGAAGAAAAAAAACTATTTAAAAGGATGTAAAGGGTCAGGAAGGCTAACTATATTGAGTTTTTACTTCATGGTCAGAGGCAAAGATAAATGCTATATGCATTTTCCCATTTATTCTGTTTTACAGGTTCAACTGTTTCCACAGTATTACATTCTAGCTTTGTTATGGAAACTGAGGCATACACACAAGTTGGGTAAATGTCTCTAAAGCCACACTATTAGTAAATAACAGAGTCCAGAGGCAAACCTCAAGTCTGACTCCAGTGTTCAGGACTTAGTCACTAGGCACTGCCACAATTCCACAAAGATGGGAGAAAATAGGTTGGGAACAAAAATGGAAATGATGGAAATAAAATATGCTATGGTACATGCCAAAATAAACTACTAAACATTCACTTTTGAGATGAGATCTTGAAATAGTAGCAAAAAAAAAAAAAAACCAGTGGCCTAACAGGGAGGGGCCATGCAGATACATGAAGGGCATCTGGATGAGCCTGTCTGGGGATGTTTATAACTCTCACTTTTATCTTTTTGCAGATTTTATCAGAACATCAGACATACTCATCTACAAATGTATGGATAAAAAAAGGCATGTGTTCAAGTCCAAAGTCACTTCTTTCACTTTGGGTTATATATACACCCCTATGTGAATCCTTGAAAAGCAGTCTCTGCAGCTGCACCAGGGTTATCCCCCCAGTATCACTTTCTAGGATGAGGACCTTAAATCTCATGTTCCTCAAGCAAAAGAGAAAAAGGAAATGAGATACAGACACTGGAACACATGTCCTGATAGAATTTCTGAGCTGGAAACAAGTACCTAGCAATTAGACTTTTCATTTAAAAAAAAGGCTCTCTCGGGCCAGGAAGTGTGGCCTAGTGGTAGAGTGCTTGCCTAGCATACATGAAAGCCCTGGGTTCAAATCCTCAGTACCACAAACCCAGAAAAAGCCAGAAGTGGCACTGTTACTCAAATGGCAGAACACTAACCCTTTTCAAGCCCTGGGACTAGTGGGGGAAAAACAAAAAGGATGGGCTGGGAATTTGGCCTAGTGGTAGAGTGCTTGACTGGCATGCACAAAACCCTGGGTTTGATTCCTCAGTACCACATACACAGAAAAACCTGAAAGCTGTACTGTGGCTCAAGTGGTAGAGTGCTAGCCTAGAGCAAAGAAGAAGCCCAGAGAAAGTGCCCAAGCCATGAGAGTTCAAGCCCCATGACTGGCAAAAAAAAAAAAAAAAAAAAAAAAAAAAAAGAGAGGGATGAAAGAAGTAAATAATAGAAGTGATACTGTATACAATCCTAAAAATTGTCCTTTAAAATACAAGTAACCAGGGCTGGATGCAAGGCCTAGTGGTAGAGTGCTTGCCTAGCATGCATGAAGACCCAGGTTTGATTCCTTGGTACCACATACATAGAAAAAGCTGGAAGTGGTACTATGGCTCAAATGGTAGAGCACTAGCCTTGAGAAAAGCCCAAGAACAGTGCTTAGCCCTGAGTTTAAGCTCCAGGACTGGCAAAATTAATAAAGTAATAGAACATAAGTAACACTTTTTAAATAAATTTTGGTGTGTGTGCGTGTGTGCTGGTACTGGGGCTAGAACTCTGGGCCTGGGGGCTGCCCCTCAGCTTTTTCACTCAAGGGTAGTGCGCAAGCCACAGCTCCACTTTTGTGTGTGTGCTTTTCTGGAGATAGGAGTCTCACGGGCTTCCCTGCCTGGACTGGCTATAAACTGTGACCTCCTGAGTAGCTAGAATTACAGATGTGAGCCACTGGCACCTAGGTTAAGTTTTAGATTTGCCTAAATTCATCTGATCTATAAAATGTTTCTGTGCCTACAAAATGTAATCTGAAATTTCCTTAAGGAATCATTACATAGTTCTAAAGTAATATTGTACATAGTACTTTCCTGAGTCTTGAATGTTCAAATCATGAGCTATGCTCAGAGTAACAGGTTTCCTCATTATTAAATTTCTATTTCAAGGGCTGGGGTGTGGCTGTACTAGTAAAGCAATTGCCTGGCAAGCATAAAGCCTCAATTAAAACGCCACTATTGCCAAAATATGTGTATGATTATAAATGTGTTGTGTATGTGTGTGTATCTCTACATATATAGTATGTATGTATGTGTATACAATTTTAGCCTGAACTTCTATCCTAAGCCTCAGGATGATATAGCCAACTATCTTACAGCATATTCAATTTGAGCTTCAAATATCATCCCAAATGTGCTATTGCTCTTTGCCAGCTTTAGTCTGCCAGAAATACCTTCAAAACATCCAGAATATAGATTACAACTTCACAGCACTTCTGCGACTTCCATGGTACTTCAATTTACCATCATTTCCTTCACCTGGATTGTTGATTGCTTAGCTTCCTAAATGTTTTTTTCCCCTCTACCTCTACATTTAGTTTGTCAAAATCTGTTAATAACAAGTGTCACATCATGTCATTCTTCTGCTCTTATCCTTCCAACAGCTGCTCAGAAAAATGTCAAATCTTTCCATCAACTTTCCTAACTCCAATTCACCTCAGCTCTGCCTGAAACTCTATTTCCCTCCTCATTCACTTTGTCTCATTCAGGTACTTGCTAAGTGTTGGTTGAGAAACAAAACTCCAAAATATAACATTTGGTAACATCTTTAACTTGATCAACATTAAACAACAATCCAAGAATTGTCACCAAATTAGTAGGATATTTTGGAAGGGATGGCATATTGTTCACTTACTGGGAAAATAGCACTGAGAAAGTAGACATTGTCCTTGCCTCCACAACCATGATCAAAAGGTACCCACGAATAAGACTGAGATCCGAAGATCCCAGTTTTCCAAACTAGCAACCTATGAATTATTCTCAGTTCTTTCCTCCACACTTTCTAAACCAAGTAACAAATTGGTACAAAGACCTCTGGAGACCATCTCAGTAATGTCCAACATATAGCTGAACTCTAACAATTACCCAGTAATAATAATATTTATTGTCACAAAGAGCTCTTTTACATAGTTCAAGAATCAACTTTCCTAGCATGGCTTCTATGTACTGATTTTGTTTCTGCTTGAGTTTACAGAGAACACAAACTCTTGTTCATATAAATATCTTTGTAATAAAAAAAAAACCATTGGGATCCTTCTGGATTTCTTCTCCAAGACAGCCACGATTAGTTCCTTCAGCCTTCTATCATGTGTCAGAACCTCTAGTCTCTACCAGCCCAGCCAGGCCTCTACTGAACACGTTTTAAGTTATCCAGACTTTTTAGAATGCTGCCTTTAGAACATCTCCTTTATTGTGGTTACTACTCTTCAAAGAATCTGGACTAAAAGATAATTAGTATCTAGGGATTTATACAAATTACTTGCCATATTGAGCTTACAAGGCACTAAAATTTTAATTTATTAAATTATGGTGCTAGGTATGGAAGACAGGGCCTGTTGGCAAGCATACATCACTGAAAATTACTTTTACTGGGCTGGGAATGTGGCTTTGTAGTAGAGTGCTTGCCTAGCATGCATGAGGCCCTGGGTTGGATTCCTCAGTACAACATAAACAGAAAAAGCTGGAAGTGACACTGTCACCACTATAGTAGAGTGCTAGCCTTGAGCAAAAGAAACACAGAGATAGTGCCCGGGGTCTGAATTCAAGTCCTAGGACTGGTGGTAAAAAAAAATTACTTTTACACATTTAAAATAAGATTGTTTCCATTATGAATATATAATGCTTATGAAATATTTTTATAAATAGACTGCTTTCCAGAGTGGTTGTACTACTTTATATTTCAATCAGTCTTTGTTGTTCAAATTCAAAATGTTGGCTAATCTTTCAGTTTCAGCAATTTGTTTGTCTATTCATAGTACAGTATCATGTTTCCATGCGTGTAGACTTATAATTATTTCATTTGATCAATATTTATTGAGTACCTTCATTGTGTTAGATCACAGAATAAAAAGGTGAATGAGACACACCAGATCCCTGCCCTTACGATGTTTATAGGCTAGTGTACACTGAAACAATGAAGCAGATGGAAACACTACGGTATGAAAAATGTGACAGCAGAATAGGTAGCTCTGGTGTTTCCCAGAAGAGGGCCCTAACTGGACATGGTGAACGAAGAATAATTTCTTCGTGATGTCTGGCTAAGAAAAAAGAAGCCTGCTGAAAGATCTCAAGTGAAATAGGGAGTACCGAAGGCCTCTGAGAACATGCATCCTAGCTCGGGCCATGAAAGACAGAGTTGTTCAGGATCTAAAGACCTTTAAAATAATTCTGTACTTTATCCTCAGGGCAGAGCAAGTCAGAACACCCCCATAATCAAGGAGCAAAGTGTTTGAATATATATTTTAGAAGGGCCATTTAGCTATAAAATCAGAAATAATTTACTAAAGGATTTCAAGAGTACAGCCAAAGAGCCTATTCAGGGAACCATGAAGAAGATTAAGTCTTGACTCAAAATTCTTCTTCAAACTTTATCATACTACTATGACACACTTGCTTTTCCAGATTATCTAGATAAATCACCTTGATACACCAAATGTGACCCTAATCTAACTTTATTTGGAGTTGCATTAAATGTTTATGTTGGCTTATAAATAATTAAAACTTAACATACACCTACATAGCATATAATATATATTTATAAAGCATTACATAAATATAAATTTCCCTCCCCCCAGGTTTTTAAAACCATTCTGGCAAGCAATTTCTTATGTCTTAATATTGTTTTGAAAAGCTAATGCCTGATTATTAGAAAAACAATGTAACAAAAGGGAGGCAGGACAGGAGTCTTAGTAGCTTGACCTCAAGTGAGAGGTAAAAGAATCAACACAGGCAAAAATGAAAAGGACAAGTTTCAGCTATGAAACAGCTGTTAGACAGTTTTGGATTTGTTTGTTTTGTTTTTAATGGAAGTAAACCTGAGTTCCAACAAAGAAAAACCTTATTTTGCAAAGGCCAAGAAATAAAATTTTTAAAAAGTCATTTCAGTCAGAATAGAAAGTGGACTTTCATATCACAGAAATAACAATAAGTCACAATGGCTAGGCCTAAGAAAAAGGAGTAGGAAAGGCTCTGTGATTTTTTTTTTGTCAGTTGTGGGGCTTGAACTCTGGGCCTGGGTGCTGTCCCTGAGCTCTTCAGCTCAAGGCTACAGCCATACCCCTAGAGTCACAGCACCATTTCCTACTCGTAAGTGATTAATCTGAGAAAAGAGTCTCATGGTCTTTAGTGCCCAAGCTGGCTTTGAACCGCAATCCTCAGATCGTAGCCTCCTGAGTAGCTAGGATTATAGGCATGAGCCACAGTGCCCAAATCTAGCTGAAATTTTAAGTGCTTTAAAACCGAACCAACCTAAGGGATCAGCTATTTGGTATAGCTTTATTACATTATGGTTTCTATTCTCTCTCATACCAGTGAAGTCAAGCTGTGAACTTGAGAACTCTGAGGTAGACTATGGATGGCAGACTAGAGGTAAAGGACTATCTCTCCAGAAAAGAATATTCAGGAAAGCCTGGGGAAAGAACCTAAACCTAAGGGAATACAACAATTGAGCCCAAAAGAAAATGCTGTTAGTGGACAAAGCGATTATGATTTTTGAACATGAATTCCCCCACAGGTTTGTTATTCTAAAAATAGGCTGAGTCTTATTTTCTAATATGAGTACTGAGCTTTGAAATCCAAGTCAAAATAAGAGTAACAGATTTGATAGTCTGACAAAACTATTAGGTAGATAATACCAAATAGTCACCCTAGTTCTCACGAACTTTCTTTTCCAAGTTTCCTATTCAAAGTAGTTTCCTTCAGAAAGAAGGGATATTTACATATAAGATCTTGTTTCAATTACAATTTCTTTGTTAATCTTTTTATGTGGAAAGAGCATTCAAGAGATACTTATCCCATTCTAGACTCAGGGGCTATAAAGATGCAAAGAAAGATAAACTCCTTACCCTCCTAGGGCTCCCAGATAGGAGAATATACAAATAATTAGACCATTACAACACTGGGCCCATGGTGAGCACACAGGAGAAGCAACTGGGGAGTTGAGGGAGACAGCTGTGGGAGCTCATATCCATGCAAAGGTTATTTGGGGGAGCAAATGAACTAGAACTAGATCCTGAAACACATCCCACACCCAGAGGGAGCTCCCAGAATACCACTGAGTATAGCTTCCTAACTTGTGTTCGGATTGCAGCTGGGTCTTCCAGTCTTAAGTGAAGCCTGGTCCCTTCCCCTATATGGGCAGAATTACAGCAATATTTTTCAATGGTCATGGTATAAGGAAGGCCGAGAATCAATGTTTGTAAAGAAACCAGGAAATGTTGCTTTGGCCTCTACTGACATTCATTCATATTATCTCTTCTTTCTACTCTCCCCTCTCACCTCTCACTTTTCCCTTCTATTCTTCTCTTTTCACTGTTTTTCCTACTCTTCAACCCTCAAATAGAATTTGGTTACCAACAATTCCAAAATAAAAATATCCTGATTTTTTTTTTTTGCCAGTCCTGGGGCCTGAACTCAGGGCCTGGGCACTATCCCTGAGCCTCTCTGTGTTCAAGGCTAGCATTCTATCTCTTGAGCCACAGCACCACTTCCAGCTTTTTCTTTGTAGGTGGTTCCAAGAATTACACGGAGCGCTTCATGCATGCTAGGCAAGCACTTTACCACTAGGCCACATACCTAACCCAATATCCTGAATTTTAGTCACCCAAAGAAAAAAAATTTCCTTCTACATATAAAATCCTGGTGAAGAACTATAAATGGTCCAGCTTAAGTCAGGTACCCACTCCAGGAATAAAAAAAGGCACACAAGGGAGGATTCCTGATAAATTGTACCTCCTGTGATAGGAAGAATGGAAGGAGGAAAAGGCAGGTAAAGACATGGTGTTTGGATGTGCTACCAGGAGGCAGGTGTCCCAGACTGCATAAATAGTTCTCTGAGAAAGGGATGAGGCAGGAGATAGAGGGCAGGGCAGAAATGCAATACTAGTGGAAAGACCATGCAGGAGACATTAAAATAAGAGACAGAAAAAAAGGTGTATGTTTTGCTAGGCACCAGTGGCTCATGCCTGAAAACTTAGCTTTTCAGAAAGCTGAGATCTGTGGATTGTGGTTGGAAGATAACTGGGCAGAAAAGTCCATGAGACTCTTATCCCCAATTAATTAGCAAAAACGCTGGACTGAAAGTGTGGCTGAAGTGGTAGAATATCAGATATGAGCACAAAACAGCTCAATGAGACCTTGAGGTCTTGAGTTCATTCTAGTATCAGGAAAAAAAAAAGAGAAAAAAGTATGAGTGTGTGTATCTAAGAAATACTCTTGACAAAGTAATCAACTAGCCAAAGCAGACAACCACCTTGTAAATCTCATGGACCAAGTGAAATATTCACACAGGAACCCTGTGCCCTTGGGACGAACGAGTTTGTCTATGTAAGTGTTCAAAGTGCACAATGTCGCCACATTAGTAATGGAAAGCTGAGTGAATCAAATGGAATGCTTAGAACTATTAGCCTTTTGTGTTTGAGCCATTAAATCATGTTTTCTTTTTGTGGAATGCTGAGGAAATCAGAAGACAGCAAGTTTTTTTACACTTTTTTTAGGTGAATAGAAGAGATGGAAATGAGGAGAAGTTGTTCTTATGCTCAAGGATCAGAAGTGAAGGGAAAGCAATGGTCTCATTAAGGTATGCAGTCAGAATGAAGCATCTATAATTTCCTATGAATAAATACATAGAAAACTCATCCAGCCACATTCCAGCACAGGATCAACATAAAAGAAATCTACTAATGATGGTAAAGCGTTTTCTCCCTCCAAATAAATATGGCCATATTCACTTGGGAAACACTCTTTTTTGAACTACAGATGACTATATATGACCATGTTAAATGTGCATGCAGATTGACCCTTCATTTTACTTCTAGGAATTTAAAAAAGGGCATACACATATCCATTAAGACAATGTGCTTTATTAGCAAAATAACTGAAGTCAGCTAATCACCCAGCTGATTAAATATTCTAATATATACAATAAATAATCTTTAAAATAAGTATTTTAGGTTAGTCAGATTTTAAAAACCCCATCTTTATTTATTTATTTTTTGCCAGTCCTGGGCTTGAGCTCAGGGCCTAACCACTGTCCTTGGACTTTCTCCAGGCTAGAGCTCTACCACTTGAGCCTCAGCACCACTTCTGGCTTTTTTCTATGTATGTGGTACCAAGGAATTGAACCCGGGTCTTCGTGCATGCTAGGCAAGCACTAGGCCAGACTCCTGGCCACCCCCCATCTTCATTTTTTAAAGAACTTTTCAACCTTTTTAAAAGAACTTTTAATGTTCAACAATACCTCAACAATAATAATTAACTTTGCTTATTTTTCCTATATAGGAAAACTTCAGGTTTAAAAAACAAACAAAAAGGCCCTGGGTATGAGAACAGAAGTGGTAATAGGTCTGAGATCATCGAACTTGAGCGATCCCAGTTTTTCTAAGAAAAAGATAGGGGTGCCACAATTTTAATCCTGTCACTTAAAATTTTGGAAAGACAACAGGCAGTGTAATCTTTAAAGGTAAGTAGCTTGCATCAAGCAAGGGAGAGGGATGAGTCCAGTGTCTCAGAGTGATGACAGTGCTGGAAAGCACAGTATAATTCGGGAACTACCAGCCACATGTGACTACTTATGTTTAATTAAAATGAAATGTTTTTCAGTAGCTACTTATGGCCAATGACTACTGTACTGGAGAGTCCAGACAAAGAATATTTCTTTCTATCAGATAAATCATGTGATTCTTAGTCCAAACATGTTTTCCATTCATGTACTTTTCCATATCCTTGCTTTGCCTTCTTGAAATAAAATGTTGTAAGTTTTAAATATCAAAATGAAAAGAAACATGTAATATACTTCAATCAAATTTACCTCCTCTATATTACTCTTATTAATTATACTATTATAAATTATCACCATTTATCAACATTTATCACCATTATCATCCTCTCCTTTCCCTTTCTCATTTTTTTTTTGCCAGTCCTGGGGCTTGAACTCAGGGCCTGAACACTGTCCTTGGACTTTTCCCAAGGCTAGTGCTCTACCACTTGGGCCACAGAACCACTTCCATCATTTTTCTATATATGTGCTACCGAGGAATTGAACCTGGGTCTTCGTGCATGCTAGGTCTTCGTGCATGCTAGGCAAACACTCTACCATTAGGCCAAACTCCTGGACTCACTTTTTTTTTTTAAATTTTATTGTGATTAATAGAAGGGTTACTTTTTTTTTTTTTTTGAGACTGGGTCTCCTTATGTATCCCAGGCTGGTCTAGAACTCACAATCCTCCTGCCTCGACCACCTAAGAACTGGCATTACAGTCATACACTATAATATGCAATACATCTGGCTTGGAAGAAAATATTCTATGCTAATTTTTTTTTGCCAATCCTGGGCCTTGCACTCAGGGCCTGGGCACTGTCCTTCGAGCTCTAACCTTGAGAAAGCCCACCACTTAGCCACAGCACCATTTCTGGCTTTTTGCTATGTATGTGGTACTGAAGAATTGAACCCAGGTCTTCATGCATGCTAGGCAAGCACTCTATCACTAGGCTAAACTCCCGGCCCTTTATGCTAATCTTACTCCATATGTCATAAATTTCTGAAATATTGTATTCAGGTGACAAAGGTGGCGGGGTGGAGAATAATGAATTGTGGGAGGGACAGGAAGTGAGCCTGAAACAGTACCATCAACCGTGGATGGCCTCCCTTAGTATCTGTTCACTCTCTGGGTATCTGACTCTGCCTCATGTGGGCTTTGTGTTACAAACTTCATGATAGGCCTCAAAGTAATTTGGGCTCAACGAAACAAGTCAGAAGTTAGCTGCTAAGAATATATCCTCATGTAGTTTTGTACTAGGTTCTGAAAGGCCAATTAGCAGACAGTTACAACAACTTTATATCAACTCAAAAAAGTGTATGTATGTCATGTGGTCACACACATTTCTGTTATAGCTACATCTCACCAGCATGACTATGAGCAAAATACATTGATGTACTATATAAATTATCTATAGTTGAGTATCATGATATACCTTAGGATAGAAATCAGATTTGGTACATTGTGTTATTTTACCATCTGAAATACAATGTAAAAACTAAATTATAATAGCAAAAATTAATGGAAACTACTTATTTTATGTACAAAACCTATTTTAAACCCTTCCAAATTATTAAACAAAAGGGGAAGTGATTTTACAGTATAAATATTAAGAAAGACATCTAGGAACACTTTGAAATCAACACTATCATTTTACAATGATTTACGAAAAATTTAAATAATCATGACAGAATATAGATTAGTAAATAGCGTAATTCTCACCTTTGTAGAACTGTAGAAATATTAACACTAAACAAATAACCTTTTCAAGCCTATACCACATTCAGTTATTTGACTTTATTTAAGCCATGTGTTTTTAAAGAAAAATCTGTTTGGGATTTTTTTTTCTATCATGTGGGAATGAATTGGAAGAGAATTTTAATTCTGCCAAACATTTATAAAGTGAAACATTAGTACCCAAAGCTGTCATGCAATTTTCAATGGGACAAACATGAAGAAGGTTATGAGGCATTTTGGAAACACAATCATATGTTGCCTTGCTAACATACTTCAAGAGGATAATTATAGCCCAGCGAAAAGAAACTGAATCACTGACTTTCAACAGAAAAAAATGGTGGTCACTTTGTATTTCTTCCTTAGCTAAAGACAAGCTACAGAACAGTTTGGAATTATGGAGCTCTTTCATTCAGAACTTAAAAAATTCCAAATAGGATATAACAGCACCTATTATATCTTTAAAAACTACCTTGAATTTTGTTAAACATGTCATTTGAAATATGATGTAAAAATCAATCTTAATAAATTCTTTAATTAAAAAAACTATCTTGAATAGAAGACAGCTTAATATTGTAATTAGCACAAAACAGTACGTATGAAGAAAACTCAGTAAGAATCAATGGTTGCTGCCAGGAAGTAATTTGTCTGCTAGAAAATGTACTAACTGATGAGCCATGAAGAACAAGTATGACCTGTATGTAAGATCTCTAGTAATTATTGTTGAGACAAAATGCTGAGATGGGTTACACATGAAAGGCTGCAATGTGTACAATGAAAATGTATTTCTCTCCACTTCATCCAAAAGTCAATTCATTCATTACATGTGATGAGAGATAATCTTAGATCAGAAAAAAATACTACAAAAAGACATTATTAGGGGCAATTGGCAAATTCTAAACATAAAATGTCCTGCCTTTAACAATTGTGCTGTGGTCATGTAAGAGCTTTTTTAATTGCCTTGTTCTTTTTTCCCCCTCAGGAAGTGCAGAGGGGAAGGGAATGGAACACTTTGAACTCAGGGCCTTGTGCTTGTTTGGCAGGTAATTCTTGAGCTTTACCCTCAACACTTTTAGTTTTATTACTTTAGTTTTGTGATCCTTCTACCTTCAGGTTGTTGGTATTACAAGTGCCAAGCTCTCCTCATTTTCATTATCCAGGCTGGGGAGGGGGTGTGTGTGTTATTTGTCTTCTAGCTTGAACTCAAGGCATGGTCTGAGCTTCTTTTTGCTCAAAGCTAGTAGTCTGCCACTTGAGCCACAGCTCCACTTCTGGCTTTTTTGGTTATTTATTGGAGATAAGACTCCCATGGACTTCCTTGCCCAGGCTGGCTTCAAAACATGATCATCAGATCTCAATTTCTTAAGTAGCTAGGATTATAGGTATGAACCACCAGCATTCAACTCCTCTTTGGTTTTTTAGTACTTTGAAGTACTAGGGGTGAGGGATATGACATCTGCAACTTATTCTCATATATTGATAAGGGTGATAAACATTAAGTACTTTTTTTGGCCAACCCTGGGCCTTGAACTCAGGGACTGAGCACTGTCCTTAGGCTCTTTCAAGGCTAGAGCTCTATCACTTGAGCCACAGCACCACTTCTAGTTTTTTTCTATGTATGTGGTACTGAGGAATTGAACCCAGGTCTTCATGCATGCTAGGCAAGCACTCTACTACTAGACCACACTCCCAGCCCTGTAAGAAACTTTCTATTATGTCAAAATAGAAGACTACCTTAAAAGTTAATCCCATTTGTTCCTTTATATTTTCTTAAGGAAACAGATCTGATAGGTCTTAAAGTGATCAGGAAAGAAATGATTTAAATGCCTGCCCAAAGAATCACAATGCTTAGTTATCAGCTCTCTAATCACTATCTAGATCTAGAACTGATTCGCTGTGAGAGTAGAACACACTGTCTATGGTGGTGTCAGTCAGTGACAACTTCCAGCTTGAACTATGGGTACAGTTATTATCTCACCACAGTTACTGTCTCAGGCCCTTACTATAGTCATGGGAAGGAGCTAGGCTCATTCTCCAGCAGTCTTTTGTCTCATATGTGTCCCTTAAAGCACATGCTTTACAAGAATTAGATGTAGAGGTATGGATCAAGCGGTAGAACACTGACCTAGAGTGGAGAAAAAAGAAAAAAAAAAAAAAGGAAAAGCAAAGGACCTGAATTGAGACTTAGTACCATGGGGGAAAAGGCTACTCTACAAGAATAAACCTTATACTACTACAGGTTCCCTGGTGGATATTTCAAGGACTATGCCAAACTTCCTCACAATCTTAGACACAAATTTATATGTAGTAAGATAAATTTATATGTAGTAAGACACAAACAGGTTGGAACAGAAATTCCTTAAAAATTAAGTATGCTCATCTTCAGCTGTAAAAACATATTTGAAACCTGAATTGTAAAGTTTCTGGTCTCTTTCTACCATTTAAAACAAAACAAGGAGGAAATACACTTTACTATCATGACTTGTCATCCACAAATTATATGTCTAACCCTTGAGCTTATTTTAGAAACTCTCCTCACTAATTTGCCTGTGTTTTTGAATAGCAAGTAATATGTTTTCAATCATGAAAGGTTACAGGGAAATTTTTGTGGTAAAAGTTGGCCTTCCACTGGCATAAAAATCATGGTCTTTGGGCAATCCTTTGGGAAATAGCATATTTTTTCATCATTGTTTAGTGGCTTTCAAGTCGCTTTAATAGCTACTGTTCTTGAGAATAATTGTTTACATCCATTGAAAACTGATGTCACTCAAAGCCATGTATGAGAAAAAATGAGAGTAGCTTTGATAAATATAATTTCTTTACATACTTTAAACAAATATGAACTTAAATAATACTTATTATCCTTTGATAAATGTCAGTTGCCTAATCTCCAACACATTCCACACATCAGCCTTCATCATTATACTGCTCTTTTTTTTTTGCGGGGGGGGGAGGGGTTCAGTTATGGGGCTTCAACTCTAGGCCTGGGGGCCATCCCTGAGCTCTTCAGCTCAAGGCTACTAGGCTACCACTTGAGCCACAGCATCACTTCTGATTTTTTGATGGTTAATTGGAGATGAGAGACTCATGGACTTCAGTGCTTGGGCTGGCTTTAAACCTCGGTCCTCAGATCTCGGCCTCCTGGGGAGCTAGGATTACAGGTGTAAGCCACCAGTGCACAGTTGCTTTTACTATTGGCATAGCAATTCTATAAAAAGAATACAGCCATTTTGCATTAACACAAAACTGTATTTGACAACAGTTCTCCAACGCATTCTTCAAAAAAAAAATCTAAGTAGTACATAAATGAAATGGCTTTTGTAAGTACTCTACTTGCTTTCTTTTTCATTGTTTACCTGACATTTCAAAGACTAGCAGTTGTAACAATGCAATAATGCTAAGTAACTTATCTAGGAATAACAAAAGTACTTTGCTTTTCCCTCCTCTCTGCTGCCACCTCACTTTATGAACCCTGCATTTTGTTTGATTGGATACATTACACAAGGATGCACTGACTTTTCTATAACAACCAACTACAAGCTTAGCAATTCAAGGTGGAGAATCCAACTTATAGAGGGCTTTATGGCCAGCCTATTCTGGGAGTCAATGTTCTTATTTTCTTTTTTTTTTTTTCCAGGGGTCAACCCGCTTTATTGAGGGACGGAGGCAGGGGAGGGGTTGTAAAGTCTCCAAAGACAGCAAACTGGCGTCCTCAACGCGGTGGGCCCTGAACATGTAGTCTGAAAAGCCAATGTTCTTATTTTCTTCAATTGCAAAAAAATGAATCTCCCTGTACTTGCTTTAAAGTTAGTTAAGTAAACTTGTTAGCCAGGCATGGTGGCTTTTGCCTTGTAGTCCTAGCTACTCAGTAGGCTGAGATCCGAGGATCAAGGATCACGGTTCAAAGCGAGCCGAGCACAAGAGACCATGAGACTCTTATCTCCAATTAACTACTAGAAAACTGGAAGTGGTGCTGTGGCTCAAGGGGTAGGGTGGTAGCCTTGAGCTGAAGCGCTCAGGGACAGCGCCCCCCAGGCCCAGGGTTCAACAGACAATCCACCAAAAAAAAGTTAAGTAAACTTGTTAAAACCAAACCAAAAGAAAAAAAAACTGTTTTCACATGACCAACAATTGCTTACTTTGCTTCTCCTTGCACCTGGACTACTAAGCAAAGCCAAAGAAATTTTCTTGACTGGAAGATTAGAAACTCTATAGTTTTCAACATCGTGAGCACTTCCAATGGCTTGGTGACCCTTACACTTGTCTTTGAACACCTTTCTTAACTAACCCATCTCATAAGGTAACCTTATTCCCTTTCACCAATGTTTGTATTATTCCCCTCACTCTGGAGGAGATCTGGTTTGCTAGAAGTCTCCAAGATCAAACTAAATCTACTTTACAAAAACTTCAACTTCCTACATACACTCACCTCCATCCACTCCCATCCTATCTTCTTTCTGTCTCTGAAAAGGTGGGCTAGAACTCTGAGCCCAATTCCCTCACTTCTTCAAGTATCTTGTTCTATTAATTATCAGTATCTATCCAAATAAATATGCTTAAAACTCATTCATTGTTTCAAAACAAATAGCATACTTTCCATCAGTTCTGAAACTCCTCTCTGATAGTTAAGAAGGACAGGAAAGAAAAGGCTAGGCTCTGTAACCTGGCTAACTCCCTATCATTATAGTAACACCTCCTGTCACCAAACCCATGAACTCACTCCTCCTTCCCACTTTCTTCTAGAAACTCCCCCTTTATACTATTGCTTTCTGGTTCAACTATTTCTTTCATTGACTGCTCTTTCCATAAAACCCTTACATGTCAGAACTATCACTGAGAGTAGAAACTGACAGAACTATTTTGGGAAACAACTGAATAAAATATATTTCACATTTGTTCATATATTTAATCAAATTATTCTACTCTAGGAATCCATACTAAAAAAAATGCTGTGACCTTAAATAATGAAAGGAGAAGGCATCCCTGCATAGAAACATTACGTGCAATGTTATCTGTACTATGCTTGAGCGTGAAGTAATGTTGTATGGGGAAATATGACACAAATTTGTCTTTCTAGGGTTACCTCAATTATATAGAACGTATAAATACAGGGAAATACTGAAGGGAAATAGCTCAAATGAAACCAGTGATTTTATTTAGGGAATGAGAATTGAATTGTGGGAGAATATTACTGTCTAAATACACTTTCCAAGTGTTCAATAAGGATAATATATTTTAATTAGGAATTAAAAGGATAAAGAAACCGTTTTAAAGGAGTAAATCCAATCAGAGTGCCAAATCCATCTTCTTGAAGGGTGGCATGTGCCTTCACTTCTCAGTCTACACAGTCCTCAGTGGATGATCTCAAGTATTTCCAAAGCATCAAGTGATACCATATGCATGTATGACTCTGATATCCTTCTACTGGGCTTCACAACCCTACTTTCATCTGGCTACTAGATACAAGACTGACAAGAACCACAACTTCAGCTTTTTATCTTCAACCCCTATTCCAAATTAACTTCCCACTTATTTTTAGGTTTTCTAAAATAGCAGTACATCCCCCAAATTCCTAGTTAGGGTAACTAGATGAATCAGACAAGACAAGACCACTTGCTCCATCAACATCCAAACAAATACCAAGGACAATCAAGTCTATCTTCTCTTTTTCTTTTTTTTTTTTTTTTGCCAGTCCTGGGCTTGAGCTCAGGGCCTGAGCACTGTCCTTGGACTTTCTCAAGGCTAGAGCTCTACCACTTGAGCCTCAGCACCACTTCTGACTTTTTTTTTCTATGTATGTGGTACCTAGGAATTGAATCTGGGTCTTTGTGCATGCTAGGCAAGCACTCTACCACTAGGCCAAACCCCCGGCCCCAAGTTTATCTATTTTATACATATGAAAACCGTATTTCCTTCTTTCGTCTCACCTCCTCATTAGCCTCACCTGGACTGTTGCATCAATAACTTCCTAAGTGGTCTCTCTACCTCTAGTCTCCATCACACAGCTAGGTATATTCTTTAGTAACAGTCATTTTTCTAAGATGCAAATGTGATCCAGTCATGTCCTTCAATGATGCCCAATCACCCCACATAATTTTTAATCCTTCACAGAGGACTTCATGAATTATTTTACCCACATTCACCCATCAACTTCCTACTCATTCTTCGGTCCAACTCTCTTCTCTGTAAAATCTTTCAGACACAGAAGTGTGTTCCTCTGAGTTCCTGTAGCATGCCACTCACATTGCTCTTATAATATGTGCCATATTGCTGCAAGTACTCCCTGTCTGTCTTTCCCTTCAGACCTGGATTACATAGGAAAAGACAGGGTTCTGTTCATCTTTGTACCACCTAAACATGGTTGGTGGATAGTTAAATGTGCTAAATTATTTTCTGGTTGAAGTCCTACACAGAAAAGATACACTATGGATTATCAAGCTGTAGATTTTTCTGCATACAATTTAACCAATGCCCTAGAATCAATATGGAAGATGGTAAATTTACCTAATATATTATTGGAACAAGTTCAACATTATGAAAACATGACAGCTAACATAGCTATCTTACAGTGACACTTAAGGTATCCATGTTTTTAATTTTGTTGAAAAAATTACCTCACAATGCTTTAAAAAATATTTCTGAAGCATGTTTTTGAAAGTCACCTTTCAAAGCTGAGTTTATTTTTAAGTTAAATACTTTTTATTAGAAATGTCAAAAGCTTCATTATAGTAGAATCAGCATAAACTAATGGAAGAAAAAAAAAAGAAAACAAAACATACCAGGTGCTAATGGCTCATGCCAGTAAATCCTAGCTACTCTCTAAGAGGCTGAGATCTGGGGCTTGCAGTTCAAACCCAGCCTGGGCAGGAAGCTATATGAGATTGTTGTCTCTAGCAAGCTACTCAGAAAAATCCAGAAGGCTGTGACTCAAGTGATAGAAAAGTGAGCAAAAGAATCCCAGAACCCGAAGTCAATCCATAGTGCCCCCACCACCCACTCACCTACCCAAACAAACAAAAAACAGCAACAACAAATAAAAAAATCCACTCCTTTTTATTCACTGAGTTGTTTCTTGGTTTGGGGCTTGCTCTGTTCCTAATGATTCCGCTGGTAACCTTTGGAATCTAATTTTTGTAATTCAAATTATTAGAAAGATCTAACTCATAAGAGGCTATAAAGAAGTAAGAATGGATTGTGGCAGAATCTAGTGAAAATTTATGACACTGAAAAACACAGTTTTCCTAATTTAGCTAAGAGCTAAATATTAAGAATATTCCCCTACCTTATTCCAGGAAGAGCTAAGTTCCATCTGAAGTTCCTGAATGCAAAGAAATTTGCTTATCTAAAAAAAAACTTCAGAATTTTTTTATTGTAATTAGTAAAGGGTTACATGATATTTGCCAGATAGAAGGTGCATTAATTCACATACATTGATACCCTTTCACATAGGATTTTTTTTAACTAAAGGAGAAAATCATTGAAGTCAATTTCAACAAAAACCATCCTTGCTTCACTACATATTTTATGCAATGACATTCAAATTCATTTGACAACTAGTATCACAATTAGTTTTCATTTCCTGCACATAGACCAACTAAACAATTAAACATAAAACCTGCAAGTAAAAAAATCCCATATATGTACAATTCTTGATTGGCATTTGAGGTTCAAGATGAAATCAGAAAGCATCTTGTGGAGTAATCAACACAGGAGAAAGGTTGAACAGGAACAATAAGTCTTTAAGTATGACCACTGAATATTGAATACTGGATTGGAAGTTGGGATACTTCTTGGATGGAATGTACTGGCTGAATCCACACAATAATGGAATCATCCATGTTGATATGGATGTGTATGCATCTTGGCATGAGTATAAACTGAGTATAGCCCACCTCTGGCCATTTTCTTCCAGTCTATGAAAACCCACTTTTGTCATGACAGACCTTCACCTAACATCGGCAGAATTGTTAGCTGCAGTGAAGTTTATGATGCCTCTGTGAGGTCAAAAGATTCCTACTAACTTTTAATTGCTTGCTGAATTTTATAGTTTCCTCAAATATTTCCCTGTCTTTTTTTTTGCCAATCCTGGGCTTAGACTCAGGGCCTGAGCACTGTCCTTGGGTTTTTCTCAAGGCTAGAGCTCTACCACTTGAGCCACAGCACCACTTCTGGATTTTATGTATGTGGTACAGAGGACTCGAACCTGGGTTTTTGTGCATGCTGGGCAAGCACTCTACCACTAGGCCAAACTCCTGGCCCCTCCTTGTTGTCTTTTGAAAACATCTTTTTATAGATGCATACATAAAAGTACACAAATCATAACTGAACAACTTGCTGAGGTACCAAACTGAACACACCTGTGTAAGCACTTGCTCCATGATTATTTCCCATCCCTGCTGGCAGCCTTCCTTTAGCTGCCATCCTCATTGCTCCCTCTCTCCCCTCCAAAAAGAACCATTATCCTGACTTCTAAAACCACAGATTAGTGTTGTTTGTTTCTGAGTTTTACACAAATGGAAGCATAGAGTAGGTATTGTTTTGTGCCTGGCTTCTTTTGCTCAATGTTATGACTGTGAGATTAATTCATGCTGATGCTTGTAGCTATAGCTCATTCATTTTTGTTGTTATCTAGCATTCTATTCTATGAATACCACAATTTACTTTTCCATCCTATGCTGATAGGGGCATCTTTCCAGGTTTTGGTTTTTACTTTTTCTTGCATTTTAACATCAAATCTCATACTTTTTTTTTTTTGCCAATCCTGGTCTTGAACTCAGGGCCTGACCACTGTCCTTGGACTTTTCTCAAGGCTAGAGCTCTACCCTTGAGCCACAGCACCATTTCCAGCTTTTTTCTATGTATGTGGTGCTGAGGAATCGAACCCAGGTCTTCGTGGATGCTAGGCAAGCACTCTACCACTAGGCCAAACTCCCAGTCCCTTATACTTTACTTCTATACTTCAAGTCTAGCATTATTTTATTTTTACATGTTTCATATCATTCATTCATTTAAAAACTGTCAACTAGGCACCTGTAATCCTAGTTATTCAGGAGGCTGAGATCTGAGGTTTGAGGTTTGAAGCCAGTCCCAGCAGGAAACTCTGTGACAGTCTTATCTCTAATTAACCATCAAAAAGCTGGAAGTGTGTTATTTCTCATGTCTTTTGCTGTCCCATGGTTATCTCATATTGTCACAGTATCTCACTTTGTTACCTGATATATCGGATATATTTGTATTTGGTTATTTGAAATTGGATAGGGAATGGGGGAAAACAAGATGAAGGGTGGGGATGGGGGGAGGGAAATGGGGACCAAGACATGTGAAAGGGTATCAATGTATGGGAATTAATGCACCATCTATCTGGCAAATATCATGTATCCCTTCTATTAATTACAATAAAAATATATGAAAAAAAAAGCTGGAAGTGGAGCTGTGGCTCAAGTGGTAGAGCACTAGCCTTGATTAAGAAGATCAAGATATGAGAGAATGGTAAGTCAAACCCTGCTTTGACCATGACTATGCATTTGTCTTGCCTGGATACCCTGTAGATATTCTATGTAATATACTGAATGGTGAATTTCTTTCTGACCTTACCATAACTCTTATGTCTGGACTCCAGAGACAGCAACTGTCAGAGTTTGTTTTGGGGGAAGCATTTTTCTCCCATGACAAACAGAACAACACTAAATCTTCCCTGATTGTTGTATTATTGTTTCAATTGTTTAGCATAGACATTTTAGCATTCATTTGCATCTGATTGTACATAATATTTTATAGCATCAACATGCACAAATATGAAATGTGTCATACCTCCTTTCTAGGAAAGCTGTATTTTTATACAGTGTCCCTTGTTCTAAATTCCACAAAATCTTTAATCATAAGGTCATTGGCTTTTATTTTGTAAGAAATCTAAAAATGGATTTGCTAATACTAGTTGATCTTTACATCTCTTACTATTTTAATAAAAATGCTGATAATTTGAACAATAAAAAGCTGATAATTTGAATAATGAAAAAGAAAGATCAGGGACATTGTCCACACCCTCAAACCCTAGGAACTGGCACAAAAACAACAGAAGTCCTTGTTAACTATTAAAGATCAAAATGATTCTATACAACCCAAACCTAATGGCAGAAAAAAACCCAAAACAGAGCAAAAGTAGGTGTTGAAAAAATTGTTGGCTCTGAAAAATGTGTCAAGAGTTCTTGGATGAAGTTGTCCAAAGCACCAACTTTTTCCAGAGCTAAGGAAGTCTACAGGCCTAACTTTCTTTAGCTAAAAATATATTATTTCTCACCAAGTTTTTCTTCCTAAGAAGATACAGGACTATATACTTTCAGAAGAGACAGGACTATAAAGCCAGAACTGCACTGTACAGCCTTATTGTGGTACCATCACTTAGAATATATGTGCAGATTTTGTTTATTGGAAATAGTGTAGACCATAAGCAGTGATACTATAAGCAGTGAGACTACTCGGTTTAAGTGCAACAACTAAATTCTGTTGTATGGGGGAAAGATACATACAAGTTCAACAAAAACCACAGGGGCCTTTGTTTGCACCCCTCCTACCCACCACTACTGCTCTGGACACCAGGACTTCACATCTTATAGACCTCACCTCACTGCCTAAAATTATTTAGACTCTCTTCTGCCAAACTACTTTCTCTCACTGCCTAATTCCCACTGCTATTTACCTATGATCAGCTCAACAGAAAAAAACAAAGCTCATCTATATTCTCCTATAACCTTGATCTTCTCTTTCCCTTTACAGCCAACTTCTTGATGGCCTTATTACTACTGTTTCTAGTCTTCCCTCCTGCTCAATGATCGACTCTCACTAAGGTACACTAGGCTTTCTTGATGCTGTATGTAATGGATACCTCCTTACCAATTTATCCTTTCACCTCTCTAGGGTGTTGTTCCCCTTTGTCAACCACTTTCCTAAAGTCCATGACATTGCACACTAGTTTGGTTTTTTTCTTCCACCCTGGACACTACTCTTGCAGTTCTTACTAGGGACTTTCTTATTTGGTTTGTCTCAGAGAGTAGAGAATGAGATAAGGATGTCTCAGTGTCTAGTCCTTGGCCCTTTTCTTTCTGCTTTTGACCACCTATGTTTCATGGGCTTGCTCTATCAACACCTCCATATTAGCTAGACGGAAGTGTTGGGAAACACATTTCTGTTCCAATATTCTGTACATTCAGCAAATGTCCTCTATTCATGTCCTTACTCTCTATTCCTTCCACAGTGGAGGGCAGTAGAAAAGCAATGGTTTGTAATTGCTTCTTAATTAGTAATGGGACGTACAGAAAGTCCTTTGTCACATAGTGAAGGCTTCACATCTCTATAATGTCTACCTTGTAAAATCAAATAAAGGAGATGAATGAACGAAAAACTATATGATAACAGTCCAATACCAAGCAACTGCCCCAGTAATTTGTTTCCTCGCACTGTTCTTTTTAGGGAAGCTAGCTAGTTCTATTTCTCCAACTATAATAATAGTTTCCTCCCCTTATCTACAATTTCCTTTTCTGTGGTTTCAATTACCCATAGTCAACCATAGTCCAAAAATACTGCATGGAAAATTCCAGAGATAAACAATTCCTAAGTTTTAAATTGCACCCCCCCCCCATTCTAAGGGCTATTTGAGCACAAGCACTCTGAAACTATGGCAGTCCATTTGAGTACTAAAATGGCTCTATGCCACTGCTGTCCCCAAGAGCTTTCCTGTACAGAAACCTGTCCCCATCCATACAGGGACCTCAAGCATGCCCCCCCCACACTCAGCTTATGCTCTGATGCCCTCTCTGAGCCCCGGTGGCTTCCTTCCCCACTAGCATGGATACCTATTTTGCTATGTCTCAAACTAATGGCTTTAGAACCAAATTCTTCAGGATAAAGAAAGGATAAATTTCTCTTCACGTTTATCCCTGGCATAAGTCCTGTCTTTGAGGTCTCCCAGAATAAATACTATCAATTCGTGTACAAGTATTTAAGGTTAGTTATCATGTCCTATATCTTATTTGTTCTGTTCTCTACATGACATAATTTCAAGTGTGTCCCATCTTCCCCCCCTTCCCAGTCAGTAATGGAACACCTTGAAGTCAGGCCTTGCACTCTTGCTTGGCATTTTCTGCTGGAGAGCTTTACTTCTACTTTCTTTTTGCTGGATAAATGAAAAGAGTTTTTCAGATTTCTCTGCCCATGCTGACTTCAAATCTTGATCCTTAGATCTCAGCCTTCTGAGTAGTTAGGATTATAGGTATAAACTACAGACACTCAGCATTTTTTCCTTAATGAACTCTATTGTGTAAAAGCATAGAGAATAAGCATTTCAACTCCTTATTTCTTCTTATATTTCTTCCTCCCCCCCCCCACCTATTTTTGCCAGTCCTAGGGCTTGAACTCGGGCCTGGGTACTGTCCTTGGGCTTTCTCAAGGCTAGTGCTCTACCACAGCACCACTTCTAGCTTTTTCTGTGTATGAACTACTGAGGAATTGAACCCAGGGCTTCCTGTATGCTAGGTAAGCACTCTACCACTAAGCCATATTCCCAGCCCTTCTCTAATTTTTGTTGCTCTCTCTGTTCCAGTATTGACTCCCTTCTATACAGCCAGATACTGTAGTGTAATCGAGTCCTACCTCACATCTTTTTTTTTAATTCAAACACCTGGTGCTTGAATAGAGGGTGTCATGCTTATTAGGCAGGTGCTCTATCACTTGAGCCACAGCACCAGCCCTTTTTTGCTTTAGTTGCATCTCAGATGGAGTCTTGTGTTTGTTTTTTTTATCTTGACAAGCAATCTTCTATCTATTCCCCTTAGTAACTGGGACTACCAGTGTATGCTACCATGCCCACCATGGGTTTGAAATGAGGTCTCACACGACTGTAATCTTTACCTACTCTAAATCAACCATGATAAGTGAGAATTAGTTATGGGTTAAGAGCCAAATGCTGACCAAAGAAACCTGAGGGTGTCTTCTTGGGTGGAGGAGTTTCCTAAAAAAATAGCACATAACAAGCAGGCATCACCTCTCCTTTCTCTGGAGGTGATTGTGGATGGGATGTACAGGTCTGCGACTAGAGTGAGGATGAAAGCAGCACAACCAGACAAGCAGAGCCGAGGGAAGCACAGAGAGGGGTAGGTCAAGTCCTTACAGACTGTCCAGAACCTCTTATCTCTGGATCTCTTAATTGCAGGAGATAGCATGTTTCCTTTCTGTCTAAGTCAGTTCAGTCAGTTCTTTTTAGCTGGAGACAACAGCATTGATACAGTGATATCGGGAACAACTCATTCCTCTAAGAGAGGTTGAGGAGGCACTTTCAACTCTATTTCTCTGAACCAGTGCAAGTCAATATTGATACTTAATATAGACTATGCTGATACATAGTATAGACTAGAGTATTATAAAGTGTTGATACAGTATAAAGTATCAATCCTCAAGTTGTCCATTGCTTACCCTTACAATGTTACTTTCTAGTCCTATTGCTAAATCCTTCCCCTTTACTTTTCATTGTCATATTCTCCATTGTTTCATATTGTGTATTTTAAAATAACATTCTTTGAAAGTAGAATAAAAGGAATTTGAATTGCTAATTTATACAACTCAACAAAGCTATGAACAGGAAAAATCAGTGCAGAGGTGGGAGACGGGTGACTTCTGTCTTTGTATTGCATGCTAGCCAAGCACTCTACCACTAGGCCACACTCCTGGCCCTCAAGGATCCCTTCTGAGATTAAACTCTATAACTCAGAAACTTCATTAGAGAATTCATAGCTCAGAATTCTTCTCTAGCTTGAAGCATAAAAACAAATAATCTTTCCAAATCAGTTTGTAGCTTATTACCAAGATTCACTTATTTCAAATCAACAAAATACTTATTTCAGAGAAAACAAAAAACCCAGTTTCGTTACAATACGGAGAACAAATCAGGACTGTATTTACATTTGTTATCACTAAAGGAAACATGTAAAAAGGAATCACACCAAAGATCTATCTAAAAACATTTGTCTCTCTGTTATATATATATATATATATATATATATGATTCCACCTGCCTGACCTGGATCCTCCCTTATCTCACTCTTCCACTCCACTCCTACCCCACCCTAAGCTCATCCTTCTAATTTCACTTGAAGCCAGCTTCCCCAGCATAACTTCTATGGCACACACTCAAATGTTCAAGCCACATTCACTTTCTGTGCGGGAGCCCTGCTTTTTCCTTTCATTGGACTTAGTCTCATGTGTAATTATTCTTTTATCTGTTTGCCTGTTTAGTATACACCCCTTTCCCCCCACTGGTTGAGGGTCATGTCTGTCTGGGTCACTCCTGAAGAACCTGAGAGTAAGACATGGTGGCTATCATACTTTCAAAGGCAACTTAATGACCTGGAAAAATGCTGAAAATATTATGCTATATAATAAACAATTCACAAAACTATATAACTTTAAAGACATCAACACTTAAAATATACACATTTATATATACACAAAAAAGCACAAGGGAAATATATTGAGGTATTAATAAGTGATATTGTATTTTCGTATGGTGAATCCAGAGACAGAGGAAAAATAAATATAGTGTGATAATGTGGTCTGCCATTTTGATAGGCTACAACAACAGAAAACTTGTAATGATGAAAAATAATGTGTGTAGTTGGGTGTTAGTGGCTTATTATCTATAATCTTAGCTATTCAGGAGGTGGAGATCTGAGGATCTTGGTTTAAAGGCAGCTCAGAAAGGAAAGTCTTTGATACTTGTATCTCCAATTGACCACCAAAATGCCAGAAATGGAGCTGTGGTTCAAATGGTAGAGTGCTAGCCTTGAGCACAAAAACTCAGGGATAGAGTCCAGGTCCTGAGTTCAAGCCTCAGGAAACTGATTTAATATATAAAACAGAGCTATGAATATGACTAATTGGGATGTTGTATTTGTTAACAAGCCAGTCAGTGCACATTGCAGACACACCCCATTTAGCTTCAATAGAACACACTGAAGGATGAAAACACATGACTCTGAGATACTGATTGCTAACCTGGCAATACACAATAATCACCAGGGCGTGAATAAGGCCGAGTAAACCATAATCTCCAGGAGATATAGAGTTGGCAGACTCTTAAAAGCAGGATAACTCTGAAACAAAGCTAGATTAAAAAAACGCACATCAACTTAAAAGTATTTTAAGTCATAAAAGGTTATTTTTCAGTAAAAATTTCAAATAAAACTGGAACTCAAAGATAGAAATGCAAGTAGTAACAGATTCTGCCAATGGCAGCTGCCTACCACAAATCAATAAGCCATCAAAGTACGTACAGCATGGAAAAATTCACTCATCATGCTTTGGTTCGTTCAACCACACACATAATTCAAATACCAAGGGCAGCAATAAGCTTTAAAGTGCCACCTTACCTACTTTGAACTCAGCCTTGGCTTATTTTTTCATCCAAAGACATCATAATAATCAGGAAAGCTTTTTTTTAATATATGTATGTGTGTGGGCAGGTGTGTGTGCCTGTGGGTAGGGGCATGTGCATACATGCACACACACACACACACACACACACACACACACACACACCCAGGAATCATAAAACTTATATCCTATGATTGATATATACAGACCAACCATTCAATCTTATCAGAACATAACTACTTCCCTCTACACCATTCTGATGAGCTCAGGTGACTGTCAAAACCTAGAGCAGACTAGATTGTAAGTTAAGAGGGGAGAGGGAATTCACAGTGAGGAACACTGAAAAAATTATAAACTTACTCACATATGCTAAAGGTTAAATTGCTTAGATCAATTTAGCATGAAGCAAAATGTAACTTACCTCAATAAATACCAAAGATATATAAACAATTGTTCATAATTATGGTTATGATGATCTGAGAAGTTAAACTGCATTCTGTATTTTGCTCAGGGACCCAAAATGGGAGTGAATTAGCATTTGAGTATCCACAATGTATTACACAAGAAGCACGTCATCTATTATCTTATTTTTTATTGTTGCTTCACATTCTTTTTATTTTTTATTAATATTGAAAAGTTATTATTGTACAGCGGGTAAGAGTTACATGAATCAAATAATGAGTACAATTGTTTTTGAACCATGTCTCCCCTTCCCTCACCCTCTTCCAGCTTTTTATTATCTTGTTTGATGTAATAACCTTGCAGTGTGTCCCATTTTAAAACTGGAATATAAAGGCACTAAGAAATGACCTAAGTCATATGTGATTTTGTACATATATTGGAGCTATACAAGACCAGTGCTCTAACCCCTGAGCTACGGAGCCAACCGCTCCGTATATATTGGATCTGTGACTGAAATATTTCCTTTGTTCATGATTTTATAGTGTACTTCACTTTTTGAATAACACCCTCAAGAAAACAACTGTCTGTGACAGCAGGTTCCTTTTTCTTTTTCGTCAAGGTGATGTGTAGAGGGGTTACAGTTACATTCATCAAGTAGTGGGTTCATTACTTCTTGAGCACTGATACTCCTGCCCATGTTTTATTCTCACTTTCCCTCCCCTCACTTCCTCCCAAGCATATTCCTTTTTCAATGTGATCCATTTGGATTCTTTTTCTTCAAATGAAGAATTCCTTGGAACCCCAATAACACGTCAAGGTACAGATGCTCTACTGAAAACAGCAGAGAACAGATGGACAGAAGCCCGACTCCACCCTGCCTGGAATCCATGACTGCTCCATGGGCACCTCCACAGCCTGCAATAGCATAGGACACAGCCTTCTAAAATGCGATGTACAAGAACAGAGTCACTGGTTCTGTTTAAAAAGGATATGCCTGACACTCAAAAAATGATTTAAAAAAGACTTTATAAAGCTTTTCACCTTGTTGTGAAAAGTTAGCAGAAATGTAGTTAACCCACTAAGGAGAGCAACAAGAGATGACTTCAATATAATAGCTCAGCTAAAGTATGTTCTACTTCCTACTTCCTCCCAACACCCCCAACCCCATCATGTGGTATTAGGCTTCATATATCTGAGTTCTACAAATCTTTTAAAAGAAGTTTGACCATTTCAGAAAGATCCCACACATATATACCTAAAATACAAAAAGGAATACGATGCACTTGTTTATTCACATTGATAGAAGCAAAAGCCCAGTGACCTCGATGCAGGTAAGACTTTGCCTTGCCCTCAGGACTGAAGGAGGGAGGAACTGATATAAAGTGACAGGAGAGCTTGTATGTGATGTGATGCAGATGTCCCATAGTTGTTCTCAGTGACATTTCAAACAGTTGACTGCCCCCCCCCCTTTTTTTTGCCAGTCCTGGGCTTAAGCTCAGGGCCTGAGCACTATCCTTGGATTTTTCTCAAGGCTAGGGCTCTACCACTTGAGCCTTAGCACCACTTCTGGCTTTTTCTAAGTATGTGGTACTGAGGAATCGAACCAGGGTCTTTGTGCATGCTAGGCAAGCATTCTACCACTAGACCAAACTCTCGGCCCCAATCCCCCTTTTCTTTTGGCGGTACTTGTGTTTGCAAGGTAGGCACTCTTATTGAGCCATGCCTCCACTTCTTTTTTTGCTGGTTATTTTGAGTGAGTGTCTACCTTTCTGCCTGGGTAAGATGCAATTACATTAGGTTTCCCATTGCAGCCAGGATAACAGGGATTGGCACTGAATGCAGCTCTCTGGCGAGAAGGGGGGGGGGGGTCTCATGAATTTTTCTGGTTAGGATGGCTTCAAACGGCAAACTTCCCAATTTCAGCTTCCTAAGTAGCTAGAATTCCTAAGTAGTTCCTACTAAGTAGCTAAGTAGTAGGCAAGAGCCAATGACACCGAATGCCATATTCTATTATTTGAGTGTTTAAAAGGGTTTCTAATTAGTTGCAGGATGGCAAAATCGGTAAAGAGAAAAATGTCTCTCCTTTTACCCCTGGCATAAATCCTGTCTTCTGAGTTCTCCTAGAATAAACACTATCAATTCATGCTCAAATATTTGTGGTTAGCTATCATGTCCTATATCTTATTCTGTCACTCCTTAACTGATAAGCTTTCACTATCTCCCATCATTTATCCAAAAAGAAAAAAAAGAACATTTATTTCCTCCATTCTCATTGGACAAGAGAAAGAAAGTAACTGGACTAAGCCAATTTATACTTGTGTGCATTAGATGTATGTAGGTTTCCAAGAAGATTTGTATCAACCTAATTCAATCTCTGACAGGAAGAATTGGGGGCAGCATAAGACAGAAATAAAAAAAGTACAGACAATATGGGGGGAAATAGTTTGAGCATGGAAGCTACTAGCAACATGGTCAGCCCACTCACATTAAGAGTGGAAACAAGAAAAGAAAGCCAGGAAATCTCAGGCCAGAGGGTAGCTGGGAAAGAGCTGTGTCCAAAAGAGAGACAACTCCACTTGAGCAGGATCTGCTCGCCTTTCTGCCTCTTTTATAGCATGTTCTACCCACTCCCAATCCCAATTTTCCCTTTCTGAATTCTCTCTGAAGTGTAATATATACGCATATGCAACCCTTAATTATATTGTCATCAATTCCTTTAAAAAATATGGTATATTGATTCCTTCTCTCTCTAGGGAGTCTTTAAAATGATGAGCTGTCTGCACTATTTATCTGGGCCCAGTCGTATTTCATTTTACATTGGTCCACTTATAAATCTATGCTTTATTTCTAATTGAGCCACTCTTCAAAAGTGACTTTAGAAAGCAAACCACATTAAAATATTTAACATCATGCTAGCACATAGGAAGAATTCAAGTCATTACTAGCTTTTATAAAAAGCCATATAAATCATATAAATCTGTAATTAAATAAGAAAATTATACACACAGCACTGGGGACTGAAAATCCAGGGCCTTAACTGCTCATCCCCTGAACGATTCCCCTAGCTCTTTGTCTTTGTTTTTGAGATGGGGGAGAGTCTTTCCAACTTTGTCCAAGCCAATCTGCAACTCACAATTCTCTTGGCTCCATCTTCCAGGGGATTTTAGGCATGCACCACCATGCCTAGCTCAAATCTGTACTTAAGGCTCAACACAAAGCTATAGTACCCACATTTAAGGATCAGTATCACCAACGTTCATGAAAACACAGAACACGATGAGCAGGAAAAAATATTTTGGAAGTTTTAAACATGACCAGCGGGTTTAACTTTTCAAAGAACAGCTTTCAGAAATTAAGTAGTAGCATTACTGAGCATGATTATGAGTATTTTTAAGGTGATGGCTATGGAGTAAACTGAGGTCCACAGGGTTTGACCAGGGTGTTGAACATCCAGCATACCTATTTTGCTCTGGCCACATTACGAGTTTTTCACAGAAGCTTTAGTTTAACTTTTACAATAACATACCCTCCTTACAAATAATCAACTGAAGCCCAGGGAGGGTAAGTAACTTGAATAAGAGCACATAGCAGTTAGTAAATATAATAAGCTTTAGCTTCTGCTCTCTCTACTACATAACTGAATCCCTTCTATAAGGCTGCCCACCATCTTTGCCACTCCAACAAAATCAAAACCCATGAATCTGTTTTTAGAGGAAGAAAAATGTCAAGGGAGAGATGAGAACAATCAACTTCTCCAGTGGTCCAGGGATCAAGGCAGCAGGTGAGGCCATTTGAGAAGGATTTAGAGTTAAGTGCTCACATATTATGGATTGTCAAGGCTCTTTGTACATGTGTGATTTCATCATGGTAAACCTGAAAGGTGATCACTTCACATATGTAAATATACTGACGACGAGCATGCTTTCCCTTATTCCCATAAATACCCCAGACTAAAATTTGGAAAACACTATACTCTTAAAGAGCTCTAGCCAGTAACTGTATAGCAGCTAGATGAAAGAAACCTGCTTCTCTCAGGAAATAAAACTCATTTGATAGTCAATTAGAAAGAGCATTCTCCCTCCCTTCCTCTCTCCCTCCCTCCCACCCCCCCCTCTCTCTTTCTCTCCCATCTTATGAATACAGTTGACAATTTTAGTGGCCTTGTCAGTGAGATGCATCAACAGGGAATCTACCATTGGGGTGGAACCACACTTACTGGATGGTAAGCTATCTTGTCCCCACTGAGACGTAGCTGCAGGAGAATGCAATGACACAATCCAGTCTCCAGGGCAGCACACAGATTTTACAGAACCACCATAAAATGGGCCATTTAGCTATAGGTGGGAATGTCAGTGAATGACTTTCTACATAAAGCTCATTCACAGGGCAGATAACTCACACAGATTGTTAAGTAAACACATTTCTATCCCAGATTTTTTTTTGTCTCAAAGTTAAACAAAAAGATAAAGCTTGTCTCTTTAATGCAAAAGTCAATTCCTTTGGAACTTATGAAACTAACCAGTAGCAACTTCTAAGTGCTTGAATTTACTCACATCTGGCTCTATTTGGGAGCTAAACTCAGCAGAAGTCAGGGTCAAGAAATGACCCTGAATAAAAATAGTCTTGGAAATCTGTCACGGCGTAGGAAAGGAAACAAGGCGGCAGCGTGATTCACTCCAAATGGCAGTTCCAAACCCCAAATTCTCATTTTTGTCCCAATATGAAGCCAATGTACAAAACAGGCACAGAGCAAAGTGTCCTTTCCAAAAAGCTTCCAAAATAAGTTGCCAAAGAATTTCACATGAAAGCCAAAAAGATTTAGTGAGCCATTCACCTCTCCTATAAATCTAACTAGAGCTACTTCTAACTGGGGATCTGAACAATTGTAGGTTTACATTTGCCTGAAGACCACCCAGCGTCTCTAGCGTTTTCCCCAAACAAGCAAAAGAAATCCTTTGTTACATAGAATTTTCCACATGTTTAAAAGGTCTTTTAAAAAAACCTGACAGAAGTACCATGGTTAGGGTGCACATGCTATATTTCTTTATCTCATTGCATAGCTCCTGACACAGTAAAGTTGTATTAAGTATAATATATTTTGAAGTAAATTAAGATCTTTTTAAATTAAGAATTTTACTATTTGAAGAATATTCAGCCAGCATTTGACTTCCTAGTTAACTAATTTTAAGCTATACTGAGTATACAGATGCCAAAGTCTGTAACACGACTGAAAATATAGAAGGACCAGAGGAAGATTCACCTCACATTCATTCAATTGCACTTACCTCTTTCAAAGCAATCTTATTTAATATTCATGCTTTATATTCCTTTCTTAAAGATGATGATTCACAACAGCACTGAGTTCCAAAATATCAGAAAATCCAGATCTATCTCTGCACAAACTACTCTAAGGATCTCATAAGACTAGTGAAGAGGCAGAGATGCAAATAGCCACAACAGAATATGCAACTTGTCTAATACTTACAAACAAGTGTTTGTGTGTACTGGGCCACAGAGTGTAATTAACCTTGTCTTGGAGGATTAGGAAATACTTCTCAGACCAGTCTTGAAGGATGAATAAGAGTGTAGGAAATGAGGGCAGAGATAAGGGATGAAGGAGGACATTCCAGGGAATAAGAATAGTCTGGGCCATTTTGTACTCACATCCAGGGGACATCTAGCAATGTCTGAAGACATTTTTGATGGTTGTACATGAAAGGGAAGAGATGTTACTGGGTAGAGGCCAGAAATTCTGCTAAACAGCCTACAGAGAACAGGACAGTCCCAAGGTATAGGCTAAAGGAAAGACACAAACTGGGGGTATAGATCAGTGGTACAGCATGTGGGTAGCATGCACAAAACCATAGATCCAATCATAAATTCCACAAAAAACTGGTAGAAGCTCCACATAGCTTTGACAAACACAATGCTCCAAATGGTTGTGTCTATGGAAGAGGAAACCAGGAAGAATTAGTTTTATGAGAAGCCAAGGCTAAGTAGATGCTTTATTCTCAAAACTAAAGTAAGTAAAATTAGGAAGCGGGACCTCTGGAAGCATAATAGATAGTTTCTTGTATTATGAAATGGAAATCAATTACATCATAGGGACCTGTCCTCAGCTCAGGTCAACTCCTGAACAACAGGTTTTATGAGGGGAAAGGAGCACAGAAAGAACAAGGTATCTCATGCATCTCACCTGACTGGACTCTCTGTTAGAGGGATGTGGACTGATGTAAGCTGGAGGAACTCAAGAACAAAAATGGCCCAGGCTAGAAGAGAAACTAAGGATTCCTGATGCACATGAAAGTGGCTATAAAGAAAGCAGAACACCCAGGGGATGTAAGGGCTCAGGCTTCAAGCGGGCATCACGTTTGCAGGCAGGAACCATTTCTTTTGTCTTTTAATTGTTATTATAAAGGTGATGTACAGAAGGGTTACAGTTACATAAGTCAGGCCAAGAGTATATTTCTGTTTGGAAAATGTCACCCTTTGCCTCAATCTCTCCAAGAGGAACTATTTCTGATCATAAGGTAGGAAGCACTTGAAAAGGAATTTTACTACTGGGGCATAGACCACTGAGAAATGGAATGAGGCATTTACCATCACCACCATCTCCTCTCTACTACCCAAAGGAAAAAACCAAACAACTCCTACCCCAGACAGAAGTCTCTGGGATGGAAAGAAGGTAGCTCTCCAGATGCTAGCAAATTTTGTCAGAAGAGCAAGAAAGACATTCCAAAACTTCTACATGAACTCACACTAACCCACATCATCCCTTTAATATTTGACTTACCCAGACACACACCTACATTCTGTGTTTAAAGATAGCAAGGATATATAGGGGACAGGGCACCAAAGGCTCATAACACCTGTAATCCTAGCTATGTGGGAGGCTGAGATTCAAAAGATTTAAGGTCAGTCTGGGTAGAAAAGTACTCAAGACCACTTCTTAACTAAGAGCTGGGCATTTTGGTATATGCCTATCATCCTAGCTACATGGAAAGATAAGATTGGAAGGACTATAGGTCCAGGCCAGCCCTGAAGAGAAGTCCACAAGGCTCGTTTTAGGGGATGAAGCTGGGCGTGGCTGCACATGTCATCCCAGCTATGAAAATGGGTGGCTAGCATGTCAGGTACATGTCTGGAAGGAATAAAGACACTACCTCAAAAATAACCAACAAAAAAGAAGACTGAAAGGTGTGACTCAGAAGGAGAGTACTCGTCCACTAACTGTGAGGCCCTGAGTTCAAAGCCTGGTACCACCAAAGGAATAAAAAGATTAGGGGAAATTATACCCATTGTTCCAAATGTTTAAATACAACTCAGGAGAAACTGCCAGAATAAGATTTTTTTTTTAATTTCCTATGGGTGTTGGCAAGGATCAAATCCAGGATCTTGCACATGCTAGTTAGGCAAATGCTCTGAATTACACCTACAACCTCAAGAGAAAATGATGCAAAAGTTTGTTTTGCGCCCGTCCTGAAGCTTGAACTCAGGGCCTATGTACTGTTCCTGAGCTTTTTTTTTTTTTTTGGCCAGTCCTGGGTCTTGACCTCAGGGCCTGAGCACTGTCCTTGGGATTTCTCAAGGCTGGAGCTCTACCACTTGAGCCTCAACACCACTTCCGGCTTTTTCTATGTATGTGATTCAGAGGAATCGAACCTGGATTTTTGTGCATGCTAGGCAAGCACTCTACCACTAGGTCAAACTCCCAGCCCCCTTGAGCTTTTTTTTTTTTTTTTTTTTTTTTTTGCCCAAGACTAGAACTCTATCACTTGAGCTGCAGCTCCACTTCTGGCTCTTTTGGTATTTAATTGGAAAGATCAGTCTCGTGGACTTTTGTGCTTGGCCTGGCTTCAAACTGTGATCCTCAAATCTCAGCCTCCTGAGTAGGTAGAATTGTAGGTGTGAGCCACCAGTGCCCAGCTGTAGAAGCTTCTTAAAAAGTAACCGAGAGCTCCCAGCTCATTTTAGGTCACACCAACCAGTTCTCAGTGTACAAGTGCCAAGGGGGTAATGGCAGCTTCCTCCGTCCTCCTGCACACTGGGCAGAAGATGCCTCTGATTGGTCTAGGCACCTGGAAAAATGAGTCTGTCCAGGTAAAAGCAGCCATTAAGTATGCCTTAAGTGTAGGCTACTGCCACATTGACTGTGCTACTTTATACAGCAATGAGAGTGAGACTGGGGAGGCCCTGAAGGAGAATGTGGAACCAGGCAAGCCAGTCTCTTGGGAGGAGCTGTTTGTGACATCCAAGCTGTGGAACACTAAGCACCACTCTGAGGATGTAGAAGATGCCCTTCGGAAGACACTGGCTGAGCTCCAGCTGGAGGACCTGGACCTGTATCTGATTCACTGGCCTTATGCCTTTGAGCAAAGAGACAACCTCTTCCCTAAGAATGATGATGGAACTACCCGCTATACGGAGACCTGGAAGACACTGGAGACAATGGTGGCAAAGGGGCTGGTGTGAACACTGGGCCTGTCCAACTTCAGCAGGCAGCAGATAGATGGTGAACTCAGTATGGCTTCTGTACACCCTGCTGTGTTACAGGGGGCAGGTCCAGAGGAAAGTGACTGGCATCCCTAAAAGTTTCACTCCTTCTCCTATCCTTCAGAATATCCAGGTATTTGACTTCATCTTTAGCCTAGAAGATATGAAGCAGCTAGCTAGATGCCCTGAACAAAAAATGATGCTATACTGTGCCTATGATTATGGTGGTTGGGAAGAGGGTTCCAAGAGATGCAGGACCCTCTCGGTGCCCCTTTACTGATCCTTACTGAGATCACAGTTTGGCTTCCCTTCCAGTTCTTCAGCTAAGAAGTAACTGCCTGTCACTCCCAGAAAAGGGAGTCAGTAAAGCCACTGGAACACCCCCCTGCCCCCAAAAAGTAACTGAAACACTCTCTCTAGTCCCCCTCTCCTTTTTCTTCTTCTGCCCCTCTTCCTTCCATTTCCCTTCTTCCCTTCCTCCCTCACTTGCAAAAAAATTATAAACACAAAAGAAAGGGATTTGTGCTCAGCTTTGTGCCAGAAATTATCTGTGTGGAAAATTAAAACCAAATTTCAATGGCACAGGGCATTGAAATAACAGTCACCTTAGGTGCTTCACTGTATATGACTAACTGTAAATGAAGGAAGGGGGCCTTGCAGAAGAGCCATGTGGAAATCAGGGACAGGACATTCCAGACTAGAAAGTGTGAGCAAGAACCATCAAGTATACATGGAAATTTCACTTGCACATCCATTGCTACCCACAGGTAGAATTAATATAATCCATTTTACCTACCAACAACCACAAATATGTGCTGAGCATAACTTGGCATTCAGGAGATGATAACACTTCGATGTCATCTCTTAGCACTTAGTGATGATGCAGTGTTAGTATGTACTTAATTTGCTTCTGCAAAGTAAAAACATATAATCAAGAATGCAGAAACTCTTATGGCTGTTTGTTGGGACAGGGAATGAATTAAGGTAAAAATACATGAGGATACTCTTGAGAAGGCTGTTTTAGCTCAGGTTAGTGTTTACAGCTGGGGGGGAAGGACGTGCGTGTGTGCGTGTGTGTGTGTGTGTTAACCTTTGCCAGGACTGTGCTTGCAACAAAAGGAAATCAACTACACTTAACAAAGTTAATGAAGGGCAATCACTTATCTGTGTAGTGAGAACTGCAGAAAACTCTCAGTTGTCAAGTACACGCACAGATAATGACAAATACATACACACCTCTGAATAAATTCTGACTGATATGGTGGTTTGGGTGTCACCTAAACCTAGAAACTTTGGCATGAGCCAGAAAGTGCTAACGAACCCTAGTGATTCCACCCACAGACCCCCAATACCAACCCCCACTTCCCTGCAGACATGGAGGCATATTTATTATTAGCCAGGAAGTTGGCTTTCAGGCCACCATCCTCTCTCGGTTTGATCACTTTATCTACCTGGAATGTTCTCCACCCATGTAGACAAACACTACCCATTCTTTGGGACTCAGCTTTTCCTCTCCTCCTTTGTATGGGGTTTTCTGAGTCAACTTATGGCATCTTTCCCTCTTCTGAGCTTCCAGAGCAATTAGCTTTATAATTACTTGGCAAATAAACACCTAAGCTCTAGAAAGTATCTCTTCTGTTGTTTTTACATTTATTTATTTAACCAATAGAAATGATCACCTTCCTGTTTTCACAAACATACCATCTCTTTGAGGAGCAAAGAGCACATTTTATTCCTACTTCTTTAGATCTACATATCTCATCCTCAGACTATCCCAACAAAGTAAAATTAAAATAATGTAGTTTAAGACTGCACAGATATTTCACCTTTTAAATAGTAGAATTAAATATTTGGCATGTGTAGGAGTGAAGTTAGATTCATCTTAATAACCTAACAACTCAGCCCAACACTTTGCAACTAATCAAAAAAATCATTCTAATTGTTCTCCCTCAATTTTCTTTAAAAGGAAAAAAATAGCCAGCCACACACAGGATTGAGGGTAGAACATTTGCCTAGCACACACAAGCCCCTGGGTTATATCCTCAGCACTGTTGAAAAAATAAATTAAAAAAAATTTAAAGTCACAAGGATAGTTCTATGACCTCGTGCAATCTGTTAAGCTCTAAACCTTTAATCCTTTCTTTCCCCTGCTCCCTCTTTCTTCTTTCTTCTCTCCCTCCTTCCTTCTCTCCTTTCTTACCTTTCTTTTTTTTTTTAGACTGGATTTCACTTTGTACAGAAGGCTGGCCTCAAACTTCTGATCCCTCTGCCTCAGCCTCTTGAGCACTAAGACTACAGACATGTGTTACGTGCCTGATTTGGATAATTCTTCAAGGCTCTGGAAATTTGTCCTCTAGACATGACATCTGGAGGTTAAAATAAAATGGCTTCATATTCAGCTATTACTATAATGCCTTTGTGCAGTATGTATTTGATAAACTAATTATAAATGGAGTGATTAAATTATTAAGAGACTCCTCAAAACATACAACTTTCTTTCATAGGGAAAAGGGATAGAATCTCTTAAATAATTTTGAATATGCCTCATCTATGAAATTAATGTCTCTCATAAATACTTGAGAAAACTTTTAAGCAACGTTGCTAGGAAGTGTTTCCTATGCATGAATAGGAAGTCATATATATTAATTAAAATAACCCTTAAGGGCCGGGAGTTTGGCCTAGTGGTAGAGTGCTTGCCTGGAATGCACAAAACACGTGGTTCGATTCCTCAGTACCACATACATAGAAAAAAAACCAGAAGTGGTGCTGAGGCTCAAGTGGTAGAGCTCTAGCCTTGAGAAAGTCCAAGGACAGTGCTCAGGCCCTGAGCTCAAGCCCAGGATTGGCAAAAAAAAAAAAAAAAAAAAAGGAACCCTTAAGACAACCCAAATTCTATAGATAGAGGCACTCAGAGATTTGAGTAGTTTGCCCACAGGCCATAACAATGAATTGGTACAAACAGAATTTGAATCTCAACAGTCTGACTTGTAACCATCGCTATAGTATTTGAAGTCACTTGTATAAAAGTTGGCATCCAAACTTTGTTCAAAATGTAACATGCAAGGGGCCAAGAGTTTGGTCTAGTGGTACAGTGCTTGCTTAGCATGAACAAAGACCCAGATTTGATTCCTCAGTACCACATACATAGAAAAGCCGAAAGTGATGTTGTGGCTCAAGCGGCAGAGGATAGCCTTGAGGAAAAAGTCAAAGGGCAATGCTCAGGCCCTGAGTTCAAGCCCCAGGACTGGCAAAAAAAAAAAAAATGTAGGACCAGGAGTTTGGCCTAGTGGTAGAGTGCCTGCCTAGCAAGCATGAAGACCCTGGTTTGATTCCTCAGTACCACATACATAGAAAAAGCCAGAAATGATGCTGTGGCTCAAGTGGTAGAGCACTAGCCTTGAGAAAGCACAAGCCTGAGCCAAGCTCAGGCTGTGAGATCAAGCCCCAGGACTGGCCAAAAAAAAAAAAAAAGGTAACACCAGCACCGAGGAGGCAGAGGCAGGAGAGTAGTTATAGACCAGGACTGCACTAACAAGATCTCATGTAAAACAAGAAAAAAAAAAAATGAGACAGGGAGTGCAGCTCAAGTGGTAGAGTATGTGCCTGGCACGTAACAGCCTTGAGTTCAAACCCCAGTCACAACCTCCCCAAAGATAACATGCTATCATAATGGTGTGAACATATAAATCTGATTCCAACCATTCCTTCAACAACAGAATGTCAAAAATACTTGGAGAAGCTGGGCACCAGCTGTACTCCTAGCCTGTACTCCCAGCCACTCAGGAGGCTGAGATCTAAGGATTAAAATTAAAAACCAGCCTGGGTATGAAAATCCATGAAACTCTTTTTTTTCCATATATTTTTTATTGTAATTAATAGAAGGGTTATATGATATTTGCCAGATAGATGGTGCATTGATTCCCATACATTGATACCCTTTCACATGAAACTCTTATCTTCAATAAATTACTCAGAGAAAACCTGAGTGGCATTGTGGCTCAAGTGGTAGAGTGATAACCTTGAGCAAAAGCATCTCTCTTACTGTGTCTAATTTATGAACTCAACATTATCATCAGTTTGTAAATATGGGGAAAATGTCATTTAGTTCTGCTGGTGTATGAGGTATCCACTGGAAGGTAGAGGCTCTTGGAATGAACCCCTTCAATGTAGACATGGAAGGACTACTGTACTATACTATTTTAGAGTAAGGATTTGAATATTCTCAAATTTTGGTTTTTTGAGTCTTGCTAAACTGCCCAGCCATCCCTATTTTTCCCCCTTTCAGCCTCTAGAAAAGCTGGGATTACAGGTGTCTAAGGCTTGACTAAGCCTCAGATTTTAGACTCTACATAGGAGGGAGTCCTGGAACCCATTTCCTGAAGATAATAAAAAGCAACTATATATTAGCATGCAACTTAATTCAGAAAGATACTATGCATCTATTGAGACCATCTAACCTTGGAAAACTCAGAATGGTAGAATCCAGGAGATTCTCGTTATTTTACAAATTAGGAAGCTAAGGCTTATCAGCTCAAGGTCAGATAACAGGAGACAGGTGTAGCCCCGGGTCTGTGCTCCTGCTCCACCACTCTTGCTCTGGGATAAGAGCAAGGATGCCTGATCCAGAACAGATGAAATCATGGTTTGCAATGTCAAAGATGAAACCAGGTGAGTGTGTGTATGTGTGTTTCAATTTTGGTTGGCAGCGTTCATACCGAAGTATGGTGTTGGTTAAGCATCCAACACTTTATAAGTTTAGGGAGTTATTCTCCTGCCATAAACTTTACAAGAAATGAGGCAAAGCTTCCAGGAAAAATATACACCCCTGTCCCCAGGAAAAGAAAAAAACACAACAAAAACAAAACTTTCGCTATTCGGAAGCTCCCTTCACTGTAAAAAACAAAACAAAAACCGTTAAAGTCCAGCTGCTTTAAAGTCCTGCTTACATCTTGCTCTATCAAGAATGACAAAACCACATGCATGTGCTCTAAAACAAATTCTCCTTGGAAGTCCACGCTGGGGCTTTTTGTTTTGTTGAGTTGTGACTCCATTCCTTAGGACGTCAGTAACACAAGGGCTCCATCTAGAACTCCTTACACACACACAGCCCAAACTGAAACCGTGACACACACACACACGCACACTCACACTGAAACCGTGAACGCCTCGTCAATTTCAGACAGTTTACGTTGGCACTGGCCAGTCCAGCAGTGTCTTCCATGTCTGGAAACGTGTCTAATTACGTGGAGCAAGTAATTAAAACAAAAACAAAAACAGAGCCAGGGTCCCGGAATGGACACCTGGGGGGGGGGGGCTCACTGCACAGCATCCTGAACGACGGGGTGGAACCACGCCAGGACGAGGGAGGAAAGACGAGCAGAAGGAGCGGCGAGAGGAGGTGGGGGGGACCACCCCCCCCAGTCTCCCCCCCCCCCCGCGTTTCTCTCCCTCCACCCGGGTTTCCGTGAGGTCAGCCGGCCCCGCCCACCACCCTCACCTGCGCGGGGCGGCGGCGGCCGGGCCCCCTCGCCTCCCGCCCGGCGGGCTCCGCTCCACACGCACGCCCTCCCGCCGTCCAGGCGGCACCCACGGGGGACCCCGCCGCCCCCCTGTCTCCCTCCGGAGGGCGCCCCCGCGGCTCCGAGCGCCCCTCACCTGAGCCGGAGGTTGGCCATGAACTCGGGCATGGTGACGGCGTCCATCAGCACGAAGTCCGCCTTGCCGAACTCCAGGCTCTCCTGCTCCGCCATGGTGCCGGTCCGCGGGGCTCAGGTGGGCGCGCTCGGGGCCGCGGGGGCCGCGCCGGAGGCCGGGGGAGCGCTCGGGCGCGGCCGGGGCGGGGCCGCTCTGCGCGGAGCTCGGGGAAGCCCGCGCCGACCGGGGTCGCCGCTGCTCGGCGCGCCGACGACCCGCGCGCGACTCCCGGAGGGTGCAGCCCGCGGTTTCCGCTGCTCCCGCCGCGGCTGCCCGGCGTGTGTGTGGTGGGGGGAGGCCCCCGGGGCACCGAGACGGAGACGGCGGCGGCTGGTCCCGCCTCTGGCCTGGGTCGCGCCCGGCTCCGCCCCGCCCGAGCCTCTCCGGCTCCGCCTCCGCGGAGGAGCCCGGCCCCCGTCCTGTCTCGGCGGCGCCGCCGCCTCCTCACCTGGGCGGCGCGCACGCGCGGGACGGCGGCGCGCCTCGAGCCGGCCGCGGGAGTGGGACGGCGGCGCCCCCTAGGGACGCACGCTGGGATGACGGGCGGAGGAAGGTGCCGCAGCCGCGGTCAAGTCCCGCGTGTTACCCTTCTTTGAAGCGGTGGTTCAAGCGCAGACGATGAGAACAGCTAGCGTCCTGAGGTCACCAAATATATATATATATATATATAATATAATATATAATATAATATATATACATACATACAATGCTAGTCTAAGTGCTTTAGTGAACCCGACACACAGCCACGAAGTGACGATGCTGCCACTTCGTGCAGGTCATTCCATTTATGAACCCCGGCTTTCAGCCACAGAGGGCGAACGGCTTCTATTCCTGGTGATCCACTTTCTCTTCTTGTCGAGCATTCATCAATTGTTACTAAACTTTGAATACACATATCACCACCTCTCTAGAACGATCGTAGACCTCTGGCATGTGAGATTATGTCCTTTTTTAATATATATATCCCTTTTGGCACCCACACACTAGATATTGGATTGTGTTCCACAAGTTAAGTATGAAATCCATCCTGGCTCAGTGCAATGGAATGGATTGTAAGTGGTCTCCAGTTATAGCTACATTGGGTGTGTTCGGAGAATTTTTTTTTTTTGAACAATGGATGCATTTTCCCAATGAAAAAGACATCCCGAGGCATCCATCCTAAGACTCTGTGTTTCCCGTTAGGTCCATCTTCTATTGCAAAATCTAGAAGGAAATCTAGACCTTTGCAAGGACCTGGCTGGGCCTCAGCTCTCTGGCTGAATTTGAGATGAGTAAATTAGACTGAAGGACCTTGCTCAATGCCTTCTTCAGTTGCCAACAACCCACACCTGCCAAGAGAGAGGAAAGGTAGCTTGATCACCTTCAAGAAGCACCTCTGCCATCAGGAAATCATCCCAGCCCCTGGCACAGATCAAGGTGGCTGAGCTGCAGTCTGACTACCATGAACAGCTTTGCTTCTTTAGAATACACTTGTGTGGATCCCAATGTCCTCATTTGTGAAAATAAGAGCTCTGGGCTAGACATTCGCAAGGTAGGATTGTCCAGTGTTATTTATGTGTGTGTTGGGGGGGGCAGGGAGAAGTGGGAATCAGTGGTTAAGCAAGTATGCCTATATTCCTAAAATGTGTGCATTGGTTTGCTTTACCATAAGCAGAACGGAGCTTTAAAAAAGGGAAGGAAACAGATATCATCCAAACACCAATTGGTAAGTGAATGTAAGTGTTGTATCTGAGATCTGGATTGATAAAGACTCCTAAGTACCAGGAAAAGAGACATCAAGGCCTACAGATGATGAGAGCACTGCCAAAATTGCTTAGGGATGGGAACTATAGACAGATATTGTGCTTTTTCTTTTTTTAGTACTCCAAGAAAGAGAACTTTGTTAGAATTGGTATCTTGCAAAGGAGCTCCAAATAGGAAATAAAATACATGGCATGTATAGAGGGAATTTTTTTTGCCAGTCCTGGGGCTTGAACTCAGGGCCTTATCACTGTCCTTGGGCTTTCCTCAAGGCTAGCGTTCTACCACTTGAGCCACAGCACCAGTTCTTGCTTTTTCTATGTACATGGTACTGAGGAATTGAACCCAGGTCTTCGTGCATGCCAAGCAAGCACTCTACTAGACCTATAGAGGGTATTTTTAAAATTACTTTTGAACTTGAATTCATCCCCAAAACTCACCGTTAATTCCAATTTAATTGTGGTATGGGTAAGGAATTTCTGATTCACATGGCTCACTTGCAATTTGTTACTTGTGTAATTTTACATTCAGCCCTTTAAAGCCTGCAAATTTATTAATCAATCACCAGAGTCCAGTTAGATGCAGACATAGTAGGGAGACTAAGCAATGGGTTCTGCATCACAACAAGGTAAACTAGAGCAGTTTACCTCGCTACTAATCTTCTTTGTGATAAAAGTTGAACAGAAGCACATAGGCTATGATGTTTCTTATATGGTTTCAGATAGATCTAAAAACAACAAAACTTCACATCACCAATAAGAAGACCTGTTGACACTGTAAATTTCCCAGAGTGTACCCTACAAAAGATACAATTCTTCTTACCTGCTAAATTATCTATCTATCTATCTATCTATCTATCTATCTATCTATCTCCCTATGGAATGGAATCAAGAAGAAACAGCAAATGAGTCTACCTCAAAGAGAAGCCTGTCTGGTCTGTGCTCTCCCAAAGTATCATTGGCAAGAAACACAAAAAGACGGGGATCTGATATTATTAAAGAAAAACAAAGAGACATCACTGTTAGTGATGTCTGGACCTCGAGCCAGGAAAATGTAAAGGGTATTACTGGAACAACTGATGAGCTCAACTGTATGTTAGGCAGTAGTACAGTGTCAATGTTAGACTTCCTGAATCTGATCACTGACTCTGGGGTTAAGAGAATAATTGTGTTCTTCACCTATACCTGCTAAAAATATTTAGGAGTAAAAGATATGAGCTCTTTAAATGTTTGACAAAAGTCACGACAATTATCAGGAGATAAAGAGGAGGAGGAGGCAGAAGGGCAATATATGGAGAGAGACAAATGCACAAAACAGTAGGTAAAGTGATTAGGGGAGAGTTTTTGTTTTTGCATTATACTCAAAAGTTTTCTGGAACTATTTTTTTCAATACAAAAGCTCTAAAATGAATCAAATAACCCCAAACCCTTAGGAAATATGTTAAGTTTATTTGAAAAAAAAGTGTTAACACATCATAGAAAGTCACATGTGAATCAGTTTCACATGATCTTCCAGAACTGAAGACTTAGCAGTCACTTTGAAAACCCTGGCCCATGGGATCTGTTAGCTCAGATTGGCACAGATATGTTAGGAGATCAGGATCAATGAACAGGAAATTCTACCAGCAAAAGTAAGCAAAAGCTTACTTTAGCTGACAACTATATCCTTATACACCAGGGAGCGTCTGTCCTAGTCTCTTCCTGAAATCATTTACCCTGCAAGTCCCACCCATCACCTCAACAGCTCAGCTAACTTTAGCTCATCCATTCGAGGCCATCCTCAGCCTTATTTCTTCCAGGAAGCCTTCCATGGTCTCATGAATCAGAATTGGCTGTCCCCTCCCTATCTCCCATCCACTCCTCCCCCACCAGCATTCTAAAAGTGCCAGCCTTGTTAGAACATGGAATGCTCCAGAGCCTGTTGACTGTTTTTTAAGAACCTTGAAGACTGGAAGCTTTCTTAATAAATACTTGCTTGATACATAAAAGTGGAATGATCTGTGTGAATCTAGAGATCATATCATCAGTTGTAAATCCACCCCCCATGTTAGATTTCTTTTTCCTTCATGAAAATTACTCACTGCATACTACATTTACCTCACTTGCATTTCCTGCCCCAGAAGCAGATAATCAGGGTTGTGTTTTCTTGTCCCCTCAGGCCAGGACTTTGTTCACACTGTCCAAAATCCTTCTATAGTTCTGAAACCCTTCTACAGAGGGGCCTGCTGCTGTAGCAGGTCTGCTCTGGGTTATCAGTGACGAATCAACTCTGAATGTTCTGTGAATATCTGCACCCTTGGATTTCTCCAGCATGCTGGGGGATGGCCCCACCCTCCTTTTATCTCCTTTGAGCAAAGGGCTCTGCGTTCAAGGAAGATAATTCTTTCAGCATGAGTCTATGAAGACCGAAACAGGAAGACAAGGACAAATAGTCACACAGAGCATTCAAAGGGCATTTTATAACTACTTGATAAGCACATATGATTATAGAGCAGAAATAGTAAGGCAAATTTGCATTGCAAAGTAATTTTATCATGTACATACAGAAACAACTTGAGACTCTATCTTAAATAGCATGACAGACATATTGCCTCCTTATACATGAAGAAGACTAGAATGATACACTGAAGGTAGCATATATGTTCTTTGTGGTTTCTGAAGCTTACATTTTAAAAGCTTACATTTTCTGATGTCATTGATGGCCTTTGCCTACCTCTAGAGCCTCATTCTTCCCCCGAGCATCCTGACATGCCATAAACATCTTACAGGACATAGAAAAGAGAATTTCATGGTGGTGGGGGTACTAATGTACCCACCCCCAAAGCCCAGAAAGGGACTTTAAGACCTTATCATCTCACTCTTAGAGCTTTTACAGACAGGTGAGCCATCCAGTTAAAGAACTATGAGTTCGAAGCATTTCTCTTCTCATCTCTTATTTGTGGTCCAGCTGTGTTTACCTGTAATGGTGTTCAGTTGGGGCTGGAAAAACTGTGATAACCCAGAAAAGATTCCTTCAAATTGATCAGACTAAATCCAGGGGAAGCTGAGATGTGTGAGCTGAAGATGGAGCAGAGATGGAGGAAGAAAGAAAAGACAGAAGGAACTGCCATTCAGGGCTCTCTGGGCAGCAGGTGGACAGTAAGAAAACATCTTCAAATTTTATGTTTTAGCATCCTTTGGGGAAAACTCTTAGAATTTCTCTCCTGAGACAAATGTATAAAGCACATACAAAAACAATTTGCTTATAGGCTGCCTTCTTCCACCAGGCTCCAGTGGTGACCTCTAGATAGAACCCTTAAGCTAAGTAAAAGATCCCGCCACAAGTCCTCCTCTTTTCTTTTCATATATTTTTATTGTAATTAATAGAAGGGTTACATTATATTCACCAGATAGAAGGTGCATTACTTCACATACATTGATACCCTTTCTCATGTCTTGGTCCCCATTTCCCTCCTCCACCCCCACCCCACACGTCCTCCTCTTTAGGGGATGGAGAAAGATTTAACCAAATAATTACTATCAATATCCTATGAGTCACACCCATTCCCTGTGTAGGCAGAGAAACCACAAAGTTAGGGCCACAGGCAAGATAGTCGATTATGAAGGCAGGCATAGTGTAGAACTGCCTCCAGAATTGCTGATGAATTTCTGATGATAAACATTCCAATAGAATGCATCATCTTCCTATCCCTACCTGTCCTAGGGTTCAAACTCAGAGCCTTGAATATACTAAGTAAGTAATATACCAGTTTTCTATTCCTATCCCCACTCCCACCCCATACTGAGCCTTAAAAATGCCAGATAAATACCAATTAGCTGTCCCACCCCTACCGCAGCCTGCATCTTTTCTAAATACAGATACGCTTTTTATGCTAGATGGATATAGCTGTGGCTGTCCACATATGTCCCTAAACTCCCTAAACTCCACAGTGGCCAAGCTTCTTAAAGTTGTGCCAGGTGCTCAAAAAGTAGTTCTTGAATCCAGTAGGTAAATTAATTTTGTAGATGTATTATTATTATAGTTTAAAGCTCACATGACTTTTCTCTAAGCCCAAATCCAGGCAATCAAGTAGTCTGAAGCTGTTCTTGCCATTGAAAGTAGTCCATTGAAAGCTGAAAATCTGGATGTAATAGAAACCACCACACGGGGGGAAAATTATGCAGTGCATTCATGGATTGATGGTGTCTTAAGATTAAATAGATCTCTCAAGTTTGTTTTTTCTTTCTTTCTTTTTTTTTCCTGTCAGTCGGGCTTGAACTCGGGGCCTGGGCACTGTCCTTGGACACTTTTGTTCAAGACTAGCACTCTGCCACTTGAGCCACAGCACCACATCCAGTTTTTTCTGTGTATGTGAGCACTCCACCACTAGGTTATGCTCCCAGCCCCAGGGCTCTACCTCTTTGAGCCACAGTGCCACTTCTGATTTTCTGGAGGTTAAATGGAGATAGGAGTCTTATAGACTTCCCTGCCTGGGCTGGCTTTGCACTCCAGTCCTCAGAGCTCAGTCTCTTGAGTAGCTAGGATTACAAGCATGAGCCTCCAGGGTCCAGCAAGATTCTGTATTCTTAACAGGTCCCCAGGTGATGCTGGTGGTGGAGCTTGTGCAGACCACACATTACGTCCTAAGAATTTAGGTAGTCTTTGTGGTCATTATAGTCAAACACCCTTCCTCACAGATGGCGAAACTGAAATTCCAGGAAAAGCAGCTGACTTTGACTAGCTCAAAGTGAAGCAATCACAGAAGTGAGAACAAACTTTTTAAAATGTCTGATTTAGGCAAAGAGTCATTTCTACTACCCTCCCAGCATGGAAATCCTATTAAAAGACTGCTTCAGTGAAGCAAAATGTAAAGATAAAGACAAATGGAAGGTGAGGAGGAAGCCACATTTTAGAACTTTGCTGGGTCACCCCAATGAGTTTGTTTCTACCCCCTTCCTAAATAGGGATAAGGATGTGATGGCTTTCTTTCCTTCTTCCTTTTCTCTAACCCCTTTCTCCTAAAAACTCAGAATACAAGCTAGAGGAGAGAAGAAAAACATTTCCTTTTTTCCTGTTGAGAAATAGCTAGGTATCATTATATACATATGTGTATTTTATACCTGCATGTATATATATAATATTGCAACTTTTTTGGCATAGGATTTCTAGTACATACCACCATCCCCAAGGTAGGCCATAGAAACTAGAATTTCTCTTCCATAAGACAAGTCCTAGGAATGCTAGTCTTCTCCTTTCCCTTCTTAGACTTAGCCAAAAATAAATCCTCTGTCCTATATTGTCTGATGGAATATTGTATGACCCTCATTAAAACAAGGAGTCCTCTTATACCACAGAGGAAGGAATGGCACCCAGAGGGGCCCAAAAGAACATGAACAGACAGGCCTCTCTGGTCTTTTCCACTCTGGCCATTAGTTCTAGATCATATCCTTCTTGTCCAGTCACATTCCTACAAGGTCGTTCCTGGTTTGGGCACATGTAAACCCAAGCTTACAAGGCTCAGAGACTGTCAGGAGAGCTGAAAATTTGACCTCCAGGGATAAGGGCACCAGAGCTCTGCACCTTTTCCACTTGTCTATCCCTCTGTGTCTCTTCATTTTGGCTCCTTTTACAAAAATCCTTCAAAATAAAATAGTAAATATGTTTTCTTGAGTTCTATGAGTCACTCCAGCAAATTAATCAAACCTGAAGAGGTGGGTGTAGCCACTCCAATCCATAGCAGTCAGGAACACAGGTAAAGCAACCTGGGGCTTGCAATTGCTATTTAAATTGTGTGTGGGGGGGGGGATGGGTAGTCTTGTGGACTGACCCTTCAACCTGTGGGCTGTCTCTAGGTGTCCACTGCTACAGAATTTCATTTCTTGCTGTGGGATATGGGGAGAAATACTCCCCTCTCCAATATCTGGGGTCAGAAGTAATCTCTGTTGCGGCTGTACAGTTAGAAACTGAGTACAAGTTTGCTTCTCTTCTGTATCATCAGAGTGCCTACAGAACTAAGATTCTAAGAGGAGTATAGCATTAATTCCATGTCTCTTAAATTCTCAGTTTCTCAACTAAATCCAAATCCCTAAAGCTAAATCCTCAGAATTTCTCAATTTCTCAAGGAGTGAACTGCAGCAGTCGTCATCTCCCAGAACAGATCTCATTTTAATGAGATGTCATTAAAATACACAGCATGACACTCTGACTTTTCCCAGTCAGCCAGATTAACTCTTCACATTGTTTAGAGGGAGAAATAATACAAGTCATGGTTTGTATCTAAATTGCCTACCAACCTGAACACTAAAGAAATGATACAAAGGAAGTCTCAATTATTTACAAGGAGAATCAAGAAAACCTAGGAAACTTCAGAGGTCATGTAATCTAATATCCCATCCAGTGCCTGAGTCCCTTCTAGAACAGACTATCATGTCTAGACCTACTTGGGCTATTTGACTCAGGCTTCTTCTGCCCTTAGCAGAAAACAAGCCCTGGTCTCTTTCCTGAACCATTGATCAGACTCATTCTGATCATGCCAGTGTGACTTCTCAACTCTTCCATCTTCGGATCATGTTACTCATTGATCCTTGTTAATGAGCTTGGTTTGTCCTCTGAGTGTGATGTTCCACCAAGATAAGACTGGGATACAGTAAACTATAATCAAATTGGGGAGCCAAGTTAAGGGTCAGATAGAGAGGAATTTCCTACTTTCCTCAAGTTTTCCCTTTTAGAGTGTCTGTCTACAGAATCCTGTTCATATTCACTGATCTTCATTTACCCTCTGTATGTCTCATTGTAATTTTGCTTGTCTCCTAATAATGCCATGGCCACTTTCTCTATGAGGTGGAATTTCATTGTGACATTTCAGTACCTGTACAAAATGTGCTCCAATCAATTTCATACACTCCCCATTGCACTCTTCTTATTCCTCTCCACCTCCTTAAAACAATTTCAGTAGGTTTCATTGATCTATTTCCCCACATGCATACAAACTACTTGGACTACATTCATCCTCATTCACTCCCTGCTCTCACAGGTATCAAGACCCCCAGCAGAGCCTATAAATAGATCTTCTGTACAGAATAAGATTCTGTTTGGAGTAGGATTCTCTTCAATCTTAAGGGACAGTGGTGGCACAGTGATACTCAAATGTAAGGGACCTGTACCAGAGACACAAATGTCTTTATTTGTTTGTTTGTCCTGGGGCTTGAACTTGGGGTCTGGGAACTGTCCTTGAACATTGACGCTGCTGCTGCTGCTACTGCTTCCTCCCCCTCTTCCTCCTCCTCCTCTTCCTCCTCCTTCTCCTCTGGCTCCTCCTCCTCCTCTTCCTCCTCCTCCTCGTCCTTCTTCATCTTCTTCTTCCTCTCCTCCTCCTCCTGTCTGCTTCTGCTTCTGCTTCCACTCTGCCACTTGAGCCACAGCTTCACTTCTGGCTATTTTGATAGTTAATTGGAAGTAAGCATCTCATGGGCTTTCCTGCCCTGGCTGGCTTCAAATCATGGTCCTTCAGTCTCAGCCTCCTGAGTGGTTAGGATTACAGGTGTGAGCTACTGGCACTCCCCTTCAGGTTGAGACTTTAAAGGTCTGAATTTTAATATGAAGTCCAGGAGATTCTATTGCGGATTATCAGACTCCTGACTGGAGGAATTTTGGTGGAACTTTGTCATACCTTGGAGTTTAAGTCTGAGATCTGCAACTGACCTTGGACAAGTCAGGTCATCCATGTATACCACCGTTTTCTTATTTTTAAAAAATGGATGGCAAAAAAGAGCCTTAGAACCATATATGCTAGGTCTAGCATATATGATTTTCCTGACCTTAATCTCCCAAGTAGCTAGGTTTACAGGTGTGAGCCATTGGTGTCTAGATTGAAAAAGAATAATAAATTTTAAAAAGTCTCTTTGGACTATAAACTTGTCTACCATATGTGCACTGAGCTAGTGATGCAAGGTTTGAACCATCAACATATACTTTGTTTGACCTCAGATTCCGTGAAAAGAACACCAAAGTTTATATCTTAGCTGAAAGGAAGTATGAGCAGTGCACTGGTGACTCATACCTGTAATCCTAGCTACTCAGGAGGTTCAGAGCTGAGAATCATGGTTCAAAGACAACCCAGGCACTGAAGTCCATGAAACTCTTATCTCCAATTAACCACCCAGAAAACTTGAAGTGGTACTGTGGCTCAAAGTGGTAGAGTGCCAGCCTTGAGCTGAAGAGCTCAGGGACAGCACCTAGGCCCTGAGTTCAAGCACCAGAACTGGAAAAAAGAATGAGTAAATTTAGCCACTGGACAGAAGAAAAGGAGAAAAACCAAGAAAAAGAAGAAGAAGAAGGCCTGTTTCAGTTGCATAAGGGTAATGCTAAAGCAAATGAGCTGGAGTTTACTCTGTGAGAGTGTGGCATGGCCAACACAGGTATCAGGTCAATGGCCCTGGGTTTGTTTTTGACGTTGACTTGTTGACATGCAAGTCCATCTTCACAGATTGTGTACCTGAAAAGTGCAGATGGTTTCTGCAAACTGGATCCAATGACCATTTCTATCTTTTCCCACTTGGCTTTCTTTTGGCAGCAAACACCTGAGCTCCCAGTCTCCCTTTCCCTCTTATTCTCTTCTCTTCCCTAGCCTTTTCTTCCCTCTCTCTTCTTCTTCTTCTTCTTCTTCTCATTCTCTCCCTCTCTTTCTCCCCTTCTCCCTCTCATTGTCCCATGTCAACAGGCAATCAGTAAACTGATTTAAAATCCTTTACCCCATTTCTTTTTTACATAGGGGGATAAGCTACCTAGTTTGTGGTGTCACTTTGTAGAGTTGCATGTGTCATGTTCTCTTCAGATAATGTGCTGTATTTAAATTGTTCACAGGTGAAAGGGTTTCTCATTCCTTCTTTCACATGCAGCCTCAGTGCATGGCATATACACAATACAAACCAAATTCAAGAAAGGCTACTCCTTTGAATGATGGAAAGATACAAAGATATAGGACAGACAGTGGCTCATGCCTGTAATCCTAGCTACTCAGGAGGCTGAGATCTAAGGATTGCAGTTCAAAGCCAGCCCCAGCACTAAAATCCCTGTGAGACTCTCATCCCCAGTTAACCACTAGAAAACTGGAAGTGGCACTGTGGCTGTATTGTTTGGGTGGTAGTCTTGAGCGAAAGAGCTCAGGGACAATGCCCAGGCCCAGAGTTCAAGCCCCACAATTGACCAAAAAAATATATAGGAAGGTTCTGTGAGAGGGGTGCTAGATTGACTATTCCTGTGTGGTATGGTGCTATATCTTGGCAGGAGAAGAAGAAAAGAAGGAAGGAAGCCAGGCACTGGAGACTCAGGCCTGTAATCCTAGCTACTCAGAAGGCTGAGATCTGAGGATCACAGTTCAAAGCCAGGCCAGGTGGGAAAGTTCATGAGATTCTCATCTCCAATCAGGAGTTCAAACTGGTAGAGTGCTAGCCTAGAGCATAAATGTTTAGGGACAGCCCTGAGTTCAAGCCCCATAACCAACAATACCACCACCATGTAAAAAAACATAATAAGGGAGAAGGAGGAGAAGAAGAAAGTGTCTAGCTAAATGCCAGTGGCTCAAGGCTATAATCCTAGCTACTCAAGAGACTGAAATTTGAGGACTGCAGTTTGAAGCCAGCCTGGGTAGGAAAATTTTGTGAGACTTGTACCTCTAATTAACCATCAAAATGCCAGAAGCAGAGTTGTGGCTCAAATAGTAGAGCACCAGCCTTGAACAAAAAAGCTAAGTGACAGCATGTAAGCCCTAAGTTCAAACCCCAAGACCAGCACAAATAAAAAAGGAAGAGGAATAAAAGAAGAGGAAAAGGAGAGGAGGAAGAAGAAAAGAAAGAGGGGAGGAGGAGGAAGGCTGAGAGGAGGAAGGGGAAGAAGAAGAAAAAGAAGAAGAAGAAGAAGAAGGAGGAGGAGGAGGAGGAGGAGGAGGAGGAGGAGGAGGAGGAGGAGGAGGAGGAGGAGGAAAAGAAGGAGGAAGAGGAGGAGGAGGAAGAGGAGAAGGAAGGGGAAGAGGGGGAGGAAGAGAAGGAAATGGATGATGATGATGATGATGATACATAACAGTCTCTCCACTATGCCCACTGGTGTGTGGACATTTGGTGGAAGATAGCTGTTGTGAGGATGGTTCTGTGCCTTATATGACATTACATAGCCTCTATGGCCTCTACTCCATAGGTACCAGCTAAATGTCCTCTAAAGATAAAATTGCCACCAGTTGTGAACCACTGCTGCCATCTAGCCTTCACTTGACCTGAAGGACCATCTATGGGAGAACTTGGATTAAGCAGTGCTCTGGGTATTTCTACATGTTCTCTTCTGATAATGAATCTTTCCTTGGTCTGTCTTTAACCATCTGGGCCTGGCAAGCTATTCTTCTTCCTCGTACCTCCAAAGACTTGAGTGTGTGCCTAGGGTCAGCCACTCAATGGGTAGGTGAATGTATTGAGTGTCAGTGTATAAGCCAGATCTGCTGTGGGAACTCAGAAGAAGAGCACAAGGGTTTTGTTTGTTTGTTTGTTTGTGTTTGATTGTGGGGCTTGAACTCAGGGCCTGGGCACTCTACTTGAGCTCTTCTGCTCAAGGCTAGCACTCTATCACTTTGAACCACAGCTCAACTCCCAGTTATTTATGAGTGGCTAATTGGAGTTAAGAGTTTTTCCAGGACTTTTCTTCCTGGGCTGGCTTCATACTGTGATCCTTAGGTCTCAGCCTCCTTAGTAGTAGGGATTACAGGTGTAAGCTACCAGCGCCCAGCTAGCTACAGCACCCAATATTCCTAGGCAGTCTCTCATCCAATACTAACCAGGCCTGACCCTGTTTAGTTTCCAAGATCAGATGAGATCGGGCATGTTCAGGATAGTATGGCCAGAGGCCGAGTTCCATGGAGTAAGAGGCTCACAGTCTGACAACATGAGGAGGATTGAAACTATATTTCTAAATGGTTAGAGTCCAGAGACTCTACTTTGAATCTTACTTCCAATTTTTCCTTTCACAAAAAAAGGAAAGAAAAGAAATTGAGACCACTGTGAGACTATATATCATTTCTCAGTATCTTGTACCCAGGGAGAGGTGGGCTTAGAGTCTTGGCAGGGGAGAATGTGCAGGCAGGGTTTTCTTTACTACTCTATCCATCGTTACCAACCTTGGACAAGAAAACAAATGACATAAGGCAGTTATGTCCTATCAGCCAGAAAGCAGAATGTCACAGCCCTCAGTAGAGGAGAGACCCCCATAAAGTTGGGTGGGACACAGGTAAGTGACAAGTGGCACTTGGGGAGAGTCCTAAAGGATGGATAGGACTTGAAAGATGGGTTGAATATTGCTGTGGTAGATAGCAGTGATAGATAAAAAAGCAGCCTGCAGGCTGGAAAGCAAACATAACACAGGAAGAGCAAATTATCTGGCATGGCTACAGATCAATTTGTCATAAGGAACTAAATAGGAAGAAGGGAAGTTGTTATAATAAAATACTTACTGATATAGAACATAAAAGTGCATTTTAAGCAAAAATACCATTCCCTACCTGCAAAGGTGCTGGATATTAACTCTGCTTCTAGTAGAAAAATGGAGGCACCAAACGTTAAAGGGATTGGAGTCAATTCTGGATTATCAAAGCAAAGGGTACCTTTCTCAGCAGCCACAAAACTCTTCTCCCTCTCATTTTTTTCCCCAAGCGACTGTTGTTAGGTACAATGGCCTCCTTTTTCTTACATCCTCATCCTTGTCCCTGCGGATGGTTTGTGTTATTCTCCATGTGTCTAAATCCATAGCAGCCTTGCGTGCTGGGTGTTGTGGTAGAACATGAACTGTTCACAGAGGGAAGCCTCTGTCCACCCCGGTACCATTTCTCTCCTACACCCAGCCTGGCTTCAGTGGCTATGGCTGAGTCTTGCATATGTGTGAGTCTTCAATACATTAGGCTCCCTGAATGATTGACACTTGGAATAAAGGCATTTAGACTGCCTACAATCCATGGAAGAGCTGTCACTCACAGAGATCCTTGGAGTAGTCAGAGATCCTTTCAAAAGAGCTTTTGAATAAAGAAATTGCTCTGAATGACTGCACTTGAAAAAAAAATCCCAAATATGTCAGCGGGCTGGGGTGGAAGACAGGTGTCTGGGAATCACCTGTAGCATCAAGCTATTCAGTGCAGCACACATGTTTTCTGGGGCCTTTGTGTGGCTTTCATCTTAAATTGTGAGAAAACAATAAACAACTTTGTGTGTGCTGTATGCAGGTGTGTACTTTGTGTGTGTGTATGATGCTTGTCTGGGGCTTTTAAACTTGCTATTCATGTCTTGCTTTGAGCTGACCCATGGCATGTTTTTTGTTGTTGTTGTTTTTTGCCAGTCCTTGGCTTCAGCTCAGGGGCTGAGCACTGTCCTTGGACCTTCTCAAGGATAAAGCTCTACCACTTGAGCCTCAGCACCACTTCCAGCTTTTTTCTATGTATGTGGTACTGAGGAATTGAACCCAGGTCTTCATGCATGCAAGGCAAGCACTCTACCACTAGGCCAAACTTCTTGCCCCCACTGACATTTTTTGGAGAACACAATTCAAATTGTAACACCATGTCACCACTTCTCTCCATTCTAGGCTGGGATGGAGTTATGAATCTTAAGAAGGAGGTATCTTAATGCAGTCAGCTGTTGCCTAGATTTGCAGTTTAGGAAGTCATGCAGTGGTTACTGTGAGCTTCTGGCTTTCTCCCTGTATTGCTCCCCAACTTGTCTCTTTGTTTGCAAAGATTGTGGCCCTTGAACCAAAACTGTGCAGACTATTAGAGTTTATTTTTCCCTGCAGTATTGGAGATTAAACCCAAGGCTTTGAGCTTGAAGCTAGCACTTTAGCCAGTCTCTTGGTTCTTTGGCTTTTAATTTCTTTGTCAGATAGGATGGTGTATTTTCCCTGGACCAGTCTCAGAGCTTGATCCGCCTACCAAGTAGATGGAACTATGGAACGGAAGGTGTGTAGCATCATGCCAAGATTCCCAGGGATCCTGACAGTGTTTAGGGCACTATTTAGACTCCTACATGGAAGAATAAGTATTTGGTATTTTTTTTTAGTTCAAGTGTCATGAAATATAGGAACTTTTACAAGGAGAAGAATCTTTGTGCTCCCTTCCCCCAAATCCATGGCACTGGATGCTTACATAGTACTTATATAAAACAACATGTATGCAGTAGGTTTCTGTTAAATTTATAAAGTAACCCCAACTGTGGGAAAACAAGAATCAAATTTTACTGAGGAAACTGACATCTTAGGTATTTTGGTCTTGCTTTGTATTTTAGTTTAAGTGTAACTTATAGGAAATTATACAAATCTTCAGTATATATATTCAGACTAAGATCCAGAATATTTCCATTATGAACTTTTTGTTTGCCAGTCCTAGGGCTTGAACTCCAGGCCTGGGTACTATCCCTGAACTTCTTTTGTTCAAGCTTGTACTCTACCACTTGAGACACAGCACCACTTCCAGTTTTTTCTAAGAAGTTCCTTAAAGAATAAGAGTCTTACATGCTTTCCTACCCTGGCTGACTTCAAACTATGATTCTCAGCTCTCAGCCTCTTGAGTAACTAGGATTACCGATTTGAACCACTGGCACCTGGTGAAAAAGAAAGAAGATATTTCTGTCCAATGCATATAACCTTATGGTGACCTTAACAAGTCCACCTCAGCTAGATTTGAGCGAGTTGAAGAGAAACAAGAGGTTCTTAGTAGAGACACATGTTGATGGCAAAGATAGTACTAAAAGAAAATGGAGGGGCCGGGAGTTTGGCCTAGTGGTAGAGTGCTTGCCTAGCATGCACGAAGACCCGGGTTCGATTCTTCGGTACCACATATATAGAAAAAAGCCAGAAATGGTGCTGAGGCTCAAGTGGTAGAGCTCTAACCTTGAGAAAGTCCAAGGACAGTGCTCAGGCCCTGAGCTCAAGCCCACGACTGGCAAAATAAATAAATAAATGAAAGAAAGAAAAGAAAAGAAAATGGAGACACAGGTTAGAGCCAGAGTCACTTAGCATAAAGAGAAAAAAATTTAAATGCTTGCTGGTGGAAATTCTCAGGAATTATGGGAAGTATTAGTCTAGAAGAAAGAAGAAAAAGGCTAAAGATTCAGAATAGAAGTAAAAGGAGATAGATATGCACTTTGGTAGGTTTAGTGATTTGGTGATGAAAGATGAGGAAGTTAGCCTTTATTTCTCCTTTACTATTGTGAATGAACCTCACCCAAGTAGAGTGGAAGCAGTACAGTGGAGGTTTGAAGGTTGGATATGAAGTTGTTTCAAAAGCTAGACAATGAGACTTGCACAGACAGACGGATGGCTGGCCAGGAAGTGGTGTCTCCTTGATGTTTTTGATCATGAATCAAAAGCAAGGCTGATGGGACATTCGCTAACTGCATGGGCCATTTGGAGAGGTAGAGTATATCCTCTGCCAAATGAGTTGGGACAGGGAGCGGAGGATGGTAGCAGCTCCCAAGGGACCACATGAGCCAGGACAGCTAGCCAGATGGAGGTATGATGGGAGTGGAAATTTCATGGAGCTTCTGGGAGGCACAGAAGGGGTCAGGTCTGTAAGCTCGGCCTCCAGGGAGGGATTCGTCTCAGTGAAGCTTCCTTTGGTGTCCATTAACAGAGAGACGTGTGGCCACTTGACTAAGAAGCAGTGGTGACACCCTGTGACCAGTCTTCAAAGTGCACCTTCTTGATTGAACATTGTTTATAGATGTTTAGGAAGGCATTCTGCTCCATGGGGGAAGTTTTCAAGCTCTCTCTGCATCTGCTCTCTGGACGGATTCTGTGCACCTAGCGCTAGGCATTCGAAGGGGATGGAGAGATGGATCTGTAGTCAGGTAACCTAGAATAGACTTTGCAGCAATCTAGGGTTGTGAGTTCCAAAGCTCAGACTTACACTTCTCAGCTGGGTCGCGGCTGGTCCTGGACAGTCCTGCATCCAGGGTGGCTTTAGGGTTCTAAATCTCTGCTCTTACGTTTAGACGACTGCCAGGAGGCATCCTCAGAAAGATGGAGAACACAGAGAGATGGGCTCAGAGAGAACTACCCAGAGCTGGAGTCAATCAGACTCAGTTTCACATGCAGCTCTGCCTGACACAAGGCTACCCAGTATCCCCTTATTTAAAGTGGAGAAAATCCCTTAGGGTGTGGAAGTACTAGGAATAGATGAAACACTCAGTAAATGCTATCAGCTCATCTAAAATTATGTCTTTGGGGGCATATATTATGGGCAAAGCACTGAATGAAGGTGGGTGACAGACAGATCCAGTTCACACCCAAGCTTTATTAGCTTTAGAAATGTGTATAACACGTTGAATCCTAGTTCCTTCATGTGTTAAGTCACAGAGAAAGATGTCTATTTGAGGAGATGATTGTAATAATTAGGCAATTTATGTAAAGTACATAGCATAGCACCTGCCACCTATACAAAGTGTCAGAGGTGGGGCCGGGAGTTTGGCCTAGTGGTAGAGTGCTTGCCTAGCATGCACGAAGACCTGGGTTCGATTCCTTGGTACCACATACATAGAAAAAAAACAGCAGGGGTGCTGTGGCTCAAGTGGTAGAAGTACCCAAGGACAGTGCTCAGGCCCCGAGTTCAAGCCCCAGGAAAGGCAAAAAAGAAAAGAAAAAGGAAAGAAAGAGTCAAAGGTGGTGATGTATTAATGGCCATACTCAAACACTAGAGAGGGGATACTGAAGTCATATGGAAAGCCAGAGAAGAAGATGACTTTATTGATAGCATTTAGTCCATTATTTAAAGCAACTTTATGTGCTTCAAGTAAAACATGGGATCTTAGCTCTCCTTTTACACACCTACCTACCACTCTGTAAATATTCAAAGCAAGAGAGATTTCCATGTGCTCTAAGGAAGCTGTTGTTAAAATACAAGAATGAGACCCATTGCCAGTGGCTCACAGCTGTTACCCTAGCTATTCAGGAGGCTCAGTGCTGGCACAGGAAGACAAATCGGAGATACTCTTATTTCCAATTAACCAGTAAAATAAAAACAGAAGTGGAAGGGTAGCCCAAGTGGAAGAGCAAGCCAAGCATAAGCATGAGACTCTGAGTTCAAGTCTCACTATCAGCACCAAACAACAGCAGCAACAACAACAAATCCCAAACTAGAATGGGCTAGAAGGCTGTGCAATTTGTGTAGAGTGCTCCAGGAAAAGCCTTTTGAAGATTTTAAGTGCCTTGACAGAGAGAGAGAGAGAGAGAGAGAAGAGAGAGAGAGAGAGAGAGAGAGAGAGAGAGAGAGAGAGAGAGAGAGAGAGAGAGACAGAGAGAGAGACAGAGAGAGAGACAGAGAGAGGCAGAGAGAGAGACAGAGAGAGGGAGGGAGGGAGGGAGAGAGACAGAGAGAGGGAGGGAGGGAGGGAGGGAGGGAGGGAGGGAGGGAGAGAGAGAGAGAGAGAGAGAGAGAGAGAGAGAGAGAGAGAGAGAGAGAGAGAGAGAGAGAGGGTTCCCCTCTCACCCCCAGGTACCCTCAATAGCCTGTTACACACGTCTTAATGACCCTGGGGAAAACCCTGGAGAGAGTTTCTTTGTCCCTTGGTCCAGCTGTCTTAAATGAGAGGAAATGTAAACTTGACCTGGATTTGGTGAGGATCCAGGTTCTGGCCTGCCCTGCTAGCCCCACCCTCCTCCTAGCCCCACCCCTTCCTGCCTTCTCCAGCCAGCCTACAGTTGTGTTTACTGGCTTCTACTCCCACAGCTCAGAGAATGCCTGATCTGTGTACACAAACCCCTCCCTGGCTGATGTGGCTCCTTGGAAAGCCATTCAGCAGTCCATAAAAGAACTGAACACTGAAAACAACTATAAACTCAGACTCAAATTGGGGGTTTAGAATTGTGACAGTTTAATTTAGGTGAAATTTCTTGCTTTTTCCAACTCTGTAGCCTTACCCTTCCTGCTTGGCCCTCCCACCTCCATGGGCTGCTACAGCCCAACATGCCTCATGGTCTACAGTTCGAATTTCCTATTGTAGGGTGACAGTAATATGGCTCAGCTTTATTTTCATCCTTGCACAGCTGTTTACTTAGCACCTGCTTCAGGATACCAGAGGTCAACAGATAAGAAGAAAGTAAAGTCCTTGCTCTCCTGGACCTTAGATTCTGAAAGGAGAGAAACAATGAACAAAAGCAATGCAGGGTTAGGAGTATTAAATGCCATTCAAAATCCATACCCAGGTTCCAGGGGCACAAATGATAGGAGATGCTACAGAAGTGCCTGAGCAGACATCAGAGGGAGGGAGCCACAAGAAGAAAGGGGTAAGGATTTCAGACACAGCCCTGAGGTGGGGTGAGCTTTACATGTTAGTCCCACTTTTGTCCCCATGTCATCCTTTTTTTTTTTTTTTTTTTTTTTTTTTACCAGTCCTGGGCTTGAGCTCAGGGCCTGAGCACTGTCCTTGGACTTTCTCAAGGCTAGAGCTCTACCACTTGAGCCTCAGCACCACTTCCGGCTTTTTTCTATGTATGTGGTACCGAGGAATCGAACCTGGATCTTCATGCATGCTAGACAAGCACTTTAACCACTAGGCCAAACTCCCGGCCCCCCATGTCATCCTTAATAAACACTTTTTTTTAAGCTATTGAAAATATAGTTGGGTGTTATATTTTTAGTGGCTCACATATGTAATCCTAGCTACTTAGAAAGCTGAGATCTGGGGGGGTGGGGGAGGGTAATGGGTAACAAGACATATGAAAGGGTACCAATGTAAGTGAATTAATGCACCTTCTATCTGGCAAATATCATGTAACCCTTTTATTAATTACAATAAAAAATATATTTAAAAAAGAAAAGAAGACTGAGATCTGAGGATCACGGTTCAAAGCCAGCCAGGGTAGGAAAATCTGTGAGACTCTTATCTCCATGAATTATCAAAAAAAAAAAACACTAGAATTGGAGCTGTGACTCAAGCGATTGAACATTAACCTTGAACAAAAAAGCCCCACAGGGACAGTATCCAGGCCCTGAGTTCAAGCCACAGGATGTGCACAAAAAATATATATAAAATTTATCTGTCACACCCTCTCTCCAGTGTTGTCTTTCAAGGGATGGTTAGCTATTGTGACTGCATGGGCCAGGGGACATCTTTACTGCTTTGAAATCAACCAGCCAAAAAACAGTTACTGCTTACTGATTACAAGTATATAACACAGCTAGATGATATGGAAAGAATCAGCCAGCGACTACGTATCACAGTGAGACAGGAGTGCAGCTGCTGCATTCCTGTTTTTGCAGGGCAAAAAACAAAGCAACATGTTGTCAAGTACAATGTCCAGATCATACCTATGACCAGAGTTAAATGCACTTTTGAAAACGGAGTGTGCAGAAGTTGACGTAGAGTTTCAGTCCATGACATATGAATCTGTTCCTACATCCAGGTGGTTGGAAAACCTACTGACTTCCTGGTTTGGTGATCTGGGCTCTGATGCCAGAGAATGCTGCATTCTACTCCCTGCCCTACCCCATAATAGCTGAGAGAGCCAGGTCAAGTCATCTTATTCCTCTAAGGCCATTTACCCCCTTACAAACATTCTCATACCAAATTTTTAGGGTTGTTCACACAATAGAAAGATGTGAGATGTGTGTCAGGTGTGTAATCAATCTCTGGTACAAATACAGTCGATGCCTAAATAAATGCTTACAACTTATCTAGGTGAAGTTTTAGCTCATACCTATTAACAAGGAGCCAAGAGCCGCTCCTCCATGGAATAGCTGATATCCTTTCTGATCTACTGGCCTCTACTCTCTCTAATCATCAAGCTTAGCTCTGGGTTTGGGGGCTTTGACACACGGTCTGATGTCCAGACTTGGTGAGGAAATGTTACATGTAGGGCATTAGCATGTTGAGGAGTCTAGCAACACCCTTGCTTGTATCTATACTGCAAGGCAGACTGCATGTAGTGTCTCCTCTCCCATGACTGAAGCAGAAAGGGTCAGACCCTACCCAGTACTTGGATTCTGGAATGGACAAAGTTGGATGGAGGATCAGAATCCTCTTAGGGCCTTGACACTTGGCCCCTAGAACCTGTCCACTTCCTAACCTTAGGGTCTTTGGTCTCTTGCTGATTCTGTGGACACCCCATGCCCTTTCCATGTGGGACAATACATTTCTGTTGCTTTCAATTAGAACAGTGAGTGCCATACAAGATCTCCTCTGATCGGGGCACTGGGATGGCAAGAGCTGCTAGAACAATGAAGACAGCTGGCTAAGAGAAGGCCAGGGCACAACCTTAGTACAACTCTGCCCTCCTGGCAGCTGAGTAGTGTAGGGTTCACTGGGGCATGAAGATTGTCAGCTCCGGCTGCAGCCAAGCTATTTATTATCCACTTATTTATAAAGTTTGAGTTCTGGTGTTACATACCTTGCCCACGTTTGTGTTATAAACGCTGCAAAGCTTCATTTTACATGTCTTGTATAATCATAGGATCCCAGACCCAGAAGACATTGCAAAAGATCATGTGGTTTAGCTTGGTACCTTGAGGCCATCAAATGCATCAAACGTCTAACCACCAAGACAAATAGAAACAGTTCGTATCTGAGACTCTCCAAGAAACTGGAGACATCGGGCCCCCTCATCATCCTTTCCGATGTTTGTTACAGTGCTGTAAGCTACACAGATGGTAATGATCAGTCATTTCTTTGTGAAAACACTTCAAAGGGTGACTAAATCACCCCTCAGCCTTTTCCTCTAGAGAAGAAATCTAGAATTATAAGGAAAGGTCTTGCTTGTTCTTCCCGTGTCAGGAATGGAACCAGGGCATCATGCATGCTCCACAAGTATTCTACTACAGAGCTATGCCCCAAACCTTGAAAGTCTTGACTCTAAAAATATATAGCAAGGCCGGGAGTTTGGCCTAGTGGTAGAGTGCTTGCCTAGCATGCACAAAGACCAGGGTTCGATTCCTCGGTACCACATACACAGAAAAAAACCAGAACTGGTGCTGAGGCTCAAGTGGTAGGGCTCTAGCCTTGAGAAAGCCCAAGGACAGTGCTCAAGCCCTGAGTTCAAGGCCCAGGACTGGCAATGTATATATATATATATATATATATATATATATATATATATATATATGGCAATTGAATTTTTAAAGTCATGAGCCAAAGCAAATGACCAAATAAGCAGAAAGACCTGTGTGGGCTGGGCAACGCCTGGGGGCTCTGAGTTTGCATCACTTGACAGCTGCCTTGGGCCTCTGATATTTGTTCTGGAACTCACCTTAGGCCTGGAGCCTGGACACCTTCTCATGTTTCATCCACTGGTCAGGAAGGCCAGGTGACACCCTGGGAGCCCATGTCCTCTTCTAGACCTTGCTCCTGGAACCCTGGATCCTGGCTGGGATCCCGCATAGTCCTCGGTCCACCTTAAGGGATTTGAAGGGCAGCTTGTACCACCTAGTGCCAACCTCTTAAGGCTGGAGGATGTCCAGGCAATGGCTGCCGCATGGGGGCTACGTCCTTATGAACGACCCGTGTCTCCCTCTGCACCAAGTAGTGTGGGAGTGGTGGTGAAGGGGCGGAAGACTGCCCGCTGAGGTCCTGGCTGGATGGACACTTCTCAGCCAAGGACAAGAAACCTCCTTGGCGTTCAAAGCCAGAGGCCCATTTCCCAGAGGAAGAAACCAAGGCCTAGAAGTGAGGCAAGTTGCCCAGGCCTGAGCACCCAGTTCCTGTCACCGCAGACTCCCCCGTGGTCAGTGGGGATCCGCGGGCACTGTGGATGCCCCCTCTCCCCCACTGGATAGCCTGCGGAGGCAGGATGGACATGGTGGGGGGGCGTCGGAGACCCTCCCTCTACCTGCCCACCCCGTCTGGCCATCCCACGGGGGCGCAAGCAGGGCCTGCGGACGGAGCCTCCCGCCGCCTCCCCCTCAGCTCAGGCCCGCGCAGGGAGGGGGTGGGGTGGGGTGGGTCGTCGGGGACGGCGGCGCCTGGCAGCGGGGGCCGGGGATGCAGGGGGGCGGGCCGCGCGGGGAGGGCTGGAGCTGGGTCCCGGGTCCTCCGCCCGCCCGCCCGGCCTTCCCGACATGCCCCGGGCTGGACTTCGCCTTCGGCGGGGCCTGGGGAGCCGCAGCGGAGGTGGGTGAGGCCGGCGGGGCCGGGAGCGGGGCCCGGTGCCCGGGCGCGGTGGGGAGCCGCGGACGGGGGGGGGTCGGGGGCGGCTGCGGGGATCGGCGCCCCGCTGCGCTCGTTCCGCCCCCTCCCCGGCCACGCGCTACGAGTTGGGGACGGAAAGTTGGGGCGCGCGCCCCTGCTCCTGCACGGGCCGGCCCTGGCCTGCCTTTCCCGGGGCGCCGGGGTGGGGAGGGACGGGGCGCCCCGCCTCCACGCCGCTTTCCATCCTCGCGGGCGCACTTGGGGGGAAAGGGCGAGAAGGGGACGGGGAGAGTCACCCCGACACACAAAGAGGGAGAAAAGCGCACAAAGAAGCGCCCAGGCAGACAGACCACGGGGGAGGGGGGTGGCGAGGGAAGGATGGGGGGGAGAGGAGGGAAAGGTCGAGAAAGTTTACAGACTTGTAGAGAAAGATCCAGAACACACGGGAAGAAAGGAAAGCAAGCCAGCAGGGGTGGTCCTGGAGGGCTGGGGGCTGGGGGAGAGGGAAGGAAGCCCTGAGGAGGGCATCCTGGAGGGAAAACCCGGCAGAGATGAGGATGGGGCGATCTCGAAGGGAGGAGGAGAGAGCATTCGAGTTGAGAGTGGAAGGGGCAGCAGGGAGAGCCACACCCCTGGGGAAACTGAGGCAGACCGGCGCCTTATCCATACTATGAGAGGTACAGAAATGAACCAGAGATCTCCGGGGAGCAACCCTGGGGACCTCTGAGAAGGCTTCCCTGGCCAGTGAAGGCCTATCAGGTCCCTCCTTTCCCTACCTGGGCATCTCTCAGCCCAGCGCTCTGTGAAGACAGCTTCTCCAGGAAGTGTGGAAGCGCAACTGCTTTGTACTCCCGTACATCAGCCAGGCACACGGGTTCACGTTAGGCTCTTGATAGGTCCCTGCGGGTGCCTGAGGCGGAACCTGGGACCCCACTTCTCATCCCATTTCCCAGTTCCAGCACGGGAGACCTCACTTTCTCCATCTTTTGATATGACCTCTTTACTAGATCGGCCCTGACCCGTGTTCTCTCAAGCCTCGGCCTGGGTGGAGGATGTGAGTGAGGCTGCGTCGGGAGCCACTGGAAGCATGGAGACGGTGGTGATTATCGCCATAGGTGTCCTGGCCACCATCTTCCTGGCCTCCTTTGCAGCCTTGGTGGTGGTTTGCAGGCAGCGCTATTGTCGACCCCGAGACCTGCTGCAGCGCTATGATTCCAAGTGAGTGCGCTGACCATGGTGGGGCGGAGAGGCGGGCCCTGACCAGAGAAAATGAGAGGAATAGAAACCCCTGGGTGATAGGTCACCACAGCTGCCCTTCTCAAGACCTCAACGCCTGAGCATGTGTCTTAAGCTCCCCCAACATGCGCATCCACCTATAGTCTCTGTGTTCTGGGCCACTGAGAAAGTTAGCGAGCATAGTCCCCTGTCATAAAAGTATGACTACCCACCGCTGGCCACCTCACTTAGCAATGGGACAAGTCAAATCTCTTTCCCACCAAGGTCCCGGGAAGCATCACACGCAGTCACTCACACACCTAAGCACCAACCAGCCACTCTGCATCCAGAGATCCCAGCCAGACTTGTCTTTCAGCAGATTTCTTCATGATAGATCTTTACATGAAATAGATTGTGTAAGCAACACCCTCTTTTTAGTTTAGGGATTTTTTAGATCCACAGATCCTTAAGGGACTGTGATAACTATCTGGTAATTTCTTTTACCCCTCTCTCTCAATTCTGTTAACATTTCTCCAGTGGTCAGTAATTAGTAAGTGGCCATGTACATGATCCAGGAATGCGCTGCTATTACAGAAAGAGTGTTTCTCTTCCTAATTCCCTTGTCTGTGTGGGTTACATATATAATCTAGCTGGTCTAGAACTCCTCATAGTCCAGGCTGGTCTTGAACCTCAGTGTTCCAGACCTGATCTGTCAAGTACTGGGATTACAGGTGTGTGCCACCAAGCTTGACATATTTTGAGATTTAAAGAACCCTGCTGTAAAGAAGGTGTTCTCTACTCACGCCATTCTCTGGGATGGAGATCGGGAAGTGGGAAGAGATTCTGCAGACCAGGTAAGGGATGTTAGGTTGGTGATGTGGGCAATAGGAAAGTCAATCTTTCCATACAGCATAGATTTGAAGGCAAAAGAAGTGCTCAAAGAGATTCTTTTGCCTTGTTTAAGTCTGTGTAACGAGAAGGTTATAGCTCTACTCTTCGTCTAGTGACACATCTCATTCCACTTCACTTCTGTTTTGGTGGCCTTGGTCTGCCTTCTTGACACACAGGAAAGCTGTGTGCTCTGCCCTCAACGGCTGACCCATCAGTGTTAGGTTTGAACCCAGTACAGGTGATCTCTGCTCTAACTTATCGCTCCTTTCATCCTTTGGCATCCTTTGGTATGGCCATCTGCCCTTGGTCACTGTACAAAATACCTGAGAAAGTCAACCTATAAGGCAAGTAGACTCGTGGTCTAGAGGTTCTAATATTTAATCAGGGTTAGACATCCAGGTGGAATTTCTGCATGGGCCATTGTGGGTTGTGTATGGAGGAGCAAACTAATTGCCTCGTGACTGGGAAGCTGAAGGAGAAATGAAGGGGCCAGAACCCCATAATTCCCTATGAAAGCTCCTTCCAGATGACCTGAGGATCCTCTACCAGGTCCCACATCTTTATTTTTTGTTTCTTTTTCTTGATTGTGGGGCTTGAACTCAGGGCTCAGACACTATCCCTGAACTCAAGTCTAGCCACAGTGCCACTTCTGGTTTTCATGTAGTTAAAAGAGTCTCATAGAGTTTTCTCCCTGGGTTGTCTTTGAACCCCGATCCTCTTATCTTAGCCTCCAGAGTAGCTAGGATTAACAGGTGTGAGCCACCAGCAACCTGGCATAGCTAGGTCCCATTTTTTAAGGGTCCACCATTGCCCAGTAGTATTATCTTGGGTACCAAACATTCAGACTGTACCAGGAAGCTGCAAGCAGGGGGAGGGCAAGCTCTAGTCACCCATCACATTAACCACAATAGGATTCTTTCCTTTCAGGCCCATTGTGGATCTCATTGGTGCCATGGAGACCCAGTCTGAACCCTCCGAGTTAGAACTGGATGATGTTGTTATCACCAACCCCCACATCGAGGCCATTTTGGAGAATGAAGACTGGATCGAGGATGCCTCGTAAGGCTCAGGGGACCTTTTGCTTACCTGTAGCCTCCTGAAGATGACAAAGGGGCTTCTGGCTTCTTATGCCAGAGCATTCCTCTAGGCACCCAGTGATACTCTGTTTGGTGCTGGTTTACCTCCTATGCCCTCAGTGTGTGGGGGAAATCAGAATATGACCTGGTGATGTTTTTTCCTGCCTATTCTTCTTCCAGAATGTACTCGGGTTATTCTTGGGGTGCCCATGAATTTGATAGTCAGGCTCTAGGAGTGAAACCTTTGTCTTCAGTATCCCTCTGAGAGCTATCTGTCCAATAGGAGCTGCTGCAATTTTAGGAGTATCTACCACTTCTGTCCCTTTTTTTTTATTTCTTGGGCACACATTTATGGGGCATTGCAGGCAGGGCATTAGGCCAGGCTCTGTAGATGCTAAAATGATGGAATGATAGAATTGTACCTTCAATGTCATAGAAACTATAGGTGATCTCTGCACAGTGCAGTGGCACAGAGGAGGTAGTTTGAAGTTTGCCTGGAGCAGGGAGGCTGATGTAGTCTTCATGAAGGATGTTACCAAAGGTTAACTTTTGATTTGAGTTTACCGGGATGAACCTAAGGGCAGAGGAAACATTCTATCAGAGAGATCAGTTATAAAGCACATGGCTTGACAGGTGGGAAGTAGAGTCAACTGCAGGAATGTGTTGGGGTGGCGGGGAAGAACTGGGCTCATGGGTTTGTGCATTTTAACCCTGAGGCATTTCTGCTCTCAGGTGTTGACTAGCTTGTTTGCACTGTTCAGCACTAGATGAGGGGCAGGAATGGAAGCTGAGGGGAGGTGGGTTCAACTAGAGTAGCATTGACACCCTCTTCTTGCTTCTCCAGGGGTCTCATGTCCCACTGCATCGCCATCTTGAAGGTAATGTTGGGATTTCCCTGGGAGATTAAAGGCCATCGTCAATATATCCTGGGTGTGGATGGAATCGGAAGGCAGCTCAGAAAGCTCATGGACCCTCACCAAGAGGCCTTGCTTTAGCCTGACGATTGGAACATTTCCCCATTGCATCTGTTCTTGCCTGTTTGGTTTGCTTTAACTTTGGGATTTTCAGTCCTAAACTCTTAACAGGGTGACCTGCAGGAAGGATTCGGTCACCAGGAAGGGATCACCAGGCACAGATTTTGCCCACTGAGAATGAGGCTGTGTGCCTGAGGCTATGTAGCTGAAACTGGGCCAAGGGGCAGACAGGGTTTCTTGCCTTGCCTTAGTTGTTTTGTTTTGTTCTTTTTCATTAACACAGAACTCAGCGCTGGGCAGGGAGTTGAGTTTAGTATTTGGACTTCAATTACTAGGAAGTTTTCCCTAGCTGCCTTTGGTTGTGAGAGTAGTTTGCCAAATGTGACAGTCAGACTTTTTAAGTTAGGAGATAAACTTTGTCTTTGCGTTTCTGTTCATTTATTTTCCAATTCTTGCCTGATGTTATCCTCTCTACTAGAATAATAATACTCAAATATTTTGGCAAAACGTAAAGATGAGTTTCTCCCTTTTTTTGTCTCTGTTTAGTAATTATTCAAGATTTTAAAAGAGACAACATTGTCTTTTCTCCAGGATCATTCAGTAAAAGATATTGAAAAGTCCTTTATTATTCCTCCTCTTTCATTGTCTCTCATGGGGCAAACCAAAGCCTAGGAGGAAACTGTCGTCTGAGTACAGGCTTATTATTTAATTCCAGGTAGCTCCTTGGATATATGAATACAGCTGTAGGTAGAGATATAGTTATAGATATGATAGCTTGACATAACTCTATAACTACAGCAAAAAGGCCATATTATATTTCCTTGCTCCCAGCTAGAATGTATCCTGGGACCAGGCTTGGTTCTCTGGCCTCACCCATGAGAGAGGGAGGATAAATGGTGAGAGATGAATTAGCCAAAGGGGTCTTACTGGATTAGAAACAGTGATCCTTTCTGGCAACTTTAGATCAAAATTTAGTACCTTTCTCTTGGCCTATCAAGACTGTTGCTTGGTCACCTGTCCTTGGATCCCTGTGGTGGGAGGTTGAGGAAGTTCTCAGGGCTTCCTACCTGGCAGGCTCTTTAGCTTTCTACTGTTTTCTAGTCCCAGGACCAAGCAGGCAGTGGAACATTTTTGCAGGGATTGAGGTGTATTCTCTTCTAAGTGGGAGAGGCAAAACAGTGGGGAAGCAAGCTTTGAGAGGTAGACAGTACTGTAGGTGGGTGATGAAAAGGGTGAGTGATGCTACAGTCTTGCCCAGGTCCTTTCACTATCAACCAGATAACCATACTAATAATACACGACCCTCGGAAGTTGTTGAAATAAAAGCCGTTCTTAGGGAACATGCTGAGAGGGAACAAGCATCCTTTGTGCAGCCTGCATCTGTAGGCGCTCCACTTCCCAACCTTTAGGAAGAATGAGCTGCCACGAGGTAGAGGACCAGAAAGGTTTTGCCCCAAGTGAGTGGATACAATTAGAGCACATGATTTTTCTTAGTCGGATTATTCAGCTTAGGTTCCTGTGGACTAAAGCTCTACCCTCCATCTGAGGTCCCATTTCTTCTCTCCCCCCCCCCCCCCATGCCCTTGTTTGTTTTGCCTCTTCCCACCCTGTTTCCTTTCATCTTTCGGAACTGAGCCATTAGGGTAGGGGCCAGATCTTTGGAGGCATCCGGAGTGGGGCTATCTTTGTCTTTATGGTCAGCTCACCGCTGATCCACTCTCTCCTTCCTGCTGTGGTAGATTTGTCACACTCTGACAGAGAAACTTGTTGCCATGACGATGGGCTCAGGGGCCAAGATGAAGACCTCAGCAAGTGTCAGCGACATTATTGTGGTAGCCAAGCGGATCAGCCCCAGGTGAGTGCTCAACCATCTTGAGGTACCCACACTCCACGAGGGAGGCTCAGAGGACCGGCAGGGCCAGGCTCTACTGAAACACTGGCAGTGGATAACCTCGATTATCTGTGTCTCAGATATTCCCAGAGCAGCTAAGAGAATGTAGACATGGAAATTCCCATCTCCACCTCTTGCAAGGGCCACTATGATAAGTCTCTGACAGTGTGTTTTTCTGTAGCTCATGGTTGGCTGCTCCTCCTCTGCCAGGTTCCACCCACCCAGTGGCTGCAGCTAGCAGCCATTTCCCATGGGAAATTCCCCTCCTCCCCCATCTCCATTCACCTCCAGGACAGCCCATCTCTGGACTCCGGACCACTTTTGAGGATGCCTTCCTTGCCACCCAGTCGCCCTCACTCCTCTCTGCCCTGTCTGTGGTCCAGTGGGCAGCTTCCAGGCCTAGGTGGGAGGTAAAGCCCATACAGCATTCAGATCTCACAAACTGCATCTGTCTGCAAAATTCTATGGGGAGGCACACAGCAGGATTGCAGTCAACAACTACACCCCCTCATGGGCTGGATTTTGCCAAGAAAGATAAAGCCCTTTTCTTAGAGCAAGGCAAAGTGCTGTGTCAAGTTTGTGCGTCCATCTGGTGGTTGGTATGTAGACACACCCGAGCCCAGAAAGGAGCCACGTCCAGAAGGTTTCTTATCAGCCAGTCACCTGGCTTCTCTGGCTGGAATGGCTCATTGTGAGTTGCAGAGTCCTCTGGTGGATGACGTGGAACCTGCCCTTTCCCTGCCTCAAGATTAACCAAATGAAAACAAGCAGCATCCCGTGGGTGGGCAACCTGTGAGGAGGTCCTCTGAGGGCAGTGACTTGGTGTACTTGAACTCTGCCAAGTGAGTCGGGAAAGTGGGAGGGAAATACTCCAGGAAGGCCTGAGCCCAGAGCAGCTCTTGGTCTTTTTCTGGAGTTTCTGGGGTGTGGCTTACATGGTCTTTATCAACCTTGGCTGGCCTCTCACTGTCAGAACCAGTCCCCCCCATCTCCCCCCCCACCCCCCGCACCAGGCTCAGGCTAGGCAAGCACCAGATACTACTGTTGCAGGTCTCCTTTCAGAGACTCCATATTGTTCACATCTCCTGGACCCTTTTCCATACTTGGTGTCACTTCCAGGAGGCACTTGAGCTGAGCAGTCAGTCCCTGTGATAAAAGTTATGAGGCAGTATTTCAGAAGGGGCCAGAAGAAGAAGCTCACTGAGGTTTCTTAAGGAGGTAGAGTTTGCAGTATTCCAAGGGGAGGGTATGGTGCCAGTGTGCCAGGAGGGTGGCCTGCCTTGGTGCTCACTGATCTGTCCTGTAGAGCACCCGAATCACTTCCCTAGGGTTCCTTGCTGTAGTTTGGCAAGAGTTCTCTTGCTCTGTCCTTTTCCTTCACACTTTCTCCTTCTGGCCAGTGATTGTCTTGTTGTGCCTCCTGCTCCATTCACTCTATCACTTGTTCAGGTGGTGTTTTGTTTTAAAAAGAGCCATGTTCTGGGCACTGGAGAAAGGAAAGGGCTGGCCAACAGGTGCCCTGGGCCATCATGCCCCTGTATTGCCACTCTCCTCAGCCCCGAGGGAGAACAAGGGTATTTTCCTCAAGTGCTTTTAGAAACAAAACTATCATGAGATTTGGAGCCCATCCTGTACCCCCAAAAGGATTGTTGTTCCTTCCCCAAATTGCCTTAATTAACTACGGTCTATAGCACGAGGGAAAAGAATGCAAAGTTGTTGTTTGAACTCAAATTGAGCTTGTAACTCTTTTTTCTTACGTAACTGCATTTGCATGTCTCCCCCTCACCCCCAGTACAAAAATGGAAAAGGCTTGTAAAAGTTAAAATACTAGGTTATCTAGAAGGTGGGGTGCTCCCCAATTTTAGGAGGTGAACAATATTAAATGAGTATTCCCAGAGTCCCATTCCTCCCCTCTGTCCCCATCCTTCATAGCTTTTTGTTCATTCATTTCCAAGTTTCCTGTATTATCTGGCATTTGCCTTTTTAATTTGCCAGTAATCTGAAGCATTATTCCCTATGTATGACCTTGGGCGTTTAAACCACTGGGATGGAAACAAAACAAATGCCATAAAACCCAAACAACAACGTTCTGTAAAACAAAATATTTTGTCAAACTTCTGCTGTCCAAGTGTGCAGAAGCAGTGTGAGAATGAGCCCTCAAAGACCATGTCTGGACCAGCCACAGAGAAAGCTGAATAAAGGTAGAGAAGCAAATGAGGCAAGTGAGGTATTGAAATTAGCCTTTTTGGTTTCCCCTCAGAGTGGACGATGTTGTGAAGTCGATGTACCCCCCACTGGACCCCAAGCTTCTGGATGCAAGGTGAGAGACTGGAGTGCTCAACCTTCTTTACACTGTCCCAGTTCACTGTCCTCTTACATCTGCGACATTGGTTGCTTGGGATGTTTAGAGAGCACTGCTTTGCTGGCATCTCAAGGCCGCCTGGCTTTGGGTGCATTCACTTCTGTGTGAAATGTCAGCCGACCAGTGAGCCAAGCTTGAAAACCCCTGCAATGAGAGGACCAGTTTTAGGTCTTGCATTTTCATGTTTAAATATCTGGTTTTGTTAACTTGTATCTCCCTTTCTAACTCTTTCCACCACCTCTGGGATCTGTGGATCCCAGAAGCAGCCACATCTAGTGTGTGAGGCTGTGGTGAGCAGAGCACAGAAAATGAAGGTGACATGTCAGTAACAGCAATACTCACCTTCTCCTCAGTACCTCTAGATACCTCTGCTCCTAACTTCCTAGTTCTGAGTGTACCAGATACAAGCCCATAGAAAATCACATTCTTGGCTAAGAGTGTGGCCTGGTGTGAGAGTGCTCGCCTAGTATGCACCAAGCTCTAGGTTCGATTTCTCAGAACTACAGACACAGACAAAGCTGGAAGTGATGCTGTGGCACAAGTGGTAGAGCACTCGCCTTGAGAAAGCTCAAGGTCAGTATTCGGGCCCTGGGTTCAAACCCTGGGACTGGCAAAAAAAAAATTATATTCTTTGTTCTTTTGATTCATAACTTCATGTCTTCATGCACATGCTATGTGCTGGTTGCTGGTTTCTCTGCCCCATTCCGGTTGTTTTTTTAAGAGTTGAGTAAGCCAGTCTTGGACTTACTGATTTGTGATCAATACAGAAGGCTCAAGTTGAGGACATATAGCCTGTCTTCAAGGGCAGTAAGTAGCCGGAGATGTACTTATACAGTCGGCCACATCAGAACTATTCCACAAAGCACCCTACTGAGAGCTGTTAATCCGAGTGCTTCAGGAAGTGGCTTCTGCCTCTTAAATAAGTTTGTGAGATGCTGCCCATTCTAGTTCTCCCCGTGGGAGATTTGTGGGGAGCATCACAGGCTCCTGGATGGGCTTTATCATCAACCTTGTTTAAGCGAGCCATCCCGAAAGCTTTCTGAATATGGATCCATTCTAGCTCATATCCACCAACCACTAGGAGATGGTCTCCAGTTTGGAGGACACTAGGCTAGAGTGGATCCATTCTAGTGTTTGTGCAAAGCCCCTCATTTTCCAGGGAGTTGAAACTTACGGTTGTTTTTTTTTTCCCCCTCTCCTAGGACGACTGCCCTGCTCTTGTCTGTCAGTCATCTGGTGCTGGTGACAAGGAATGCCTGCCATCTGACTGGGGGTCTTGATTGGATTGATCAGTCTCTGTCTGCTGCTGAGGAGCACCTGGAAGTCCTTCGAGAGGCAGCCCTGGCTTCTGAGCCAGAGAAAAGCCTCCCTAGCCCTGAAGGTTTCCTGCAGGAGCAGTCAGCCATTTAATCATGCAGGCTAGCAGGTTCTGGCCATGAGGGCCAGCCTGCTTCTCCCCTGGGTGGCGCAGCTGTGCCTTCTTCTTCTCCTTCTTCCTGTATAGTTAGTTGTTCTCTAGGGATCAGGAGTCCAGCCATGTGTGCAGAGGGAAGCAGGGGGCTCTGGCTATGTATGCTTCTGTTGTAATGGCAGACAGTGGCTGGAGTGTGGCAGCCTAATACCACGGTTAGAGAAATGCTGCTCACTGCCTGTATGGCAGTGTGAGAAACTGGCCGGCTGTCGGCTTGATTTAGCTCACCTAACTTTTTCAAGAAAATTTACCTACTCTCTTCAGAATCAAGAGGTTTCACATTTTTTTTAAAAAAAATCAGGATTTGTGGCTTCTTTTGCACAATCAGAGGTGTGACAGTTTGTGCCTACATTTTCAGAGACAATCAAAACTTAAGGAGAAGCTGCTTCTGTTTGACTCTTCTCCCCTCGAGCCTGGTTTCTTTATTTATGTTAGGTTATCTGCCAGGTCCATAAGGCATCTTGGGTCTCCCTTCCCTTTATAGATATGGATTGGAAGCTCAGCATTATAGAGTTGATTATTCCTCCTCCCTCATCTTTTTTTTATTGTTATGCCTACAATGTTACCTTACTACCACTACGTGAATAGTAAATTTATACTTACGTTTTCTTCAAGTGTGTGGTTACTGAGTCAGATTCTTAGGTGTGGTGTGGGGTAGGATATTTTTGGGATCTGAGGATGGGAGGAGAGAGCTTGAGAATCTTCGCATTTGGTGTCAAAATGAAGTATTTAAGAGTTCAGGCATCAAGGAAGACAGTGCCACAGGTGGTTGGTGCCACAGGTGGTTGGTTCCTCAGCATTCGTGGCACCGTGAGGGGTTTAGTCCCCTTTCTCCTGTTGTCTGTCTTGCAAATAGTGAAGGATGAGGGGCATTTTCCTGCTGCCATTTTGAGATGGTCTCAATACTGTATGTAGGTTCAGAATTGCATACCCTATCTGGATAGAGATTGCATGATTTCTGTCATAACCATTAGGAAAGCCTGATATACTTTGTTTTCTCCCAGGTTCCCAGAGCCACCCTAGCTATTGAAAGAGAGGCCTGGCTGGGCGGGGTCTGCCCAGTTCATGCCCTATGTCATAAGTGTGGATGGAGCTGTTCCATTTTCTATACTCATTCAAACGCGCCAGGCCCACAACCTGACTAGGGAATTAGGAGCCTGTGTTCCTCAATCCAAGAGTGGGGCCTTGTCTATGTATTTTCAGCCCAGGTATCAAGGGAAACTACACAGCAGCACAATCAGAAACCCAGTGGACTAGCAGGCATTTCCCTAGCACATTTCTCCCCTCTGCTTTAAACCAGAACACTTTACCAACCCAACCAGGGGAAAGGAAATTAGCAAGAAGAAACTAGATCTCCATCTTGGTGGGATGAAGGATGGATTCTTAGGGGAACTTGTTGGATTGTCTACTCCCGTCAGCTACATATTACTTAGATAACTCCTGAGCTGCTTGGTAAGCTCTGGCTAGGAAATGTCATCAAAGCCATTTTTACTTTTCTGTTTGAGGCCTCTGAAGTCTTCTTTTTATCTGATTGTCATCATCAATAATAATATTTTGTAATATATATAATATAATATATACAATGTACACATACTATAATATATTTTATACAACATATATTATATTATATATAATAAATTATAATAAAATAGAATACTTATTATTTTTGTCCTTTAAAACTACTTTTATCACTGATCTGAAAACAGATTCATGCTGAGGTTGCAGTGGCTACCCATTTTGTCCCCTGAACTTTAACCTTGACCTAAGCCCTAAGCTAGTGAAGCAGCTCCAAATTAGCCCCTGAGTTACTATCTGCCCAGAGTGGGGGGCAGAGATGAAGAGGTGTCCCAGCACCCCTGAAGCAGTACCCAGGATTGCTTACCTTCTCGATCCCCTGGACTCCTTGGGGCCTTTGTGATGGAAGGAGAAGTTGCTAAAAACCCAGGAAGTGCCCACTAATCTATGGAGTTTCTGATTCCGCTGCTGTTTAGTTTCTCTTTTGTCTCTAGGGCTGAAAGACCCCTGGATATAGCTGGTATTGGAGGAAAGCTAATGTTTGAGGTAGAAATACCCATCTTTGCAGCAGGGGACTATCCTCTAAGCCCTTGGGGATTTAACTAAAGTTATTACCTCCCTTGAGAGGGACAGGATGGTGAGGACAGGGGACCCTAGAATCAGTTTGCTAGGGGACAAATATATCCTAAGTTCCTAGGTTATGATATGGCCCCCCACACCATGGCCTGCCAAGCAATCTTTAGACTCAAATTCTAGCACAGAAGAAATTACTTAGAGATAGGAATTGGTGTGAAGAAAGCAAGAGATAGGAAATCAGACCAAGTTAGGGCTTGGTTGTTTATCCTGTGAACTTGAACAAGTTAATTTAACCTCTCTTGTCCTTAGCTTTCTTATCTGTAAATTCTACTTCCTCAGTGGGTTGGCATGCAAATCAAATGTATGTGTGTGTGAAATGCCTACTTATGTACTTTGATTCTTACTAGCCAGCATCAGCTCTTTAGTCCCCTCAATCCCATACACCCAGACAGAGCTAGTTTCAGTGGTTGACTCAAGTGGTTTTACCTGGGTCACCATGGCTTTATTCGGGCAGGGGATTCTGTGCATGCGGCCTTGGAACTCAGTGGACAAAAGTCTGAAGTCACTGCTGGAAAGACAAGCAACCTAGCCTTGTCTTGGCCCCACCCTAAGTTTATTCACCTACAAAGACATTCAAACATTGTACTTTTAGTGTTCCAAGGGTTTGTATAAATTCACCTTCTTGTGGGAAATAGTTATTTCACTTCCGTTTGCCAGTCCTGGCATCCTGCTTACCTGCTGTGCACCCAGCCTTCCTCATTTCAAGGCTTCCTTCTCTTCTAAGACTGTGCCCACCGGAGACAGAGCTTTAGAAACTGACCTGCAATTCCAAGGCTCTCAATTGTTTCATGATCTTAGAAGTTGAGGGAAGGTGTCATATAAAGAATTCCCATCCAGGGCCGGGAGTTTGGCCTAGTGGTTAAAGTGCTTGCCTAGCATGCATGAAGACCCGGGTTCGATTCCTCGGTACCACATACATAGAAAAAAGCCGGAAGTGGTGCTGAGGCTCAAGTGGTAGAGCTAGAGCTCTTGAGAAAGTCCAAGGACAGTGCTCAGGCCTTGAGCTCAAGCCCAGGACTGGCAAAAAAAAAAAAAAAAAAAGAATTCCCATCCATTTCTTCTTCCCTTCCTCTCCCACTCATTTGCACTAAGAGCTTTTTCTCGGGTTCGTGCTGGGCCAGATGTTAAGGATATGGAACAACAGGTATGAGCTTCTGCCCTTAAGGTACAAGAGGGAGAACTGACCCACCAAGAGCCCAAGCTGTAGCCAACACTATAACAGAGTGGCCTCTAGGAGAACGGGTGGGAGGTGGGAGCACAGAGCAAGGAGAGGTTAGGGTGCTGCTCAGAACCCTGAGTGGAGACAATGAGAGCTATTGGAGAGGTGTCCTGAGCAGGCAGGATGACATGGGAAGTGCCTAGGTCTAAGAGGCCTGACTGGCTTAAGAAAGAACCTGGTGTGTAAGAGCTGGCTGGACAGGCTGGCAGGATGTCAGGAACGACCTTACTGACCATGTGAAGAAACAGAGCTTTATCTTGAGTATCATGGGGATTGTAAAAAAAGACTTTTAGGCAGGCAAAGGACTTGGTCAGATTTGCAATTTAGAAAGCTATTTCCTTCAGAACCTATGACCTTGGGCTTCAGGACTCATATATTGGCCTGATGTAGTTAAGTACATGATTCCCCTAAGTTTCAGAGGGGCAGACCTGAATGGCAGTACAAAGGCAAGGTGGGAAGCTTGTTAGGAACAGAGGAAGAGGGACGAGGTGTCAACGAGGTGTCCACGAGGTGTGCAGGAGTAACGGAGGGCCCTCCCTGCTTCTACCGGATGCTCACAGCATCTCCACCACAGACGTGCCAATGGAGAGTGCTGGGAATATGGAGCAAAAGTGGGCCTTCAAATTTAGCCTGTTTGTAATATTATTATTATTATTTGTGGTGTGTGTGTGTGTGTGTGTGTGTGTGTGTGTGTGTGTGTGTGTGTGTGCCATTACGGAAACTTCAACTCCAGGGCCTTTTGCTCACTCAGCTTGCTAGTTCACATCTACTGCTCTACCACCTGAGCCATGCTCCCAGACCAGTACTTTGCAAGTTCATTAGAGATGGAGTCTTGTGATCTTTTCTGCCAGGGCTGGCTTTGAACTTCAATATTCCAGGTCTCAGCCTCCAGGCATGAGCCACCAATGCCTAATCTATTATTTTTGCAGTGCTGAGGATTAAGCCTAGCAACCATACTTGCTAGGTAAATGCTGTACCATTGAGATATTCCATGACTTACCTCATCTATATTTTTACCACACCCAATTTCAAGCAACCAAGTAAGGAGACCAGAGCCTAGAAACTCTGGTAGGTTTCCTGACTCTTACAATGAATGAAAATCAGAGCAGAAACTTTATCTATGTGTGGGGAGGGTCGGTTTTGGGGGCTTGAACTCAGGGTCTGCTCTGTCCCTGAGCTATTTTTGCTGAACACTATTGCTGTACCACTTTGAGCCACAGGCCTACTACCAATTTTCTGATAGTTAACTGGATATAAGAGTCTCATGGGTTTTACTTTCTTTCCTTCTTTCCTTTCTTTCTTTCTTTCTTTCTTTCTTTCTTTCTTTCTTTCTTTCTTTCTTTCTTTCTTTCTTTCTTTCTTTCGTTCTTATCTCTCTCTTTTTTTTTTGTGGGGCTTGAATTCAGCCTGGAGCTGTCCCTGAGCTCTTCAGCTCAAGGCTACCGTCCTACCCTTGAGCCAAGCCCCACTTCCCGTTTTCTAGAGGTTAATTGGAGATCAGAGTCTCAGGTTCTTTTATGCCTGGGCTGGCTTTGAACCTTGATCCTCAGATCTCAACCTCCTGAGTAGCTAGAATTATAGGCATGGGCCACCGGTGTGGCTCTCATGGGCTTTTCTTGCCCAGGCTGGCTTTGGGCCATGATCCTCAGATCTCAGTCTCTGGAGTACTAGGATTACAGGTGTGAACCACTAGCTCCCAGCTCAGCTCAGCTCATATATTTAATCTTCCTTTCTGCCTTGATGCAATGTGCAGGGAAATGGAAAATATTGGAACCAGCAAGGAAAGAACAGATACAAGTGTCATTCCATCCTTGTGACCCATGGATTAATTTCTTGGCCTATAATGGGTTACAACCACAGGATGATAGAACATGGGCATAAAATGAGGTCTGGGGCATGGGTGAGGTATTTTTTTCTCCATCTCAAATGAGTTAATTTTATCCATTTTAAGTAAAACTCACATTTACCAGAATAGTGGCAGAAAATTTATGGTGCAAAACGGAATCCTAATTTATTACATGATTGATTAGCTCAGGAGTCATCTGTTGAGAATCTATGCTGGATTTGGCCCAAGGATTCAGGAATGAATAAAAATATAATGCCTCTCTTGAGGCATATATAATCTAAGGTGGGTAGAAAGCCGTAAAGAGTCATTTTCAGTATTGCCTTGTAAGTGCTAAGTAAGGGAAGGCTGTAGAATGAGAGTAAGGGCAAGGGTGCCAAACCTAGCTCATAAAGGGTTCCTGAAAATGGTGATATCTTCCCACAATTGTGGAGAAGGAGGGGATTAGGAAGAAGGTGACAAGTACCAGGAAAGACAGTCTGGGCAGACATGACATAGTTCAATACAGCAAGTGCCACTAGAAGAGCCAGGACAGGAAGGCTGGAGTCTTGTGGGCCTTGTGAGGTCTTTGAACTTTTCTCTAGGAGGTAGAGAGATATTAAAGTCAAAAAGTAAGCCAGGTGCTAGTGGCTCACACCTACAACCATAGCTCCTCAGGGGGCTGAGAGCTGAGGATTTTGCAGTTCCAAGTCAGCTGGTGCAGGAAAGGGTAGGACTCTTATCTCCATGTAACCAGTAGGAAGTCAGAAGTGGAGGTGTAACTCAAGTAGTAGAGTACCAGCCTCGGGTGAAAAGCTAAAGGACAGTGTCCAGACCCTGATTTCAAGCCCCAGTACTGGCACAGAAAAAGAAAGAAAAGAAGTATTTTCTTGCCAGGTATAGTGATGCAGGCATATAGTATCAACACTTGGGAGGGCTTTCAGGCTTGAGGCTAGGCTGAGCTACACAGTAAGACTCTTTCTTAAAAAAAAAAAAAGAAGCATAAGAAGAAAAGAGAGTCTCTCTCCTCCAGTTTTTCCTTAGAACCTAGCAAATGATCACTGTATCCTTGCCAGCCTGAAATGTTCTATGAGTGTGACAGGTGAATGATAGCTCAGTGTTGTTTTTATTTTCATTCCCTGACTACTGGTGCAGTCAAATATTTTTCATGTGTTTATTAGACTATTTGTACATAGTCATGCAATTTGCCTTTTTTTCCTACTGGGATATTAGTATTTTTCTTATCAATTTATATGATCTCTTTCTATATTAAAGATAACAACTCTTTGTCATATTTATTGCACATTTTTCCCCTGGCCTTGCCACTTGCCTTTTGCTTTTGTGTAGAATAGTTTCTGACATCCAGGAGGTTTTTAATTTGGTGTAGTCCAATGTATTGATTTTCTTTCCCTTAGTGATTTCTTCCATGGTTTTTTATGCTTAAAGAATCCTTTCACATCCATAGATCAAATAAATATCACTGAAACATTTGAAGCAGTCAAGCACCATGATTGGGGATGATTCATAATAGTATTTACAGGTTAGGTGTAGTGGCAGGAAAAAGCAAAACAAACAAACAAAACAAAAGGAAACAGAATAGATTCTGTGTTGCTAAAGTGTTGAATGTTGGGGTATTATCCTGAAATGGAACCACTATCACAATAGTGTTAAGAGCTGGACCTTTGGGAGCTGTCTAGGAATAAGCCGAGTGTCCTTATGAAAGAGGCTTGGGAGAGCCTGCTTGCTCTTTTGCCCTGAGAACACGCTAGACAGTGACAGCCATGAAGAGATGGCCTTCCATCGTAAGATAGCCCCGAGAGGCCTGCTGTATAACACCAGTCAGGACTCTAGTTACTCCTGGTCCTGGTCATGCAGAGCTTGCCTTTGGAGAGCTGCCTTTGTGTAGCTGACCTGGATTGATGCTTAGTAAGCTGATTTTCTTAGCACACACGGCAACATCTACATCATGAGCATCCCTTAGAATGATCACAATTCCACTTTTCATGCCCAGAGGACTTTGCATATTTTTTCCTCTGAGAATTTTCACTATGATTATCTTAGTTGTTCATCATAGGATTTTTCATTATGAAATGCATTTGCATGTTTTATTTACCTATAATCCTTTTCACTGAGAAAACAATAGCACTCTGAGCAAACACACGTATGGATAGCTTACAGGTTCACTCTGCTCTTAATCACAAGCTTCTTTATAATTTTTTAAATCCTGAATTTAAATGATGATTTTTTTCATATTTTAGTTGTTCTGAAAAGTCACCACTCTGTTCTTTCTCTTCCTTTTTTTTTTTTTTTTTTTTTTTGCACCTGCCTTTCTCATTCTCTTAGGGGTCTGGCTCCCCGAGTATTTGTTCAAGCACATTCAGAGCTCCTCTTTCTCCTTTTTATGTGCCAGTTGTGAGGCTTAAACTCAGTGCCTGGACACTATCCCCTAACTTTATTGCTTAAGGCTGGCTTTCTACTACTTGAGCCACACCTCTGCTTTGGCTTGTTGGTGGTTAATTGGAAATAAGAGTCTGGCGGTCTTAACTACCTCTAAGTCTAGCTAGGATTATAGTCATGAGCCTGGAAATAAGAGTCTGACAGTCTTTCCTACCTCTAAGACTAGCTAGGATTATAGTCATGAGCCACCAGTGTGATGCTGATTCTCCCCCCTCCCCCCACTTTTTTTTTTAATCAGTATTGAGGCTTGAACTCAGTGTCTGGGCACAGTCCTTGAGCCACAGCACCACTTCCAGCCTTTTCTGTGTATGTGGTACTGAGGAATTCAACCCAGGGCTGTGTGCATGCTAGGTAGACTACGCTCCAGGCTCCTGATTCAAATGTTTTGATTCCTCTTCACCTACGGTTAATCTGTCTCAAAACTTCCTGTTATTTTTAACTAGAGATTTGGTATGCAAGAGCCTCCTCTAGATTCTTCCTCTGCCCCTGGCATCTTAAACATTCATTTCTGTCTCTGAGTCTCAAATCTCTCCTTTTTCTCTTCCCTTCTGAATAATACTTCCTTGATTACCTTATCTGCATGTTTTGATCTTTATCTTCTGCTATTCATCCTTCCTGTAAAGGTGTGTAAAGCACCTACTCTGAACTGTCTCTCTCTCGGGCTGCAGGGATTCAAAAACGCATGCTCTGGTCTTTGACCTTGAAGTGCTGGCTGTCTACACAGTGCCTCTCAACCCAGATGGCACATTTGAATTACCCAAAAAGGTTTAGAAAAGAAATATGGATTCAGAGTCCCTATCCCTAGGCACTCTGATATTAAGTGCTTTTAAGTGGTGGACCAACCATTTGTATTTCTTTTTTTAAAAGAGAGATCCTCAGGTGCGGCCTGTGAGGAGAACAGCTTGCAGGTCTAATGGATGGGACAGATGTGGAGACAAAAGTCTTTTTAATCCAAAGCAAATACAGAAGTAAGCGTAAGGGGCTGGAACACAGCTCCAGCTGGGAAGTAAAAGAAAAGGCAGCCATAGTTACCCAGAACAGGTACATCAGTGCCTCATCTCATCTCATCTCAGAAGGCTATTCTTCACAGCCTCCCTGCCCACCACGTTTCCAGTTGGAGAGGAGAAATAAAAGTCCTTTCTAAAGTAGATTTATCTCTGCTTCCTTCCCCAAAGTGGAAGAATAATTACAAGACTTGAGAATCAAAGACATACTCAAAATTCTAGCTCTACCACTTAGTAGTTGTGTGACCTTAGGCAAATGGTTTAACAAAATTACTCTTGAGCCTCGAGGTTTTTGTCAGTCGTGTACTTGGTCTGCGCCTGTGCATACACGCACGTGGGTGAATTGTGGAAGCTAACGTGTGCATGTGCTTAGCCTACTGTCTTATACACCAGTGTTCAAAAAGTTGTGTCTGGGTGCACTTGAAGGTGCCTCAACAGTCTCTTTCTTCCAGCAAGTGCTCAGCTGGCCTGCCGTGTTGCCTCTGCTTGGGGTAGGGTCTGCCTAGGGTGACATTCCATGGGCCCCATCTTCATGCAGTCTCTGAGGGCTAGTGTTGGGTCCCTTGGCCCTCTGTGCATGCTCGTGCTGTGTGTGTGTGTGTGTGTGTGTGTGTGTGTGTGTGTGTGTGTGTGTGTGTGTGTGTGTATTAGGGCTTGAATTCAGGGCCTGGACACTGTCCCTTAGCTTTTTCACTCAGGGCTGGTACTCTGCCATTTGAGCTATGTCTCTAGTTCCACCTTTTACGGATTGATTGGTGTAGAGTGTCTTCGGGGCAGGGTGCTGGCATCTCATACTATTAAGCTTAGCTACTCAGGAGGCTGAGCCCTGAGGATCATAGTCTGAAGCCGGCTTGGGCAGAAAAGTTCCAATTAATCACTCAAAAACCAGAAGTGGAGCTGTGGCTCAAAATGGTAAAGCATAGCCTTGAGCTAAAGACCTCAGGGGCAGCATTCAGGCCCAGAGTTCAAGCCTTATGACAGACCAAAAAAGAAAAAAAAAGTGTCCAGGTTGTCTTCAAACTGTATTCCTTAGCTCCCAGCCTCCAAATGAAGAGACCCCTCTCTAGATTTCCCCCAAAATAAATTCCTTGTAGCAGAACAAAGGCAAGAGACCAGGCGAATGCTGTAAATTCCTGATAGCAGAAGAAGGCAAGAAACCAGGTGGAAATGTTACAGCTTTATTGGCCACCTGCATGTGGTCAGCTTGTGCCTTATGGTATAATAACCCTGCGAACTGAAGGGTCAGGGCTCACAATTCTGACCCGCCGTGTTGGTGACAGTTGTAAGCCCAGGCTCGAGCTTGCCATAAAAAAAAACTCTCATGCGCTTACATCGGTTTCTGCTCCTTGGTAGTCTTTGGGGACCTCAAATCTGGGCCTTACACCAAGAGACTAGGATTACAGGCATGAGCCAGTAGCACCAGGCCTGGGATCTTTCTTTCCCTTTTCCTCTTGAGTCCCTGCTAACACTACTCCCTGCTTCAAAACAGCATTGACCCAAAAGATGGCTGTCCTTCCTGTCTGCCTGACTGTGGCTTTTCTTATCACAGTGAGAGTAGGAAAGTCTATTGTTGGAGAGCCAGAATAGGCCATCAGAACTGCATAGACTTGCTCTTTCCTTTCCCAATTGGCTTACTTGTGTATCTCATACCATCAATTTGGTCTCCTTGGATCCTGGAGGAGAGGAAGGGAGCATGCTTACCCTAACATCTGTCATCATGTGGCAGGTGTTCAGTTACAAAAAACATGAGCTCTGTGACAAAGGTCAATGGTAATTTTAACAAATTCAAAGTCAAGGATACTTAGGATAGTGGTGTAGAGAAGTCATGGCATCTCCATGGGACTCATGAACAGTGTGGCAGAGCGCTAAGGCCAAGAGACATATCAAGAGACACGGGCAGACCCCTGCTTCCTACTTAGAGCTGCCTTACAAGCCTAGCGTCCCACATCCATTACCATATTTAATCTTATTAGCAGATGAGCACTGGTCTGCTCATTACCAGATTGCTATGAGGTCAAGGAACTTGCCCAAGGTCACAAAATATAGTAGCTGAGTTGGGAAGAGAACTTAGATCTGTGAAGTCCAATTTTCTGAGTCTTGTCTCTATTTTGTGGTTTTCCCAGTTTTAAGAAGGACAGATCTCCACATGGTCCTTGAGGGAGCTGTCCCCTTCTCCTTGGGAAGGGTGAAGGTTGGGGGAGGGCAGCCCTACTCGTCAGGTTCTTATTGCCTGCAGCACTCTGGCTGGCTGGATTTCTGGGTATGACTTTGGGTCACATCCAGCTGTCTCTTTCTGCACTCAGAACCACAAGTTTTCCTGTTTGAGGACAAAGTTCAGAGAATAGTCTTCTCCAGAAGGTAGGGCTATCTTCCAGCTGTCAGTAACTAACCATCGGGAATATGACACAACAGGGCCAGGACAGCAAGGACCCAAGTCTTTTCCTCTAGATGCCAGGCTGGCCCTTCCCCCTTTTGCGTGCTCCTAGTGCCATGGAGAGCTTGAAGTTGGGCATTTGGAATTTTCATGTTTCATAGTTTTTCATTCTTAGAGCTTCCTATTCAAATCACACATGTGCTCACTGAGGACCCATTTTGCTGAGGCTTCATTTCTGGAGCTGGAAAGAGACCCAACAACTTGTCTCATCCTTCAGGACCCTTTGCTGTCATCTTCCCCAACTTTGGATTGGACTGCTTCCTTTGCCTTGAACACCCCACTCCCCCTTATTCCTTGGTTTTTCTTCAAAGTACATGCTAGATGTTGCCTAATGTAGTAGCTAACACTTTCACATAAATACTTATATTACAGGTATGTTTATCATTCAGGCAATTGTCTCAACAACTGTGTGTGTGTGTATGTGTGTGTGTGCCTATCTATCTATCTATCTATCTATCTATCTATCTATCTATCTATCTCTCTATCGTAGTGTCCTTATATTCCCAATTTACATATTAGAGTCACAAGGCATAGTAACTTGCCCAGGGTAAAACTGTTAGTAAATGACAGACCTGGAATTGTGCCTAGGTCTATTCCCACACATAATCAACCTGTCTCTTACCCACAGAATACATCTGAGAAATGTATTATTACAGTATGTATGTTTTTGCTGGTCCTGGGGCTTGAACTCAGGGCCTGAGCACTGTCCTTGCACTTTTTCAAGGCTAGAGCTCTACCACCTGAGCCACAGCACCACTTCTGGCTTTTTCTATGTATGTGGTACCGAGGAATTGAACATAGACAAGCACTCTACCACTAAGCCAGGTTTCCGGCCCAACAATATATATTTTTAAAAATAATGTTTGATGATCTCAGTGCTCTTAGACTAAGACAGCTACCAGGTCACCAGCCCATGTGGGCTGTCACTGAGGGAAACCTCTGCCTGTGGCACCTGCCTACTGGAGTTGGCAGTATGCTGAAGTGAAAGGTTGGATGTCATTTTTTGTCCCCCCATTTAAAGCTTTGTTGAGCTTGGGAGTGAGTGTCTTAGCTATTTTCCAACTGCAATCTTCTCACTTCTAAAATCTACATCCAACATCATATAGTGAGGTTTAAGACATAAAGAGTGAAAAAGTGGATCCATTGAAGTAAGTGAATTCCCTTCACTTTGCCTCTTTCAACTTGGAACTAAGCACTTGGGGAATATAAAACTGCAATATAAAATAGGATGTTGGATATAGAAAGGACTTTCACGATAGTCCAGTGCCTTGTCTGAGGATGAGGAAGGAACGACTGCTTCAGGCCATCACATGGTCACTTGGCTGTCATAGAGACTATTTCTAAGATCCCCTGCTTCCTTAGCAATGGAGCCCCTACTTCTCACAGGGCTGGTGGTATCTCAAAGAATCACATATCCTAGCTTTGTTTGGAGCAAAGAGTGGCTAGATGGCCGTGACGGACAGATCAGACATTTGTGGGAAAAACAATCACAGCCTATTTTCTAGAAATTACTTTTGCAAGAAAGGTAGCCAGTGCTTCTCTCTTTCTTCCATCTTGCTGTTTGAAGGAATAGGGTAGAACTGCTAATCAGAGCTCTGGCTGTCATCTCAAAGCAGATAAATGTCACACCCTAGGAATGATGGTAACTTCACAGCCCCCTGAGTTAATTACCTATGGATTTCTTCCACTGAACACAGGCATAAACTTTTATATTATTTAAGCCAGCTTCACCCTTGTGTCCTCTTACTTTTCAGTCTAACTTGATTCTAACAATATTAAATACTGAGTAGGACTAAGGGAATGGAGTTGATACTGGGAGCCCAGACAGAAGTCTAGCCTCAGTTTTTTCCACCCCTCTATGCCTACAGATGCTGGTAAGAGGACCTGGATCTCCACAATGAAACTTCTTGAGGCCTTAAAATGACTTCTCATGGCCTTTGAGAATGTGGCTGGGCTTACCTGTGGAAAACTAGCTTGTGGCTGGAGTGGGGTACTCAGAGATGATTGGTTTGGTTTCTCTGTCTCCCCTTCACAGCCGCCAAAGGACCAATCTGTTGGCAGAGTCATCCTTTGTTTAGAAATGGGAGTCTCTGCCTAAAGCTCATCCCTAAGCTCTGAGCTGGGGGCCTGGAGGAAGCCAGAAAAAGCCAGCGAGGATCAATATTGCAGACTGCTCATTGCTCCTTCTATTCCTGCTGCTACTAATGGCATATTTTGAAGCTGATAATTTCCTTTCTTTTTCCTCTTTAAAAGTATGTTCCTTCCTCTGCCTTTTTCCTTTTACTTTTTTTAAAACAATTTTTTTCATCATGAAATGTTTCAAAGAACAGACAAGAGTAGAAAAGAGCATAATGAACACCTATTTACCCACCATTAAGCTGTGTCAAATCTTAACATTATGTCATATTTGCATCAGCTCTCATTTAAAGAAATAAAACATTACTAATATAATTGGAGCTCCCTGTATATTTTCCTCCAAACTCAGTTTTTCTCCCCTTTCCCAGAGGTAGATATTACCATGAATTCAATGTTTATTATCTCCATGCATGTTTTTATGCTTTTACTACATATTTATGTATCCATTAATACAACATAGTATTATTCAATGGCTTTTAAATTTTATGTATAAATTGCACCATGTTCTACTTATCACTGGGTATCCCACAATGTATTTCTCTATTTTCCTGTTGATGAATATTTAGAATATTTGTTCTATTTTTATTTATTTTATATTTTAGATACTTCTGTAGTGAATTTCTGGGGCATGTGAGTGAGAATTATTTTTAGGACAATTTCCTTCACTTTTAAAGGCTGACTACTATTCCATTGCATGTAGATTTCCCATTGTTTTTCCACTGATGGATGATTAGCATGAGGAAATTACATGAAACTTCAATTTCAGTGTCCATTAAAAAGTGTTGTTGGACACAGCCACGGGCATTTATTTAAATGTTGCTCATTGCTGCTTTTATGCTAAAATAGTAGAATTAATTAAGTGGTAGCAACAGCGACTGTGTGGCTCACAAAGCTTAAAATATTTACGATCTGGACCTTTGCAGAAAAGTTTGCCAACTGCTCCATATTATATAATTACCTAGAGGTGGAAGAGTTGAATTTTAAAGTTATTTGCATCTTCAGCTTAATTAGATACTGTGAAATTCTTCGCCAAAGTAATAGAAGCTAACAGTGCTTGAGTTTGGGTAAAAAAATATTCCCCCTTTTTAAACAGTCAGATTTTCACTTTAAATGGAAATACTGGAAAGGGTCTAGAAAGAGCATTGTGTGGAACAGCAACTCTGAAGTTCCAATAGCTTATATCCAGCATTTGCTTTGGGACCCGAGGCCTAGAAATCAGCTAGAATTTGGCTGATATCAATCAGGTTCAGCTTGACTCCAAGTTGTGGGCAGGACCTGGGTCTGTTCCATTTGCCTCTCAGCTTTCTTGGACCTGTGGCTAACTGCAGTAACTTCTTTTTTTCTTATAGAAAAAGGCTAGAGCAAGTGATGAAATGAATACATTTCAAGTCTTTGCTGGTGTTATGCAAACATCCCTTTGGCTAGTAGATAGGCATCTACAAAGCCAATGGCTCCATCCACCAGGAAGTTTGGTAAGAGAGGGGATGTATATATAATTCTACTATAATGGAATGAGTATCTGGAACCAATAATTCATTCATCAAAAAGACATGAAGCAAGGCTAGTGCCCGTAGTTCACACCCATAATTCTAGCTACTCAGGAAGGTGAGATCTGAAGATCACAATTCCAAGCCAGCCTGGACAGGAAACACCACGAGACCCTTATCTCCAGTAAACCACCAGGAAACAGGAAGTGGTGGTGTTGCTCAGTGCACCACTAGTCTTAATTGAAAAAGCTCAAGGCTAGTGGCCCAGCTCTGCAGTTCAAGCTCCATGCCAAAAAAAAAAAGACATTACCCCAGTGTTGGGGATCAAACCTAGGATCTTGGGTATGCTAGACAGGTGTTCTACCACTTACACAATTTTATTGAAACAAAAAACTTATGTGGGATTTTAGCTATATCACATGAAGAATAGCTGTTCTGACTGAAGCGGGGTTGAATGCACAGAGCCCTGACTGTTCAGCCTTTTATGTTCTCGCTTCAGAGTCCCAAGAGACAAGTCCCCCAAGCTTCATGGGATACAGCTTAATTACCTGTTCTCTAAGTTGTAGGCTCTTCTGAGAGATTTCAGAACACTCTTGCCCTTGTAGGATCTGAGGATGGGAATCAATGCTTTATCATGAACAGACCTCTTAGGGGAAGCGGGTGAAAAGAGAATGGCTAAGGCCACAGTCAGACAAGACATAAGGAACACAGCTTGGTCCATGGCTCAGCTCCTGTGGGCTCCATGGTTGAGCACCAGCGGTCTTGCCTGACCCAGATGAGGAAACTATTTATGGGAACATCTGGCTCTTAGGTCGTAAGGGTCCTGTTGGGGTGATGACTAATTTTTTTTTTTTAATCATTGGCTTCACCAGGTTTCAGCAACAGCCTAGTTGGGTGCAGAACAGAACCAAAAGTGAGCCCTGTTTTACATGGCAGCTCTACTTCTCTGCTTTCTTCTTGACTGAGAAGCCCATGCATGGAAGGAAAAATAAATCAGGCAGAAGGCTGGGCCATCCTGCTGTGGTTAGAAGGCTTGAAGCATCGCCAAAACAGCTCTCAGTTCCCTTTGTCTAGCTAGGGTCCAGGAAGTGAGGTCCAGTCTCTTATAGGGCCAAGCCTAAGGAGGCTCATACCACCAGATTTGCTTTCCCTGGCAGCCATGTTTTATCCTTTCCCAGGTCCTAGCAGCTAGATCTCCCTTGGTCTCAATCATCAGGGCCAGCTTTGTGTTTTAAGTTTCCAATCTGATTTCTCCTATGACCTTTCTGTTCTTTATCACTTGGTCATGTCTGGATTTTAGCTCTTGGCATCTGATTAAAAGCAGTGATATGACTAAGGCCTGCCTGGGGAAGTAAGAGAGGTGGTGACATCTTCTTCCCTCCCTAGAGGGAAAGATGATTAGAGATGGCACCTATTTTGTGTTAGACACCGAGAAGAGAGTGACAAGCAGGAAAATGGAACCAGACCTCTGCTTCCTTCTTTGCTCACTTTTTACCATCTGGGCAGATTTTGCAGGATGGACTTCTGCACACCTGGCTGCCCAGATTTGAAGGACTGCTTATTCATTCTGTCCTGTGCCAGCCGTCACCCACCCCAGCGCTTTCCCAGCCACAGCCATTCGCTGCTTGCTTCACCCTGTGAACTGAGCACTTGGCGAGTTTAGGGATGTTTCTCCCAGAGGACCAGCGCTGCAGCTGAATCTCCTCGTTCTTACCCTTCCCCTGTGCTCAGCTTAGCTTGTTCTTACACCCCCTCTCCCATCTCCACTCCCCTAGCCCTCAACTCCAAAGAAAATGGGTGCTTTTAAAGGCAAAGCATTGAATTATTCTGATAGTACTGTTGTTTTGCCAGTCCTGGGGCTTGAACTCAGGGCCTGAGCACTGTCCTTGGGCCTTTTCCTTAAGGCTAGCACTCTGCCACTTAAGCCACAGCACCTTTTCTGGCTTTTTTCTATGTATGTGGGACTGAGGAATCAAACCCAGCTCTTCATGCGTGGTAGGCAAGCACTCTACCACTAGGCCAAGCCCCCGGCCCTATCCTGATGGTATTAATCACATAAAATTTTCTTGGAGTAAGTCCATTGCCTTTGCTTAAATTGGCTTCTCTAATGAGAAAACTGAGTAATAACTAACTAAAGCGATCTTCACTGGAGCAATGAAAACTAATCCGGAGATGAGCAAGTTTCCACTTCTTATTTGGAATATTTTAGACCTTGGAGGCAGAAGGGCAGGCTGCTGCTTGCCTGTCTCGTGAGGGCCTCTGTTCCTTCCATCTTCCTGTCTCTGTCACTTGTCTAGCCTGACATTTTCCATGCTCCATAGCAGCTCCAGTATACACTTCTGAGTTCATGTGGATACCTCACTTACAGTCTTATTACTCTGGGCTTTCAGTGAGTTCCAAGTCCAGGCCAGCCCCACTTGTGGGGATGCCTTAGTGGGGTGCACCGATCAGATTTCAGATCCTCTGGAGTGGCTTAGCTTCCATTGCTCCTGCAGGTTTCTATCCCCTCATATTTTGAATGATAGGGTTTAGACTTTTAGCTTTAGAACTTGGCATTTTGCAACATTGGGTCTGTATAGCTTAACTTATCTACATTCTTATTGACCTTTAATCAGTAAAAGATGGCCTTAGCTTAACTATGGAACAGATCCTGTTTTACAAGATTGCTTTCTTCACAGAGGCTCCCTGAGGATTGTAATGGAATTTCTGCTTTAAATGCTCGGCGTCATCATCTTAACATCTCTTGGCAGTTCTTGAGCGTGCAGTGGAGGGAGAAAAGGGACACTGGAGAAACATGTTGATACCCTCATCCTTTAGCTTCTCTGTCTGTAAATGTGTGCATGTGAGAGAGGTAGCAGAGGCTGCCAAATATTTTCATGGAACTTTAATAGCGTCTGACATATTTCACAAATTTGCATGCACATCTTGCGGCATGTGGGTTTGAACTCAGACCCTCAACCTTGCTACATTTGATTCCTGCTTCTAGCACTCTCGTGGAAACTTTTATAAGATATAGTTAAAAAGTCTGGTGTCGGTGGCTCATGCCTGTAATCCTAACTACTCAGGAGGCTGAGATCTGGGCTCAAAGCCAGCCAGGGCATGAAAGTCTAAGAGACTCTTATCTCCAATTAACCAGCCCTTCCCCCACCCCCCCAAAAAACCTAAAAGTGGAAATGTGGCTTAAGTGGTGGAATACCAGCCTTGAGTGCAAAAGCAAGGCAATAGAATAAGGTCTTGAGTTCAAACGCCAGTACTAGCAAAAAAAAAATGTAGTTGAACCCAAGGAGGTAATAGGTTGACTGAGATCCATCTGTAGTCATTAGAATACAACAATGCTTGCTAACCTTTACTAAGACCTTACAAAGTGCTTTATCTCCCTTGGTATTTACAGGCTCCTAATTGCTTTGCACTATTACCATCCCTCTAGACACTTCACTCATTAGAGAATGGCAGATTCTTTACTGGACTTGACCTTTCGTGAGACTTGGCCTCAAAGCTCTGACACTTCAGTTCTGTAGAGACTTGAGAGAGCTATTGAAATGATTCATCTAACTGAGCCTGTCTCTTCTCTTTCTAACATTTTTTTTTCCCCTAAGAATGAACAAAAACAGCAGCAGACCTCCTGTGTATCTCCTTGCCAAAGTTCTTTGCACCTCACTAGGTCTCCTGCAAAGCCCAAGACTCATTACTGCCTCTGGAAAGTTCTAGGAAAATGTGATTCCTTTACATCACAGGCCCCCTCTGCCCTCTGCGAGAAGGCTGTTGCATTGTGGTGGGGTCGAGGAGGACATTTTAGTGGATGACAGTTTCTTTAAACATTTTTTTCTCATACTGATCCATTATGATGGCTTTCGTTAAAGAGAGAACATTAATTACTTAATTAATTATTTTTGGTTGTGGGGCTTGAACTCAGGGCCTAGGCACTGCCCCTGAGCCTCTTTGTTCTCAAAGCTAGTTCTCTACCACTTGAGCACTACTTCTGGCCTTTCTGTGTATGTGGTACTGAGGAATTGAACCCAGGGCTTTGTGTGTGCTAGGCAAGCATTCTAGAACTAAGCCACATTCCTTCCCGTCCTCTCCCACCCCAAACTGAGAACTTTTAATAAGTACTTACTATGTGTAAGGCAATATCACACATGACTCCCTTTTTCTTCTCTTACTGAGAACAATTATTCCCATTTATAATGGAGGAAATGGGGGGAAATGCTCTCTCTCTTTTTTGCTTATGGAGACTCAAAATACTGCATGAGAAATGAGCAAGTGGCTGAGTAGGAAACTTAGGTATAAAATGACACCTAGGTCATCCCATTAAATCATCTTAATTTCCAGGTCAGACACTAGAGAAATGGAGAGTTTGGTTGAGTGGTAGAGAGCTTGCCTAGCATGTACAAAGACCCGGATTCAATTCCTTGGTACCACATACATAGAAAAGACGAATGTGGTGCGGTAGAATGCAAGCCTTGAGGAAAAAGTCTAAGAACAGTGCTCAGGCCCCGAGTGCAAGCCCCAGGACTAGCTAAATAAATAAATAGATAAATAAATAAAAGATTATAGGAATAGAGAGGGAGGTAGGCACAAGCTATTCTATGCTGGGTATTAGGACGTCTCTACCTTGACGGTATTAATGTTTGAGGCTAAACAATTATTTGGGGGGCTTGGGGGGGCTGTCTTGTGCACCACAGGATGCAGAAAACTTTCTTGATTCCTACTCCCCAATGCCAGTAGCCTTCCCCATCTTCAGATGTGATATCCAAAATGATTCTCAGACATTGCCCACTTCCTGTGGGAAGGCCAGGCCATGCCCACTGAGAACTGTGGTTGCTTCCAATGCCTCTTCAGGACAACTGGGTCCCATGAGCCTGAAACACAGATCTTCTTGAAGTTTGGTCAGAAAACTACTTTGGTCTGCAGAGCGGAGAACACCTTGCTTTTCTTTCACCCAGTCCCTGAGCACCTTGGAAGGAGTAGGGATAATTTGGGGGATGGGAGTGGTTTTGATCTTAGTCTGGAGCGAATGGGTCTCAGAGATGTGCAGAGAAGGTGGCAGAATAAAGACAGGATGGCAGCCAGAGCTTCTGAGAGGTGTATATTTCTCGGAGGAAGATGTAAAAATTGAAGGGTTGTAAGCACCAGGAGTGAAGTATGATTTTTCTTCCACACACGAACAGGAGCCTTCTGGAGTACCAGGCTCACTGTCCTGCACTTTACACTCTGAGTTAAGAGTCCTTTTTCTTTAATCAAGTACAAGAAGGGTGTATTTGTACACACTTGGATTCTGAAAAGGTGGATCTGGTTCCTGTGATGGCTCTTACTTCCTGTGTGCCTTAGAGGAATTAATTTTTCCTTGGGGACATTGGGCTGAATCAGAGCAATCTTCCCGTGTTTCCATATAATCCTAGCCTTGAGAGCCAAGCCAAGCAAATAAACATATATTTACTTTGAGTAGAAAACACACGTAACAGCACTAGTTCTATTGCATCTTGTGAAGGGAAAATATGTATATATTTACAATGTGGAGTAATTTGTTTTCTTGATAGAAAGGATGTTAGGACAAATAGTTTTTTAGCCACTAACATGTTAATAACTGAATTTCTTGGATGGCAGGTTTTAAGCCATGTATCCTAAAGTACATCTTGAATGATGTCCCAGATGGCTTCTGGTTAAATATCACTAGGACAAGTCTCAACAGTCTTAGGGTCTCATGTTGAAATATTTTCTTTGCGTGCTGGACGCCCACTATGTTAAAACCTCAAGCTCCATGAAAGCAAAATGGTATCCTTTGGCTCCCATAATAAGGAGAGGAGAAAAGCTTTGGAAAAAGACCAAAGTCAGGTAGTTAGAGGATTAATTTTTTGTGCAGGGTAATGGAGGGGGCTGGAAACTCAGGGCTTTGGGCTCTCACTTCTTTTGTTTGCTTAAGTTGGACACTCTTTTGCTAATTAAGTGGAGATAAGAATTTTAGAGACTTTTATGCCCAGGCTGACTTCAAACTGGGACCCTCCGAGCTCAGTTTCCTGATTAGCTACTAGAGAGGGCCCCACTACTCTAGGTGGTGTGTGTGCCTCCTTCAGCCTTGATTTCCTGGTTTTTGGAGCTGAGATAATGATATTTACCTTGCAGATTTGCTTCAGGGGTAAATGGGATTTGAGGAAGCGAGTGAAGATGAAGCAGGGAAGATATAGCCTGACCACTAAGAGCTTCTATACCGTGCTAAAGAGTTAGACCTTGACTTTTGGGGTAGTGGGGATCTAGTGAAAGACTTTAGGACCTGTGTGATGGGAAGATAACTGACAGCAGTGTGAACAGTGATGTGAAGCGACTCAAGATGGTGGTGGTGGTCAGGGCGCTGGAATAGACGGGAAAGGCGTGTTAGAAGTAAAATTGATGGGATGTCTGTGGTATTGGGGAGGAGAAGATGCAGTACAAAATGACCATGTGCATGCATATGTCTGGTAAAATGCTTTCCTGCAATGCTGACCAGGTACTCACAGGTAGATACCATTACTGTGATTATAGTTATATTTATGCAAGCTGATGGTTAGGGAGGTTAAGCCACAGGAGATTCAGCCAGTAAATGGCAAAAATCTGACCAGTAACCATGGGTATGTTTTCAAATTCTGGCCCTATCTCTTGGGTCAAATTGCCTCCTCTCAACATTGTGTGAAGATACCAACAGAGAGAGAGGTAGTCTAGGTTCAGAGTTGGATGTGTAGTAGGCCTCTAGGTTGTACAATCTCTCTAGTTGCTAGGAGTCTCTGATAATTAGAGTCCTGGGTTGCTAGGCAACCCAAGTTGCTAAGAGCTTTAGTTTATTATAGGTCTTGGATTGTTAAAAGCCTCAGGTTATTCAGATTTTCAATTTGTGAAAGGCTTCCTATTTCTCAGAGGCCACATGTGTTAGAGACATCAGTATTTTTTTTGTGGGGGGGGGGGCCCCAGGCTTGTAAGGACCTCGGCACCTGAAAGCATTCTACTGGCCTACCACAGTTGCTAGAAGTCTCAGGGTTTTAGATGCCCTGAGTTTACAGAAATCTTCAGTTTCTGAAGGCATCAGTTTTAGTCTTTAGTGTCCCCAGATTTTCAAGGCTCCAAATTGGTAGGGCCACACAGATTTTTAGGTTTCTTGCCTCCCTAAAAATATGGGGCATTTAGGCAGCTCTTTCTGTCTGATCTGTGGAGTTGTATCCCTCAGGTAATTACTGTTATTATTATTACTATTATTATTAATTTTAGGTAATAGCTGCTCTTGTTCAGCTCTTATAACCGCACCGATCCTAATTTGTTCTACTCAGACCTTTAGCCACTTGGACATTTAGGTGAGGCTTTTAGAGCAGACACATGTTCACAAACTAACCAGATGTCAGAGCACACTTGGATTGTATTTCAATTGCCATTATTCACGTTCCAGCCAATCAATTCAAAGTAATCTTGTATTAGGCTTTGTGAAAATTTCCAATGGTGGCAGACCCTCACTGTCAATAATTTTTTCGATTTGTCAGAACAGTAAAACCAGCCTGAGTGTATGTTTCCTTTTCTTAAGGAAGGCTTTTATTTCAAATAATTATTTATAGAAAGTTGAGAGAGAGAGATCATGTAGTCTATTTAGTTTCGCTTGGTGGTTACATTTTACAGAGCTGTAGTATAATAGCAAAGTCAGGGCTTAGACCTTATTATCATGTTTCATAGCCACCATCCTGCTATCCCTTCATAGTTACATTCCTTCCTAACTTGTAGGCTTTCAATCTACTTCCTTAACCTCTCTTCAGTGCCATCTGAATGTTTTAAGGAAATACAGAAAAAAACAAACCATACTGCGGGGCCTGGAGCAACTTACAGAGAGAACCACAGTCATGTCAAACATAAATTACAGTGTAGTCACAGTAATTCTGTGTGAGGGATAAACTCAAGTTGTAAGGACAAGAAAGCAAGTTGGCAGGCTGAGAAAAAAGAATGTTCCATTAACTCTTCCTATAAAAGCTGGATTGGATTGCAGAGTCACTGGATTGGTTTGGAAAGCACTGAATTTATCTGCTAACCTAGTGAGTCAGGGCTTTTGAACAGATAATTTGGGGGGTAGTTGAGAACTGCCAGAGCCTGGGGGTTATGGGTAGGGATAAAGAAGTGGGAGAGGAGACTGGACAGGACACTGGGCAGACCAGTGAGGAGTGATGGGGGCCCATTGAAAGATTTAAAAATGGGAAATGGGGTGTTCAGCAGTATAATTTAGACAGCATACTTTGGTGCAGAGACTTATAGATAAGATAGGATAACACATTCCACAGAATTAGGAATCAGATGTGGGGGACCCCTCTTCGCCTTGGAAAGTGTCCAGATGGGAACAGGAAGTAGGAAAGGGGTATATAAGTCCTTTCCCCAAGGTGGATGCTTTCTGATCCCTCCCTCCCACCCTCTGCCATCCTAGCTGCTTAGGAGGTTGAGATCTGAGGATTGAGGTTCAAAGCCAGCCTGGGCACAAAAAGCCTGTGCAACTCTGATCGCCAATTAACTGCCAGGAAACTGTGGCTCAAGTGGCTGGGTGGTAGCCTTGAGCTGAAGCGCTCAGGGTCAATGCCCGAGTCTAGAATTCAAGCCCCATGACATACAAAAAAAATTATTTGCTTTGTTTCCTCACTGCCTTTTCCCAAGACAACAGTAATTAGATGTTACCTTTTATTACGTGCTTGCTTGGTCCCAGGTATATGTGAGATGCTTTGCATGTAGTCTCATAATCCCTTAGTGAACCCACAGGTGGCAGTTCTTTGTATTTTATAGATACTGAGGCTCACAAGAACAACTAGCTTGCCAAGACCACAGCACAAGTAAGTTTTAGGAAATTGGGACTCCAGCTCAGGTCTGTCTGCTTTTAGCCTTCCGCTCTAGCCTGTGGCTCCTATAGGAGCCACAAATCACAAGAAGGAGTATCTATAGTGGCCTTGGGCCTTGGATGGAAGAACTTGACAATTATTAAATGGCTTTTCACCAACCACTTACTAGTTGGACATATCTGTTAGGGTTCTCAAGGGAAATAGTACCAGGAGAAGTCTTGTCTGTCTGCCTATCTACCCTCCTTCTCCTCCTCTTCCTCCTCCTCCTCCTCTTCCTCCTCCTCCTCCTCCTCCTCCTCCTCCCCCCTCCTCCTCCTCCTCTTCCTCCTCCTCCTTCTTCTTCTTCTTCTTCTTCTTCTTCTTCTTCTTCTTCTTCTTCTTCTTCTTCTTCTTCTTCTTCTTCTTCTTCTTCTGCTCCTTCTCCTTCTCCTCCTCCTCCTCCTCCTCCTCCTCCTCCTCCTCCTCCTCCTCCTCTTCTTCTTCTTCTTCTTCTTCTTCTTCTTCTTCTTCTTCTTCTTCTTCTTCTTCTTCTTCTTCTTCTTCTTCTTCTCCTTCTTCTTCATGAGGAGAATGAGGAGAGGAAGGGAGACTTACTATAAGGTATTGATTCATGCAATTACAAAGACAAGTCTCAAGCTCTGCAGTATGAGGGTGGGTTGGTAAGCTGTAAACCTACAAAAGCCAATAGCTCTCTGAGTTGGAAGGCCAGAGAACCCAAAAAACTGATAGTGTAGCTCTTCCTTGGAAAGCCGGCAGGCTTGAGACAAAAGAAGAATGAATATTCTATTTGAATCCCAAAGAAGATAGAAGGCAGTCAGGCAATTGGAAGACAGGCTGGCAGAATTCTAAGTTGGGAAAGGGTTAGCCTTTGGAGGCCAATCTGGCTTACTCAGTTTACCGTTGGGAATATTAATTACATCCAAAAAATTTCCCACAGAAGCACCCAGAATAATGCATGTCTGAATGCTGCATGACCCAGTCTAGTGGACACATACAAGGAATCATCACATAGGGGAAGAAAAATGATCAACGATTACAGCGCTTAATGAATATGGTGTCCTGAGAGTACTGAGTGAACTATTTCAGAAACAAACAAACAAACAAACAAACAAACAAACAAAAAAACAGTTCTGGTGTTTGAGAGCTGACTGCCGAAGGCCAAGGGTGCTGCAAGCCTGAGGAAATAGGTAGCTAGATCCAGGATTGCAGAAAGAGAAGTTTACTAAGGACCCATAGATGGAAGCCCTGCAACCCAAAGCAGGAAGAATGGCTATGTATTCTAAGCAAGTTCCACTTACAATATACCTGGGACTTGCTCAAATACATCAACATGTTCAGTATCTACTCAGAAATACTTCGGGCTCCAGTGACTGGTGCAACACCCTTGGCTGACGGTTCTGATGATGCCTGTAGGATTTGTGAGGCGTGTCAGGGTCATCTGAAGGGCAAAATGGTAGTTACAAACAAGATGGCTGTCATCCTGTCAAGTTGGACCCTTAGTCCTCCCCATAGCACTGTCATTGGATTACGGCTACCTATTGTGACTACTAATGAAATGAACAGGGCATGTAACCCCTAGGGTTCTTAGAGCACTGAGACTGGACTTCATCTTGGAGCTCTAGGTTCTCTCCTGTAGGTAACCAGAGGAAGACTCCTTTTTCCCTGGCGTAGTCTTGGGGCTAGCCTTATCACTCTCTTCACTAAGTTCCCTGTGTGGAGCTTCTTCTGAATGAGCTAGGTGATTGTCTTGATTTCTTTTACCCTCTTTCTCTATGCATATATATGATTCATAATATGTAATACCTATATATATAAATTTATATTGTATAATACACACTGTATGTATAATGTATAATATGTTTATATAGAAATACATCTCTCTATATACATCTATATCATTATTATCATTATTATTTTACGTTTTCCTCCCGACACTGAATAAACAGCCATAATAGGCACATTAGACATCTGCTAATCTCATGGGAATAATGGAGAAAGAAGCTATTGATAGAATGTCATAGGTGCTGAACTTATAAATTACCACTGGATCCCTTGCAAGACGATAAGGAACCCCCTATCCGAGGTCTGACTAAGACAGGAAGTCAAGTATTGAAAGGGATAAAAGTTAACCAGGGGCTTAGGACAGGAAGAGTAGGTTTGACGTATATAGTACCATGTAGGCTAGGGAGGGAAAACACCATCACACACTGTGGGGACAATAAGAGGTGGGATTGAAGCAAAGTTTTAGGCAGCATTTTGGAATAACTTGGGAAAACAAAGTACTGATGACCAAGCCTCATCCCCAGAGATTTAGATGCCACTGGCCTGGGCCTGGAGCCTAGGAGTCAATGTTATTTGTAAGTTGTCACTGGGGGTGGGAATGAGGAAGTTGAGAGAGGCAGGAAGAAGTTATTCAGTTGGAGGGAACCACTGGAGAATCTGGTAGGAGGGAGACAAGAATCTGAGCTTGCCTTGGGGGACCAGGAAAGACTTGTAGAAGGCTTAGTAGAGAGCTAAAGACCCACCAAACTCCCACTGGAGCCTCGTCTACCCTCGTAAATGTTACCTGTGAGCTGTTGTTGCTTTTCCCCCATTTAATAGTGAGAGTCAACTGGGAAATAACAAAACACACAATAAAGTAAAATCAGCTGAAGTATTAGTCAATAAAAAGTGATCATATAGTGAAAGCAGGCCAGTGCTATAAAAAACCCTCAAAAAACTCAAGCAGACAGAATCACCACCAAGGGCCAGACAATAAAAACAATAGCTAAGATATACTGGTACGTGTGTGTGTGTGTGTGTGTGTGTGTGTGTGTGTGTGTGTGTGTGTGTGGTGGTGGTATCTTTGTGTATTAAGAAACCTGAGCTTCTCCCTCACCCTAGATGAGAGGGAAGATTATGATTTCCATTTCATGAAGGAAAAATGTGAAATTTTGAAATGAAGTGCCACGCTCAAGCTTACCCTGCTCTGTGCAGGTTAATGATTCCATTTTAAGGATGAGGCATAGAGGTTAACTTGTCAAGACCAAATAGGGCAGAGGAAGACACTGAACTTAGGTTTTCAAACTAAGTTCTGAGAATAGAAGCTCACGCCTGGATGCACACAGGAATCATCTGGAGATCTTTTGAGACCTAATGATGCCAATTAGACATTTTGTGAGGAGGATATACAAGCAGCCAACAGATATCTGGAAAAAAATGTTATTAACCAGCAGGGAAATGCATTATAAAATCACATCACTTCACACATGTCTGGATCGTTCTTACTAGGAAAACAAAATAAAGATCACAAAACCTGGTAAGGCTATGGAAAAATTAAGAGTCCTTTTGGTATGAATGCAAAAACTGGTGTGGAATTCCTTTTACAAAATTAAAAAAATTGAATTACTCCATGATCCAGCTGTCTTCCTTGAGGGTATTTATCCAAAATAATCAAAATCAGACTCCTGAATGTACATTGGCATTTCCAAATTCACTGCAGCATGACTCATCCTGGCAAAGATATGGAAACAGCCTGCATGCCCAGCCAAGCTGGGTAGATAAAAATGGGCACAGGAGGCCCTTGGTATCTGTATGTCTGGGGTTCCAAGGAGACCACCATGAAGGAAAACGCCATGACTTCTGTGGATGCTAGATTCATTTTTTCCCCCCTGGAAAACCTGTGGCTTCTGCTAAAGACATGAGGCCTTTCAACAAATCTAAAAAATATGTACTTTATCACTCTTCAGTTAAGGACATTATGAGTTTCTTTTGACTTAGGAGGATTACTCTTTTACTTTTGTGTGCATATGTGTGTGCACAATTTGCTTTTTTTTTAGAGGTAATTTTCCCCAAAATTAAGTGCAGAGAAATACACAGGAGGTCACAGGATGATTTGAAAACACAACTAATGCATGATCCAGGTCTAACTGAGCTTCTCCGACTCCACTGAGCTTCACCTGTCTGTGCAGGAATTTAACATGTTTGTCTTTGGCATTTCTTTTGATGGTTTTATTGGTTTCCTTCACTGTCCTTGGTCAACATGGCAGATAATAAATACATCTGTGAATGAGACAGGCTTACTTGGTATGCTGGAGCGGAATGCCTGGAGGATAGCACACTCAGGCAAATAAGCCAGTTGGAGAAGGACAATTTGACTGCTCAGATCTGAGGTTCCTCAGGTAGACATATTCACAGAATCTTGAGTGGAGTGATGGGTAGGTGAGGCCGAGGGTAGGGAGGTGAGGTGGGGGCGGGGAGGAAAACAGGGAGTTACCAATGAATGGATATAAGCATTCAGTCAAGCAAGGTGAAGAGACTCTACAGATCTGCTCTCCACTGGCCCCATAGTCAATACTAATGCATCACACAGTTAAAACTTTAGAAGGCAGATCTCCTGCAAAGTGTTCTCATCCCATTTTAAGATATCACCAAGACTTAACCACTGCATTTACTTTGAGCTTTAAATAGTGTGTGTGTGTGTGTGTGTGTGTGTGTGTGTGTGTGTGCAATGTGTGCATATAGCTCATAATTTTTTTTTGCCAGTCCTGGACTTGAGCTCAGGGCCTGAGCACTGTCCTTGGACTTTCTCAAGGCTAGAGCTCTACCACTTGAGCCTCAGCACCACTTCCGGCTTTTTTCTATGTATGTGGTACCAAGGAATCGAACCCGGGTCTTCGTGAATGCTAGGCAAGCACTTTAACCACTAGGCCAAACTCCTGGCCCTCATAATTTTTTTTTTTAAGAGAAAGAAACCCCATGGTACTTATGCTGAGCCAAGCTCAGTTCTTTACATGGCAAGGCTGGGCTGTCCAGATAGACAACATGAAAACGGTACAGTTAAACGTAATTATGGCTCTGCAATGAATAGGAAGTGCTATTTTTGTTTTCTTTGCGAAAGGCCTGGGGCTTGAACTCAGGACTTGGATACTGTCCCGGAGCATTTTCTTGCTCAAAGCTAGCACTCTATCACTTGAGTGACAGCACTGCCTCTAGCTTTTTGTTGGCATTTGGGAATAAGAATCTCATGAAATTTCCTGCTCAGGCTAGCTTCAAATTGCAATCCTCAGATCTCAGCCTCTTGAATAGTTAGGATTAGAGGTATGAGCCGCCAGCTCCTGGCCTGGAAGTGCTATTTTTTCTTTTATTTATTGAGCACTCGCCACTGAGTACTGAGCACTTATAGATCTTCACGGAGCTCTTTGAATACATGGTGTCTTTCCCACTTAAGAACTGAAGATAAAGGTTGGTTAAGCCACTCTTAGGGCCACTCAACTGGTAGTGAGTGGTGCCTACATACCCGCAAAGGTCAACCTGACCTTAAAGCCCTTGTTTGGGGCTTCCTGGAGACAGTGGGTACTTCCCACCATGACTAGAAAACCACCATACTTGGGTGAGCAGAATCAGACTCCAAGTACTGTGTGCACATGTGTGCATGGGTGGGTGTATGTGTGTATGTAAGAGGCCTACATGCACAGACGCCAAGAAGGAGCAGATTAGATCCCCTTAACGTGGCACTAGACCCTGAAACTGAGGGAGTTCAGTAAACAACGCAAAGATTCATAGGTGGTGCAGATTCTAGAAGATGAGCTCACAGAAGTTAGGACATTCTAGAAGGCTCTAGATAGGTCTGGAACCTCCATTTTCTATATCAAATATCCCTTGGTGATACTGTGGGGGTGGATTACCTTGAGCTAAAGTAGGGTTTTTAAAATCACAAGTGCTGCTGTCATTGTCACCATTGTCTCAGCATTGGCTGGGAAGACTCCTGGCCAGTGAGTCTCCTTCCCCTGCTTCTGGGAGCAGTTACCCAAAAGGGCATGGAAAAAGCAAGGTGGTGAGCAGAGAGAGAGAGGTGAGGGGTGTCCTGGTCTGTGAGCCTGATGGGGGAGGGAAGGGACACACACAGACACACAGACACACAGACACACACACACACACACACACACACACACACACACACACACACACGCACTAGCAGGTCTTTGAGTCACTCCTTTGATCTAGCCCCTTAAACTTCTGGCCCTGCTGTGCAATGTTCAGGATGGACTTATCCTTAAATCATTTTACTACACAAGATACCATGAAATTGAAAACACTCACTGTGTAGCAGTGAATTTGGTTTCTCATCTATACACTGAAGATATGAATCCCATCACCTTTGAATTGTTAAGAGGATTAGCTAACATTAAGTGTAGGAAACATCCAGAAAAGGACTGGCCCAGTGTCTGACAGATTTGGAGAGTTCAGCAAGGGTAATTGTCTCCCTCCCTCTCATTACCCACACTTTGATAAGATGGGCTCCTGTTCCTATAGTCACAACTTCAGTGCATTTGAGTTTCAGAAGCATTCTGTCAGCAGCCACTCCACACCAGCAACTCTGCCTGGCTCTAAGTATATGACAATAAATAAGATCAGGCCCTTTGTTCTAAGTTTATTAGGGAGCTAGGTGCCAGTGACTCATGCCTGTAATCCCAGCTACTCAGGAGGTTGAGATCTGAGTATCTCTGCCCAGGGAGAAGGTCCATGAAACTCTCCAATGAACCAGCAAAAAGCCAGAAGTGGAGCTGTGGCTCAGATGGTAGAGCATCAGCCTTGAACAGAAAAAAGCGAAGGGACAGCACCTGGACCTTGAGTTCCAGTCCCAGTACTGGCACATACACAAATCATTTGTTTAGTGGTGAGAAGACCGATGCGTATTATACTCTGGGGTGGGGGGAAGGGTAGGAGATTTCGGTGCTATTGGGAATGTTGGGGGCTGTGGCTTGTCGGGAGACTGACTCTGGAGAACTCAGACATGATGCGAGCCTTGAAACATCAGTGAGAGCTAACTATGGGGAGGCGAGAAGAGATCTAAAATTCTAGACAGTTTTTCCTGAATGGACAATGTGGAGGACAGGCGGCAGGGCTGGGTTAGGAAAGGCCTCGTGGCTCATGTTTTGGAGCATTTAAGAAATGGCTTTACATTTCAGAAATCTGTTCTAGGGCAGATGTGCATAGGAGAGGAGGAGAGTTTTTCTTGCAGGGAAGGTAGAGCCAGGAGGAGCTTAGGATTGTGGGCTGGAGATGGTTGAAGGGTGTAGTGATTGAGAAGGGGGAGTAAAATATGACATCTATATTGCGTTCTTTTCTTTTAATGCTGGTACTGGATACTTGATACTGGTACTGGTACTTTTAATGCTGGTACTTTGTTCCTTTCAGGTTGTCAACTGCTGAGCCTTAGAATGAAATGACCCTAAGCACATAGTATGGCGCTCAGACTGTTAGATCTTTCTCCTCCATTTCCCCTTTTCTCCCTTCAGCTGCTGGGCCAGGGTGGAGTGGAGCAGGACTGGGGAGGAAAAAAATCTTGGCATCATGGCTGGGATTTCCTTGGAGATTTCTGTCCATACCTTCTCTACTTTCCCAGAGGTCCATTGAGACCCTTGTCCTTCTTTCAAGGTGTAGCTGTGTGTGAGTGGACCGACCACCACCAGGACTGTTGGTGAGGAAGCTCAGCGTGGAGCCAGAGTGGCGGGGTCTGCGCCTGTGCCCCCCACATGGAAGCCAGGAGCTCAGCTCCCAGAAAGCAGCTGTGCCTCCCTGGAATGGCAGTGCTGGCTTTCCTGTCTCTCCTCAGCTGCCTACTCCCCTCCACTGAGGCCAAGGTCTACAGTCGCTGTGAGCTGGCCAAAGTGCTCCATAACTTTGGTCTGGATGGCTTCCGGGGATATGACCTGGCTGACTGTAAGGATCTCCCTCCCTCAGTTCTTTCTGCACTCCCTCTCGTCATCCTTCCTTCCTTTTCCTTCAAGGGTCATGGGAGATGAAGTCAAGATTGTCCAGTTCTAGCCAGGTGCCAGTCATGACCCGTCTTCTAGTTTTTCAAGAGACTGATATCTGAGGGTTGTGGTTCAAAGTCAGTCCAGCGCAGGAAAATCTATGAAGCTCTTCTCTCTAATTCATCAGCAAAAAGCTGGAAGGAGAGCTGTGGCTCATATGGGAGAGCATGGGACAGTGACTAGACACATTAAGTTCAAGCCTGAGTACCAGCACTAGAAGAAAAAATAAAAGCATGCCCAGCCTTGAGTTAAACACATAGCAGAGGGAGGCAAGAGGGAGCAAAATTGGAAATCCATCTTCAATTTACTCCACTGGCAAAGTCAGGAGTCAAAGGAGCAGTTTAATACACTGCTCTTCAGTCTTGCTGCTATGTAGAAGGCCAGGTGTAAGTCAGCAATGCAAACTTTGCAAGCTGGTGGCAGTTCTAGGAAGCAGTCTGTGAACTATTGTCACATCTGGACTCACTTTCTCCCCCTGATTCCAGCCCTTTTTGTAGAGGTCACCTCTGTCTTCCTAACCTTGCCTCCAGATTTAGCTCTCCTAGGTTCTAAATACATTGTCAACCAGGACTGAAATCCCGGATCCCTGCTATGTGGCAGCTGGGCGTGACCTTGGGGAAACAACCCCTGCCCTCTGAGCCTCAATTGACCCAACTATAAAGAAGGTGGTCTGCCCTGGTCACTTCAAGGCAGGGTAGGCTGAGGGAGTCAGGGCATGGTCCAGCACTCTGGTCTACAGTGCCCCAGCCGTCTAACCCTAGGTCTGCATTTGCCCCTCTTCCCCCACCAGGGGTCTGCCTTGCTTATTTCACAAGTGGCTTCAACACGGGTGCTGTGGACCATGAAGCAGATGGCAGCACTAACAATGGAATCTTCCAGATCAACAGCCGGAGGTGGTGCAAGACTCTTGCCCCGAATGCCCTCAACATGTGCAGGATGTACTGCTCTGGTAGGCTGGAATCAGGCTCTCCACCAGCCTTTGCCCCAGTTTGCTTTGCTCACCCTCCCTCTGTCTCTGTGTGAGGAGACCCAGGGGACAAGCAGTGTGGTTGGAGCTTCCATGCTGCTGATTTGGGTGTCTGTGTTGAGAGATGGGCCTGCAGCTGTAGGGATAGAGAGGGGATTGTTTTTGACTTTAGAGATAATGCAGAGAGACAGACTCTAGGATGTCCAGCTCTGCTCTCTGTTCCTTCATTGTATTTTTTTTCCTGCTTCTCACTCTAGACTTGTTGAACCCTAATCTCAAGGACACTGTTATCTGTGCCATGAAGATAGCTCAAGAGCCCCAAGGCCTGGGCTATTGGTGAGTAACTCATGCAGGAGCCCCCTCCCCAGATGGTATGTCCAGGACTTGTGGTTAAGAGCGGGAAGAGCCCAGGCACCACTCCATAGCTCCCTAGCCTAACCAGCAGTTGTGGTGGGGATCCCCTCCGCTCAGTTATTTACAGATGACACACTGAACTGATGGCGAAATAAACAAGTCATTAGTGGCTACATACTGAGCCTGACTCCTCCAACATCTGCTTATAGCTAGGATGTCTGCTTAAAAATCCTTTGGGTCAGGATTTAAGAAGATTATTATTATTATTATTATTATTATTATTGAAACAGTGGCATCTTTTACATAAAATACTAAAGTTTATATAAAAGTCCAAGCTGTACAACAGATAGAAGAGCACGTCTGCTTGAAGCAGAGGTGGGCCTGTGCAGCCTCCTGCTCCTTTCCCCATCTCCTCCCAGCAACACGGCCTTTGAAGTATCCTTAGGTGGAAGGACGCTGTATGAGCATCATGTGGGATGATTCAATTGGCTGGAGGTCCAGAACGATGGGCAGTGGTGACAGGAAGACTTGAAGGAAGAAGGGGAGAGTAGAAGCATGAGTGGGGAGGGGACCTTAGATGGTTCCACAGGAGTCTAGGGGAGCAATGGAGGGTCTGGAGGGGGAGAGGTGTACCAGAGATGGCTATGAAAGAGGAGGTAAGAGGGACTGTGGAAGAGACATTGGGACAGGCGAGGTATTGCTTAGAAAGGGAGTGAGAAGAGGAGTGAACATGACTATGAGTCTCGAGGCAGTTGCAGTATAGACCCTAAAATGGCCACAGATTTGGCATTTGTGTTGAGAACCGTAGCTGGAGCCCTGGGAATGAAGTTTGGGATGAGACGGGCTCTTTAGGACATAATGCAGATCTATAATCAGGAAGGGGGATGCAGCCACAGGCACTAGTCAAAGGCTTGAAGCGGCAGGATCCCCACTCTGGGATGGGAGAAATTAGTCCTGGTGGATAAATCAGAGAACAAGTCCCTTCCACACAGTAAACTGCTGGCTAGGATAAGTTCTGAGAGGTGGCTGAGGCTAGCCCTGGGAAGTGGCCCCTGAAAGAGGAAAGAGTGCTCGTTCGTTTCTGGCATGAGCACTGGGGACGCAGCTGCGCCAGGCCCAGGGTCTGGCAGAAGAAACAAACCAACTGATCTCTCATGGCTGATTGGGGTGAAGAGCTTTTTTAGGCACATGCTTGGTGATTGAGCCTTTTGACACTGACATAATTGGCGATACTAGTTCTCAAAGCGTGGGACCTCTGAAAACTTGGGGCTTGTGGACCACAGGGACTTACTTCTTCAAAATAAGAGGATGTGCCCACCAACACACTCCTGGCTCAGCTCCGAGCTGGAGCCAGGCTATGGTCCACCAAAGGGTCTAGAGAGTAACCATCAATGAAAAGCTTCAGATCGCAGTTAAAGGGGAACTGAGTGCGGGCCACAGGCCTTGGATAAGCAATCTTGTATCATAGTTTGAGGATCTTTTTTCTTTAATGGAGAAGGTGATGAGTGTGATGGGATTATGTAACTTGAGAAAGGCTGCACATATGTAAAAAGGTATCACCATTGCCAGGAGCGTTAAATAATAGCAGAAGTAATAGTATTATTATGACTATGATAATTACTATTATTATCACTACGCTTATATATAATATATGATATTATATAATAATATATAGAAGATAACAATATATAATAACATATAAAAGACAGGAAATAATAATATAAAAGAACAGAATAGAATAGAATACCAGTAATACCAGAAGCATTCGTATAGGAAAAGAACTTTGGCTCCAGGCCCCACACTCTAGGGTTCTAGGCCTTTACCAATGACAAATGGTTGAATTTGAGCATATCAGTTCATGTCTTCAATGTTAAAACAAGATGACTACATAATGGAAATTTCAGAGCCATTTTCTACCTTTAAAAAAAAATTCCCCAGGGAACTCTTTCCTTGCTTGTTAATTCAGTGTATTTGTTCCTCTTCCCCTTCCTAGACTCTGTTTACTTAGAGCCTCTGTCTCCTTCCCACTCTGGAAGGCTGTACTGATGTGGCCCCTTCTTTCTCCCCTTTCCTATCCTCAGGGAGGCTTGGAGGCATCACTGCCAGGGCAAGGATCTTCGAGACTGGGTTGACGGCTGCGACTTCTAGATGGATGGACCAGGCCACGCACACAGGCTAGGGAGCCATGCACTGCAGGCTGAGAAATGTTTGATTCCCACTCAGGGTTGGGAAGACAAGCCAACTAATAAAACAGAGTTTCATGTAAGCACGGTCCTCACTCTCAGTGTGCCCACAGGTGCCAAATTGGGGCTACTGTCTCTAATTGTTTCTTCACCTGTCCACCTGTCCTCACACCGGGCACAGCTCATGTCTAAGGTTGCCAGATTTAGTAAAGCAAACATCAACAATCATAGAAACCAGGATGTCCCAGTTGCGTTTGAATTTTGGATACACAAGGTCATTTTAAATATATCTCAAAGAGTGTATGGATTAAAATTATAGTGAATGATTACTTCTTGTAAGTACTGTCTACTTAGGTGGACACGTTAAATTGTAACCTCTTGTACAATCTTTTGAAGTTTGGGGAGAAAAAAATAAAAGAAAATGTGGAAAAATATTTACTTCTTGTGTATCTAAAACTCAAATTTAACAGGGACATTCTAGATTTTACCTGGCAACTCTAGCTAGGTGTAGAATTCTGTATCTCTGGTTGGTTTGGAAGAGTCCCTGGACTCTTATTTCCTGTGGCTTGTGTTACACATGCCAGTCGCTGGCCCTCCTTCTAACTTGTTCCTATATGTTCAAGGTAAGAGTAAAGTGACTCCAAGATGACCCCCATGTCATGTGTGCCATGGCTCACATTGCTCTCTCCAGTGCTCTCTAGAGGTGGGAGGTTCAAGTGCCACTGATAGCGGTGGTTGGTCACTTTCTGAGCCGGGAAATCATCACACATTGCTGTCCTTTTCTGGGATACTGGAGAATGGGGGTGAGGATGGCGAGTCACTTTGGGGGCAGCAGAATTCACAACTAGCATAGTTTCCTACTTTCTTCAGTATAGCAAGAAGCTCAGAAGAGGGCCACACTGTCTCCCACTGACCAGAAAATCAGAATCTCAGTTCCTATAGGATACTTGTGTGTCTAAAAGAGCACATCTTAGGATCCCAGTAGGTGTGGTGGCAAGAGCAACAAAAGTGACAGGATGAGGTGTGAGATGCCTGGAGTTCACACTGTTGGATTGTTTCAGGTAGATCATTCTTTTTTTTTATTGTAATTAGTAAAAGGGTTACATGATATTTGCCAGATAGAAGGTGCATTAATTCACATACATTGATACCCTTTCACATGTCTTGGTACCCATTACCCTCCCCCCCACACTCCCCACCTGTCTTGGTTTTCCCCCCTTCCCTGTCCAATTTCAAATAACCAAATACAAATAAATTCAATATATCAGATAACAAAGTGAGATACTGTAACAATATGAGATAACCAATATGAGACAACATAGTCTCTCATCTCCTTTGCTGTCCCCTAGATAGATGGTTCTTAAAACCCTGCAGGTACAGAACTGTCGGCTGAGGCACGGCTGTGACTTTTGGAGAGGGGCGTCACCCAGGTTTTGCATCCCCACACCTGTTCTGCTGTTTCTGAATGCAAACACTCCAGGGATGGCTGAGCACCCACCGTTTGTAAGGCAGGCCAACTTCCTTCTACTGCTGGTCTAGGCAAGGGGGCATTCAAACATGGGAGCTATTCATACAAGTGACAATGATTTTTTTTTTTAATAACAGAGTAGGCACCAGAGAGAGATTGTTGCCTTTAAAACAAATGCTGTGTACCTATTGTGTGCCACACATGGTAATTTAGACTCTAGAATAACAATTATGATGTAGGTACTATTGTCATCCCCATTCTATGAATATAAGAAAACATATTTGGAATCAAAAATCCATGCCAGGGTCAATATGACTCCACACGTGATCTCAGTCACTGTGCTATTGCCAGAGAGACAGCATCTGCGTATCTGGATTGTGATCCCCACTTCCATCCCACTTCTCACTTCTGTGTCTGCATTGCCGGATGGCCCCACGTGGGCCCATTCAGGTTGCAGGTGGACCAATGCTCCTAGAACCAAGAGGGAGTTATTCAAAAGAGGTGGAGAGACTGGGCTTCCATCATGGCCTTGTAGCTCGGCAAGGGGAGGCTGGGAACATGTGAAGTCTGGACAAAGGGGCCTCAGAGACCTGGAGTCAGAGGCATGTCCCAGGGAGAGTGCCCTGACCAAAGCCAGACTGCCCTGTACCCCTAAGAGAAGTGCTCAGGCTGGGTAGTGTAACCAGGTTATATGTGGGTGTCTCTCTGCTTCCACCTAACTGTCTCTCTCCACAATCTCCTAGTTACCTATGCCCTGCCTACTTCACTTATTATCTCTTGAAATGGTCCTTCCTTCTACCACATTGGTGGGGTACACACTTAGGAACATCTTCCTAAGTGCCTGTCTCTGGTCCCCTTCCTTGCCACCTCCAATTCTTCTTCAGTGCTCTCTCTCTCTCTCTCTCTCTCTCTCTCTCTCTCTCTCTCTCTCTCTCTCTCTCTCTCTCTCTCTCTCTCTCTCTCTCTCTTCACCCCCCCCCCCCCTGTTCTCTCTTTGTGTTCCTTCTCCTGACCCAGTGCTTGTTCTCACCTTCAGGATTAAAGGTCAAGTTCTTTGGCTTGGTCTGTGAGGGTAGATTGATTCCTCAACCACCAGAACAGGTTGCTCTAGCTGGTGTGGACTAAGTATACCTTGTGCTCTTCTCTATCGATATTCTTCCCCTTACCTATTCTACCCTATAAATGTTGTCCTTTGGATGCAACAAGCTGGGCCTTTGTATCTTCCTAGGATATCATGTCTTCAAATATTCCAGGGGCCATTCCTTTCTTTTAAGGTCTTACATCAAGTTTACCTCTTCAGAGTAGCTTTATTGCCATCAATGGTTAAAGAGACCTTACATCTTCATGTCACTATCTTGCACTGTAGAATGATTTTATTCTCATTGATTTTATGTGTAGCTCTTTCTCAGTCTCTTTATATTAGATTGTGAGTATCCGGAAGGCAGGGAATTTGTATGTTCTGTTTCCAGGATCTGGAATAGCTAACATATAATCAATGCGTGAGCCTGTGGAAGGCAAATTGAGGTGAGAACAAATGGAAGGATGATAGGCACTCATTCATTTACTCATTCTAGTGTTTGTAGAATCAATGAATGGGCCCCCATAATCTTTCATATGCAATAATTCAAAGGCTTTGTTAAGAACTACCTACGTTGGGACTAGGGATTTAGCTAAGTGAAAAAGCAACTGGCAAGTGTAGAGCCCTGAGTTCAGTACTCATCTCTGAACAGAAAAAAAAAGAACTATGCATCAGTGCAAGTGAACACACTCTCCTGAGCCTCCTTGGGGGAACCCTCTGCCTCTCAGGGGACTACTCTTTATCTAAATTCCCATCGACTGCCCTCTTGGTCATATCTTACAGCAGGGGAAGATCAGTACAGTTTGGACAAAAATGGGGTGATGAGTTTTCTCCTCTTCTTAGCTGCTGATCTTGGGGAAATCTTTCTGCTTCCTGGAGCTCGACCTCCATGATGAACCAGAGGTGCTAATGAAGCCCCCCTGGTAATATCGTGTGAGTTGCATAATAGAGAGCAGTGAGGAGCCTAGTGTAGTGTCTGGGACAGAGAGGGTGGATCAAGAATTTCTCTTTGATTTGGAGGAACAGCTCAAATGGTAGAGTGCATGCATGAGGCCTTGGGTTAAAATCAGAGCTGAGAAGAGGAAGAAGTTGGAGAAGAAGAAGAAGAAGAGGAAGAAGAAGAAGAAGAAGAAGAAGAAGAAGAAGAAGAAGAAGAAGAAGAAGAAGAAGAGGAGGAGGAGGAGGAGGAAGAGGAGGAGGAGGAGGAGGAGGAGGAGGAGGAGGAGGAGGAGGAGGAGGAGAAAGACAGGATGTGTCCAATGACCTGAGCTTCCTTATGAGATCTGTATCGTGTCCTCCCTACTCTTTGCTGAGAAGGAAGAGAAGAGGGCAGAGAAAAGGGATGGATTGGATATAATGGCAGATATTTTAATGGAGACTAGAGAGTATTAAGTGAATTTTGTAAAGCTGGGTGAGTCCCCCTATTCTGGGACTAGTGTCCCCCCCCATAAGACAGATTTGAAGTGGTCTCTTCTGTATCTTTAGCACTAAGGGTGAGGGTGGGGGAATACTCAACTATCCCTTGATACTCATAGATGCAGATGAAAGAGGCTCTTCTCGGGCTGAGGGCCGATTGCTCAGCCTGTTTCCTGCCACTGACTAACCGGACCCTGCGCTGCTTGAATATAAGGCTCATGCCTCCAGCATCTGATGCAGTGTTCGGCACTCACTGGCACCCAGATGAGATGGGTGTGGTGTGATGGATTCAGGATGGGGGCCTCCATCTTCTTCCTGCTGGGTTTTGATGCCTCTTCCTTTTAAGGCTGGATACCATTTGAGCTGGAGACGAGTTGGTGCCCACCAGCTCATGTTGTAGTTTAGGCCTATTTTAAGTTGAATATAATTCTTTTCAAGGGATGGGAACATGGCCTAGTGGTAGAATGCTTGCCTAGCATGTATGAAGCCCTGGGTTCCATTCCTCAGTACCACATAACACACAAAAAAGCTGAAAGTGGTGCAGTGGCTCAAATGGCAGAGTGCTGACCTTAAGAAAGCTCAAGGACAGTGCCCAGACCCTGAGTTCAAGCCCCAGAATGGCAAAAAAATACTAATTCCTTTCAAAAGGAAGTCACAGGAGTTTGAATCACATTAAAGACAAATAGCTCCAAAAGTCAGTAAGGTAGATAAATGAGTGTGATCTAGAAACAGTTTCTAGGGAGGCAGTGCTCCAAATCACCCTTTCCAAGGCATCAGTCCTAGCTCTCAAGTGTAGATTCTTCTTTAAACAAATGATCGAACAACTACTCTAGCCCACCTTGGAAATCCGAGATCAGCCAGCACTTTGTGCTGAGGCTCAGTTGCAATCAGAGAATATAATGCTCACATCTCTGGGATGCAGAGGACATGATCACATCATGTTTTTGGTGTCACCTTGGGGCTTGAACTCAGGGCCTAGGTGCCATCCATGAGCTGTAATTTTGTCCAAGGCTAGCACTTGTCCTACCACTTGAGCCACAGCTCTACTTCCAGCTTTTTAGTAGTTAATTGGAGATAAGAGTCTCACAGACTTTCCTTCCTTGGCTGGAGTTTGACCACAATCCTCAGATCTCAGCCTCCTGAGTAGCTAGGATAATAGGTGTGAGCCATCCGTGCTTGGCAGGATCCTCTTAGGGACCAGGACATACATGGGAATATTTGAGGAGGACACTTTAGAAAAATCCCTTTTGATGTACGCAGGTCTCTTCATGCCTGACAATTTTCACATATATAACATGATTTCATGAAATCACACTTCCAAGTTTTCCTGTTCCCATTCATTTTCTGTTTGCTCATTCACTTTGCCATCTGTGAGAACACTTGTTCCCAAGCAGCAGCAGGTGCAGCAGGTTTAGAAAATTAAAGAGGAAAACAACAACAACAACAACAACAACAGAAAAACTCTTGAAATTGATCAACTCCCATCCCTTTCTTTCTGTCCACTAAAAATAGCAGTCGTTAGATCATTTTAGAAGGAGGAATGCTGGCGGATCTTTGAGGTACTGATTGGTTCTTTTGAAGATTGTTTAGTGTTCCCTACTCCGAAGATAGACTCAGGCTAGCATTGGTGGGTCCACAGAACTTCTGGACACCTAGAATCCTCCCCCAATTACACATACAATTTTACATCTGTGTGACTATGTGCGTTTTCCCCCCAGGGGCAAGAGGAGTTCGTACCTTTCATCTTACTTTGCAGAGTCAACGATCCAAACGAGATTACTGAACGAAAAAAAAAAATAACAAAACAGGTGGGAAAATTGAGGACATTTTTATTTGTATGCCAATCCTGGGGTTTGAACTCTGGGTCTGGGCACTATTTGAGCTTTTTTGCTTGAGGCTAGTGTTCTATCACTTGAGCCACAGCTCCACTTCCGGCTCTTTGATGGTTAATTGGAAATAAGAGTCTCATGGATTTTCTTTCCCAGGCTGGCTTTGAACCTCTACCCGTAGATCTCAGCCTTCTGAGGTGCTAGGATTACAGGCATGTGCCAACCGAGCCTGGCTAGAAAGTGTTTTATACACTTTTAAGTTGATTTAATTCATAAATGTAACCCTTAAAAATCAGGAATAATCATATCCACCTTATAGATGGGGAAACAGAGGCTCTGAGCAGTAAATCAAGCATTTGCTCACATTCCTGATACCCCATTTCTAACTTAGACTTACGGATGGCTAGAACTGGGAAGAACAAATGAAAAGAATTATATGGCCCTTTTCCTCTTCTTTCATAGAGGAGGACACTGAGGTTAAGAGAGAGAACTATCTAAAATCATGTGAACAGCTTATAGCAGCAAAAAATTTGCACCCTAGTTTTTTGATTTCCTGTTTAAGGCCTTGCTCTTGAAAAGCAAATGAACATTTACATAAGTCAAACGTCACATTGCAATTGTTTGCATGCCTTCAGGCATGGTTGGGTTGTATTCTGTTTTTTTTTTTTTAATTTTTAATTTTTATTTTTTACCAGTCCTGGGCCTTGAACTCAGGGCCTGGGCCTTGTCCCCGAGCATCTTTTGCTCAAGGCTAGCATTCTACCACTTGAGCCACAGCACCATTTCTGGCTTTTTTCTATGTATGTGGTACCGAGGAATTGAATCCAGGTCTTCGTGCATGCTAGGCAAGCACCCTACCACTAGGCCAAACTCACAGCCCTCTATTCTGTTTTATGATCCACAAAATATTCAGCCTCTTAGCATTAGGAATATGGAAGCACATGAGTAAAAGATTTATGTGTGAGAGAGGTAATAAGCCCAGATGAAGGGAAAGAAAGCCCTCTGCTCAATAATCTTTGGCTTGAGAAATGTCTCCTAGGCTCTGGAGAGCAGCCAGGGAAGGAGCTTGAAGGGTATGGGCTATAATAGTGGGTCAGATGGGTGACCAGGCCCTCCAACCTTTAGCTCCTCCCTACGTTTAAGTGGCCATTAGGATACTTTCCTGTGTTCAGAATCTCCTGGAATAATCTTCTCTCTCATGCCTGGTCAACTGGAAACAACTCATGTCCTAGAGTCATTTGTGCACTTGTTAATATTCCCTGCTCTGATCATACATTCCTCCAAAACAAGTGCCCGACACATAACCATCCATGGAAATAAGTGATGGCTGGATGTCCTGCCCGCATGAGCCCCTTTCCTTCCTTCCTCTGCTCTCTCCCCACCTCATATAGGAAGATGGTTCTAAGTCACGTGAGATCTGCCCAGCCTGTGTGTGGATTCAGATCTCTGCAGAAGCAAAGTCCTTGCCCTCGCTGAATCCCTTTCATCTCTGGAATCCCTGAGCTCATCTGTGGGGACCTCACTGAGGCCTTCAGTCCACAAAGAATAGTGGAATTAGAGTCTCTAAACTTGTGAGGGGGAAGTGAGGATCAGCTTTTCTTTCTTGACCCCTAGGGTTCAGATAGGCTGAAGCCCAATGCCGGCCAGCCCGCTTGCACCTGTGAGCCGCGCCATCCCCTACTTAAACTTCCAGGCCTAATCTGCAGGAGACCCTGTCGACTCTCATTCTCCTTTCCAGTGCTTGTGGCTCTACCAGCATCTTGGCTAGGCATAATGATGTGATCACGCTTAAAACTTTCACACAAATAGCTTCAAGCTAGAAAGATGAAAATAAAATAACTCTGGTCTTTCTGCCAAAAACAACAAAGCAACAGTGTGTGATCACACAGCACAGGCCCAAAAGGGTACTTACAGGGTCACTCTTTCCATTGCTCTCCCAACTATAGCCACCTCTGAGTACCCATGCCATTTGTTAACCACTTTATCTGAACTGATGAGGTCACTGAGAATCCAGTCTTGTGGTTTGGACTTAAGAGTTCTGGCCTTTATTAAAAAAATCATTCCTGAAATTATTATACATGTCCTTAAGTGTCCTCTGACTACCTGACCTATCCAGGTCTTCATTACTTACAATTACTTGTTTAAAATGACAAGAAGAACACCCCATCACTTAGCGGTATTTAGATTGTGGCGTTTGAAAAAGCTAACAATTAATATTGATTTGCTCTTTTGAGTTCATAAATCTCTCTATATTATCAATCTATCCATCCATCTATCTATCCACCTAGTTACCATCTATCTCCCTCTATTATCTCTTTTAATAAGTTAAGTACGAGGGCTTGATCCAAGCTTATTGAAACCAGATGGGGCGCATAAGTTTGTGAAGCGGAAGAAATCCAAATGTGTTCCAGTGGTCTTTGCTCCATCACAAATTGATATATATATGTATATTTCTGAAAGGAAGCCAGAAATCCGATGAAGCAGTTCAAATAGCAATTTAAACTATGGATTAAAAAAATATGAAGCTGTTAAACTGTGACAAGGCAGAAGCATCTAACCGATTCTTGACAGTCCAAATAGACATTTCCTTTGATTCTGATCCCTGAGAGGGAGCAATCAGAGGCAGAACCCACACTTCAGACCCCATCCTCCTTCATCTGGCGGTCTAAGACCAGTAGGACATTTTGCAGCCAGTTGTACGGAGGGTTGGGCTTGCCTTGGTGGGGGTGAGATGGGGATGGGGGGAGTCTATTCCTTGGCAAAGTCTGGAGGAATGATCACTTTGAGTCCTTACTTTTTTTCTTTTTTGGTTTGGTTTGGAGTCCTTACTATTTTAAGCTAGTGGGTTTGTGATAGGCCTAAGAATGGTTTCCAACGATGCCCAGAACCTTCCATGCATGGGAGATTACATATATGTGCGACCTTACATTAGTACAAGAGGCTTTGAAGATGTGATTGAGTTAAATACCTTGCAATGGGGGGGACCATCCTGGATTATCTGGTGGGCCCAATCACAAGGGATTTTCCAAAGGAAGAGTCTGGTAAAAGCCAAGACCAAAATCCCGAACCCTTGGTCTGGCCAATACTATCCATTCATTTGCACGTAAGGGTGAGGGCAAAAGTTACAGGAGACATTTTTCTTTATTGGTGGGGGTGGGGAGACCTTGGCTTGGGAGAACTAGGGACTGATCATGAGAGGGAAAAGGTTCAGCTCCAGGAATGTGGTTATGGAACTAGAATGGTGTCTTGAGTTCAAAGATTCTGCCCAGATAGGACGCTTTGGTTTGCCACTGGAGGTTTTAAATGGGCATGTCTCCTGTATTCCTCCAGCATCTCTCCCAACCTCCTGTTCCCTGCCTGGATGCCAGGGGAAGAGCCATCGATAGGAAGGAAGGGATTGCAAATGTGATCCTTTGGAGGGAGAAGTCAGGTCAGTTCAATGGGGGGTGTAGGAAGCTGGGGTGGAGAGAGGTTGAGATGCATGGGAGGGAGATCGCACTGGGTCCCCTGGTCCATGTTGGGAGGTCACAGTGAAGTAAATAGAGCCACAGAGGTCTAGGACATCTTCATTGTGGCTTTCAGGAGTGGGCGGCTTTCTGTTCTCCGAGTCCCACGGTCTGAGGCAGTGTGCTGCAGAACACGAGTGGCACTCCACCCATAGGTGTGAGCCACCACTGAGAACCATTTAGAACAGATAAAACACATGGCAAAGAAAATGTCGCACATAAAGCTACCTAAGCACGCCACCTGCAGCTTTTGGGTGGGACGATCTGATCCTTTTCTTACCTTCAGGGGCAGAGAGAGACCTGGATGTGGAGAAAAAACTAGAAACGACAGCCATTTCCACAAGACCAGCTTTTAATATGACTGTGATTCAAAGCACGAATAAATAAACTCCAAAGAAAATGGAAAGGAAAAAAAAACAAAACCTCAACACAACCAAACCTCAGAACATCAAAACCAAAAGCCATAAAACAAAAGCGAAATGACCTTCAACAGACGAACAAAAACAGAAAGCCCCTCAAAATTAAAAACAAAAAGAATCAGACTGTACAGCTGTGTCACAGAACAACGTGGCTCCATGGATGAATAGTGGGGGGGGGGGGTCACCCAGGCCACTGTGCCACCTCCACAGATGCTGGGGCAAAAGGGGAGATGGCACTGGTCACCTTTGGTGCCGGAGCCCCAGGGGTGAGTTGGGGGAGGGGTAATGGGAGCTCTTGGGTAGGTTAAGAATCTTCACAAAGGACACAGGAATTGAACACTATAGAGAGTTCTGCGGCTTCCTTCTGGGCTGTGTGAAGTGTCACTTTGAGGGACCGGCATCAGGTCCCACCGCACAGACACTGGAGGGAGGCCGCACGCAGGAGTATCGTGTACAAGACAGATGTGGAGGTGGCGCTGGCTGTAAGAAGTCTGAGCATGCAGGTGCTTTATACATCTGGCAGTGAGATGTGATGGCAGGTTGGTTCTCTGACGGCTCCAGTGTAACTCATCTCTCCTACGAGGACACACGGCGGGGCCCAGGGACGTGTCATGTCAGACATGGCCAGAGCGAGGTTTGGCAGAAGTTTGCAATGTGTGCATAGGGGCTCTTGCTTCTTCTTGTCGTCAGGGGCCATCCCACCTGAGCTGGCTGTCCCCTGCCCTAGGTCTTGGGCCTTGAGGTCTATTCGGAGGTGCTGGGTCCCTGAGGAGTGTCAGCAGGCAATCTCCTCCAAGGTGCCCAGGGCTGTCTGCAGGGGCACATTCACAGTGTGGCTGACGGTTTCAGAGTGGTTTGGCATTGTGTCACAGGTGCTCTGTGGGGACAAGCGAAGTGTGTGTGTTTATCATCCATTCCACTTGAACAATTCATTCAAGCAGGAAGGGCAGAAACCTCTAAAAGTGAGAGCCAGAGTAGATCAGAGCTTTAGGGTAACGCGGGCCTTGGGGACATGTCCTAGTGGCTCCTGGAGTAAGGTGGGAGCTGAAATGGTTCTAAAAGCTTTAGGCAGTTCAGCCAACCCACCAGCCACTCTTACCACGTTCTCATCTGGGCTCCCTTCGTCCTCCTCTTTGCCAAGCAGGTCTAATAGCTTCTCTTTGATCAGCTGCAAGAAAAGCGGGAGGAAGGGGGTGATTATATTGGGGGAGAGGTCGCAGAAGTAGAAGGTCTTCGCTCTCCCCTCCCCCACCTCTCTGTTGGAGTCTACTGGGGGACTATAGAGGGGGCAGCCACTTAGTTTGTGGCTGTGATGAAGGTCAAGAGCTCTGTCTGGTGGACAGCTCCAGAATCCGGACTATGTCTCAACTGGATTTTTTTGTCCCACGTGGGATTGAGTTGTGGGAGAAAGCTTGGAAGCAGGGGTGGCAAGGCCCCTGTGCCATGTGGACTGCTTTCTCTTATGGATGGAGTCTATAGATAACATGGTGCTATGCCTGGTTCCCTAGGCATTCTGGGGAACAGCCTGGGTCCCCTTTCTGAGGTTGGGCCTGGAAGACAAGGGCAAGATTCAGTTTTTAGGCCTGAGACCTCCACAGTTCACTAGAGGAAGGCATGCCTGAGCCTACAATATTGTATTGCTAGGAACCAAGGGTAGTTCTTAAAACGTGGCCCAGTATGATCCAAATGCTAGAACACTATACAGCTTTTCACAAGGATTCATAAACAAAGCAGAGAATAAAATTGGATCAGCAGAGAATAAAATTGTCCACTGGTCCTGTCATCAGGAGTTCTTAGGGGGAGCTTGCAGGACCAGGTCTGTCTGCAGTCACCTTGAGAGTAAAGTGCATTGCTCATTTCAACATCCAGGCAGGTGGAGGCCTCCTGTGAACAGGGAGGCCAGACAAAGCTGGCGTGTTTCCTGGTGTGGATTAACCCCTAACTCTGTGCTGCTCTTCACGGGGCTGGCTGAGCATGAGCTCTTTGCCTCGATCTATCCAGGACAGACAATGCAGGCCAAGTGTGTGCTCATTCCCACAGGGGTTCCCGAGGAGTTTCAGAGCTCCAGCTACCTCTGGAGGGAGACATCTCTCCAGACCTAGAGTGGTCCCTTGCTGGCAGGGGATGAGAATTGCTGGAAAATGCCATTTTCCTAAGACTGCCTAGGTGAAAGGAAGCCAGTAATTAGAGGGTGGGTCACCCAGAGGGTAGCTTATGCATGGTGTGTGTGTGTGTGTGTGTGTGTGTGTGTGTGTGTGTGTGTGTGTGTATACATATGTATGAGTGTATAATATGTGGATTCGGTGTGTATATTTGCTGTGTGTGTGTGTGTGTGTGTGTGTGTGTGTGTGTGTGTGGTGTGTTGGAGTGTTTTGTATGGTGTGCTATGTCTGACTGTGGTGTGACTGTATGATGTATGTGGTATATGTGTGTGGTTGTGTGGTATGTGATGTGCATGAGTGGTGTGTGTGTACGTGTGTGTGTGTGTGTGTGTGTGTGTGTGTGTGTGTGTTATACTATGAGGCTACACCCTCAGTCTTGAAGCGGGATGGGCCAGCATAGTCTGGTCCCTTCTTCCCATCCCCTTGCTCTCTCCCTGATGTGGAGCTAGCTCCTCTTTCTTGCCATTCCCCATCATGGGATCATGGCTTCTATTTCCCCCACGTCTACCCTTTCTTAGGGACCTCCCGTGCCTAGGATTATGTGATGAATGATATGGGTAGATAGTAAAAGAAGCAGGATCTGGGGGAGTGGAAAGAGTTCAGGAGCCTGGAGATGGGAAGAGGACATCAGCATATTAAGGCAATGTACCCAGGGCAGTTCCAAATCTTACCTCATAAATATAATCAAAGAGCTCTAGTATTGTAAGGATACTAGCACCAATAAACAATCCCATCTGACCACCAATGTCACCTGGAGAGGGAGGGAAAAGATCAAAGATTGAGTTGTACTCATACCATCTCCAAGGAGGGGTGAACATGTGAAGAACTTGGAAGCTAGAATTCCTGCGCAAGATCCACTGGGAAGTTCAATCTAGTCCTGGGAGGGTCAAGCCTCTGACAAGAGCCACCCTCCCTGAGAACTGTCTGTTATCACTCGGCAGGGTGTGGACTAAATGGATTGCTTTCTGGAGGGGCTCATGGGCCTGTTGTTCCAGGGCTCAGGACCAGTGAATGACCCCTGCACTGGGAATAGAGACTGGAAGTGGTTTTGACTTGGATGAGGGTAGAGTATGGCCAGAGAAACATGTTTCAGATTACCACAGCTCAGGTGTCCAAAGCAGTGGCACCCAGATTATCCCCCACCCACAACTCTGACCATCACAACACAGGCTTCTGGGCCAGCCATCTGGGCATGTGCCATTCTTGGCATCAGTTCATAGGAGATCTTTTTTTTTCTGACCCAAAGGTCAACGCTCTGTGTGGTTTCCTCTTTTGAGGGGGTTTTTCCACTATGCAATAGAGGGACTCTCTCGGTCAAAGTGTTTTTAGAGTTGTCTTCTGACCCTCTGCATCTAATTCTGTTAGGAGGTTTGCATCCAGGTCGATGCCTGGACCTCTAAGTTACCATAGGCTGATGGCTCCGACAAGCTCTGAATTTCTCAGTGGCTTTGTTTCCAAACCATGGGTGGGAAGGGTGAAGGATCTGAACCTCGGGACCCTCCCCAGCTGTAATCTCTGGCTGTTAGTCTTGGGGATGGTTGGAGGAGAGGGACCTCTTAGTTAGTGTTTTTTCTGATGTGTGAATCTTCCTCACTCTTCCTATGTGTATGGCTAGGTGGAGCCCAGCACCCTAGATGGACAAGCGGACATGGTGGGAAGGGGGCACTTCCTGCTAGGATTTAGTGTTGGGCTCCAAATGGCCAGCTTTCTTTCTTTCTTTCTTTCTTTCTTTCTTTCTTTCTTTCTTTCTTTCTTTCTTTCTTTCTTTCTTCTTTCTCTCTTCCTTACCACTCTCTGTAGTGCAGGCTTATTGGGGTCTGTAACCTTCTAGATGTGCATGTCATGTGTGAGGGGTGTGTTTGTGTTTATGTATAGCATGGCTCAAATGGAGTGGCATAGTGTGTGTGTGTGTGTGTGTGTGTGTGTGTGTGTGTGTGTGTGTGTGTGTATTTACCAGATGCAGGCAGTATGTCTGGCCTTTGGTGGCTTTATATGAGTGGTTATCTCTACTTAGGTTGGGCACACTGGGTGTGTCTTCACATATGCAAGTGTGTTTGTGGAAGTGGGCAGAGTATGTATCGTGTTTCTGTGTGTGATATGTAATATGTCGAGTGACTGCCTAGATTTGTGCATGCATGGACCCGCTGCTGGGCTATGCAGGTATGCTTGGACACCGGGTCCTATAGACTGGCGTGTGCATGCAGGCTGGCATGGGTGTGCCATGGGTGCACTGAGTGCTTGTCTAAGTCCTGGACATATATATGGCCACTGGGTGTGAGAAGGGCCAGGCTGGGCCTGATGGCTGAGAGCTTGCAAGTGACACATGCTCCTGTCACAGGAGGTACATACAGATGGCAGCATGAATTCCTCACCAGGCTATTCTGGGTGGGAACAGGATGCTGGGAACAAGATCATCCTCATCTCTGATATGGATATGACAGATTCAGGCCCTCCTGCCGTGTGTGTGTGTGTGTGTGTGTGTGTGTGTGTGTGTGTGTGTGTGTATGTGTAAGGGGGAAGGAGAGACGAAAGAGAGAGAAACAGTTTGAGCTTATGCTGGGGGAAGGGAGACCCACTCTGAATTGGCAGCAGGAAACAGAGGTGTGGGGACATGACTTCTATTCTGGTCCTAGGGTCTGAACCTCTTGACCAGTGCCTTTGGTCACCATAACATCAATCCAGATGGCACTGAGAGATGGTCTTGTCCCCATGCTCCTAGAGGAAATGCAGAAATGTCCAGATGGTTCTGGACATATCAGGTGAGCCCAGCTCCCGGGCATGGTGATTGTTCAGGTGTCAGCAACTATTACTGGTGGATTTTTCTCTGAGCAAGGGCCTTAGTTCATTGAACCACCCCTGAAAACTTGTGAAAAGGTTCATTTGAACTGTCACTTTGGTTACAATGTGAAACACCTAGGCGATTAGTAAAACCTGCTCTGGGTGTGTCTGAATGTGAGTGGCACCCTCCCATGGGCTGGGGCTGAATGGACTAAAAGGTGAGAAAAGAGAAAGTCAGTGAACAAAATATTATCTCCTTTCTGTTTCCTGGCCACTGTGACATGACCTCGCTTCTCGTCATGCTCTTCCCCAACCATGATGGACTTGAGGCTTCTAAGACAGTGAGCCAAGATGACCCTACTCTCCTCGAAGCCATCTTCCCCAGACCTTTCCCTCAGTGACATAGTGGGCACGAGGAATCCCTTTTGGCAGACATGGGCCCTGAGGGTTGGCCAGTTGAAGCCATTTGGTCCATTTTCTCACAACACTCAGGTGTAAAGCCAGCTCTTCTCACCATACTGCCAGGGTGAGCCTGCCTCTTCTAGGATGCTGCTGGCACCTAGTTCTGCCACAGAGACAACAGCCAGGCATGTCAAGAGTGGGTGTGAGTTAGCATAAGACATCCAGGGGAAAATCTTTCAGGTCCTTTGACTGTGTGCCATCAGGGGTCTTATGAGGGCCCATTTGGGCTAGGGGTGGGCTCAAAGTAAACTTTCTGTGCCCATTCTGTGCCAACAAATGTGAACTTGTGATGTGGCAGTCAAAGCTCCTACAAAGGCAACCCTCAGCCTTCTAAATGCTGCTTCCCAGGCAGGGCTTCATTTGGAACCCTGACTGCACCGGATGTCACTTGGGGCAGTGAGCATTTCTTCCATCTAACAGCTCCGTCCTGCCTCCAGACCTAGGCATGCTGCCTGCATCCTGGAGATAGAAGACCATGCAGGACTGGCAGGTCCCATGGGACCCTTTGTACTCCTGTGACATCCCTGTGGCATGAAGGGGAAACTGGGGTCTAAATGAAGGATTGAACTGGGCCTCAAATCTCCACCATAGTGGCGTTTCTCCTGGGGCAGGAGCAGTGTAAGGCAAGAGGGCGTGATTAGCAAATTAGAGTGCTTTGGAGGCTTATATGTCTATGTGTCTGCTTGTCTTCCACCCACCCTCTTCTCTTTCTCTCTCTACTCCCTGAGAGATTGAAAATGTGTGCAAGAGAGACTTCGACTCACCAAGTAAGGCAGCAACTTCATACGCCTTCTTCTGTTCAATTGTCTCGTAATTGAGAGCTTCAAAAAATATATCCAGGACCAGGATGTTCTCTCTGCAGAGGGAATATTTAGTACCGCCTGTGGTTAGAACTTGGGGGCATTCAGAGGGATCATCCACTTTCCCTTGGATAGATGGAGAAGTAGAGGCCTGGGGCGGGGTGGGGGGAGTTCACCTAAAGTTAGAGCTGGAACTCAATACTAAGGGTCCTGACTTGGCCAGGATTGGAGCTTCCTCTCAGCTGTCCTCATTGCCCATACCTCTCTCAGCATCCTTCCCAGGAGGTGTGGGAGACCTGGCTGCCATGTCTGTACGCACCCCATCCCCCGCCCCCCAAGGACCTACATGGTTCCTAATATGCAGATGAGTTCCGCCAGGCTGACCTGGACTCAGTGCTCTTCCTGGCTGAGCTCCTGGGTTTTATCCCGCCCAGACTTCTTCTGGGATCAATACCAAACTGCATGTGCTGGAAGGTGCAGTCCTGGCATAGTTGAATTGGTTGCCAGAGTAAAAGAAAATTCATCTAGGAAGCAAATCCATGTCTAGTTGGGGGTTCCCAGCAGAAGCCCCGGAGCTCCTCTATGCTGTTCCTGTATAAAGGTGTGTTCATGAGATGGGCAGCAAGAGTCACTCCTGCCTGCACAACGTCTGCCAAGCAGCAGAACCTGGCACCCCTCCACCACACTCTCCTCCAGTGCAGCTCCCCAGGCCCTCCTCCGTGCTTCTTGCTCTCAACCTGTTGAGCAGTTGCTGTCCTAGGATGGGGTCTGGCACTGTCTTGTCAGGGGAGAGTGGCTGGGGGAAGAATGGGGCAGGTTTTCCTCCATGCCTGGATGTCCCAGGAACTGTTCAAAACATCGCCATCTCTTGCCTTGTAACTGTCTCCTAACAAGCTCCCTTTCTCCCCCACCTGGCTCTCTGCCCATCTGCTGGATTGTCGCCCAAAAGGTGTCACTGGTGGCTGCCATACAGGACACTGTAGATGCAGCCCAGTTCTGTCACTGCAGATTGTTCTAGAGAAGAGTACTGGCTGGAAGTACCAATTTGTGGAAGTGAGAGTGGGGGCTTACACCTGTATCCCTGCACTCAGGTGGGGGTGCTGAGGGCAGAGGGACTGAAAGTCTGAGCAAGTTTGAGCTACATATATATAGCTGGACTCTGTCACCAGTGAAGGATGGAATGACACATAAATAAGTAAAATAGAGTGTTCAGCAGTTCCTTCTTCTGTAAGGACAAAATTCACCCCTGTATCCAGTTCCCACCATGCTCCGCTCAACCTCCAAGACCTTCATGGTCCAACATGTCTGTCTGCCTTCTCCTTTGTTGAATCTCTGCCAAGACATGAACTTTATCCCTACCTTTCACTCATTCACTGGGTTAGAAGAGAGTTTTTATATCACTGCCAGATGCTCCATAGTACTTGATAGATAAGAGAAGGAGAGAAAGGGGGGCGGTGCAAAACAGATAGAGCAGAGACAGAGACACAGAGAGAGACAGACCAACAGTCAGGCAGACAGACAGACAGAGACAAACATAGAGACAGAGAAATTCCTGCTTTCAGTTGAGTGGGGCAGGTGGAATTCCATGTGACAGGGCAGTGAGCAACACTGTATTAGAGAGAAAAGCCAAAGGAGATTTCAGCAGAGACATGCTTGATGAGGGATCATGAGGCAAAGTGTGGTAGGAACAGCATTCCAGGCACAGACACCAGAAAGTGCAAAGTCTGCCTGGAAAACTCAAGTAACATCTTAAAAAAAGAATCATCTGTCAAGCTTTCCCTGACTCCCCTTTCCCAGCACACTATGTCCCAAGACATTACTTCTGCATACTTCTGTAACAGCCAATATGGCTCCATTCACGTACTTGTCTCTCCTGGAGATGAATAATCTCCATCATTCCTGAGCTTGGCCCACAGCAGGTGCTCAGTTAATGCTTGTGAAATTAAGCCATCTGCTTATCTTTTGCCCTTCTCCTCTATTGGTCCCTGGGTATCCCCTCTCTACCCCCCCACCCCCCTACCCACAAGGTCCACTTTAACTTACGAGATATATTTTTCTGATTTGTTAAACTTCTTCTCCAGGTACTTGGCTGATGTCTTGCTGGGGATCTTTACCATGGAGAGCTCTTTGTTGTAGCGGGTCAGGTTGCAGGGTGTCCTGCAGAGACAGTAATTGCTGTCCTTTTCCGCCAGCAGACCTGGAAGGGAGAGGATCGAGGGTCTAAGTCAAGGGTGGGGCTGGCCTAGTCTAGCAGGCAGGATTGTAGCCTTTGAGAAGTGAGCCAGAATGTGGGGTGGTGGAGCTCTAGGATTGTGGAGTTGGAGACGGCCCACTAGCTGTGGGTTGGCTTTGTTATTTCTGCGAGCTGGCTAGTTCTCTTTGCACATTGTGGGGGCACCACCACTTCTCCCCAGTGGGCTTTGCAGGAATCTTGGCTCTCTTGACTCAAGACTAGGCTATCGGGAGTCACTCTCTCTCCTCCTCTCTAGTCCTTCTGGAACGATGGGAAAGCATGAATGTCCAGCCTTGCCTCCCTTGGCTGTGCTGGACTGACTGTTTCCAATTCTCTCTGCTTGTCTTGACTAGGAATCATTTTGGTGGGGCTCGAGAGAGGCAGGTGTGGGGAGAAGAGGGTGAGCACGGGGAGGGAGGGCGGGCTGGGTCCTACAGCTCATGGGTGCAATCTCCCCCCACCTCCAAGCTTGGTGGTTGGGACTCCAACAGTTGTTCGAACTCACAAACACCCAAGAGGCTGTCTGAGGAGGAGGAGGAGGAGAAAGAAGAAGAAAGGAGGGGGGTGGGGAGAGGCGGAGGATGGAGGGGAGGAAGAGGTGGCCCAGGGCTTTGTGTACACAGGAATACAAACCACCTCACCCCCCAGCCTTTCTCCCTCACTTTCCTTTCCGGCCCTCATCTCTCCCTTGATCCCTCCCCTCTTCTTCACCACACTTTCCCTCCTGCATGGCCCCACTCTGCAGACACTCTCTTCTGCCCAGCCCATTCCTTCTTCCACTTGACTGCCCTTGGTGCCCACATCCCATGAGCTCCACCATCTCGGCCCGGCCATCCCTCCGCCCCTTCCCAGCCCCCGTACTGACCTAGGGCGGGCTCCGCGCATTCCTTGTGCTGCTCAGGGGTGCAGAAGGGCGCATCCCCTGCAGAGAGGAAAAGCAGGGTCGTCACTCAAGCAGAACCGTGCATGTCAGTAGCATCTGGCTTCCTCCTGTCCCTGTCCTGGTGGTATTGGGGGAAAACTGGAACAACCCCAGAGTTGAGGGCTCAGCTCTGATTTGCTGTGCAAGCTGGGACAGGCCTGAGCCAGAGACCCTGGGTCCAGACTGGCTAACTTCACTTATTTCTCCCAGGCTGCTATGCAGGGAGGCTGGCCTGCAGGACTGAGGAATGGGAAGGGGTATGCACCCTTCTTTCCAATAATAACTTTTAAATGGGATGATTTTCTTTCTTTTTGCTCTGTCTTCCAGGAAGTTCAGAGGCAATGCTTGCATTACTAGTTAAAAATGACAAAAACGCATTATCTTACAGTTTTCTAGGCCAGAAGTTTATGATTTAGCTATGGGCCTGATCAGTTGGCGGTGAACAAAATGACCCAAGCACGGATCCTGTGAAATCAAGCTTGAATAAAGTCTGGCAGAATTCAGAAACAACAACCACTCAGTATAAAAGCCAATTAAGGTTTTTGGCACACAGCAGGTCATCAGCCAATATGGCTTTTGGTTCCCTCTTCTCCTGTGCTTGCAGAACACATTTACATACACGTCTGCCATTATTATTTAAACTTTTTATTGTAATGTATATAGGGGTTACAGTTACATTCACCAGACAGTAGGTGCATTACTTCTCATGCATTGATACCCCTTCTCATGTGCTTTTCCTCATTCCCCTCCCCCCACCCTCTCCCAAGCATCTTGTTTTCCCCCCTTCCTTTGCCTATTTCAAATCTTTATTCTTACAAGACCACAGAGGGTGAAGTGAAAACAGAGAGGGTTCATAACCCGTATCAAGTCATCCAGTCAGTGAACAGAGGCGCACGCATCCGAAGCCCAGGCCCCTGCCTGCAGCCCCCGTTGTCATCTCACACTGCTGCTGACAGGCCAGCTGCCTCTAATGAGAGGGCTTGTATGCATTATTAGTCTGACAACAAAAGTGTCATCCAGACACATTTATTTGCTGGCTAATAGACTTTTGCTGTATTCAAAAGAGTGCCAGACATTTGGGTGAGAGAAGGGAAACATCTGGATGGAAGGAGCCGACATCTGGATAAACCAACCTATCATCTAGTTATCTGGACCCTGAGCTCTAGGAGAAAACACCATCCGCAGACACTAAACCTTGAGGTCCACATTCTCCCGACCTGGTTTGTGGCCCTGATGGCAGCCCCTCTGTACCTGTAGGCAAGCAGGAGCACTCTCCCCAGATCAGCAGCCCCCTGGAGCCTAGGGGAGTGGGTCAAGCCTTTCCCATGGTGCGGGAAGTGTGAAGGAATGTAAAGTGAGTCCAGGGCGCCCCGGACTGACCTGGCATGTGCACCATCCGGCAGTTACAGTTCTCCACGATGTAGCGTGTCTCGCAGTCGATACGACAGGCGGTGATGCTGTAAACAGGAAAGAAGTCGAGCCCCATCTCTGAGGACCTGCACTCCCCCCATGGTGGGGGCAGGTAGGTGAGCTGCAAGACAGGAATCAGGAAGAGATTCACTCTCTGAATGAGCCCCAGGGTCCAAGAGTAGGCATCAGCCGGGAGGACGAATTGGAAATGAGAACTTCTCAGACTTGCCTGCCTGGGCTGGCTTCAAATCACCGTCACCAGGATGCCAGCCACCTGAGTGGCTAGGGTTACAGGCACAAACCACTGGTGCCCAGCTGCTGTTGTGATATTATTTATTATTATTTATCATCATTATTATTGTTGTGCTAGCACTGGGGCTTGAACTCGGGGTCTCATGCTTTTGCTTGACTTCTCTCTCAAGGACAGTGCCCCACTACTCGAGCCCTAACTCCAGTTCTGGATTTTTGGTGGTTAGAGATAGGAGTCTCACATCCTGTTCTGCAGTTCTCAGATGTCAGCCTTCTGAGTAGCGAGGATTCTAGGTGTGAGCCACCAGTGCCTGGCTGCTGTTATTTTTAGTTATTGTGGTAGGACTTACAATAATTCATCTTTATCATACTAGGACTTAAAATCATATACTGCACCATGCACAATTCAACATTTTTTTGTTTTAATGCTATTGCTTTCGTATATTTTACTTCTACATATAAAATGCTTTCATTTGTGCTATAGAATATATGATTTTTGCCTTAGCCATCAGTTTTTTTCATATATTTTTATTGTAATTAATAGAAGGGTTACATTATATTCGCCAGATAGAAGGTGCATTAATTCACATACATTGATACCCTTTCTCATGTCTTGGTCCCCATTTCCCTCTTCCCCACCCCCACCCCTCATCTTGTTTTCCCCCTTCCCTATCCAATTTCAAATAACCAAATACTCATATATCCAATATATCAGATAACAAACTGAAATACTGTAATAATATGAGATAACCAAGGGACAGCAAAAGAGATGAGAGATAACATAGTATATTAAGGACAACAATCACTCATTATATGTAGCCATCAGTTTTTAAAGGAGTAAACATGTTTTTCCACATGTATATCATGTTTAGTCTTAATGTCTCCTATAGATCTGAAACTTTCAATGTCTTAGTTTCCTCCCTTTTGTTCTTGTGCTGGTCGTGGGGCTTGAACTTAGGGACTGAGCATCGTCCCTAAGTTTTTCACTCAATGATAGTGCTCTCCCACTTTGGCCACAGCTCTCTGGCTTTTGGTGGTGAGTCTTTCCTTCTTGGGCCGGCCTTTGAGCCATGCTCCTCAGATGTCAGCCTCCTGAGCAGCTAGGATTCCAGGTGTGAGCCCCGGGTCCCTAGCCAAGTATTTTCCATATTTTTGAAACATAGTTTGGTTACCAACATAAATATATATCGATTAGTGTTTTTTTCCCCCAGCATTTCAAAGATGCTGTTTCTGTATTCTGTCCTATAATCTTCCTTCTGAGAACTGGTCACAATTCCCCAATATGAACTATTCCTTCCAACCCCTGCTTGTTTTTAAGATTTACTCTCTACATTTGATTTTCAGGATTTTAACTATGTTATGCCTGGATGTAATTTTCTTTGTATTTTCCTGCATTGGATTGTTAAGGATCCTGGGTCTGTGGAATTATGCTTTTGAATAGATCTGGACAAATACCAGCCAATATTTCAATTATTTTCCCTGTTTTTTTTCTGGGAGGTTAATTTTATGTATGTTGGACTGCATAAAACACTAGGGCTCTGTTTATTTTCATTGGTCTCTTTTCTTTTTATGCCCATTTGAATAATTTCTGTTGTCTTTACATGTGGTGTTCATTTGTTATTTCTGTTGATTTTATTTGACAATTAATACATTTCAGATATATCTCTCAGTGCTAGAACTTTCATTAGAGGGTTGTTTTTTTTTTAAGTTTCCAGCTGGTGGTAAAAATCCCTGCTACTCGGGAGACAGAAATCAGGACTCTGTGGCTTGAGGCCAGTCCAGGGAAAAAAACGTGAGACTCTATGTGTCAAACAAGTAGAGAATAGTGGTGAATGCCTGTGACCTCACTTATGTGGGAAGATTTAGGTGGGAGGGGGGCTGGGGGAGAAAAGCAAGGAAAAAAGGCTGTATTTAAAAAAACCAACAAACTGAAACAAAAAGGAGGTATGGCTTCAGTGATACTAAGCATGAGACCCTGGTAAGCATAAAGCTATAGTACTGCCAACTAAAAGAAGCATTCATGTCCTGCCCAAAATCATGTTTCCTAAAGTATTTAACAGGTTTATCATTATTGCTATAAAGTTGCAGTTTTCTAATTCCAGTGGTGGAATGATATGTGAGTCCATTCTTACTGATCATTTATTTATATTATTTACATTTTTAAGTTTAACTTTTGTTGTAAAGATGATATACAGAGGGGGTTAGAGTTACAAAAGTCAGGTATTGAGGATATTTATTTTTGAGCAGTGCCACCTCTTTCTGCATTTTTCTTTTTCATGCCTTGTGCATTTAGTAGTTTTTGATTGTGTCCTGGACATTGTGGATAAATCTTCACAGTGACTCTGGGTAGATGGCCTCTCTCTGAGTCGTACTAAGCACTGTTTTAGCAAGGCAGTTAAATATAGGGTGAATCACCTTGTTTTTGTGGAGACATTGTTTTTAAGGCTCTGTTTGAGGGCTCTGTTTGAGAGCTTCCACCCTTAGTCCTGAAGTCTTGGCATGGGATCTTAATTCCTAAGGAATGACAGCTGGAGGCAGGGTGGGATTCAGTGGAATTTTGTGCTATTTATTGAGACTTGCTAATTTGGTGGGACAGAAGTTACTCTGCTCTAGAGGCATCTACTGAATTGATAGCTCTGCTCTTCTGACTATTGTTTCCTCCTAGGAGTCTTGAAGTCTCTCTCCATTCATATACACTTCAGTGATTAGCCTAGGGCTTTTGGGATATCTGTGTAAAAATGTGGAGTGCGCACGCATGTGTGTGTGTGTGTGTGCGTGTGTGTGTGTGTGTGTGTGTGTGTGTGTGTGTGTGTGTGTGTGTATTTCTATGAATTCTCCTTTCTAGTATTTCCTCTTCTGGTTTTCAGCCTCTTTGGAACCTCTGAATTCTGATTTCTGGCTTCTTAATTAAGTTGTTGCCTGCTGATTCTGGTTGAACTCTATCTGGAGTATTCCTTTAACATTTTGAAATCCCTACAAGGGAGAAGCCAGGTAAATAAAAGTACAATTTCACCAAGCTTTCTTTCAAGAGCCCTATACTCTTCAATTTGTGGATGCATTTAACTCTCTCTCTCTCTCTCCGCTTTCTCTCTCTCTCTCTCTCCTCTCTCTCTCTCCTCTCTCTCCTCTCTCTCTCTCTCTCTCTCTCTCTCTCTCTCTCTCTCTCTCTCTCTCTCTCTCTCTCTCTTTCTCCCCCCCTTCCTCTCTTCCCCCCCAACCCCATACAAATACTAGCTTTAAACTATTGGATCTAGAGTTTGTGTGTGGATTTCCAGGAGGGTTAGTCCAAGTAGGTTATTACCTACTCATTTTTAAAAATGTTTAGTTTTTGTCAGTTGTGGGGCTTGAACCCTGGGCCTGGGCGCTGTCCCTGAGCTCTTCAGCTCAAGGATAGTGCTCTACCACTTGAGCCAGAGGGCCACTTCTTGTTTTCTGGCGGTTAATTGGAGATAAAAGTCTCATGGACTTTTGGGCTGGCTTTGAACCATGATTCTCAGATCTCAGCCTCCCAAGCTAGGATTACAGGTGTGAGCCACTGGTGCCTGGCTTAGCTACTCTTCTTAATACCTTCTAGAACTCCCTTGAGAGAGAAGTTCACATGTTCATGTTACTGATGGGAAAACTGAGGTTCCGAAGCATAAGTAGCACACGATATGCACCTCATGAATGGCAGTGCCAGCTGGCGCACCTAGGAATTTCTGTCTGTAAGGTTGTGTGTGTCACCCCCACACTGCATTGCAAAGATGGTGGTAAAGAAGGAGGAATACTCCAGTAAGGACTTTTTGGACTTCCTCCCCTTTGCTTTCATCTGCCTTTCTCCCTTTGCCATGAGAAGTTTTCTTCTCTCATCATACTGGATGGGCCACACTTTCCCGCACATTTCCTCTTTGACCTTGGATAAGTTGCTGCTCTCATATAGACCACGTGCTCATGAAGAGGAGCATTTGAGAGTCGATTATTTCTAAGCAGAAGACTTCTGTGCGTTAGACCACAGTCGCTCAATTCTGGATCTCCAAAACAACCAAGTATATTGAAGAAGGAATCATCATGTTCTTGGGCCAAGTCTAAGGGTCTGAAATGATAGAAACTAATCTGGGGTCTGGGGATTGATTTCTTTTTCTTTTTCTATAATGGATTCCAGAGCTGGTTGAGCAGTAATTGTAGAGCTCTGGACACAGGTTCAGGTTTTCCCAGGGTCAGTTATGCTTTCCCTTTTTCCTTTGCAGAGATTCTCATCCAGAACACCCGAGCACCCTGCCATGCTGGCTTCATGATCCGTTCCGTCGCCACCTGGGCAACCTCACATACAGCTGTGAAATGACAGCGTGCACAGCACAGCCTCTTGCTTGCCAATGAAGCTCTGAGAGTGGGGTTGGAGTGTTTGTTTATCCTGGGCGAGCAGAGCCTCAGGGGGACCCGAAGCACTGTCTTCAAATATCTGAAGGACTCTTTTAGAGAAACAGAATTCGATTTGTTTTCTGGCATCCCATGGGAAAAAGAGACACAAGAATAGTTTGTAATAGGGTAAGTAAGGATGAAGCTAATATTTCCTGGTTGTAGAGGCACAGGGGTGGGCACATTCCAGGCATTATCCTATTTAATCTAAAGACAGCTTTATTCTGGCTCAACACAAGGGAGAGCTTTTTCAACATACCAGTATAATTCAATCAAAGAATTATCATAGTGTTGGTAACGTGTTCCCCATTAGCTAGGATGTGAATAGATTCAAGTGTTGGGTGAATAATTGGATGAAATGACTTTGAAGGCCTCTTATAGTTTGAGAATTACAGTGAAATAACCTAGGTAATTCCTTGAGCTCTAGTCTTTCACATGCTAGCTGTGCAGTTTTGGGGGTTCAGTTGTTCACCTACAACTGACAGTCATCTCAGCTGATTAAATAAAAATAGATTCAAGAGCTTAGGGTGGTGTGTCTCAAGTGACAAGAGTGCTTGCCTAGCAAGCTCAGGATCCTGAGTTCAAATCCTAGTACCGCCACAAAAGGGGGATAAGTTCAGTGTTCCCAGAAACTAGTAGGGGTTCACTATGCCCATCTCCACTTCCCCTCATAAACTCCCGCATGCTTTCCCATTCATACATTCAGCGTTAACTCAATTTCAACAACTGGGCTTGCTAGACTGAGCCTTAGGGCTTAAGTTATATTGATTGTGGACATTATGATTAAGATTCCTGCCAAGTCAGGATGCCCCCAGCTGTATGTAGGGATCTGGGGAGGGAGAGAGATCTAGAACTGTGAATGGGGGTGCCATGGTCTGTAACAGAGCCACAGGGTGGATGAGTTAATCCCCAGACAGAGCAGCAACACCCAGGATTGAGCCTTGAGCTTTGCATTTACTGGCAACTCGTCCTCCCCCGAATCTCTCCCCTCTGCGGTAAAACGGTGGTGGCTTTGATAATTGCTTAAATTTATGAACCAAACAAAGAACTCAGAACTTTCGTGACTGAATACACCAATTCTTTCCTCTCATGGCTTTAGTATCTTGAGGCTTTTTCTCAATTGTCATTTCATTTGATAGGGAGAAGCTTATGTTTGCTTCTCATCTGCCTGGGGACATCTCTGTGCAGCTCCTCAGCCTCTCACATTCCCAGTCTCTCCCAGACCCTGGTTCTGAGGCCCACCAGCAGGTGGCGTTGCAGTCAGGTCCTGTCACAGGATCTTCAATCTCAGGTGCCCTAGGGAGGTTCAGCTACTCTGGGAGGAGGCCTTGTCTTGGGTGTGGCTGTGAGTAGCTGCGGAAAGGATGGTATACCTGCTTAAGAGTATGTTCCTGTTCCTGGGGGGGGGGGGAGGGTAATGCTGGCAAGGAGGAAAGAGAAAGAGGAGGAAGATGATTCTAATACCCATCTGGCTCTCTTCTTACGTTGGCTACTTGGGTCTTCTGTTTCAGGAATGGACAGGATGCTCATTTGGACCAAATCTCTCAATATCCATTCCTAGGCTAGCCAGTGTCTTTCGTGCTGTTCTGCCACGGGCTGGCTTTCTTCATCTTCATTAATCCCTGAGGGCTGAGATCTCATCAACCCCTCGCCCTTGAGAGCATCCATATTAAGAACTGGTGCTTTAGCTAGGTGCCAGTGGCTCACACCTGTAATCCTGAGTACTCAGGAGGCTGAAATCTGAGGATTGAGGTTTGAAGCCAGCCCAGGAAGGGAAGCTGGTGAGATTCTGACCTTCAGTTAATCACCAGAGCCAGAAGTAGAGCTGTGTCTGAAATGGTAGAATGCCAGTCTTGAGCCCCAGGACCTGAGTTCAGGCCCCAGTACTAGCATAAATAAATAAATAATAGGTAGGTAGGTAGACAGATAGGTGATAGAACCTGTGGCTGGGACTAAGTTGAATTTGAATTATGGTCTTCCTACTTTCTGAACAAGGGAACATGGGTTTTTAATTTCTGCTTTCATGAGGATTAACCCTGAGACAGAAGGATGCTGTCTGTGTGTTTTGAACTGGACAGACACATGCATAGATACTAGATGTTATCCTCAGGTCTGTTCTATGCCATAAGAACCCTGCATGAAAGCCAGCTCCTGTAAGTTCTTCAGAAAACCCACCCACTCAGGGTGTTAGAACACAGAGAGGAAGACATCCAAGGGAGTGGAAGGCTTTGTGTTGGTGTGAAGAGAAGCCCCACACCCGCGCCTGCCTATTCCCCTTGCCTGGTACTGGCCCCTCTTCTTCTTCTTGCTCTTCTCTCCTCACATGCTTCCCTGCTCTTTCCAGGAGAACAATCAAGAGATCCTAAAGCAGTTTCTTTGTCCTCAGAAGCCCTGGTACATGGCTATGACCTTTCTCACAGGCGCACCTTACCACGATGTTTTCCCAGTCCCCCTCCCCCCAGGAGGAATTCTAGAGCAGGATGTTAAATGATTCTCCCCCCCACCACAACATCCTATTGTGTAACTAGATGGAACATCTCCAAGGGTGGTTGATGCATAATAGATGTTGAATATAAACTGAAGCCACCGTCTCTTCGAGCATTGTTATCACATTCTCATGTCCCAGATTTAAGCTGCTGTCTCTTTGAGTGTTGTTATTACATTCTCATGTCCCTGACTGAGGGTGTGCGGGGCGGGGCTTGCATGGAGAGCAGTGTCCACATCCTGTCTGACCATGCCTTTAAATCAGTGATGCCGTGATGCTTTCTGATGGCCTGTGGCACACTTACTTTATGGATGCCTGAGGCCTTCTCTCTAGGGGGGGGTGTCTATGTGCCCATTTCTGGCTGCAAAACTAGCATGTGCAGTGTGGACCATATCTTCACAGGATGTGGAGGCCTAGGTTCTGACAAGAGTCCTGATGGACCACTAACCTCACTTACTTAGCTGTTCTATAAAATCATGGGTCTGAAGTTGGGTGTGAGTGGCTGATGCCTATAATCTCAGCTACTCAGGAGGCTGAGATCTGAGGACTGGAGTTGGAAGCCAGCCTGGGTAGGAAAGTCTATTAGCCTTTTAGGTCCAATTAACCAGCAAAATGCCACAAGTAGAAGTGTGACTCAAGTGGTAGAACTTCAGCTCTGAATGGAAAAGCTAACGGACAACCTCTCAGGCCCCGAGTTCAAGCCCCAGTATTGGCCCGCACACAAAAAATCAGGGGTCTGAATCTTCCATGCTATGTGTCTCACTTATTCTAATCCATGGAACAGGGTGGTATATGTAAGCGGGTGGGCTGCTTTTAGATAATTTGTCTGGCTTTGGATGCTTGCCTTGGAAAGTGTTTTCTTCACTCCCTCCGTCCAGAAGGCCTGTATGACCCTGGCTCTGGGCCAGCAGTGAGCTTTCTTCACTCTTGGGAAAGCCTGTCCTGAGAGCCAAGGGAGGTCTGTCCCTCAGAGAATGCAGTCAAAGATGTGTTTGGGCTGCTCAGCAAGGATCCCACTGACAGGGACGTGCTCTGCCTGGAGAAGCGCCTGTAGGGGTGTGGGAGCATGTCTGGGTGCCATCTGAGTTGTTACTTTGTGAGGAACCTCAGAAGAGCCTCTGTAAACCAAGCCAGTCCCGTGGTTCAGCCATATGGAACAGGGTTTATTATTATTAACTCCTGAGATGTGCCAGGCATTGGGTTCTGTCTGGGGCTACAGAACTGAGGGAACTAGGGAACTTTCACTTGTACATGAGGAGCTGCTTCAAGTTCACTTCTGCTACCACCTTAAGCCATGTTTCCAGGTCCTTGAGGGGGGCGGGGGGCTTATACTTTGCTCTCACCCCCACCCTGTAGAGTGGAGGAGTAATAGGAGAATATATTGCCATGGTTCTCAAGAGCCCTGTAATTGAGATAGGAGCTGGGGTCACATCAGAGAGATGTACTATGACCTTGAACATGACATTGAACTTTTGTGCCCTACCTGTAAGGGGTCCTGAGCTCTGAGAGGGCCCTGGTTCTAGGACCAGATGACCCTGCAGTTTCCCTGTCTGCTAGTCATGCCCTCTGACTCTCCTTTATTTATTTATTTTCCCCTACTGTTGCACTGTAAGTACTAGAGTCTGCTTTTTTTGAGCTGTAATTTTCAGTTTGATGTTTTCATTGCATCCTGCCGAGTGATTTAAATGTGTTTGCAAATGATTATATTGTGCTCCCTTTTAAACAATTCTAAAATCAAATGCAATTCTAAAATCAAACCCACCAATCAGCTGGTAACAGAGGCAGCAGTGGGGTCTCAGGGGAAACATGTCCTGGCTGGCTGTGTGGAAAGCAGAAAGGCACTCTCCTTCCATGCCTGCCTGGCTGAAAAAGTTCAATCTCCAAGGTCACAGTCAAGATGACAGGCTTGACAAGCGGCCCTGGTCACCACAGACTGAACAGGAAAATCACCTGCTCTTCAGTGTGCGCCTACTATGTGCCTGGCCCTATAGGTATTTTGAAGCATATCATCTCTTTTAATCTACTCACTCAGTGACCCTGTAAGACCAGAACTATGTGCCAAAATGATGGCTGAAGATGGTGGAAACGTGGCTGACATTTATTGAACCCATTCTAGGTGCCACACACGTCCCTAAGCAGTGTGGGCCATTGGATCTCCATACCTTTTTATGGGGTTGATGCTTTCAAGATCTCCATGAATGACCTGGTGAGGCACTGGGTCCAGACAGGTTAAAAGACTGGTTATAAACAGACAGTGACAGATCTGGGATTTGAACCTAGTCACTGGCACTGCTACCTCATGCCTATACTCCTAGCTATTCAAGAGGCTGAGATCTGGGGATCGCAGTTTGAAGCCAGCCCAGGTGGGAAAGTCTGTGAGGTTCTGATCTTCAGTGAACTACCAGAAAACTGGAACTGGAGCGGTGGCTCAAATGGCAGAGTACTGGTCTTGAGTGAAAGAGCTCAGGGACGGTGTTCAAGTCTCTGAGTTCAGCCCCTGTGCTGGAATGAAATAAAGCAAAACAAAATAGCTATCTATGTTTTCTTTTAAAATAACTCACCTAGTCCTTGCCTAAAAGAATATGCCAGAGCAGAGTAGAGTCTATAGGAACCTGAAGTGGTTCCTTAGGTGAGTGGATGGAAGCTATTCCAGAAAGCTGAGAGGGGGGAACACAAGCTCTTCAGATTCTGATATAGGAAATATCACGCAGATCCACTGAGCAGTATAGTCCTTGAAATGACCTTTCTAGCAAAATATCATCTCCATTGTTCAGATGAGAAGACTTCAATCATTTGCCTAATGTCACACTCGTAAACAATGGCAGAGGCAGGATTCAAACCCAGACTTGTCTTACTTTCACGGTTCCTGAGAATTAGGACCCATTTGAATCTTGGCTTGGCTGGTAAGTCAGCATCATCACATGGAGCTTAATTTGAATCCCGGTTCAGAGCAGATAATAACCTTGAGTGCTCCGTAAGGCACTCTAGGTGACTGCCCCCTCTCCTCCATTCCTGGATGAATGACAGACACCATCAATCAATCAGAAGTATGGCTCTAGAATGTATTCAAACACTGCAACTTGATTGAAATTCAAACTGAGAGGAAATGTTCCATTTTGAGAAGCTTCATATGCAGAAACCATCAAACCACACATTGCTAAATATTCGCACAGAACAGACAAGACTTATTATGTACTATATAAATACAGAATGTGCTCAACAAACTTTCCTGCAGGAACACTACAACCTACTCTCCTATGAGGGAGCATCCAATTGGATTACATGGAGTGTCACCCAATCAGAATTTGGTTGCACCCTGCTCTTGCCCTCAACTCATCTGCTGGTTGTTCCTTGTGCTGGCTGGAAATGAAGTTGCAGTAGTAGCTGATGTGGCACTTTAACAAGTCACAAAAATCAATTTAAAAAGTGAATTATCCATGATTTGTGACTAATAATAAAATGAAAAGCTTATATCCATTGCAAAATGCCCATGAGTGGGAAAGGATGTGACAAGAACAGAAAATGTAAATTGGTTTACATAAAATAGCAGAAGGAAGCTTTTTTGGAAGGCTCTAACTTGTCTTATTCAAACTGAACTTTCACCTTGGACTTTGCTGGCTCTCTATATGCCTTGAAATTTCTGAAAGGGTCCTTACAGCTCTGGTATCCCAAGGACAGAAACAGCCTTTGCAGTTTTATCTTCATCCATCCATCCATCCATCCATTCATCATTTGTCTGTCCATCCATTCATCCACCCATCCATCCACCCACTTATCTACTCAATCTTCCCTCTATCTGTACATCTCCCCAGGATTTCTGCATTTCTCATCTCCCTTCCTCCTCCTACCCACCCTCCCCATCTTCTTTGTCTAATAAATATTTGTTAAGGACCCAATTTGTGCCAAGAACACAGTTAGAATCTGATGTTATGAAGCTGAATAACGTGAAGTTCTTTGGTGCATGTGGTTTGCAGTCTAGTATGAAGATACATGATGTCACTCTGCAGGTGTGATCCTGGGGTAACAAGGAATAGGAGTGGTAGAGCAGCGGGGAGGGCATGGTCACCCCACCTGGGGGATGTGAAGACAGTGGTCACCTTGGAGCTGAGTCTAGCAGGACTGTAAGGTTTATTAGGTAGATCAGGAGTGGGGAGGATCGTTGGGCAAAGGGAACTGTATAAGCAAAGGAAGGCACAGAGGTATAAAGAAGCTTGGACCAGAGAAGGAGTCTTAGGCAATGCAGCAAAGCTGGTGGGAAGGGAGCCCATGTTCAATGCCCAAGAAGCTGGCCTGGCATAGTACCAGTTGAGTGAATGAAGAATTCTCCACAACTGTTCCTGTGAACCCTGCATGTGCAGGGTCTGTACATCACTAGCAGGAACTGCTCCTGTGGGACCCTCCTCTCCTTTCCTTTCCCTTCCCTTCCCCTCCTCTATGCAGTGCAGGAGCTTTCTCAGCAGAAGAGCCCGGTTCACGTGCCTGTGACCCTGACACACCATTATAATCACATCTCCATCACGACACAATTTCTTGGGCAAGTGCTGTCAGTGCTGGTGGTGCGTTTTCAGCAACTTGCCTTGGTATTTGATTTGTTGGTTGAAAAGGAGAGAGAGGAGAAGGGCTCCAGGGATGCAGGAGAGGAGGTGGCCTCACCAGGATGAGCTTGAGCATGGAGTCACATAAGCCTTGCTTGACCACTGAGTCACAGGCTGGTGTAGGCCAGGTCTTTTGCTTCCCAAAGCTCAGCTGTCTACAGACCCTCCAGCCTGGGGCCAGGCTCCTGTCTTAAGTATGGCTTTGCTTTCCCCTGTCTTGAGTCCTGGAAACTCACCCTGACTCATCAGTACTGTCAGAGTTCCCCTGACGAAGGTCTCCTTTCTCTGACCAGAACTCTTAGCTCTGTAAGATGCAAAAGAGTAGCTTGCATTCTGTTCTGTATTTTTCTCCTCTTCCCTGTTCCTTATTCAATTCATTAACCTACCTACCTTCCTTCCTTCCTTCCTTCCTACCTTCCTTCCTTCCTTCCTTCCCTCTCCCCTCTGCTTGCATTTTCGTCTTTCTCAGAAGAGTCTTCCATCCAGGTTCCATCCCCCAATACCACCAGCTGTAGAATCCAGAAGAGGCAAGCAGAAATGACCTCTCTGTGCTAAACTGAGCTATCTCAGAGCCACTGGGTACAGCTATGAGGATTTGTACTACACAATGGCCACTTCCTAATCTGCCCATGAGGAAAGAGGCATGAGCGTTGGCTCCCAGGGTGCACTGGTGCAGCCCAGAGCAGTCGGCTTCCCTCCAAGGCAGTCCCATCTGCCTTCGCTCTCCTTGGCTAGTCATCCATCTTCAATTCCCATCTTCCCACTCTTTCCCCTTAAAATACATTCCATTTACATGGCAAGGGAGACCTTCCTGCAGGCGTAGGAGTCAGGGCTGAAGTGTGCGTGTGTCTGGTGTATGGGGGGAGGTCAGGAGTATTTGTGGGGGCCTGCACAGGCCTCCATTCACAATTCCTTCTGGAGCAGGGACATTTCTTACCTTGCTTTTTTCCCCCCCCGCAATGGATATATTGGAAATAGAGTTGGCATGCTCATTTAGCGGGTTTTCTCAAAGCTAAGTACACCACCATGTAGTTGTTACAGGGTTAGACATGGCTCCATTCAAAATCTACTTCCCACACTTCTGGGTGGGGGTGGACTGCCTACTGACCTGTGGTGGTTTCTGCTCCAACTGGGAGTGAGTGGGCACTCTGTGGTGTGTGTGTGTGTGTGTGTGTGTGTGTGTGTGTGTGTGTGTGTGTGTGTGAGAGAGAGAGAGAGAGAGAGAGAGAGAGACAGACAGACAGACAGAGACAGAGAGACAGAGACAGAGAGACAGAGAGAAATGGATACAGAGAGACAGAGAGGAGAGAGAAGAAAAAGAGAGACAGAGAGAAAGGAGAGATAGAAGAGAGAGGGAAGAAAGGGAAAAGAGAGAGACAGCAACACGGAGAGAGACAGAGAGGAAGGGAGAGCGAAGAGAGAGAGAAGGCAGGCATTGGGGGCTGTCTAGGGAAAACCTGCTGAGCTATGGCCCCTGCAGCCCCCCCATCCTCACCTAAACTCACCCCGTACCTCTGCCTTCCCCAAGGCTCAGCCCTCCTGCATGCGCACCAAGGGGTCAGAATTCCCACAAGGGCAGCAGCAGGGAATTCTCCGGATTATTCTCTACATGGCAGAATGATTAACTATGTCCAGTTGTTCCTCTAAGCGACAGCAGCAGCAGGATGGCGACTTCACGCCTGGCATTCCATCTGCAGAGGCGGCAGAATGACCTAGCACCTTCTCCCTTGGGCCACACGGAATGGCAGGAAGCCCAGAGGGCAGAAACAACTCAGGAGCCCAAGCCTGGGGGGCCTGGCTGGATGAATTTCTTCTCTATGCTTGTGGTAGCACGTGATTCAGGCTCTTCTGCGTCCCTCCACGCTGAGAAGGCCTAGGAGGGAGGCTCTGTGCCCACAGAACAGTCACTATAAACATTCATCTTTTATGACTGCCTCCCTGTAGCTTTTCAGTGAGGGAATGGTGCCCCCCAACAGGCCCTGATGTGGCTTCTGTGGTATCCAGTGAGGACGTTCTTGAGCACTTTGTTTGCAGGCGGGGATGGGGGGTGTGCGTGCACAAGTCTTTTCTTTACAGCTCAGCTCTGTGCAGCTGGTCAGCTGCTTTGCATCCAGGCTGGCTCCCTGGATTTCGTGTTGATGACATCACCCTGTGTCCCATAAATCCCCCAATCATTAATATTCACAGGGAGCTCATGGGGCTTTTGAAAATCCATCTTTCACTCTGTTAGCTCTCCAGACTAGTGTGTGTAGGGGGGGGGGCGTCCTCTGACCCCAGCCCTAGAAATACCACAGTGCTTGCTTATCCTACACTCTTTTTTTTTTTTTTTTTCTAAACCACAGGTCAGGGCTACTTTACAACCTTAAAAAATCTTTTCCTTTTCACGGAATGACTTTAATTTTGTGTGACAGACCCAGTAGTCTTGCATGGAATCCTGCCTTGATTTCAAAGACTCAAGGAGTGTGTCCATGAAAGGCTTTGAAGAGGGATGGGCCCATAGCACCCTTTCCTAGGCATCTCTCCGTCTCTCCGACTCCTTTGATCCTTAGGAAGAACTGTCATGGAAAGATCAGCATGCTGTGTGCCTCAGAGCTCAGTCACTTGTTACCTGGATCATGTGCCCCCTTCCCCTTTGGTGTGTTGGAAGATGAACACTGTGTGTGTGTGTGTGTGTGTGTGTGTGTGTGTGTGTGTGTGTGTGTGTCCTTCTAGGAGGAAATCTAGGTTAAATGAGGCCATAGGTGGGCCCCTGACATGCTTGGAAGAGGAAGAGACACAAGAGTTCTCTCTTCCTTTGTGCCCTACACAAGGGATTTCAGAGAATACAAGGAAAAGCTGGGCAGAATGGCATCATCCCAAACCAACCTTGGCATCCTGATCTTGGATTTCCAGCCTTCAGAGCTGGGAGAAAATTACTGTCTGTTGTTTGAGTTACCTAGCCTGTGATATTTCATCATGACAACTTGAGATGAGTAAGATAATATCTCCCACATGGCCACACACACACAGACACACACAGACACACAGACACACAGACACACCACCTCGTGGACCAATTAAGTCCTAGTTCTAAGAACATTCTGATTTCTTTTCTTTCTTTCTTTCTTTCTTTCTTTCTTTCTTTCTTTCTTTCTTTCTTTCTTTCTTTCTTTTTTGTCAGTTGTGGGGTTTGAACTCAGGGCCTGGGCGTTATCCCTGAGCCACTTCCGGTTTTCTGGTGGTTAACTGGAGATAAGAGTCTCATGGACTTTAGTGTCCAGGCTGGCTCTGAACCTCATCCTCAGATCTCAGCCACCTGAGTAGCAAGAATTACAGGCCACTGTGCCTGGCCTACATTCTGATGGCTTGCTCACTGTTTATAAGGCTCCTCTTCCTCTTCCTCCTCTTCCTCCTTCTCCCTTTCCTCCTCCTGCTGCTGCCTAGCTAGCTCATATGGAAATGGAGACATCCCTCAACACTAGAGTGCTAAGGAGCGTTTTCCTGGGGGAACTCAGGCAAGGGCCTACACTTCTGGGTGGTTCAGACACATCTCAATGCCTCGGTTCTCCCAGCGCCAATTTTACAGAAGAGGATGTGGAGTTAAGAGAGGTCATGCATCAGTTGGCGAGGCTAGGCCTTGACATTGGTGCTGGGCCTGGATCTCTGTTCCTAGCACACATTTGGGTACATTTCCCCGCTGGGAACTCTGCAGTATGGCTACAGAGAATGTCCTACCTGCCAGTTCTACCTGAAAGGAAGGGCGTGGACACAGGCTTTGCCTCCCGACCACCATGTCCTTCAGCCTGAGCTCAGCAGGAATGCGTGCTTGCACCTTCTCAGTGGGAGCCAGTAGAGCCAAGAGGACAGTCACATAGGACAGCACGTGGGCTCCTGGGAAAGACACCTTGGGGATTACAGAGGCAGGCAAGGAGCACCCACAGTGCCTTGAAGAGCACGTGCTTCAGAACTGGGCAGACCTTCCTCTGCTCTGTTTCCTCATGTGCAGGTCAGGACCACCTCCAGGGACTGAAGTAGATGGCTTGAGAGATTGAATGCACGTGGGAGCATAGCCGGGGCTTAGACAACACTGGGAGGTGTGGGCTGTGGCCTCTCAGGTAGATGTGGGTTTGAGTTCCTGCTTTTTTATTTGCATCGGTTAATCAGGAAGGCCAGCAGATTTCGCTGCTGTGAGAATTCTGCACTCTCTCAGCTAGAATACAGCATTTTTCTACATCCTTATGCATCTGTATGTCCTTACCATTAGTAGTCTTTAGCAGCATGCTATAGTCTAATCAGCAGCGTTTTCTTTCCTACTGTTGCAGAGAATGTTATTGGGCCTTATAGCGGTCATCATTGTCTTTTGATGAACTATAGACAATGGCTTTATGATTGCAAAGTCTTTGTTGAATAGCAGACATTGTCCCTGCAGTTGCCTTTCCTGGTGCCTGGAGCTGTTGCTGTTATTTTCTCTGTCACCATGGGTAATTTTGAAAACCTCTTTGTGCCTCAGTTTCCTCATCTTCACAATGGCAATAATGGTTGTCACCTCACGGCATGAGAGGGAATATTGAGGAAGTTAAGACAGACTGTGGCCACCATCACAGTATTTGGTACGGAAGGAAGGCTCAGAGGTATTCTCTTTCCTCCCTGGCACTGCTCCCAGGATAAAGCCTTCCTGCATGTTTTGATACCAAGTGGGTGGGGCCAGGAAGGCAAGGGGGAAGAGGGAGGCCGAGTTCTTGGTACCCAGGCTGGATGGTGTTTCCTGCCCACTGCCGCCCCTAGTGGTCACAACAATCAGAGCAGGGCTTGTTCAACTGGATGGGAAAGTCAGGGAAGATAACACAGCTTGGGAAGAAAATCTTGACTGAAGTCCAGAGGCTCAACCCGGGGGCCTCCAACAGAGAAGATGTGATCTGCTGAGCCTTCTGCTGAGGTTCTCTTTATACCTGAATGTGACTGCTGGGAAAACACCCTGAGTCACAGAGCCTCACAGAACACACCTGTGCTGAAGACATGGTGCAAGAGAGACCAGTCTTTGGGTGGCACAGTGGGTTCCCAGTATCCCTTCTCCTGTGTGCTTTACAGCCCACAGCCTGTATTAGGGTCAGCCAGATCCAGTATGGCGTTCTGGCTCTGGATAACCATGTTCACAGGCTTTCCCCTCTACGGGGCGCAGACACCATCTGTTAATGCATGTGTCAGACCGGCCAACTAGCTGACATTCAGAAACCACCATACGCTCCTCCCCCTCGGAGGAGGAGGCTTGGAGAGAGCATCAGGAGATCAGAAGCAATATTGACTTCAACTACAAAATGCTCAGATGTCTTTCCTGCTGCTCTGACAGAGTAGTCTTTGAAGTGAGCCTTCCCCCACAGGTTGTAACACCACCGATGAGCAGGTGCAAAATGTAGGGCCATGTGCACATCCTGGGTGGGTCCTCTCCTTTCAAAGAGGAACATATCACTCTCGCTTCATTCCTTTGCCTTGAGAAGGTGCCATGGCCCTCAGCCTTCCTGCTTGGTGGTGATGAGCCAGGCTTGTGCATACCCTGATACAGAGAGGGAGAGAAGGAGCTGGGGAGCGTGGACTGACATTCTCTAGTTCAGATGCTAGCCATCTGCCATAGAGATGAGGAAACTGAGGCAGGGATGGGAAGAGCATTTCTCACAAGCCCACTGCTAGCAGATAGTCCTGTGATGAATCTTTGTAACGTTCTCCTCTATTCCTAAATCCAAGTGGCATCTTTGTTCTACTACATTCCACAGAAGAGAGGAAAGGCTCCACAGAAGCAGAAGGGCACCTAGCAAGTCAGGGACAGGGCTGGAGCAAGAATCCAAGTCTTTGCCACGTAGTGAACCCTGGCTCTGCTCTGCCCTGCTCTTTCTGGGTTACCACTCCCTCTTTGTGGAGGGAGAGGATAAGCTCCTGCTTGAACTCTGGGCCTGGGTGCTGTGCTTGAGCTCTTCCGCTCAGGCTAGTTCCCTACCACTTGAGCCACAGTGCCACTTCCAGTTTTCTGGTGGTCAATTGGAGATAAGAGTCTCATGGACTTTTGTGCCCGGGCTGGCTTTGAACCTCGATTTTCAAATCTCAGCCTCCAGAGTAGCTAGGATTACAGGAGTGAGCCACCAGTGCCTGGCCAGAAGATTCTTAATAAACGGATTTATTTCTACGGTCTCCCAGAGAATTTCACAGCAAGCACCTTCCATGTAGGTGGTTAGGAGTAAAAAAAAATTTATAACTTTGGAATAAGGTATTTGAAGCCTCACCACCTGCTAGCTTGATGATTTGGGGGCAAGTTATTGAACCCTGTTGAGTATCTGTTACCTTTATGTGAAATAATATATATATATATTCATCTTAGAGGGCTTTATGACAGAGGAACAGAATTTAGCACATTGCCTATATAACATTATGGCTACCAGCACAGCAAAGATCAGATCTTTTATCACTGGCAAAGGGAGCCATAAAAGTTTTGTTTGCCTTAAGAAAACCTAGCCTGTAAAATCCAGTTAAGCTTCAGATCAGGGCTTAATTTATTTAAGGATCCATCATTTTTTCACAGAAGGTTCATCAGGATTCTTTAAGTGGCAGCTTACATGGGCGGGCCGCCATGTTTGTTTATGAATCATTGGTTATTTGACAGTGACGATAGTGGGAAGAGAGAAAGAGCAGAGCCCGCATTATTGAAAGCCAGCCCTAGGAGCTACTGACTGCTAGAAATCAAATAGGCCTGGAGACAAAAAATAGGTCTGAAAGAATAAGGGAAAAGATTTCATTTATAAATACCTATCTCACCTTCATTCCCAAGAGCCCATCTTTCAGTTGTTCAAAGTAAGCTATAAATGCAGAGTCAGGCATCCTCCCTACATCCCCCCCCCCACCAACTTTACAATTGCAGTGACAGGTAATTTGGAATGGGCCTTCCCAATGTAAGATGCCAAGCTTGTAATTGTTAATTCTTCTGGCTGTAATTTATCCTGCTATCCCTTTGGGTAGCTAAACAGCTTTGATCATGAGTTGCCCAATAGGCTTATAAGTCTTGTTGATGAATCACTCTCATTCTCCTCATCCTTTCTCTAGGCTGTGGTAATTCTTGACAATTGCCTTAGAGCTTCTGTCTCTTGTGAATGTGGAAAGGAAGAGCCATCTATTAAGGGAGATACATGGAGATGAGAAAGATTCTAGAATGGAGGAGGTTGGCAGGTGGAAGGCAAATCCCTCTCCTCAGGACAGGAAAGCCAGGAGAGTGGACAGAGCTTTTGTTCTGTAAGCTATAGAGTATGAAGAACATCCATTTTTTTCTTTGTTTTTGGTTTTTTTTTTGGGGGGGGGTGTCCTTTGGATAAAAGTAAACCCTGCGTACTGAGATCCAGTGAAGAGCTCTAGCATCTTCACTAAGAAAAAGCCTCATGCTAGACTGTGATTTTACTACACAGATGCATCAAGGAAGTATGACCAGCATTTTGTGAATACTTCAATACTGGTGTTCTCAACTTCTTTCTGGGCTGGCTGCTTTTCCCAGGTCTCTTTGAGTCTCTGTGAGGCAGGTGACCAATAAGACATGGTAGAAGTCCCATGGGCCACTTTGGCTAGGGTCATGAAGAGTAGCTGTGCTTTCTCTTGTCCCATGGATGGTGTAGAGGGAGTTAAAACCCAGGGGAGGGTAGAGCCCCCAGATGAGAGGAGACTGGGTGGATGCTGGGATAACTACAAGGAGCAGAGGGATGAATCTATGCTGTGGCCACTTGGATTTCAGGGTTGATTGCTCTAGAAGTATGCCTCCTCTGAATAACACAAGTCATCAGAACTGAAATCCCTCAGAATAAGGAAATAACAGGTGCTAGCCCATCCTGGGGTAGCAGGATGGTGTTCATTAATAGACAGTGTGTGAAAATTCATCTTTGAGAGATATTGTATGGAAATTCAGCATATTACTTGAAAATCTGCAGACTCCACCGTCCTAAGTCAACACAGGTGTCCCATCTTCTCGTAGATTTGTGACTACCATTACCTCTCTCTCTTGGATTATTGGGACAGTTTCCTGACTTCCTGCTGCTTTGTGCCCCCTCCCAAGCTCACCATCTAGCTTCTTAAAATGCAGATCAGGTCATTTGGTCATTTTTATCAACCTTCCTGATAAAATATGAGGACCTGCTTTTAGAGAAATTTTAATTTTCTTACAGTGCTGGGGAGTGACTCTAGGACCTTGTATATGGTAGGCAAGTGATTTATCATTGAGCTACAATCCAAATCTGAGGTCCTCTTTTTTTTTTTCTTTTTCTTATTCTTTTCTTCCCTTTTTCTAGTGCTGGTGATTGAACTCTTAATGCCCAAACAAATTATACCCCTAGTCCTTTTGCTTTTCATTGGTTTTTGAGAGAGCATCTTGCGCTTTTTGGTGGCCATGGGGTTTCAACTCAGGACCTCACACTTGCCAGCCAAGCGTTTCACTGCCTCTCTAACCGTTGATTGCACCAGTTATTTTTGAGATAGCATCTTGTTTTCTGTGTAGGCATATGCCTGGATTGTGGACCTCCTATCCCTTGTCCCCCTTTTATTTTGGTGCCAGTCCTGGGGCTTGATCTCAGGGCCTAGGTACTGTCCCTGAGCATTTTTGCTCAAGGCTGGCACTCTACCACTTGAGCCACAGGTCCACTTCTGGCTTGAAGGGGGCTAATTAGAGATAAGAATCTCACAGACTTTCCTTCTTGGGCTGGCTCTGAATCATGATCCTTAGATATTAGCTCCTTGAATAGCTGGAATTGCAGTGGCTAGAAGCCCACTGGCCCCTCTCCCAGTCCTCCTTTTGTTTTGTTGTTTTTTTTTTTCCTGTTTGTTTATTTTACGTGCAACTCCAGCTGGGATGACAGATATATACCACCATACTCAGCTTCTTTCTGTTGAGTGTGTCAATGGAGTCTCATGGGCTTTTCTGCCCCAGCTGGCCTGGACTCATGATTTCCCCTCCCCTTCTTATTTTGGTTTCTCAAGTAGCTAGGATTATAGCACAGGGAGGGTTTAATACTTTCTGGGGTTAGCCTCAGACCAATCTTCTTTCCCTGCTTCCTGAGTAGCTGGGGTTATAGGCAATAACACCAACCTATCCAGACCTGAGCCTCTTACCCTCGGAAGGCTCTGTGTTCCTGATATTTAGTTACCATCAAGCTTTCTCAGACTTTTTCACCAGGATTGTCCATCTTGCATGTCAGTTTGCACCCACCTACTCAGATGTCAAGGTTTACTCGCTGTGTGTGTATGTGGTATATGACGTGTATGCACACAGTCCTGGGGCTTAAACTCAGGGCCCAGGTGCTGTCCCTCAGCTTTTGTGCTCAAGGCTAGTGCTCTACCATTTGAGTCATAACTCCACTTCTGGCTTATGGTAGTTCATTGGAGATATCTTCTGGACTTTCCTGCTTGGGTTGGCTTCAAACTGAGGATCCTCAGATCTAAGCCTCCTGAATAGCTAGGAGTATAGGTGTGAGCCACTGGGCCTGGTCGTATTTATCTTTTTCCAGGAATACTTCTCTATGTGTTTGGAGCTTGGTGTCTAGGCTTCAGTTTTACCTTACCACCTGCCACAACTGGCTGACGTAGCCACCAAGCTTTCTGAGAGGGAGAAAGGGGACTGGTTTCTTTCCCCAAGGGCTAGCCTACGTAGACTGGGACTCAACAAATGAAACTTCTAGAGTGCTGCAATTGAGTCAGTCACTAAGACAACTTTCCCTTTGTGGGCCTCAGTTTCTCCGTGAATAAAAATGATCTCTGTAAGTATTCCCAGTTCAGCATTTTAGGATTTTATGGTTTTACCAGGAACACAGAAAACTCATGGGTGAGAAATCAAGAGTCGGAGTTTTCCTGAGACTTGCCTGTGCAAGTCACAATTCTTCAGAAGCCAGTCCTCTGGGAGGCCCCGTGTGGCTTACAGCACTGCCTGAAGCCAGAGAATATTTATCACGACAGAAAAGCTTCTGGAGCAGGTTTAGCAAATGCAGCGTCTCTGGTGCTCTGTGCTTCATTTATCAAGTAAACACCGCTTCCTTATTTAGACTTCAGTCACTGGGCTTATAAACTATTGCTCAGATATAAAAACTGGGGTAAGATGTCCTCTTTTATTGACCTCGATGAGAAATATGCCTCGGTGGAAGAAGAAAGGCCATTTGCAGGCTTGCAACTTGTTACACAGAGGCTCTTACTTCAGGCGTGATGGAGGGGGAACAGTACAGTCTTTGTGCTGTCACGGCTTGCTCCAGGAGCCCCCTCAACGTTGGCCACACGGCCTGGGCCAAGCTCCTCCTTCATACCCAGCCCACCTTAGTCCTGGATGGGGGACGAATGCCCCAGCACTGCACAAATGCAATGCACAGCGTCACTTGTTCTCAGTGGAGTTACATTCATAGAGTTAGCAAGCTGAAAACAATGAGGAGTTGGTTTTACTGCAATGCAGGTAACACTTTCCTGCCAGATGCCTACCTTGGCTACATGAATCTTGGTCCCTGATAACTGTGTATGCAGGGATTCTTGGGGCATTGCCCCCAGTCAGTGGTAGCCCTTCAGTTCACTTGGGCCCCAGGGAAGCTGACACTTTTTACTTAGTTCAATTGCCACAGTTTTTCCTCTCACCACTGTAAGTAGGACTCTGGGGTCAACCAGTCTCCAGAGAATCTCCCGCTCTTCTGGCTATTCCATATCCTAGATTATGATCTTTTTCTAATGTGCACTGTAAGTCCTGCCTCTTCCAGGAAGCTTTCCTGGCTCCCTCTTCTTGACTCGAGGCACATTTTTCATCAGAGTATGAGGCGTATAGAAGCTACATCATTGACTTACCACTTATCTCCCTAGGACATAGACTCTTTCCAACCATGCCAAAGGACGTAGTACGAATGGGAATACTGCCTTCCTGCTAGTTCTTTATGCTACCCCCCCCCCGCCCTTCACTTCACCTAGGGGAGGGGCTTAAAAGCTCTTCTTAAGTACTCATAAGCACTTAACCTAACAGAAGTTGGGGGGACAAAAGGATTCCTTAGAGTTCCAATTCTTAACCTGTCATATAGCCCCTGCTTGCTCCAGCCATACCTGCTTCCACATCCCAGAATCTACCTGTTCTTCCCTCTTGTCCAGGTTTTCAGCTCTACCACACCCATTGCTCCTCACACTCTAGTTCTGGCCTCTGTGCTCTTTCTTGGGCTCTTCATGATGCCTAGAATATTTTTCTACTTTTGTCAGTCCTGGGGCTTGAACTCAGGGCCTGGGCACTTTCTTTGGACACATTTTGCTCAAATTAGCCCTCTGCCACTTGAGCCACAGCACCACTTCCAGGTTTTTCTATGTATGTGATACCAAGGACCTGAACCCTGGGCTTCATGCATGCTAGGTGAGCGCTCTACCACTAGGTTACAATCCCAGCCTCCATCTACTTCTCACCCATACAATGGGCAGAATGGGCACCAAATGAAATGAGTAATTGCTCCAGACAACCTTCCATAATCTTCTAAATTTGAGTGAAGACAAGTTCTTTTAGGTTCCTAGAGTCCCCAGTGCTTCTCCTCTCCTTATCATGAGAGACTGTAAACAGCAGCTCACATACAGGCCGTCCTCCTCTATCAGGCAGTGAGTTCCTAAGAGTTCCATAGCCTTATGGGTTGAGCTTCACAGAGTGTGGAGGCGAACAGTAAATGTTTGTTAAGTTGATGAGTGAATGCATGGGTGGATGTGTGGATGAATAAATGAGTCAGTGGTTGGATGGGTAGGCCCTAAGGAGCCCTGCTGGAAATAAAGAAACATAAAATAGAGAAATGGAAAGATGAAGTTAAGGCTAGGTGTAGAGATAAGTATCTAGAACTAGACTGGGTGCCAGGGATCCATTGAGCCAGTGGGTTCTTCGAGTGAAGGTCAAGGAGGACCCTGGGCCCCCAGGTCTAAGGCCAGAAAGGGGCCATAAGAAGGAACGTTAAGGCCACATGATCATAAAGGGAGCTGGCGGGGAGGGGCGGAAGTGCTCATCCAAACCAAGCTTCACATTTGCCATCTAAGAGAGGGGTGGCTGCTGTCACTGCCTTCGTCCTTTTGTCCTACCTCTGGCTCCTCTTGGGCCTGTATCCTCACTGGGATTTCTTCCTCACTCCACAGAGAGGGAATGACTCTTTGGCTTGGGCCAGCATGAAACGCAACGAGGCCCCCTAGAGGTTCTTGTTTATATAGCAAGTGAGGCGCTCTGGCTGAAGGCTCATTGAAAATATTTTTTTGTGTATGTTTTGTTTTGTTTGTGCATATGTGCAATTGTGTCAGTGTGAGTATTTAATGTGCCAGAATCACTGGGGCGATCCTATTAAAAGGCGAGTTCTCATTCTCTGGGGATGGGGCCAGAAGAGCCTTTCACAAGCTTGGTGGCTGACGTGCTGGTGTGGTTCATGTTGTTGGTCTGTGAATGACACCGAAGGACACGGCACTAACTATAAACCAGTGAGTCTCCGTGGAGCTGGATAATTGTATTCTTCGGAGATAAGGATGACGTGCACTGACAGCTCCAGAATAATAGAATCATGAAAGTTTAGAATGTCTGACAGGTACCAGAGATAGTACCGCATCTCATCAAGTCTAAGAGTCCATCCAGTGTGAGACCCATGGCCAATTCAGAGGAAGTTAAACTCTGTGGATGGAATCGAATCTTTGCTTGAGTTCCCACCTTCCATTTCTCTGGGACTGCTGGATCAGTGGAAGGCTGACCTGGTATGTGCTACAGTGCCATTTCCCAGAGGCTGGAGGGCGACCTGAAGGCAGGACCAGAGCCAGGGTGGAGATGATGTTGATTGACAGGTTCTTGACAAGTCACAGACTCTGTGGATCCACCGAGATTCCCAGTCCTGCCCTTTGCTCTAGACTGAACGAGCAGAGAGAAACCGTTCTGCTCCTTGGAAGCATGTTTCTACTAAGAAACCTCATGGGTAGACTTTGGGACTCCTTTGTTGCCTGACTTTATATTCTGGACACCTTCTTCTTCCTAGTCAGGAAATCTGTGAGTTCAATTGGATCCCAGGTGGCATACTTTGTGACTCTGCCCTTGGCTTTTCTTCCCAGGAAACCAGAATCAAAGCCCTTATTGTGGCTTCTCTTCCTCTTGTCTCCTCCATGATAAATGGTGAAATTAATCAACTAGCAGAGCTGGATCACCCAGGACAGCAAATCTCAGCCTGTGTGGCATCAGAATCACCTGGAATTATTCTTACTATCACTTAAAAAAATAAACTGTAGATGCTCTGGGTGTATCCCAGAGAGGAGAATTCACTTACTCTGCATTGGATCTCAGTGTTAACATTTTCCCAAATTCCCTAAGGATTTTACACCTGTAGCTAAGTTGAGAGCCATTAATTGAGCCCAACCTATTTAACATATTGGAAAACTGAGGTTCAGAAAGTCCACGTGATTCGCCTTTGGTCACACAGCTGGCTATAGGGGCATGGGCTCTATTCTGGTTGCTTCAGTCATATTGCCAATGAGAGCACCTAGCTTAGGAAAATCGTATCCTAAATCTTAGGGTGATGAAGGGGTCATGTGATATTCCCCTCCCAGATCTCATTTCCTGAAATAAAAATCAAGAAGAAGGTCCTTTCCAGCTCCATGTTCTTCCATTTTTCTTCTCTCACCAGGGACTTGGGCATGCAGACAGGTGAAAGAAAATTCAAGATACTAGATCACATGCTGTCAGCAAGGCTGGCTTGCCTATGATGATTCCTGCGAATCTCTAGAGTTGCCAGGGTTTTGAGGGCTGTGATCTGGCCTCTAGGACTGCCTGCCATAGGGTTGAGGTTCTAGAGTGTGGAAGTTGGAAGCCCTCAGGTGAAAGTCAGCTCAGCCCTGCAGCTCAGCAGGCCAGCTCAACTCCAGGGACCTGGACCTCAGCACAGGTTTATCTGGCTTTAGAGGTAGGGGCTTTTGGAAGAGGGTTGGGGAATGGATCGAAGGAGTTGTGCTGATTCAGCATGCCTTAAGATGGGCATGTCTCCTTTTATGAAGCTGAGCTCTCCAGTGAAAGTTAAGCAAGCATCATTTTAATGAATTGATGGGCAGCCTATTTTCAAAGAATTGCACATGGAAAATGTTTCAAGAAATGATGCCTTCCACAGGGCAGTGAAAGTCACTCTACCGTGAATGTTGTTCCTTTTTTTTTTTTTGCCAGTCCTGGAGCTTGAACTCAGGGCCTGAGCACCATTCTAGGGCTTTCACAAGGTTTGCGCTCTACTGCTTGAGCCACTGCACCAATTCTGGCTTTTTCTATTTATGTGGTATAAAGGAATCGAACCTGGGTCTTCGTGCATTCTAGGCAAGCACTCTACCACTAAGCCAAACTCCTGCCCATTAAGTTACTAAGTTACTTTGGATCATTAAGTTAAATAAAAACGTTGATTTTTATCCTTATTTATTTACCACAGTCTTCTGGGCGGCAGGAAAGGAAGACTAAGAAATCGTGCAGCAGCTGTTTGCGTGCAGGCTTGAAGCTAGAGGTTGGGTCTCCTTTCTGGAAGCTGAGGTGTGGCTGACAGGAAAAGGCTGGGAGATTTGTTTGGTAGGTAATGATTTCCATGTGCTGTTATTACTTATTATTATTATATTTCAGCCAGCAGATCTGTTGTGCTCTTAGACTGCAACTCTTTATTTCATGAATTACCTGAAGTGTCTAGAATTCTGTGTTTTCTCTTTTGAGAAATAAGAAAAAAAGCCCTTTACATCTTGCTATCTCTTTATGTTGACATAGCCAAGTCCAGATAAAACCTGACTGCTGATAAGCTCTGTTTTTTCCTGTCTGGGAACATTAGCTGACCAGCCACTATATATTTTTTTCTTTGGCTCCCTAGTCCACTTTTCCTTTTTTATTTGAAAATCCTTAGGAAAGAACACACTTAGAGCATTTTTTTTTATCAATTGTTCAGTTCCACTGACCCAATAATTTCATCCTAGAAGCTAGACCAAGGACAGAATTAAAAGCACCCCAAGAAAATAATCTCAAACTGTGTGCAATGCAAAGATGTTTAGCACAGTATTATTTACAATAGCAAGGACAGATAAAGCAATTGTAGTTTTCAGCCACAGAGGGACGATCAGTCAATTATATGTCTGTGTGATAGAAATATTGAGCGGCTGTTAAAATGATGGTTATGGAGAATGGGTAAGAACAAGGAAAATGATGTTTGAAGTAATGTGATGGCGTGCCACACGCCGACGCCTAGCGCATAACTATGGCTCTAGAATAAAACCCTAAGTCACAAAAACTAAAGCCACAAAATCCATATACAGGAAAACAGATCTTAAAAATATTCCAAAGTGTTAAACCCAGGGTGTTTTTTTGGCATTTAACATTTTCCTATCTTTTCTGAGTTTATGAGGGTGCACATCTTTAATTTTTGAAAAGGAAACGTGGGCCTAGAGATAGACTCGGTGGCCTAGGGAACAATGGCTCCTATCAGTTTCCTGGCTGGAAAATGGAGACACATCATCTATAGTGGACAAGGCTTGGTTGGTTTCTTTTATTTTCTTTGAGGGGAAATTAATTTACGGAAATGAATGGTACCTAGCAGAGGCTCTACAGACACTGAAAAGGTTGAGTGAATCATTACTAATCAAATGGAAGACGGGGAAGGGACAGCTTCCACCCTCAACTTCCTAGCAGGACCAGATTTTTATCCATTCACCCAATGGACATTTATTTATCGTTCACCCTGTGCAAGGAGTAGCAGTGAGGGAATTGTTTCTTTGTCCATAACATCAGTCTCAGGAGACATAACAAGCTTAGAGAGAGAAGAGGAAATTGGAGGAAATTGAGCTATGTAATTGGAAGAATAAAACACGAAGTACAATGGAGAGAGAGAGAAAAAAAATCAATGTATCAGATTTTTTAAAAAGGTGTTTCAGTCCACTTAACTCTCACAACAGCCTTTGAAAAGGAATGAAGTTTATCCCTCTTTGACAGATGGCACCTGAGAGGAGAGGATTCTGCTTCAAGGTCCTAAAGCAGATAAGGGAAGGGGAGAAGCAGCGGGAGGTGGGCTGTCTCATGTGGGTGAGTGCTGTACACACTCTCCAAGCACTCCCCCAACCTACAGCAGAGGGGCTCCCTTTGGTCTTTGTGCTTCCCTACCCTACAGGACCCAGGACCCTTTTCTAGACAGATTTCCTCAGGGGTGGTGTAAACGCATCTCTTTCTTTCTGTGGGAAAGCAATGGCCTAATTATTAGGAGTAATAAATAATTTCTTGGGCGGGGAATTCATTAGCCACTTGGAATATGTCCAGGTTAAGGCTTACAACTTGGTCCCCAGTGGGGAGGACGACTCTCTGAAGGCGAGCTGTTAACTCTGGTGTGTATAAGGTGCACATTCTTCCCTGAATACACATTCTGCAAATATTTGATTGGGCTTTGTTTGGGGGATGGGAGTCATAGCTTCATGTTAGCTTGAACTAGGGGGGGTCAAGAAAACGTGCTCATGTGCTATTTGAGATGAAGATTCTGGGCTACAGATACAGTGCCAAGGAATCAGCAACAGAGAATGGAAACTTCATAGTTTTCCCTTTTTATCATCCGAACCCAGTGCCTTTGCTTGATAGATGGGAGAACTGGAGACCTAGAGATGGAAAGTGACTTTCTCAAAGCCATACAACAATGTCCATCAGTGCCGGGAATTGATGAAGCAGGACGCCAGGGCTTAGAGCTCTGGAGCAAAGTCAGTCACTTAGCAACCATGTCCTGGATGCTTTGTAGTGCCAGGTCTTCTGTTGGTTAGAGAGATAATAATGAGGAATATAGACTGTGACCTCAAGGAACCCCCAGAATCGACAGGTGTCACAGCTACAAAGAGACAATGGAGCCTAAATGATAAGGGCTCCCTTGGCTGCAGGTGGCAGGAAGCCTGGCAGGTATGATGGATGAATTAATAAACCAGCCCAAGACAAGGCAATATGGCAGCATGGATCATATTTAGGCAAGTTCAGTACTGGTTACATGGCTTGCAAGGTGAACACTTGTCTAGTAAATGTGAGGCTCTGAGTTCAAATCCCAGTATACCCCATTGGCTCAAAGGTGATCAATTTTATTTTTTAAAAATTCATTCAATTCTAAATTTACTATTAATTAGAAACTTCTGACTGGTAGGATTTCAAATGAAATTAAGCTGTATTACACATTTTCTCAAATAAAAAAAAAACCTTGCCTGTGGCCAATAGTTCAGAATAAATGAGAGCCACGCACGGGTGGTTCTTATTAGCTACTAAGGAGGTTGAGATCTGAGAGTCATGATTCCAAGTCAGCCAGAACAGAAGTTTGTGAAACTGCAAATTCATCAAAGTTCACGGAACCATCTCTTATTTCTCTTCACTTTCTCCTCCACCATCTTCCCAGAATTCTCTCTCTCTCTCTCTCTCTCTCTCTCTCTCTCTCTCTCTCTCTCTCTCTCTCTCTATATATATATATATATATATATATATATATATATATATATATATATATAAATCCTTTTGGCTTCATTGTTTTTCCCTGAGGTTACTTTTCATATTACATCACTTTCTACTGTGATGGTAATTATCTCCCTTTTTGTGCTTACTTTTGGTTTAATCCACTCTTATTAGGTTCTTAACAAGATGGCAAAGATCATTGACTTGAGACTTCCCTTGTTTTCCTAACAAAAGTGTTTAAGGTAAATTCTAAGTGTCTAATATAAGTCCTATAAACTCGCTTTCCTGGTGAACTTCTAGAGGAATACACAGGTTTTCATTTTTTTCCAGCAGCAAATACTTTTTAATTTCCTCTTTTCATTTGCTTTTAATCCATGGATTATTTATTAGTGTGTAATTTTGCTTCTGCGTATTTGGGGAATTTCCAAGTAATTTTTTGTTACTGATTTCTAAATTAATTCCATTATGATCAGAACATATTTAGCATGACTTGGATGATTTCCAACTTATTGAGGCTTGTTATGAGGGCCCAGAATGTAGTCTCTACCTTGGATACCCGTCCTGTGTGTCACTGTCACCCAAGTTGCAGTATGACTGTCCATTAGATCAACTTGGTTGACAGTGGTATATAAATCCTCTATGTCCTTGCTGATACCTCTTCTCATCATCTTTGAATTACTGACAGGGTTTCTTCCTCCCTGCCCAAATCTCCTGCCGTAATTGTAAATTTGGCTACTTTCCTTTGTGGTGGTACTAGTTTTTACTTTATGTATTTTGAAGCTGTGATGCATGGGTATTTAGACTTGTTAGTACCTCTTGATAAATTGCCTTTTTCCTCATTATGAAATGACACACCTTGTTTCTGATGATATTATTTGCTCAGAAGCCTACTTTGATATTAGTGTAATAATTTCAGCTTCTCTTTGGTTACTGTAAATATGGTACATATTTCTCTACTTTTCTTTCAACTCTATCTATCTATCTATCTATCTATCTATCTATCTATCTATCTATCTATCTATCTATCTATCTATCTATGTATCTCTATCACCTGTCTATCTATCCTTTTTGTCGGTTGGGGGATTTGAACTCTGGGCCTGGGCGCTGCCCCTGTGCTCTTCAGCTCAAGGCTACTGCCCTACCCCTTGAACCACAACACCACTTGCAGTTTTCTGGTGATTAATTGGAGATAATAGTCTCGTGGACTTTAATGCCCAGACTGGCTTTAAACCATGATCCTCAGATCTCAGCCTCCTGAGTAGCTAGGATTACAGACATGGCACCTGGCTTTGTATCTTTATATTTAAAATATATTTTTGTTTTCTTTCTTTCTCTTCTTCTGTGTGCATCCTTTCTCTCCCTATCTCTGTCTGTCTGTCTGTCTGTCTGTCTGTCTGTCTATCGCTTTCTCTCTTGGGTTTGAACTTGGGTTTCAGAGTTTGCCAGTACTCTATCAATTGAGCTACTATGCAGACCTCCCTTTTGTATTCCGGTATTGGGCCTTGAACTCAGGGCTTGGACACAGTCTCTTAGCTTTTTGTTTTTCTCTCTAGACTAATGCTCTACCACTTGATCCACAACTCCACTTGTGGGTTTGGGGTGGTAAATGGGGGATAGTACTATTGTGGACTTTCCTGCCTGGGGCTGACTTCAAACAGTGATCTCTGCATCTCAGTCTTCTGAGTAGCTATGATTACAGGCATGAGCCACTGGTACCTGGTTATGTTGGTTATTTTTAAGATAAGGCAAATGAGGCTTTGCTTTATGTTTGAGTTGTCCCCGTTATCTTCACTGATGGCAGAGTCCACGATACTCAGACTATTCAACACACATTAGCAGAGCCTTTATCATGGACTCATCACCAAGCTAGGACATGAGCAGTGCTAGGTCTTTGTTGCAGAGACATAACTTGTGTGAACTTGTAGTGGGCACATTCCAAGAAGTGCAAATGTAGGTGGAAAGAATGCAGGTTTTCAACTGGAATAAGTCCTATACCAAATCCCTACCCACCCTCAACACCAGTCTCATCCCTGTTCCAGAGATGGGAAGTAGGATGGCTGGCCTTTTTGGAGGTTCCAGCTCTTTTCTCCCAGCACTTGGAAAAAGTGTTCCTTCCTGTGGTCCCCTTAGCTCTCCTATAGACCCAGCTGCAACCCCAGCTTCCCGTTCTTTGCCATCCAAATGCATCAAGACCTCCCTCACAAACCTGTCAGTGCTCCTTCAAAACCCACGGCAGAAAACCTAAGGTGTGAAGATTCTTATTTCAGGACAACTTTTCTTTTTCAGGAAGATCTGCTCCCCAGTTTGGAGTACTCAGTGAGCCAATATGGCCTAAGCCTGCCATTTAATCATTCATTGGTCTGTACTGTTCGTGTGGCTGCAGAGACCTTCAAAGGGCTCTCCTTGGCTGAAGAGAGACAAGCGAATAACTTGTATTATTGGGTTCACTTGTATTAGTAGCCAGTTGGCTGTTGTTAAACATGTCTTAAAGTGTGTGTGAGAGAGAGAGTGAGAGAGAGAAACTAAGAGAGAGAGAGAGAGAAGGAGAGAGAGAGAGAGAGTTTACAGTAGATAAGAGATCAAATGTGCTTAAAGTGAAAGCACTTTATGTGTGTATGTGTGTGTGTGTGTGTGTGTGTGTGTATGTGTTTATGTGACAGAGATAGATAGATAGATAGATTGGGGGGGATTACAGTAGGTAGGAGACCAGATGTACTTTGGGGATAGAAGAGTGTAACAGGTGAACATGAAGATTTATTGGCCTACATAGAATAATTCCTGGAGTTATCCAGTCTATGTGTCACAGCATAATCAAATGCAAGGCTTTCTACGGCCCTGATGGCTAGAAAACAGTTATTTTTAAGCAAATGAGAATGGAGGTGGAACAGAAAAGAGATGTTGTATTTAGGTACCCGACTCCCCTGTCCTGCCACGGGAGTGTGACAGCTTGTAGGCCTGTTCACCTTCTTCATCTGTTATGGTTGATATCTCTAAAAATGCATGTGATTATTTTACCTACCCAGAGGGTCAAGAAAAGATGAGACAGTTTTTAGTCTACATATGGAAGTGTCCTCTATGGATTTTTTCTCTTATTAAAAAAAAAATCAAAAACCAAGACCATGTTGTGTGGAGTTTCGATAGTGAGCTGCTCATGAATCAATAGATAACACAGTACTGGCCAGCAGAGCCCAACCAAGGAAGGTTCTGATTTATTAACTTGTCCCTTAAGTAAGATAAAGTCGGTAAATCAATAGACACTAGGCCTCCTTTCTGCTGCGTGGGTCCAAAGAGGAAATAAGCCATGGAGAAAGTTGAGCAACAAGATTTTGATGTTGGAGCCAATGCAAAAGCTACAAGACAGGAAGCTGTACCCAATGGATGCTTGCAAAGGTGGGAGCCATTAAAAGTCTGGACTTTGACCCAGGCTGCAGCTCCCACACCATGGTGACATTTCCCTTCTCTCCCCGCCCTCCCCCCATGTACTCAATCAAAGGGCTCTTCACCCTCTCTCTTTCTTTTAGTTCCTACTGTTAAAGACAGTTTAAATTATACCATATCTGAAGGTTAAGCAGAACTTAAATGGACTGTCAGTCCTCAGAAAGAATTCTGTGGTATTCCATACACCCATCCTTCTATCTCACTGTGATAAAAACTCATCCTTTCCCGTCAGAAGTCTAGAGTGTCCTGGAGACCTTTTACATAGACAGACAGGATTCTTAATCCCAGACTGAGGATTGACTGATTCATCGACTGGTTGCTATTCTTCCTGCTGGACTACAGCCCCTGAAGAGAACTTGGCCTGTCTTGTTTATTGCTGTGTCTTCCTAACACATGCCTGATACATGCTAGGTTTCAGTAAATGAGTCAGCCTGGCATGATGAAGGAGTAGGGCAGAAAGAAGGCTTGTGGGGGGTATGTGGACAGAGGGGTGTGTGTGTGTGTGTGTGTGTGTGTGTGTGTGTGTGTGTGTGTGTGTGTGTGCTGAACAGCTGTGGGTTACAACAGTGAGACAAAAGGTGGCTGGAAGCTGGATACAGAATTGAGCCTTTATTTTATGGCTTAGCAAAGACATGACTAGGTATCAACAAAAGTGTGACAGGATAAAAGTTTTTCTCTCATGCATGCTTTCACTCCCTCGATAGAATTTATGGAGTCCCTTCCCTAGGAAAGGCATTCTATAAAATGCTGAGATATAAATAACTAGGCAGAGTCATCGCCTCAAAGAGTTCCCTATCAGGTTAGGGAAGAGAGGTAACTGAGCAGATGAGGAAAGGGTGTGTATTTATGACAGAAATCTCCACAGATGTCCGCAGGGTGGCCTTTTGAGGGTAGCACAGCACAGCAGAGCTGAATTCTGCAGGAGTTAGGTGAGGAGAGCGTGGGAAGGTGGTGGCTGGCAGAAGAAGAGGGGTGAGACAGTGAACGCACAGGATAATGGGGCTGGTGTGTTGTTGTGGGAAGCAGGCACAGGAGGAACTGGGCCAGGGACTAGATTTTTGGATCTTTATTCTGTGGTTCATGAGATGGGGGGAAGATGTTCTGAGTTGTACTTTACACAGATCGTGTTGATGCAGAGAATGGTTTGTGGAGGGCCAGGATGAGCAATTGGGGAGAGGCTGTTCTTAGCCAGATGAGGAATTGTAAAGAGCTGAACTGATGTAGGGCCTGAGGTGAGGGATGATCATGGCTAGTATTTATTAGGCACTTACTGAATGCCAAGGGCCTCCCTACAAATGTTACATGTTTGAGTTTCATTTAGTCTTTTAGTTACCTTCAGAGTTAGGAGCCAATTCCAGACCTATTTTACAGAAGAAGAGAAGGAGGCACGAGTTCATAATAGTGAATGGGTTTCCCCCTGTATCCCCAGGTCATTTACAGGGTGGGAGGAGAATCTAAAGGAAATAGCAATTTGGTGGTGAAAGATGTAGAAACTGGAAGAGGATGAAGTTAGTTGGCTATTGATTTGAGATGGCCACGAGACTCGAGGGAGAGAGATGTTTTGGAACGTCAGAGGAAATAGCCCTTTTGGAGACAAAAGGGAGCTCAGCACCTGGGTTATAAGCTTTGGCACTCAGCTAAGATGGCTGAGGGCTGAGGGTGGCTGAGATTCATGGAAATGTCTAATATCATTTAAGGAGATGGCAGAATGATGGAGGACGAAAACAACATCCTGAAATGCCCAATATATAAGGGACTAAAGCTGAGAAGGCAGAGAGGTGGGAGGATGGCCAGACAGGTTGAGTAAGAGTGTTTCATGGAGAGACATATGCCAGTGACCCATATGCTACTGAGAAAGAAGGTGGGGGTAAAGACAGAGGAGTGTCCTTATCAGTCAGGGTGCAGTTTAGCCACAAAGATCTCATGAGCAATCTCCCTCCCTCTCCCCCCCCACTCTCTGCACCACTTTTGGCTTTTCTATAGATGTGGTACTGAGGAATCGAACCCAGGTCTTTGTGCATGCTAGGCAAGCACTCTGCCAATAAGCCAAACTCCTGGCCCCTCACGAGCAATCTGGAGGAAGAAAAGTTTCAGTGGAGTGCTAGAGATGAGCTGGGAAGTAATAGGGAGGAGAGACCATCCATATAGCAGGTACAGACCTCTCCTTGCAGGCTGTTAGGAGAGGAAGAAGGAGAGAATACAAAGAAGACGGAAGAGGGAAAAGGATGGCATGAGAATATTTTGTGTAATTCTTCTTTTTTTTCTTTTTCAACAGAGCTGGAAATGATACCTAGCTTATCCTAGCCAATCAATAATTTTACTTGTGTTAGTACTGGAACTGGAACTTAGTGCCTTATATCAGAACTGAAGGCAGGAGCTCCACCACTGGACCCTTACCCAGTCCTTTCTTGTCTTTTAGTTATTTTTCAGGTACTTTATGAGTCTGGACTATGATCATCCTGCCTTTAGCTTCCTTCCTGGTTGGATCAGATGTACACCGCCACAGCTAGCTTATTGAATGAGATGGGGTCTGGTTAACTTTTTGCCTGGCTCGCCTTGAAACATGATCTTCCTGATTTTCATCTCTTGAGTAGCTGAGATTGTAGGTGTGAATTACCAAGCCTAATCAACAATTCCGTGTGTGTGTGTGTGTGTGTGTGTGTGTGTGTGTGTGTGTGTGTGTACTGGTTCTAGGTTCTGTGTCTTGAACTCAGGACCAGGATGCTATCCCTGAGTTATTTTGCTCAAGGACAGCATTTTATACAGCCAGTGCTCTGGTTTTTATTTTGGGGAGGGAGATAGTTCCTTAGAGATAAGAGTCTCATGAACTTTCTTCTTTGACCTGGTTTGGAACTGTGATCCTCAGATCTCAGCCTTCTTAGTAGCTAGGTTTATAGGCATGAGCTACCTGTACCCAACTGAACAATTTTTTTGCACGACTCTTTCTTGCCATTCTTCCACCTCTGCCTTAATTCCATATTGAGGAAAAAACAGACTCATCCAGGAAAAAAAGGAAGTGGCACTGTGGCTTAAAGTGGTAGAGTGCTAGCCTTGAGCTAAAAGCTCAGGGATAGCACCCAGCCCCTGAGTTCAAGCCTCAAAACCAACCAAAAAAAAAAAAAGGTGAAAGCCTAACTCTTGGAGAGGCGTTCTAAAGGTATTTGTACTTTGGGGGCTGAATGGCAAAGACTGATTAAGTAGCTAAGCTAGCAGTTGCTTAACTGATTCTTATTTTCAATCTGTTTGGGAGAAATAATGTCTCCTGGGAATGTGAAGGGAATGTGAAGGTCTAGATGGTGGTCTTGCCTTCTGGAACTTTCCCAGTGTTTCAGTGGGGGTGGAACTGGATGCTGCCATATTTATTTGACTCTAGCTTTGGCAGTTTGGAAGTCACTGAGGACAAGTGTAATGAATTCTTCCCTCTGCCTCAAAAAATAGCAACACCCACTGGGCAAGTCTCCACTTCCACTGAGGACCATGCAACACAGATATTAAGAGCCATGCATGGGCTGTCAGATTGACAAATTAGTCTTCTCCTTCAAAAGGCACTTAGGAAGTTGAATTTGGACGCTAGAGAGGAGCTGTCACAAGCCCGTGGTAGATATCTCACCCCACAACTGGGTCTTTTTGTATGGGGTGGAGATGGCAGAGAATTTTTTTTTATTGTGAACCATGTGGAATTTCCTACTAATGTTGGAAATGCAGCTGACCTACAGCCACAGGCTCAGGTCTCTTCAGGAGACTGTGCTCAGGCTACCTGCCAAAGACTTAACTGGGGTCAGGAGGCCCCAACAATTATGTTTGCCTTTCTTGCCAGCCTCCTCTAGGTTGGTGGGCAGCTGTTCCATGCAGGGTATGATATGGTAGGATTGTAACTGTGGGATTTCTGAAGGTATGGTGGATGCAGCTCCACTAAGTCAGCCGCATAAAAATCCAGGGGAATTTTCTTTCTTCTTGATGGTCCCCAAATTGGTCATGTCCGGAAGGGGGTGCTTCTCACGCTGGCCTCTCAAGTTGTTTCTGAGACCATCAAATAGAAAACCCCAGGATATGCTTCCCAGGAGATTTCTGAACAGTGATTTCTAGATTCATTTTCAAGGCCTAGCCATAAGTACAAACATGGATAAACATTTGGAGATCAAGAAATCACCATGAGAGGGGCCAGGAGTTTGGCCTAGTAGTAGAGTGCACACATAGCATGCACAAAGCCCTGGGTTCGATTCCTTGGTACCACATACTCAGAAAAAGCTGGAAGTGCTGCTATGGCTCAAGTGGCAGGGTGCTAGCCATGAGCAAAAATGTGTCCAAGGACAGTTCTCAGGCCCTGAATTCAAGCCCCTGGACTGGTAGAAGAAAAAAAAAAGAATCACCATTAGATGCCTTGGGGGAGATGGTGGGAGATATCAAACAGTGTCTGGGAGTCCCTCAAAATTAGCAACCACCTTGAATTTGGGGCAAAGAACCTGAGTCTGGATGTCAGTACGGAAGACCATTTGGTGAGTGGTATTGTCCTGTGACATATCCCAGCTTGAGGCTTCCATGTGTGGTTGCTCATTCATTTAAGTTCTTTCTTGATTCTCTCATCTGTTCATCTACTCCATCTATATGACATACGGTTTTCAGATCTGTATGTTAGCCTTGGTCCCTTTCAATGGCTTTCAATCACTAAGTTTATAGCTAGAAATAATGATACTCTTTTCTCTCAGCCTCTTTTAGCAGCCTCTGGGGAAGGAGGCAGGTGATGAGGCTGGAGAGGTGAGGCTAGCCACCGTGCATTAAGGGCTAGAATCTGAGCATGTTATAGGCATTCCAGGAATAAACTGGTTGAAGATCAGGTAGTGCCGGGATCACCCTGCATGTGGCCTGAGGAAGAGGCAAAATAGTGCCTCTCTCCTAAAGTTTTAAGGATGCTATCCCCTCCCCTACTTTTCATCAGCAGGAGCCCAAGTTCTGCCTCTCAAGGTTAGGAGGGGTTTATCTTACATCTATATCACAAAATAGAACCCCATGCTGGCTGGCATGAGGAGACAGCCAGCCATGGCAGAGTGGGGAGTGAGTATAAAACTGTTGGTGGATGAATTACCAGGTAACCTCTGTGTCCTTGAGTCCATACAGACAGAGACTCCTAGGAATGCATTTCAGAGGCCTTATCAGGCCATCTCATTGAATCCTCTCATCCTACTAATGGGAAGTGAGGGCGACCGGTCCAGAGTGCCATGGCACAGTCAGGACTATGATCCATCCAGGCATCTGGGCTTGTTCTAAGGCACCAGACCAGCCTTGTTTCACCCTCCCCCAGAGAGCCTGCCTGGTTTCCAGCCATGCAGGGTGGTGGAGCAGAACGCACACAGGTGTGGGGACCTGGTTGGTCTGGGCTCAGAGCCCAACCCTGCTACTCCTCTAGCTATGCGACCTTGAGCAAGTTACTTACCCATGCAGTTTTGTCATCTGGAAAGTGGAGATAATACCACCCTCCCCCTTGGGGGTGGTGAGGGGATCACACGCAGTCGCGAATGGCAGGGCTCTCTCTGGTGCACACTCACTTAGTTGTAGCCACTGCCATCCTTCTGCTATCCAAAGTGTCCTTTCTGCTCCCAGGACATCACCCTACTCCCTGTCTCTACTGGCAGAGGCTCCAGGATGGTGCAAGGCTCTGACAGAATGGAGCTAACTAGAGGAATATCTCTCAGAAAGGCAGGACTGTACCTTGACTTAATTGAATTTAAAGCGATTACAGAAGATCAAAAGCAATCTTTGATGTGGTGTATAGTCCAAGAAGATTGTTTGGAGATTATGAAATAAAAGGGGAAAACTCTATAAAGCATGTGTGTATGTGTCATTATGCACAAATAGAAACATCTTTTTTTTTTCATTATACAAAGACCATCCCATTTCTAACATGGTCCCTTCAGTCAACTGTGTCTCTCGGGACGCTCACCTTGCAATCGGTTTTCCTAGCGTGATTCACAGGAACCTCCCAGGAAAAGGCTTTCTGCAGATACCTGATTTTCCACCAATGGCCCTTCTTGCAGAGTTTCTCTGCACTTTGAACGGAGGCAGCAGAACCTTGGATTGAGAACAATGTGCCTGAGCCATAGATTGCAAGCTGCCCTCATGGTTTTAGATTTCAAGGAAGAGGGGAAAAGTCACTGTCTATTGTCATGGTAAGATTTAATTAGTCATAAAACAAATCCTGACTTCAGAAATGTCACCGTGTAGCTGGGTACCAGTGACTCAGTGAGATTCCATCTCCAATTAACCAGCAAAAAGATAGTCTGACTAAACAAACATAGAGCTCTCCTATGACCCAGCAATTCCACTGCTAGGCATTTACCCAATCGTCCAGAAACAAGGGCATACTAAATCCACCACCACAACGATGTTCATTGCAGCACTATTTACTATAGCAAAGATATGGAACCAACCTAGATGTCCCTTAGTTGATGAGTGGATCAACAAGATGTGGCATTTGTACACAATGGAATTCTATGCTGCTGTCAGAAAGAATGACATCGCTCCATTTGTAAGGAAATGGGAAGACTTAGAAAAAAATCATATTAAGTGAAGTAAGCCAGACTCAAAGGAACATAGGCTCAATGGTTTCCCTCATTTGTCATAATCAGTAGAAACCTTGGACTCTTCTAGCAGAGATTTACAATAGAGCAAAACCTAAATACATAAGGCCATATAGTATGATGCTAAATGAAAGAACATCCAGGATATAGAAACAAAAGCCATCTAATGAGTGATTGTTGTCCTTAATGTACTATGTTATCTCTCATCTCTTTTGCTGTCCCTTGGTTATCTCATATTGTTACAGTAGTTCACCTTGGTATCTGATATATTGATATAAGCTTATTTGGTTATTTGAAATAGGATAGGGAAGGGGGGAAAACAAGATGAGGGCGGGGGTGGGGGAGGAAAATGGGGACCAAGACATGAGAAAGGGTATCAATGTTTGTGAAGTAATGCACCTTCTATCTGGTGAATATAATGTAACCCTTCTATTAATTACAATAAAATATATGAAAAAAGAAAATGTAAACATTATGTAGGTTTAAATATACGTAGTTGTAAATTTGTTCCCCCCAAAGATAGTCTGAATGTGTTACTTAAGTGGCAGAGTACCAGCCATAAGCAAGTAAACAGAATGCAAAGCCCTGAATTCAAGACCCCATACCTGAGAAAGAAAAGAACAAAAGAGGTTAAGTGTGAAGAGAAAGAATGAATCATGTAGTCAGTGAAATTTAATGCTGAATATCAAGGTCAGCTAGGCACGTTAGCACATAGCAGAATGAGAAGAGACAAATGGGAGTGAGTCCCCAAATTGCATTTGGCTTGATATTAATTTTCCTTTGTTAAAGGCAATTCTTTTCCGTGGGCTCCACAAGGGCGGAGTTGGGGATGTTCTGTTTGCTACAGCATCAGTCATAGTAGATATTCAACAAATATTTGCTGAATGAATAAATAAATAAAAATAAAGCCACATTAGATGTGGAAAGATGTGGAAAGCCCAGAGAAGAAAATGAATCATTCACAATTCCCCCACTGTGGGTATTTTGGCTTATTTTCTTCAAGTCTTATTTCCTATGAATATGCTCTTTTATATATTGGTAAACATAATGTATTATTAGATTTAGCTCTGGGATGTGTTTTTGTATTTCTCCATTAATATGAATGAAACGATGAAATGAGATGATGCGGAAATGCTTTGAAGACTGTAAAATGTTTAACAAATATCTTATTATTAGTTATAATAAGCACAGGAATACTGATATGAATGGGGTTGATTTGCTGAGCATATCCTTCAAAGCAAACGACTCTACTCAGGGAAGCTGGAATGTGCTCAGTTTCCTCATCCTGCTTGCGGCGGGGGTCCCTCTGTTTCGTCGTGGGAAGAGAAACAGAGACTTAAAGCTTAGAAATCACCAGTTGCAATTTTCTACTCAGCCCAGAAATTTCTTCCATATCACGAATGGAAGGTGGGCAGAGGCTGGGGGAGGACCAAGCATATGGCAGGTTGCTGGTTAACAGTGACTTCCAAGAACTTTCTCTTCTGCAACTTGTGTGTGTGTGGGAAGACGGGGGGTGTCATGTTCCAAACATCGGAGAACGTTGCTCGCTAACCTGCATGCTAAGAACAAGCTAGACTCCAGGGAATGCCACCACAAGAGGTACATTGGACAGACCACAAAGTCAGACTTACCTACATGTCTGAATTTTACCTTTCAAGACGCCAAGGATTCCTCTGCACGTCGGTTGTTCTAACCTGTACCCAGTCCTTTGCTGGGAACACGGATCTGCTCACACAGCATAAGGAAGTCCTGCTAAACATCTCTCCCTGACCACATTCCAGCCAGGCCCTCTTGAGCCTCTTCTCCACTAGCCTTCAATCCTGGCTTATGAAGGCTTGCACAAACACTAGCCCAGTTTCTAGCTATTCGAAGCTATCAAAAACAAGTACCATTTCCTCCAGCTGATACCTAAACATTGGGACCCAGCTCCCAGGAGAGGGTAGGGGCTCAACTCAAATAAGCACCAGTTAGCAAATCCAGGTGTGTCTCACATGGACCACTACTCTTTTTCCTGCTTGAAATTGACATTGTCCCTTAGCCTTTTCATCCAAGGCTAGTGCTGTACTAAGTGAACCCCAGCTCGATTTCTGGCTTTTTAGTGGTTTTAAGCTGTGATCCTCAGATTTCAACTTCCCCAGTAGCCTAGTACCATATAATATATATATATTATATAAGTACATGTTATATATGTACATATCTATGTACATATAATTGTTTAAATACTTCTGATCTATCCCTCTTCCTCTTCCCTCATTTTCTCTCGAAATACCCAGTCATCTCTAATATAGATTCAAGTTCTGTTCTGTTCACGCTGGACCTGCTTCCCTATTGCAATAGCATTTTTCATTTTTGTGATCTCACTTGGCGTATTTGTTTAAGGCTGGTGCTCTATGACTTGAATCACACCTCCACATATGGCTTCTTGTTTTTTTTTTTTTACCAGTGCTGGGGCTTGAGCTCAGGGCCTGAGCACTGTCCTTGGACTTTCTCAAGGCTACAGCTCTACCACTTGGCCCCAGCACCACTTCCGGCCTTTTCTATGCATGTGGTACTGAGGAATTGAACTCGGGTCCTCAAGCATGCTAGGGAAACACTCTACCACTAGGCCAAACTCCTGGCCCCACATTTGGCTTTTTGTTAGTTGGCTGGTGCTAAGAGTTTCACATACTTTTCCTGCCCAGGCTGGCTTTGAACCATGAATCTCAGATCCTGAGTAGTTAGGATTACAGGTGTGAGTCACTGGCATTTGGTGGCAATAGTACATTACAGATGGAAATTTAACCTTACTACTTCCACTTGTGTCTGGATTTGTTCATTTCTGACAGTTCTCAAGAGGCTCTCAGTTCCTAGTTTACTTGTTGGCTTGTACACCTTTACAGGGTAACCCACGTTCTCGCTCTTCCGGACTGTCTATTTCTGGGCCTTGAATTTGCCTCCCGTTGTCCACGTCCTCCTCTTTTGTTCTCAGAAAGGCACTTTTCTGGTCCCACTGCTTGGGTCCCAGCTTATCTGTCCATTTCTGCTCATAGCATCCAGCCCCTTGCCCTAGCCTCTGGGACTCACAGAAAACAGACTAACTGCCCTACCTCTGTTGGCAATAGATGCTGACCTTAGCTTTCACCAACTACCTTCTGGATAAAATATTAAGTCTAAAATTGTCAACTCTGCTAGAGACTTAAAAAAATGTAGCCTGCTTACAGATTCATAGCCAGTTTTTTTTTAAACATGCCATATTGCTCTATAAAATGGCCCAGCAGTGGAGAACAATGCTGAAAGATGGCCTTTGAGTCAAAATTTTAAAAAGCATGCCAGACTCCTAAGTTTTAAGTGTACATCTTTCCTTACTGCTCTGTCATAGCTCTCCTGAGTCCTCCCGTTTCTCATGGCCCTAGGCTGTGCTTCTGTCATGTACCAACTCCACTCTGTTCAGAGCCAGCCAAAACAAATTGCTGTGAATGATCGGACTGATGACTTCTGCTATGTCCTCATCTCTTTAGCTTCTTTTCTAGGCAAACCATACCAAAAATATGCAGGAGCTGAGTGAGAGAGAGAGAGGACAAAGGGTGGGAGGGAGAGAGAGAGAGAGAGAGAGAGAGAGAGAGAGAGAGAGAGAGAGAGAGAGAGAGAGAGAGAGAGAGAGAGAGAGAGAATATCTGTGTCCCTCTGCCATCCTGCTTTGAGATTTCCTCTCTACCGAGAGTCTGTAAAGGATTCCTTTCTGAGATGTAAAACTCACTTCAAATATGAATCAGTGCCAGCCTCCCTCTGTGGACTCACAGCTTTCCTGCAGGGGCAGTGCCTGGCTGAGGAAGGACCCTGCCCAGGGCTATATCAAAGGGTGGGTGGGTAGGTAGGAACCCAAGTAGGAGGGTTCACTCCACTTAACAATGACAGGGGAAATGATTTTTCCGCCCCTTTTCTTTATGTTGGCTGCTTTGACTTGAATTAATTCAAGGGATAGACTCTCCGATCCCTGTTATTTGAACATTCAAGTAACTTTTGTAAAAAAGAAAAAATTAACTAGTATCGAAGTCCTCTGTGACAGAATATTCTGGGGGGAAATATCTTCAAAGAAAGCAAGCTGAGCTTCCCTCCCACTCAATCTTAGAAGCCAGTGGATGGCTCAGGAGAATGACCGAGGTCAGCCAGTATCCTTTTCCCAAGTGATGGTAAAGCCCCTTCCTGTGAATGGACCCAAGCTTCCCGGGCAGGTTCAGAACCCGCCACAGTGAGCTTTGCATGTGTCCCATCGAGTCTCTGAGAGTAGCTGGAATGGCCTGAGGACCGCTGATCTGGGGAGACCAGAAAACTTACCCTCTGCTCCTGTGTGGCTACGAAGGTCTGGAACCCTGGAGCCACCCCAAAGCCCAGCTCTTGAATGAAAGGGGGCTCAGACTGACTGTGGATTTGAACTTTCACTCCTGCTTCAAATGTCGTTTCCTCTGAAAGAACAAAGACGGACAGGTCATGGGTGAGTGACAACAGATGCTCCAGGTTGAAAAGTTCAAGTAGATATCAAAAGGGCCATGATGGATGACTGTGTCTAGAGGTAGGCACACCCTTTTCCCTGGTGACTGAATGTGTGATCTTCCACAGAAAAGGGACAGGATCAGTTTTAGTTAGCTAACCGTCTTGAGATGGAGAAATTGTCCTGAGTCATAAAGGTAGGTCCAAAGCAATCACAGAGGTCTTTGAGAGAGGAGCTGGGAGACCAGTTAGAGAACATGGAAAGATGCCACAGCAGTGATTTTCTTTTTTTTTTTCCTTTTCTTTCTTTCTTTCTTTTTTTTTTTTTTGGCCAGTTTTGAAGCCTGAACTCAGTGCCTGAGCACTGTCGTTGGACTTTCCTCAAGGCTAGAGCTCTACCACTTGAACCCTACCACCACTTCCAGCTTTTTTTCCCCCTATGTATGTGGTACTGAGGAATTGAACCCTGGTCTTCGTGCATGCTAGGAAAGCACTCTCCCACTGGGCCAAACTCCCGGCCCCCACAGGGGTGATTTTTGAAGGTGGAGGAAGAGCCTCAAGCCAAGAGATGGAGGCAGCTTCTAGCGTCTGGAGAAAGCAGGGAAATGTCTGCCTCCCTGATAGCTTCTGAGAGGGACAGAGACCTGCCAACAACCTTGATTTGAATAAACGTAGCCAAACCCATTTAGGTCTTTGATTTTAAGAATTTTAAGATAACCAGTGCATGTTCTTTCTAGTTACTAAATTGGTAGTACTCTCAGCAACAACGGGAAATGAATTCAGGTCAGTTGGGCCTACTCCTTGCCTGGGTCCTAAATCCGTGTTATGGAATGATGGGAGGATTCTTTAAAATATTTCATATTTTATTTTGCTTATCTCTTATTACAATTTTATTATCCAAGTCAGTCTATGAAGGGGTTTCAATGGAATATGTCCGTTTATAAGCACAGTACATCTTGATCAATGCTTCCTCTTTCCCAGTTTTCTTTTTCCTCATCTCTCCCAACCCCACTGAGCCCCTTCAATTTTCCCGACTTCATTTTCACATATGAACAATGAATTTGATGACTGCATTCTGCCACCCTTCTTCTTCATTTGTCTACCCATCCCCTTGACCCCAAAGTACTATCTCTGCTGACCATGAGCTAAAGATGAGGAATCAGAAAGAGAAAAATACCTTGCTCCCACAGCAGCAATGGAAGCGCAGGGTTTGCTCCAGCCCTCAGAACTGTAGGAGGTGGGTAAGTTGACCAGAAGCTCTCTGAGCTCTTTTTGGGCCAGGAGAAATGGCCCTTGGCTGTAGGAGGTGGTAGCAGGGTCTGGCCTACTCTGTGTGCTCTGCAGAGAATGCACTTGGGAAATTGTCCTCCATTCCCCAGTCGGTCTGACCTCTCCAAACAGCTTGTAGAATGGGCTTCCAAAACGCTCTGTCCCTAGCCTAGCTCTTCACTGTCTCTCCGTTGGTCCCTGATGGCCATGGATGCCAATGTCTCCTTTGCCTAGAATGTTCTTCTGCATTGTTCACCTGACCATTGCTGTACTTATCACTAAACTCCATCCTCCCAGCCCGCTCAAAGCAACTCCTAGTCTTGCCTGACAGGTGGATGCCACAGCCATCTATTAGAGCTTCTGCCACATTCTGTGACCATCCTTTATGTGATGGCAACATCTTGAGGTCAGGTGCTGGGCTTTGTGGAGCTCAGAGGTCCTCTTCTGCTGAGCTGGGCATGATAGGCATTCACCACATTATTATTATTATTATTTTTGCCAGTTCTGGGCTTGAGCTCAGGGCCTGAGCACTGTCCTTGGACTTTTTTTCTTTTCTCAAGGCTAGAGCTCTACCACTTGAGCCTCAGCACCATTTCCGGCTTTTTTTCTACGTATGTGGTACTGAGGAGTCGAACCTGGGTCTTTGTGCATGCTAAGCAAGCACTCTACCCAACTAGGCCAAACTCCTGGTCCCATTCACCACATTATTTAAGGCTATTATTAAGGCCAGGCTCTAACGGGGAGAAGGAGTGAGTGTGATGTTGGTATTGCCAGGATGTCTCAGGGGAGCAAGGGGAGAGGTGACAAAATGTGTTTTCCACAGCTAGTTGAAGCTGTGCACTCACTATACAACGGAGCTTAAGAAATCTTACGGTCAGTAAGACAAGGCTCAAAGAGCAGATGTATGGCTTACAGGGAGAAATGAGAAATGAAGCCTTTCTGTCCGAAACACTGTGTGTAATGAGCAAAACAGACAGCCAGGTGCTCCTCCATCAGCGAGCACCGCCTGAGGCTAATCAGGCTGGGTTAGGGGTTTGCTGGAGGAGCCTGTTTATTCCACAAGCAGGTGTAGTTGCCTACATCGGAGAGGAAAAAACAATCCTGAAGTAGCCTCATTTCTTGACAAGCATTCAGCAGGAAAGGGAAGCAGTAGATAAAGCAGTTCCAGGGAATGTCCTGTAACCTGCGTGTGCTAGCCTCTGGCCATGACAGCTTACTAAGGCAACAGAGGAGTTTTCATTTAAATTAACTACAAACGATCCCCACAGCCACATGTGGCTTGTGGTATTATTACTTGACAGAGTAATTCTAGAACCTTCAGCTATGAGAAGACCCTAGCTCTCACAGAACTGCAGGGTTTATAAGGACTCCACTACCCTGCCTCTCCAGGCAGACGCACTCATGGGTGTCTGAGGGGCTTGGGGTTTTCTTTTTTGGTGGGGGAGTTTGTTTGTTTTGGTCATTTGTGGAACTTGAACTTAGGGCTGGGCACTATCCCTGAGTATTTTTGTTCAAGGCTATTGCTCTACCACTTTGAGCCACAACACCACTTCCAATTTTCTGTTGGGTAATTGGAGATAAAGTTTCTCCCAGATTTTCCTACCTGGGCTGGCTTTGAACCTTAATCTTCAGATCCCAGCTTCCTGAGTAGCTAGTATTATAGGTTTGAGCCACTGACTGGTACCTGGCTTTGGTTGAGGTTCTGAGCAGTAGAAATCTATGTTCATGGTCAATTATGGCCCCCCCACCCCTGGACCTGCTTTCTCCTAGCATTTTTTTTCCTGTATAGAGTTCCTATACAGTTATTTTTCTAGCTAGAGTTAGCTGGTGTGCCTTGCTATAGATGCCTGCTTCCTCTTGTGCATTGTTCTCTAAGTTGGCCAAAAGCAGGTGCTCCCTCTTTTCTGTGCCATTTCCATCTCTAGTATCTGCCATTTCTTGGACTTAGCATATTAATGAGAGCTGGGTCCTCAAATAACTCATAAGACTGCTAGAGCACAAGGCGATCTCAGGCCACCTGCTTCTGAAGTTCTCAAGCTAGAAGGCACATTAAAACCACCCCAAGAGATCAGAACCATGGCTCCCGGGGTCCAATCCCTGACTCAAAATTCATCAGCCTGGGTGGAATCCATGAACCTGCATTTCTAGGAATTCTGATGTAGGTCATGTGAAGCCAGCCACAGTTGAACAAATATTGAGCTAGTCCAGAGAAGGACTAGAAGGATTTGCAAGTCAAAAGCAGAGCAAGGGTCTGAAGACTAAATTTTAGAATTTAGCACTCGTTCCACCCTCCTAAGGAGGTGAGGAGATGCCCTGGTTCTCTGAGGGAGAATGAGAATAGGTCACCACCCTGACACGCCCAGCACTGGGCTTGGCTCAGAGCAGAGCTTCATAGATGTTAGGTGAAGCACATGACTAAGAAAAATGTTCTTGGTGTATTTCTTCTTTTCCCAGCCCTCTGGCCTGCAGGGTATTTGCCGGGGTCCTGGTGGATGCTGGGAAACATCAACACCCCAGGTCTCAACAGTCTGTCTCCCCAACACCTGAGACGCAGGTAAGGTTGCACTTGGGACAATAGTGGTTACTGGCACAAATATTGGGACTGCAAACATGATTTGAATGTGGTTCTTGGTACAGAATGTGTTAGAAAATCTTGTTAGACAATAGATTGCTAACATTTGCTTGTAAAAGTGTGTGCCTCGCAATGAACGAAAGAGTTTCCAGAGAGTGATCATCCAGACTGTTATAGCTGGATTGGTGCTGGGAAGAAGTATGCATGCTCTCATTCTGTGTTTCAATGCTGACTTCCATCAGAGAGTGCAGGTCCACAGTGCAGTGAAGAATTTGTTTACACATCATCAACACCAAGATCCAAAGCCTCGGAGCGGCACAGAGGGCGGGAGACAAGGAAAGGTACTCCATACATGGTGTTCGGGGCCCTTGTTAATTGGGACCCTGTTGAACTCCAGACAGCTTAACATAGAAGAGCACTCAGAGCTAAGCCTGCAGAAGCACCAGACTCTCCCTGCCCTCTTGGGAAGCATGACACTGCATGCACAAGGCGAATCTACCTGGGGAGCTGTTTCCTGTGTGTGCAGTCAGGATCTGGGAGCGCCTAGGGAAGAAACGGGAGCCATGGGTGGAATTCGTAATGCAGAGGGAAAGTACGTGGCAGTCGAATATGCTTAAGTCTTTAATCTTGCAAATTGCGGGAAACATGCCAAGGAAATAAGCATTGGAAAGAAAGAAGTAGACTTGCTTGTCTGAAAAGCCGAGGGAATTTTCTGGGCTCAGGCAAGGGATGTGTTGTTATTACAAAGCAATCTTGTTTTGGACAAAACTGACTTTATTACAGGGGTGAGGTGCAGGGCTCTCATTCCACAGGCAGCTTGAGAGGGGAGGAAGAGAGGGTTCAGGTTGATGCCCAAGGGCCCTATGTGGGAGGGCTGGTCCTTGAACCTTATCCTCTAGTGCCCCCCCCATTCTGCTCTCTCATGGAGGAGGGAGGATGTGACATTGGGGAGTATGTGGATGGATTTCCTTTCCGTTTGGGTCTGGTTTTGGTCATTGAATGGTTGGACCTAAATGGGAACCATGCAGCTCAACCCTATTTTCTGGTTCACTGGGGATCAGTTGCCTGTCACACTGGAAAGCCAGGGGCCCTGACTTCTGATAGCAGCTTCATTCTCTCATTCCTAGGCTGGTGGCTCTCCTGCTACCAAGTACCAGGATACTAGGCCATCTTATATTGCTGTCCTGTTGACTGGCTGCTGTGGACTTTTGCATTTCCAAGGGAGATGAAAATTCTGTGTGTGTGTGTGTGTGTGGGTGTTTAGAACACTGTTCTTCTAATATCCCTTATTACTTATTTTTTGGGTATTAGTACTGGGATTTGAACTCAAGGTTGGGGCACTATCCTGTACTGTTTTTGCTCAAGATTTCCACTCTACCACTTGAGCCACGGCTCTGTTTCTAGCTTTTCAGGGAGGAAAGGGTGATATTGATCAAGATGCCTTGTACTTATAAAATGACTTAGTTTTTGCAGGTGAGGGAATTAAAGCTCCTGGATCACAAGTCACCCATGAGAGAGCTTGGTGCCAGTACTCAGTACTCAGTGAGAGAGAACTCAGTAAAAGATCCCAGAGACGATGACTCAAGGCTACACAGAATTTGAAGCCAAGAGAGCTCTAGATTCTTTTTTATTTCAGCGAATTTCTCATCTTTTAGATGAGAAGCCAGAGGGTATAGAGAAGAGATTAGCCACTGGCAGCAAGGCAGGGGACAGCCAGGGACAGTGTGGGAAGCCACATGTCTGGTCTCTTTAGTCTCCTCTTTTCTTTGTCAACCAGCCCAGGTATCAAGCCCATACGTTTCATACCTATGGATGAAGGATGGAGGAGGAATGATTTTAATTTGCAGTGAGCATGGCAGTCTTTGCCCTTTCATTTCCAAGTCTGGGGGAAACGTGCCTGGGTATGACATGGTGACAGTGACCCAGTCAAGGGTCCCACACTGGCTCTCAAGAGCCCAGGGCCAAAGGACTGACTGAATTCTCTTGGAGTTCATCTACAGGTGCCATGTTGGTCCTTGCTTTTCTGCTTGAGCCAGAGAAAATGAAGTGGCCCAGAGTCTGTCAAGAGAGGTAAGGAAGTGGCTCTCTACCACATTACTCAAAAGCCACGTGACTCCAGGCAAATTACAATACCGACTCTTTGAGCTTTAGCTTCTTTTTGATTAAAAGCAAAGTGGGAGCTCATCTGTCAGGCTTCTTTTAGCACAGAATGTCTATGAGCTGAAGACCATGTGTAAATCTCTTTCTTAACCTCACTGTATCTCATTAAAAAGAAAACGGGTTTAAAAGAAATAGACATGGCCGTTCAGGAATCTCATGAAAAGTTAGAGAGGCTGAGTATGCTACGGAATCCACAAATTGCTGCCTATCTAAAATTGGACAGTGTGTGACTTGTCCTCCCTTCTCCGCCTCTCCCTGGTAGACAGGCCCAATAAAGGCTGCTTCCTTAGGTAAGAAAATCTAAAACTAGTATGGAGACAGGCATATTCACACACTGTTGCTCCTAAGTGACATTTTGAGGCTAGGCGAGCTTCGGAGGAAAAAAAAAAAAACCTAACACTGTCTTTCCATGGCTGGATAGGCTTGCAATTATGTCTCTTCTGGGTGGCTGTGTGATGTCGCACTGAGTTCTCACACAGACAGCTTGTGATCTAGGAGACGTCATGGAGTGACCACAAGAGTTTGGGGAAAGCAACTTGCAATCTCCAGCCCTTTCTGCCATGGAGCTCACAAATAGTTCACAAACATGTTATATTTTGCTAAACTCAAAGCGATCTTTTCTCCCCCCCCCCCCCCGTTATAGGGCATAAAGGACCAAATCAGACCACAGAGGTCCAGGGGGAGCCATTCAATGGCTCTGAGACCTGCTTTGCTGCACCGATTATGTGAATGACTGTGTTAAAGGATTAGAACTGGCCTGGGGGACACTCAGGAAGGTCTGAGGATCAGAGGACATAGAATACCAGTACAGGAATTCTGTTCTGTAGGGCCAGGTGTCTACATTGGGGAAAGAGTGATGTCAGGTGCTGGTCAAGTGACCCCCAAGTTTGTCTAACTTCCATTCCCACTAAGCCGAGCAATTGCAAACATTTTAATGAAGGCACTCACTATGTGTGGAGTGTTGGGTCTAATCTCATTTTTTTTAAAAAAGATTTATCTCAAGGATCCTTTAAATAATGTGTTTCCCTAGGGGATTCAGGCTTGGAGATGATAAATTATTGCACAAGAGGGCTGAAGACTCTGAGTGGGCAACTAGCTTGTGGAGGACATCATCTTTAACTGGCCATGACAGAGTGTTATATCTCATGGCAGAAGAACTCTGCTTATCTGTACTGATGGAAGCCATTGGGGTACCCACACTTCGAAAGAAATAGTGTAGAATATAGACTTGGATAGGATGACAGAATTTGTTCAAAGCACTATGGGATTCATAGCAACTTTGTGCTGTCCAATGCTTTCTCGATCAACAGATACACAAGATGAACAATTGTCTTCATGTGGGGTGAGGTCAAAGACACATTCCTATGTTAAGGAGATGTGGTTCGATTTCCAGTGGTGGGAGTTAGTGGTCTAGCCCTGAGCTTCCTACACTCCAGGGTGTCCGCCGGTCACAGTAATTCAGTAACTCTATGGATTCAGGGTGGGTACAGAGATGCTACACTTCCATCCGACTCACAGGTGAGGGGGCCAATGCCCTGGGCTGGAGGACCACACTTAGAGTGGGAGGATTCAGTAACACACACGGAACACTTGGGGTTGTGGTTTTACTCAGATGCTGCGGCAAGTCTGGGCTGCTCTTGACTTTGGTCCTCTTTCTTCTCTTTGTGTTTAGGTATGGGGTCCTCCTTCTCCTCTCACTCTCAGAAAGTTCCTAGGAAACCTGGCAAACAGGTTTGAGACCAGAACCAGGATCATTTCCTCTCTGAAGCTTCCTTGAGAGTTGCTTTTTTCCCTCCCTACCTTCTAGAACTATCTCCTCTTTTGTTCTTCCTCTTTCTTCTGTTGATTAGAACACTTGAAAACAATTATTTTTACATGTTCCCTGACAGGACTGTAGAGTCTTGCTCTTATGAAAGTTGTGGGCCGAATGAAATTCCCTTGCTAGAAAATAGTTCAGAGACTCCTGCGATAGTTCCTTAATTGTGATTCCCTCAAATACCTGGATTTATATCATTACATTGCCTACGTCTGCATCACTGGATTACCTAGCACAGAGATTTTCAAAGGAGATTGATTGATTTTGCCAGTCCTGGGGCTTGAACTCAGGGCCTGGGCTCTGTCCTTGAGCTTTCATCAAGGCTAGCCTGAGCCACAGAACCACTTCTGTGGTTTTTCTGTGTATGTGGTACTGAGGAATCGAACCCAGGGCTTTGTGCAGGCTAGACAAGCACTCTATCACCTGGCCACACTCTTGGCCTCAAAGGAGACTTATTAAATATTGGCCTTGAGCTGGGGGATGGAGGCAGGGCCTGCTTTGTCCATTTCCTTGGTGCTGTCCTTGGACCTCTGCCTGGCTGTCTTAGTATGCTGGCTAATGTTACCAAATTTTCTAGCTTGTAGCAGGTCCACTCTTCAGGTCATCCTACTATTGATAAAATTCAGGCTGCTGTTGGCTCCTTGATAGATCAGATGCCTGCCTCGGATGGCGCTTTTTATTTATGGCATATTTTTTTTCAGACTCTTCAGGCACCATGGAGATACCCCCCAACAACCGGCACAATGGCCCCGCTGCAAGCAAGCATCTTTGCTGGTGGCCGCCTGTCCCCACAGCTGAGAATTCATGTCCTAGTGTGTCCCTCTCATTCTGAGGAAGTTCAGAGAACCTGGCGCCATGACAAGAGTTTTTTTCCCCTTTTCCCTTGGGAACGGAGATGTTGGAGAAACCATAGCAACCATTAGCATCTGCTCTTGTCATACCCTGTTTCTGACAGGAGGTAGAGGAGACAGTGTTACCCTTGATAACTGCTCTGGCCTTCCAGCTACATTGAAAATTTATGATTATTTTTAATTTAACTTTTATTTTCATCAAAGCAGCCTATGTACATAATTTAAAAAGCCAAATGGTGCTGCAAGGCTTCTAATGAAACACAGCAGTTTCCTGCTCCACCTCTCCCTAAACCCCAAGTTCTGCATCTCAGCTTACTACTGCTTGAGCGGTTTCTTCTGTTCTTCTTATTCGTGTTCTGTGGGCACCAACGTTTTGGCAGCTATTTATTTCTTAATTACAATCCATTTGTTTTTCTTTTGGAGGTATTTGGAGTTGAACTTGGGACCTTGAGCTTTCTAGATACTCTACTTTTTTTGGGGGGGCAGTGGGGTTTGAACTCTAGGTCTGGGCACTGTCTCTGAGCTCTTCAGCTCAAGGCTGTCACCTTACCCCTTGAATCACAGCACCACTTCCGGTTTTCTGGTGGTTCACTGGAGATAAGAGCCTCACAGATTTTCATGCCCAGGCTGGCTTCGAATCACAATCCTCAGATCTCAGCCTCCTGAGTAGCTAGGATTACAGGTGTGAGCCACTAGTACCAAGCTAGGTACTCTACTTCTTGAGCCACGCCCGCCCCTTTTTGGCTTTAGTTATTTTTGGAATAAAGTCTTGTCTGGATCATGATCTTCTGATTTATGCTCTCTGTATAAACTGAGATGACAGGGACATACCACCACGCTCAGCTGTTGGTGAAAATGGAAATCTTCCTTATGTTTTCCCTTGGCTGGCCTTGAAATCTAAAATCATCCCAATATCTGCCTTCTGAGTAGCTGGGATTGCAACTATGTGCCACTGTACCCAGTTTGATCTCTTTCTTGCGATCAGGAAAATAGTTTGCTTTTCCTCTTTTTGTTATTGTTTATTATTTGTTGATTTTGGTAACCTGGCTGGCATGCCAGGCCTCTGAGGCAGCTGCTTTCAGTACAATGCCAGGTCTGCAGGGTCTTCGTGTCTGAAGCTCACCACTGGAGGTTCTGGTTTGGAATTCTTCCTGCTTGGCTGTCATCCTGGCTCTTCCTGTCTGCATCTGGAATTCTCCTGAGGCCTAACTCTCTATTTCTGGAATTCTCTTTCTTGGTTTTTAAACACTTAAACCTCTGGAAAAAGCCTATGCAGGAGACACATTTTTTTTTTTTAATTTGAGGCCCCATTCTGCTTTCACATTTCATTCATAGTGTGCTGGGTAAAGAATGCTCTGGAGAGAAATCAAGCCCTCCTGGCCCCAGAAAGACAAAGGCAATATGTGCTATTAACTTGTCGCTCTGCTGGCTTTTGTGGAGAAGTCTGTACCATTCACAGAAGAATCAGCACAGGTGACCCTTTCTTTTTTCTCCAGAAACTTGGAAGATTTCCGCTTTCTTTCTGCTCGCCCGAGTTTTGCTAAGTCCTGTCTTGGTCTGGGTGTGTGGCTGCGGTTGTAGAATGAGCTTCCTTCTGTGGGGAAGGCCTTGGCCTTCAGCTGAGGATTTTGACTATGTTCACACTTTCCCAGGTTGTTTCTCCATGGTCTTAGTTTCCTTATGCTAGAACTCTGAGTTGGCAGGATGCTGAATGATTGGGCTTGTCCTCTGGTTCAATTCCTTCCTTCCTTCCTTCCTTCCTTCCTTCCTTCCTTCCTTCCTTCCTTCCTTCCTTCCTTCCTTCTTTCCTTCCTTCTTTCCTTCCTTTCCTCCCTCCCTTTCCACCCTCCCTCCCTCCCTCCCCCCTCTCTCTTTTCTCTCCTCTTCCTCCCTCCCTCCCTTCCTTCTGTTGTGTTTTGTATCCTGTTTTTCATTTGTTTTCGTTTGGGGAGAATCCCTCAATTCCAATCCTCCAAGAGATTAGTTTTTACTATCTGTGATCATAGTTTTGATTTATATTTTTTTCTTCTTCACAGAATGTTCCTTTTTAATTGCATCCTGTGCTTTCATTTATGGACGCCGAAGTGTCTCTTATCTCTCTTGAGGATTTTAATTAAATCATTTTGATGTTTCCATCTGCCTCATGCATTTGTTTTTTTGTTAATTTATTAAGCCTTTACATATTGCCTGATATTATCAAGACCCTTTTCTAAGCACATCATATACATACAACTCATCTCAGTACTCCTAATGATTTTCTAGAGCAAATGATATTGTCATTCCCATGTTACAGATGATGAAACTGAGAGTCAGAGCAGTTACATAGCTTGCCTAAGGCCATCCAGCTGATAAATGGTACTGCCGGTGTTTGAACCTAGGCCATCCAGCTGATAAATGGTACTGCCGGTGTTTGAACCTAGGCCATGTGGCTACCACAGCTTGTTCTGTTTGCGATCATGTCTATCTCACAGGCTTTCTTTTGGGATTGGCTTTAGTTCCTTTCTTTTCCAGCTAATGGCTCTGTGCTGTCCACGTATGGTTAAGAGGCAGGGTGGGTGAATGCAGTCAACATCTTCAGGCACATATGTGAAAATGGAACTAGGAAAATGGAGGGGATGGATGGGGCTGGGAGACATGGAGAATGATGGAAGGGGTGGCATTGATCAAGATGCATTGGACTCATTAACTGACATGTTAAATGGAAACCTCTGTACTACTGCTTGAAGCTACTAATACTAATTTTAAAAAACCCACCCAATAGTTACCTAAAAAATAAAGAGAAAGTTAGAAGGCTGCGTAGTCCCCCACCCCCACTTTGTGTATATGTGTAGGTGGGGGGTCAGTCGCCAGGGTATCACATGAGGATGACTGAAGCAGGCCACTGAACAGGATACTTCCTGACTGCCGTTGTCCCTGGGTTTTTTTCTCTTGGGGAAGTGATCTTTCCATTTCTACCCAGGGTTGAGTGGAATAGGTAATGACTGGAGGACTTATCCCTAGTCAGTTAGCAGAATTGCACTTCCTCTTCTTATTTTCAATTTAGAAACTTTTCCTGCCCTCAGCTGAGCCTGGTCTCCTCAAGTCCGGTCTCTGTCTCAATTTTACCTTCTGTTGGGGGAAGAGTAGAGTGATTCTGGAGGCTGGGAATGTGGCCTAGTGGTAGGGTGCTTGCCTACTATGCATGAAATGCTGGGTTCAATTCCTCCACACCACAAACACAGAAAAAGCCAGAAGTGGTGCTGTGGCTCAAATGGTAGAGTGCCAGCTTTGACAAAAGCTCAAGGACAGTGCTCAGGCCCTGAGTTTAAGCTCCAGGACTGGCAAAAAAAAAGTGATTCAGTGTGGTTGCTCTAGAACATAGGAGGAAACTGGAATACCCAACAACAATTTTTTCTAGACTTTTCCAGAATGAGCATGCCTGTTGGCTCCACTTTCATTTGCATTTTCAGGAGTCCCTGAGACCCCTGACCTCCTGGTACTTCCTGGTGGTTCTGTGGTGAAAGCTGGCAGCCTTTGGACCAGGTCCTTAGCTTTCTGCCTTACCAATACTGCTAAGACAGTTAGCATTCATCCCATTGGCCGACTTCTACTGGCATTGTCCTAGAGGATTTATACGACAAGAAACACCATTGATCGCAATTCAGGTGGGACTGGATACGGTGCTTCCCATGAATGTAAATGTTCAATCTACCTTGTCTAGTCAGAAGTCGAGACTGGAACTCCTGAGGCTTAGCAGCTCTGCAAATGATCCATGAGCTCTGCTTTCTAGTCAATGGTTTTCAAACTGGGTTCCTCAAGAATGCCCAGGGAGAAATGTTGGCTACAAGGAAAGCCAGGGAGAAAGCAGACTGTACCCCCACCCTATCTCCAATTGAACCAAAACTTCACTTCCATCTGTTTGTAGGTGGGACTGTGCTAAAGCTTTGATTCAACATAATGATTCTGCCCTTAAAAAAAGAAAGAGGAACAACAACAACAAAAGGACTGGCCAGATCTATCATTACATGTCCTTTTCTTTCCTGAGATGTCGCCTGAAGCATTCTTCCTGAGCATTTTTCAGGGCAGTGCTCTGACAATCACAATTTGAACACTTAAGGGATTTAGTGGAAGACAGGTGATGGCTTTTTGGTTCCAATGTAGGTTTTAAGCTTGATTCAGCCACTTAACTAAGTATGTGCCATGAGAAACTTCACACACCTCTCTGGGTTCCCGTTTCTTCATCTTTCAAGGGGGGCTTGTAAGACCTGTCAGCAGTGAAGCCAGGAAGATCTATGGGAAAGACTGTACATGGCACTGAGTAGTTGCTCACTAATACCAGTTTCTCTATTGCCATGGCCCCAACAGCATTATTTTTCCTCTCAACAAATACTTTCCACTCAGCTGGACATCAATCCAAGATTCCTGATATTTGGGTAGTTTATGTGTTCACATGGTTTACTTGAAGGAGACAAGGCGAGTCAGATAAAGAGGGCTAGGAGGAGTGGGTGGGGTTCAGTATTAACAGGCCAGGTGAGGCCAGGTGCCAGTGGCTCGTGCCTATAATCCTTAGCTCCACAGCAGGCTGATATCTGAGGATTTGTGTTCAAAGTCTGCTTGTGTGGGGCAGTCCATGAAACTCTTATCTCCAGTTAACCAGCCAAAAACCCCGAAAGTGGAAGTGTGGCTAGCCTTGAACACAAAAAGCTAAGGGATTGCATCCAGGCTCTGGGTTCAGTCTCAGGACTACCATGGAAGGCCTCATTGAGAAGCCATATTTGAGCGAAGACTGGGCAAAGGAGGCCATTAGTCAAGTGAACACCAGAGTAAGAAATCCTAAGTAAGCCAAGGAAGGCATTCTGAAGGAGGAGTATCTTGGGAGCATTCTAGAAGCAGAAAGAACACCAGCATGGCAGAGGCAAGTCAACAAGGTAGGCAGTGGGTAGAGGGAACTCACAGGGATAACAGGAATTCCATCTTTAACCCTACTACAGCACAGATTTGAAACATAAATCCTCTACTCAAAAATATATCTGCTGTAATATCACGTTCATGCATATTTAGCGGTAGGATTTGGGAAAAATCAAAGCGGATTATCTTTGATTTAAAAGAGTATTCATCAAAACGAAGGAGAACTAGAAGGAGATGGGAAAGGAGGGCCCCACAGTAGTCTTCTCACAGTGTTGGAGTATATCCATTTAGGACTGGAGCTAGTTAGGAGACCTCTCTGTACAGCAATTATGCTTTCCTCAGAGGTAACTCTCCATCCCTTGCCCTCAGTTCCTCTCCTCCAATACAGCCAACACGGGACTTTCTCCCCAGGATAGTCCTCAGGGGGCTTCCCCCTCCACCATCTGCCCAGCTTCCTTGGGATATATCAGAGGGTTCCCATTGGGATGCACTCTCCTGCTAGCTATTGATTGGTCCAGGGGTGAATCATCTGACTAAGCTGGGCCATGGTTCTCTTTCCTGCTTAAAAAAATATTTTAAATAGGAAATCAATGAAACAATCAAAATAGTCTCAGGCTGGTGGTAGGATCTGGAAAATTAAAAAAAATTTTAGTCTCTGTTAGCAGGGAGCCATATGTGTATGCAAGGGTAGAAGGAATGTGTGTGGTTGTGTGTGTGTGTGTGTGTGTGTGTGTGTGAGAGAGAGAGAGAGAGAGAGAGAGAGAGAGAGAGAGAGAGAGAGAGAGAGAGAGAGAGAGAGAGAATGAAAAGGACTTGGAGAGAGGAAGGGTGAGAGCGCCCAGGGTGTAGGTACCCTTGGCTCCAGTTCTCACTGTGCTACATCCTTACTCCCCTGCTGATTGGTTGTTGAAACTTGCTTCGAATTCCAAGGGCAATACAATTCTTTTGATGCCTAAGCTTGTTTGATTCAGGTTCCTCTCATGTGCAACTCAGATAACCCACTGCCTATTTCTTTTATCTTTAAAGTTACCCAGAGGTTTCTACACAGAATTTCATTTTTAACAACCTCTCACCTATCTTCAATTTAATTTTCTTTAGAAAAGTCTGCACATAAAATCTGTATTTCAATAGTCTAGGACAGCTTCCCCCAACAAAAAAAAATATTTGGTGAGATCTTATATGGAAAAGAAGGGTTCCATGGCCAAAGGCCTATAGGGAATAAATGCTGTATGTGACATTACTATCTTGGGGTTTCATTACGTAGCATATTAAATGGATGAACAAATGCATGCAACACTGTCTAGCTCTAGATTCTTTTTGACCCTGTGTTCTTTTCTATTTGTCTAACAGATAACATTCCAAACTCCTGAAGCTCCACAAAGCACATTTTGGGTCATTCTGTCTAGGTCCACTTGCAACTTAAAAACAGCTTGTTAGCAGGGGGCCCCCACGTAGAGGTGTGTGATCCATGAGCCCCTCACTGAGGTGGAATATTATTAGCCTGGGAGAAGGAATCTTTTTGGTAATTTTTAGTGGAGTTGTCTTCTACTTGTGAAGCTTTGAACCCACAGGGGCTGCCTTCCTCTACTCAAGCACTGGAGCTGTGTTTATAGACGGTGGTCTTGCAAACCATTGTCACATCCCACAAAGGCTCTGCCTGTTAGCCAGAATACACTAGAAAGCAGCTCCTTCACGGCTTCCTCAACTTTCTCAGGGCAAAATAGCACAAGAAGGCAAGGGGGCTGGGCGCCAGTGGCTCACACCTGTACTCCTAGCCACTGGGATGCTCAGATCTGAGGATTTTGATTTTAAGCCAGCCTGAGCACACGAGTCTAGGAGGCACTTTATTTCCAATTAACCAGCAAAAAGCCAGAAAGTAGAGCTGTGTCTCAAGTGGTATAGCACTAGCCTTGAGGGGAAAAAGCCAAATGAGAATGTAAGGCTCTGAGTTCAAGCCCTACTATCAGCACAAAAAAAAAAAAAAGAAAAAGAAAAAGGGTAAATCAGCTTCTCTTTGAAGTGGCTCCAGACTCCAGTGATGGGTGTGGGGTATTTGAAAATCCTGTCACTCTGATTTTTTTTTTTTTTTGCAGTCTGCATAGTGCTCTCTGGATGTGTGAGCCATCCAGATTCATCTCTACTTTACAGAGGAGGGAAGTGAGGCTCACCCACTTGTTTTTAGGCATGTCGCTAGGAGAGGGGGAGCTGCGATAGACTTTGGGTCTTTGTGGCCCTGCCATGGCATCTTCTCTAACCTGTTTCACTCCCTTCAGCAGCCTCATTTCAATTCCTTTCTTCTCTATCATCTCTCTAATATCTGCGGTAGGGACCTGGTTTCATCACTCCGAGCATTGAGACTATATCAAGAAAATGAGGTGTCATCTGTGGGGCCATGGTAGCCTGGCAGGTCAGGAAGGTGGCCTCCTGGGACTGTGGCAGAGCTGTACTTTCAGGAACAACAACCAAGCAATTGGTGGTATCTGTGTCCCTGATGGTGACGGCGTCATAGATAGACATCCTTCAAGCCTGCCCAAGCCTACCAGTCATCTGCCAGCAGGTGTTCCTGGCTTTACTTCCACTCCCACAAGATTCTCCTCTCTTCCTGTTAGCTCAGAATAGAAGCAGCTTTGAGGAGCATCATTGGCCAGTGGCTTCTCAGCCTGGAGTAAGGGACAACGGAGGAGGAAACGCCAGTGTAAGAATTCCAGTGTCCCCACTGGATGGCCCTGGGGGAAGTGATCTGATCTCCATTTCCTTCTCTAGTGGGCACGAGGAGCTCTGCCCACCACTCTGAGGCCATGGAGAGGAGAAAGCCAAGAACAGGGAATACCAGGGAACGTGGGAGTTGGCTGCAAAGGCCCAAATCTCAGAAGTCAATCAGAACTAGGTGAAGCTACATTTCAGCACACTAACTGTCCTAATACGGTAGGGGCTACCTAATTTTAAATTAATAAAAGATAAACAATATTAAAAATTCAGTTCCAAATAATAATTAAAAAGAAACAGTAGTCCTAGCCAGGTACTAGTGGCTCATGCCTATAATCCTAGCTACTCAAGAGGTTGAGATCTGAGGACTGTGGTTCAAAGCCAGGCTGAGCAGAAAAATCTGTGAGACTTATCTCCAGTTAATCAGCAAAAAAGCCAGAAATGGGCTATGGCTCAAATGGAAGAATGTCAGCCTTTGGCAAAACAGATAAGGAACATTGCTCAGGCCTTAAATCCAAACCCCAGAACCTGCACAATAAAAAAAAATCAATTCTCTTATTATCCAACTTCATGGAATTTTAACCCTTTTGAACATCACCTTTAAATAACAATTTAAAAAATCAGTTTTTTATACTCCCTTTCCATAGCTAACATGTGGGATAAAAAACATCTTCAGAATTCCAGAAAGTTCTTTAGGACAGCACTGAATAGTCTTCTCTAACTGGCTAACTGGTTTCTTCTAACTCTGCCCCTGCTTTTTTGTTTGTTTGTTTGTTAGTGGTAGGACTTGAACTCCGGGCCTGGGTGTTGTCTCTGAGCTCTTCAGCTCAAGGGTACCGCCCCACCTTTTGAGCTACAGCATCACTTCCAGTTTCCTGGTTGTTAATTGCAGATAAGAGTCGGATGGACTTCTTAGTGCCTGGACTGGCTTTGAATTGAGCTCCTCAGATCTCAGCCTCCTGAGTGGCTAGGATTATGGATTACAGGCATGAGCCACTGTGCCTGGCTTGCCCTTGCCTTTTAAACTGTCCTTCACATTCAAAGGAAACTATTTAAGTGGCTAATGCTGATCAAGGGTCAGCTGGAGCTTCTGGCAGGAGTTCTGTAGATTCTGTGTGCATGTCTGGCTTCCTAATGAGATAAAAATGTACCTGAAAGGCAGGACCTTTATCTTGTGTCTGCTGCATCCCTGACAATAACCTGTACCATGGTAGGCATGTGGCAAAACTGTCATCACGATCATGAATTTGTTTTGAGTTGCCACAGCTCTGGGTCCCATCAGACTGCCCCAGAAGCATAGGTCAGACCTGCTGCAAGGCCTTGAGTACATCATGGCTTCACACTAGGCCACAAGGAAACAAGCAGCTTGGCCTAGTGTAGCTTTTCCTTCTTTCCTGACTGATCACCCTACATCCCACTGTGGCTCTGCGGTCAGCCCTTCCTATCAGCCAGAGCTCCTGTCCAAGGCCAAATCTCTGTAGGGAGTTGTGCTGGATGAGAAGGTCTATGATAGAGGTTGAATAGAGAAGAGGGGCTGTGTGTGTGTGTGTGTGTGTGTGTGTGTGTGTGTGTGTGTGTGTGTACATCAAAGTGTCTGGGAACTCTAATGTTATCATGGAAGGACCAAACTAACGCTGGCTATGTGTGTGGATGGGGTCGACAGGGCTCATTTGATTTCCTGTTTTTTCTCTCTTCCTTCGGGTGTTTTGGTAAGTGAGTATGTTCTGTACCCCTTCCACTACCCAGTGCCCCAGTCCCTGAGCCCAGCTCACCTGTCTCTCCCCAGATGGGCAGATACTCATCTTGCTGAATGTCCAGCATGATCTCCAGCCCGTTGCCCGTCCCCCCCTTGACCGTGGTGAGCAGAGGCCTGCCATCCTCTCCTGAGTTAAACATGTAACACTTCCCATATTTTGTAAACACCTGAAGGAGAGAAGAGAGAGAGAGAGAGAGAGAGAGAGAGAGAGAGAGAGAGAGAGAGAGAGAGAGAGAGAGAGAGAGAGAGAGAAGCACATGGTGACTTCACAATGGGTTCCAGGGACTGGCGAGATCCCACAAGTCCCACACTAGGCCAGAGTCCCCACATCCCATCACACCCAACCCTTCTTGGGGACCACTGATTTCTTAACCTTGGATGATGGCTGGGCTTTTGCCAAGAGGGATTCTGATATCAAAGAATGAGTCTGGATATTCTTTGAGGCTTGTGGAATGGAATCTGCTCTCGTTGTCCCTCTGGATACTCCCTTGGGAGGTCCCATTTACTTCCAAGCATCCAATATTACCTATGAACTCCCCACCCTCCAACCCATACCTCCAACTCTCTTGGGCTCCAGACATGATTCCACCTCTTGATAAGTACCTTCTAGGTATCACACTCAGCCTGTCCCAGAGGAGACAGATTACCACACCCCTTTCCTCAGCTTCCCCCCCACTTGAGTCCTCTTTTCTGACCAAACAGTTCTATCCCCAAATTTCTGTCCCGAGGAGAGGCTTTACCACCTGTCCAGAGGGATTGAGTCAGACCCTAAGGATCACTGTCTACTTTTTCTCACACACTCGTATAATCAATCAGCAAAGATCTCTCTAGCTGCCTTAAGTAATATAGGATCCAGAAATTTCTTACCAGGGCTGCTCTGGCTCCTTAACCAGCCTCTCAGCTTCCAGACAACCTTCTCCAGTCCTCCTCTAGTCTAACCGTGGCTCACTCTTTCCGACTGTGTCCATCCACCAGTGCTCTCCATCTCCTTTAGGCTAAACCCCAGGCCCTCCTTCTGTGATGTGCTCCACCTGTTCTTTCTACCTTCCAGCCTCCTACTTTTTGCCTCGAGTCCACAGGCATTGCTAGCAGGAAGATGCAGTGGGCTTAGGGACTGCATGTGCTCACTTGTGTATTTTTTTGCATATATGGTAAAAGAAGGAGTGAGTGAGTGAGTGGCTGGTGGAGCCAGACTGCATAGCGTGCAGCACTTCAACAGACCCTGAAGGTTCACACATTTTGGCTGTCTATTTAATGCTTTGGCTCCCGACTCTCATGTGTCTCCTAGACTCCAGGATGCCTTTCTGAGACCATAGCCCTCCTTCTTGGTTCTGCTTGCTCCTTCACACAGCGCTGACTATCTGGCCCTGCATCTCTCCTGCACTTGACTCTGTCTTTGAAGTCTAAATCCTAGCACCTAGCCCATTGCTGGCTTACAACAGGAGCTTGGGTGACTTTTGCCTGATGAAAGCCCGGTTACAAAGTTGCAGGGTGCTGGTGTGCAGGAATAGCCCAGAGCAAGGAACGAAGTCTACGTTTTGACACAAAATTGTGCCCAATTTTGAGAACCCAACAAGTCTCAATTTCCTGTCCACAGAATGGGAATGCTAGTCCTTTCTTTTGCTATCTCTCAAGGTTATCAAGAAAATCAAATGAGGTAATGCATGCAAAAGTGCTATGGAAACTGGAAGAGCTTTCTACAAATACTATAGATTATCAGGATTATAAAAATGCTTTGCAACCTCAAACTGAAGCCAAATTACATCTGGCAAAATTGGCTGGAAGAGAGCCAGGCTGACTGTGTTGGATTCCTGCAGCCACTGAGATTTGGGTGCAATCCATTTCCAGTACCATGCTTCACTCTGTTGTCCCATCCTGCAGCACGGTGGTGATCAGAAGGCCCTCTGGCCTCTCAAACTCTAGTGCAGGAGCAGACAAAGAGCAGATTTGTGCGTTGAGGCGGGGGTGGGGGGCGGAGATCTCCATTTCTCAGGAAGATCTTGATGAGCAAATGACAGGCAGATAGATGGTCTAATACTGTGTGCCAGTCACAATGCTGGACATTTACCCATGTTTTCTTGGTTAGCCCTCACAACTATGACCATGGGTGGGTATTGTGGCTTTCATTAAGCAGAAGAAGAAATCAAGGCCCAGAAAGATCAAACGACTTGCTACAGTCAGACAGCTAACAATTGGAGGAGCTAGGTATTGAATTCCAGTCTGTCAGATTCCAATACACATGTTCTTTCTAAACGTGCCATTCTGGGAGGAACATAACAATTTTATCATGGAATCAGTTCCCAACAGCAGCATGTGGTCACACCTCTCTGCCTTGTTTTCCAGTCAAGCAGTCAATATTCACATTACCATGTAAAGGTGTACGGAGACTGCAAACTAGGAAAGGCCTACTGTCTGCCTTCTGCACCTGAAGAAAGACCAGCAAAGCCCCAGATTTTCCTTCCTATACAGATCAGCTCAGAGTCCCTGGCTAGATGTATTATTTCAGAACAACCAAGCCTTACTCTCTCAGCTTCAGAGTGGGGGAAAATAGCAGGAGATAAGGCAAACATAGTTTTTCAAAGAATAAATTTTGTTTTATCATCACTATGGCATATAGTGATTGAACTTGGCTAATGAACTTGTCCCCTGGGGGGATGCTCTTGGGGACCACTGCAACAAGCAGATAAGAGCATTTTATAGTTAGCACATTCATTGTAAGAGGCCGAACACATCACAAGTGACTTCTATGGTGTTTCAACAGCGCTTTTTTTTTTTGGTACATACTCTAAATATCTTTGCCGTCTTCAGAACTGCTCATAATATTGATTTGACTATCCCCAGGAAGAGTCTTGCCAGCGGAAGTAAATTTCAGCTTAGCACCAGATGATCACTATGCTGAATTCCACCCCCTGCCATCTTCCTCTTCCCATTCTGTGGTTCCTTTAACTTCAGAATATTGGGAAGGGGTTAGAATGTTGTATGTGCTGCCGAAGCCAGCTTTGCCACAGCAGGCCACATGGCACTGGCAATGGTGGTGACCCCTCTAGAAACCCCTCTAATGGGAGAACTGAAAGCAGCCTAAGACATTATCACATAGCATCCTTTACAGGTAAGGATACAAAGATCTGGGATATAAGAAATGACTTGCTCAAGGTGATGCAGCAAGGACATACCCAGCTAGGACACAGACTCCTAATTCATCCTGCCATCCTTTATTCCAGCCTCCCTTGGTTTCCTCACTTACAAGAAGAGATGGGGGCTCCTCCTGTTGGTTGACCACTGAATAGGAGACTGCTCAGTGCAGGCTGAATAGAAGCGAAAGTGTCTTTATGCACATTCATTTGCAGAGAGGAAGCCGATGGGCTTCTACAGTGTGAGTGGATGGAGACTTATTCTCTCTCTCTCTCTCTCTCTCTCTCTCTCTCTCTCTCTCTCTCTCTCTCTCTCTCTCTCTCTCTCTCTCACACACACACACACACACACACACACACACACACACACACACACACACACACACACACGTGGGGCCCCACACATCCTGGCCTCTCTATTCCCGGGAAATCAACAGGCCTTCAAAGAGCTCTGCACATTCAATGTCTTCTGTCTATAATGTTCTCCCCATGTGTTTTGTCTGGTCCCCTGATCAGACCTCAGTTTCTATTGCTCCTTCCCAGACAGGCCTTCCCTGACCATTCCAAGTCCTAGCGTTTTGATGCTTAATTGGAGGTAAGAGTCTTATGGACTTTCCTGCTCCAGCTGGCTTGGAACCATGTCTGACAGATCTCAGCCTCCTGAGTAGCCAGGTTTACAAGTGTGACTCACTGGAACAATCCCTCCCTCCATCCCTCCCTCCCTCTCTCCCTCCCTTCATCCCTCCCTCCCTTCCTCCCTCCCTGAATAACTAAATAGTTATTTAGGTGATAATTTGTTGAAAATGCCTTCCACTTGACCATGATCTTCAAGAGGACAGGGACTATGTCCTCTTGAATGAAGGAAGGAAGAATGTGGCTACCCTGCACCCTCTTGTCCACCTTTAGGAAGCACCCTTGGGTGCTGGCTGGACTCTGGGTTTGGTTACATTGCATGTTGACGTCTTTTACAAACTCTCTTCCCTCCTTCCTCCACTCTGGCCTGCCCAGCTTCTCTCCATAATTGTACTGCAAATAATCCTTTTAGGAGCAGAAACTGTGAGAACAATTTACCTTTGCAGGTGCTGGAGAAGACGCTGTGAGAAAGCACAGCATCCTCTAGCTGCATGCTGTTGCTGGCCTCCCTGCTTAGGCTACAGAGCTCCCTGCTCCTGCCTCGCTTGTCTGAGGATTATTTTCTTCTCTGCTCAACATCAAAGACTGCTGAGCTGTTTACACAGAGCACAATTTTGCTACAAACTTGGAACAAGATCTTGCTCTTCTTCCCCATTTCAGGGTATAATGATGGGTAAGTGTAACGCAACACTTCAAATTTACGCCTTATCGCCCTTGGCCAGAAAATACAATTTATTTAAGTCTAGACTGGCAGACCAAGCTCTCTGCTTCTTTGGACCAGCCATTTCTTTGCCTTCCCTGTATGAGCTGACAGCCGCATTGTGGATGGCAAATCGACACTTTCAGTTTTCTAGAAGTCTGGGATTACAGCTAGTTGGATTAAGTTTGAACTAAGAAGCGTTGCACTGTGCATGCGTGCATGCGTGCATGCGTGCGTGTGTGTGTACTGGGACTTGAATTCAAGACCTGGGTGCTGTCCCTTGGCTTCTTCATTCAAGACTGGTAGCATGAAATGCCAGTTCCTGGCTTATGGCAGCACATTTCCAGCAGTGAGGGAGGCTTCTGGGATCACGGGCTCCCAGACCATCACCTTCACTGCTAATAGTTTATGATGTCTTCCTATGTAATGCTTCTTCAACTTGCTCAGTGCTCTATGTCATTAGAGGAAAGGAGTCTAATCATTCCTGAGACTACTCTGGGCTACTTCTGCTTATCCTTGCAAACACGCTATTTCAGTCTTAGTTATGGTCCCAGCCACCCAGATGGAGAAGCATCTTCTATGAGGATGGAGCTCACATGTGGATGGGAACTTTACATCCAGGCGGAATGGTGGGAAGTAGTCAAGGCAGCTTGCTCGTCACTTGTCAAAGACAGCGGTCCGAACACAGCAGGCCCCACAGCCATTTCTGTTTTCATCTTCTACAAATTTGACATCACATCCTTGCTCTGTGGCTGAATGTTGTTGGTTGTGGATTTGCTTTGAAGATTACATAAAGACATCTTTGCTAGTTTTGCAGGAACTAGCTATTTCTTTCTGTCCACAGGAGGGGGGTAAGTGATAACCACTGTGCATCTTCTATTGGTTATCAGTTCTGTGAGGCGGGTACTGGAACCCTATTTTGTGTATAAGGAAATGGAGATGCAGGGAGACTGAGTCAGATCAGAGAGCTTGTAGGTGGAGAAGGGTGGATGGGAACTACCTTTACTTCATTCCAAAGGCCATGCTCTTTGTTGCCTCTCCCTCCTAGCTCCAGCTCACACCTGCATACCTTTTCAAGTCTACTCTCACCTGGTGAGGCTAGCCCTTCCCTCCACACTCTACCCAGCAGTAGAGGAGGAACAACCTCAGCTTTAGAAGAATGTTTAACAAAAGTAAAAAAGAACTGGACACCAAAGGTCTTCTCTCTTACTTCGGGAGAGTCTGAGTCTGAGAGTCTAAGTCACTAAGGTAAAGTGGCTTGCCTCAGGTCACATAGCTTGTTTGGAGGCAGAGGTGAAATCGAACCTGGGTTTGGTGGCTAAAGCTTTCTGCTCTTCCCCGCAGATTATGGCTGGGATCCCTTATCCAGGATAGTGTACTTGGGAGTTGGTTAGTATTGTCTGCCTAGGGGCTTGGGCTTGGAATCACCTGTTGGGGTGCCCTTCCTCACATATTTCAGGGACGGTTAGGAATGGCTGATACCCATGAAGTCACGGTTTTTGGTTCCAATTAAAAGTGCAAACAACATTTCCACACATGTACCTATTTACAAGAGTAAATTATTCATAAGCCTCTTTAGAACTATTGGGACACCCTCTTACCAGTGTAGAGCTGCCTGCAAGCTTCAAACCTCCTAACCCACTCATTAATCTCGACCTTCAGGGCATCTACCAGGCAGTGAGTTTCTCTTCTCACTTGTTACCCTTGAAGGAAATGAAATTGCACAGCTCCTAAATGCTTGGGGAAAAAAAAAACCGCAGCCTTTTATCCCTGAGTCCATTTAGCTTTCCTTTCAGTGAAATTATGAAAGTTCCTCATTAGGCTGTTTTCAAAATAATGGGCTTGTGAAAGCAAACCATTTAATTTTGTTGTTTTGTCTTTCTCTTTCAAAGTCCTCAGACACATTTCACACAATGGAGTGGGGAATATGTCTGAGAAATGGGTTAGCAAGCTTCCACAAAACAAAGTGAATCTGCCTTGTTTTACTTTCCAGTCCTGGGGCTTGAACTCAGGGCCTGGGCATTGCCTTTGGGCTTTCTCAAGGCTAGAGCTCTACCCCCTCCAGCCACAGCCCCACTTCTGGCTTTTTCTGTGTATGTAGTACTGAGGATTCAAAGTCAGGGCTTCATGCATGCTAGGTAAGCACTCTACCATTAGTCCATACTCCTGGTCCCTGCCTTTTTTTTTGCCAGTCCTGGGGCTTGAACTCAGGACCTGAGCACTGTCCTTGGGCTTTCTCAAGGCTAGAGCTCTAAAACTTGAGCCACAGCACCACTTCCAGCTTTTTTTCTATGTATGTGGTACTGAGGAATCAAACCCAGGTCTTCATGCATGCTAGGCAAGCACTCTACCACCAGGCCAAACTTCCGGCCCTGCCTTTTGTTTCTGAGCCTGAAATGAAGGTGTCTGATTCATCTAGAGAGATCTATTAGCAGGACAGAAGCTGAATAATGGTTAGCTCTTTGAATGCAAAAGATGACATCACGTTTGGGAATCTACTTGCTCATTCATTTGTTGCCATACTGATAAGTTCTGACCATGTACAATCTTCTAAGAAGTAAGACATGACTGTTCTTTCCACCAAGGAACTTAAGAAGGTCATTTCTACTAATACTCATGAATGCACCTCCCCAGGGCAGCCGTTCTCCCATCCCCACCAGACAGCTGTTCTCTTTCCCATGGCATCATGCCTATCACTCTCCCGATACATGGCTTTTCTGAGAGGAAATGGAAAAGGGAGCAGTCATTGACCATGTACCATGAATAGACACAGTATTGATTGCTTTAAATACTATGCTTGCCTTCCTTCCTTCCTTCCTTCCTTCCTTCCTTCCTTCCTCTTTCTTTCTTTTATTCTGTCACTACTAGGGCTTGAACTCATGGCCTCTTACTCTGGTTTGGCCTTTCTATTCAAGGGTGGGTGCTCTACTACTTAAGCCACATCTTCATTTCTGTCTTTTTTTAAATGGTTAATTGGAGATTAGGAGTCTCATAGACTTTTCTGGCCCCAGCTGGTTTTTGAACCATGATATGATACACAGATCTCAGCCTCCTGAGTAGCTAGGATTACAGGTGTAAGACACTGGCGTTCCCTGGCATCCAGGGGTCAACACTTGAGGCCCAAAAAGGTCTTTGGTGCAGGCATTATTCTTTAACTTGTAGATGAGTAAATCAAGGCCCTGAAAGATTAAATACATTGCCCAAGGTCCCATATCTAGAATGGGCCTGCTGATGTGTCCCTGTCTGTGTTGGCTTAGTATTATCTGGAAGTATGATAAAGGAATGTGTTCCCCTCCTCTCTGTTCTGGAGCCCATCAGTTGGGCTTCTCTTCCCATTGCACTAAGAGGCAGAAGTCCTCTTGTCTCTTGTCTCAGCCTGAAGTATAGGTGGTGTTTTTCTGCTAGGCAGTTGTCCAGAGTATTTAGACCTCATAAAAAGACTGTGAGGGGGGGCGCGGGAGTTTGGCCTAGTGGTAGAGTGCTTGCCTAGCATGCATGAAGACCCGGGTTCGATTCCTTGCTACCGCACACATAGAAAAAAGCCGGAAATGGTGCTGAGGCTCAAGTGGTAGAAGAGCTCTAGCCTTGAGAAAACCCAAGGACAGTGCTCAGGCCCTGAGCTCAAGGCGAGGACTGGCAAAAAAAAAAAAAAAAAAAGACTGTGTGGGATACCTTGTAGAAGAAGTGGATCAAATAATAGCAGCCCTTCCAGTCCCTTAGGATGGCATGTGGGGAAGCCTCAGATGACTTTGAGAGTTATCCTTCCATTCTAATACTTGGTGAGCAAGAATTCTCTTTTTCTGGATTACTTTTGAAGGTTACCTTGGAAGTAGGCTCGTCATTTATCTGGACAGGTGTACAAAACTCAAGACCTTTGCCAAAGCTCCCTCCCGATCACTCATGGAAAAATCCTACATGGGGTCTAACCTGAAATTAGGATATGGGATATGGTTGGCTGAAGGAGGGGCAAGTAGCAGACATCTATCTGGGCTTGACAAAAATTGGTGGCTCTTCCATCCAGTGGATGGTAGGATCTGAGTTACTTTCATATCTGGATTCCCAGGGCCTGGCCTGGTACCTGAAACATAGTAAGTATTTTATGGGATGCTTGGGTGGAAGATGAAAAGCCAAGCACGTGTTTGGGAGCTAGGAAGTACTACATTCCAGTGCCAGCTCACCAATGGATTTGGGGAAATCATCTCATCTTTTGGGAGTTCGATACCTTGTCTTGCCAATCTCTGCAAGAAGACTTTTTCCAACAGAGCAGCTGTAAAGATCAAAAGAATAATGGAACTGAACAGGCCAGGCAGAAAAGTAGAAATCCTCCGCCCAAATAGGGAGCATGCCTGTGAGTGGCTCGGGTCATGTGTGAGCCCTGCAGGAAACGAGGAGGAAGGGTGTTGTTATCTGGCCCTGGAAATGGGGTCTGAGATAGTGTTCCATGGAAAGGCACCGTGTGGCTGAGTCATTCTTTCACTTAGCATCTACTGGCTGTGGTTGCCGGGTGTCAAGTACTGTGGCAGTCAAGGACTGGTGCCGCTCCATGAGCAGTCACGGCGATGGTGGGGAATGGGGGAGAATGGTGCAGAACGGTCCCCAGGGACAGTGGTGGTGATCCTGAGGATAATCAGCAGATTGAGCTAGATCCTCGTCTCTGACTCCTGATCTAAACAGGGCCATGCCAATGATCTCAGCCTATCGCTTCAGATTATCTGCTAAGCAGTGCCCATCTGCTTCTCATCCCTCCTCTGGGACTTGACCCTCCCTCCACCCATATAGACACGGGCTCCACTAACAGGCAGGCAGGTTTGGTTGGGAGAACCCAGATTTTGGAGTCAGGTTATCTTGGCTGAGGACCTACTGTGTGGCAGACTCAGCTGGGAGGACAGTAAATAACTGTTAAAGCGGAGGCAGCAATGGAGAGGAGGCAACTAATGATTCTTCCCAAGGAGAGTGCCTCCCAGGCCTAGCTTTCTGCTCTGCACACTGCCTGTCCCACCACCAAGTCAATCCTAGCGCGTGGGCCAAGATAAACCAAGGAAATAAAAATGAACACATTTCTAATGGGCCAAGGCAGACTGCCTGGGGCATGCTGTTTAGATATGGCTGGTGTAGGGAGCCACACCAAAAGAGAAAGAAAGGAAAGGAGGAAGCATGGCTGCAGAGTCTGCCTATTTCCTGACTTCTGCTGTCTCCACTCCCTTTTTGTGATTCTACTGCTGTGATTTCTGCTGCCTGAGCACCTGGGCACATGGGAAGAAGTCCTGACATCTTAGTTTGTATTAGAATCGCCCAGGAGATGGTGGGTGTAAAGTGCCTGGCAGAGGGCACTCACTAGTATTAATGAACAGTGATTATGAATGAGATAATTTTAAAGTTATTAGGTCAGAGCCCAGAATGATGAGCTCTGAAACCTGTATCCCTATGGGATGGCCCTGGAAATGAAATATTTTATGTGTACTTAATTTGCTTGTATGTTTGTTTATGAGACACGATGTGATGGCTTGATACATAAATACACTATCGAGTGCTCAAATCAGGATACTATAATATATATTTCATCTCAGGTGCTTGCTATTTCTTGGTGGCATAACCACATAAAGTCTACCCTTCTGGCAAAAGTACATGCTACATTATTATTACCTATAGTCACCATGCTATGTAATAGATGAGTGAGTATTCCTTATGTCTAACCAGAAATTTGGACCAATATCTTTATTTTCACTGTCTATGTCTTCCTAATTCTCCCTGTCAGGCCCCCACTCCAACCTGGCCTCAAGTAATTACCATTACAAATGGCCAGCAGACATTTGAAAAACTACTCCTTATTGTCAACCAACAAGGAAACGCAAATTAAAACCCCGGGAGACTGCACTTCACACCTGTGAGTAGGGCTATTATTTTTAAAAAGGAACTCTTGTACACTGTTGGTGGAAATGCAAAGTAGTAGAGCCATTCTGGAAGGTAGTATGGAGGTTCCTCAAAAAAGTGAAATTTAGAACTACCATACCATTCAACAATCCCACATCTGGGCATATATCTGAAGGAATTTTGTCAGGACTCTCTGTCCTTCCATGTTCGTTGCAGAATTACTCACCATAGCTAATATACACAAGCAACTGAAGTACTAATCAATGGATAAATGGGTAAAGAAAATATGATATACATATAATATATACTTATGAGTTTGTGAATATTATATATGTATACATATAATGGAATACAACCTTTTAGAAGGGGGACATTTGATCATTTTCAAAAACATGGATGAATCTAGAGGACATTATGCTAAAGCACTAAGCCAGATGCTCAAAAATAATACTGTATGACTTCTTGTCTATACAGAATCTCAGGAAGTCAAACTCATGAAGTAGGCAGTTGAATTGTGGTTACCATTAGCAACTTATTTTTACAGTTGCTTGCCTGATCCCAGTCCTATTCCACTTCTAACAACTGCCTGTTGGGTTTAGAGAAATACATGCCTTCCTGGCACCTGCTTCGCTGCACATCTGATGGGCGTCTCCTTCCTTTTGTGTAGGTGTGGGATGGGAAGGGGAGGACGGGGAGGGGAGAGGGAATCTGAATTGAGTTCTGTTGTGTTCCTGGTTAATTTTGCATTATCCTACAGGGCTACATTGAATGCAATGCATCAGTAGAGACCAAACGATGGTTTATGATGTTTTCAGAAGGAGAGCAGATGTTCCAATTAATACCAGGGCAGAAAGCAGTCCCAGGGAAGGCTTATTCCAAAAGCTGATCAAGAAAAGGTCAAACAGGTAACTGTGTATGTAACACGAATGCCTTATCCAGCATCGTTGCTTATTTATGTTTCTCCTTTGTTGTTGTTAGAAACATATTTCAGCTTCCCCAGGAACTTTAGAGAATGTCATTGTATTCTACTTCTTCCCTATGACTTGTCTTGGTGGTTGAGAAATTTGTGTCTTATAGTAGCAGAGCTTGCATTAGGAATGTTGAAAACCAGCACAGTCACGAACTATATAAACAAGATTTTGTAGTTTATTCAGATTGGTTTTTTTTGACATGTGAAATTAGGAGCTTGCAGCATGCATGATGCCACTCTCCTTTCCCTAGCCCACAGCAGACATAGCTAATTGATCTCAGCACTCTTTTTCACCGTTGTTTTCAGCCCAACCATTCTGGCTACCAGAATGGGTCACTTGCAGTTGGAAGATCAGATGAATCCCATTTACCATTCTTGGTAAAAAAGGTAAAAAGGTAAGTTCTGCTGTGGTGCCAATGCTTCTGCAATAAGGGGCAATGCTAAAAAGCAGGACTCAGTTTGAACCAGTGCCACAGTGTGACATGAGGGATACAATTGCATTCGACAGAGGAAGAGGTTGGGTTTTGTGTATTTAAACACTATTTTATAGGCTTGGACCCTGATCTAAGTGGAGATAGCATAGATGTTGGAATTTAGATCCGGATCTTTTTATCCCCTAGGTTATTATCTAGGCTGGTGTTTACACTGAGTATGCCTGCCTTAGGCTGGCAGCTAGACCCCAGATGAGTGCCGTTTTTGTTGGACCACAGTTCCTTGATGTATGATCTAAAGATCTAAGTTTCTAAGATGCTTAGAGGCTTGGAAAATGAAAGACAACACATGCTTGGGTTCATTCACTATCGTAGAGCAGCTATCCCATGTCACATACCATACACTGATAAATAAGGCGTGGACTTTACCCCTCTGGTAAGTTGTCAAGTTCATGACCCACCAAAGTAGAAATGGAAGCAAGAGCTGAAGTTCATCATGGAAATGAAGCGGCTGTAATAGCACTGCATCCCTGCATATCAGTTTATGAGATGTGACCCTTCAAGTACAGTGACATGAACAAGAACTGCCCATGTCAGGTGTGTGTATTTTTTTTCCAGCCCAGTGTTTGTGTTGAGTTGTACTGCATGGTGAGAGGGCCTGTGGTCGGCTACTGGTTTTATATCGGGCATGTTCTGTAGTATGCCTTTCCTGGCCTTTCCACCCCTTCACTCTGTGCCAGACCAGATCCCAGTTTCTTTCCTTCTTCCTTATTTCTGGATCCAGAGGCAACTGAAGACCTAGAGAAGGACATTGAACTGGAGGCTCAGAGAAGGCAAGCCGCATGCAGGGGGTACCATGAAGTAGTGAACAGAATGTCTGAGCAGTGAAACAACAGAGGCTTGATTTTTCAAACCTGGACAGATCTGATAGTGGGGCCTGAGATGTGTGGCCTTGACCAGTTACTTAATTTCTTTCATCTTCTGTTTCCTTGTAGAAGAGGGGGGATGGTCATATAGCCTTTTGGGTTACATGGGAATGAAGTCTAGGCTCTCTCATTTCTTGTACCGGGATGTTCTATTGCCGTGTGTCAAAGGGTCTGGCCATACCCACCTCACGGAATTGTCCAGAAGACCATGGGAGGTGACACTGTGTCAGATGACTGTGAGTTCTGGAGGTCTGAATGTTAGTGATTCATTCAGACTCGTGGCTCCAGCCTTGTCTGCTGTCTGGCTCTGGGTGGGACAGGGAAGCATTTGAGTCTGGAGAGCCTTTCTGGAGGACTGTGATGCCAACCAGAGGCCTGATTGAGGAGACTGAATCACTACTGCAACTCTCGAAAACCCAGGGGTCATCCCTATGGTTAGAGAAGAAATGGAATACTCAAGGCTAAACAGCTCTCCCATCATCCCACAGCAACTCAGAAGCAGCCTGGCACCTCCACGTTGGTCTGTCTGATGAAGAAGCCTGGCCATTGTTCATCCATCGCACTCTGCAGACTCCATGCAACAGTATTTCTTAGTCATGACACCTGAGATCTGTGCTTGGTGTGCCCACTTCTAAAGCAGACCAACTGCAAGCCAGTATGTGACACCCTCTGTACCTGTTGTGCCCTAAGCATGGCCAGGGGTGGCCTGAGACTCTTCAGGGTGGCCTAGTGGTATTTCTGAACAATGGTAAGAGCCTTCACTATGTACTCACAAAATTCTACTTCATGTCCCCCAACTTGTCCCCCAAAGTCAGAGAACTGAGGGGGCAGGGTAGCAGCTTTCTATAGGTTTGAAGCTTGACCCCAATTTGAACATATCTCTGCAGTTAATATCCTCCTCTTCACCCAGCCTGTCTTTAGCTGGGAGCTCCCACGGCCTTTGACTGCTCCATTCCTTCTCTATTCATTTTTCCACATCCAAACTTAGGAAGATCTTTCTGGAAAGCAAGCCCTTTTATTACTCGATTACTTCTTTCTTTAGGTCTAAATTTCTGTACAAGAATTTCCATGATCTTGGGCCTGTACACAGTTCCTTCTGGCTTCTTCTCTCTTGCTTCATGAGTACAGCTCATTCATGCCAAGCTCTGTCTTCTCCTAGACACACTATTTCATGCCTTTAGACATGAACAGATACTCCTTCGTTCTACAGCTCCTGCACACTTTCTCCAGAAAGCTTCCCGTGACTATCCACTTCTTCCTTCTCTTGAATTCTGTCATCTCCCCTAGCCCAACAGGCTGAATAATCTGCTAAGTCCTCCTGGAACCTCACATCTCAGTGGGCTGCATACCAGGATTGAGGAAAATGGATTATTATTCCCCTTCCCTGGTACTGTGAGTTTTTTCTTGCAGCCTGAATATTGTGTGCTTGAGTAAAGATTGGTTGTCTTGCTTTTGCTCCTGGGCCCAGTTCCCTGAGAAGGCACCTGCATGCATGAGGCGTCAGCAATGTTCTCTAGGATCACCTAAGAGTCAAGATGTGAGAGAACTTGAAGTTCTGCACAGTTGTGACAGAGGCCAAAGATGACCTGAGTGAGGGGGTGAAGGTTCTGGAGACTTAGATATCTGAGATGGAGATATTTTTAATCGAAAAGATAAGCCAGCTTTTGTAACCTCACTGGAGTTGGGCTGTTGATGGGGAAGACATCCAACCTTGGAAGAGGGACTTATTTATAATAAACAGAATCCCTCTACTAAATTCAAAGTGGAGAGCTCTTGGCTGCCCACACTCCCAGTTGTTAGGCAGGTGAGCGATTCAGTCTTGTAAAAACGAGCACCGCATTCCTTATACTGCCTTAGTCTAGATATCTATCCTAATCCTGGGAATTTAGCAGGTAATCAACAAAATGCTGAAAAAGTGAATACATTTGTTAATTAATCTCTCTTCATTCTCTCTACCTCCCAAATTTTGGGACTGTGTCTTGGACTATTTATCTAAGCAAGGCCTAGTTTAGCATGCATACTTAATAGAAATCTATTCAGTGGGTGATTAAATTAAGAAAAGAATGAATGAAAGGGATAATGCTGGCATTTGTTTTTATAAGGAAAGATAAATTTACCTGCAGCTCAGTGATTCAAAGGCTACAAGAGCAAATATACCTGGTTAGCTCCACCCCAAATTCTTCAAGGTCAAAATGGTTAGAAGCCAAGCAACACTCTCCCTGCCTCCTCTAGTGAGCCTCTGCTGGTCCTCATGGCTTGAGGTTGGAGACAGCCAGAAAGGATGGACTCAGGCATCTTTTAATCAATGTCAAAATCATGAAAGAACTGGCTAGAGGAACTTGGGGCATTTAGAATGGAAAAAAAGTAGATTTAGAGAGAATCATGAGGGCTACTGCAAATATTTGAGGGCTAATATTTGAGAGAGAGAAAATAGACTTATTCTGTACTACTATGGAGAATCATTGTAGGATTTGGGCTAAGCTTAGGAAAAAAATCTTAACAATAACCTTGCGGAAAATATTTCCAACAAGAAGGAGAGATTTTATATTACAAAAAGGGCATGGGTTACATAGGTTTATCTATTAGTCAAAACCCAAGTAAGTGTTATACATTTTGGTGTACAGTAATTTTGCAGCCAAAAATGTTAATGTTATACTTTCTTCCTCCTCTTCTTCTTCCTCCTCCTCCCCCTCCTCTGGCAAAGGATAGGAGTGGGCAGAAGTACAAAGGAAACACAAATGACCTAATGTTAGCATAAGTTCATGTTGTCCATTATATTCTTCAGCTTATGGTGTAAAAATTTGAAAACTATCATAATAGATGAATTATAAAGTTAATTATAAAAGGAAGATGAAAGGGGTTAGAGGTATGACTCAAAAGTGTAGGTCTTGAGATGAAATCTCAGTACTTTCTAAATAAATAAATAATAAGATAAAAAAACCCCAAAGATAAAGCACCATTTTTTTTTCGCTTGTCCACCAAGCTAATAGCCTGCACTGCCTGATTGAAGGACTGCACATAGTAGATACTCAGAGAGTCTGAACCCAGCACAGACACACAACCTACAAGCAAGCTACTGGTTATTGCAAGTGTTTATGTACACACCGAACACAGCCTCCTCAATAACCCCCTCTCCAGGAATGACAGATATGGAAGGAGGAAGAGATCGAGATCGGAAGACGAACTTGATAACTTTGATAACCCTTTCCACCCCAGGGAGGGTCTCCAACACTAGTGAGGGTCTAGAAGAAAGCTTGATGCTCCAGAACCATAAACTTTAGCTGGGTTCCTTATTCCAGACAGTAGAAGACACGGAGGTAGAGGCAGGAGGACACGCAGGACCATAGACCTTACCTTAAGAGGGGAGCAGAATCTGCAAAATCAAGATGCAGAACCTCAGGTCTGAGAAGCCATCTGAACTGATGACAGCATGAAGTTTGGGGTTCATGTCCATATGCCACTGCTTAGCAACGCATGAACCTAAACAAAGCCCTTGATGTCTCAGAGTCTCAGTTTTCTCATTGGCAAAATGGGAGACGAGACCATTCTAAGAAGGTCATTGAGAGAACTAATTGAACTTAGGATACCTGGCATATAGACACGTGTGCATATTTGGGTTATCATTTATAAGCCCAAGAAGAGACGGGTTGCACTGGGGAGACCCTCTGGTGCGTGCTCTGTTGGGGAGGATGGGGTGACACTTGAAGGCTAGCCCTCACATCAGCTACTACTGGTGTTCACATTGCCGGCATAGTTAAGGATGGGTGTCTGCATGGGTCAGACTAGCTTAACTGGTGGAGGTAGTGGGTTAAATACGAGGACATTTTCCCTGACGCAATCCTAGTGTCCAGAAGGATCCCTAGCATTCTCGGGATAACTTGTGGGGCTCTCCATGCTCGGTCCCCACCTTGTGTAAATGTGTCATGTGCTGGAGAGTTTGTCCACATCGCTAGCACAATGTTTCCTACGAACACCCCAAACCTCAGCTATAGCTTTTAGGCCTTGACCTGTGACCCTGTCCTAGCTACTGAGCATATTTTTGACCTAGTTTAAGCTATATACAGTGAGTCCCACAAGGACAAGAAAGGCAAATGCCTCTCATCCCTCAATGCCCAGCTCCTGGCACACCACGACTATTTAGAGAATGTCTGTAAACAGATGCATGAGGTAAGTGGGAGAAGGGGTGCTTTGTACCGCGGGGGACCTACAGGGATGGGAAAAGGCCATCTTTGCAGCTGGGTCAACAGAGGTCCTGGTGGGCTGTACTCTGGCAGACAGGAGCAGCGTCTTTATCTCCTGGCTTCCTCACTTGGAGCATCAGAGTAGCCCCCACACTGCCAGAGCCCTAATGGTGCGTTTGAGAGCATAAATAGTCTTCACTAACTGGGACCCAAGAAGAGAATTAGAGCTAGATACTCAGTAAAGAAGTGTGTGGGGGGGTATCAAGAGCAGCCTTGGTGGAAGTGGGTCCAGACATGGGGTCATCCTGAGACAGGTGTAAACCATCACCTGAGCACCCTGAGACCAGGAAGCTGATTTTATGTAAAATCACCATACTTTCTGGAGAGCTGGGCTGGGGGGCTGGGCTCCTGGCCAGTGTTACCTGGCTAGCCATGACCACAACATTCTGCAATGCTCTGTCCCCTCTTGTGCAGATGCAAACAAATGTTTAGTCCCATCTGCCATGTGGCTCAAGGCTGCAAGCACCATAGCATTTACACCCATAAGTTCAGAACTGGTTCTGCCTGTGTCCAGGGCAGTTAGATCAACTAGCCTCATTCTTCCATGGTTTGACTTCTATCTTGCAATGTGGCCATGAGTCAAGTGTTGAAATAAGCAGGGAGAAGGAGGGCCTGTTTGGGGGCACACATATCCACCTCTAAATGGGGCAGCGGGGAGGGCACTTTGAACCAGAGTTGCAGAGCCCTGTGTCTGGCTGAGGGAGTGCACGTAACAGACACTCAGGGAGTTTGAACCTGACACAGATACACACATACATGCACCTGTGCACACACACTTGCCACCCAAAGCCAGTGGTAGAAAACCATTTCCTTGGTTGATAGGTAGGTAGAGGGGTGGCATTTCCTAGACTTTTTGGTGAGGCCTACACTTATTACTGAGGTTTGGCTTTAGGTCCTAGGGCTTTTTCAGAGCTTGGCTCAGCATTCGAGTATTTACAAATTGGATTGTCCCTGTGTCTCTATGTGTGTGTGCAGTAGGAGGGAGGCTGTGTTGGGTGGATGGGATAAGAAATCATAATGTGAATTTAAATCTTATTTGCTCGTGATCTACCTTGACTGGCCTTAATGACTGGCCGTCTTTAAGAGTCTAGGGATGAATAAGAAATAGTTTCCATCCTCAAGCCTTGTAGGGTCTCTTTGGAGGGGATTACTGGGTAAACAAATAGGTAAAAGATAAACACAGAATGAAATCCAGAATTTGTAGAGGAACTGGTCAAGAAAAAATAATAGGCTCAGTGCTCAGCTGGGAGTAGGTGAGGTAGAGCAGGTAAGAGGAGATACAGAAGGAGGGTGGACAAATAAATTATGCATACACTAGCACAATCAGAATGATCAGTGCAGCCCGGAAACAGAGAACCAGGGTTCAGAGAGAGCGCCCCAGTATCTCATGCTTTATTGACAGGTGGACTCCTTCATCCCTGGAGTTGAAAGTTGGATTCAACACACAATCTGAGCACAGAACTAGTCTCGTGGTGTTGCCAACAACATAGAAAGTGAGGACTCACGAGTCAGGAGCTCTGTGTGGAAGATGTTACCTTTCCTATTTTCCATAAAATAACCTCAGCAAAATAGAACGGGAACTGGCACGCGGGTGGGCCAATGATTCCTTGCTATCATTCCTGCCCTTGAGAAGCTTCATGAGTGGCTGAAATGGAGGAGGAAGAGGAAGATGCTCAGGATGTGAGCGCTAAAAATATTCAATACCCAAAGATGCAGGATCCCAAAGTGGGGGATATTCTCTCTCTCTCTCTCTCTCTCTCTCTCTCTCTCTCTCTCTCTCTCTCTCTCTCTCTCTCTCTCTCTCTCTCTCTCTCTCTCTCTCTCTCTCGGGTGTGGTGTACTTGCACATCCTAGGTTAGCGCTGTACCACTGAATGATACCCTCAGCCCTGCAGGAGGCTTCGAAGTGCTTCAAAGCATGTTCTTGCTTCCATTCCTGCATCTTGTATATGCTTTCCTTTACTCTCCCAAGGGGGAGAACTCCCTGGCCTGTACATCTCAGGGTGGAACTCTAAGAAAACTCTAAAAAGGACACCCCCATGCATTCCCCATAGAGGCCAATGGAGGCTCTGCAAGAGTGAGGTTCTCAGACTCAAACAGATTCCATGCTGAGTTTTCTCTGTGGCTGGCTTCTTTCAGAGAAATGCAAACCAGCATCCAGGATACTTAGGAGAGCAGAGAAATATTCACACAAGAAGATGAGACGATCCTGGTGGTGGGAGAGAACAGGAGTTTTCCACTCAGTGACATTGAAATTTTCAAGTTACAGATAAAGACACTGATTCAGAGAAGAGAAGAGAGTTTCCCAGAGCCAGATGCTAATTAGTACTTCATATGGGACTGGAAAGTAGTTTTTTTTTACTTCAGGCTTCCAACTTCTGCTGCATTCTGCTGTCTGGGTGCTTGTCCTTCTCTTCCCCCTTCTCCTCTTGTCATGTGGGACCTTAGGCAAGCAGCTAGGATGTCCTTTCCAGGCAGACTCCTTACTCTCCCAGAGGAAGTGGAGGCATCCCAGATTGTTGGAATCACCATGCTTTGTTTCCAGGTGATTATTTGACATCTATTGCACAATGAAATTTATGGGTCTGTCTCTCCATTCAGTTCTAGGATCGCAGAGGGCAAAGATTCATTCTTGCTCATCTCTGCATCCTAGTGTCCTGTACAGGCAAACTATGTGCTTTCGATCATTGCTCTGCATTGAATTGAAATGGCTTTGTGGAAGAGGAGAGTCAGCATCAGAGAGGCCAACTGGGAAAGGGCCAAGGATGGAGGCCAGGCACCCATCACTGACTTCATTATGTCCCGAGAGGCAGAGGGACCCCTTCCTGTATAGAGGAAGGGGTTAGAACAAAACTCAGAGCTTAGAGAGGCGACGGGGGCTGGCAGCTCCAGAGACTGTTCAACCCTGCATCTGCCTGTTGGAGTCAGTCTCTGGAAAAGTACCAGTGAATTAAAGCCCAATAAAAAAGTCAATTAAGTCCAAACTCATTTATGCCTTAAGCTCCCCCAAGCCAGTGAGCCAGAATGGCAAGCCGGGCCGATATTTCTCCATTTCCCTCCACGTCTACATTGGTCTCCAGTGAAACAGCCGTGACACATTTTATTTCAACTATAAATGGGGCAGATAGATAGTGAAGTAATGGCTGCTGGGGGTTCTCTGGATCCCATTTAAGGGATCTCATGCCAGCAGTACAATGTCCATGTGTTGACCTTGAGTTCTGATGGTTCACTGGGGAATCTATGTGAGTGTTCCCTTGTCATGCTTGTATACATGCACATATGCATGTGTACTGTTGTTTGGTTCATTGGTAAGTGCAATGTGTAAATTTGTGTGTTGATTCATCCACTTATTCCTGACGTATGTATTAGGTTCTACTATCTGCTGGGTACTCTTTCTGAAATTCTTGGTGTGAAAGAGATGAGGTAGTTTTAGCTCCTATTCCTGGGTGTTAAACAGTCCAGAAATCTCAAATAGAATTCAGACAATAAAATAAGTAATAGCAATAAAGCAAACCAAATGTTATATGAATGTAGGTTGGCATATCAATGCTCAAATATGTAAAAGTGCGTGCTTGGTTATGGATGTATATAAGTGCTTGATTCAAAGGTGTGTGTGTGTGTGTGTGTGCGTGCGTGCGTGCGTGTGTGTGTGTGTGTGTGTGTTTCTTATTATTTTTTTTTAAATGAAAGCTGAATCTCTAGCTGACCCAGGTCCTAGAAAACTTCCTCTGGAAACAATTGCCAGTATATTAAACAAAACAAAACAAAACAAGCATTCAGAGCTGAGCACTGGCGGCTCATGCCTGAAATCCTAGCTACTCAGGAGGCTGAGATATCAGGATTGTGGTTTGAAGCCAGCCTGGTCAGGAAAGTGCCATGAGACTCTTATCTCCAATAAACTATTCAGGAAACGTCCAGAAGTAGAACTGTGGGTCAAGTGGTAGAGTGCTAGCCTTGAGCAGAAGAAGCTCAGGGACAGCACCGAGGCCCCAAGTTCAAGCTCTGGGACTGGCAAAACAAGCAAACAAACAAACCAACAGGCATTTGGGATCAGATAATCTCCAGGGCTCCTTTACCTTTGGCTTTGACATTCTCTTTGTGCATTCTAGTGTGATCTTACCATACCAGCATAGTCCTTAAAGCTACAACTCATTAAAATAAATTCAACCCAAACCAATCTACCTAGACTCATCCCTCCTTCCTCTCCAGCATTTTGTACCTAAAGCTTAGTTAGATCTGACATATCAGACTCAGTCTGGGCTTTGTTCAGTAAGAATTCTGATGCCAGATGCTCTGTACAATCACCTACCAGGACTCATCTTCCCCCAACTTGCTCAGTGCTCTCCCCTGTAGTGAGTCCCAGAGCTTAGTTCCATAAAGTGTATAAAGTATACATTTGGGTACAGGAATTCTAAGTGTCCCAGGGGGAAAAATATCTCAGGAGAGATGTTTTGTGTTTACTAAGCCCTGTTCCCTTCTCACCGGAAAGCTAAAAGAGAGTAGAAAAGAATAAAATAAAAAAATGAATGAGAATGAGGAAAGAGGTGACACTGTACAAAAAGAAATATATTTAATACATGACTAATAGAACTGTAACTCCTCTGTACATCAACTTTACAAAAAAATGGGAAAAAAGAAAAGAAAACTACATGAGGGTTAATTCACAGATTTCAGTCAGTATTGCCCTAAGAGATGTCCACAGTTTGTGAGATGTTGATTTCAGAGAGCTGGGTCATGCAAGGATCTTGTGGCTATAGAACTATGTCTGGGTCACCCCGTGGGCTCTTTTCCGACTGTCAGGAACTTCCTGAAAAGTCCTGTCTCTTCCTCGAGAGCACTGGCTGGCCACAGGGACATTCTAGGCCAGAGTTCCTGGGACAGCCTAATTCCAGGAGCAGCTGCTCTCTGTTCTAAGCTGATGTGAGCGGATGAATGCCCAGTGTCTTCCCCCAGCCCCCCAGCAGGATGAAGGCCGAGGCCTCCTTAGTAGGAATGGCTCAGAATGTACCCTCCATTGGTTGCCCTCCCTTCCCTGCCTCACTTCTGCCCTCTCCTACTAGGAATCGCCTCCCATTGTCACCTCCCAAACGTCTCATTGCCTGTATGACCTAGGACCTGCAGAGGTGCAATCCAAGACAGAAGTGGTGCATACTCTGTCCTCTTTTGGAGACTCATAATGCATGTTGACACATGAAAAGTACCAAGAAGCTCTATAAGGAACATGCCTTTTTAAAACCTATGTCTAGTTCAGCATCTTCCAGCCAATCTGACCAACAGGTTTTTTTTTTCCTTCCATGAAGCATCTCCTAAAGATAATGCTTTCTGGGAAATATTTTGGGAAATGCTACGCAAGCAACCACTCATGAGTGCAGTCATGGTTTTCTTTAGATCAGATGAATGAGAAGAGGCTCGCCTATAGTAGGAAGAATAACTTATCAGTATCAGCTACATTTCATTTTTAAAGGTCACTTCAGGACTCAGATGTCACAGCAAGCCTGCGGTGGTGATGGATAGAACCAGTTTCGGTATTCTCACTTTACAATTGAGGAAACTGAGATTCAGAGACTAAGACCCTTCCCCGAGCTTGTGCAGTAGTAAATGGCAGGCTTGGGATTGCTAACTTTCGATCACCCTATGTGATGGGTTTTCTACTTGGAAACAATGCTAGAAATAGAATCGATGTTTCCAGCATCCAAGCCCAGGGTTTCTCCAGCCAGCCAGCAGTGAGAGGTGACATTCCCTCTGGGAAGTTCCTGTAGCTGAACAATCTCCTTTAACTCACAGGGAAGAAGATGGAGGTGCAGGGTCATATACACTTTATCACTTTTGTTCTTTGTTCTGATCAAGAGGCCCCGAGCCACTCTAGCTCTCACTGTTTCCCCCCTCCCCACCCCGCCACACACATCCAAAACGCATTAGCTCTCAGTTAAAAGCAGAGCCCCAGTGAGAATGAATGTCTCCTCCTCTTGCATGCTAGTAACAACTAGCATGAGCTCTGGATTCCTTGACCAAGAAGCTTCCATATGATAAAAAACTTGACCATTGCTCTGATTGGAAAAAAAAAATAAACCTCACACAATTTTCCTTTGCTCTCTTGCCTTCTGCCAGTGACTCTGTGTCTTTCTACCCCGCCCCTCCCCTCCCTGCCATCCCTCAAACTTACATGTTGCCTCCCTGCATTCCTTGGGTGTCTGTCTCCTTGCGACCTCAGGTAGTAATAACTGTTTCCGTTTTTAGACGTCAGCAAGTTTTGCCAGGCAATGTTCGGGAGCAGGGATGCTAATGCCTTTATCTGAAGATGATGTTAATATAATGTCCTGAATAGACATTTTGAGTATCGCATATTTTAATTGTCTGCTCTGTCTTCAAGTCTCGGGTCAGACTGTATTTAATCATAAGTGGTAAAGGTTGTCAGAGGGTGGCCTTTGGCTGGAGTGGAAGGAGGAATGGTCTGGGATCCTAAGTCTTGGGTTAAATTCTCAGGCATGTGACCTTGGGCAGGTTATTTCTCATGTCCCAGCCTCAGTGTCCACTTCTATAAAGGCCAGATGGTAAAATGGAGTAATTTTTGAGGCTCATTTCAGTTCAAACAATTCATGCTTCTGACTGCAAGAGATACCTCAAAGCCCTTGTCTTCTCATCCTCTTTTCCCTCTCCCTAGCTTTAGCGTCTCATGCTGGTCCTTTTATTGTCTGGACACTCAATTTTCCTTCAAATGAACTAGCAGTCTTAAGCCACCAACCTGCCAGGTTTGGGGCAGGGATCAGATGAGATTCTAAGACTGCCAGAAACATCATCTTTCTCTGACTTTGGGACTATTTATATTCCAGTGACACACTTTACCACGGAGACTTGTTCTTTACTGGGGTCTGCCTTCCAGAACTTGTTATCAGCTCTCTCCTGGCATTGGACTAAAGGTGGAGCCACTCAGATTCTCCTTTTCAGATCCTTCCTTTAAAAAATGATTGCAAAGGTGATGTTTAGAGGGGTTACAATTACATATGTAAGGTGATTTCTTTCTGAACATTGTTACTCCCTCCTTCATTTTCTTCCACCGTTATCCTCTGACTCCACTGTCCCTGTCAGGTTCTAGAATTCATTAAAAAATATTTTATTTATGTGATACAGAGGAATTGAATCTAGGCCCTCATGCATACTAGGCAAGCACTCCACCACTAAGTCGCATTCCCAGCCCCGTCTAGTTCATTTTCAACATAGTTTCTGGTGAGTACCACTGTTACATTGGTTAACTCTTTGCCCCACTGTTTCTATTATTTCCCTTCCCCTCCCCAAAGCAGACAAACTTAGATACAAGACAAAGGGTACAGAAATAAAAAAATAGTAATAACAGGGAATAAACCAAAGGACAAAAGAAGAAATAACTGCAAAGAGTACAATTAAAAAGAAAAACAAAACCTCTGGCTCCAATTTCCTCCAGTTCACTTCGATAAGCATCGTTTTTGATGTTCATATCCACATTGCTACTGAATCATTGTGATCCTCCACTCAAAACATCCTAGCCACATTCTAGTTATTACAAACCACGGAAACCATACAGCCTATGTTCCTTTGGGTCTGGCTTACTTTGCTTAATATTATTATTTCCAAGTCTCTCCATTTGCCTGGTGGCCAGACTAAGCTTCGTGGGAAAATCTTTATGTCGGTTCTGTCCTAGACTCTGGCCAGTAGCTTGCGAAATGTGATCCTCGTTTTGCTCATCCAATAATTGATTGATGATTGTTGTGTGTAACTCTGTGTTAGGCATGGACTCTTGCCTATAACTCTCTCCTTGATGTTATTTTATCACTGTCCTGGGCTGGTCTTTGGAATTATCTGGTCTGTTGGAGTCTCTCTGGACCTCAGTCTTGCTCCCTCTGACATGTCACTTATACTGATGGTCTCCTTCATTCCCTGAGGCAGCCAGTCTCTTTCTGTAGGCCTGCGCTCAAGGATCCTGGTCTCAAGGACCCATTTCCAACCCCCCACCCTGTGAACGCTGTCTCCAAGAGCACCCATCTGCTTCCTCTGCATGTGCATGCGAAGGCAAGACTTCATCCTTGAATAAGTCAGAAGCTGAAGGCAGGAAAACTACAGTGCTAGCCTGATCCTCCCACTAGCTTTGGGCTTTTGTGTCTGGAGACTCAAGGTTCTTTAAAGTGATCCAACTGTCCTAAACCACCTCCCTGCCAGGGCTGTACTGCAAAGATCATATGAGGTGAGGCATGCACATACATGCATTTGTGAAAGATGTCATGCTGGGTAGAATGTCCAAATGTCTTCTGTGGGCCAGCCATACCAGGATTACCTGGGGTTGCTGATAAAATACATGGTCCTGGGACTGGCCCAGATCCAGAGACCTAAGACCTAGTCAGTGGGGTCTAAATGAGACTCTCAAATGATTCTTAAGTGTCTTGAAATACAAACGTCCCTAGCTGGTGATGTAATTCTACCCAGCACCTCCAGCCCATCTGCTTGCCTCCCTTTATCTTCTTAGGACCACTAAACATACTCTGAAGAGTTGGTTTGTGACTAGTGTCTAAGCAGCTTCCTTCTCTTTCCCAACTCCAGGGCATTTTTGAGCACGTCAGGGTGGCAGTACAGTGTAGTGGAGAAAATGGGAGTTTTGGAACGGCACTTGTATTTGATTCTCTGATTATTTATGTAACTTGCAGTAAATCGCCGAACTCCACCAACCTTCATCATTATCTCTAGAATAGGAATTATATGGCAATTATCCCAGGGCTTGGGTTGGAATTACAGAAAATAAGATCCTCTGTGTGGCATAACTGCTGTTTTATACAAGCTCATGCAAAGTGGGTCCTCTCCTTTCAAGAAGCCAGAGACCTGTTGTGATTTGTGTAAGGTAAGTGTCACTTCACCCAGTGTATTTGGACTGAGACACCCTCAAGACCTGATTTGGAGAGTCTAGCCATAGCTGCAAGACATTTGCTGCATCCCCAGAGCCTGTCCCAGATTAAAAACAAAACAAAAAAATGTCCCACAACACTGTTCACTGTGTGAATGACCTCCTCTGAAAGGCAGGCATGCTGTTCAACCCAGCAGAGATGTCCTCAGAGGAAAGGGTTCCCCTAGGACCTGGGCCAGGACACAGAGCAGAGCCAGAAGACAAAATGGCATAGTGAGGATAGCTTTTATCCTACATGGGGCTGCAGAACTTGAACAGAGCAACTTAATGGTCTTCTGGAGAGGTCTCTGGCTGTAGATATCTTGGTGGCAGTCTTGGCAATAGCTCTGAGTTACAGATTTTTTTTTGCAAAGAAAGACGACCACACATCTCAGTAATTGGACTGGTTGCAGGGAGAGATTTTCCTCAGGATACAACTGTGTCTCACACATCAGATGGAGATTCTTAAGAGAATTCTTGTGCCTCTCCAATCAAACCAGGACTCTTATTAGGATATCAGACCCATCAGAAACATATTTCCTGGGCAAGGCTACTAGGTCACTACCATCAGGCTTAGGAGTGATTTCTTCATAAGCTTGAAGACTATTGTGGCCTTTATTTCAGAGACTGTATAGAATGCCCTTTCTCTTACCCAGGAGGTTGTTACTGCCCTGGGGGCTGTGCCCTTTGCTTTGTAAGCAGTAAAAAAAATCAGAAGGCAACCAGCTTTCTTTTCCAGGTTGTTGGCTTTTAAGTAAAGATAGTTAAAGTAATTTATATCCTGCTCAGGGGGAAAACTGGAGAGGGGAAGGAGGGGTAGGTTTTTCTGGCAAGAAAAAAAAACGCAACATAAAATGTCCTGCTAAATGCTCACTCAGCGGCCTCTATTTCTTCAAGCAAAGAGCAAACACTCATGATTTAAGCTTAGCTTAAATTGGTACTAGAGCCAGGGCTGCAGCTTTGACCTGAATTCTGATGCTGGACTTGGGCCTCTCCGAGGCAAGGGGTAGGGAAGGATCTGGTTCTTGGGTCAGGAGAAGGTGGTCTTGGAGCGAGGGTGGTGTAGTTCCTTGCAGAAGCAATTCCTACTTTATGGGTGTCTACTCTTGTTCATTCATTTATCTTCTGAGCTTGAGGGAAAGAGCTGAAGTAGGAGGTATTCCCAGTATTCCCAGCTCTGCTATTAGCTAACCACATTTCCATGGATGAATCTCTGTCTTTTCTCAACATAGTCTATGATTATGTGGGGTGTCTATGAAGTGTGTGGACGCCACACACACACACACACACACACACACACACACACACACACACACCACAATCGATGCTGACATGTTCAGTTGATTGCAAAATGAAATGATGCCTATGGTTGCAGGACATATATCTTGGTGTGTAATATCATTGAACAAGTATCTTTCCCTTCCATTAGAAGCCAAATACCAGATTCTCTGTGGCCTCTTCAGCTCTCTGCACAGTGTTTGGAACACTTAGCAAGCGGAATACAAATTGATGAAATGCATTAATGACTCAGTGAAAGGCAAGCTTCTCTTGGGAATGGGAATGGTAAAGCAATATAGCGAGGACTCCAAAAGTAGGCTTTGAAAGAACACACTCAGATGTCTGTGACACCCAGCTCATTAACTGGGTCCTCCATGGTATATAGAGGTAGAATTTCCACCCAGAGGATTCAATTGTTACAAAAGAGACACAGATAGAGAGTTAAGAGCTGGCATGCTGAGATGAATCCACTCTTATCATTGAGCTTTCTCTGAACATTTATAGATCCAGTCTCTGCCTTCAAAGTCTACCTGGTATCTTTTCATACAGGATTATACACTGGCCCTAAGAATTAGGACTCATGGCATGTCAATGTATGCCCAGCTAGAAGTCCTCAGAGATGCAGAGCAGGCTCTCTCTCCAGAGAGGACACAGAGAACAATTAACAAGAGAGGCTGGTATGGGAGTTTTGCTTACCAGCTTCTCTTATCTGGAACAACCAGCCCCTCCGTAGTCTGCATGGCTCCATTTTCCAAGACTCAAGTTCAGGTAGCATTGACTATTTTCTCTTTGGGCTCCACTGGACAAATGAATATTACTTTTTCATGCACCCATCAATGCTTTTAGATCGGGATTCCACCCTCTCTCTGTATCTCCTGCTGTTGGTGGAGCTATGATGGTTCTATGGACCCAGTTGAACTTAGCCCTGTCCATGGTCCTGAAAGTTAGGGCTGCGATATGGTCACTTCCTCATTCTCTTCCACATACAAACCAAATTGCTCAACAAGGGCTTGGTGATGGGCTGAGAGAAGAATTCATGGGGTACAGGGAAATGAAAAGAGGAAGCAATTGGTTCTATGTGTTTCATATTCCTCAAAACCTTTCAGCTGACTAACTAGTGGTAGTCAGAAATTGGGAGATTAGTGTAGAGAGGTTGCTTATGCTTTTGAAGATTTCCTACCTTTTTTTGTGCTGGCTAAAATCAGAGAAACACAGACACTGTGAAATGTAGATATGTCAAGAATACTACATTCTGATAAAGCTACAATCTAAACTTGGAGACAATCAAGAACTTTTGCATTGTATGAGGCTGGAAATGATCCATTTTGGATAGTGTTAATCTCACAATGAAAAGTCATTATTACACCCTCTAAATATATATAAAATACAGTTCTAAAAGTGCAGTTTCTGCACACATTTTCATATGTATCATCTCATCTATGGTACAGAGTGTAAATAAAAAGACTGCAGTGCAGGCTGGCCTGGGAAAAGAAATCACAACCCTAGAGGAGCAGTTCAAGTAGGACAGTACTTGTACCTAGAAAGCACAAGGTCCTGAGTTCAAACCCTATTCTCACCAAAACAACCACAAAAAAGAGAATAAGATGATTGGGGGTGGGTAAAGGAAAATGGGGACAAAAACATGAGAGAGAGTATCAATGTTTGAGAAGTAATATACCACCTACCTGATAAATGTAACTGTAACCCCTCTACACATTATCCCAACAATAAAAAAAGTATGGACTAAAAGTTAAAAAAATATGAGAGGAGGACCCTGAACTCTTAAAGAGATTAGGAAAATTCAAACACACAACAGTCAAGTGCTTGGCACAAAAGAAGTGCTCATAAATTCTCAGTACCTCCCTTCACTCCAATACAGAAAATCAAGTGATCCCTGACTTAAGATAGTTCAACTTACAGTTCAATGGCTTTACCATGGTATGAAAGTGACATGCAGTGAGTAGAAGCATACTTCAAATATTGCTTTTGGATTTTTTCCTATGCGAGTGATGCACAAAACCATATTACCATGTGATTCTGGGAAACAGCAGCAGTCAAGCTCCAGCTTCATCAGCCAACATTCACTAGGGTCAACCATCAACACTCTACAGTTCGTTGTGTAGTCGATGGCTTTGGATATAGGAATTCAATAAGTTGCAGAACATACCTAACACTTTAATCATAGAAAAGGCTTTGTACTCAATGATTTTGTCCTACTGTAGACTAATGTAAGTGTTCTTTGCTGGTTGAAGGTAGGCTGGTCGGATGGGATATATATATATATATATATATATATATATATATATATATGCACTAAGTGAATTGAGTCAGAGCCTGTACAATCCTCAGGTCAGTGGAGGAGGCCGTTTTCCTTGAGGATGTGAAGAAAATCTGGCCTCCAGGAATCGGGCCATGAGAGGCTGAAGCTGTGTCCAGTAAAATCCCCCATCACCTCCACAGCCTTTCCAGTCATATCCTGTGGTGTCCACAGCAGACAGAAAACAGAAGTGTTCTGAACAGTGTTTTCAAGGCTCTCCTTACCTCTCAGCATCCTCTGTCTCAGTCACTTGAGCAGATTCTAATTTAGTCTCAAAACACTCTTAAACGGCCCCAGGCAAGTTCTGCATTTCATGACATGGATGAGTGCAGGGAGCTCAGCTCCCATCCCACTTCCTTGGATTTGGTTACAAATCCCTGGAAGCCAACCAAGTAAGGAAAGAGGAAGAGCTATTTATCCATGTGACAGCTGAACAAATGACTGACTGATGACCACTTCTGGGCTGTGTTTGGTACTTTGAGAGCATCATCTGCCATCTAATCCTTCCAGTCATCCACCTGTCCATGTTATAGATGAGGAGCCGGTCACTTGGAGGGGTTACAGAAGTGGGCCATGTCCTATATCATCAGGGTAGCAGACTTGGGGATTGAAGCCCACTTGGCAGGTTCCTGGGTGCCAGGTGAAAAGGGACATCTGGATGCTGAACAGGTGACAGCTCATCTTTCCTGGACACCAAGCTCCTTCCTGGCTGAGAGCTGAACAGCCAGAACTGGACTAAAGTTTTATGCAAGTGAGGCTGAGAAAAGATCCATCCCATTCCTCTGGAACTAGGAAAAGACTTTTGGGCCAGGGGAAGTCTGCATCTCACTCGTATCCACATCTGTGTCCTCGCCCACTGGTTTCCAAAGAGCAGCTGGGGTTTAGGATGGAAGGAGGAAAGGGCTAGATGCTTTTGGAAGGACATGACTGTTTCTATGACAAATGCTAGAGGCCTGGGTTGTCTGCCTGGCAGGTATGGTCACGTGGCAATCCCCCAGGATTGAACTCCCCTACAGGAAGTTCAACCTGAGGTATCTTCCCATGCTGATGCTGATGTCAACTGAAGGGTCAAATTGGGTCATTATATTTTTCAGTGCTGCTATTTTTTGTTTTGCTTCTTGATGTCTCTCAAAGAATACTCCTCATGCTGCAAATGTGCTGGCCTATTTTTGTTCCACATTTGATGTGAGGGTTGGATGACTTCCAATCCAACGTTGAGTCGATACTTATAATAGAGATGGAGTAGGCACGCAGCAAACACCATTATTTGTATCATTTTAGAAAATTCACAAAAATGCAAATATTTGAGGACACAGAGATGAGCTGAATCTAGAAAGGTAGGATGGTCATATGGTCTTACTGAAGAGAAGCAACGGTAACTCTACTAACATTTATCGGTGCCTCTACTTGGACCAAAACTTGGACCAGAAACTCAAAAAGCTCCAAATCATTTGTTTCACAGCAAATGAGACACAGCAGGATCATCCTGGATAAACTGGTATTGCGACACAGAGGAGTCAAAGCAGTATTTCTGATGCTTCTATCATAACTTTTAATTGAGGAAGGATCTACTAATGATTTTTCTAATGAGCAAAAGTGACCTCACACTACTGCAAGATCTGGGGCCTGTGCCAACTTAGCTGGCAGGCAAGAAAAGGAAGGGGACCGATATTTATTGAGCACAGTATATCCATCATCATTCTGAAATGCTTACAGTGAGCCTAAGTATCTGTGACTACCTCTAACTCAGGAGCTGCCCTCCCTAGGCTGGATCTGCCTGCTATAGACACTGGTTTCCACCATAGATGGTAGGATTGGATATAAGGCTCTTTCTGTAGATATATGTGGAATCTTGTCAGGGTGAGAAGACTCCAGAGGTTAAGGAATACCACTCTACACTCCACTGGGCAGATTGATCAAGGTCCCGAGATACGTAGAGATGGTGTAGAACAAGGCTTCCTGCCTAACACAAGAGAGCCAAGTGCAATTGGAGTGTAAAGGGATAATAACAATTGCCCTTCACTGTATACCATGCACATGGTTAACAAAGGGCCTTGACACCTGCTCTGTCATTTCATCTGTCCTGCAGGTTGGCAGGGAGATAATTAGACCACCTTATGTTTGGAGAGAATGTCAGATGGTGCAAAGAAACATTGACAATTGCCACATGCTCCCATGTTAGCCGTGGCAAAGATTATTAAACCTGTCCCACAGATAATTAAACCGGGGTCCAGAAAGGGAAAGCCAGCTGCCGAAGGTCCCACAGGAAGTGGAAATCTGAGACTCACATCAAAGTCCCTTAGTTTCTCATTTTGGCTGCTCGCTCTTTCCCAGGCTGCATTCCATACACATGACAGGTGAGCAAAAGGAAGCACAGAAATATAAGCCCTCATTTCCAGAGTGCAGTGACTAGGGTTCAACTGCCTGGCTTCAAGCCTCAATTCTGGCCCTTCCATGGTTGAGCCTCTTTATCCAACCTCACTCCACCTAAGGGTCCTTATCTATGGAATGATGATTATAGTGCTACCTTCCCAATTGCTTCATTACCTGGTAAAGTAAATGGCTGATTCAGGAAGCCCTCAGATGAATATCATATGCTGCCCTTGAGCAATATTAGCCAACAGTATGTTTTTATTATGAAAAACAATCATAAACTATAAAACAAAATATTTGACAGCATCTTTCCTAATATTTGAGTTTGAGATGGCTGCTTTGCAGAAAGATGCAAAACACAAAAACAGGCAGAACAGAAACAAAAACACACACAAATCCCAGCACATAGCGATCATGATGATGCTTTGATGTAGTCTCAACTATTCCCCTCTCCCACTTCCACCCAGGGACTTATAGAACTAAATACAGTCAGTCCTTCTGTCTATAAGGTACTTAATAAAGATCCAGATAAATGGAATCTTGTGTCTTAATAGGTGCTTCCAAAGTATGTGTACCAGTTGCCATTCCTGCATCCATTGTAGGAGAATCTTTCTCATTGCAACGCCAGCATAATTTGCTATAACGAAAAATCATGGCCAATTTGTCTAGTGAAAATATGGGATCCTGTTATTTTCATTATTTATGTATCTGGTACATAGTGAGGATGAGAGTTATTTGTATTTTAATTAGTCCTCAGTATTATATCTTCCCTCTTTCCCTTTCCTTCCTTCTCTTCTCCTCTTCATCTTCTCTCTCTTCTTTGGAAAGGAAGTGATTTTGGAAGGAACACACCAGCCCAGCTCTCTTGTTAACATTTCCTTGGATTCTTTCACATTTCCAGATAATCCATGAGGTTTATAACAATGAATTGCATGCTTGCTAATTATTTTAAGGTAATTGCTTTAATAAAGTTTAGGTACTCATTAATTTTGAGAAAGACGTGACAGCTCTCAACCATTAATGAACTTCTCATTCAAGTTTAAGACATTGACAGTTGACATAGAGATTTCCTGACATTTCAGCTTCAGATTGCCATTTTGTTTTCTTGTAGCTCCATGTACATCTTATTAAAGTTCAATTCAGGCTTGGAGGAGCCTTCATCTTAGGCATTAGCATTCAGGTAATTACTGAGAAGTGATGGCAGTGGAAGAAAACTGGATTTTATTTCCTAGCATGATAACAGATTTCTCCCACCACCTGCCCACTACAGGTGCGTATTTCTTTGGCATGCTGCTTTTCTTGCTGTTTAACGAGTCCCAAAAGAGAATCACAGAACATTCCAGGATGAGAAGAAGCTGGATACTGGACCCACTGGCCTTCAAGTGAATACCCAAATCCTCTTGTAAATGCATTGTTCCTTTCATGGAATGTGTTTGGAAATAGTCACCCAGGGTCTTCTTACTGATGGGTAAGAACGTCTCTAAATTAAGGTTTAAAAGTCATTCTTGATTTAACACCCACCCCTTATTCCAATGTGATCTTAGAAAGTCTTTTAGTGTTTTTCTCATTTTTAGAATGATAACCCTAGAGTAATAACTCTGAGTCAAGTTATAATTCTCAAGGATTGCATCTCAATCCAAGATGTCAATAAAATTCTTCTCATATGAGAGTTATTAAATGAGTGCTGTGTTCCCTTTCTGTAGCGAATAAGAGGAATTCACACTGATTTAAGGGTTTGTGACTTCATATCATCTCCTCTGGGAGTTTTCTATATATGGCAGCTCTCATAGACTTACTGCATCACCCTTTTGGCACCCACAACAATTCTGTGATGTAGCATCATGTAGCTCTTACAATCATCTTTGTTTTGCAGATGCAATGAGGGGGGATGCTGAAGTTCACAGATTCAGGGTCACACAGATGTAGTGGTAGACTTTCCATTCCTACCACCCAGTACAACACTCTTAGGTCATTCTAGACACTGTGGGGTTGGTTTGGTGAATGGGGTCCCAAGACACATGCAGCACTCTTCAGCCAAGAGTGTGTATGGCTTCATAGAGGTGGCCTGACATTGAAAGACCATGAATGCTAGGTGCTCTGAGATTTCAGAGCTCAATAAGACCATGAAGATAAGAGGTACTGGGTTCAAAGATCTAGTTTTGTTTCAAAGGATGGGATGACTCAGATAGGTAGAAACTACACAAGAGGGAGGAAGAGCTATCACAAAGGTAGATAAGGGGGAATGTGCAAGAGAAACAGTGTGATGAAACACAGGCAGGTAGCAGAGAGAATGATAGGACAGCTGGGCCATGAATCCTGGAAGGTTTTCAATGTCAGGGTAAGGGTCTAGACTTCATTCTTGAGATCTGTGCTTCCAAAGGGAGCCACGGAATACTGATTGTGAGGAGCACCTCAGAGGAGAAATGCTTAAGCACTCCCTGTGCATCTCACCTTTTCTGGGGATTTTCAAGGTCTTGGAAGTCTGTGGGAGAGAATGACCTGGATGGTATCCATGATTTGGGAGGGGTATGGCAAAATGGCTAATCTGAGAGTTACACAAGGAAGTGAAGAAAGTCTAGGCAATGGATTCTGTTCTTTGGGTGCTTGATACAACCTCCCTAGTCATGAATTTACTTGTCTTTCACTGGAGAGTGGAAATGGCTGAGTGCAGATTTCTGGGATGTGGTTAGAGTAGGTTATTCTGTTCTTTTTTTAATGAAGTTCTCCGAGTGTTTCTCAGGTCATGTGGTTGACTTCATGGCTGCAGTAGACACGGATGCCTTGATCCAGCTGTCTTTAAGAAAAGCTTTTCTTGCTGTCTGTGGCTGGGCTATTGGTCAGCGTAGGTTTCTGGCATTATCTTCTTCAGAGATTGCATGGGATAGAAAGATTTTTTTCATATATTTTTATTGTAATTAATAGAAGGGTTACATTATAATTGCCAGATAGAAGGTGCATTAATTCACATACATTGATACCCTTTCACATGTCTTGGTCCACATTTCCCTCCCCCCACCTCCACCCCTCATCTTGTTTTCCCCCCTTACCTATCCAATTTCAAATAACCAAATACAAATAAATCCGATATATCAGATAACAAAGTGAGATACTGTAACAATATGAGATAACCAAGGGACAGCAAAAGAGATGAGAGATAACATAGTACATTAAGGGCAACAATCACTCATTATATGGCTTTTGTTTCTATATCCTAGAGATCCTTTCATTTAGCATCATTCTATATGGCCTTATGCATCTAGGTTTTGCTCTATTGGAAGTCTCTGCTAGGAGAGCCCAAGGTTTCTACTGACTATGACAAATGAGGGAAACCATTGAGCCTATGTTCCTTTGAGTCTGGCTTACTTCACTTAATATGATTTTTTCTAAGTCTTTCCATTTCCTAACAAATGGGGCAATGTCATTCTTTCTGACAGCCGCATAGAATTTCGTGGATCTTGTTGATTCACTCATCAACTGAGGGGCATCTGGGTTGGTTCCATATCTTTGCTATGGTAAATAATGCTGCAATGAACATTGTTGTGATAGTGGATTTAGTATGTCCTTGTTTCTGGACAATTGGGTAAATGCCTAGCAGTGGAATTGCTGGGTCATAGGGGAGCTCTATGTTTAGTCTTTTGAGGAACTGCCATACTGTTTTCCATAGTGGTTGAACGAGTCTGCACTCCCACCAACAGTGTAGTAGTGATCCCTCCTGGCCACATCCCCTCCAGCATCTGTTATTATTCGCTTTCCTGATCCTGGCCATTCTAACTGGAGTGAGGTGGAATCTTAGAGTTGTTTTGATTTGCATTTCTTTTATGACCAGAGATGTTGAGCATTTCTTCATGTATCTATAGGCCATTTTTTGTTTCTTCTTCAGAGAAGACTCTCTTTAAGTCTTTGGCCCATCTTTTAATGGGATGGTTGTTACTTTGGAGAGTAGTTTTGGATTGATTCAATTTTTTGAGCTGTTGATATATTTTAGATATGAGGCCTTTGTCCGTTGTTTGGTTGGTGAAGATCTTCTTCCATTCTGTAGGCTTCCTAATTAATTTACTACTATGTCCTTTGCCATACAAAAGCTCTGCAGTTTAATGCAGTCCCACTTATCCAGCCTGATAGAAAGATTTTTTTTCCCCTTTCAGGGTGGCCAAGGTCTGCTACTGGTTGATGAGGATCTGGAGAAGCTGGAGCACCTCAGGCCGTCTTAGGATCACTCTAAAGGGCCAAGGACCTTTGAGTTCCTGTGGATTTGGACAGTGTTCTTATCAGATTGGCTTCACGGTTTGATGGACGTCTCTTTCCTCTGCTCCCCCCTCCTGTTCGCTTCCCTCTGGTTGCAGCAGTACTGATTCCAAGGGTGGTTTTCATGAACGTCCTGTGCACCAAATTCCACCTCAGGGTCCGCTTCTTTGGAGCACAGGGCCACCAGATGTGATGATTTTAGCTTAGTTCTCAACGTGATTGGACTGAGAAACTCCTAGTAGATTAGTAAAGCACACCTCTGTGAGTGTTTGGGATGAGACATCTAGAGATGATTAGATCACAAGGGCTCTTAGATCACAGCAAATTCCAAATGTGATGGCATTTGGGTGAAAAAGTAGGAGGGGGTGTCTACTTGGAGAAGTAGATCACTGGGTGGGGAGAAGGGGTGTCCTTGGGGTTATATCATGCTCTAGCCTTTTCCTGAAGTTCCCCTGCTGCTTCCTGGATGCCATGGTGTGAACTACGCTTCTCTGCCACCCCTTCAGTGAGGGATCAAACCCTCTAAAACCATGGGCAAAATAAATCCTACCTCCTTTAAGTTGTTCATGTTAGCAAAGCAAAAGTAACTCACACATTTGTTGTCTCAACTTGTTTGAGACACAGGACCAAGACAGTCCTGTGTAAACGAGGGGCTCTACAGCAAACCCAACCTAGAAAATATTCTGTATATTCTTACTCAAGCTAATTCTTTCATGGTGATGAGTTATTTTCCTATTCCTTAAAAAGCTGGTAGAGAGACATGGGCTATTTCTCCCTAACTTCTCAAGAGAGAGGTATTGTTATGTTGATGGGGAAATTTGGGCTCAGAGAAGTTAAGAAGCTTGTGTTGGGCCACACAGAGTGGTAACTCAGTGAATGCTCAGGGACTGTGCTGTCCTAGCAGGCACTCTTTGGTTTGACTATGTATACCTTCCCTGCATCTGTTCCCAACACAGCTGCAGGTAATCATGGAGGCAGAGGGTACACTTACAAGCATCCTTAACACACTCAGAGCTTTCTGAGAAACAAAACTGCACTCTTTATTCAGTGCCTACCTCCCCTTGTGTAAGACTAGTTTTAAGCATCTGAACTTTCTGCTAATTACTGTCGCATTAATTAAAAAATAAATCCCCCTTCAATTTCATAACAGGTGGTTTGTGAGTCTGGATGAGAAGTTGAAACTTGTGTGTAATTATTGTGTGGCTCATTTACATTTCTAATTGCTTCGGAGGACACCGAGGGCCATCCCTCCAGTCTCCCGGCTGTCTTTCACCTCTGCCGGCTGTGCCAAGCTGTTGGCAGTGGTGGCAGCGTCTTTTCTCCAAACACCACCTGTGAGGGCGGTGGTTCCAGCTGGACTCCCAAGACTGCCAATCAACTCGTACAGCCACAGGGCTGGAGCCTGAAAGGTTTTATTGTGATGGATCCATGACTGCCCAGAAGTCACTGCCCAGCCCTAAGCCTGGCATTACTGGGTGTTCAGTGAACATTGGGGCACCATGGCTGCCCCTAAGCTACCTGCATCTTGTTTATCTGACTCAGTACCGGGTGAGCACATGGCATCATGGCCCTGGCTAATTATAAGTGGAACATTTCTAATTGAATCAGCCTCCGCATGTCTCCCCGCCCCCGTTACAATTCTGAACCATCTCCCTAAACTTGCTGTTTGTTTGTTTTTTTTTCTATCTTTGTCCTCCTGACAATAATAATTTCAATTTCTCTGGTTACTTGTGCATCCACAAATCTTTCTCCAAAGAAGTTAATGAGGCACAGAAAATAATCTGAGAATAATAGTGCAGAACACTGTATTGTGAGCACTTTCCTTCAAGAGTGTATGCTGGGCCCCAGGCTTTGCTCCCCCTGGATCTTCCCAGCATGCCTCCCCCTTCCCAGGGCCAGCATGACCTGCTCATTTCCCGTCTTCAGGGTTTTCAGGGCGACTCACATGTTCCCAGTGTAAAATGGAAATGACCCCATCAGCATACCCTTTCCTCTCTTGCTTTATATTCCTCACACTCATCACCATCTGCTCGCCTATTGCTCTAAGCCTTCTGATTTATTGTCGGCTTCCCACGATCAGAGCTATATCACTGTTTTGTTTGCCGCCATCCCAAGTGCATTGACAATGTCTAGCACAGACAAGGTGTTCGGCAAGTGATTGTTAATGAATTAATGAATGAGCGAATCTAGCCACTACTTGGGAAAACTGAGCTACCCTATGCCCAGGGCTAGTGAAAAGTCTTGGGAAGCAGGCTGAGAATGACCCCAGAAGCTTCATTTACCCCTTGCTGTTCTGTAAGGAGGGCACAATGGGGGGCAGGGTTCTCTAGAGGGGGTAGATTCACTGGGTTTGAGATCCCTTGGTCTACAGGTATACAATAGGATGGATTGGATGGGGTGGGGGCAGTTGCTGTGAATTATCAGCTGCTAGTTGGGCCCTGTTCAGTAGATCACCAGAAATGGGAAGAATCTTTCAGTATACTCTGCACAAATCCAATCATTTAAGTCTCTCTATGCTTACTTGTTTGTTTATTTACTTATTTTGGTGAAACTAGGGTTTGAACTTGGGGCTTCATGTTTTCCAGGTTGGTGCTACATCTTCGAACATGCACTACATCTTCGAACCTGTTTTTTGCACTAGCTATTTTGAGTAGGTCTTGATTATTTTTTCCCCTCAGACCATACGTAGACCCTCATCTTCCTATTTCATGCTCCTCGTTGTCATGTAGATGACAGGTACATGCCTGAGTTCTTCTACTGAGATGGAGTTTCATGACGTCTTTGTCTGGGGTTGGCCTTGAACCAATGTCAGTCTCTCTAGTAGTTAGGGTTACAGGTGAGCGGGACTGTACCTGGCTCCTCTCTCTGTTTTTTGTAAATAAATGACTGATAGTACCAAGAAAACAAATCCCTTCATTTTTAGCTGTTATTGGTCATACTTCTAAGTGGTTTATGAAATGCAGCATGGGGCAATGCACTGTGGAGCCAGACTCTCTGGCGTCAGGACTTGGAGTTGTCATAGTTAAGCCAGGGGATCTGGGAAGGCTACTTGATACTCTGCATCTCATTTGAACAATAAAAAGAAGGCAGTCCTTGCACCTTGCTGTGGTCTTATAAGGGCTCCAGGAGACCATGTCTACAGAGAGCTTCCTGTCGGAACGAACAGATGAGTAGCATTCCATAAAGGTCATCTCTTGGTAAAGGATATGTGAAGAGCAGCTACACAATGATATTGCAAATGAAAACCACTGTGTCACTGGAATTTCTGAAAGGTGTTAATTTGGTGTTTTAGGCCCCAAGTCTGGTGCCAAGCAACTTGTACAGCACTGCCAAAAGCTTGCAGCACATACCTGAGCCCCTCTGAGTGTGAGACCAGGGATGCAGAGGTAGGGAGTTTACCACTGAGAAGAATGGTCGTGCTGGCTGTCTGGAGTTAGTGTGTTTTCCGTTCACAACCATTCATGCTTCTTTAATTATAAATTACCATTACTTTAACTCATCATTACCAATTTAGTTTGTTGTGGGTTGTTTGCTTAACAACAGTAATTTGGACTCATGAGTTTTCAATGGCTGGGCGTGAAGGCATGTGTGCATTGCTATTCTACTATGAATCATCTATCTCCCACTCCTTAAAGGAAATCCTCCTCTAGGCTCTCCCTCTTAACACTCCCCTACATCCCAGAGTCCTTCCCTGTCAGAATCTGCAAACACATGGGCAAGTGACAGGGGTCCTTCTACCTGCTTGAAGGGTGTGCAGTGGAAAAGGATTAAAAAGCTGGTGACTCACAGCTGCAATCCTAGCTACTCAAAAGGCTGAAATCTTAGGTTCACAGTTTGAAGCCAACATGGGCAGTAACGTCTATTTCTAATTAACCAGAAAAAGGCTTTAAGTGAAGCTGTGGCTCGAGTGGTAGGGCACCAGCCTTGAGCAAAAGTGAGAAGGGACAGTGCCCAGGCCCCGAGTTCAAGCTCCAGTATTGGCACCGAAAATTATGAAATGCATGCATCTAGATCAACCTTTATAGGTGGGGAAACTGAGGCAGAGAGGTGCTAGGTCAGAGGTCAGATGCAATTGATTACAATGTATTTCTCTTAAGTGTCTTTCCAGGGTGGAGTCAGCTGACCACAATACCTGCTGGGGCCATTTCCTTTTCCTCCATGGAGGACTTTTGGCTCCATCAAAGCAGACTGAAAACTGCTCACCTCTGAGTTGGGGACACTATTATACTGTTGCATAGCCCATGTCTCTACCCCATAGAAAGCAGCATGCTGGCTCTAAAGACATAGTTTTTAAATGGAGGAGTCTCATTTAAGTCCTGGATCTATCACTAGCACCTTTCCCTCCATTCCCCTTCGTTTTCTGTGAACAATGAGAGAGTAACATTTCATGGGGTACTGGGGCAGGAAGGCCCCAGCCTTCACATAATAAGTACCCACTCTCATACCAGGCACTTTTATGCCAGGCATTTGGTTTGCCTTGGTGGACTCTAGCTACACTAAACTTTCCTTCTCAAATCAAATTTATTCCTGCTGCGGGATGCTTGAATGCATTTTTCTTCTTGCTTCTTTCTCTCTGATCCTATCTTTATACTATTTGTGTTTCAGCTCCAAGTCTGTCTCTTCTAAAGAGCTTCCCCCAACCTAGTTAAAGCTGGAACTGTACCCTGCATTTTTCTTTTCAATGCCACTCATTTTTTTATCATGTTTAGTGCACTATGCACATGTCTTGCTTGTTTATTATCTGCTTTCTACCACTAAAATGTAAATTCTTTAAGGGCAGCAATTTGTTCAGCCTTGTTTATCACATGTTGGTATGCCCAAGGTCTAAGATCAGTGCTTGGCACATATTATATGCTCAATTAATTCTCTATCCCCACCCAGAGCTGGTACTGGGGTTTTTCTTGGGCACTGTCCTTTAGCCTTTTTTCTTTTCTTTTTGCTCAAGGCTATAGCTTTACCACTTTAGCCACAGCTCCATTTCTGGAATATTAGTGGTTAATTGGTGGTAATTGTCTCATGGACTTTCCTGCCTGAGCTGGCTTTGAATCACGACCCTTAGATCTCAGCCTCCTGACTATCTAGGATTATTAGGTGCGGAGGGCAGGACCTTCCCTCCCCAGTACACCGTGAAACGATGTAACTCTCTCACAGAAAACTAAGGGTAATATGGGGGGAAGGGGTGACAGTGCCAGATCCAGGACTTAAACTAGGCTCCTCCATTAAAAACCATGTCTTTAGAGCCGCCATGCTGCTTTTGATGGGGGAGGGACCGGGATCGTGAAGCAGCATCACCTAATGAAACAGCCATTAGCATCACCAAGATCTCTTCCTCTGAAGCCAACTTGCAAGGAAGCTGGCTTTTTAAGGTGATGTTGTTGAGAGGTAGGACTGACCACATGGCCTGAATCTTTCATCTTTCTTTTTTTTTTTTGGTGGGTCATGAGGCTTGAACTTGGCCTGGGAGCTGTCCCTAAACTCTTCAGCTCAAGGCTATCACCCTACCCCTTGGCCTGAGCACTGTCCCTGAGCTCTTCAGCTCAAGGCTACCTCCCTACCCTTGAGCCAAGCCCCACTTCCTGTTTTCTAGGGGTTAAGAGTCTCAGGTCCTTTGTGCCTGGGCTGGCTTTGAAACTTTATGCTCAGATCTCAGCCTCCTAAATAGCTAGGATTACAGCTGTGAGCCACCGCACCCAGCTGAATCTTTCATCTTGCCTACCGTATCCCTCTCAAAGAAAGCAACTCACTCCATGTTTTATTTATTGTCCATTCCATGTTCTATCAGTTTATTGTCCAGTCTGGAGGGAAAGCTTGGTTACTCGGAGCCCCCATCCCAGCCTGTGCCACCCTGCCACAGAGGCTGCATGTAACTGCTGGGGTACAAATGCAATCAAGTCTCTGGTGAGCATCTGAGAAGCAAATCCTGCAGTCACCTCACGAAGGCCGACTGGCTGTGGCGTGAAATTTGGGGTGAATGAGGCATGCTCAGATGACACTTGTTTTAGCACTTAGAGCCAGAAAGCATCACCACACAAATCTCTTTGTACAGAGCATCTCCCATCCCAGGGGCTAGCCCATTTCTTTCAAGTGATATCAGATGGAACACAATTCCCAGACAAGGAAGTGGAGCTGCAGCTTCCGTAGCAGAGTGCCAGCACTGAGTGAAAAAGCTAAGATCCTCAGCTCCAGCCCTACTACTTGCACGCACCATACCTACATCTCCCCCTACATCCACACCCATACACCCACACTCGCCACATCCACGCCCACACACTCCCAGACAGACAAAAAATATGGATGCCAGGGTGTTAAGTCCTGAAAGCCCACTGTTACAGCTATTTGCTTTGCCAGGTGCCCTTCCACCTGGCTCCCACCTTGCATTTGCAGGTAGAGTGCTGGTCCAGGTTCCAGAGCCAGCTTGCTCTTGTCTGGCCAGCTTCCCCTGACTTCATGCTGGGATTTCAGTCACTGGGAAACCAGAGACAGAGAAGGGCTAGGCTCAGATGCAGTCTGGATAGGTGGTGAGGGAAGTCCCGCTGGGAAAGTGGCAATCCAGAAAACATCCATAGCAGGTGTAGGAAGAACACACACAAACATTTTGGGGAAGGCCTTAGGCAGGGGTGGGGGAGTCCTCCAATCTTTGTGCAGACAGATGCTGTAGTTGACTTAATACAGAGACTCCAAGAGCTGAGCATCTCCCCCCAGGCCACATAACAAGGACCTGTAGGTACATGTGTTCTGGCACCAAGCCCCTCCTCTCCTCTCCTGGTCTCCAGAACCTCATGTCTGGCCTATGTTGGGTCCCTGTGCTCCTCTCTCCTCCTGGCTGACAGCTGACACACAGCTCCCCCCACTTTTGGCAGGATAGCAGTTTCTATATTTAGGTGCCTCGCGAACCTTCCCGGGGGTTCTGATGAATCGCTGTCTCCCTGGAATCACCCTGGAGTTGCTCCTCCCGGTGATTCAAGCTTTAATGCTCCTGCAGGGGGGACTGTTGGGGGTAATTGAATGTGATAGGATTTCCTCCAGCCGCTGACCCAATTGCTGCTGACCCAAATCTGAGACAGGAATGGAGGCAGCATTGGAGGGTAGAGTTCACCAGGCTAGGAAACAGCTGTCTCCAGATAAACACACTACACACACACACTCTCTCTCTCTCCACAACATTGCCCCCACCTTGATTCTTGAATACTTTCTTGAATTTCATTTTGTAATCAGTGTTTGCACGAGTCAAGGATCTTTTGGGGATGGGTGCCAGTGGCTCATGCTTATAAACCTAGCTAGGCAGGAGAGTGAGATCTAAGGATGGCAATTCAAAGCCAGTCCACATAGATAAATCAGAGAGCCTCTTCTTCTCCAATTAATCTGGAAAAAAAGAGATGTGCCTCAAGTGTTAGGATGCCAAGCATTAGTAAAACAAAACAAAACAAATCAAAAAGCAGCGTTAAGAGTGCAAGGCCCCTGGGCTGGGAGTGTGGCCTAGAGGTAGAGTACTTGCCTAGTATACACAAGCCGTGGGTTCGATTCCTCAGTACCACATACACAGAAAAAGCTAGAAGTGCTGCTGTGGCTCACGTGGTAGAGTGTTAGCCTTGCAAAAGCTCAAGGACAGTGCTCAGGTCCTGTATTCGGGCCCCAAGACTGGCAAAAATAAAAAAAAGAGTACAAGGCCCTGAGATTAAGCTCTAGTACCAGTACCAAAAAGAAAAGAAAAAGAAAACAGAAAGAGAGAAAGAAAGAACAAAAAAGGAATATTCTTGGGCCCACCTTTGGATGACGTCTTAAACCAAAGATTCCATCCATCCATCCATCCATCCATCCATCCATCCATCCATCCACCCATCCTTCCATCAATCCATTCTCTTTATTGGGCAATGGCCATATGGCTGTTCTTTCTCCCTGATACATTCCCAACCTCCAACATAACAAGCCCTCACTCCTTCTTCAGAGTGTTTTTTTCTGTCCTGTTCCTTGATTCACATGGCTCCCTTTCACATTTCTCATGCACCTTTTGATCCCTTCTTTTTTTCCTGCTTCTATCGTCTTCAATACATTAAAACTATTTGAGACTTAAAGTCAACAGGGAGTAAGGAAGGGCCTGGAATAGAAGACAGCTGGTCCAGAAGGTCCTGGCCTTGGGGTCCTACCCAGCATCCTGAATGGGTACCCTTGTGCCAGGAGGCAGTTTGGTAGGGAACAGGAGAATGTATTATTCTGTAAATACATGTATTATTCTGTAAATAGTCCTTTTTTGTTTCCTTTCTAGGTCCCTGGACTCCCAGGATAACTCTGGCCAATCACCTTTTCACCCACTTGAGAAGCTCGGCTCCAGAAAGAGGGGTAAAGATGCCCCTATTTGGCTCCTCTGCTTTGACAGTCAGCCAGTTCAGGCAAGAAGGAATGGGAGAGTAACAGGGGAGGGGCTGAGGAGGTTACTCAGTGGTAGAGGGCTTTCCTAGTCTGCATAAGGCCCTGGGTCTGAGCTTCAGCACTGCATAAAAAAAGGTGGGGGGGGGGAGATGAATAATTTTTCCTGCAAGTACTTCCCTATTGCATATGTCTCATGTAATTCCTTCCTTCATCCATTTGTCTAATCAATCATTCATTCAATAATTACTGATTAATGACCAGTTGAGATAGTCCATGCCTTGTATGAAGGTGTGCTAGCAGAGGATATTTCTATAGCAAGCACTGGAATACTAGAGAGAGCTTAGGCAGTTATGGATGTTGGCCTCTATTCATCCAGGCTGTGAGGTTTGGGCCTCACTGGTGCTATATCTTACAGAGACACTTGTTCTAAACACCATTCTGAATTTAATCAATTGTTCTTGTTGATTCTTTCATCTGGAAAATGAGGATGATAATTTCTTTCTCACCAGGATATTGTGGGGATTAAACAAATAAATGGCTAGTTATAAAGTTATCAGACTACTGTTCTCCCCGTGTACATTTATGAGATGATACTTTTTTTTTGCCTCTCCTTCTATACTCCATACAAGCAGCATGCGGTTTAGAGGGGAAGGCGCCCATAAACACAGATAACTAGCACCAAGTAGAGAAAAATGTTCTGAAAGATGACTCAGGTCGCTAAAGGGTGCTTTGGGTCTCCTTTGAGTTCAGGAATTAAGAAAAGCTTAGTCTCATCTTTTCTGGAGGCCCTGAACTCCTGATATGCTTCATACCCAGGACCCCTGAGGGAAGAAGGAACCCACTCTCACTGAGCCTTAAATAAAATCTACTCTTCCTGTCATCATCTTCATGGTATCTGAAGGACACGGCCCATGGCTGAGCCAGCAGGCAGAGCTAAACCCGAGCAAACAGACTGCTCCCTGCACACTGGGAAACGGAATGGCATTGCATAAAGACTATCTTTGCAGCATGCAGCCCCACAGTTCACCAAAGAATGTCAACTCCAGCGACAGCTTTAGAAGTGACAGTGATTTGTTTGTTTCCATTGGAATGCTCAAGAAGAGGCAGAATTCTGACTTCGTATGATGAAATAGCATCATCTGGTAAACCAAAATCACAGAACTGGTTATATGTTCCAGAGACACTGTGTAGCAAGTTAGATACTTAATAGGTGCACACTAAAACATTAGGCCAGCACATGACCTTTTACATGGCCCAGCCTCAGCTGTCATCTGCACCATCTCCCTTACCAGCCCTGGTTCTTTCATTCCAAATGAATCATCAGTCAGGACCAGAGCCTCAGAGGCAGGCTCTGCAGCCATGTGCATTGGGGATCTACTCACACAATGCCTGGAGGTGTACTTCTAGCTTCATATCTGTCACCATTGGCCTACTTGAATTCCTTATCATCTCTTACCTGAACCAATGTCTCATTACTCTTGAGCTCCCATCCCTACATTTTGCATCTCTTCTCAAAACAATTCTACCTATGATGTTAAATGATCCCCACTTCCCCTACTCCTGCCATCTCTCTCCCCCTCCCCACACACACCCAAGGTAGCTCTGTTTTCATTTCTTAATTTGAAAACCTTCAATGGCTCCTTGTAGCCTACTTATTCAGTATAAGCTCCTCATTCTAGTATTCAAGGTTTTGTTCAATATTTCCCTGGGTTGACCCTATCCGAGGTGGGGATATATAAGATGGTACTGGGGGTTGAACTCCTTGTGTTTGCTTGGATGATGCTCTACCATTTGAACCATGCCTCCAGTCTTAATATTTGCTGGTTCATTGGAGTTGTGATTCTCACAGACTTTTCTTCCCAGATTGGCTTTGAACCTTGATCCTCTGGATCTCAGCCTCTTGTGTAGCCAGGATTACAAATGTGAGCTGTTGGCACTTGGCTCTGCATTTGAACTGTAAATGATGTTTAAAATATCCACATAGTCCTTGACAGAAAAAAATGTTCTCCAACCCTGCAAACATAGCCTTTCTGCCTCATGTGCCACCCAAGGCCATGGCCCAGCATACCTTCTTTAGTCTACCTGTACAAGGTCAACCCACCCTCTAGAGTACTTCAGTACTTCCTCCAGGAAGACCTCCTCACTTCTAGCATGATGAAATCACCTCTTCCTCTGAGCCCACAGAATACGATGGCTTGAACCTCTCCTGAGTCACATTGCATGGCTGACTCTGCATCACAGTCCTTCAGCTACCCTTGCATGGTCTAGCTGGGCGGTGAACTTCACATGCACTGACAAGACATCAGTGGGTCCACAGTCGTATGGAATGGCCAGGTCTTCTGCATCCTTCGCCACTTGCTCAGGCCAAGCCTGTGCTGTGCGCCACTCAAGGAGGGGGGACTTCTCCAGACTGGGAGGCTGTAGGGGCTTCTCTCCTCTGACTGGCAGCTAAAGATGTTACAAAATAGCTAAACACATAGAATTCCTAGATACTATCCATTCTCATGCGTTCATTGCACAGCAGAAAAGGAGGGGGTAATGACTAGCCCAAGTCACACAGAGGCTGAACAGTCCCAAGACTTCATCTTAGACACTTCTCAATTAATGGACACATTCGTTCCTTTCTTTTCTTATCTATCCAGCTTCCCTCACTGAGTGCCAGGAGCATGTCAGACATTCTAGGAGGTGCTGAGGATTCAGATGGGAAAAGTCTCTAATCTTGGATGCCAGCTGGGCTGGCATGGTCACTAGACAGCCTGTGAATGGAACAGAGGATGGTGGTTATGGAGCGGGCACCTTCCTCAGCTCTGGTTAAGGTGGAAGCAGCTTGGAGTGCTCATACTCAGCGTTGCCTTGACTCAGCAGGGGTCGTCAGCCCCCGCTGCATCTTGTCTTCCCAGCTCCTCCTCTCCTAGAGCCCAGGGTGCTGAAATGGTTTAGCCAAATCAATGAAATGGGGGAAAGCTGCTTGACCTCCTCCTGACACCCGCTGTGAAAATTCACTTAGCCAAAGCCTGCACACCACTTAGCTCAGTGCCTTCCAGACAGGAAGTCCTCATGAAAAGTCAGCTCTTACGATTATGGATGAGAAGACGAAGCTCAGAGAGGTCACATCATGTTCCAAGAAATAAACGCCATTAGTGGGAAGGAGAGATAGGCTTGGAATCTAAGTCTGCTTGCCTTCAAATATCCTCTTTTTCCAAAATGTCACCCAAGGGAAAACCAGAGAGCTCCCCCATACCTCTTTGTTCCTTGAGCTAAAGATGATGCCCTGGGGTTATGAAGCCCCTTCATACCCTTAGAGCAGAGGGGACTCTGGAGGAAATGTCTGATCTGGGTTCACGTCATGCCCTCTCTGGTATCCAACCCATGTCTCTGGTCCTCATTATTCCCTCTGGACATGACAGTCCTTCCCTAAGGTGAGCACACTGCAGAGACACTCCTCAGTGATAACATTCTTTGCAGCCTTGGGTGGGTCTCTCAGTGCCATCAAAATACCCGGACTCCCCAAGTAGAGTCATGTCTTGAGATAGTGAGTTAATGAGCATTCTGAAAGTTAATGAGATGGATGCAACCACATGGACCATGTTCTATATCTGGGCTGGAAACACGGACTGTCATGAAGGTTGGAACAGCTCTCGAGGAATCAAGTAAATCCAAGCCATCTCTGGGGTGCATTTTTTTTCTTTTACGTTTTCTTCATCTAGAATTTTTTTTCCCTGAAGAAATGCCCATTACGGTGATCTAAATGGCAGGACACTGCTTCTGAAAGACTCAATGCTTGCAAGTGTAGATATATGAAACCCACTAGTGATGACTTCTATTATTTTTTTTTAAAGATTCACCTCTAAATTCCCTTCAGGTAGGAAATGACTTTCCATTGTCATTTTTAAGACAGATCATTAACTATTTGATTAGGAGATGAGAATGCATGAGGTCAGACACAGGTGAAAGGCACAGGCAGGGGAAAAAATGTACCCAAAGAAAATCCTTTAAGGAAAGCTCTCAAAATACAGTCAAGAAGAGAATGGGCCGCAACTCTCATGGGCGTGATTTTGGAGCATCCGTCTTCCTTTCTCATATGGGCTTTACTGCTGCACACACAGACACACACAGACACACACAGACACACACAGACACACACACACACACACACACACACACACACACACACACAATGGTCTGCTTTCCATTCTTGAAAAACCCCAAGTCTAGCAGGACCCCAAGTCTAGAAGTCTAGCAGGACAGGACACGAGAATTTCTCATATAAGTGCTTCATAGATCTTGCAGGTCAGAAAGGCTAAAGGGCGAGGTTTTGTTTTATTCCCTCCTACAACTGTCCCATCAAATATTATCTAACTTTTCTAGTGCTAGAGGACTCTTCACTTCCCGAGGCAAGCTATTTCACTTACTTTGCACCTTCCTAATTCTCTAGGAATCTTGTTGAGGTCAACATAGGTCTCTCTTTTCCCATTCCCCCAGTGGATAGGTGGGTGACATTGTAGATCTGGACCAAGGTGAACTGATAGGAAGGCTGGAATTGGCTCTACAGGGTCTACCATCTACAAGTTAGGAAAGGCATTAGTGTGCCAAATGAGTGGAGATTTAATACATTGATTCAGTGGAGCAAGGGGAAGGAAGGTTGAGCCAGGAATCAGAAGGCTCAAGTACTCAGTCTTATTATGCCATTATCTTGCCCTAACAACCAGTAAATATTTTGTTCTCTTGCTTAGGAAATCTTGTCAAAACTCCTGGTTTCCACTGATCACAAAATTCCCATCTCCATTTCTCAGAATTGTAGACAGGTAAATTCCATTGCATATTTAATATGATGTATTAGTGGTCTGAATGCTATCACTTGAAGGTGTGCTCCCACCTTCACAAGAAAAATATGTGAAATGTAATCAATACAACCCCCAGTTTGCTTCCTAATGGGAAGTATTTAGGTCATGAGAGCTCTGCCCTCATGGATGGACTAATACAGATCATAAAAAGGACTTGAGGCTTTGAGTTTGAGCTCTCTTTCTTTCTCTCCCTCTCTGTCTGTCAGTCGGTCTGTCTGTCTGTCTGTCTCTCACACATTTTCCCTCTCTTGTCATTCTGCCTCCCGCCATATGATGAGACAGCGTGAAGGTCTTTGTCAGATGGGAGCCCTTGATATTGGCTTTCAACACCACGAGCCAAATAAATCTCAGTTCAATATAAATTACCTAGCCTGTGCAGTAGCACTATCACCCATTTCAAACTAAGAGACATTATTTCTTACGACAGCATAATCTAGGTAGATCTGGTTGAGTGAGACTCTAACACTACCTTGACCACAGGCTCTTTGTCATTGTGAGTAAATCCTCCTTTCTGCCTATCTCCCTCTCTTGCCCCAAACACAGCTTAATTTATCAAAATGTAAAACCCTGAGCAATTAAGCTACTATAAACTGAAGAGTTCTTTCCAATGAATAAAATTACCCTTATTTCTAATGAATATGAGATGGCTTATGTGAAGCTAAGTACTCTGGTGATTATAAAATAGCCGACATAGAACATCAACATTTCTTCTTCCACTGCTAGAGTGGCCCATTAAATTGATACCAATTAGGCAGCTTTCTTTTGCAAAACTCCTCTCTTTTTATCTCTCTCTCTCTCTCTCTTTTGCTCTCTCTCTCTCTCTCTCTCTCTCTCTCTCTCTCTCTCTCTCTCTCTCTCTCTCTTTCTCTCTGATATAATTCTTTGTACCATTTTTACTTATAAGTGTGATCTGGCCTAAAATACTTTTCCTGTTGCTTTTTTTTGGGGGGGGGGAAGGGGAGACAGGGATAGGGTTTCTCTATACAGCTCAGAAAGGCCTTGAACTCAAAAGCCTCCTGCCCCCGTGTGTGAGGGCTGGAGTTAAAGGCATACACCACCATACCTGGCTACTCTCTGTCTCTTGTCCTTGAGAGTAGTACAGAATGACTGCCACTTGACAGTGATCATATGTCCCAGCCAGGGTCCCAACAGAGATACAGGGGACAGAGAAAAGAGAAGACAGTGGCTGGAATGGCCCCAAGGCCTGCTCCTGTGTGTCTAATGAAGTCAGTCTGAATTATGAGGGCCTTGTTCCACGTCTAAGCATATGGTAGCCAGGGATGGCTGTGCCAGTGAATGGGCTATGATTTTCATAGCTGGATGCTGGTGGCTCACGCCTGTAATTCTAGATACTCGGGAGTCTGAAAGGTAGAGGATTTGTAGTTCAAAGCCAGACTTGGCAGAAAAGTAAACAGCAAAATAGCCAGTACAAAGCCAGGTTAGAGAGACTATATGTTATGAGGTTCGTGGCCATCCAGGTAGCCTACAGTCTCATGTTCAAATGGGGATCCTAAGTTAAGGGGTCAAGGAAGCAATTTCTATAAACAAAGGAAACAGATAAAGAGCATTAAAATGCTAAGGGACTTGGCCTTGCCCCTGGCCAAAGGAAGTAGGAAAAAATGTCCTCTATAGGAATGATTGCCATGAGGTAAAGCGGTCACCAAATACAACTCAAGATCGGTGGGCTAAGCCGGAAGGAGAAAGGGTAAGCTGGAGGTAAGAACTTAGGCTTCATGCAGAAAGAAGAAGTGAGGGCAATTTCTTTCCGGCTTGCTGAGAAACTTTTGGACATCCTATTGGTTGATATCGCAGTATGAGATAACTTTGCCAGTTAATTAGTCAGTTAAATGACATTCACCCACGATTAAAGATAATTCAAACATAAAAATCTGTGGGGTATGAAACATGGGACTCTCAAGCTGTGGGTGAAATCACCTTCTTCAGAAGAGTCAACACATCTTTGTGGAGAAGCTATCCTTTGTCAGGCATTGCCCTCAGAGTCAGGTACAACATGGGGGAATAAGACCACATATGCTGAAATAATAAATAAGACAGACCCTGCTGTTCCTCCTGTAGTCTACAAGGTAGGGCTGGTGACATTTGCACAGAGTATTTGAGATAAAAAAGAAGCAGGTGTGATGGGCAGTGCAGAGAGGGGAACTGGGGATGGAAAAGTATGGCTTGAGTAGAAGAGGTGTCAGGTGTCACCTTTCACTCAGCAGGGGCCCCATGCAGGAAGAAGAGGCTGTGTGTGCATATGTGCATGCAGCGTGCCTGAGTGAGTGTGTGTGTGTGTGAGTGCGCCTGTTTCTGATCACTTAAAACCCTACCTCCTTTGTAACCTCCATGTTGGGTGTTCAGACTCATTGCTGGTACTGCCACGCTGAGGCACAAAGACTGTTTTGTTTTGTGTTCTAGCCCAGAACCCATCCCTGACATAGCTCCACTACTGGGCAGAGTTTCAGGTGTATAAGAAATGGAAAATCATCAGGACTTGGCTACTGATGGATCCCTGGGGCCCGATGCCATCTTGTATGGCTTTGGTGCCTGATGAACAGCCATTAACAGAGGCAGAGGCAGGGGGTGGAGAGTACACAAACGGCTTTGAATTTGGCTACCTCTCCTTGAAACACAGCACATTTCCTCCTCACCTGCAAGACTTCACTTCATTCCATTGGAAAGAACACAGCTCCTGCCTTCCTTTCAGTTTCTTGGCACAAGTTAATACCCCCTACGATATTTCGTTTTTGGCAGCTTCGTTGCTGGCAGTTAGAGGACATTTTGTAAGTACCATGAAATAACCATTACATAAAATAAATAAATAAAAGGAGATCCAGAAAAAGAATACAGACACGTCTGGCTTTGTAAAATTACTGTCAGTCAGTGGGCATATGGGTTCCTGAAAAGTTGAGGCGGAAATCACAATATTATCCTTGAAATGCATCCCACTCTACCTGGCAAGCTTTTCTCCATCCTTCAGAACCTGCTTTAATGTCCCTCACTTTATAAAGCCTTTTCTGAACTCCTCTGTAGTGGAAGGGAACAGAATCAGTTGTATGTTGTTGTTGTATCCCAAATGCCACAGCTGGGGCTATGTTGTATATTATTTCAAACCACCCTGCCCTACAAACTCTTATGTAGGTATTGGTGCCTCTACATCAGGAGGAGAAACCAAGACAACCAAGCAAAGACACTGTTACAAGCAGCTCAGGGAATGCTCCCAGAGCTGAACATAAATTCTTTCAAAGATGGCTGAGATCAGATTTGAAGCTATAGAGATGCTATTTTTGCATTTTGAACCTATTTGTAATTTCTTCTTAGACTACTTTACTTACCTACACTAACCCTCTTTAGTACAGAGACAACCTCAAATCTCCCAAGCACGAAAGGCAATTGGGAAGGAATGATGAAGAAAGTATGGACTTACGATATGATTTTGATCCATTCTCTCCCTCCTTCATCTTCATCCCTCCCTCTCTCCTCTGCCTTCCTCCCTCTCTTCCTTTCTTAATGTGCCAGCACTGAGGTTTACACACTCTCTTGGCATTTGTGCTTAAGGCTGGCACTCTACCATTTAAACCATACATTTATCTTTAACTTTTTGCTAGTTAGTTGGAGAATGAGTCTATAAGGTTTCTTTCAGGCTGGCTTTGAACTGTGATCTTCAGATCTCAGCCTCCTGAGTAGCTAGGATTACAGGCAAGAGTCAGTGGTATCCAGTGTGATCTCTTCTCTTTATTCATCAAAACTAGGACTTAGCCAGCAATGGTTTCCTTTATTTTCACCTTGCAAAAACATACCTGTTTCTACAAAAGACCAAGATACAAATGCTCAGTGACATTTGCTTCTCCTGTTTACCCCACCACCATTCCATCAGTCAGTCTTGGTTCTTCAACTTGGGAGAAATTTTCTATATCATGGATTTATTATGTTTTTACATATTGATACATAATTTGTGTGTCAGATTGGGGATATAGCTCAGTGGCAGAGTGTATGCCTAGAAAATGTGAAAGTATGATCACTAGCACTGTAAAAAAAGAATTTATATATATGTGTGTATATATATACACACATATATATCTTACATATATATGTTTATTAAAGACATATGACAGGTCATAAGTGCCATTAATGAATTAATTCACTAAATTCTCTCTACAAACTAAAGGAAATACAAACAAAATTAAGAAGCTTTTGTCTTACAGATAAAAATCTAGGAAGCACTAAAACTGGTAATTGAATTCAAGCAGGCTGACTTCAAGTGAGAATTTGACGTCTTGTAATGCACCTTTCCTCTTGAAGTGGCTGGGAACTTCCAGAAGCATCCTGTCCCTCTGCAAACCATGTCTTGGTTATCCAGCCGGTCTGCCTATTGCTCCTTGCTCTTGTCCTTGTTACAATCACTTCCAACCTTGCCTCAGGCACTGGCTTAGAAATGCTTTCCTGCCTCTCCCAAGATGTGGTGGTGCTTCTGTACTCCCGCTCTCCATTTACACCTGTGGATAACATACCCCACCCCAACCCATCCCTCCATCCAGGGACAGACCACACCTGCTGCAAAAGCAACGTGGTCTGGCCTACAGCCAGTTTTCCTAATGAGAACAGTTCTCTTACAAGACCCTGTGTCAGCTGATCATTTGTAAGCAATCAGAATGGTTCAGGCCTCGCCAGGAAGAGAGAGAGAGAGCTTGTTCCGAATCAGTCACCAGACAGTGCTTCAGAGGCAGGAGAACCTCTCTATATTAACCTGCTGCTTTTCTCCCCTCTACCAAATTCCTTCTTCACCAGAACCTCATTGAAGAGCATTCGCCATCCCCTGCTGGCAGGGTGGGTAGGGGGAATGCTTTCATAAAATAGTTCTCCATCCTCTTCTTCTCACTACCTATCATTATCATCAGCACCACATCAGCGACTTTTTCTGTCATCCCTACTCTAAGACCAGGCGTCACCTCCAGTCATAGGCAATGATTTGGGGGCTTTACTGGTTTACATGGAAGATTTCTGTTGGAAAAGCAGACTGGGAGAGCCTAATGGGCCTTTTAGACATCCTCAGATGACTAAAAACCATACATTTTTAGCTAGTTACACACAGTGTGTGTGTGTGTGTGTGTGTGTGTGAGTGTGTGTGTGTGTGTGTGTGAGTGTGTGTGTGTGTGTGTGTGATTACTGGGGCTTGAATTCAGTCTCAGCTTGCTAGGCAGATGCTCTATCACTTGATGCTCCACTGCTAGTCCAGAAGCTTGGTTATGGACCACCCTCCTCATTCTGGCCCACACAGGTAGGGACTTTCGGCTCCCAAGGCTGTAGGGTCCGACTCTTGTAAAGTGGCTGGACCTAACTCACATGTCCTCTGGGGAGGCGGAGGGCCTGCCACCCAGCAGCCTTAGTACTCAGCCCTCAGGTCTGTGTGACACACTACAAGGCCACCAGGCTGGGTTCTGTCCCTCACTCCATTAGCCACTTCAGCAACTGGGAAGAAAAACTGGAGGGAGTTTTGGGTGACAGAAGTATAAAGCAGCTGACCAATCAATCATAAGAAGGAAGAAACCTTGAATTGAGAGTTCGGTCAGCCAGCCTGCTGTCTGTGATTAAAATGCCAGGCTGCCTGGAAAGACCTGGAGCAATAATTTTGAAGTTCTGATTCTTGATTTCTGGCCTAAGAGCACCTGGATCAGCCACCTGCTCTATTAGCCCTTGTTTTCACCGTCTATACTCTAATAAGCACAAAACTGATTTCAGCACTTGGAGAATCACTTCGAATGAAGCTCTCTATGTGGGTAAGATCACCATACACTTTTAGTGACTCCAACAAATCATCCAACAAACACCTAACAAAGCAAACTTGGAGGCTTAAGGCAGCAAGAAGTTATTCTCTCACCAGGTAGGAGCTCAAAAAGTACCATACTGACAGGCTCACCTCCCTCTAAGGGACAGAGCAGAATCCCTCTTACCTCTTCCACTTCTGGTGGCTCATAGCCTTTTCTAGCTAATGGCAGCATGACACTAGCTTTGTCTTATGGTTTTCTTCTCCATGTTACCCATTTCTTTTCCCCTACTGTTGAGGCCACCTGCCATTGGATTTAGGTCCCACTCTACTTTCAAGACAATCATATGCGGAACCTTAACTCAGTCCCATCTGCCCATGACATGTATACTGCCTTCCTAACAAGGCCAAGTTCTTGGTGTGAGAATAAGGGCATAGACATACAATTTGGGAAGGCACCATTCAATCCACTATATCCACCACTGAACCAGATACCTCTTTGTCCCTTATTTAATAGACAGGGAGACAGATCAAGTTCACAGCTCTGGACTGCAAACTCAGGTGGTCTAGCTCCTGAGTTTATTTGTAAGAATTACTACATTAGCTGAACACAGCATCTCATACTTATACTTCTAGTTACTCTAGGAAACTGAGATGGGAGGATTGTGGTTCTAAGCCTAACACAGTAGAAAGGTTCTGAAGATCCCATCTCCAGTGAACCAGCAAAAAAGCTGGGCTGAAGGTACAGCTTACATCTAGTGGAAAGGCTGTTTTCTCTGCCAATTAACGAAGAAAAAGTAAGGCAAGTGTCGAAAGGCAAACAAGAGTATTTCAAAGAGGCAGAAAAGACATGAGAGAAAGGATAAAAAGGAATAAACCCACTTCCCAGGCATGGAGAGGGGAACTTTCCAATCCTAGTCCCCTCCTTGCAGTCTAGGTTTGATTTGTAAAGAGATGGTCCACTGATGTTGTAGTTCCTTCTGTCAATACCTGCCCGGCTGGCATGCCTATCATACTGAAACACAAGGGCAAAAGTGGGAGGATACCTGTCTACTTTTTCCTCTGGTCCATTTTGTATCTGGTCTAGGCACAAATGCTGGTCTTGGAACCTGCAGCCCAAGGCCCAAGGCCTGCCAGAAACAAGAAAGGTAGTCTGTGTTCCATTGTTTCGCCATGAGAACCTTTGCCGGCTCTGTCCCTAACTAGCTAACCAGAGATGCCTGTACTTCAGTGAGAGCCTTCAGGCTCCGAGGCTCCAAATTGAAGCACAAAGGAAGAAATGATTGAAGGGAGGAAGGGAAGGGAGAGTACAAGAGAAGTCCAAATGAAATAATAAACAAAGACTTCTGTGAGGATGCACATTTGCCGGGTATCATTTATTGCTACTATTTCATGACCTGAAACTTTTTCCAGCTCTGGAAGATAGGAGGGAAATGCCAGTCTGGGTTGAACCACTGTCAAGAAAATCAGTGTCTCGCTTAAGAGAGAACATAATTAGCTGATTATAATTTCAATTCGTTCTTTTTTCGTACTTCACTCTCTTCCCTGCTTGTGTGGAGTACATATTTGAGATTCAAGAAGCCTCTCTCTGTATCATAATGGACAAGACAATATCAATATAGACAGCAGTGGGGGAGAGACTGGTAATTTTAAAATTATCTCCTTCAGATCCTTGTCATTTATTTTTCCTGGAGCCATTGTGTTTAAATGGAAGAGTTGTAGGCTCTGTACTCTTCTCCAGTGTGAATAAAGGATGCAATGATAGGCTACTGTTCTAGAAGCAATAAATTCATTCTGCTTGGATTTTGCTGCTGTAGTTCTTGGCAACATCCTTATCAACATGACAGCACCCTGCTGATTTTTCTAAAGGAAGAGTAATGTTCTATGGTTGACGCATGAGTGTACTGGTGTATTTTCATCACTTCTTTGGCTCATTTGTTTTCTAACCTTTCACAGAGTTTCTGAACACCAGGTAGTTATTCTTTTTGCCATCCTTATTTTGCAAATAAAGGAAATGAAATATATAGAGGTGAAAAACTGCACCCTCAAAGCTACATGGCTATTAAGAAACAAAGTGAAGGTTTGAAGACCATCTGTCTCTCACCAAAGCAGACCCCCTACCTGCTACAGAAAGTTTGCAAAGTAAAATCAGCCTATGGAAACTTAGCATTATTCTCTTACTTCTTTTGTTGTGGGGCTTGAACTCAAAATCTGGGTGCTGTCTCTTAGCTTTTGTGCTCAAGACTGGTGCTCAACCACTTGAGTCACAGTTCCATTTCTGTCCTTTTGGTAGTTAATTGGAGATAAACATCTCATGGACATTCTTGTCTGGGCTGGCTTCAAACCATGATCCTCAGATCTCAGACTCCCGGGTCACCAGGCTTACAACCACTGGAAGCTGACTCTCTCTTATCTCTCTGTAAAATCATTGAAAATTTAACCTTCGTACAAAATTAGATGCATAGAGCAAATATAATGGAAAGCAGTTATATTACTGTCAAATGTGATATAACATCAACTAAGAGAGAGTGCAAATAATGAATATGACGAGAGCTAATGAAAAATTACCATTTTAAAAAAGGAAATTAAAGCAGAACTAAGGAAATGGAAAAACATCCCATGCTCCTGGATTGGAAGAATCAACATTGTGAAAATGACAATCTTGCCAAGGGCTATCTACAGATTCAATGCAATACCCATCAATATCCCAATGGCATTCTTTAAAGAAATAGAAGAGGCAATTCAAAATTTCATATGGAATAATAAAAGACCCCGTATAGCAAAAACACTTCTTAGCAGAAAGAACAGTGCAGGAGGAATTTCAATTCCAAACTTTAGACTCTATTACAGAGCTATAATTCTCAAAACAGCTTGGTACTGGCACAGGAACAGGCCTGAAGACCAATGGAATAGAACTGAGGACCCAGATATTAAACCACAGACCTATGGCCACCTAATCTTTGACAAGGGAGCCAAAAAAATAGAATGGAAGAAAGATAGCCTCTTCAACAAGTGGTGCTGGCAGAACTGGTTAAGCACCTGCAGAAAACTAAAGTTGGATCCTTCTTTGTCACCCTGCACTACAATTAACTCCAAATGGATCAAAGACCTCGAGGTAAAAGCTGACACACTGAAAACTTTATAAGAAGGAATAGGAGATACACTAGGCCTCCTTGGCACAGGTCGAAACTTTAATAAGGACCAAGAATCACAACAAATCAGAGAAAGGCTGGATAAGTGGGACTGCATTAAACTGCAGAGCTTTTGTATGGCAAAGGACATAGCTAGTAAATTAATTAGGAAGCCTACAGAGTGGGAGAAGATCTTCACCAACCAAACAACGGATAACAGACTCATATCTAAAATATATCAACAACTCAAAAAATTGAATCACTCCAAAATTAATCTCCAAAGTAACAACCATCCCATTAAAAGATGGGCCAAAAACTTAAAGAGAGTCTTCTCTGAAGAAGAAACAAAAATGGCCTATAGACACATGAAGAAATGCTCAACATCTCTGGTCATAAAAGAAATGTAAATCAAAACAACTCTAAGATTCCACCTCACTCCAGTTAGAATGGCCAGGATCAGGAAAACGAATGACAACAGATGCTGGAGGGGATGTGGCCAGGAGGGATCACTACTACACTGTTGGTGGGAGTGCAAACTCATTCAACCACTATGGAAAGCAGTGTGGCAGTGCCTCAAAAGGCTAAACATAGAACTCCCCTATGACCCAGCAATTCCACTACTTGGCATTTACCCAACCATCCAGAATCTAGGGCATACTAAATCCACCAGCACAACAATGTTCATTGCAGCATTATTCACCACAGCAAAAATATGGAACCAACCTAGATGTCCCTCAGTTGATGAGTGGATCAACAAGTTGTGGTATTTGTACACAATGGAATTCTATGCTGCTGTAAGAAAAAACGACATCAACCCATTTGTTAGGAAATGGAAAGACTTAGAAAAAATCTTATTAAGTGAAGTAAGCCAGACTCAAAGGATCATAGGCTCCATGGTTTCCCTCATTCGTCATAATCAGTAGAAACCTTGGGCTCTCCTAGCAGAGATCTGCAATAGAGCAAAATCTTGATACATAAGACCATATAGTATGAAGCTAATTGAAAGGACCTCCAGGATATTGAAACAAAAGCCATATAACGAATGATTGTTGTCCTTAATCTACTATGTTATCTCTCATCTCCTTTGCTGTCCCTTGGGTATCTCATATTGTTACAGTATCTCACTTTGTTATCTAATACATTGGATTTATTTGTATTTGGTTATTTGAAATTGGATAGGGAAGGGGGGAAAACCAAGATGGGGGTGGGGGGGTGGGGGGTGGGGGGAGGGTAATGGGTACCAAGACATGTGAAAGGGTATCAATGTATGTGAATTAATGCACCTTCTATATGGCAAATATCATGTAACCCTTTTATTAATTACAATAAAAAAATAGATAAAAAAGAAAAACCATTCATAATAACTCTGCATAATGCAAACATGTATCATAAACATAAGAGACCTTCAACATTAATTAATTGTTGGACTCCCAAGTTACTAATGAATGATAGGAATTGATAGGAATGCTTAATTTGAGGCCCCCCCTTTTTTAAGATACTGATTTGAAATGAATGTACCTACTCAGGAGATCTGCCATGTTCTCAGTTACAGAGGTTATTTCAAACTATTTACTCTAGAAGGACCACAGACTCTGTATCTGCTTTTACATCCAAGTTGGAAGGAATATAAATATATATATAAATATATATATATTTTCCCATGCTGAACTTCTGGTATCTCTATCAGTAGCTATTTATATCTAGGCCTTCTTTCCAGTGGTTTATATGCACTTCTAAGATTTGTGTCCTATCATATTTCACATAATGATAATGGTGAAAGGTACAGGTGGCTTGGCTTGACACCTCCCATAGAGTCATGGCCCTCTTACCTGCTACAGGTGCAAATCTGGATCTGTCATTTCACCTCTCTGGGCTTTAGCTTTCTCATCAGACAAGTTGATAGTAATATCTGTATCTTGAAGTTATTCTGGAGATTTGAGCACTGCGAGTATGCACTATAGCAGCTGATACATTGAGGGTCTGTTATTACAATCCAGTCACCTAACCCCACCCCATTACTTTAGAGAAGAGGTTAAATTGACTTGTCCCAATCAACCTGGCTATCCAGTGACCCATCTGGTATAAAAGCTGAATCAAGGTGTCCTGCTTTAAGCTCAATACCTCATTAACCACTGCAGTAATACTGGAGAACATCCCCTCCTACATACCCATCATGAAACCTCTCCATCTGTAACACGACTGTCAAGAAATTGACTGTGAGAGGGCCCTTGGGGAATGGACAAAGTTATCCATACCCTGAACTTCTTATTAAAAAGAACATAAGGAGGGAAGGAACCAGCTTTAATACAGTGCAATTAAAGTGGAACTTTGTGCATGACATGTGGTTCAGCTTTCAGACATCCTAGACCATTGTGTCCTTCATAACGGACTCCATAAATATGTCTATGGAACCGGCTTCTAACCATCCTGAACAACGACCTGTCCCACACGACCACCTCCAAAGGTCTTGCCTTCCGTTTCTGTCCTTTGCCTCCCTTTAAGGTATCTCTCAGCATTCCATCAGCTCCTGGCCTCTCTGGGCACAAACACCTGCTAATCCTGCCTCGGTAGTGGGTGATCTGGTGACCTGTGACCCTGCTCACTCTGTCCCAATTCCACCAAAGATTAGGATGATAAAGGGCGGTTCCATTTCAGAAAAGAGGGAACTAAACTTCCAGCCCTCATCTCTCCTCAGCTGTGACAGACCCAGAAGGAATGCAGCACCTGCTTGATATGAGTCAATGCATTAAATTCATTAGCTGCTCATTATCAGACCTCAAGCCTTCCTTAAATATCTCAGGAGTAATCAAGTCCTATCACTCTTTTTATAGTGTTAATGAAAGAGAAATACTTGCCCCCCAAATTTTATTAAATTCAAGTCCTCTGGCATCTTCTATGGAGTGTCTTGTTAAAGCAAAACAAAGCAACAATAGTAATGAAAGCCTACTAGGAAATCAGGCGGGCTGCTGTGTCTGTGGTGCTGCCCACTGGCTGTGTGAAAATTGACTCTGCTATTTTGGAAGCTTCCTTTCCGGGAGCAGCGCATGGTTTTCCAGCTTTTGATTGGGCTTGGTTTTCGTGTTCCACGCACTCCTTCATGACATATTGAGAGTGCTCCTGGAAAAGCATATCCTTCACAAAACTAGCACCTTCTCACCTCTTTTCTGGTGCATAACAGGGGAAAAAGAAATAGCCAGGGTTGGCTCACTCTGGAATGGATTCTTAGCCCACACAAGAAGCCTGGAGCCGTGGATGGATATTGGACATTAGGTAGTGTAGGAAACAAACAAAGGAAGCTCTGCTGTGGCCAGTAGTTTCTAGGCTATGGTGAAGGAACGGGGTCTCCTGGAAGTGATGTGACAGGACTGAAAACTCACAAAGACTTAAGATCTCCCGGGGTAGAGTACTTAAAAAGAAAAGGCTGCAGAGAGGGAGAGAGAGAAAGGAGAGAAGAAGACAGAGAAAGATGAGAGAGAGAAAGACGGAAAGAGAGGCGGGGGGGGGGGGAGAACTTAAGAGATTTTCTCCAGTCTTCAGGCACCATTGATCTGTCAGGTGTGTGAGCAAACTCTGAAGGCAGGAAAACCCCTGGAGATCCCAGAGGACGTGGGGCACTGTGTGTTTCTATCAGCCAAAGTGGGACAGCTTTGTAAATGGGGCTAACCTGAACCCACCTATTAAAACGTCAGGCAAGTATCTGAAGCAGCAAGGTTGGCAAATATTTTCTGTAAAAGGCCCACAGTAAATACTTTAAGTTTCACGGACTATGTGTTTTTTCACCTCAACTGCTTAAGTCTGTTGATGTACAGTAAAAGTAGCCAGGGATAATATAGAAATAAATGGGTGTGGCTGGCAACTGTGTTCTATTAACATCATTTGCATAAACAGGAAGTGGGCTTTCAGAATGTGGCTTGCTGCCCCTGGAAAGCACCAAAATTGTTTCTAAGTAATTTAATTGCATTTCAGGGAACTTCTACAGTCTACCATCCTACCAAAAATTAGAAGGCATGCAAAAGAAATAAACAAGAGTTAAAAATGAGATACATAATCTGATTAGTAGACAAGAATATTAAAGTGGCTGTTATATATATATGTACATATACATAATTGATACAAGAATTCAGAGGAAAGTGTCAGCATGATAAAGATAGATGTGGAAAGTAAGAAAAAAAGACTGAAAGCAAAATTTTAGAGATGAGAAATATCTCAGACCAAAAAATACAGTAGGTGGGATTATCAGTCATTTAGACATGGTAGAAAGAAAAAAACTAAGTGACCTCAAAGACAGAGTGAGAGACACTATCCTGAAAGACACAGAATAAAATGACATCTTGCAGGCTGGGACAATATCAAGTGTCCAATTATTCATGGCACCTGAGTCAGAGAAGAGAGGAAAGGGTTTTTCACATCTTGATGGAAAGGATTAACACACAGGCGCAAAGAAAGCTAGAAAACAATATCAAAGCACATAAATATCAAACTGGCGAAAGTAGCAGGCAAGGAAAATAATCCATGAAGTCAAAGAGAAAGATGATATGCCAAAGAACAAAGATAAACATGAAAACAGGCTTCTTGGAAATGACAGGAGACAGTGGAGCGATAACTTTAAAATACTGAAAGCAAATAATTGTTAGCCTACTATTCTGTATCTAGTGAAAATATCTTCCTAAAGCCAGAGGGAAGACAGCTATCCTGTGAAATGTGAAAAATACATCCTGTAAGTAGAAAAATGCACTGATTCCAGATGGAGATTTGAATTTACATAAAGACTATGTGAGTAAATATAGATAGTGTCTTTTCTTATTTTTAAGATCTTCTTAAATGATTATGTTTGAAAAATAAAAACAAGAATGTGTGCTGGTGTTTTCAGACTATAGAGAAGTAAAATGCATTATCTTCTTTTTTTTTTTTTAAAGAACCTACAGCAAAGGATATAGTTTAGTGGTAAATCATTTCCCTACACTGAACAAGAACTTGAGTTTGATTTTATCATTGCAAATATAAACGAAGCAGCAAGGTAGAAGGGGAGAGATGGCAATATGCCTTTTTGGTGTGTGTATGTGGTTCTTAGGGCCTCTCATTTACTCAGCTTGCTTGCTCACCTGGTGCTCTGTTACTTGAATCATGCCCCCATCCTGGCTTTTTGTTTGTTTTTTTTTTTGCCAGTTCTGGGGCTTGGACTCAGAGCCTAGGCACTATCCTTAGGCTTTGTCAAAGCTACAGCTCTACCACCTAAACCACAGCACCACTTTCAGCTTTTTTGTGTGTATGTGATACTGAGAAATCGAACCCAAGGCTCGTTCATGCTAGGCGAGCATTCTACCACTAGGCCATGCTTCCAGCCCTTGCTTGTCAAGATGTTTAGTGGCGTTTTCTTTCTGGGCTGGTCTTGACCCTCAATCCTGCAGATTGAATAGCCTCTTGAGTAGCTAGGATTACAAGTGTGACTCACCTCAGGAAAAAAAAATCTTAATATTTAAGCTGGGCATGGTGGCTCACACCTGTAATCCTAGCTACTCGGGAGGCTGAGATCTAAGGACTGAGGTTCAAAGCCAACCCAGGTACTAAAAGGTTCAGAAAACTCTTATCTCCAATTAATCACCAGAAAACCGGTAGGGTAGTAGCCTTTAGCTGAACAGCTCAGGGACAATGCCCAGCCCCAGAGTTCAAGTCCCATGACAGACAAAAAAAAAAATTAAGTTAAAAGCAGAGATTGTTAGACTGGGTGAACAGTGTACAACTATATGCTGTCCACAAGAAAAAAAGCACAACTTTACATATAAAGGTAAACTTTTTAAAAGCCAAAGACCGAAAAATGAACATTAATCATATTAATATTAATTAAAAGAAAACAGGAATGGCTTTATGAATACCATACAAAGTATATTAGGGCAGGGAATATTACCAGGGTAAAGTTAATCTCAGTGATAAAGCAGTGGATTTACCAAGAGAACAGAAAGACAAAGAAATGTTCATACACCTAACAGCAGTGCTTCAAAACACAGGAAGCAAAAATAGATGGAACTGAGAGGAGAAATAGAAAAACCTTCGGTGACAGCGGTTCATCCATATCTTATTCTCAATGATATGTTCAGTGGCTAGACAGAAAGTTAGTGGGGACGTTAAGGACTGAAGGAATACGTGTTGGTAAAAGAGTACATTCATCACCCGTTTACTACTATAATAAAACATCTGACACAGGATACTTGGTAAAGAAAAGATGTTTAATCTGGGTGGCAGAGGCTCTCACCTGTAACCCTAACAACCTAGGAGGCTGAGATCTGAAGATTGCGGGTACACGCCAGCCCAGGCAGGAAAGTCCTTGAGATTCTTATCTCAAATAAACTACTAAGAAAAAGTCAGAAGTGGCATTGTGGCTCAAGAGATAGAGCACTAACCTGGAGCAGAAGAAGCTTAGGGACAACACTCAGGCTCTGAGTTCAAGCCCCAGGACTGGCAAAAAGAAAAAAGAGGTTTAGTTTAACTCATGGTTCTGTAGATACAAAGTCCAAACAATATAGTGCAGGCTGTAGGAAGTTTCCCTTGAGGCTGTATTTTAATTTATTTATTTTTATTTTCTGAAGTTCTGAGATTGAATTCAAGGTCTTGCACATGGTAAGCACATAAACTACCACTGACCTTCCGTACGTTTCTCTTCATAAAGCCACTAGCATTCTGTCATAGTGTTCTCATTCATGTAGTTTTACCAGTCTCTAACACTCTGTCTTAAAACACCATAATCACATTACATTTCTACCCTCTCAATACCATCGGCATAAAACTTCGAGGATGGGCCGGGAGTTTGGCCTAGTGGTTAAAGTGCTTGCCTAGCATGCATGAAGACCCGGGTTCAATTCCTTAGTACCACATACATAGATAAAAGCCAGAAGTGGTGCTGAGGCTCAAGTGGTAGAGCTCTAGCCTTGAGAAAGTCCAAGGACAGTGCTCAGGCCCTGAGCTCAAGCCCAGGACTGGCAAAAAAATAAAAAATAAATAAATAAAACTTCGAGGATTAAACTCTTGCTTGAGTTTGGGAGAAATAAACCATAGCAAGGAGGGATTGTCTCCTAAGATCAAGGACCCAGAAAGGATAAGAAGAGGTGTCTGTTTGATCTCACCATTTTAATTCTGAATTGCAGTGGAGTTTCTAGTCAGTGGAGTAAGACAAAAATAACAAGCAAAGGGTATAAAAATCGAAAGGAAGAAGTAAAACCAACTGCTCACATGTAATAATCATCTACATTGAAAATCCTAAGGAACTTTAAAAATGATTACCAGTATTAATAAACATGCAAAGCAAGACTGTAGGATGCAAGATCAATATAGAAAAATCAGCAGCTTCCACATACTAGCTATCCAGAATTTGAGAGTAAAAGTCTAGAAAATGTCATTTACAATAGTATTAAGGTCTTTCTTCCTCCTCTTCCTCCTCCTCCTCCTTCTCCTCCTCCTCTTCCTCCCCCTCTTCATCTTCCTTCTTCCTTCCTCTTTTTGGCCTGGACTGGTCTCAAGCCAGGATCCTTCTGTCTTTGCCTCCTAATTGCTGGGATGCAGGTATGCCTCATACTTTTATTTTTAAATTTTTATTTTACTTATGTTTGCTATGAGATTCACTATAGCTATTTTTATTTCTTCCTGGGTTGGCCTGAGTTCAAGAAGAATGTTTGCTACCAGGGATCTAGTAGATAGAAGAATGGTTCATTCTGAGTTTTGTGAATGTGTGTGTGTGTGTGTGTGTGTGTGTGTGTGTGTGTGTGTGTGTGTGCGCGCGTGTGCGCGCGAGAAGGGGGGGGGAGAGAGAGAGAGAGAGAGAGAGAGAGAGAGAGAGAGAGAGAGAGAGAGAGAGAGAGAGAGAGACACTATTAACCTACTTGATAGAACTAATACATTTGGAAGTCCTTTAATGACACCATTAGCATGTTAATGTTTTAACTACAAAGACCTTGCCTCTATTGTTTTAGAGAGGCAAAATCCTACTTAACTTAGATGCTTAGTTAATGCCTGATCTCTATCAGGTGATGATAAAACTTTGCTCAGCATGAATCTGAAGGTTAGGTGCTTAAGTTTGTATTAAGTCCCTTTTACCCCCTCTCCCCCACCTTATATTTCCTACTCACTGAGAGATGTATGCCCCCAGATTTTGGGCTAAAGTGGTAGTCTTGAGTTCATGTTCACATCCTACTGTTGCTGTTTGCCAGTGTGAACAGAAGATCCCGGGCCCTCTTAGGGATCCGAGTCTTTGGGGTTCAGCAGATTACCCCATTCCCATACCTGAAGCCATGCAGCTGATCACAGTAAACGGAATAGAAAACTCTGGGGAAAGATATCAAGTTTAGCATTCTCTGCTTTCTTCGGTAATGATGACAGCAGCCAGGCAGAAATATCTGAAGCTTGGCGGGATGTGTGAAGACTGGACTGAGAGAGGTAGGAGGCTGGAAGATGAGGGTGGGAACAAGCTAAGTTGGGCTCCAGGCTTGACAAATTATTATTCAGCTGGCTTGCCTGAAGTGTGACATTATTTATTAAAATGGAAAGAATTTTTTTTTAAAGTGTGATGTATCAGGTCGAACCCAAACCTCCGTGAGCACAGGCAGCTGGCACAAAGCAACCTCTATATAACCTAAGCCTGGCATGGCAGCAGCAGGGGGAAGAGAGAAGCTCATCACACCTATTGAGAATCACACAGACTCAGGGATAAGCAGTGGCTCTATTACTCAAATCAACTATATGACCTTGGACCTGTCCTCTGTCCTCTCTAACCTTCAGAATTCCTGCTGTAAAGCAAAGAATAGTCAAGTGTTAGACAGTCATTTTCAGGACTGAGCTAGATTGCACATGGAAAAGACTCTGACAAAACCATAACACCACATTACACCTAGCATTAGGAATGACGGTTGAAATGGCTGGCACCTCATGATTTTAAAAGCTGTTTTCAAATCAGGTTCTGGTGGCTCATGCCTGTTCCTTGGGAGACTGAGATCTGTAGGATCATGCATGATTCAAAGCTAGCCTCAAACCCTTCTCCATGGAAAGAAGTCTGGCATGATGACACAAGTCTGTCATCACAGCTGATTTCTGAAAGCCTAAAATAAGTGAATCAAGGTCCAGATATGTAGCTGGGTAAAAATGAAGCCCCTCTCTCAACACAGCCAGCAGAGCGTCTGCCTGGCAAGAGTGGAGTGCTAAGTTCAAACCTCAGCACTGCTCCCCAAAAGCTTTTACTTTTAATGCAGTGAAATAAAATGGCTACGGATCATCCACCATTGTACACTGGGAAATAAACTGCTCTCAATTATCAACCGATATTATCTGAGGCCAGAGACTCCACACAATTGCCTCTATACAGTGGAGTTCTCTGTACCACAGGCAGGAAGGCTGATGGTCAGAAGGTCAAGTGGCTTTCCCAAGTCCAAGGCCATGCAGCTAGTAAGTAGTAACACAACTCTGGCTTCGTTTCCTGTCCTTCACTACAGCTCAAAGATGGCTTCAATCATTTCCTTGCATTACTGGGACATAATGCGAGGCTCTGAGGTCCACATCCTGGATGGTGATAAAGGACAAGAGGAAGGCAATGATTTGACACTGCCAATATCTTATTGGATACAACATCTACATACATATGACCCTTTTTAGCAGATGATTTGGTGCCTTTGGGTGTGGGGGGAGTCCTGAAGCCAACTTCTTCCTGGAGAACAAAAGTCTGTGAATCTCTATCTCAGTGTCTGGGTACAGTGATGTGCACCTGTCTTCGCCAGTGAGCAGTGACATAGGGAAAGACAAATAGGTGGATCACAATCCAGGCTGGCCCACACATAAAGTAAGACATTCGAAAAGGGACTGGCCCAGCAGAGAGGCTCAAGTGAGCCAATAGCGCCTCTAATGAGTGAGTTCAGACATCAGTACTGCCCCAAGCAGTCTTAATTCTCTTTTTAAAGCACATTTTTATTTGCATATATTCTTAGTATAAGGAAGTTCCATTGTGATATTTCCATGTGTGCACACAACGTACCCTGATTAAATTCATCCTCCTGTTTCTTCCTCATCTTCTCTGCTCACTTCTTAAAAGAATTTCAACAGTTTTCATTGTGCTATTTTCATCCATGTACACAGAGTCCTTCAACTGCCATATTCATCCTGCTTCATCCTCTGCGCACACACACACACACACACACACACACACACACACACACACTTCCAGCTGCAGTATGTTGTCGTGAGTTCACAGAAGATGACAATCACGATGGCATCTAGAAGAATGCTGAGGGAAGTCACAGCACGAGATGCTGGGCCAGGCCACCTCCGGCCACCAAGAAGGACTGCAGTACCCAGGGCTGCCTGCAAGGTGTACTGGTGCAGCCAGCCCTCTGATGGGTTGTTCCCAAAGGCCTCAGCGGGAGTAAGGAGTGGCTGAAAGGTGGAAATAGAATTGCAAATGGCCTCTTTTGGTAGAGGCAATGTGCTACTGTCAGAAGCAATAAGCTCAAGAAAGAGGACTGGGTGCCCTGGGTCACTGCACTGGGCATCGGCTTGTGCCTGATTAAGAGGCATTAGCACACTTGGTGGTGGCAAGACCCTGTGTCACGAACAACTCAATTGACCAGAGGGCTCTGGTGGGGCTGTGATGGTGAGGAATGGCAGGAGAGGCTAAAATTCAATTCTAGCAGGTGGAAAGTAGCTGGATATAAATATTTTAAGACAACAAATACGATTCAGAAGGCTAATTGGAATGCACTGACACCACCCGGGGCTTCTGGCAGCATGACACAGGCAGAGGGGAGTAGCTACCTCTACCTCAGCAGCCATGCTGTGATGGCAAGGGTAGAGGCTGGGCTGCTCTCCCTCTTCCCTCCTCCCCCCCTCCGCCCCCAACCTGGAACACACATCAACCTCTAGAAGCTGGCAGGGGGCGGGGGCAGGAGATGGGTGCTGGACAGAAGCCTGGTTTCTTACTTTGGAGAATCACTCAGTCTTCCCTAGCTTCAGTTTCCTCATCTATAAAAAGAGTTGAGGGTGGATGCGGTAGTGCAGCATCAAGTCGCCCAGCTCCCTTCCTGTTCTAACATTCCCAGGATCTATGTCCGTCTACCTCTTGGAGTTCATGTTTGGGAAGATGGCTTAGGGGTTCAGTCATGAGCTCTGGAGCCAGAGAGTCTGGGTTCTGAATATCAGCTGTACTACTTACTACTGTGTTGAGTGCCAGCCAAACCAGTCTTAGGTGTAAACAAAGGGGTCCCTTGCTCTGAGTTCTGAATTTTAGAGGTGCTTCTCTGGTCCCTTTCCACCTGTGCCTTTTGGTACAGCAACTGTGAGGACCTGCCTGCCAGGATCCCAGATCTCTCATCTGAATTTCAAAGTCATTCCCGGGTCTCCGGAGCTCTGCTCCTAGGGCTTCCAGCACCCATGGAAGCCCTCATTTTTGGTGTGTACCCTCTACTCTCAAGGGGTGACCATGTGCAGTAGCACACTGGAGCTTAGAAGTAGGGAACAGCGCCCTTTATATTTGCATGAAAAGTCCCTTAACACTTTAAGAAAGCTGCGGGCAAGAAGACAACAGGGATGAGTTGTGAGTCAGACATCCTTCGTCTTGGGAAACCAATTCTGGTTTGGAACTCCAATGAGGAAGAAACCCCTGAATTCCAACCAGGCTTTGCTGTCAGCATGAAGGTCATTTGTCAGCTCTATTACTGCACATACTTACACGTGTTAGATGACCCTTCATTTTAGGACTATTCTCGTAAAACATATGATAGGGACATTGCCGGACCTCTTGGTTCTGGGTTTCTCATCTAAAGACCCAAACAATCCAGAAATCATCGTAGAAGCAACCTCACAGAGCCAATGAGTTCAACATTTGTAAGAGTCCCACTCCCCGTGCATGGGGGAGATCAAGCAAAGTTAGCTGTTGCTGGTTTTGGCCTTCCACACTGAGACTGCCCTCAGTCCCCTATAGGCTTCCTGGTCCTTGGCTCTCACAGCTTCACCTTGCGAACCTGGAACCTGGTGACAGATCCAGATGGCCTGCCTGCCATACTGCAGCCTCTCCTTATCATTTTCAGCCTGGTGATCCCCCTTTTGTCCTACCTGGGAGCTTTCCCATCTCAGGGGGCACAAGCCTTTTCCTCACATAGCCGAAAGCCAACAAATGAGACCCATGCACTAAGCGAGAGAGAGAGAGAGAGAGAGAGAGAGAGAGAGAGAGAGAGAGAGAGAGAGAGAGAGAGAGAGAGAGACAGACAGACAGACAGAAGCAAAGAAAGGTCTCTTTAAATGTCACCACCCCTTCCCCACTCCTTCCATCCTGGGTAAGATGTGTGGGGAACTAAAATTCATAACCCTCTTTCTTCTAGGTCATAAACAAGTAAGTTCAAATGCAGGACCCAGGGACCATGCCATTAGCGGTTTTGCTTGGAATCCTAGCTTGTGACTGCTAGCCTGTGGGGAAAGGACTGTTCTTTCAATTTAACTTTGCTATCCTTAAGTAGCCTTCTGTAGTTTCTCCGATATGCTTATTTTATTTTTCTGGCGCCATGCCAGTTAAAAGTAGGATAAATGATAAGTCTGTTAAGGAACACTTCAGCTAATTTCGTAGCGATTGCAGGGGAGAGAGCAGGTGGGACCATCTTCCTGATACAGGCTCATAATCACTTCAGACATCAAACATTTATTAAAGACCAATAATAAAAGCCCCATGTGATGGTGTAAATGGCTCACTCTAAATGCTTCCGGCTAATAAAATGAGCATTGATTTGAAAGACAATATTTAAATTCCATCCACAGCATGTCAAGGAAAGGAGGCGTGTGAGCCAAGTACTTAGCCAGCTCGCTTTATCATCTGTTGCCCTGCAAACTGTGTGCTCTTAGCAGGAGGGGAAATATTTGCTAGGAAATGCTTCATGAGGCATGAAGAAGCAAGGGAAAGAAGCATCAAATCCTAGCCCCTTGAATTTGGGCTGGGTGATGTTGAAATTCATAGACAGCTCTCAAAGTCTGCTCTTGTTCAGAAAAGAGAGAGAGAGAGAGAGAGAGAGAGAGAGAGAGAGAGAGAGAGAGAGAGAGAGAGAGAGAGAGAGAGAGAGAGAGATCACAATTCTCAGAGGTGGTGGCTTAAACGAGGTAGATTTTCAATTGGATCCACCCATGTTAAGCTCCTTTCTCCTTTCCCTAGAGCCTGAATTTGGCCTTGTTTGGTGTAAACACATCTCTAGCTTCAGGGATGTTTCTGTGTCATGAACAAAGTAAGGGGACCAGAACCTAGGAGCTTCTACCTCTGGTAAAAATGTGTTTTGGGTAAGTTCTTTGGTCACCATCCTGCAACCTGGAGACAGGTCACATGGTCCAGTTTCTAATGGTTAATAAAGTAAGTATGACATCCATAATCTTTCAGTAGTCTTCCAGGGACCATCAGGATAAAGTTCACATTCTCCATCACTGCATCCCAGGCTGGTCCTTCACCTCCCCTGCCTCCTGTAGCTTCGCTGAACCACAGACACCACCCCTGCCTCCATGGCCGTGACCCACGTTCTTCCACGGGCATTTCAGCCCCGAAGCTCTGCTCAGATTTTCTTCCACGTACACGTCATTTCTTCTTCCTAGAGACCCAGACACCATCCCATCCTGAACTCTCACCTTCCGCTTGCTAAGAGCTCCTGTCTAAGGAAGCCTGCAGGGTGAGTGAACTCTTCCCCTGCCCCTTCACCAGCAGGGAGGACAGGCCTCTGCTTTTGCTGCTGCTTCTCTCCTGTATGCCAGGTCGCTTATTGCAGTCCCTGGCATCAAAACCAGCAGTCTCCGAGTTGACTAAGATCTCACCCCAGAGATCCATCTCAGAGGCTTAAAAAATAATCCACAGGATAAGAACTCACAAATAAATCTGGCTCACTCCCCTCCTCTCTCCCTCCTCCCCACCCCTCCGCCTCATCACACAAACACTAGGCTACCCACTCACATAATCATTCCGACGTCCAACGCTTGCTCTTAACCACCCAAGCACCTCCTCATGGTATTTCCCAAACCAGCTCCTCCTCCTCCCCCCCGTCTTCCCTTCTTAGCAGATGGAAACCCTTGTCTTGCCATTGCTCAGATCAAAAGCTCTTCTGTTGTCTCTGTCACTTCTGTACCACATATCTGGTGTGGCTGTGATTCTTTTTTGGCTCTGGCTTCTAAATAGATTCAGAATCTGGCCCTTTCCTGTCATCCTTGTGCTAGCCTAGCTGGCTGCCAAAGCTGCCTAAGGGGTAGCTTCCTTTCGCCTCTACCCTGTTCCCTTCAGTTCCTTTCCAGTGGAGCAGAGCACAGCAGACAACATCATTATGATGCTGTGAAATTGTGTCGCTCCTCAGCAACAATCCCTCTAGTGAAACCCCATGGTAGTCACAATAATGCCAAATTCCTTACGTGGCCTCTGCTGCCTACGCAGCTCATTTCTACAGTTCACTGGACATTTAGGGCAAATTCTCATCTGAAGGCCTTTGCCTGGCTGTTCTCTCAACCTCACACGTACCTCTCTCCAAAGCCATATGTCCAACTTCCATATTCCTTCCAGATCTTTCTCTTCTTTTTTTAAAATATTTTTTATTGTAATTAATAAAAGGGTTACATGATATTTTCCAGATAGAAGGTGCATTAATTCACATACATTGATACCCTTTCACATGTCTTGGTCCACATTTCTCTCCCCTCCTCCCCCCATCTTGGTTTTCCCCCCTTCCCTATCCAATTTCAAATAACCAAATACAAATATATCCAATATATCAGATAACAAAGTGAGATACTGTAACAATATGAGATAACCAAGGGACAGCAAAAGAGATGAGAGATAACATAGTATATTAAGGACAACAGTCATTCATTATATGGCTTTTGTTTCTATATCCTAGAGGTCCTTTCAATTAGCTTCATAATATATGGCCTTATGTATCAAGATTTTGCTCTATTGCAGATCTCTGCTAGGAGAGCCCAAGGTTTCTACTGATTATGACAAATGAGGGAAACCATGGAGCCTATGATCCTTTGAGTCTGGCTTACTTCACTTAATATGACTTTTTCTAAGTCTTTCCATTTCCTAACAAATGGGGCGATGCTGTTTTTTCTGACAGCAGCATAGACAGATCTTTCTCTTCTTGAAGAGACCTTCTCTAGCCACCTTCTCCTACATTTTAATTCCCAGCACATATTCCTTTCCCATGATTTTTTGTTTTCTTCTTAGCAATTTATTATGCATCATGCTATATATTTCCCATATTTAAATTGATGATTTTATTTCCTCAAAGCCAAACACATGAGTGGTTGGAAGTGTGGCTCAGATGGTAGGGTATGCACTTTACAAATGTGAGGTCCTGAGCTCAATCCCTAGTACTGCCAAAAACTAAAACAGCTTTGGCCAAGCCATAGGGCATATGGATTTTCGTCTGGTTTTGTGAATTCTTCTGTCTTCTATATCCACTGCAGCAGAATGGTATACTACCCACAGCCTGGTCCACAGGAGATACCCTTTGGCAGTAGTTTGTTGGATGAATGAATGCATACTTTCTTCAAGAAAGAAGCTAACCCCAGCAACCCTCCAGTATCCCAGGGCCAGCAGGTGGCACAGGTAACAGTGACAGTTCCATAGGGAGGGCTGTGAAGTCTTTGGCCACATCAGCTATAGTGGTGAGTGAGTGGTAGAAAGAGGAAATGAACTATTTGAGATTACTGCACTGCTAGGAGCAGGAACGGTTTCCTCAGTAGGGAACATATTAAATAGGAAAAAATGAAGTGTAAAAGAGAGGGCGGTGTGTGGGCTGAGACAGAAACAAACATCAACTCATCCTTGTGATATTTCTTTCCTCCTTCTTTCTTTTCTTTTAGCCGGGTTTGCGACAAATCCCCCTTCTCTCTGAGAGCCAGACTCTGATAGGGACTTAATTTGTCCTATTTTCCTTTGCCCACACTGGATCTTTCTCCTGAATCTGCTCATCATCTCTTCTTTCTGTCTTCAAAAACATCCAAATCTTTCAGACACAGTCTGTGACTTTTTTCTACTTGTCCCTCCTTTGCCCAGCTCTGGTCACTATATTCTTGTCTACCTGCAGGATCAGCTGGTGTCCTTTCGCTGTGTCAGTGAGGGGCCAGCCTGTTGACATGTTTACATGTAACTTCAGACATTCCTGTGGTGAAGTCTGAACTGTGGTGTCAGAACAGGGTGACATCCCCTTTATGTCATCTTGTCAGGATGAGATCTGCTGAAGCGATCAGTTAGGAATCCAGCCTGTGGGAGTGGGAGTGAGGCTCTGTGGTACCCTTGTCCATTATCAATTTGCCCTCCAGTTGACTGGTCCTCAATTTCCCTTTAGGGTGGCACCTCTCCTGAAACTGATGTATTTCAGGTGACACAGACTCCATTCCAGACTTAATCTGTGATTGAGACCATAGCAAGTGGGGCGTTTTCAAGCAAGTTGGTTTGGACATCAGCCAGGGGATCAGTCCAATTATAGACAAATTCAATTCCAGCATATGTGTGTGCATGCACATATGTGTGTATGTATATGTGCACAGCGCATACACAATTGGAGAAGTAGAGTTTTAATCCCATTGGATATGAAGTTAAAAAGCTGTGGAGCTGGGGGACTTCTCATAGCATTCAAGAAGAAATGTCAAGGCCAAGGACGAAGGCAACACAAGAAAAGCAGAGCCAGTGGAGAGACACAAACCCGATCTAGGAGACAGCATTTGGTCCTTGGCTTTTGTTATGTCTGAAGGTGACACAGTGTACTTGTGTGAGTTTTCAGTGGCATGGCTGGTGAAGGTCTTTTGTCTGCTTAAGCAAGGTTGATGGACATTTACTCACTTGCAACTGAAAGTGCCCTTTTTGATACAGATGAGTCTTCTGTTGTTGGCTGATGGTCCTGTAATAGCCTGTCTCCTTAAATCTCTTCTCTGTGGGGTCTGCAGCTTTCTCTTTGCTTTTTAAATAATGATATTCAACTCAAACCTCTTCGGGGAAAGGAGCCTGGATCCACAGACTAGATGCTCTGCTCAATCCTGATCCTTGGTTCTTCAAACCTGTCCCTGGAAGCCCCTGGTATGATCTGATACAGAGACTGGTACAACCTACAACTTCTGCATTAAACACCAGGAAAATGTAGCCAGCCTGGCTCAGCAGCTCCCAAAATATGCCCTAGAGAACATTGGTCCCATTGGATATTTTTTGAGAGGGGAAGAATAGATCGAAGTTTTCAAGTTAACAATGCCTTGTGTGTTATATTAGATTCCCTTCTTGGAGATCCACAGGGAAATTTATTTTTGTTTTTGTTGGTGGCGTTGGTCGTAGGGCTTGACCTCTGGGCCTGGGCGCCTTTCCCTGAGCTCTTCAGCTCAAAGCTACTTATTGCCCTACCACTTGCGCCACAGCACTACTCAGAAATTTACTTTTTAGGGTTCTAGTGAGCATTGCCATACAGGGTAGGTGCTGCATGTATTGCAATTTAGCATTTTCACACACATTTGATGACTGAACAAACACTTCTTTCGTTGTCACTATAACAACCTACTTTGAGAAGTGCTTGATTCGAATTTACAGAAGTTCCAGAGATCTGGCAATGTGTATAACTAGCCTTTCCCTGGAGAAAGAGCCCTTTCTGCCTTGGTTTGGCCCAGGTACCTCTATGCTGGCTTGGGGCTATGACGTCCATTCCCCTCTCCAGAGCTCCCTGTGTGCAGCAGAGCTGGGGCCACAAAAGGCTATGCTGCCTCTTGGCATGCTGTTCCAACAACACTGAAAGCAGGAGACAATTAGATTGGACTGACAACATTCATTCTTCTCCAGGCCATCTGGACTCCCTGACACCCTGTTCTGACACCGAAGTTCAGACTTTGCCACAGGAATGTCTGCAATTATGTGTAGACAGGGAATTCAACAGTAAATTATAATGGATGTTTCCAATCAAATGCTCAGGGTCAGGACAGTAGATGAGTTTCCAGGAACTGAGCCAGTAATGAAACCTACCAGGGTCCTAGACAAATGCAAGTTGGCCTCAAGAAGCTTCCTGGAGATGTCCAACCAGGAGGTGGCAAGAGGACATATACAGCTTCATAGTTTTTGCTCTGGAAACAGCAGCATTGTACTTCTTAGTAAATAGAAACACTTCCTTGGTATTGCTTCATAAATTCTTGAGATCCTCTCTGAGGGGAGGTGGAAGGAGTGAGCAAGCCCCGGTTCTGGCAGCTGGAGGAAGGAGAGGTCAGAGAGGTCTCTGCTTGTTTGAGTGCCTTCTGTGTGCTGGGCCTCAGAGAAACTGTTCTGCACTTATGTTCCTTCTCAATCCTCACAAAACCGAATGTGGCAAACAGCTTCCCTTCTGCAGGGGAGGAAGTGACAGCTAGAAGGGGGAAGATTTCTGTGTAGTGGAGGGGTTTGAACTGAGTTCTTCCAGCCATGCCCAGGAGATTTCTTCTTGAGTTGGCTGCCTGATTTTTTCCTCTCTGACTGAGATCTCTTTGGTGCTAAAGCTTACTTAGAATCAACCTTTGGGTATAAACTTTCCACTACGATGCTAGGACTGGTATCTTGGCGAGAGCTCAGAGACTCACCCTGAACTGCCACCATCTTCTCCCGATCTCTCCCAGATTTTTTTTTATGGAACATTTTAAGTGTAGACTCTCAGACATGGCTGATTCTGTTCTTTAATTCTCTTTGAGTGGGGCTACCTTTCCCTTTCTAGCTCTTATCAACCACCCTCTTCCCCAGTTGTTTCAAACCAAGGCAGACAGATTTTCATAGGTCCTGGTCTCTTGAATGGCAGAAATGAGGACTTGTGGACATTCAAATCCACTGAACCCAGAGGAGAAATTCTCCAGATTGGAGAAGCTCCTTTCAAACTGACACTGGATAACTTATTGGAGATTACTCTTCCCCGCAAGGAAATGCCTACATGTTTGTCTGTACTCATGAGTGCCCTTCTATAGTTATTTTCAGGGGTGACAATGGAAGGCTTATTGTATAATGAATCAGTCAGATCATGAATCTTACTCCTGGCTCTGCCCCTCCCTGACATTATGGCTCTGCAGCCTCAGTTTCCTCATCTGCAAATTCCACTTAGTAATATTTTACATACACATGTCACCGTGACAGCAGATGTGACATTTGACTAAACTCAGTCAGCACTTAATCGAGCACTCGGTCCTTTCTAGCCATGTCTGGAATCATACAGGGTCCCTGTCCTCAAGTGTTTTTTTTTTTTTCTGGTGAAAAAAAGATGGAAGTAGGGAGCGGTGGTTTACATCTCATTAATTTGCTAGTGCATTCCCAGTCACTGTTTCATTTATAGCATACGATGGCTGTCTGAAGTAGGCAGAGCAAATACTCCTATTCTCATCTGACAGATGGAGGGAGCGAGGGCTGTGAAAGGAAAATGACTTGCTGAGTGATGGTAATCATATCTCAAGTCTGTACCCACAATTCATTTGCACGGAGTTTTCATATGTGCCATGTCATCAGACCTTTGGAAATGTCCCTGTGTGGTGGGTCTTATTACTATTAGACCTGTATTACAGTTGTGATGGGAAACCGGGCCAGATTGTCAGTTCCTGGGAAGGCGGAGACCCAGCGTCTTCATCTGTGTGTTCTCAGCATCGAGCACAGGCCCAGGTATTAAAAATGGCTCGTATCAGATTTTTGGTGTTTTTTTGCCTTCATATCCCTTACATTTAATCTTTGTGGTGCACACTGGCCCCATTTTCAGTGGTCAGCACCTGAGTTTCCCTAATAACATTTTTTTTTTCTCCAACAGCTAAAACCCTTCTTGGCTGTGCAGACGGTAAGCCAGAAGTGCTAGAAAGTAAATGTTCCCCAGGAGCTGCCCTCGACCAAAGACTCAAAGATTTATAAATGCTCCACTCCCTTCTTCACCCCGTAGGGGAGTAAACTGCAAGGGAGACATTCTAATTGCTCACAGTCTGAACACGCTCGATGGCGTAACTATTTTGGATTGATTCCTTTCCTGGTCTCATTTCCTTGCTTCTCTATCTTTTTTTCTTTTTCTGGAATCGTCTCTTCTAGAGGGTTGCCTCTAGACAAACCAGACTTAAGACTGAGATGAGTGATGATTGATGGCGTGAATGAATGGAAACAAATGACAAATGACAGAATGGGTTCCATCCCTGACCCCTGCCTGGAGAAGGGAAAGCGGAAAGGGGAAGGGGCTGGTGACAGTGAGTCTGGCTTGGTTCACAGAGACTTGAGCGGGTTGACTTTACCCGATGGTGTTGAGAAGAAGCAGAAGTGGGTGGGGGGAAGAGAAAATATTATGACTCTGGTGTTGGGAGACTTGCTTTGGGTCCATTCAGAAGTGTGGTTCCAAGACAGGAAACCTACTGTGTGCACAGGAGTCCCCTGCTCAGATCCTGTCCCTTGACTATCTAATTGGAATAAAATCCAACCGGCTCAGCTCTCTGTCATCTGTTCTCTGAACACAGGGAGCTCGTGACTCCCGTGGGGCACTGTTATTCTTGTTGACATTGCCTGGAATGTTTCTTCCCCTAGAACATTGCCTGTCTCACTTTTTTTTTTGCCCTAGCCCACCCCACTCCCCCTTGGGGTTTCTGCATCAAAGTGACCTCCATACAGGTCGCTCTTTACCACATTGTATATCTGCTTTCATCACATATTTCAGATCTATAGAACATTTGCTTCTTAGTAGCAATCCCCTTTCCATCTAAAATGCAGGCTGAACGAGAGCACTGTTAGTCTTGTGCAAGGGTTCTCTTAGAATGAGGCATGGCACAGAGTAGATGCTCAGTACATTTGCTGAAAGAATGCATATTGATCTCAGAAGAGGGTGACAGGCAGAAAGGTGGAAGAATTTCGTGGTGCTGCTTTTTAATGCTCTGGTGACTCTATTTGGATCTAAGGTGGTGTAAGGAGAATTGCTCAACATCACTCGCTTAGAGGTTGGAGAATCATCATCCAAACACAAAGGCCTACAAAATCATACTCTTACCTACCAGGCAGCGACGACATCCAAGATTCACCCATAGTCCTGCACAACATCTTTCTCCCATCCTTCCTAATGTCCTACCATATCACAGGGACAGAAGCCACCGTTCCTGTTTCTGTGACAGTCATGGTTTTATTTAATAATTGTCCCAGTTTTATCTTTTGTCAACTTATAAGCAAACATATAGGTCGACAATACAAATAATTTGTCCTTAGAGGAGGGAAAACCCATATAGCATAAGAAGGAATGTCTTGCCCTAAAACTCTAGGCCATGGGTTTCTCCATTTCAGCCCCACTGACATTTGAGCCAAGCAATCCCTTGAGTGTGGGAGGCTGTCCCGTGTCCCGTGCTTTGGAAGGTGTTTAGCAGCATGCTTGGCCATTAGCTCTCCAAGAACCAAAATCATCTCCAGACACTGCCAACTGTCCCACGGAGGGGGCACCGAGATTTAATAATTACCATATTGAGCTTATGATGATAGTCTTAGAACTGGTTCTAAGTGAAGTACTTCCCAAGGGACAAAAAGGAGCGAGTACGTGAAGGAAGGGATGGATGCGTGAACACAGCCAGTGTTCCTGGACTGCGCTTCTTGAGCCATCCCACCTCATGCTTTCCTCACTTCCTGTTCTGGGCGTGGCCCACAGGCCTCAGTGACCAGTAAGAGCCGTAAGCGCTCTCTCCAAGTAGGTGACAGGCAGTTCTGGACGTGGCCCATCTCAACCTTGTGCATATAACTAGAGACTCCTTTTATCCTCAAGTAAGGGGAAGGGTGAAGGCGGCGGGATGTGGGAGTGTCATCGGTTGTGGGGTTATTCCCAGCCAATGGGACCCACCTAGGGTGCTGCAGTTTAAGACCATTTCCCAGTCAACTCTGCATCTGCTTCCCCTGTTTTTCTCCACTGCACAGATACCAGTGGTGTCAGCATCCACCAGGCCACATTCCAGTGTCACATGAAAGAATTGCACTCAGAACCCAAATAAGAAAATGGGAGGCTTCTATTATTCTCTAAGCTGCTGGGGCTCCCTCAGCCTCTGCTAATGAAAATATGAGTTGCGTCTGAGCTGAACCTACTTCCTCATGTGGTCTGGTAAATGTCTTAATATCTCCAGATTCTTTCCTGCTTCTGAATTGTGTGCATCGCTTCTGACATTTATGAGGTATCTTTGATGCCTGCAAAATTAAATCATGACAAAATCTCTACATCTGCACTCTTTATTTCCAGTCCCTTCCCCATCGCTCTGGACTGAGCTAGAATTCCAGAAACATTAAAGCCCACCCTATACAGGTGATGCTGGAGGCCAGCTGTGAACCTTTCAAGGCATAATTCCTCCCTTATAATAATCTGCTCATTTAGCACGGGCTGGGGGCTTTTCAATTCATTTCAAAAAGTCTTGTCTGAGTGAGCATCTTCTAAGGCCTAACCCTTTACAACAAAGGCCAGAACTATTACGTACCAGGCACACTGTTTCTTACAGAAACTCCTCAAAAGAGAATGGGGGTTATGGGTTGGTACCCATGTTTCAAGGCTGAGAAACTATTCAGGGAGATTTGGCTAAGGCTCATCTCTTCCCCAAGCCAGGAAGATAAACACTAAATGACTTAGCGGTGTGCTATATGGCAGGATGAAAGAAATGCCCAATAAAGGTATTTCCTGCAGGAAAGCAGAGAAAGAGAGAGGATTAAAACAGAGGGTTTAATGATTCCAAGCAGGAAGAACAAAGAAGGTTTTGATCAGTGGGGAATCAGATGCTTCCAGGACTGGACCATCACCTGCAATCATGGCACAAAATTTCCGGCCCTCAGTGGAACAAGAGGTTTTAGAGAGAGTTGTCAGTAGAAGGATGACAGTGGCGGTAGAGTGACAACCAGCTTACCTATGCTAAGGAAAGCCTAGCGGGCTCACTTTGTTTCAGTTGGATGTCCAGTGATGTCACAGGTAGTTTAAAGTGGGCAATAGAGGGAACATTTACTCCCAGGAAAGGGGCAGGTAGGGTTTCCCTTCATAAAAAGTCACCTTTTAAGCATTCATCAGCACACAGGAAAGGCCTGGTTTAATATGACCTTCAAGGTGACCCCAAGGACTCCCGTCTCCATACACATCACATTAGTAATTCTACCGATGAAGACGAGGGCTGCAGGAACTTGAGGCTAGCCGTAGAAATTCAGAGCAGCAGTTTAGTAAAAGAGGTGAAGGGGGCTCCTCTTTTCTTTCTTTTCTTTTTTCTCCCCAAGCAAACAAACAAACAAAAATGTTCTATCTAAAGAGAAGCAAACATTTCTTTAAATGAAAAGAAAATCAAAGCAACAATCTGACCTGCTGGAGTTTCTCAGCAGGGAAAGAGGCAGAGCAGGCAGCTCCTTCAATCTCTCTATCGCCAATATTACATTATCTCAGACTCACTTATTCAGAATCCTCTTACCATAGATCAGTGCTTCGCCTTTTCCATTACCAGCTAATCCATATGGACCTGGTACTAACTTAATTTCCAGGATAATGGAAGCCCTATCTGTTTGCCCCATTGGTTCTTGCATCCTGAATCCTTAAAATCAGTGAGGCTGCTCCAGCCCAACACACCCTCTTTTTCAGGGAGAGAGCTTAAGAATTCTCCTAGCCCTTTTGCTGATAATATCACACATTGCACTAGCTGTCATGGCGGCGGCTGGGTATGTATAGTATCTCGTCCTCACTTGGAGCCCAGGAAGGTAGACAGATATCTTGATTTCCATTGTATAGAAAGGGAAACATTAGAATTTCAGGAAGGGCCGAGAAACGTGCAGCTAACGAGCACTAAAGCCAGGGGTGAACCCCTGTTGGTCTCAAAGGCTCATAGCTCATTTCACTACTTGTTGCTACCTGTGGTGAGTTGGGGAATGATCCCCACAAAGCAGACACATTCTAAACCTTGGAGCCTATGAATTTTATAGGAAAAGGAGTTTGCAAGTACAATTTAATTAAGGTTCTTGAGATGGAGAGATGATCCTGGGTTATCTAGATGAGCCCACCGTAATCTCAAGGGTCTTTGTCAGAGAGACACAGATGTGACCACAGAAGAGGAGAAGCCAATGTGATGGTGGAAGCAGAGGTTGGAGAGATGCAGCTACATACTAAAGAAAGCTGGCAGCCCCCCAAAACCAGAAGAGGAAAGGGAACAGATTCTCTTTCAAGGTACCTTGCTGATACTTTGATTTTAGCCCTGCAGGATGCCTTTGATAATTCTAGCCTCTAGATCTGTAAGGGAATAACTTTTCTATTGTTTTAAGCCCCGAGGTGTAGAGTAATTTGTCATAGCAGCCACTTTCCAAAGTGAGAGGAAGAAACAAGAATCATAAGGTCACTGTGAGAAAGGAATGGATTGACAAGGATGTGTCAATGCAAGAAAAGAATGAGGACTTTCAGGAAGGGGCCCTGCTCCATCCCCTCCTCATTATCCCTCTCCTCTTAGCTCCACTGATACCAATTTGTACAATGTACTCTGTAATTAGGACAATTAATTCTTTGCTGCCTGCCCCCCTGCTGTCCCTGGGGACAGAAGGAGACAGTTGATTGACACAATGACAGCACACTTGCTGGTTTGACCTGGACTCTGCCTGCTATAGGCTGTGCAACCCTGCTTAAAGCACTTTACTCCTTTCAACTACTGAAGGTGCATGACTTCTCAGATCCAACCCTAAGAACATTATTTCTAAATGTTCAGCAAGCTAATTTCATGAGCACAGTCTGTATAAATCACTCAGTTCACTGAAAGCGCATCTAGAACATACTCTGTACCCAGTCTTTGATTTCATGGGTTATGCAAATAGGTTCTGAGGCTCCTTGTGGAGCCATCTCAAGGCTGCACTGGGAAACTATCCTTCAGGCTGGGCCCAGACTGGTCCTAGAAGTTGAAGGTGGAAGATAAAACTCAAACGGTGGTCCTATTTGGAAAGACCAGAAATAACTCCTGGATGTCTCCACATTTGCAGGCTCAAAGAGTAGCCCTAAGGCCACAGAGGTGGTTGGCAGAGTGAAAAGAACAGGGTAACAGTTCAGCAGCCAGTCAGCTAACTTACAGGAAGTGACAGGTTCAAACAGACCTGTTGTTGTAGACAGTGGAAGCCAGACCTGACGACAGGGATGAGAGCATAGGCCTGGGGGTAAAGTTGCATGGTGACAACGGAAAGATGGTGCTCTACATTTCCAAAGGCCATGGCCATAATTCTAGTCCTTGCCATCATCTCTGTGGGATTTAAGTATCTTATACATTTCCAACTTTAGCCATCAGATGGGTGAGTGATAAGAGATCTTTGGCCCTAGGGACACTCTTTTCCTTCATATTTGGCTGGCTGAGTGTCCCAGCTGCTAAACTCCCTGAGCCTTAGTTTGCTTACTTAGGAAGGTAGGTGGTAGTGGCCCAGGACCTGGGTTCCCTTTCCCCATGGGCATTTCCACACACAGGTTAGAAGAATAACAAAACAGACACCCTGTCTGAGCTGTGTGCACAAGAGTTACTTTTTCTGAGTGGTGATGTCTAGAAAACTCATATGCCTCCATGTCCTCATTCAGCTTCTGCTTTCTACATTCAAGGTCTCAAGTTTGTTGTCTCTCTCACCCCCCAGAACAAGCACAGGGTGCACACAGACTGGTTTCTAAATGATGAAGTGACAGCTTTTCAAGCTCAGAAGCATCCCTGGTCCCATCTGAGGCCTCTACCAGCAACTCTAGTTTCCTAACAACCAAGGAGAATTTTATCTTGATGCAGGGCTGGGTGCTTCATCCTGTCAAGCCTACAACCTTGGTTGGTTCTTCCTCTTGGTTGTGCTCTGTCTCAGGTGCAGAGTGCATCCACTACTTCCCAGGCATAGTCTCCTGCCCCGTGACTTCTAAGGAGATGGGAGAATCTTCTTTCTCTGTCTGGAGAACACACCATTCATCACTTTCCCATCCTGGTGCCTACAGCAGAGTCTCTCCAGCTTTCATGCACAGATAAACTGTTATGAGGTCTCATTGAAGTTCAGATTCTGATGCTGTATGTCTGCTCTGGGGCAGGGTGGGCCTGAAGCTCTGTATATCTAGTACGTTTCCAGATGGTGTCAGTGATGCTTGTCCCTGAGTAGGACTTCCTTAGGCACCATCCCAGTCATGGATAGAAACCACAGGGCTGCAGAGAAAACAAGGCTCAAAGGGTACATCAGCTGGTGGCTGCGGAAGGTTAGTGGAAGATGCTGTCCTCTTAATCTTTAGGGCAAATTTGTGAGGCAGGGATTAGGATCCCGATTTCACAGATGAGGGAACAGAAGTGACAGACACAGGAGCCAGGAGTTTGGCCTAGGGGTAGAGTGCTTGCCTAACATGCACGAAAGACCAGAGTTCGATTCCTCAGCACTACATACATAGAAAAAGCCAGACGAGATGCTGTGGCTCAAGTAGTAGAGCTTTAGCCTTGAGAAAGCCCAAGAACAGGGCTCAGGCGCTGAATTCAAGCCCCAGGACTGGCAAAAAAAAGTGATAGACACATACCCAGAGTCACATAACTAGCAGAAAGAGGCAGAGATTGAGTGCCTGTGTCCAGCTCTTGCTCTCTCTGTCTGTCTGTCTCTCTCTTTCTCTCTCTGTGTCTTCTGAGTGTTTTCCCTAAACATGACAAAAAAGCCTTGCTACAATTCCTAAGTGAGGAAATACACCTAGAAAGTAAACATATGGAAGATGCTTGGTTGCTTTCTACATCCAGAAAAATAAAAGCCACAGGGTGTGAAATGATTTCACACCAGTCAAAATAGAAATGGGTGTTTTAAAATGATTGCATGCAGAGAAAATGTGTGGTGAAATGGGGATTTGCACACATCCTTTGGGAAGAGTAAGTTGAAGCCACTGATTGGAAAACAGACAGCATTTATCAAGATCCCTCACCTGTCTCTACCCTTTGACTAGTAATTATGTTTCTGGGAATCTGCCTTAACAAATCTTGAAGGCATATCATCCAGCACTATGCAGGGTAAGGAAATAGTAGAAGTAGAGCAAAAGACTAACAGCAGAGCATTGAAATGTAATTTATGAAGCATCCACACAATGGAATCTGAAGATGGTCTATTTGTAGAGTCATGGGTGGTCATTTATCCACTTGTTTTTAATGAATGGGTGATCATTTATGCTTTTAATGTATTCTTTTTCTTCCTCTTTTTGTCATCATGGAATTTTTAACTCAAGGCCTTTGTAATTGCTAAGCAATCTTTCTATCACTTCAGTTATCATTCCCTCAACTTTTCTTTTAATGTTTTAGTTATTTTTCACAATTTTTTTGCTCAGATCCAGCCTCAGAATACAACTTTCCACCTATAGTCTACATGCAGCTGGAATGACAGCTAAGTGCTACCATGACAAGCTTATTGATTGAAGTAGGATCTTGTATTTTTTTTTTGCCTGGGTTGGCCTCAAACCACGATCATTCTAACATCTGTGTCCAGCATAGCTGGGATTATAGGAGCCAGCCTCCATGCCTGGCCTATAAGGTGGCGTACGGTGATTAAACTGTCTTTTGAATAAACATTTAAGTCAATGACTTAAAAGTTCAATGTTCACTAAAGTTCATGAAGTTTTTCCTATTTTCTCATTGTCCCGAATGATAATTTTTCTGATGTGTGATTTTTTCATTTGAATGGTTAGTTGCTGGCAGGAACTCAGTATCTTAGTTCCATGGGTAAATCTATCATTCAATCTATGGAAAAACTCAGGAGGACAGTGATATGCTACCAACACCGATCAAATGATGATTCCTTCAGGAAACAGGCTGCTTTACAGAGGTGTAGGAGGAGGGCGGTTTACAGATGGTCTTCTATCTGAATGGGGACAGGTCAAGCTTTCTACAGTCTGGAGTGAATGACCTTCAGGCCGATAAGCCCAGGGGTGTGGTGGAGAGGGCATGGAACCAGTTCTTTATGCATGAGATTTCCTAAGTGATGAGGAGGTGTTGGGCCAGTAGAACAGAAAGATACTCAATCAGTGTGTGCAGACACATGAAGAGAAGACACTGGAAACATGTGGGCATGGAGTCATTTCCAAGTCTGGCTTGATCCAAGGGTGACGAATTTGAGGGAAAGAAGAGGGACGTGAAGAGTGCAGGAAGGAACCTAGTGGATGTCAATGTTTTGCTGTGGAGTTTGCTTTTATTTCAAAGATGACAGAGTGACTTGGGGCTAACCTCCACACGAATGAAGATCATTTTGGCTACAGAGTGGAGTTTAGGAGGGTGGGTGGGGGGTGATAAGAACCAGATGAGAGATGAGCAAAATGATATTAATGAGGAACAATAAGAGGAGTGGCAGAGGGGACAGACAGGGCTGGCAAGATGGGAGTTTTTAGTTGGGTAATCAATAGTTCCAGGTCTTGTAAATTAATTGGACACAGAGAGTCAGGGAAAGGGAGGGAGGGCTCTCAGTTTTCTGGCTTGGAAATTTGGTTGATTGTCAGGATGATTATAATAGCTAATTTATGTTGGTTTTTTTTTTTGCAGGCTCAAATGTCAGGGCAATTTTTTAAAAGGTAATTTTATTGAACAAAATATATTATTTAGGTGCAGCCTTTCAAGCGATGTAAAATGTAGGTGCATCCACCATCAGACCAAATTCCCATATCATATCCTTGAGCAATTGTGAAGATCTAGAGACAAGCTTCTCTTTCTGGAGAGCCCTTGGCCAGCACTTAGCTTTTAGCTTGGCTCAGGAGGAGCCCTTGTTCTTGGATAAGAATTGACATTATTTCCCAGGGGTATTTCTTCTTGACAGATAGAGACCCCAAGTTGAGAAGAGATGCAGATGAGGAGAAACTGAGAGGGATACAGAAGTCTGATGGTTTATGGGAAGCCCTCAGGATCATCAGGCACCTGTGCTGTTGCCAGCTCCCAGTGAGGATCATGGGGTCTGGGATTGGCGTTATGCATCTGTGAAGTGATGCCCCATGCCCATTTGACAGATGAGGCTCCGTCCAATCCAATCAGTCTATTTCACATCATGAGGGTTGTTTTTTTTTTTTTTATGGCTCAGCTAGACCACAGCCTGAGACTTGGATGTGTGAATATGTGACCTTGCCCATGTGCTCTGCTATATGTACCCAAATGTTTTCTGTCCACAGTTCCCTCAGAGCAACTCGTAAACCAAAGTCTAACTCTAGAGAACTGGCTCTGGATCCAAATTCCTACCCTCTCTGGGTGACCGATCTTGTGCTCATCTTCTTTGAAACTCAGGGATAAGGAGGACAGCATCACCTTGCAGGGTTGCCATGGTAATGAGAGGATGAAACACCCAGCACACAGTAGGTGTTCCATGCCTGGGGCTTCTTTCCTCTCTTCCCTACCTAAACTCTCACAACTGTGGGCTCACCCTCAGGCTCAAGGGTGTGCTGAGCGGCAGCTTCCCCTTTGGGTCTTAGGATAGGTAACCAAAGAAGATAGCGTTAGTTCTGTCCGGCCTGGCACATTATGCATGGGGTGAGTGAGTGGGTGAATGGGGATTCAGCCTGCGGTATTCCAAAGAGTATGGTAATTCCTGCAGCGAAATCGCCTATAAAGACAATGCTTTCGTTGCTACATAGTGAAATTCATGCTTTCAAATATTTTTTTAATTTAAAATAAATTAGCTGTGCTGTTGACTCTGGCACGGGACCATAAGCTGTGTTCTTGGCCTGCCCACCGCACTGCAGTAGGAGCCTGGCTGGAGCTGAGGCTGAGGGGTAGGCATGGATCTAGGATGCAGAAAATCCACCATTGCTTGCTCTGTGACTCAGACCTACTCAGTTAGGAGTCCACGGCTACACATGGGCGCATTAAGTCCAGACCAGGGCCTGGCATCAGTGGGGCTGTGGGGTTGATGATCTCTGGGACTCCTTCTCTAAAAGCTGGACAATAACTTCTGCTTTAAAGGGATGTATTAGACATGGAGGACAGACAGGGGCTGCTGCCTCATAGCTGTAATTCTAGCCCAGCAGGCTGAGATATGACGATGAAGGTTTTGAAGCTACCAAGGCAGAGAAGTCCACGACTCTTAATTAACCAGTAAATTTAAAAGAAAAAGCCAGAAGCAGTGGTGTGGCTCAAGTAGCAGAGCACTAGCCTTGAGTTCAAGCTCCAGTACTGCTATCAAAAAGACCAAAAAAAGGTGTAGCATAGAATGCTAAACATTGTAATTGGTCCACATGGATGCAGTCTTAATAATGTGGGAGAACTTAGCTTTCTTAGTTTATTAGTTTATTGCTTCTAGGAAGTGTGTGTGTGTGTGTGTGTGTGTGTGTGTGTGTGTGTGTATGTGAAAGAGAGAGAGAGAGAGACAGAGACAGAGACAGAGACAGACAGAGAGAGACAGAGAAGACAGAGACAGAGACAGAGAGAGATTGGTGAACTATGTAACTTAATTCTGTCTGTGGTTTCTGGCAGGTGTGCTGCTCCCCCCACCACAGTAAGTGTTCAGTTCGTCAGAGCATTTTGAAAATCTATTTCATGTTTATCTCCAGCAAGGACCAAGAGGGGATCTGGCTGCTCAGGGCCTCTCTCCTCCTCCCTCCTTCCTCCCTGCTCCTTCTCTTGACAAGATGTAGTGACAACCAGGGAGGCTACTGTATTTGATGATTCAGGATCTGCTATGCATATTTTCTAACCTCTCCTATGTAAGGAAGAGCCAAACTGGGCCCAGGGAATTATTTTTGGTATTTTCTCCAGCTATTCTAATCTCTTAAACATTTTGCGGTGGGTGGTTAGAGCTGGTGATTTTCCTCTCTTTTGTGCAAACGAGACCAGAATAAACAGCATAGAGTGAGTCACTTCAGACTCTTAGTGCTTCAATTACTTAAAAACTCAAGGGCCTGATGAAGCTTAGAATGTCACCTTTTTCAGAACAGCAATAAGCAGATGGGAAATGCTCTATATTCTGAATAGTTGATGGCTTCTCAGCACAGGAAATCTGCTACTAGCTAGCTACTAGCACCCTGAGAGAAGAGGCAGAGAGGCACACCGACACTCTCTCAATGCCAAGGACATGACACACATTATTTCATACCTTGGTTCATTTAATCCTTACTGTGACCTTATGAAATAATGTACTTATGCTCCCACACATCCATCTTTGCGATCTAGGTGCAAACACGTGTAACATCCACACCTCCTCAAATCCTAACCACCTCCGATATGCTCACTGCTGTCTCTGTTTCATAGGTGAGGACACAGAAACTTAGAGGAGTGAATGCAGGAAATAAACATATCAGAGTCACCTTCATCTCTTACCCCTGAGATTTGACTCTGCTATTCTGGGTGCTTCATAATGATCAAATATATGTCTGCAGTATGCAAGAAGTTAGCAAATGATCTGACTTCAGAAACAATAGCCAGAAACATGTTTACCCTAAACAAACACAGGTAGAATCTTAAAGGTCCAGAAATCAGTAAGTCTGTTTTCCTCCTTCCCCCACCAATTCCCCACAAGTGATTCCACTATTTGAGCTTGTCGTCGATTGATTTTGAAGGAATAAGAAATCTGGCAGAGGAGAATCTGCATAAAGATGGTAAGCTTCTTACTTCTATTCCCACCTGATAGAAAACAACAAAAGCAGTAACAACCAGACTTGATGAGAGCCAAATAAAAAACATTAACTCCTTTTAGATTTGGCTGTGTAAAATTGGCGTAGTCTACACTAGGCAGACCTTAGCAATTTTCTGAAAAGTTATTTCAGACCAAGGAATTTAGTGAGTATTTTTTTTGTTTGTTTGAGTTTTGAAATATAGACCTACAGGAAAAATCACAAAATTTTCTGAGAATTCACCCTCAAGATACTGACTAAAAATTTTGATATTATTTCTCCATGAAAACATGGAGACTGACTACAAGTAGTCAGGTTTTCAGGCTGAAATAGTGGAATCAGATGTGGGGAGGTGGTGAGGGAGGGAGGAAAACAGACTTACTGGCTATACATGCTTTTATTTAACCCCCTCATAGCTACTGATATTGTCTGCTTCCTATATGCATATGCTTGAACAGATTTACATTTCTTATTGTCACTGCCTTTTGTCATCCTCCCATCATTTGAAAGGCTTTATTTTAAAGTGGAGTATGTTTAAGAGGGCTTTTTTTTTCTCCAGATTTTCTCTAGGATAACTGAATTCTCTGTAGAAGAGCAAAGGCACAGGTAGAGTGGCTTGGGAGACAATAGGACGCTCTCAATGTTAAAAAAAAATGTCACCATCTTGGCTGGGTGTTAGCCCGCTGTTCACATAATATAGGAATATTTGTAGTGTGGAGTTGTAAATTTACACAGCATTTCTATAGGGCTTCTTAAGAAATCATCTTCTGCAAAATATTATCCAGAGACATTTGTTCATTCATTTGTTCATTCATTCATGTCTTCATTCTTACAACAAACTTCTCCCAAACACCTAGTCTGTAATAGGTGGCCGGTTTCCTTCAGGAACCAGGTTCTCATCAGCAGCCAGTTTCTCATGAGAAACCAGGTTCAGGCCAGGAGTTCAAGTTCCCACTAGGGAGTAGGATTCGAACCAGAGAGCTTGTTTCTCACAAGGAAGCATGTGCAGGAAAACACTTTCATGTTCTGTATTTTCTAATTTGCCCCATTTCAGATCCTAACTTGCCTCTCACTGTGAACTGAACCAGGCACACACAATCACTCTTTTCCTCTTTTCAGATGTGTCTTTTAACAACATTCCCTCTTTTAAAGAAGGAAGTAAACACATATTTAAATACTTGAGGTTTTCAAGTAAATGCATTAGTATATTTTATAGAAGACATTCCTAGCACAACTTCAAAGATGGGGAATTTGCTTGGTGTGTTTTAAGGTTTCCTCATGGTATATTGGGTATCAGGCAGGAGCATTTTAAGCTAAGAAAGCCAGAGTAAGCTGGGAACCAGTGTCTCATGCCTGTCATACTAACTCCAAGGAAGAGGCTGGGATCTGAGGATTGCATTTCAAAGCCAACCCAATCAATGAATAAAAAACTGAAGAGGAGCTGTAGCTCAAGTGGTAGAGGTCCAGCCTTACAGAAGGTAGAGTGCTGAGGCCCTGAATCCAAGCCCTAATACAAACACAAAAGAAAGAAAGAAAAAGAAAAGGCAGAATAGAAGTCCTTGGGAGAGAGGCAGAGCCATCATCTGAGCTCCTGAAAAGGCGAGAGAAGGGAAGACAACGAAGAGCAGCCACCCAAATCTCCCTGTGGACTGTCCCCATGCCAGATACTGTGCTAAGTATCAGGGTGGGGCTAAGGTTGGAGGAAAGAGGCCTGGACTCTGCCTTAGAGGACCAGAAGATGAGTCAAAGGACAAGAAGTTTCTGGTCACAGATACCTGGATTTTGCACTTGGCACTGAAAGAGACACAACCCTCTGTTTGATTTTTTTTTGCCAGTCCTGGAGCTTGAACACAGGGCCTGAGCACTGTCCCTGGGCTTTTTTTTTTCAAGGCTAGTGGTCTGCCACTTGAGCCACAGCACCACTTCCAGCTTTTTTCTACATATGTGCTACTGAGGAATCAAACCCAGTGCTAGGCAAGCACTCTACCACTAGACCAAACTCCTGGCCCCTGATTTTTTTTTTAATCAAAGGTTTTTTACTCTCAGATCAGCTTCTGGAAAAGAACTCTTGTTGAGGCTATATGAGGTGAGATCACGATGCCTCAATCTAGAAAGCAACTTCAAATGCAAGTCAAGAACACAGGGTCAGATGCTGTGCATTTAAGCTTGGCAAAATGCTGTGATAAAAGTTAAAAGGGTTGTGTTGCAATTGGTGTTTCCCCCTCTGCTTTGCATTAATTATCTTGCACTGGCTTTCATGGACCTTGAATTATTTATGAAGCCAGATATAAAATACGATGATTATTGGTAATCTCCAGCTGTGGCACCTCCTGAATGTGCAGGAGAAGCCTCATCTGTTTTCAGGAGACACAGACTGGGCTGGAAAACTCATTGGCTACGGGACTTTGGCGAGTGAGAGGGAGTGTGGGAGGGGAAGAAAGGGCTCAGGGAGGGGAGTCTACCTACCCAAGAAAGGTGAGGAGGTGCTGGACACTGGGAAAGTAAAAATCGACTGATCAATAATTGGCTAACAAATGCACACCAAACAACCTAATTGACAGTGTGATTGTGCCCTGGCATTCATCAGGCATTCTGTCCCTCACTGAGCCCCACCGACTGCCCCTGCCCAGGTAGAGAGCCTTTTGCTAGGCCTTCAGAGACCAGGGTGTCTATAGATCTACTCTCAGATCCAGTGTCTATAGATCTGGGGTGGTGGGGATGGAAAACTAAAGGGGTTTCAAGCTCTGTTTGGAGAACTCTGAGTCCATTTCAAAGATGGGACAATGCTTCTAGGAACTTTTGTAGCTTTCTCCTCCTCAGACTTCAAAGGAGACAGACAGCTTGAGTGGAAAGAAGGGATGGTGTTCAAGACAGAGGACACTGAACAGGGCATAGAGCCACAGTCAGAAAGCAAACAACCCCTGTGTACATCCCCTGGGTGGTGAAATATTGTGTTCAGGGCAGAGGGGCAGTAATTTGAAGGCAGGATATTGATCCCATCTCTGCTGCTTGCTGTGCGTGTGGTTTGAGTGTGAGTGGGTGACTAGTCTCTCTGAGCTCTAAGTTTCTCATCTGTAAAGCAAAAATGATGTGAGTTCCTTTCTAGGGCATTGCTGCAAAGTTTAAGACATGTGAATGCTTAGAACAGGGCTTGGCAGCTTGCCAGGAGTTAATGTTAGTGATTTAAAATGTTCCATAAATATAATGTTATTAACAAGGGCTTTCTCCAAGTTCTCTGGCCAGGTGGCCAGTCAGCCGGGCCTGGTTGCAAGGAGAAGCTGATCCCACTGGAGGTTACAGGCTGAAACGATGCTCCTAAGCCTATAGCTAGGAGAGTGAAAAGAGTTAGCAACTCAGTTCAGCTCTGAGCAGCCAGCTGCAGCTTGGGCGGGAGCCAGATCTCAGCCAGTTCACCTTACTTATGGGCCCAAGGAAGCATCAGTTCCAGTCTTTGGTCTTAGCCAGGGGAAAAGATGAACTATTGGGATTTGTATTCCTGGAAGGCGCCAAGGAGAAGAAAATAGCCTTAGTTCAACAACCTTTCCACCATCAAGTTAGATCTCTCTCATTTTTAAAATTTGTTTATCAAGAATTGATAGGGATCAGGCCTGGGCAGGGTTCCACTTCTGACTTTTTTGGAAGTTAATTGGAGGTAAGGCTTTCTTGCCTGGGCTGGCTCTGAACCATGATCCCCAGACCTCAGCCTCCGTAGAAGCTAGGATGGTAGGCATGAGTCTCTGGCACATGGCTGAAATTAATAATTTTTCCAATCTTTGTGACTGCATCCAAAATGTTAAAGCTTAACCTGGGTGCAATGACTCATACCTGTCATCCTAGCTACTCAGGAGGCCGAGATCTGAGGATCAAGGTTCAAAGCCAACCCGGGCACAAAAAGACCTGAGACTTTTATCTCCTATGAACCGCTAGGAAATGGGAAGTAGGGTTGTGGCTCAAGGGTAGGGTGGTAGCTGAAGAGCTCAGGGACAGCGCCCAGGCCCAGAGTTCAAGCCCCGTGACCCCCACAGAAGAATGCTAAAGCTTCACTATGTCATCAAGATACAATATCCTGGAGAATTCTGTCCTGGGGAGTTTTCCAGATGCAGAGTGGAGCATCTCTCCGGTAGGGATAGCTACCTTTCAAGTGCTCCATTGCCACCTGAGCCTGACGTTACCTTTGGCCCCTTTGTTGTGCAGTGTAGGCTGTCCATAGATCAAATCTTCTAAAACAGGGTCATCAGCACTCTTGCCTGTCTCTACCCCGGCAGGCCAGCTTCCTCTTTACAGGGACAGGGAGACAGCCTTCCTAGGCTCCTGCTCTTCTTGCCTGCAGTTCCAGCCTCCCCCTCCCTCCCATTCTGTTGCTTGCCCTCCAGATCAGTGGGAGGGAGGTAGCATTTTCTACCTGCCATGTGCATTGTTCTAATAGGACAGTGAGACCCTAGTTCTCTCGACAATTGAACTATCAGGACACATGGAAGTGAAATTCAGGGCTGTGAGTGGGAGGCAAAGGGTGACTGGAACACAGGAGCTCATTCAACCATTCTCTCCAAGGCACTCCTGCCCTGCACACCCGTGTGTAAGAAGACCCTAATCTTCCGGAGATAGGTGTGATGTCCTGTGTGCTACTACTGCTACCATTTTTTTAAAGTTATTGTCTGTAAGTATTTGTACAAAGGTTCTCCACTGGACATGCCATGGGTACAATGCATCTTATCAATGCAACCCCTTTCACCATCCTCTTCCCCGTCTTTACCGTCCCCGCTCATCACCTTCACATGTCATAACCATCCCTGCACACCCCAAGTTCTAGTTTCTTGATATTCATTCTGTTAGGCTGGAAGTTAGTTGTTCAAAGGGGTTTTACCACTGGAATTCTTCCCTGCATATAATCCATTTGTGCATATGTGTGAATGACCCCATATATGTTTATGGACAGATTTATCACCTATATCTCACTTCCACATATGAAAGAAAACATGCATTCTTTTGCCTCTCTGAGACTCAGGCTAGGCTGTCTTGCTACAGGGTTGTGACTTCCCTGCTGGGCTTTAGGAGGTTCATAGAAAATACTAATGAGCAAGATTGTGTCTCTCTTAGGGTGAGAGCTTAGAGAGGATGGGGCCCTGAGGTAGGTGAGGACTTGGACTAGAAGCCTGAAGGAGCAATAGGACCTGAACTAATGGAAGAACAGTCAGAGAAAACCTTCAACCTGGGAGAACACTACTGCACCGAACTGGGGACAGCTTGGGGTACAACTCAACCAGGCTGTGTCACTTGGGAATGAGCTGGAGTCAATTCTATCAGCCTCCTGCCAGTTCCAATCTATATCCAGGATTGTGGCCACAGTTGCAATCTGTATCTGCCAGAATGGATACATTTACAATCCATAACTGCTAGAGTGGCTACAGTCACAATCTATATCCCCCAGAGTGGATACATTTACAATCCCTATCTGTCAGAGTGGACACAATTACAATCTGTATCCACTGTAGAGGCCACAGGTACAATCTATTTCTGTCAGAGTGTATACCAGAGTGCCTGGTTATAATCCCTCTGGAATTATAATCCACATCTGTTTAAAATCCATATATCCCCTGTAGCAGATACTGTTGAAATCTATATCCACTACAGTGTTCAGAGTTACAATCTATTCCTACCAAAATAGATACTGTTGTACAATCTACAGCCCCTCTAATAGAGAAAATTAAAATCTGTATGGGTCAGAGAGATGTTACAATCCCTGTCTAGTGTAGCTTCCACAGGTAACAAACAATCTCAATTACAGTAGCTACACTTACAATCTGTATCCAGCCAATCCACTGGAGCCAAAGCCTGAATTCTCCCTCCCCTGTGCCTCCTTGTCAGGAGAAAATAAGGGCACAAGGGCACATCTGTGTCACATGCTCTCTCTATTCCTCACCAGCCTTCAGGAGTCAGATCTCGACATATTCAGGCAGAATCTAAGAGACATACATAAAGACTCTGATTTGAGGTTAAGGAAGAGAATTACCTAGGATATACTTCTGCCTCTCAGGAGGTGGGAATAACTAGCCATGATATTTCCCTTGAAACTGTGAACATAGGAACTACAAGAGACTATTTATAGCTAGGTGGTTTGGGCAAACCACCTGGTTTCTCTGAGATGATGTTTATTGGTGCCAGAGATTGAACCTAGGGTCTCTCAGTTGCTAAACATGTACTTTATTGCTAAGCTCCACTGGACCCCCTGAAATGATTAGAAGTATATAAAAGTAGGATGAAAGCTGTGGTAGGAAGAGAAGTTTGGTAGGACCAGGAGAATAGGGAATAAAAATGGAGGAGTCAATAAAGATTTATGGAGATTGCAAATAGTGTTTCTAGTTGATCGAGTGTTCATTCATCCAGTCATTTGTGTGTTTATTCCACAGAAATCCTGGTGCCAGGAGCTGGGGAAAGTCTGAAAATACAGGCATGAGGAAGGTGTTGTCTGCTCACAGAGGCCTCTCAGGAGAGATGGGGATTGGACAGGGAGGGAAAGGTGGCATCCAGGGTGAAAAAGGTTTTCTGCCATCTTCATAGGCCAGCCATGTCTGGAGCCCCAAAGAGGGGAAATACCTTCAACTGTGGGAGTAAGGCCCTAGGTAAGACTCCAAGGAAAGAGATGGTGTTCACGTGAGACCTTGAAAGGCTGAGGCATCCTCCAGGCAGATGGCAGAGGGGAGATTCAGTGTGAAGGGCATCCCAGCATGTGCACAGCCAGAGAGACATTGCAATAGCATGGCTCACTTCTGAAACTAAAATATGACGAGAGTATAGGATGTGCCAGAGACAATAAATAGATGTCTCTTTGTAGCTGGCCTGGCAGGCTGACCTTGGAACAAGCTGTCTTCCTGGCTTTCAAAATGCCTGTACAATGAGGAGAATAGATGAGATGATTTTCAGGAGATTTTTTTCCAGTTTAGACAGCTCTGGTAGTGAGTTCCCCATCACTGAAGCCACTCACAGAAGGAGTAGCCATCAGTAGATGGGACTGGGATCCTTTCCACCCCTGAGCAGCTCTTATTTGAGAAGTGTGTGAGCCCATGTGGGTCCCACAGCAGGATCAGTCTGGTGGCAGAAGTAGAGGTATGATGTGACTCAGAGGGCTAGGTTTCCAGTTTGACCTTGCCACTTCCTCGGTGGTCTGAGGGTGATCAGAGAGAAGTCATGTGTTCTCCTTAAGTCTGTTTTCCATGCTGATTAATTTGGGATGACTGTGTTCACTTGTACCAGATAAAGCAGAAGAGTAGGAGTGATACTGAGTAAGTTGTCACAAATAGTGTGGCCCTGAGTATTAATTCAGCTCCCCACTTTTAGGTGAGGGGTGAGAAAAGCATGATCAAAAGACACAGACATGATTTTGGGAGATGAGTCTTTTTCAAGGTGCCTGCCTCTTCAGGAATATCTATATCTTGTTCATTGTTAATTCATTCTTCCTCCTTCCCTCCCTTAATTTTCTATCCATCCATCCATCCATCCATCCACCCACCTACCTACTTACCTACCTACATATCTTTTCCCTCCTCCTTCCTTCTTTCTTTCTTTCTTTCCTTCCTTCCTTCCTTCCTTTCTTCCTTCCTTCCTCCCTCGTTCCCTCCCTTCCCTTCTTTGCACAGCTCAGTTTGTGGGCAGCCATCCTCTTACGCTCTTGAAAACTGAAGAACAGAAGAACTGGGCTTAGGGTAGTCCAGTGAGTAGGTCAGGCTGTTCCCTTGTAATGTACCTTCTACAACCAATCATGGAAGCAATAGACAACTTGTCAGAGCCACTGGAGCCAGGCAGACCTGGAGACGCACTCTAGTCCCACCATTTCCTTGCTATGGGACTTGAAGCAATTCCTTTAAAGCAAATTTCCCTCATTTGTCAATGGGAAATAATTTCGATAACTTTATGGTGTTATGAGTATTAAACAACAACAATGTAAAGTGCCAGGTATAAACTAAAGGCTGATCAGGCCATGCAGCATTCAAGGTGTGCCTCCATTTTTTTTTTCAACGAAGTGTTAGAATAGCCATTCATCATCACCCTAAATCCCCCATCTGGGTCCAGAGCCTCTTTCACATTTCCTATGTTGGCACAGAAAATGAATCTTTTCAGAATTAATATAGATGAAATATTGATTGGATTCCTGCCATATGTTCAGTCCCAGGTATCCCACAAGTTGCTCAAGAGAAACAGAGTCTCTCTCTAGCAAACAGAGTTAGGAGCCTAGGGCAGGGCATTCTTGTCTTGGGGAGCTAGGCAGCACGTAGAACAGAATGAGCTAGAACAGAGGTCAGCTGAGGATCAAATGTCAACCCATGTCCTAACTTCACTACTCACGAGGGCACAGCAATGTCACCAGATGTCTCGTGACTAGGATGGGACAGATCTGGGTCTTCTAAAGCCCAGGATCTGAATCTAAGAGCATCCTGTCGCGTATGTCAGCTCTGTCTCCTTGTGGCCGGCCCCTGTTGCCCTATTGAGAGATAGGAGCTGAGATCCCTTCTCGGATACGATGGGCTGCCACTCCTCACCCAAGAATCCTCAAGCTGAGCTTCAGATGCGGATCTGGATGCTCATGTCCCAGGCCTGAAGGCCCTTCAGGCACCATGACAGGATGCTGGTGCCTATTTCTCAGGTTGGAAATCCTCCTTCTCAGGGTCTTGCTTCAGTGTTTCACCATCACAGAGTCTCTTTCTTTCTCCTCAAGAAAAATGTATTTAAAAGGCTGAGATTACAATGGGGAGGGAGGGAGCTGGTCAGGGCCCAGGGTACAAGCCAGTACACATGAGTGTTACCCAACCCTGTTTTACTTGACTGCAGAAAAATATAGGTCAATAGAATGTGCCATTCTAACCATTTTAAGTGTATAATTCAGTGTCACCCGTTTTCTATAAAAATCACGTAGAGCCCCCTGAAGCTTCAGCTTTGTTCATGGACACACACACACACACACACACACACACACACACAGAGCAAACAAAAACAAAACAAAAACAGAAAACTCAAGGGGCTGAGATCTGAGGAATATGGTCAAAGACAGTCAGGGCAGAAAAGTCTGTGGGACTCTTAACTCCAAGTAACCACCAAAAAGCCAGAAGTAAAACTGGCTCAAGTGGTAGAGTACCTGCCTTGAGTAGAAAAAGCTAAGGAACAGTGCCCAGGTTCTAAGTTCAAGCCCCAGTATTGGCAGGAAGAAAAATCAAAGAAGGAGGAGGAGGAAGGGTAGGGGGAGGAGGAGAAGAGGAGGAGGAGGAGGTGGCGGTGGTGGTCGTGGTTGCAGAGGAAGGAGAAAAAAAGCAGCACAGCAGCAGCAACAAAAGAAGAAAAGGAAGAGTGCCTTCCTTAGGAACCTTGCTCGTAAATTTCCCACTTCCAAAACTGTGAGAAATATTTCTGTACCTTCAGCTGTCAAATCCATAATATTTTGTTATGGCCACCCCATTAGAATAAGATATATTTGTAAGGTGGCATCAAAATAACATTTGGTTTTTATTTGTGCTTTAAGCATATCTTCACTTAAACCTTAGTCTGCGAACTTCCCCATCTTGAATCTACATATAATGTCCTTTCTATAACCCAAATGATAAAGCCCTTTCCTTGACAAGCCAAACAGTTCATTCAGTCTTAATTTCAACCCAGTCTGACATCATTTTCCAGCTCAAACCAATCAGCTGAATATGTAGCTCTGTGAGCATGCCTGATGCGGAGACATGAGAGACGGAGATGGATTAAAGCACTGAGGAGCGGGCAGACCCTTGCTTGCTTGGTTATCCATCTCTTTCTTATCTTCAGGGTCTAATTCTGGAGTCTACCCCCTGCCCACCCCCGCCAGTCTCAGGGCTTGAACTCAGGGCCTAAGCACTATCCTTGGGCTTTCTCAAGCCCTAGTGCTCTACCATTTGAGCCACAGCACCACTTCTGGCTTTTTCTATGTACGTGGTACAGAGGAATCAAACCCAGGCTGTGCTAGGAAAGCACTCTACCACCAGGCCAAACTCCTGGGCCCTGCTGCTTATTCTTAAATGGTCCCATGATTGACACCAGGACACCCATGTCACTCAGCAAAGTCTTCCTCCCAGCCCTCAATAGGACTGAACAGGTGACCACAGGAGAGTCACTGAAAAGAGCTCTCCTGGTGTCCAGTTAGACCGTATTGAAATCCAAGACCATAGAGCCTTTCCTTTGCCCCTCTTTGTGTCTGTGCAGCCCGGGAGGGATGACACACTGAAGGATGGCTGCACTAGAGGATTCCCTTGCACTCCCTTGCACTTCTAACACTGCATCCCCAAATGTGACATTTAGGACAATGGCTATGTCAAGGCTCCACCTAAATACCCTCTCATCCTCTTCCTCACCTCTCTCCATGGTTCAACTACTCTGACCATGCGGGGTGAGGGGGGGCGGGGAGGTTGCAGGGAGGAGTGGCCCAAATGCACTTCCCTTAAAGGTTTTACTCTAGAAACGTAAAATCCACACTCTACCACCATGTGTGCTGTTGCCACCTGAGTGGAATTCTACTGCCTGACCCAATTCACATACAAAGAAAGTCTTTCTAGAATTTCAAATGGGAAATGACACCTTTTCCCAAGTCACTGGATCAGAAATGAAAACCCACACACATAGAAAACCACAGAGTTCCAGAGTCCCAGCAGCCCGAGTTGTCATTCCTAGATACCCTCGGCAAGAACCTGACGATCTAGTTGTTGCTGTTGTTTCCAGACAAGTATGCACTTCTGTGGATGCATTGCCATACATGCAAGTATATGCTTATGTCAACTTTATTTATTTGTGGTACTAGAAATTGAATCCAGAGACTCACGCATGCTAGGCAGGGGCTCTGCCACTTGTGTTAGACCCCTAGCTTGAAAATATCTTATTGTTGTTGTTTTTAATGACACTGGGTTTGAACTTAGGGCCATAAGCTTGGGAGGCAGGCATACTACCACTTGAATCACCACCCTCAGCCCTTTCTTTTTGCTTATTTTTCAGATACAGCCTTGAATTCCCTCCCATCCTTACCCCTGGACTGAGCTAGATTATGATGTTCCTTCCTACAGCCTCCTGTACGGATGGAATCACAGACTTCTTCTACCATACCCAATGTGGTAATGGAGCTGGGGTTTAATTAACTTTTCCTCCCTGGGCTAGCCCTGACCCTCCAACCTCCTGAACTCTGTCTCCTAAGTAGTTCAGATTACAGGTATGAGCCACCAAGCATAACGTTGATATTGCTTTAAACAGTAGCTACTGGAAAAGTTCTAGTACCTCCACTCTCATGTAAATGACCTTGGAACCAAGTTTTTAAAGAAAAACTCTTCTCAACCAAGTTTTTAAAGAACTCTTCTCACCATGGAAACAGGCAGACACACACACACACACACACACACACACACACACACACACACACACACACGACTCACACCACACACAGTTTTAGCTTATTTTTATTTTTCAGTAAGGCAGATTATCAAGGAACCACCTCAGTGTAGGCTTCCCTGTCTGGTTCCTGTACTCTGGGTTTCCTTCATGAGCGGCCCTCAGGCACTGTATCTTCTACTGTAAGAGGAAAAGTAGGTCAGGGCCGCAGGCAGGCTGTCCTTGGCATAAATCAGTTTCAGGGAGATAAAACCTGTCACCAGTAATGTGGGCACTCACATGGCAACTCTGCCTCCTTGTCTGAGGACCCCAAACAGAGCCCACATTTTTGGGGGATGCATTTTATTACAAGTTCCAAAAATGCCCGGGGGCCATTTCTTTCTTTCTTTCTTTTTTTTTGCCTTTGAAGTTAGCAGCTTTTTAACAGAAAGGTAAAGTTCATAAAAAGCCATGGGTGTTATACAACTACATCACCCATTCTTTATGAGGGGTGGGGCAGGCAGAGTTCCTCTCTGTAATTTACTAAAAATGGGATCTGAGAGGCCATTGACACTTCACTACATTTTGCTTGGCTTCTTCACAGGCCTAGGGAAAGCTGTCCTGGCCCAGCACTGGTGGTATTCACCTTGATGGGAGTTGGCATGATGGTTTTGGGGATGGTTTATTGTCCTTTGGCGATGATGATGGTGGTGGGATAATTTCAGAAAGGTCCTGGTCTGCTCTCCACAGAGGAGCCTAGCATCTCCACGGTATGAGGACAGATCAAGTCTTCAATGTAATTTCTCTTTACTTCTTCCAGGGTGCTAGGACATAAACTACCCTGGACGGAATGGCTTATACAACAAACATACACTGTTTAAGGAGGCCAGGCTGTTCAAAATCTAGGCAGGCGGGGTGTGCAGTATGGAAGGTCTGCTTCCTGGTTCAAAAGACAGCACCTTCTCGCTGTGTCCTCATGTGTTGAGAATGGGAATGTTTTCCTTGATTAGGGCATGAATCCCAGTTCTGGGGTCTCCATCCTTATGACCTAATCATCTGTTGCATGGAGGTTGGGTTTTAGTACATGAATCCATCTTTGTGTTCCCTGTGTTAGCAGGCTGAGAGTCCAGACATAATGCTGAGACCACCTTTTCTGCCTTATCCTGGTTCCTTTAGTCCTCTCTCTCTGGCAGAAGGCTCTGGTTTACTTCCTACCAACTCTCCTATACTCACCTTGCAGTCCTCTGCTCTTAGACAAGTGGTCACAGCCTCCCCATCTATCTTTATTCACAACTGTGTGCAGAAATCTTAAAAAAAAATCTCCCTCATGGGCCTAGTGCACCTTCTTTCCTCCTTCCTGGGGCCCTTTGCCCATTTTACCCAGTGCTAACCACTGCCTGCCACCCTGCTGGACCCATGCGAGAAGGAGCTCTCACTGCTATCTAGTCCTGGCCAGAGAAGAGCTTGACAGGAATGACTCAGGCGTGGCATGGGAATTGCTTCCTTCCATTTGAGAATCCTTGTCCTATTTCTACCTTGAATCAATTCTGGAATGAATCAGAACACAATAAATTCTACAAGGGAATACTTTATAGGAAGAGTGGCATAGGGCCAGGAAAACCCAGAGGTGACTCAGGCTCTCACCTGGACTTCTTCCTAAACACTGGCAGAGAGCCTGCACTGTACTGCACTCCAACAACATGCCCACTCACGCTGGGTGTGCTGTTTTGGGCCTCCATGTAGCCAGTGTGGCCTGGACAGATAAATCCTGGAGAGAAATTCATCTGGAGAGGAATCACACCAAGTCATACCTGTATCTAATGTATTAGATGATATGGATGATGAGATCTGGACTTAATGAATTGAGGGCACACAGGTGAGATTTTGAGCTTTGGAGGAGACATTGAAATGGGGTAAGATGTTGTGAATACTGAGATTGAGTGACTATGTTCTGTACATGGGAAGGACAGGGTGTTTTGAGGGGGTAGTGTTCATTCACAATTACACTACCCAGAGCTTCAGAATGTAATCTTGTTTGGAAACAGAAACTGTACATGTAATTAGTTAAGGATCTTGAGATGAAGTCACTCTGGATGGAGTAGGCTCTAAATGCCACGCCTCTCATCTTTAGGAAGAGACAGAGGGAAGCAGGTTGTGCAAAGATGAAACACTTCTAGAACAATGCTTCCAAGGAGCTTGGAAGCCATGAAAACCTGGCCAGAAGAAGTCTTTTCTGGAGCGTTCAACACCTGAATTTTGAGCTTCTGGCTAAAATATAAGAGAATCGATTTCATAATGGGGCCACAGTGAGGCTCAGGGTGGAAGAAGGTGTTGGTTTCTGAAATTAGGTTGATCCTAACCTTGACACTTAGATGTTTGGCCTTGGGCAAGTTCTTTGATTGCTTCCACCTCTGTTTATATAGCTGTTTAAGAAACATGAGGCTTTTACTGGTGACACTAAAAATAAAGAGATGTTTTCTGGGAAAACAGTGGGCACTGTACTCAGTCCCAGAGTTTTAGAGCTGGCTTTTTTCCATTCAGGGCCGGAGATTGAATCCAGAGCCTCTTAAGCATATGCTCTACCATTAACCTACACTTTTCTTTCAGGTCTTCTCTTCCTGCTAGTATTCCTCCTTCCAGATCTTCCACACAAGTGGCTGACCTTTGTTGAGGCTGAATAGAGAAAAAAAACTGTCTTTTAGAAAATAGCCTGCTAGGGAGATATAAGGAAGTTTGTGTGCTAGGCAACTAGTCGGAAAGCAAATACCAGCTCTGTCTCTAAATGCCTTACCAGGCACTGTGCATCGTAGACCTAGAATTCTTGGTCTGGACAAGTTTATGGTTTAATTGGACTCCTCACCTGATCTGCTTGTGAGACTGTGAGAGGCATCAGGAGGATTTCAGGCCTCCTAAGCTAAGCAACCAGGAACAAGAAATGGAGACAAGGTGGGGAGGGTGCTTGATCCTAATGGATCCCCACCCTGCTGGTTCTTGAGCCTCTTCTTCCAGGCATTCTCTTCCATCTATGGCTATGTCCCCTGTCCTTTTCTTGGCCAGCCCTCCCAAGAAAAATAAAATCACATTAAAAAAACAGAACATTGGCATACAGTGCTTTAGAAAACTTTAGCATTATGGAGTGAGTTACTGTGCCATGTGACCTCATTTATCACCATACCTGCCCTGTGGGGGTAGAGATTCAAGATCTCTTGGTCAATTGATCAGGACACCTGAGTTCAGCCTAGAAGAGTAGTTCAAGGTCACACAGTGAGTCTTTGCAGCCCTTCACCATTCCAGCTTTGTTTATTCTATATTGCAACCACACATGTAGTTTTTTTTCCCCCACTGTTATCTTCACTTTAGGTATATGGGTTGAGTATGAGGTGCTTGATTAATAAGAGTTGCAGAATGCTGGTGTTTAGATAGAGGCAAATACAAGACAAGAGCAAACTCATTTGTTTTATTGTAGAGGGCACGTCATCTTTTTCTTTTACTCTGAAGAAAGAATAAATTCCACTGTGGTTGTGATTGCAATTGTGAAGTAAATGTTCAGAATTAGGAGAGGGAGGTCATTTCCATTTGTCACTTTATCAGTCATAAAGATAATGTTTTGGGGGGTCAGGAGTTTGGCCTAGTGGTAGAGTGTTTGCCTAGCAAGCACAAAGACCAGGGTTCAATTCCTCAGTATCACATACATTAAAAAAAGCCAGAAGTATGGGTCTGGGAGTTTGGCCTAGTGGTTAAAGTGCTTGCCTAGCATGCACGAAGACCCAGGTTCAATTCCTCGGTCCCACATACATAGAAAAAAGCCAGAAGTGGTGCTGTGGCTCAAGTGGTAGAGCTCTGGCCTTGAGAAAGCCCAAGGACAGTGCTCAGGCCCTGAGCTCAAGCCCAGGACTGGAAAAATAAGTAAATAAATAAATAAATAAGCCAGAAGTAGTCTTGTGGCTCAAGTGGAAGGGTTCTGGCCTTGAGAAAGCCCAAAGCCAGTGTTCAAGCCCCAGGACTGGCAAAAAAAAAGAGATAATATTTTGGCTTTCCTCATGTTTATTATTCTTTTTCCTTATTTTTCAATTGGTTCTCAACCTTGGCAGAAAAGGAGGAGGAAAAGGAAGAGAAAGAGGGGGAGACCATATTTATTGGGTGTTCTTGAAGATCCTAACCATCTTACTGTTTAATTCCACATGATTCAATCCAGGACACATGTTCTGGGACTCCATCCTCCATGCAGTGCAGATTATCCATGTGTCCTTATCTGGAGAAGGCAGGTTTTTGTCCTCCAACACTTTCTGGTTGAGCTAGGGAGACCCTATCCAGTCATTAGATTCCTCTGCTCATTGTATGGCTTCACCAGGCAGTGAGCAATTATGGAGCAACTTGCTGGAATCAACACTCTGATAATTGCCATATATAAGTGGGACACTCAATCTCAAAATACTGAAATCCAGTCAGACATACCATCCACTTTTTTTTGTAATTAGTAAAAGGGTTACATGATATTTGCCAGATAACCATCCACTTTTATATAGTGGACTATATTCTTTTTTCAATGAATCAGACCGTCTTTCAGGATTTTAAGGACATCACAAGTACCATGTACTCAGTTCTTTCTCATGTAATCTTCAGTGTAAGCCCATGCTGAAGGTTTTGTAATCCCCATTTCACAGATAAAGAAGAAGGCTCAGAGGGAGAGAGGGGCTTTCTCCAGTTGGCTTTCAACCCAGGCTGTGTAGTTCTAAAACCAAGTCCATCTATGCACATCTCACTGCCTCTCAGTAAACACCAGAGAGTAGTCCTGAGACATGCGGGAGCTCCCAATTTACAAATTCCACTTTAGCTTATAATTGCCTCCATAAAGCATCCATTTTCTAGCTGAGGCTCATCCCTTCTTGGTCTTCTATGTGGTTTCCCTCCTTCCAGGGCCACATGCTTATTTTCTAAAGGACTGTTGTGTAAGAATAGAGAACCATCTGCTTGGCTTCCTACTAGCTACCTGCTCCTGTCACATGCCTCCTGCTCCCTGGAGCATGTGTCAGGCATCAGAACAGGACATGTCAGATCCAGGGGTCAGGTGGATGTATTCCATTGTTAAGAACACACACACACACACACACACACACACACACACACACACACACACCCCTAAGATCAGGATGGAGGTATTAAACAAGCCTGTTTAGCAGCTGACAAAGCATTGAGACCTTCATTTATACATTTATGTTTCCTTTTCTTTTTTTTTCTTTCAGTACCAGTACTTGGGCTTGAACTCAGTGATTGGACTGTGCCTACAACTTGAACCATAGCTCCACTTCTGGCCTTTTGCTGGTTAATTTTAGTAATGAATTCCATAATTTTGCCCCCTCCCTGCCCCGAGACTGGCTTTGAATCCTGATCCATAAATCTCAGCCTCTTGAGCAGTTAAGAATCCAGGCATGAGCCACTTGTGCCCAGTGAACACTGTTTTCTCAAAAGCTCAGCATTTCACATGGCTGTTAGCATACATGTAATGAAAAGAAGAAACTATTATTTCATATATGACATGCCCATTTTTCCAACACTAATGTGTAGTTTCCTCTGAGAATATGTAATAAAGAAAATTAAATACATGGCTGCAAAGTAATTAATTAGTAAACAATGCTAATGCAGAATTTGGCACTAGCCAAGCAGTAGAATATGTAGCATGGGGAGAAGATGGGGAGAGGAAGAAGCTGTAGGCCAGTACCCAATGGGGCTTAGAGCTTCAAAGGAAGGCTGTCTGGTGCTCTGGCTGCTAGACAAAAGGGAAAGGGGGGGAAAAACCCAATCCTGCCTCTCCAGTAGTAATTATGCATGGATTAGACTATGTGTAACATTGAGGGAATCCAATGTACAGGAAAGACCCCTCCGGGAAGAATTAAACAAATCTTCTTTGAAGAGGTGAATATAAAAACAGGACCTATTGCTGTTATAACCACTCTTCTGAGGTTTTTATCCTCCCCCCTCGCTCGATTGAAAGGAAGAAAACTTTTAGTATGCACATTTTTAAACAAGAAGCAGCAGAAAGAATAGAGTCAAGAATTATCTTGCCTCACTCACCACCTCAATCATCTCCTGGGTCATTTTTAACCGATTAAAAGAGGGACTATCCAGCTGGCTTTTGGGACAACTTGATTCTAGGTATAGCTCTGGTACAAATTGTCTAGATATTGTGACAGGTCATGCAATAACTTTTGTGCTTCTTTTTTTCATGGAATAAAAGGGATGGGCAGGATAGCTTCCCAGGAACACTAACCCACTTTTTTGTGTGTGGTAATAAGAAATGAACCAGAGGCAAGGAGTTTGGCCTAGTGGTGGAGTGCTTGCCTAGCATGCATGAAGACCCGAATTGGATTCCTCAGTACCATATACATAGAAAAACAAACAAAAAAAGAAATGAACCCAAGGACTTTGTGCACACTAGGCAAGGGCTCTACCACTGGAGCCATAGCCCTCAGCCTTTTTGTCTTAGAGATAGAGTTTTTACTGCTGTCTTGGCTTAGGATGACCCTGAACTCATGATGTTCTCGCCTCTGAACTCCACATAGCTGGGATTACAGGTATGTGACATAATTCTCAGCCCGAATACATGTCCACAAATGCATGAGGCAGAAATAAGCAGTGGACACTCTAGGTTAAAGGGGGTGCTGATCAAAAGTTCACTGCGTAAGCTTTCCTCCGGAGATCACCTCCGGATCCAGGGGAGTGGGAATGATTGAGGCAGGCCAGGGAGATCAAATGTCTGAGCTCTATCTTCAAAGGCAGGCAAGGCTTTGCAGTGCTTCTGGCTTTGTGTTGGCACTATCAGGAGACAACTGTATGCCTGGCTACTACTTCACTGGAAAGGGAGTTTGGGGGGACCATTCATTGATTAATAAAACAAAACAACACAAACTACAACCAGAATGGAAAACAAGATCCCGGGAAGCCCAGGAAATTCTGATGAACACACTGGAATGATTTTATAGTATAATTGATTTGATCGCTATGAGTGACAGCCTAAAATGCATACATGTTGTGCCTGGCATAATATTTATTAGGATATTTTAATTTTTTTCTATTTTCCATGCAGATGTCTAACAAAAGGGTTTAACTTTTTTTTTTTTGGCCAGTCCTGGGCTTGAGCTCAGGGCCTGAGCCATATCCTTGGACTTTCTCAAGGCTAAAGCTCTACCACTTGAGCCTCAGCACCACTTCTGGCTTTTTTCTATGTATGTGGTACTGAGGAATCCAACCTGGGTCTTCATGCATGCTAGGCGAGCACTCAACCACTAGGCCAAACTCCCGGCCCAACAAAAGGGTTTATACAAAATTCACACCCAGTCAGCTTTGATAACGAAAGAACAAAGGCATACTAACCTACTTTGCCAGAATTTCTTCCCTTGAGCAGTACACAGGAGGCTTTCCCAAATCTGACTTCATATGGGGGTCCTGTGCTTTTCCTCTTATCTTCCCTTCCCTTTCCTTTCCTTTCCTCTCCTTTCACTCTCCCTCCCTCTCCTCTTCCCTCCCCATCCCTCTCTTCTATTATTTTCTCTCCTCTCAGGGCCCTGTGCTTTCTAGACTGACTGACTCCTTACCCCTTAAATACGCCTCCAGTCTAGTTTTCCTAATTAATTTTTGAGATAGCATCTTGATTCCCACCGGGTTGTGTGCCTGAGTTGTGTTCACTTACACTGTGTTTCTCAGTTAATATGATCATGGGCTCGTAGCACTGTGGTCAGCTTCTCTCTATGGAGACAGAGTCTTTTGGATTTTTTTTCTGCCCAGGTTGACCTGGGCACACCTAGTGTGGTTTGAAAGCAGGGTAGGCTGAGGGCAGGGGTGGGGGTGGGGTGGGTTCTCTCATGAACTATTCTGCCCATGCTAGACTTGAAATACAGTTCTACCAATCTCAGCCTCCTAAGTCGCTAGGCTTACAGGTGTGAGCTGAGATGCCCTACCTATGCAGTGGCTCAGCTTTCTTGCTGCAAGAAGAAAAGAAGCAGGGAGGGAACAGAACAGAGGGAAAATTTCCCTGAATTCTGGACTTTATTCTATACCTCGCAATCTTGGGCAAGAACCTCCCTCCTTTCAGGTGACAATAATATAAAAATTACTATATTAATGCAGGTCACAAATAGGTCATATATGTAACAATAATCATGTACAACAGAAGGCTTCTTAAACAGGCTCTGATTCCTGTTCTGTTCACCCAGACCCAGTGATCCTCAAACGTATTTCCATGAGGCTGGATACCAGTGCACATGCTGCCTATTTTTGAGCAGCTCATAATCTAATGGAAGAGATAAGGAAAAGATCATGAAAGTGCAGTAAGAGCTATTACGGAGATGGGAACAGGTGCTCTGGGAGTCCAGAAGAGGTTGCTGGGATCCTAAAAGGGTTGGGGTTTCAGCTCATTTCTGAGTTCAACATCTGCTCAACATCCACACTGTGTCAGTATGGAGATCTTCCTTCATTCAACAACTGCTATGGATCTTGCATTCTGCCTCGGCACTGTGCTGTCTATCCTTCTGTGCACATAGGCTGGGCCCTTTCAGACTGACTGGCCAGGGGGAAGGCAACAATGTGGAAATGAAGGTACAACCCATAGGGGGCGCAAAGAACACACTGGGTTGTAAGGCAAGCTCAGAAGTGACATTCAAGGAAAGCAGGCCACATGTGCCCAGAGACATTGGGGGCTTCCCTGAGGATGTGGCTGTTATGCAGAGGGCTACGGGCAACAAGGGACCCCTGTGTGAGGAGTCAGGGGTTGTGTGGGTATAGGTACAAAGAGCATGAAAAATTATGAGGCCAAGTGTCAGGATTTGGGGTGGGGGGGGTGGATGGAGGGAGGATTGGAGGGAGGGAGGGAGGAGCTAGAGGCAAAGCACCAGGGCTCAGGGGCCTCATAAATTGTGGAAGGATGCACTGGAAGAAGGCAGAGGAGAAACCTGATCTGATCTACTAGGAAAGCGCTCCGGATCCAGTTCAGAGGGGTACCACCCGGGCAAGAGGTGCTGTGAAGATAAAGGATTCATGTTGAAGGAAGACTTGGCTGACTGGCGGATAGGCAAGTCCCAGGGTGAGAAGCGAGTGGGGAGGAATAAAGAATGACTCCCGGGTTCTTGGCTGAAGGCACAGGCAGAGGAAACGCTGTGTGGACAGGGAGAAGGTGGGGAGAGAGATAGAGGTTATCTGAGGATGAAATGACACGGTATGCACACAATAGGCTGTCTGCTGACCAGCCCATTCCCCTTTCTGCATTTATCTTGCACTTCTATGTAGTAGGGCAGCCCAGGGAGCCAAATGGGGTATCCAGGCAACGAGTAGGCACTGGCTCCCTCCTACACAAGAGGGCAAAAGGAGCCACTTTTCCAATGGGTTTCCAGTAAGTCACAGAGAGCAAGTCCGTGATGCCCTACTCCTCACCAAGGACTCTGGACATACATTATCCTGTGTGATTCCCAAAACTATCAGAATGCAGAACCACGGTCACAAGTTTTAGGATAAGGCAACCCAGGCCTAGTCAGGACAAGAGGGCACTAGAGACTCACTCAAGGTTATACCAAGCAGCACCTTCTGGCTCTCACTTAAAGTACCCTGCATATTCACTGGACCTACAGGCACCCCCGATACAGGTCACAGGATCTAGAAGGCTTTCAAGGGCTTACAAAAGAAAATTAGCTCCAAAATACAAAAAGAAAAAGGTGTGGAAATATATACACATTGACATGTCTATAAAAACAACATAGCTTGGTACCGGAGGCTCATGCATGTCATCGTGAGGAGGCTGAGATTTGAGGACTGAGGTTCGAAGCTAGCTCAGAAAGGACAGCCCATGAGACTTGTTTTCAATAACTTAGAAAACATTGGAAGTAGTTCTGTGGCTCAAGTGGTAGGGTGCTAGCCTTGAGCACAAAAAGGTGTAGGGACAGCACCCAGGCCCTGAGTTCAAGTCCTAGGACCAGTAAAAATAAATAAGTAACATAAGAAAATAAAAGTGACAATGTCATGTCATGAGAAAGTGCTTCAGGAGATGTTGAAGGAAAAGGAGAACCTTAGTCTTTCCCAAGAACATTGACATTCCATTCATTCTTTCACTGATTCCACAAGTACTCTTAACTAAACCTAGATATTCCATTAAACCATTCATTAATTAATTTGATAAATACTCTTCCCTAAAAGCATATGAATTCCAGAGATTGATCACTCACTCATTCATTCATTGATTTAACAAACACTCTTGCTAAAATCATAACATTCTATAGATCATTCATTCTCTCGCTCATTCACTCAATGAATTCTTCTGAGCAGATTCTCATACCAGGGGTTTCTGTAGAATTCTGGAATAAACTAGTGGACAAAAGAGACAAAGATCTTGGAGCTTCTGGTAGACCATATTTTGAACTATAGGTGCACATATCTGGAGATGCAAGTAGAAAAAGGTGAAGAAGAAAATGATATGTAAGATGAAAGGAAGTAATAGACTCAGGAAAAAACATACAGTAGAGACAAGCAGGTAGACCTGTGACAGCAGGGGCGGGAGGAGTGTGCTTTGCAGATAAAACCTCACTGAGAAGGTAAGTTGTGACTCCAGGCTTCAGCATTTACAACTGTAAAGCAATGTGAGACTGAGCTGCTGCATAGAAATGTTGGGAAATGTCAAGCAGAAGAAACAGCAACTGCCAAGGCCACACGTGAGAGGATGGCTGGCTTGTAAAAGGAGGCCAGGCCTGGCTGGCTGGGCTGGGAACATACTGATAAACTATGCCAGAGCAGTATTGCAGATGAGGGCTTTCGGCACAGTCAGAAATGACTGTGCCTTTTCTCTGAGCGACAAAGGGGAACGGCTGGCATTCTGCCAAAGACAAGGTGGACCCGGAGACCATTGATTCTGCATCTAGTAGGTTGTGGGTATGGTAAACACCCTCCACTTCTCAGAATGGAAGTAAGGAGCAGTAGGCTGGAGGCCCATAACCTGTTAGCCTGTAGGTAGGAAGGTGGGGCCATTAAGACAGGTGTGTGTGGACCCCAAACATGGTAAGATACAAGCACACACATGTAGACACAGACACACAGACACACAGACACACAGACACACAGACACACACACACACACACTCTACCTCCCATGAAACCTTAAGGTTTAAAGCAAATTAAAGATTTCCTGGTTAAAGTGTGGAAAGGGCTCCTCAAGCCCTGTTGAGCTCAGGAGTGCCCGCAGGCCTGCAAGCTAGCCCAGCGCTCCTCTGTGAATCTAGACCAGCTCTCAGGCAAAAATTATTAGTGCCTTTGTCTGAAGTCATCTGTGATCCAATGGACTGATCTTGACAAGTACGTGTTTCAAATGGTTATGTGTAAAAACGTATGTATGTGCATGTTGTATTTCAATCTCTACCTGCAAAGAGCAGACTGAAATTTTCAGGTTTTATGCCTGATATCAAATAGGTTTATTTGAAAGAAAAAAAGAGTTGACTTCATATTTGTGGTAAATTAAAAACTGTTTTGGTTGTGGGTGAGATAGGGATGGACAATTCCTGGGGTGAATATTTCTGTTTTCTTGCAGCTCAAGGAAAAAAAAAAACCCAACCTCAAATGACGACATATTCTTGTGGTTAGTAGGTTCTGATTCACAAAGAAATCTGGGTAAATGCTATTGTTCAATAGTCTAGGCGGGAATGAAAAGAATAAACAAACCGGCTTTCATTGAGCATCTGTTATGTGCTACATACCATCTGATACTCTGTTACACTTAATTCTTTGATCAATACTATGAGAATACAAATATCATTTTTTTCCCATTTTACCTGTGGGAAACAGAGAAGTGAAACTGCACTCGGCGTACAACTAATGATTCAAATTCAGATCTGTATACCTAGAACATACTCTTCTCTTTTCCTTTCCCTTCCTTCTTTTCTCCCTCCCTCCCTCCTTCATTCCTTTCATCTTTTAAAATATTTTTGTTGGTGCAGTACTGGGATTTGAACTCAGGACCTTGGACTTGCTAGGCGAGGACTCTACCACTTAGGCTACACCTCTAGCCCTTTTCAGCTTTTGTTATTTGGGGGGCTAGGATCTTGCATTTCTGGCTGGGGCAGCCTGGACCATAATCTTTCTACGTACACGTTGCAGCTTGGATGATGGGTATATTAGTTGAAATAAGGATTCGGCCCAGGCAGCCCGAGTGGGGCTCCTTCTAACCTCTGCCTCCTGAGTAGCAGTTGGGCTTACAGCTGTGAGCCACTGTGTCTAGACACCCCACGGTGCTTTATGCAGCAAGGCCCTGCCAGTCACTGCCTTTCTCTGTGAACAACCCCTCTTACTGGTGGGCAGGTTCCTCGCTGAATGTCTGCATCCTCCTCCACATGCCCAAGGCAGATCTCCCATGACTGTGAAGTAAACAGGCCAAGCGTGGCCGTGGCCGTTGCTCAGAGATGATAGAGATGAGTTATCTTCCTGGCATCACACAGACTGTGGGAAGAACTGGGGCCTTCCTCTCCTCTTCTGGATTTTCTCCCCATAACAAGGGAGAGCAGCAGTCAGACTTCTCCCTGACCCTCCACTCCCTCTTTGTGTGTGTGTGTGTGTGTGTGTGTGTGTGTGTGTGTGTGTGTGTGTGTGTGTGTGCCAGTACTGGGCTTGAACTCAGGGCCTGGGTGCTGTTCCTCAACTTTGTAGCGCAAGACTGGCTTTTTTTTTTTTGGTGGTGGTCACTTGGAGATAAGAGTCTTCATGGACTTTTCTGCTCAGGCTGGCTTTGAACCACAACCCTTAGATTTCAGCTTCCTGAAAAGCCAGGATTATACACATGAGCTACCCGGCCTCCAATGGCCAGCCCCTTTCTTTAGCAGAGCTCATTTTGTTTCCAAACTATATGGAGTTATTTCAGCACTGCAGCCTTTTTCATTTATTAGGTATTCAATTTCCCTTCCATTCATCATTTATTTGCTCCTGTTTTTCATTTCTTAAGAGGTGAATGAAATGCAAATTAGCAAATGAATGTCATGTATAATACAGCCTGGCCCTGCTACAGCTTTTGTTACAGTTAGCTCAGTTCTAGGACAAATTGGTCTACAAGGGCTGGATAAACCTCTCCAGTGTATTGACACAGACCTAGCCTGGAAATCAGATTTCCTGCCCATGGCTTTCGGGGAAAGAACCACGGTGAATGTATGTTTGTGTCTCTACCATTGTCAAGGTTAACAACCAGAGAATGTCGTCAACATGGTCAAGCCTGGTGATGGTGGCAGATGTTCTAGTGATGTACAAATAGTGCATCTTGGAGCACTCCTGACCCCGGTCTGGACCTTCACTCTAGAGCTGCCTGACCTGGTATGTCCCCTGTCATTGGCATATTTCCATTCCTGCTTCTTAGGCCTTGCCCAGCATTGTCATCTGAGAATCTGGCTTTGTACCAGGCTAGGTATTTATCTCTCCATTGTAACAGCATATTGGCATTCCTAGACTTAAGGAGAAGGCCTCCATCCCCTATCAGATCTGACTTGTTCTCATGGAGGGGGCGTGGTCCTGATCTACTCCCTGCCCCCCCCCATCCCAGTCCCTTCTAGCCACCTAGAATGAGAGATAAGTGTGCATTTCTATTCCAGGATGCAAGAGAAATGACAGTTACCACTTATGATACACTGGGTGCTGGCTAAGTGCCTTTGTCAGCTCGCTATCCTCTCACTATGTATGCACAGCTTTGTGGCACAGTGGTGATTGCAGTGGAAGAAACTGAGGCATTGAGAATGAGTGCACCTTCCTAAGATTGCTCAGGTCACAGAAGATAAGGATCTGCTCTTGGCTACAGGTGAATGATCCTACCTTCCAACTAGCACAAAGTTTCAGGACTAAAGAGCAGACTGGTGCTTGGCTGACGGTGGCTTCTCGCTGGGTCTGAGTCATGAGGATCCACAGGATACATCCTTACATGGATCCACAAAATCTATCCCTCCCCTGGATCCCTCAGACTTCTCTGAGCTAGACCAGAACTGAGTCACCAGGTCAACACGGTGAATGCCTTGTGGAGAGAAGCACTGCACTTCCAAACAATTCAGTTGATGGATTTTCTTGCGTTTCTTTTTTGTTGTTAGTGTTGTTGATTTCATTTTTGTTTCCATGTATGACCACAGACATTTATAAGAAGAAAAAAAGGTTCCTGCATGGGCCGCACTGATTGGTTTCTGCTGGCAGGTAGACCCTCCTTTGGGTGGTTCAGGCAGCCTGTACTTGAAGGGTGAGATGGGGTTGGGGTTGAGGAGCGGGTTGCGGGGGGATATGGAATAAGTAGATGGCCTTTGGCTCCCACAACTCCAGTTTCCATGTAGAGAAGAAGAAAAGCTCGAGTGTGATTTAAAGAGGGGTTTTAAAAGTAAGCAAGATGTCTAGTCTCTTCTAGATGTCTAAGAACACCTTGGATTCTCTGACTGGAAAAGCTGGAAAGTGACCAGATCTCCAAGACTGTCCCAGCTGCAAGATACTGGGACCATCACCGGGCTGAGGATAGTCAGGTGAGGAAGTCCCTTTGAGCCACCCACAGACTGTGCCAGAACACCATCTACTGGCATCTTCCTCCTCCTCCTCTCCTCTCCTCTCCTCTCCTCCTCTTCTTCCTCCTCCTCATTATTATTATTATTATTATTATTATTATTATTATTATGGTTTACAGGATCTTCCTCCCCTGGATTTCTCTTGTGAAATCACAGGTGATGGAGGGGAAGGAACGGATTTCTGAATGCAAGTTTTCCTAAAGTCATTTTCATCACAACATTTAGGGTCCCATTAACAGGTTCCCTGGGACCCAGAGGCACTGTCTACTAGCTGAGAGCATCGTACCTGCCAGAAAGATGCAGGGAACAGTTCCAGAGACAGCCCTGGATTGCTAGAGAGAGAGCCACAGAAAGAACATTAGAAAGACAGCCCTGGATTGCTAGAGAGAGAGAGCCACGGAAAGAACATTAGAAAGATCAGGCAATATTGGTCCAGGGATTTTTGCTGGACCTAAAAATCTTTCCTTCTACCTCCTTCAACTTGCCTGGTCCGGTGGGGTCCTCCTAAAAATATGCTTCCTCTCGAACACCATCATCCATCCTCCCTTCTTAGTGAAATCCTCCCATAGAGCTCCTTTTCCATCAGGGAAAAATACCCAAATCCCTTAATGCAGTTGAGCCCCTTCCAAGAGCTGCCTGCCCCCTTCACCCCAACCCTACAGGCTGCTTCCATCCGTCTCATGTAGCTTTCTCTCTACCTTCAGGCCTGTGCTGGCCCCTATGTCTACAAACCTATTTCCTCCTCTCTTCTCTCCAGTTGATTTGTAGTCACTCTTGGAGCTTTGCTCAGGTTACCACCTCCTTCAGGAACTCCTCTGTCCCACTGCATGACAAACCTAACACTTGCTTTCATTGCCTCCTTCAGTGTGCATGTTTCACAAGAATGTTTATTTAAGCCACAGTGATAATGCTCCCGTAAGGATAAATCAAAAGAGTAAGACTCAAGAAAACATCCAACAATGGCAGTACTTTTGTAAGATAGCCCTCACACAGACATATGCACACACACACACACACACACACACACACACACACACACACACACACACACATTTTGCCAGTACCTAGATTTTGAACTCAGGACCTACCACTTGCTCAGCTTGTGACCTACCACGTCACCCACATCTCCGGCCCTACATTTTGCTGATTATTTTGGAGAGGAACTCATGTAGACTTTTCTGCCTGGGCTGGCCTTGAGTTGCCATCTTCCAGATCTCAGCCTTCTGTGTATCTCAGATTTATAAGTATGAGCCACACAAGGCAACCCAGCTACGAGTGATTTTTATTTCTCTTTTATGTGTGTAGATTAGCTACATTTTTGTATGATGAACTGGATTAGTTCCCCTAATTAGATATAATGCATTCAGGAAAGAATAGTTTGTGTGGACTGTGGTGTGGAAACATAAAAGACAGTATTGGATCTAAACCTCTCTACAGAGATGCGATGCAGATAGCACACCTGAAGCTCTCATGTTTATAGACTTCGGTTTCTGGTCTAAAATGTACAAACAGGAGGCTATGCGCTTAGGCACATACATCTCAGCAGGAAGAAGCTACAAATTTTTTTCATACTGGGCTACCAATACTGCCTGTGCACCAGGAAACCACACAGAAAGGTCATTCTTTGCAGTGTTGCCTGAGCTATAAAAACGCTGGATTCTCCCCCAAAGATCCTAGTCACAGAGAAGGGACAAACAAAGCAATAATGGTCTAAACAAGGGCTAGCTATGCGACAGCCACAAAGAGATGAGTGTGTATGAGACCATACAAGCATACGTCTGAGGTACCTATGTGGTACTGAGGAATTGAACTCAGGGCTTTGCATATCAGTCTCCTGGCAAGTCTAAAGACATCTGACCAGTGCACTGATGTTCAATACACAGACAAGCTCCCTGCAGCAGGTCGCACACAAAACAGGCTCAGGCTCTCTAACCATTTTCATTTTATGTTTGCTTTGTGTTACTGGGGACTGAACTCAGGGCCTCATGCTTGCGAGGCAGGCACTCTACCACCTGAATCATGTCTTCAAGCCCCTTTCTACATTGGCTATCGTTTTGGAGGAAGGGTCTTACTTTATGTCTGGGCTGACCTGAGCTCTGAGTTTCCCGCTTTGATTCCTCACATCACTGGGGATAAACAGGCAGGCACTACTGCATGCGGTCGTTGTGCTTCTCTCCGTAGTTGCACGAGCCACTGTACCAACCACTGGTTGAGAAGGAGCCTCATGAACAGTTATGCCCAGGCTGGCCTTGAACTAGGATCCTATGATCTCCCTCTCCCAAGGAGAGGGAGAGGTGACTGTCTCTCCGTCCAGCCCATCCAGGCACATGCTAAGAGCTTTCCTGGTAGAGGGAAGGCTATGATCTCACAGTTTCACTATACAAGTGAAGAAGCTGTGGCTCAGAGAGGTCGGGTGACTTCACTAGAGTCACACAGCGCACCAGTCTTAGAGGCACGACGAGAGCCCACATGGCACGGCACGTTCGTCTGCCCTATGCCATCTCTTGTCGATTAGTTCCCAGGACTGGATAACAATGGCTGAGACTCAGGGCTGGTTCTCTGTGGGTACAACCCAGACCTCCCTTCTCAGGTATCATCATCTGCACAGGGCAGGGGTGACAGCCCAGGGTCCTCATTATCCATGGAGGGGTGCCAGACGTAATGCCAAGCACAGCTTCCCTCGTGGCGCTCAAAGCCCAGGAGGTGGCATAGGGCAGAGGTGAGATAGGTAGCTTAGAACTGTGCCTTTAGTCTTGACTACCTCCTGCACCACACTGTTGGCTCAGTTGCTTGTGCTTCTGTTTCCACCCTTAGATGGATATTCTCATAAAGCACCTCCTTCAGAGGATTGTCCTGAGGACCGGCGGAGTTAATGGGAGCAAGGTCCTTCAGCCACGCCTGGCACTTAGTAAGTGCTTGTTAAACATACTTGACGGGAACTGTGTGTGTGTGTGCTAAGTGTTTTACACACCCTAGCCCAAGCCTCTCAACAGGATCAACAGAAATGAGTCGAGTGCCTTCCACTCATCCACTCATTCATTCATTCATTCACTCATTCATTCATCGGGCTCATTCACTCAGTGCTTGGTTGTTGTGTGTTTATCCTTCAAGTACCCAGGAGTGCTGTCTTGAATACTGAGGACACGAAATTCAAATTCAAAAAGTTACTGGTGTTTTCTTCATGAAGACTGCATTTCCAGGGGCTGGGGGACACAGACAACCAAGCCCCAACCGCTGTGATGCCTTATGTGGAAGAAAGGAACACCGAGTGAGGGCTAGAGAATGAGGATGGGTAGGGAGTTGTAGAGTGAGTGGTTTAGGCTGGGCTCATCCCTCTGTGACGTGTCTGTCTGCAGGGAGGGAGGGAAGGAAGAAGCTGCCCCACAGAAGATAGGGCAGTGCTCCCTGAGCAGGGGTGAGACTGTTTGCCAAACAAAGTTCGCAAAGTTCATAGTGGCTGTAGCAAGAGGGACATAGCGAGACGCTGGGCAAGAAAAGGCCCAGTTTTCTATTCAAATAATTCTGTGCAAGCCCTACTATGTGCTCTGATTTGTAGAAGAAACTGAAGCTCAAGTTAAATTTAGGATGAGAACCCAAGACACCTTGTGGCTTCTAGCAATATGCTCGTAGTCACGAGGCTACGTGGACTCCCATCTTTCCCTACTTCTTAAACTGTTCACCTGGATGTCAGGCCCATTGAGAGGTGCACGTGTGTGTGTGTGTTGCAGTGGAAAGGAAAAGCTTCATTTCTACACACCTATGTTGATGCCAGCAGATGCAGTCAGCCACTCCCTGTGATGCTTGAGGACCCAGGATTCATATGAAAACAATAGGATTTGCCCCAAACCTGTCACTTCTTAGGGTACCTCAGAGATGACAGTTATAAAACACTAAACACAACTTAAGAAAAAAAAGCAGCACGTTCCTAAATGCAGCATCCTCTTTGGTAATGATATATTAGATTTCCATTGCTGGTGGCATTATCTTGTACAGCAATATACGGTGCTGTTACAATGCATGCCGTCAGTCTGCAAACCAGGGTCATAAAACCCTGTAATTTATAACAGAATCTTGCAAACCTATGTATTATACATGTGTAGATCTCACTACCTGGCATTTCCCAGGCAGCAGCCACTTGGTTCAGAAGTCACAAGCTCAAAACAACTTCTGATACCTCCTTGCAGATGCAGGGCTTGGAGAAAACATGTTTATCAGTGACAGACCCCCTTACTGAGCTGTGCATTACCCATCAGGCTATGCCTTGTGCTAGTAGAAAACAAAGACATCAAACAGCGAAATCTAGTGGAAAGAAGGCAGGGTAAAAGTTTGAGGATGTGGCTGTTTGCCTTTTTATTTTGTTTCTTTTTCTGCTGGTGCTGGGGCTTGAATTCAGTACCTGTCCCTTAGCTTTTTCAGCACAAGGCGGGAACTCTCACAACTTTACTTCTTCCGGCTTTGTGGTGATTAATCTTAAGAGTTATCCTGATTTTTCCTGCCTGTTCTCACTTTGAGCTGTGATCCTGAGATCTCAGCATCACGGCTAGCTAGGATTACAGGTGAAAGCCCCAAGCACCTGGCACTATGTTGATTCTATGGTGGCCACAGGATTTCATGGTTCTCAGTGGGTGTTATGCACTGAGCTGGGGAAAGATCCAGTCATTCTTCTAGGTCCATGCTTGCAAGCCTGGGAAATATAAATTACCTGGGCATCTTGTTGGTTAAGGCTAGTATTCTATCACTTGAGCCACATTTCCATTTCTGGTTTTTATTTTCTTTGCTAATTAACCGGAAATAAGGGTCTCCCAGATTTGTTCACATGGATCTGCTCAAAGGGCGATCCTCAGATCTCAGCCTCGACAGTAGGTAGGATTATAGGCATGAGACAACAGTGTCTGGCTCTACCCCCAGCTTTTGATTTGAAGGTTTGACATCTGTGAATCTGCATTTCTGATAATGTCCCATAGGTTGCTGCTGCTGTTGCTAAACCTGAGACCCCACAGCCGTGAGTCATCTTGTATCAGATGACCGAGGAACTCCATATAAAAATCACAGAGGCTAGACATAAGCTGCCCATTACTCTAGCAAGACAGAGTCTATCTGGGGATGCAGACCGGTCTCCTGGGCCCCAGGCCAGTGCTCTTCCATAGGGAGATATTGCCGGTCTCCTGGCTTTGTCTCCATACATCCTCCATGCAATGCGAAGAGAGGCTGCAGAGATGAAGCCAGCTGCGTGCAGCCAGCCTGGCACATCTGCTCCACGGGGGCTGTTCCATGGAAGCACTTGGCAGAAGCGGCTCTGAGCTCCCCAGGACTCCCTTGAAGATCAAAGAAATCATCAAATGGCTTCTTAAGGGAAAATGATGGTCTGATTTTTTTTTCTGCTGAAGTTCATTATGGCCAATCTCCATACAATACCAGCCTCCCACCAGAGGTATAAGGAATGCATATCTGTGCTGCATGGCAAAGGCTTGCCATGTGACCAGCAGGTCGCCAGGTACTGGTGGCTCACACCTATAATCCTAGCTACTCAGGAGGCTGAGATCACAGTTCTAAGCCTGCCTGGGCAGGAAAAGTCTGTGGATTCTTCTCTACCAAATAAACTACCAACGGGGGAGCATGAACTGTGGCTCAAGTGGTAGAGTGCTAGTCTTGAGCATAAGATGCTCAAGGATAGCGCTTAGGTCATGACTTCAAGCCCCAGGCCTCCCTCTCTCTCTCCCTGTCTTCCCCCCCCCCCCCCCCCCCCCCCGCATCTCTCTGTCTCTCTGTCTCTCTCTTCATCCCAAGCTAGCATCTTTGGACAGCGCCCCCTTGTGGAGGAATGGCCTAATCACCATTGCCGTTCTCTGCTTCTGGCACCACACAGATTCCAGCTTCTGTCTGTCTGCCTGTAAATGAGTGGGGACCTACCTAAGGCTGGCCTCCTGCTGCCACCAACATGACTGCAAAGATGTTTTATTGCCACTAGATTGCTCTTCCATAGAACTTCACTTCAGAACCCTTTTAAACCTCTTCCTGATCTGATGGCAGCTCCAGGCACTTCAGATTTGACATCCACTTAGAAATAAATACATGAGTGGGCCTGTCCCTTAAAACCAAAGGACCGTGTACACAACAATTTTTTTTAAAGTTCATTTGTGACCCAAATAGAATCCTAGTCCTCCATGGCTGCCAGGTGTTGGTGACTTACCACTCAGGAGGTTGCCATCTGAGGATGGAGGTTTGAAGCCAGCCCAGGCAGGAAAGTCTGGGAGACTCATCTCCAGCTAATCAACAGAAAGCTGCAAGTAGAGCTGTTGCTCAAGTGGTAGTGACTAGCTTTGACTAGCTAAGTGACAGTGCCATGTCTTGGAGTTCAAGCCCCAGTAACGTCAGCACACACACACACACACATACGCACGCACGCACGCACGCACGCACGCACGCACGCACCCATGCACGCACACACTAAAATAAGACCAGGAAGATCAATAGTTCTCTGTTCTCTGAGCTGCTGCTACTATCGACCTGTTGCTGCTGGGTTCTCTGATCTCACAGAGTTTCCCAGGTAACGGGAGAAACATCAAGGAATGCTGAATTTATCCCAAACTTCTGGTGACCTGGAGAAAACCAAGTAGCTTGTGAAGTGAGCAAGCCCTGGCTCTGGCCTCTGAGGAGTTCCGGTGGGACTCCTACCTCGGATTCATGGCAAGAATCCTAGGGGATGGGCTGACTCCAGCCAGGAACATAACCTACATACCACTTTCCCTACTGCGCCTCAGCTGTCTTTTCACTTATCTTCCTTTACATGGGAGAAAGGAGGGGAAGGGGGAAAGGAAGGTGGGAGAAAAGGGAATTAGGGAGAGAAAGGAGAAAGGGGTGAAGGGAAGAAGGGTAAAATGAAAAAAGGAAGGAAGGAGGGAAGGAAGGAGGGAAGGAAAGGGGAAAAGCCTAACTTGCTCACATGCCTACAGCCTGTCTTCAGTCTGTCCTCTGAGAGAGGCCTCTACATTCTAAGCCCCAATCCGTTCCTAAATTCCCTTATCAAAATCTCCCAAAAGAGTCCCCCCTCCCTTCACCGCAGACACCAACAATCAATGTGTCCAGCACAGCACAGGACTGGACAGTACAGATCTTCTGCAGGACTTCAGTTAAACGATGAGTACAACAAATGCTCCCTTATCCATGGGCTGCTAGACACCAAGTAAATACACATGAACATAAACATGCGAACACACACTGTACTGAGGTGTGTGTGCGTGTGTGTGTGTGTGTGTGTGTGTGTGTGTGTGTGTGTGTGTGTGTTGGGGGAAGAGTAGGATTCCATCACAGAAGAGGGAAGAGTAGGGTCAAAGTAGGGTCTGTCTGAGCACAGCAGCAGTAGAGAAGGCCTCAGTGGCGGCGTGTAGGGGAAGGCTGTGGTGAGGGCCACAGGCTGTGGGAGGAGGAAGGCACGGAGGGGCAGGCATGACACTTCCCCGGTCAAGCTGGTACAAAAGGACACCAGAGAATTGTGAAGGAATTCACTTCTGCCGCTTCCATGATAAGTCACTTGGAGGGAGGCAGGAGGTGGGGGGATGCCACTTCCACTTGGCTTTGTTTATTAGCTGGAGTGTGCACTCCCTGAGGGAAGGGCTTTGCTGCTTTGGCTCTGTTTATTATTCATGAGACAATCGAGGCTTGGGCTGGCACTCTCTCCAATCTGGCATTTAGTTACTCTTAGGCACACCACCTGGTTACACAAAGGTGACCTCTGCAGCAGCTGGTGCCCAGTGAACGTGTTTATTCTCCAGGCTGCTCTACCTTCATGGATAATGTGAGTCAAGAGGAAACCCTACCCACTTGTTTACCTACAAGGTAGACTGTGGGTCAAGGGCCTGCCCATATCTGCAATAGTAGGTTTATTTATTTATTTTTCCTGCATCTGGGGAAGTAAATCTTTTTGTTTCTCCTAAGACCATCTTTCATGTAAATCCATAGTGGGAAATGTACAAAAGCAGGTAGCTCATGCCTGCAATCCTAGCTACTCAGGATGCTAAGATATGAGAATCATGGTTCAAAGTCAGCCAGAGCAGGAAAGTCTGAGGCTCTCAATCTCCAATTAACCACCAAAAAGCAAGAGGTAGAGCCTTTGCTCAGTGGTAGGGCGCCAGGCCCCAAGGCCGCAAGTACTGGCCTAAGATATGTGTAGGTCCTACAGACTGAGTGTGTGTAAGGGGGATGTAGAGCTTTGGGCTTTTCTGTTCCTGTTTACAAGAGGAAATTGTAAAGTATCTCCCCACAGTTTCTCTCCAGTCCATCTTTTCCATGGGACAGAGGCTGGGGTTGGTCTACCAGTTGCCTGGGAAGGGATAAGAAACACAGAGCAAGTCAAGGGAAGAACAAGAGCTCTGGGCTAGCATCCTGCTCTGCCTCGACCAGCTGTGAGCCCTTGGGCGGGTTACTGATCCACTATGGTGCCTCTCTGCCTCTCTCTCTCTCTCTCTCTCTCTCTCTCTCTCTCTCTCTCTCTCTCTCTCTCTCTCTCCCTCCCTCCCTCCCTCCCTCCCTCCCTCCCTCTCTCTCTCTCTCTCTCCATTCATAGCACCCATCCACAATGTTATGACAATGGAATGGTATAATATGAATGGACAGAAGCCAGGCAGAAGAGTCCAGGCAGTGAGACACTGTAAGAAACCCAACAAGCTGTAACATCACCACTGCGATGAGATAAGGTGAGCCCCCAGGGCAGTACTTGCCACACTTGGGTCACGCCAGTGACAATGGTGGCTCTCTGGGAATGAGTGCTCGGCCACTAGACTGCATCATCTGAGGGCTTGGCTTGTTTTCCACTGCATCTCACAATGTGCACTCCTCATTTTATCGATGTGAACACCAAGGCACAGAACAGCGAAGTCACTTGCCCAATGTCACACAGACAGTAGAAAGAGTTGCAGGTGGGAATTAAATACAAGTAGCTCAACTCCTCACGCTGCTCAAAAACCACCTCATCTCCAGGCTATCCAGAGCCCACAAGTAGCCCACTACTGAGTTTTTCTAATCCCACCCTCTGACACCAGGGATCAAAAGAAGATCCTTGTATTGTAGAAGGTCTGTGGCTTGGAATCATCAAGTTCCCTTCTCAAGCTCTTGGGTCCCCCAAGGACAATATTTCAACATTTCTCTGGTGGAGTCAAGAGATGGCTGGAGTGAAACCTGGCCCGTCCTACAGGAGGTTGTCAAGTCTACTAGGGACTCCAACAGCTACTGGCCAGGGATATGGTAGGGAAGAGCAGGAGCCAGTCAGAATCACTGGTGTTTGGGGTCAATAAATAGTACTGATTTCACTGGTGGTAACCAAGGTCAGGTCCCAGCACTAGCCTAGGGTGGAATGGTTCTGGTCATTCCATATTGCCATGTTCTCTGGCAAACTAGCCATGGTCATTGTCTTTCGTAACCATGCCCCGCCCTTATCCTTCTTCCTCTGTCTGTCTGTCTGTATCATCTTAAGGCAGGGTCTTGTGGAGGTAGCACATGCTGGCCTTGAACTTGCAATCCTCCTTCCTCTGCCCCTATCCAAGTGCTGGGATTACAAGCATGCACCATCGCCCAGAGCTGGTCCTCTTGAGCTCCCTGGGAAGCCCATCTGAGTTGGATCCTGGGCTCTTCCCTCCTCTGGTGGCCCTTTCCCTCACTTTCTGCCACAATGGTCTTCCTGCTGATCTGTGAACATGTCTAGTTCCTCCTGCCCAGCACGTTTTCACCACCTTCTCTCTCTTGAGTGTCCTCCCGGGACCTTTCCATGCACAGCTCCCCGTCCTCAGACCTCAGCTCCAGTGCTTAGGAGTTTTCCTATCATATCACTCAACCGCCACACTTTGGTTCCACCCACTTGACCATGAAGTCAAGGCCCGTGTGGGTTTTCAGCTTTCTCGCCGAGACCCTAAGCTCCCTGGGAACAGAACCCTGGTCTGCCTATTTCCTCATGTCCAGAGCACCAGAGCCACATTAAACCAGGGCAGGCGTGTGATCGATACCTAACTTGACAAATGAGTTTAAAAAACCAAGTCCCTCTATGAAGAAGAATAAAATCCAAGTCCCTCTAGGAGAAAGAATAGAAATCATGTCCCTCTGGCACCAACGCTTCATGAGGCATGAGATGGAACACTCTCAATTTTTCCTTTGGGTTGAAAAGAAATTCTACCTCTGAGTTCAAAGAAACAAAAAGAGACTGGGAAATCTGTGGTCGTCTTTTGCCCGGTGGGGGTGCAGGCACTTCCTATCTGTCTTGCTGGGGGGGGGGCGGTGGGATAGGGGGACTGGGTCTCCACACAGGATCTGTGGTTGGTTGTAACCCGGTGTAGGCAAGCTCTCCATTTGCACGCCATGGCTTTCCCCATTCTAGTGCTTCCCCAGCATCCAGTCCCAGACACTAAGTGGATGTGCGCTGTGATTAAACTGCCTTTTAATTATTCAATGAGATGTCAATGGCGCGCATAGTTGTGACATTATAATGGACTCTGACTCCTGCGCAAATGTCGAGAAAGGCAGGGGACCATTACCTTGTCAAAATGTTCACTCCCTGTGACTTTATTGCCAGCACACCAACTAATTCTTCCAGCCGCATGGAGAAGAGGAGTGAGGCGGATTGCCTGTGGAGGGAGCCTGCTTGGAATGATTTTGGAGACACAAAATCACCTTTCATGGGTGATTCTCCACGGATGCCACAAATAAACCACCTTCTGAAATCCATTGATTTCCCCAAAGAAAGGAAGTTTTAGGAGCAGTCAATCAACACTTCTTGGCTATTCACTGGGCACAAGGGCTTTAAGATGGGCAGAAGCCCAGGCAAGGATGGAGCAGGGAGAAGGAAAGGAACCTGTTGGTGCTGTCCTGGTAGAGTTCAGTTTAATTGATTAATAATCACTGCTGGGTGCTGACGGCTCACGCCTGTCAGCCTAGCTACTTAGGAGGCTGAGATCTAAGGATCATGGTTCAAATCCACGCTAGACAGGAAAGTCCCTGAGATATATAACTCTAATTAATGACTCAAAAAAGGCTGGAGGTAATGCTATGGCTCAAGTGGTAGAGCACTAGCTTTGTGAAAAAGAAGCTCAGGGACAGTGCCTAGGCCAAAGAGTTCAAGTCCTGGGACCGGTCTTCCCATGCCCCCAAAATAAATAAAATAATCCCTGATTGAGGACTTACTTTCCCCCCAAACTTAATAATGGGCTAGAATCAACTTAAACAGATAGGATGCATGCATTCCTACATACATGACACATATCTTCACACATGTGTGTGCCCTCCTCTGCCACAGACTTCAACTGTATACCAGAACTGTTGACAAGGCTGTTTGCTTTTAGCAGACTTAGAGCAGAGTTCATAACAGGAAGGTGGAGCAGCAAAGAGCCTGCAGTTCCGGATAAAGTGGGAGCCCTGCTAATGACCAGGCCCACTGGAGTTCCAGGAAAGGTCACTGTGGGCCTGAGAAGCTACACAAGGTTTCTCCTTTCTTTACTTGTAGTGTGCCATTATTGGGGTGCCCCTGAATTCAAGGGCACCCCCTTAGCTCTTTCACCCAAGGCTAGAACTCTACAACGATGAGTCACAGCTCCATTTCCAGCTTTTGGGAGGTTAACTGGAGATAGCTTTAAGAACTTTCCAGCTTGGACTAGCTTCAAATTGTGATCCTCAGTAGCCAGGATTTCAAAGACTTGAAGGAAGATGGACGTGATGGTGGTTTAGGAAGCATCAGGATTCTAGAAGTGGAGGGAGAATGAGGGTAGGACTGCTGAGAGGAGAACTAGAGGGTAAGCAAGAGCTTGAGGAAGGTGATGAGACAAACCAAGACAAAGCCACTGGTGCATCTCTGGATCCAATCTGGGAGCCATCCATCCTCTTCATGGGAAGGGGTGAGTGAGACCCGAGCACCTGCTAGCTCTTCTCGCTTCTGTTGCCGTGGGATCTTTGTTTCTTTGTGGGGAAATGAACTCTGTCTCTCTGTCTACAGAGATCTGTCTACAGATCAACAGATAATGTGACTCAAGCTACATCAACTGGATTTTCTCCCACCTAGGACTTCGACTTTTAAATGCAGTTAGGATTGAGTCTGGTTAAAAAAAAATGCCTAGGGACTCTTGCTCCAAACCAATAGAGGGGTGATTATTGTTATCTTATGTCCCTGAAGTTTTATAGATTCTGATTTTTTTAAAGCCTTGTTTTTTAGGCTTTCACTGGATTCTGTGAGCAACCCAATACATTTCTAATATAATTTCATTTCCTTAATTTACTCAGAATCAACTTCTATTATTTAGAAATGACAAACTCTCGTCCAATAAACCTGTCCACCAGTTCATCATCTATCCATCCACCCATCTACCATCTGTTCAGTTATCCGTGTGGACACTTATCCACCCATATCCAGTCAGCCAGCACGCCAGCTAACATCTACCCATCCATCCATCCATCCATCCATCCATCCATCCATCCATCCATTCATCCATCCAACCAAACCAACCATTCATCCATTCATCCATCTATCCATCCATTTTTCAATCTATGATTGCAGTGTTGAGGACCAGGAGAAAATAAATGAGGATAAAGAACACAACGCTAAAGAGAACTACAAAAGCAAGGGACTGGGCATAAAAACAATGCTGGGTGCCAAGGATGTTTCGATACGAGGATCATGGTTTGAAGCCAGCCTGGGCAGGAAAGTCTGTGAGATCCTAAGCTCCAATTAACCACCAAAGAAAAGCCGGAAATGGAGCTGTGGCTTAATGGTAGTGTTAGTCTTGAGCAAACATGCTTGAGGACAGCGCCTACGTCCTGAGTTTAGGCTCTAGGATCAGCACAAAACCAACAAATAATCAAGAATTTAATTTTACCAGCATGCAAAGCAACAGAACACAAGTGATCCTGTAGATAAAGATTTCACCAGGTCTAGCTATATCATGTTGAGAGGTTTGTTTGTTTATTTTTCCAGTCCTAGGCTTGAGCTCAGGGCCTGAGCACTGTCCTTGGGCTTTCTCAAGGCTAGAGCTCTATCACTTGAGCTTCAGCACCATTTCTGGCTTTTTTTCTATGTATGTGGTACTGAGGAATCGCCTGGGCCTTCGTGCATGCTAGGCAAGCACTCTACCACTAGGCCAAACTCCCAGCTCCTGAGAGGTTGTTGTATGAAGTAATTTTTGAAAAGTTAAAAAGAAATAATATGTATAAAATACCAAGTACCTCTCAAGACTTTTACCAAAGAGACTTCTACTTTCCAGCCTTCATCCAAAGCAGGTGTCAGCAACCCCATTTGGGGAGTAAGGAAACTGAGGCTCAGCGAACTCAAGCCATTTGATCTGAGTCGCGGCTATTCAATGGAAGAACCATGATTCAAGTTTGGGTCTTATACCTCTCACACATCTGTGCCTCCTGCTATGACAAACTGCCTAGTACTGACACACTGCATGATCCTGAGCAAGCAGATGTCCCTTTCTGTGGCTCAGTGTCCACCTCTACAGAAGAGGGAGGGGTGATGATGGGATAGTGCTACACTGGGTGAGCACCTGAACATGTATGACCTCACTCATGTTTTTCATCTTCCAGAGCCACAAGGCTCTGGAAGCCCAAAGGGTCATTCTGGCTTCTTGCTTCCCTTGGGTTCCTGTGTTTCTCTAGATAGTTCAATGTTGATCATGTTTAACTGGAGATGCTCCTACGCATGGTAGGATAAACTCAGACTTTACTGAGCACATGGTTCAGCCTCACAGATCCTAGAACACTTGAGAACCCCTAGAATTCCTAGCAGACCTGATCCCAGATGCCTTGAGCTTACGGCTGGACTTTTATATGCTTCAGTTCAAGGAAAAGGCAGCCTTCCTCAGGAGTCCTTCATGGACAGGTCTAGACTCGCGTCTCAGGTGAAAACCACACTTCTTCCAACTCAATGTGGCTCCATCTCCTGGCCTTGAACCTATGACCTGGTCTTGGAGGATCCCAGCCAGCCAGTTGCTTTGTTTCTGTCATCTAAAGATTTTTTTCTTCTTGCCTGTTATCTTTCTCCTTGATTTATCTGTGTATTTAAACATATTGGGAATGGTGGAAGAAATAGTTGCTGTGTTTGGCTGGTTTATAGCACCTCAGAGTCCACTTGTTACATCTCTGAAGTGAGCAGAGGAAGACTCTCTGACCTGAACTCAACTTGCCTTGGCCAGTTTTCAGTGGCCAGCAGACCCCGTGGTCCAGGCTTGAGCCTCTTGGTGTCCTTCTGTGCAGAGTGAAACCTTCCTTCTAGCCACACCAAGGAAGCCTCCTGGGCCCCTTCCCTCAGCCATCACTATAACCAGACACTAATCTCATTTCCAACTTTTACTGTCCACAGCGAGTGATTTTTTAAAAAAAAATCAATAAGCTAATTCATTGTAAAAAAAATCAATTGGTTAAAAATTAATACCTTACTTTTTTTCTTCAACCACCCACCTAAATTCCCAGGTTGGTAAGTTACTTCTATTAAATGAGGAGAAAAGAAAATCTTTAATCATACAATCACCTTTTACATTTTGAAATGACAGACCTGCATACTAATCACTGAGCTAATTATGTTATAACGAGCCCATTTCCTCATTCTGGTCCCCTCTCACCTGAGTGTATAGTTTACTGGCTTTGCTTTCTGCCTTGGTGGAGAGAGATACCACCTCACTCCTGCATCTATTCCATATTGGTTCTTCAATGGTCTTTCTGAAAATAAAATAAATGCAAATTTGGTTCTGTCCATCTCACGGATCCAGTTTAAATTCTTTTTTGGGGCATCCATCAGGTAACATGGTCTTCAGATATGGGTGGTCTGCTCTTGGTCTGAGAATGGATTGAATTTGACCTTTCCAGGGCTTCAAATATTTTACCTAGGATTCTTCTAGTCAGTGTGTAGACTCCAGTTGATCATCACCTCTCCTGTGGGCTTCTATCTCACATTATTTCTCATCACCTGTGGAAACTTCAACGACAACTCTATTTTCAACCCTGGATGAAGGCTGGACTGCCCAAATGGAAACTTTCCTGCATAACATGAGCCTTTTGACATAAGCCTACTTACTTGAGTGGTCTGAGGAAGAAAACAGTTTCTGCCTTCTGCTTACTGAGCGCCCCGTATAGTCTAGATTGGGTGCTAACTGCTTCACAAACGTTATCTCCTATACATCATATGCAAGAGGCCATGGAGAAGAAAAAGCTGAGGACATCAAGGGCTCAGCCAAGGTCACCACATTCTCTGCTTATAACCCCTGCATCACAAAACCCCAACACTCCATTTCTGACAGTGTGGCCCCATGTAATCAGCCCCCACCCCAGCCCCCTCCACTCCTGTAGACTTTGATGTCAGACCTCTCAGAGTTCCTTCCTGTTTCTCAGATCTTCCCTCCATCCTCCTTTGCTAGATCCTCTGCTTCCTGACCTCTGAATCAGGAGCCCCACTTCTTTCTGTCTACATACCCAACTTTTCCATTCCCCATAACTTTAAATTCTACCATTCTAACTCCCATCTCTGGGCTTGGCCCCCCTAGAGGCTCCAGCTCATAGGTTCTACTGCCTATTAGGATGATGTGTGTAGCCATACATCGGGCTAAGTGTGCCCCAAATATGGTACTTTATCTCTTAGCTTCTTCATTTCTCAGATCTACTTTTCCCCTCTTCATCGGGTTACCAGTGTCAGCCTCGTAGCTCAGGCCTACATCTGGGAGTCAAGCTTGAATCCTCTGATCCTACCTAGCCCACCCCAGTTCCATGGCTGTGTATCACCATCTTCACCATCAACTCCACCCTTGTTGGCTCCATCCTCCTCCTCACTACCACCAAGTCTCTCTGGATTTGCCTCCAATACATATTCATTCACCCATGTTCCTTAGCACCACCGCCAAAATGCCAGTCCAGTCCACCAGCATCTCTCATCTCAAGCACTGCATTTGCATCTTAACATGTCATCTTGCTTCCATCCCCATCATGAGTGGATAGGAATCAGATCTGAGTAACCTAATCTTTGAAACGACAGTGATTGTGGAAGATACATGAGTTTAAGGTGGTCTCGCACCTACAACTTCCAATTGCTTCTCACTCTCCTGGAGTAACTCACCTCCAAGGCTTACCTTGAGTTAGCCTGTGCCTGCCTCTCCACTGTCACCTCCACCTCACATTGTTCATTCTGCTCAGGACCTGCAGTCCTTTCTAGAAGGAAAATTCATTCTCATCTCAAAGCCTTTGCACCATGTGTCTTCTGCCTGGGACACTTTGTCACTCAATGTTTCCCCCAAAGGTTTCTGCCATCATTTGGGTCCCAATTCAAATGTCCCTTCTCCAGATAAGACTCCAGCTTACTTGGGTTCAGGCATCCTGCAACCCCCATCTCCACAATTCTCTGGATTATCATCCTTATTGGAAGTTCTGTTACTTGTTCAAATGGTAGTTAACTGTATGAATGGTACCAATCACCACCCCATCTTCTACCTCTTGAGTCAAGCGCTATGTCTCTTTTGTTTGTTCGCTATGGTTCAGAGCCACCAGGGTCTAGGCAATCCATTAATATTTTCTGGATGCATGAATAAAACCTTTAAGGGGGTAGGCTGAGGACTTAAAAGTTCTTTACAAGCAGCAATTTTTTCCGCAGTACTGGGGATCAAATACAACATCATAGGCAAATGCACCATCATTGGGGTACATCTTCAGCCTGAGGCACCTCTGATTTATTTATTTTACAATAAAGATGTATAAGGCTCTGAGGAAAAGTCATCAAAGTCATCATCATTATCCCCACTACCACCACCACCACCATCATCCCCATCACCACCACCCTCTTCCTCATCCCCTGGTTCATGACCACTTCCACTCTTGTTTTTCCCATCCTCCTTATCCTCCCACCCTCATCAGCCACATCATGACCATCAGAGGCAGCAACAATCGCTATAGTAATGGCAGTACTTTGTGTTGCGCAGCATGATTGTTTTAATATACATTAGCTCTTTGGATTATGTGACCACGTCACGGATTTGGAGGCATGGCTCTGGTGTCAGAGCACCAGCCAATGAGTGAACGCAAATGTCAGCAATTTCAAGTTCTAGTCTCAGAAAAAAAAGAAAAGAAAAGAAAAAAAGGCCATCTCAAGGAGGGAGGTTTGGCACTAATTTTTTTTTTTTGCCCGGTATTTTTTACAAGACAATTGCCTGAAGAGTGCCTCAGACTCAGCATGCATTTAGGGTATGCACACAGTGTGTTTCTTGTGCCTGAACTGCCTCGCTCCTGACCAATTTTGCTGTCACCTAAAGACAGGTGAGTCCAGGATCCTGTTACCACCTGGTTAAAAAATTATCCTTAAGCCAATAGCTGTCATACTAGAAATACGAGAGGACAGCTTTTAAAATCATAATCTAGGGTCACATTTATTTATTTTTTCAATGACAGCTAAGTGGAGAAAATACAAGCTTAAGGCAAGTTTAGGGAAACCTTTTGGGCTGGTTAAGGGAAAAAATTACAAAATTAAAAGAATGGAAAAAAATAAATTACTAGTGACTGTTTTTATTGCCAAAGCTTACAAGCTGGAGTGGAGAATTAAAAAGTTATATAGCTGGGGTTCCTACCCATGACTTATTCTCAGATGAATCACCCATATTTATAGCCCTTTCCTTTTTTGCCATCTCCAGACAGTACGAAATCCAGTGATATAGGGTTACTGCCCTCTGCCCAGGAACCCTGGGGGCCCTGTGCAGAATTGTCACTGCCAAGAGAATTCAACAAGGACTAGGGAGGGCAAGTTCCCTCTTCTGCCTCTGCAACCACACTGTGCATGGAGGAAAGGGATGGGAGGTGGGGAACATGCCTCATTCCAGGGCCTGGTCAGAAGAAGGTTTGCCCTAAAAACAACCCCCCCCGCCAGAAACCACAAATCAGTAGCCACAGCTGAATATAAGATTCTGTACCCTTTACAGAAGGGGACAGTGAGTCACAAAGGTCATACACACACTGAATTGCTTCAAATCATTCCAGTTCCTGGAGAGTTGAAAAGCTAGCAGCAGGAACAGGTATAGTGATTTATGTCTGTAATCCCAGCACTTAAAAAGCGGAGGTAGAGCTGAGAGCTGGTGGCTCTCGTCTGTAATCCTAGCTACACAGGAGGCTGAGATCTGAGGATGGCAATTTGAAGCCAGCCTGGGGAAGGAAAGACCATGAGACTCTTACCTCCAGTTAATCACAGTGAAAGCCACAAGTATTGTGATTCAAGTGGTAGACTTGATGAAATGGAGCCCAGGGACAGTGCTCAGGTCTAAAGTTCAGGCCTCAGGTCACAAAACAAGAGTGCAGTCGGGAAGATCTCAAGTTCTAGGCAAGCCTGGGCTACACTGCAAGGCTTGTCTAAAATTAAAAACAAAACAAAGCATCAAGAGCAGAGTGTGTAACAGAGGAGTGTAGCAGAGCTTTTGTCTAATAAGTACAAGCCAGGTCCTTGAGTTCAGTGCTCAGAATCACTGGGGATAAAAGGGACCAGCAGGAGCAAAGGGAAGGATAAAGAAAGAATGCAGGGAGGAAATGGTAGAGGGAAAAAAAACATTAATAGAATTTATGTCGGGCTTCACAAGGAGCTCTGCTTGTTTATGTTTTTCCCTCTTCGTAATAACCTTATGAAAAATGGTCGGTCAGTGTGTCCATTATACGGCTAAAAAAATCGAGGTGTGGGTAGACTGATAGACTAGTTCATTTGGAAGTGGTATTGCTGGGATGTGAACTGTTCTCTTCCTGGTACCATTTCTCATGTGCTGCATGACCAGACCAGTCAGCTGACCACACTGAGCCTGTCATCAGGCACTAGGAAGCGGTGTGAGGCACACTCTAGGTAGGAAGAATCTGAGGCTCAGAATAGCCACAGAGCTAACACAGAAAGGATTAGATGCTGGGCTTCCTTCCTTCTGATGCCATTTGCTTATAGTCACTGAGGAGAGGAAACCTCACTGGGGAGAGGCAAGACTCAAGAAGCTACACATTGCTTTGTGTTCTGCTTTGGACAGTACTGGGGCTTGAACTCAGGTACTGGAACTTGCCAATTACATGATCTACTACTTGAGCCACATCCCCAGCCCTTTTCTCTTCATTTATTTTTTCAGATTAGGGTCTTATGCCACAGCACAGACTTTGGGCAAAAAAGCCCAAGCTGCCCTTACCACCATCATCCAACCTCTGCCTCCCACCTAGCTGGGATTTAGGGGAGTACCACCACAACAGAAACCTGGACATCAGTGACCCCGAATCTCAAGGTCACTGACTCATTCAGGCTCCTAGAAAGTCCATCCATTGACCACAGAATCCAGGGACTCTCTACTCTGGCTACAAAATATACATGTCTGGGCTCCACTCCAGGTCAATGAAATCAGAAAAGCTCTCAGGGTTGAACCTGGGGCTTTAATATTTTTTATTTCCCTAGGTGAGTCTAATGTATAGCCAGAATTGGGAAACATTGATTTACCATCTGTTTTTATTTTCCAGGTAAGTACCAGAGGCCCAGAAAGGGGGAGCTAAGGACCCAGGATGGCCCAGGAAGCAGCAACAGCTTGCATCCATTGCCCTTAAATTCTTCAACGAGGGACTTTTCCTCTATTTTGTCAACTCTGCAGTTGTCACAGGCATTGATGGTCCTGATTCCTGAGAGGTAAGGCTCTTCCTTATTTCCCCCACTACCCAGCTTCTCCTCTGTACTTCTTGTCCCCAGAGAGACCAAGGGGTCAGGCTGAAGCCTGTCCCCCAGGTCTGCACTCAGCCTGGTCTATATTCTGTACGATGGCATGGAGGATGGAGGCAATTACCTAATGTATTAGCCAGCCTGTCCCTGCGGCACTCTTGTGAGCCAAAGTCATAAATATGAAATGGTAATTTCTTTCTGGAAGCCTGCCTCCTGCCTCCTACAACTTCTCCTCCCACCCGAAAGTCATCTACCACTTCCTGGTTGTCCTGTCCCAGCTTGGGGCGGGGGGGGGGGGAACAGTAACACTGAGTTATTTAAACATCTTAGGCGAAAACCTGCAGTTTGGAGAGGTGAATCATCACACAATAACCTCAGGTCTCCTTTGCAGACTACTTGCCTGGCCAGTGCAAGATTCTTCTAGACATTGGTGGAAAGTAATACAAATGCCCTACAAGTATTAATGAATGGCTCCCTGTGGCTGGTATCTTTCTTTGTGGGAAATATGTGTCAGCCTTGGAGAAGGAAGGAGATGACTTAAGCTGTAACTGAGATTTGGCCTCCTCATAGCTTTGTGACCTTGAACAAGTCACTGTATTGGCTTGCCATTTGCAAGTCTTCTTCAGGCTTTCTTGAATGTTATGCAAATCTAGATTGTGGGGGGGGGGGGCTGGATGTAAAATTGAACAGATTTTACTCAGGGTGAAGAAAAAAAAAATGAGGCCTAGAGTGGGACCGAGAGCCCTCCCTCTGCCCCACTCCATGGTAGAGTTTCTCGGGGTATCACTGACTCCATGCAGCACAGAGAAGACACAGCTGTAGCAGGACATTTGAGGGCCAAGGCTCAGCAATGTATGGAGACCCTAGCTAGCTCCATGGGGGATGGGGAGCAGGAAGTGTGGTATGTTGGAGGTCAGAGCTTGGAGATGACTGCCCTTTTCTTGTCCACCAAGGAGAACCATGGGGAAGATAATGATGGTTATGGGGTCCAGTCTCTCAGGCCTGAGCTGGAGAGGCCATCCAGTCTGCTGCCTGGCTACAGAATCTTGTAGGGGTGAAGGGACTGAATTGATGCTGCCTTTTGGAGTTCAGCACAGTGCCTGGTCTATAAATGACACTTCATAAATATATGAAGGATTAGAATGAAGAGTTTGAATCAGTAAACGAATTAAAGAATGAATGACTAAAAAGAAAGAATCCAATGAGGGTATGAATGAGTAAACTGAACAAGTAATCTGAAGCATGGTTTGCAGGCAGCCTCAGAAATTCTAACTATATGGCCTCATAGCAACAAAAGCACAGGCATCTAGCCGCGTTACCTAGAAGTGCCCTGTTACTGCCACCGCTGCTGTAGCACCAGGTTGCTCAAAGACAAAGACTGAGTACCATGATCGTGCCAGAGGCTCTCCTATTCCCACCATTCTCGGACATGTTCACTGATCTCCACATCAGAAAAGGAAGCAAGCCCTGGGCGCTTGTCCCGGCAGGGGCCACATTTGGAGATCTGCTGTCATTTCTCCCTTCACGTGGTCTCACAACCACTCCTCATTTCAGTATCACATAAAGACAAAGGAAGAGTTATTCTTACCAGAGCCTTAACAATTGCTATTTATGATCTGCATTTCTAAACAACAGCAGCCTAAAGCTCCTGCCTTAAGGGAAATAGAAAGCAACTGTGCTTCTCAGGACAAGACTTAGGACAAGGTAGGTAGGCTCACCCTGAACCGTGTCTAGAAAGGGTAATTCACTATAATACAGGACCCAGAATTCAGTATCAGGGTTGCATTATACTTAGGGATGTCTGGAATCAGAGGTCCTTCTTTCTTTAATTCTGGGTTGCCTTTTCCTCTTTTAACAGAACCTTAGGATCTATTCTTATTGTTGAGAAGCACTAACTCCTTACTTGGGCCCAGGAATTAATGGAAAGCAAGATAAAAGACTTGGCATGTTGTCCCCTCTCCCTCTCCCTCTCTTTTTCTCTTTCTCTCTCTCTCTCTCTCTCTCTCTCTCTCTCTCTCTCTCTCTCTCTCTCTCTCTCTCTCTCTCTCTCTCCAATGTCCTCTTCTTCCTCACTTTCTCTTTTCCCTGCAGTCACCCTGGAATTCAAGGACAGGATTGATCATGATGTCTTTATAATGATGGATGAAAACTACCCCTAAGAAAACCAGTATAGAGTTGCTGCAGATCTGCCACCAGATTCTCTTCCTGTAACAAGGTCTGGACTGATCAATGCAGAGGGGAGCGACCAGACTACCTCTGGGCACTGGACTGTCCTGATAACCCAGATTATTGGGCTCCGTTAATAATTATGTATACTTCTGGCCTCCTTCCCCAGTTCTTCCGGGATGTAAATGTAAAGTTCAAGTTCATCCTCCAAAAGTGGGTGACTCAAGTACTTATTTTGCCTTGTCTGCAGTGTGTCATGTAATAAACATGTAATAAATCTCCTTTCTATGCCATTTTTGGCCTATTGGGGAGTGGATGGACTGACTCGGAGAATCCTTGGAGTTAGGCCTCTTACCTAGAACCCCAGTTACAATCTGTCTGACTTTGGAGATCTTTGCTACATCAACTGTAGTTCTACACCCAAGTCCAATGTCAAGTTCAATGTCAGTGCCACTGGTATCTGAAACACAAGAGTTCAGGTCTCAAGTACTGAACCAGAATCTGCATTTTTTTTTGCAGTGTTCTGGGGGTTTCTTGTTGCACATCAATGTTACTAAAGTTGAAGAACACAGCTTGTAAACCCAGGTACAATCATGGAGAATTCTGTGCCAAAAATTAACCTCCCAGACCAGGATTCATGATAACCTCCACTGAGATCAGGGATGAATTTACCCAAGAAATGACACTGACATTGCGGGCATACATACAGGCATCCACCATGAGCCAGGGAAATGGGACATGGGGAAAGAAGGGCCAGAAGCATTCTGATTAGGGTACCATGTAAGTAACCTTGGGCAAGTCAATCCTCCTCTCCGAATGCTCATTGCTCTATCTGTAAAACTGGAACATTGCTGTTTGCTTTTCTGTCGGGTGGTTATTGTAAGGATGATAAGTGGAAGATTTTTATGTTCTCGGTGGCTCATGGAACTAGGCAAGGGGTTTGTTTTCACAAGGGGCAACTAGCCAATCTGACCTCACATTTTAGAGGTTATATAAGAAAATCCATCCAGATGTCGAAGACTGAAGACCCTTGACTTCATGAAGCTTACTCATGAGGGTTGCATGAAGATTGTTAACCAGATGTAGTATTCCAATGAAAGAGCCCGGCTGTGTTGGTCTCACTGGGCTGCCTCTGACAGAGATGGGGATTGGACTCATGGCTGTAGGTTTTTTTCCACTCACTTGCCGTTATTCGTTTATTTATTTATTTTCCACAGAGAGTTGCCCAAGGACCAGAGGCTCTATCACATTAGCATTCCAGGGGGTCAATATTTCCAGAACTGCTAGAATCATGTTGTTCTCTTACATTGTGTGGGTGGGAAAGGGAGCTACACTTTAGAAGGAGCCAGATGTACCCACAGTACAAAGAACAAGGGACTGAGTGATTGGAGCTGAATTTTACAGTGCTGGGAGAGAGGAAGGGAGGAAGGGAGAGAGGAAAAGAGGGAGGGAAGGAGGGAAGAAAGGAAGGAAGGAAGGAAGGAAGGAAGGAAGGAAGGAAGGAAGGAAGGAAGGGCTTCCTCCTCTTAGGGCTTTTATTTTGTCATTCCCCTGTTTGGAAGTCTTTTCTCCCTAACCTTAAATAATTTCTCTTTCTCATCTGGCAGGTCTCAGCAAAGATGTCCCATCCCAGAGCTGGGAAAGGTTGTGCACTTTCACAATCCCAGCTACTTGGGAGGCAGAAGTAGGAGGATCAAGCTTTGCTCATAACAAAAACAAAAGTGAGAGGCCATGTCTGAAAAACAAATCAAGAGCAAAAAAGACAGAGGATTGGCTCAAGTAGTAGAACACTTGCCTAAGCAGCATGAGGTCTCAAGTTCAATGGCAAACTCTCCTCTAGAGAATCAACTCCTCCCTGCTTTTGGTCTCCAAACTGTCTCTTGCTGGCTTCATAGTATTTATTAATATTAGAATCATCACCCATTTCATTTACTTGCATGTTACCTGCCCAATGCACTCTCCATATATGATATTTCTTTAAAATCCTCAGTCACGTGTAAGTTAAAGTAAATTGCTGGCCTCTCCCTTATAAATTCTCCCCCACCCCATCTTGAAAGTGGACCTTGTGTTTATCTGGCAAGTGCTCTACCACTTGGGCCACACCAGCAGCCCTTTGCTGCTTTAGCTAATTTTCAGGTCTGGTCTCCCATTTTGGTCCTAAGCTAATCTCAAGCTTTGATCCTCCTACCTCTGCATCTCATGTAGCAGAGATGCCAGATGTACACTACCAAACCAGGCTTATTGGGGGAAGTAGAGTCTCACCGACATTTTCCCCTCCAACCTTGATTTTCCCAATATCTTCCTTCCAAGGATTGAGTATGACCCTCTGTGTCTGGGGTCAACTATAAATTCTGATTTGTAGCTCCAGGTTGCTGCTAGGGAGTTTTTTTCTTTGTGTGTGTGTGGGGGGGGGCACGGGGCTTGAACTCTGCCTGGGCGCTGTCCCTGAGCTCTTCAGTTCAAGGCTACCATCCTACCCCTGAGCCAAGCCCCACTTCCTGTTCTCTAGGGGTTAGTTGGAGATAAGAGTCTCAGGTCCTTTTGTGACCAGGCTGGCTTTGAACCTTGATCCTCAGATCTTAGCCTCCTGAGTAGCTAGGATTACAGGCATGAGCCACTGTGCCCAGCTTGCTAGGGAAATTTAAATAATAATTCTCACAGTAACTCTGGTCTTCAGGGAGACTTGGCAAGTCTAGCACCTGTATGTAAGCTCCATGAGATGGGTTGAATACATCCTTTATTTTGCATATCCATGGCCCCAAAGGTTTTCTGTAAGTCTTCATGGAATGGATGGATGGATGCATGCATGGGTGCATTTTTCTCTCATGGATTTTAGCAGCTGCTCCTGTTTCCTATTCTAACAGTTCAATGGGCAAACAAGAGACTTGTAACCTACAAGGTAGAGTATGAGGTGTTGGGCAACTATGGGATATGGCCAGATCCTTTGAAGGGACAGTGAGAAGGGACTGATTGCAATAATAAAAGATCAAAGAAGGAAAGGGTCCCAAGAGACACCTAGACAAAGTGAGCTTTGTGTAATGGAAATGAGGGAGAACCCTCTTTGCTTTATACCTGATGTATAGGTAAGAGAAGAGATGGGATGTTTTAGAAATGGTATTCTTGCTTTGTGTTTGTTGTAAGAGAAAACACAAAAGCAGTTAACACACTGAAAACCTCAATAACAACGGGGGTGTCCCATCCCTCCATCCCTCCATCCCTCCTCAGAGGATACAAGAAGCCGGGATGGTAGAGTCAAGGATTGCAGGGGAGACAATGGCCTGAGCAAGGGTGTGAACACTGGAAAATTCCTTAAAAAGAGAGAGTGGTTCATAAAAGACTTGGCACAGTGACTCGAGGCCATGAATCCTTGACTCCAGAAGGTCAGGAGGAGGAAGGACAGCCAAGCTATGGAGACAATACTGCCTCATCAACTGGCTAAGAGTCCCAGAATATGGAGGAGGAGTGGGGGGAGTGTTCTTGAGGTAATCAGGGGTCAATAACACTTAAGTAATCAAAGCACTATCCCCTCTCCCTTTTGGTGCCAGCAGTAAGACTTGAACTGACAGTCAAGTGATCTCATTTGGACTTTTCATTCAAGGCTGGTGGTCTACCCCCTGAGCCACAGCTCTACTTCTAGCCTTTTTCTTTTTAATTTTGGCTAGTTAACTGGTGATAAGAGTCCCAAAGATCTGTCTGCTTGGTCTATCTTCAAACAGTGAACCTCAGATCTTAGTCTCCTGAGAGGCAAGGGTATGATCCACCAGCCTAACTACCATGATGTCTTTTAAGATCATGAAATGCAGATTCTCATCACTATCAGCCTTCGGACTCTTGCTACACTCATTCATAACGGTGTCACAGTGATCAACTCCAGACTGTTAGGCTGTAGAATAAAGACAATAATGAATGTGGAGGCCAGAGCTAGGCACCTCTGTCTTTGCCTTCTGTCTCCTTGTCCCACTCTGAACATCAACTCCTTTTACCTAAATTGCTAGAACTAGCTCCGTAGAGCTTCGGTGGACCCCGGCAACCCCATAACTTAGCAATGGCATGCTGGACAAGTTGAATCCCTTCATTCCTGGCACACATTGGGTGTCTTGCTAATCCCTGCCCCCATTTCCTTCTTGCCTTAGCATCACAGTCATCCTGACTTGAGTTTCTCAGCCACAATGGATGGGGGGAGGGAAGGGGGAGGGAGGGAGAGGCAATCACTCTTGTTGCCACCCTTGGCCAGAATTTAAAAACAAAGAGATCAGAATGAAACTACTTGGACGTGAAAAAGTGTAGTCATGTTTCCACGGCTGGTTAAGATATCTGATGCTCATAGAATATTCAGCAACCACAACAAGAGCTGCACACACACACACACACACACACATACACAAACTCATCTCTCACTCTATGTACCATCAGAAATGTAATGTAATTATTGCGATGTTAAATATCCCCAGCTGTTCTGAGATATTTGAATCTTAAATCAAGCCTTTCCTGCCTGCCGTCCCTGGGGTTGCAGCTGAATGCATGTGTCACACAAATGCAGAGCTGGGAGAAGTTCAGGCAAGAACTTCGTGCTCAAGACTCCAGGCATGCTGGCTGCAAATGAGGCTTTACCCCAACTCTAGGATGAGGGTCCCTAACTCGAACTATTGGCATCCTCCTCGAACAGAGCCACGGGCCTCAACAGGGCTATGCAATCTAGCAGGCTATAAGCATCCATCCAAACAGTCTTTCAAATCCAAGTGCAGGGAGCATAAAGAGATAGTGTAAAATAAATGGTAATAAAGTGAATAAACACGCGTCTCACTCCAGAGCCTTTGAGGTGCTCCTATAAATCAAAATTCTTTCCATAATTTGCTCTGTGAGTCTTGTGCTGAGAAGCAGAATCAAACCTCATCTGCTTTCCCGAGCCGTGGGCTCAGATTTATGGATGTGAGTTCACAGTGGCTGCCCGTGCCATTTCAAAGCGGGAAAATAATTTTCTTTGGGAGGGGTTCCAAGAGAAGATTAAACCCTTCACTTTTCGAGATCAGGGTATCAACAACTTTCAGAGCAGATAGGCTTTCACAAGCAGAAGGAGATGGCCAGAAGAAAGTTCATGGAAGGAGAAATTGAGACTGCTTTGAGACAAACAGCTACCAGCAGTTTAGGCTGAAATACACTTAAGAGTCTATCTTAAGTCACACACCTTGGCTTCTGCAGTGTGACTTTGGGCAGTCCAGTTTTCCTCGCTTAATTTTTAATTTTTGCCAGGATAATGCTATAGGCAAAGGAACACAAAGGGAGACACAGAGGAACACAAAACATTCTGACCTGCCTAGAGATGCAATATGAACCACTGCTGAACACTTTCGGGCTAAAACTGTGACAACATATAGCAGATGATTCCTTCACAGAAGAGGAGGCGTCATCTACTATGACAACGATGATGATGATGATAATGATGGTGATGATGATGTTGGTGACAGCTTCCATGTATCTAGTCCCTACCTATCTATGAGGTAATTTTCTACACAAGCAAGCAGACGTTTTCTGTGTTTATACTCAACTTTTATCCCTTGTGACTAAGCTATCATTTGGTTGTTAATAAATAATTAGGAGCTATGCATTTCGTGAGTTATGCAAGGTTTTTAGAATTCCCAGCAATTCCTACCTCGAAGATAAGATCTGTGTTTTGGGAGTAAGGAAAGCGAGCATAAGGCAAGCAGGCCTCTACCAGCTGCCTACATGACACCTGGCAGAACAAGGAATTGAACTTGAGTCTATCTGACACCTGAGAAATAGTTCCAATGCCCTCCATGTAAATGTCTTCTTTCAAGTTTCTGGGAGTCTGAATTCCCAAGTTTATATGAATGTAAGTGGGGCTAAATCATTCCCATGTCACATATAGATCAATCTAGGGGTTAAACCTCAGGGCTTAGAGCTTGCTCGGCTCTTTTGTTCATGGCTGGTGCTCTACTACTAGAGCCTTGCCTCCAGTCAAGCTCTGCGCATGGCTAGTTAGAGATGGAAGATACACAGACTTTCCTACCCAGACTGGCTTTGAACCTCTAACCTTCAGATCTCAGCCTCCTGAATAGCTGGGTTTATAGGCGTGTGACATAAGCAACTGATGTTCTAGACCATTTTTGAAACTAGATTGTTTGTTATGCATTCTCTTTTCTCTTCTTTTAGAATAACACCATTCCAAAACCATCCAGCTTGGTTCACTACATAGATTCAGTACTGTAGTAAAAATATTTTATGTATAAGAAACAAGTGACGACTGAACTAGTTACCTGTTGCTTCTGTAACAAATAACTACAAGCTCTTCTGGCTCCAAATAATACTCATGTATTATTTTGTAGTGTAGAGGTCAGAAGTCTAAAATAAATCTCACTGGCTTCCTTCAAGTTGGGAGGTTGAAGGGCAGAATCTGATTCCTTTCCTTTTCCAGTTCCTGGGAGCCAGCCACTTTCCTCGACTCTGTGGCTGCTTCCTTTATCTTCAAAGCCATCAGTTTCTTCAGACCCTTCTCTGACAATTCGAGGATTGCTTGTAAGTTTAACTACTCTTCTCTCCAGTCTCTCTGACTCTCCTGCCTCCTATTTTTCTTTCTTTTTTTTTTTTTTAAAAATGTCTTATAAAGATCCATGGTTGCTGAATGCCCTGCTAGATAATCCATGATGATTTCCACACCTCAAAATCCCCAATTCAATCACATCTACAGTCATAATCAGTTCATAGGCTCTAGGGATCAGGACTTGGACTTCTTCAGGAGTGGCAGGGGTGGGAGTGGGGCAATCATTTAGCCTACGATAAGGCCTTGACACTCTGCTTTGACTGACCCTCTGGGACTCTCTGTGGACCCTGTTTTGGAAGACAGATGCTGCCTAGAAGCTACAATGCTTCTGCTGCTGTAATCATGCCAAATTCCCTAGGGGAGCTAGAGCCCCTTCTCAGGTACCCCATTTTGGCTTTACCCTAGGATTCCTGTCTCTGGCAATCTTATAGACTGGAGAAGTAAGACAGAACTGAAAGTATTACCTATGGACCCACCCTCTCCTGCTTAGCTTTCATGAGCTCACAGATTTGTCTGTTAAAGGTGGTCCATGAATCAGTAGCACTTGCCTTGACCAGAGCTTGTTAGAGAAACCATGAGGCCCTGCTCCTACCTGGGGGCTCAAGTGTCTGTGGATACCAAGGTGTCCGGGAAGCATATCCCTTGGAAGGCTTCTCAAGAATTCCTGGCTATTCTAGATGATTCCAGGCTGGGAGACCCTGGCTGAGGAAGGGAGGCAGGCTTGGGGAGGAGAAGTGGAGGTGGGGGGGAGACAGAGATTCAGGGAGGTACTTCAACATCAATTCGTAGTAGCTATTTCTAAGTGCTGATTCTCTTCTTCAAGGCATATGCCCATCATCATTCCCCCCCCAAGCATTCCAGGAAAATCATATAGGGTAGGTAAAGAAATCCCTTCCAACCCCCGGGACCAGGAATAAAAGAGCTAGATCAGCTGAACTCCATAGAGAAGCCTTAGGCAAACTGGATTTGAATTGTGGGCACTTTTCCAGGTTGCTGTGTGACCCTGGACAAGTCACTTCCTTCTCTGAGTCAGGCATCCAACAGAGTACAATAAACATCTTCCATCGCTACAGGAATAGAAGGAGCGAGGAATGTGTGTGATGATTTCCCCTGGGCATCACAAATTGACCCTGAAAATTGAGGTTTGTTTGACCAAAAGTACACGACGATGTCCTTGAGGGGACATCTATGATGCAGAGTGAAAAAGTACTCCAGTCATCAGTACTTCTCTTCATGATCCTAGGGCAGGTACTGACTCAGCTGGGCCTCAGTTTCCTCACTGGTAGTGAGGAGAGCAGGACCCTATCTTTTCTGGTCCACTGGCAGGCTGAAATAAAATAATAAATGTAAAAGTGTAGAAAAGTAGGAGCTCCATAAATGTGTATAGAATTAGAGGAAACAATTTAGGAAGCAAATTAATAATATAAACAACAGTGTCAAGAGAGATATTTGATATGCTCAGGAGAACAAACTTCCTGAGTATGTTTCCAGCCTCTATTTGTTTTACCAACAATTCATGTTCCAATTAGAGTGAGTCATCTATTTGCTAGCAAGGGCCTGAGCTGGATCTCAGTTTGGCAACATTTTCTCATCCAGGTCTTCAAGTCATCTGTGTCCTTGAAGGAATGAAAACAGTAACTTAGTTCTGATTGGGGCATTAATTACTTCTCACAACTCCTGAGTATTCTCTCCCATAGATCTGCTATGTGTGGTATCAGACTGGGATAGGGCTACCTTTCCAGCTTAAATTTGTAGGCCCTGGAATTCAGAATGGTTTTAAGAGCCTACACAAAAGGGTAGGAGAAGAGACTTCAAGTTAAGAGTTCATAGATTCCGGAGGCAGTGAGTGATATCTTCTGTGGGCAGGCTGTTCTCATCAGCATCTCTGGGTATGGGTGGAACAGAGCCATAGGACATGGTTTGGGGAGCTGGTTGGATCTTTAGTTGAACTGTGACGATGTTGTCTTCCATCTGTGTGACTCTGTGCCTCCATTTCCTGGTCCATAAAATGGGTTCCATAATCCTTATCCATTCTGATAAAGATAAAGGTGACTACAGACCACTCCTTTGTATGATGGGCAGATACTTTTAGATCCAGCTTCCTTGGCAAAGTACACTGGTCTTTGTGGGCCTATTAGCCAGAAGCAGACTGAATTTACGGCCATCTTTGTGGGCCACTGATTGGCACACAGTAGGCACTTAATGAGCCTTGGACTGAATCTGTGGGTAGCTGATCCAAGCAAATCACTTGGAAGAACCAAAGCAACCAACATATACAGCGAATAGCTTGGTTACAGCTCTAGCCTTTCTCAACTGGGCGGACATCTGATTAATGCCTTCATGACCCGACACAGTGACACCTCCCCCCGTGTCCCCCGCCCAAATAGCCACTATCACAATCAGCCTGACGCTGGCCAGTTTGGATATATGCAGACCTGAACAGAGTTTACATTTGATTCCCTAAACTAATTTCCCTGAAGTCAAATAACTGGTAGAGGTCTTTTCATGTTCCTTGTATAAATGTCTATTTAATCACCGTCCTGTCTCCAGCACTTCAATAACTTGTACATTTTCCCCTTAATCACCATTTCAGCTCTGCAAAGAAAGGAAATGGTTGGCTGAGAAGCTTGAGCCATCTGCAGTAGTTAAGCCCTCTTTTTCCCCAGACTGCCCACTCAGATAGAAAACTTTGCTGCTAAGTCCCATTGGTCATTTGGCTCATGCTCTATTATTGTAGAGGAGGACTGTGAGGCCATCATCACACAGCTGGCCAGGGAAAAGCTGAAGCTGGATTGGACTTCCCAGGATACCCCTGACCTCTTCCCAACATGGTTCCTTCTTCATCTGCTGCAGAAGCAGCAAGTGCCCTTGCACTCATGGTAACGTGGGTTTGACTCCCAGTCTTGCAACCTGCTGGTTTTGTGACTTTAGACAGCTGACACACACCCTCCCAGAAATGCAGTCTCTCCATTTGTGACATATGGATTATCCCATAACCATTCAGGATTACTGTGAGGATAAGGTCCAGCCAAAGTCAGGCACATTGCAGCTACCCAACTACTTGCCTTTGTCCTTCACTCAAAATGTTCGCTGCGTGTAATAAAAATGGAAGCAGCCACATTTATTGAGTGCTTTACTCGATGCCAGAAACTGGCCTAAGCACTTTACATGTAGTAGCTCATTCATTCTCCTTTCTCTGAAGGCAAAAGTATTTTTTCTTCAGTCATTATAGCTATCCATCCTCAACGTGACTAGACTAGCATCAGTTTAGCAGAATTTGTTGTTGTTTCTCTTTTAAAAAAAAATACGTTACAGCAATAACTTCTTGTTTCCTAGTACTGGATCCTGGAAGCTAGCTTGCTTGGTAGGATAGTATGTGATAAAAAAAAAATCAAATGTTGTTTCTTTGAGTTTTATACATTTGAATAATCCAAGTCTAAACTCCTGCAAAGAGGGGGTAGGGGTATCACCAGATGGAATTAGTAAAGACTGGTGGAGATGGGGGCGGGACATAGGTAGTCTCTCTCAATTTCCTACTAGCCAATAAGGAAACAAGTTGAGCTCCCAGGTACATACAACCTGAGCGTTATGGCCCTCCAGCTCTACCTCTTTTCCAGGTACCTTACACTAGTCCCAGGCTAGGTACTCTATCAGTCTCCCTGGCTTCACATTCCTGTATTCCTTCATTTGCATACTATTCCCTTGGTCTCCTCTCTGCATTAGAAATTCTACTTATCCTCCAGCTTCAGCACAGACATGAATTCCTTTTTCTAGGAAGCCATCAGAGGTCTTCCATCTGATCTGGGTACTCCACTGAGCCCACACAACACCTGGACACACTCCTGGCTTCCATTCACACAGCTTTTTTTTTCTCTCAATAATCCTACAAACTCCAGGAGAACACACATGAAGCCTCATTTAATTTCATAGCCTGGAAGCTGATACAGAGCTTGGCATACAGCTGACACTTAGTAGATACTGGCTGATTCCAGAACCAAGCTAGGAGATGAGCAAACTCCTAACTCAGGTAATTAGTCATGGTCAAAGATGATAACGGTATTGATAATAATTAATATCATCAGGCATCAGTGGTGCAGGCCGATCATCCTACCTACTCAGGAGGCTGAGATCTGAGGATGGCGGTTTGAAGCCATCCCAGGAAGGAAATACTGTAAGCCTCTTATCTCCAATTAACTACACACACACACACTCATGTTAATATCTGCTTCCATCAGGTACCAGGACACTATGCCAAGCCCTTTTCTCTACATTATGACAATGGGTCTTGAATACCTTCCAGGCAACCGGTAGTCACTGCACAGACGTGAGTTATCCTGCTATCTTCATTCTAGTTCTCAGAAGCAAAAATGATTACTAGAGGCTCAGAAAGCAGTGTCATCCCAGGGCACACCGCAAGAAACTCATGGGGCTGAAGTTCTAAGCCCATGTCTGCTTGACACATTCCCCTAATGCATGCTATCTCTCAGAGAGCAGATTCTTAGAACCCTGTTCTCCATACCTCAATTTCTTTTTTCCAGGATCCAGGCCTCAGAGAACTCTGCCTCATAGTGCTGCTTCCTAAGCAATTATGCCCCAGTACAGAGTCTGAGGTCCACACAGCTGATTCTAGGGAACAACACAGGCATTCAGAGTGGAGCAGCTTTGTCTGACTGCTGAGGGCTTAACCCTTACTTGGCTACAACAAACAGAGCTGCTTCGAATGAACACATCCAGAATGCAATTAGCAAATAGGACCCCATGGACACCCTCATCAATCCATGTCTCTCCCCTGTGGAATTTATTACCAGACCATAAGACTGATTTAGAGACAGCTGGCATATCTCCCAAAGGTGTCCCTAAGAGCAGCCCTACCCCTCAGCTGCTGCACTTTCTGTAGGACTTGGGAATCATAGGTTTGTGTCTAGCAGTGCTTGGCATCCCGCTTCCCTTCCCTTAATCCTGTCCCTCAAAGGCCCATAAACTGCCTGGTTGTGTGTGTGTGTGTGTGTGTGTGTGTGTGTGTGTGTGTTTGTTTTGTTTTGCTTTTGCTGGTAATGCATTTTCTTGGTGTTCCCCAGAGGAGTCAAGCCAAGAATTCTAGCGTGGAAATCCCAGGACAAACAGGAAAGGATGGAGGTGCCTGATGGAGGATATATTCATTCTCTGGGATGTTCTATGTGGGGCTGTTGGAGACAGCAAAGACAGCAGACAAGATTCCTATTTATGTCTAAAAGGAGAGGCAAGCACAGCTCAACAGGTATGACGGCATGTACACATAGGGGCAGCCACATTGAAGCAGGGGAGAAGCCAGTAAGAAGGGGGAGGGCGCCAGGTATTTGGTGGGAACAGAGCCCTGGAGTAAGGAGTGACCTGTGATATATATATCATCTGTATCATCTATAGAATTGCTGTTTCCGTTGGATGGATTAGGACACTAAAGAACAGAGAGACACAGGCTTGGAGTGGCCAGTACCACTTGAGGGTTCATGTGCTCTTCCATGACACTAGAGGGTCACCCCACCAAGAATGGCAAAGGGTAAGATCCAGATGGCTAGAGGGAGATATTGTTGACGAACCTGTTCTGTATGTCATAGGACCTGTGAGATCACTTTAGGCATCTGCAAATAGAGGGACACTTGGAAGAAACTATAGTGTCTGATGCTTCCGGATGTGAAGCCACCAGGGGTCACTTTGAGTCTAGGCATATCAACCTTTGGGGGTTGGTAAACTTCAGACATAGGCCCTTTAGCTACTGACTCACAAAACTCATGGACACACCCACTGAGGAGGGTGAGGTCAGCTGGTACCCAATAGTACTATGTCCCCAGCATAGGGGAGGGTGTTGAGGCCCTAGTGATGTGTAGCCAAAGCTCTGATTACTTGGACCACCTGAGCAGCTCCATTCTCTCTCCCAGCAAAGTTAGGGTTTGAACTGACAACTCTGAGCATGGGATAGTTCTTCAGTGTGCTTTAGAGCCAGGCTTTCCTTATTTAAAAAAAAGAGAATCAAACTCACTGCTGATTCCGACCACAATATGAAAAGTGAATATTGGTTATAGAATGTAATTCCACACACTTTGTAAAGCAATTGTCGGGTGTTAGAGCTGCTTTTGGTAGGCTATGCCATACAACTTGGAGCCCGTGCTTGGATGTAAGCTTGAACTTCCAGCAAAGTCTAGAGGCTGCTAAGTTAGGATTTAGCTGAAGAATGGCAGACAAGGTGTTGCTATTCTAGTTTCTTTGCCTCTGTGAAACTCCAGAATTGTGCTTAAAGTTCTTGAAGAAGTTACTTAGAAACACGTTCACAGCATTTCCTGCTTACTACAACAAGAAATCACCAGCTAGAGGTCCTCTTTAAAGGCCATCTGAGAAGCTCAGAAAACAAGGGATGTTTCAGAATAGATAATTCAGAGGTGACTCTACACTCTACACAGGCTTAAAACAAAGCCAACAGAGTAAGACTGGAGCCAGAAACTGCATCCTAGACGAGAAACAACCCATTCAGCCAATCAGAGGCCTAGCTGGACCAGCATCCGTGACAACACCTGTTGAAATGGTGGTGACTGGTTGCCATCTACCCTTCCTTTCCCTCCCCGCCTCCCGCACCAAAAAAAGCAAAGAAAACCATCAGGAGTGAGAGATTGGGTCTGGTGAAATCAGCATCAGAACTCTCTCAATGAACATACAATACAACCTTCCCTGTACTGGTAGAAAAGCTACCTAAGGGCCATATATACACAAATGCCTGGACAGACGTGTGCCATGCTGGGCCCTGGCACCAGAATTCCTCCAAGGCAGAAGGCACAAGGCAGATGCCTTCTGTCCTACAGCTGCATTATCCAGACCCCCAGCGTGGGGAAATCAGCACAACAAATAGCTTATAAACCTTGAGCACAGCTTCTCCTGGCCCTGGCTGTTTTCACCCACATCTCTGGCATGTAGCTACAGAATGAGCAGGACCCTTCCCCAGAATACAAGTCCCACATTCACCCCTGACAGAGGGCCCCTGAGCTTACACAAATTACCAGAAGAGCTGCTGCTCCCTCCTCTGTCCCCAGCAAACTGTCCCCACCCCCACTGTGGATGAGTGTTCTGGAAGCTTCCAGCTAGAGTCTGTTTCAGAACTCTGAAGCTACAAGCAGCTTAGGAGCTCTGCACAGTGCTCCTGGGGGGGGGGGGCATGCGTTGGAGCTTTAGGTTCCCTCTGGCATGCCCCCTCTCCCCCCAGACAACAGGTCCTCAGCTTAGGGGTTCTGGTAATCTGAGGGGGGGCGGTGTTGAGGCCAGAAAACACCGATGGAGCCACAAGGAGTAGAGTGAGAAGTTTGTGGGAGACAGAGGGCTGGGACTACAGTGAGATGATGATTCCCCCCCCCCTCCCCAATTATGACCAAGTTCTTCCAACCCAGAAAAAAAAGAAGACTCAGGGGGACCCAAGAGAGCGGAATCTACTCTGTCAGGACGGAGGGGGGGCCTGAGAGACACCGCCAAGCCAGGGGCCCAGCCGGGGTCCAGGCATGAAGGGAGGGGGGTGGATGGAAGTGTGGGCCTCGGGACTCTTTGGGAACTTGGGGCCGCGTGTGCGCGCGTGTGTGTGGAGGGCAGGTTCGCGCGTCGGAGGGAGGGCAACTCACGGAGGAGAAGTTGTGCGGGCCGCACAGCTCGCCGCGGTACTTGCAGGAGAGCAGCATGTCCTCGAGCTGGTGGCCCAGGCGGTCCATGAAGGCGGCGCTGATCCCCTCGAAGTGGCGCGGCGGCAGGAAGAGGCGGAAGTCGGCCAGCTTGCGGAACCACTGGCGCCGCGGCTCGTCGCCCCGCAGCAGCTCGCTGACCAGCGGGCGCGCCGTGCGGTTGGGCAGCAGCAGCCCGAGCCAGTGGCCGGCGTAGTACAGGTCCCCCTTGGAGAGGCGCGGGAAGCGCAGCGGGTTGTTGTTGCACACGGTGACGGCGGGGAAGGGCAGCTGGCGGCTCCACTCGCGGTGCACCCGCGTGTGTGACGGGAAGCTGAGCCAGTAGAGCAGGCGGTTCGAGGACCAGGACAACAGCAAGCCGAGCGACGTGCAGAAGGCCAGCACCCACAGCGCGCGCCGCTGGAACGAGCCCCCCGCCGCCGGGCGCCCCGCGCACATGTGCCGCAGCCCGTGCAGCTTAGCGCGGCTCAGGGACGGCCGCCCCCGCCGGGCGCCCCCGGACCCTCCTCGCGGCGCCCTCTCGCCACCCCTGCCGCCCCCGGGCTGCCCGGCCGCCGCCACCGCCGCGGGCTCGGGCTGCTCGCGGGCCATGCGGAAGCGTCCCGGGCCGGTGAGCGCGGCCGCGGGCAGCCCAGCTCCGCCGCTCCGGCTCATTCATTCAGCCCCGGAGCTGGCGGCAGCGGCGGCGGCCCCGGCCGGGCGGAGCCGCCATGGAAGTCCGCAGCGGCAGAGGAAGCAGTAGTAGAAGCAGCAGGAGCAGCAGCAGCAGCGGCAGCCGCGCGCAGCCCGCGCCAGGGAAGCGTGCGCCCGAAAGGAGCTCCGGCGGCGCGGCATGCCCTCCCGGCGCCGCCCGCCGCCGCCTCCGCGGGCGCCCGCCCGGGACCTCCGCGCCCCGCCCGGCCCTCGGGTCCTCCCCGACTACGCCCGGCGCCGCCGGGCACCACCTCCGGAGGGGCCCCGACGGAGAGTCGCCTCTCCAGTCCCTAGCGTTGCCCCGGTCCGCCTCCCCCGGTCCTGGAGCTCGGGGGACCCCCGCGATGAGTCCGCTCCCTTCCGCCCTAGCCCCAGCGTTTACGCCGGTCCTGGGACCGGGGCCACGCGGCCACCGTGCCTAATTCGGACATTTTCCCTCCCACCCCCGCCCCGGCGGTGCCGGGACACAGCGGAGAGGGCGCCGAGGAGCGAGCGCCCCCAGAGGCGCGCGGCGGCGCCTGGCTGGGCGGGCGGGCGGGCGGGTGGGTGGGTGTGTACTGGGGTGAGCGGTCTCCCCCTTTTCCTTCTCCCTCCGGATCCCTTCCTGCTCCCTGCGGTCCCCCGGGCTGCGCCGAAGGCTCCTCTCCAAGTCCTGCGCCCGCGCCGGGCGCCGCGGCCGCCGTCGCCCGGGCCGGGGCGGCTTCGGAGGGCGTCCTGCGGGAAGCGACTCGCCGCCCGCCCCTGCGAGGCTCCCGGCCACGGAACCCGCGTCTTCTCCCCTTCGCCTGGGCTCTCCGGGGTGCCTTAAGTCTCCGGAAAATCCGGGTGTCGTTGTCCCCCGTCGATTCTCTTCCCGGCCCCCGGCGAGGCCCCGGCAACACCTCGGGGAGGGGCGGGGGTGAGGACTCGCGGCTCGGTGCTCCCGGCTCCTCTCCAAAGTCTGCTGGGGGCGGTGGCGGTGGCGGCGGCAGTGGATGCGCTCTTCTCTCGGCGGCCCGGCCCTCCTCGGGCCCCGGGCGAACTTGGGCAAGGGCCGCGCGCGACGAGGCGGTCGCGGCTGGTCTCGGAGCACCTGCTCCGGCGCTCGCTCGGCCCCGCGGCTCCGGGCGGGCGGGCGGGGCCGTGCGCTCGGGGACGAGCCGCCGACGCCCCGCCCGCCCCGGCTCCTCCTCGCTGCATTTTAATTCCTGGCCACTGTGGCCGCTGCTCACCCACCGAGCTAGCTCGCGGGAAGTCTCTTCTTGCTGGAGTTGGCCGGATGGGGAGGAGGAGGGGAGGCATGCACTTGCACAGATGCGCCCGAGTTGGGCCGGTTTTACCCAAGAGATGTGGAGTAGAAACGTTCCTGTTTGCGTGCAGATAAGTGTAACAGGAGTGTGACATGGCGGGGGGGGGGGGCTGTGATCTGTGGATGGGTGGATGGACACTGTTTCTGTGTGTCAAAGTCTTGAATGAATGTGAAACTTGTGGCAGCTAGAGAGTGTCCAGGAGAGCCTAGATCTGGGTGTGCGCAGGCGCACGTCGTGGGTACGGGCACGCGTGGGTGTGGATTCTGACTGCTCCTGGATTCTGGGCTCTGCTAGGCCTTCCCGCAGCCTCTCTCCCTGAAGACGCCTGCTGGGCCTGGGCCAGTCAACCAAGCACAGCTCTGCTTGTGAGAGACTGGGGAGTGACTGGGTGACTTCTGCGCATACTAATGTCCATTTCTCTTTTACCAAGGCCTGGGTCCCCAGTCTTCCACCCTCCCCCATACTTTTGGAACTTTGGGTTGGCTTTTTAAATAGTCTATCTTCACCTGCTTATTAAAGCTTCTTCCTTTCGCCAAGTTCGAACTTTGTGCATTTCTCCCATGCCTACTAGTCTATCCCTGGAAAGCCCCGCAAAATAAATTCTGTCATCCTTGTGAAGGAGAATCCTTCAAAACCCCTCTATACATCACCCCGACACTAAAATACAATAAAAAAGAAACGCATAAAGAAAAGAATCCTTCGAATACTTTGTAAAATCAGAGTCCTTCCGTGCTGAAGGGGATCTAATAGTCTCCCTGCCTTGCAAGGCCTTTAAGCTCATTTTTGTGCTCTTGGGTTAAGTGACTCCAGATCCTATTTGTGGGTTCTGGTCTTGGGATGGGTGAACTTAAATCTTTTTCTCTTCCCTGCGTTGTTTCCCTGCCTATGATGCTCAGCCCATCTCTGGCTGTCATCCTTTTAACTATTCCTCCCGCCCCCACCTTCCTTGCTCTCCTTCTTAGTCTCACCCTGAAACCTCACAGCCCACTCTGAAGAAGTCAGGTATGGTCCCTTGACCACCAGAAGATGGATATCCAGATCTGCAAGGGAGGGGCTGGTCTGTAGTGGGTTCACACTATTGAGGCTGCAGTGTTGTAATTCCTGCTGAAGGGAGACTCCTGAGGAGTGGGAGATGAATGCAAAACCTAATGTCCTGCCTTTGATTCAAGGGAAAAAGTCAAGGCTGAGAGACAGAGAGAGGAAGAAGAAGAAGAGAAGATAGGAGAGAGGAGAGAAGAGAGAGAGGATTTGCTCTAAATCACAGATAGATATTGATAAAGGCAGGGCCAGAATTCAGGTCCCAACTGCCAACTCAGTCTCTGCTCACCCTATGAGATGAAGATGATGAAGATGAGATGATGATGATGATGATGATGGTGATGATGATGATGGTAATGGTGATGATGGTGGTCGTGATGGTGGTGATGATGATGATGATGATGATGATGGTGGTGGTGATGGTGATGGTGATGATGGTGATGATGGTGGTCGTAATGGTGATGATGGTGGTCGTGATGGTGGTGGTGATGGTGATGGTGATGATGATGATGGTAATGGTGGTGATGGTGGTCGTGATGGTGGTGATGATGATGATGATGATGATGATGATGGTGGTGGTGATGGTGATGATGGTGGTCGTAATGGTGATGATGGTGGTCGTGATGGTGGTGATGGTGATGATGATGATGATGGTGGTGGTGATGATGGTGATGATGATAATGATGATGGTGGTGATGGTGATGATGATGATGATGATGGTGGTGGTGGTGGTGATAGTGATGATGGTGATGATGATGATGATGGTGGTTGTGATGATGATAATGGTGGTGGTGGTGATGATGGTGATGATGGTGGTGATGGTGATGATGGTGGTGATGGTGATGATAATGATGGTGGTGATGATGATGGTGGTGGTGGTGATGATGATGATGATGATGATGGTGGTGATGGTGGTGATGGTGATTATGATGATGATGGTGGTGGTGATGATGGTGATGATGATAATGATGATGGTGGTGATGGTGATGATGATAATGGTGGTGGTGGTGGTGATGGTGATGATGGTGATGATGATGATGATGGTGGTTGTGATGATGATAATGGTGGTGGTGGTGATGATGGTGATGATGATAATGATGATGGTGATGATGATGATGATGATGGTGATGATGATGGTGATGATGGTGATGATGATGATGATGATGATGATGATGATGGTGATGATGATGGTGATGATGATGATGATGGTGATGATGGTGATGATGATGGTGATGATGATAATGATGATGGTGATGATGATGATGGTGATGATGATGATGATGATGATGATGGTGATGATGATGATGATGGTGATGATGATAATGATGATGGTGGTGATGATAATGATGATGGTGATGATGATGATGGTGATGATGATGATGATGGTGGTTGTGATGATGATAATGGTGGTGATGGTGATGATGGTGATGATGATGATGATGATGATGATGGTGATGATGATGGTGATGATGATAATGATGATGGTGATGATGATGATGGTGATGATGATGATGATGATGATGATGGTGATGATGATGATGATGATGGTGATGATGATAATGATGATGGTGGTGATGGTGATGATGATAATGGTGGTGGTGGTGGTGATGGTGATGATGGTGATGATGATGATGATGGTGGTTGTGATGATGATAATGGTGGTGATGGTGATGATGGTGATGATGGTGGTGATGGTGATGATAATGATGATGGTGATGATGATAATGATGATGGTGATGATGATGATGGTGATGATGATGATGATGGTGATGATGATTGCTGGTCCCTGGCCTTCAACTCTGGACCTGAGCATTATTCCTGAGCTTTCTTTTTTGCTCAGGGCTTGCACTCTACCATTTTAACTTACCATTTTTTAACTTTGTGTTTGTTTTTGGGTGCTTAATTAAATGTAGGAATCTGCCCAAGCTAGCTTTGAACTAGGAGTCTCAGATCTCAGCCTCCTGATAGCTAGGCTACTCAGATGCGAGCCACAGGTTCCCATTTTGATGGGACGGGGATGTAGCTCAGTGATAGAACACTTCTTTATTCTATATACTTTTGATCCCATCCCTAGGACAGGAAAAAAATCCATTTTGAAATTGTTTATCTATTCATATGGTTCATATAAACAAAGGCTTCCAGATAAAGCTTCCCTCTTCTCCATCCCAGCCACACATATTTTTCCTTCCTGGACTGATATGATCAATTTCCTGTATGATATTTTAGAAAAGCTTTATGAATATACCTATGTGTATGTAGTCTTAACATGTTTCCATTTTGTACATTAAAGCCTCCATTCAATGAATACCATTGAGTAACAATAATATTTGATGTTCATCTCTCTCTCTCCCTCTCTCTCTCTCTTTCTCTGTATTTTCAGTGATTTTATGGTTGCCTTCCTTTAGCACTAATTCTAGCCTCTGTTATTTTCCTCAACTTCTCATTTCACATTATTCTGCTCTCCCATCCAAAAAGGATGGTAGGTTCTGTGACAAGGTGGCACACAGAGATTGCCATTTTAATATCAGATTTTCCTTAACTCTTTTCTGGATATGCTAATGAAAGAAAAGCTCTGTGGTGGATACTCTCTAACAACAAGACAGGCAAGGGGATTTGTTTGCCTCTGAAATGCATTATATCATGTGTTTGCATAGAATTTAATTTTCTGGTCATTTTTAAAATTTGGCTAAACACACACACACACACACACACACACACACACACACACACACAATTTAAGAGCCTGAGGATAAAGCTATAGCTGGTAGAGGGAGGCATTTCAAGCATATATTGGTTGTCAGAGAAAGGTAGTTTAGAATTCAGAGGTTTCTGAAACCAGTACACAGACTAGGTTAAAGGTCACCATAGAGAGAAGTGGAAGGTGTCAGGCCCGCGTATGATCTTAATGAACACACAGCTGGAGCTGGAAGAGGAAATGGAGATCGGGTTTGGTGGGAAGTTGATCTGATGGTGGTGGTGTTGATGGGGATGATGGTGATAGCACTGACCATGGGTGTTTTAGGCAGCTGGCATTGGGCACGCTGTGTCCCGTACTGGGTTCGAGGTACATGAACTAACTTATAAGCTACGTGCCTCCATTGGCACTCTTTTTTATATATAAAAGAAACTGAGGCAGAGAATGGATACATAATCCACTTAAGAGATTGGGAGACAGATCCCAGCATTTGGCTCTAGACTAAAAGGTCTTACTTAAGCTGGTTGAAATTAGCAGAAAGTCATAACTGTGGTAGATGTTTACTGTATCCTCAAGGGTACCAGGAATCATCCTTGGCCACTGGGAGTAAAACATCTCCTCAAATGTGGTCCCTGCCTTAGATTTTAGTCTAGTGAGGGAGATGGTTAAGAATAGCAAATATCACTATGTGTATTAAATATGAATGAAACACTAATGAGTAATTTTAATAAACATCGTTGAGTGTTCTAGCAGATATGGGCATAGAGTGTTGAGAGGGTCCAGAGGAGAGGAATCTGACAGTGAAGGCCATACACTTTATGTCTTTCACTCGTCTTTCCCTTCATGTTCATTTTCTCACTCTAGCTCATGGAAAATCACATGACTTCTACCCACAGGTCCCACTTTGAACAAGAACCAGAGCCAGGCAGAGGGAAATGACCACAGCCTGCAGCTAGGGATGTGAAACCCATCTTTAACAAGATCATCCACATTCACAACATCCAAAACCTCCTTCGAAAGCAGGTATTGTGCGTGTGCATGCGTGCATGCGTGCGTGTGTGCGTGCGTGCGTGTGTGTGTGTTTGAGTCTGAGTTCTTGACAACATCTTGTTCCTACTGTGACTTTCGAGTTTCACAGCTCAGGCCAACTCACTGGATCTGCCTCCTGCCCCCAGCCTTTCCTTATCCTTGCTTTGTTCTGTGTTAAATACCTCCATCTTGGTTGTCACTTCGGCCATGGCCATAACTTTAGCAGAGAAATGGAGCCTTGCATACTTTTCTACTCAATTTGCTCTCTTATGCATATAACAAAACTCTGATTAAAATAGTTAAGCAGAATAGCCAGCTCCAGCAGCCACCGCCCACTCTCATGATGAAAAGGCCTGCAGTTAAAAGTGGGATTTAATGAAATATGAAACCCCTGGTACAATTAGGCATTTCATTCACCATTCCACGACTGTCCCCTTCCTCTTTTCAGTCAGTACCATCTTACCCTGGCTTTCACCTCAGCTTCAGAGAGCACTAACTCATGAGTCCCCAAATTGTATCACAGACAGATCCTCTGTGGAGGCTTGGTGATTTAAGGCCACATTGATTTGTCAAAAGCTCCATTCAGATTACTTTCCCTCCTGGCTCTGGCTTTCCTGCAACTCAACTACTAACAGTTTGTTTACTCTCCTTCCCTTCTAAAAGGCCTAGCCAAGCCACTGCCCCAGGGACCTCTGCTCCTAGTTTATCTTCCCTGTCCTCCCACAGGAAGGGCAGAGAGGGAGAGATTTAATACATTCTTTTGTGGTGCTGTGGAGCTGTGTGGTTATCCAGATAGAGGGGGAAAGGAGAGAAGGGAAGGAGAGAGGAGGGAAGGAAAGTAATAAGGAGCACCAACCAGTTACCAACCCGATATGGGATGCTCTTACCTAATGGTGCTTCAGTGTCCTTCAGTGGGGAACATGACCTCTGTTTTGCAGATGGAGACATAGAAGCATTATCTTTCCCATTTTGTTCTGAAGCATAGACTAGATGGCACCGTCCATCATCATATCACAGAAACGTTCACTGAGTTCTTTCTAGTGCGAGGCAGGTGGGAGACCTCCTTGCCAAGTGAAGGAAACAACCTGAGAGGGGACGCTACTCACCCAGGGTTACAGAGTGTCCTACAGGCAGCCCAGACACCCGAAACCTAACAACTACAAAAACGCTGTGTGTGTGTGTGTGTGTGTGTGTGTGTGTGTGTGTGTGCGCGCGCGCGCACATGCGCGCACGCATTTTGGAGCCAGAGGCTGAGTTCTCAGGACCTACTATGAATGTGGGAGCCAGATTCTTCCCAGCTGTGGAACCGTCAGAGTAGAGTTAAAACTAAACAAGCCTATTGTCTGGAAAGAGGTTTAAGGAAGTCCCAAAGATACAAATGCTAGGCTGGCAGGAAGGTAGAGAAAGTTACACAGAATGCATCACCTCATTACATCCCAATGACATTATATCCCGAGAGCCACCATGTGCTCACAAAGGGAGAAATTAGCCTTACAAGCCATGGAATTTCAACCTATCCTCCTTTGTCTGTTTTCTTTCTGCCTTTCTTTCTTCCCTCCTTCCCTCCCTCCATCCCTCCATTCTTCTCTCCTTTCCTTTTTTTTTTTTTTTGTGGGTCATGGGGCTTGAACTCTGGGCCTGGGCACTGTCCCTGAACTCTTTGGCTCAAGGCTGCTGCCCAACCCTTGAGCCATAGCCCCACTTCCCATTTTCCTAATGATTAATTGGGTATAAGAGTCTCACGACTTTGCAGTGCCCGGGCTGGCTTTGAACTGTGATCCTCAGATTACAGGCGTGAGCCACTGTGCCTGGCTTGCTTTCTCCTTTCCCTCTCCCAGTGGCGCTCAGCTTTATTCATTCGCTATTTCTCAGCAGTCTACAGCACTAACACAGAACATTAAATGTGAAACAGTTTTCTGAAAATGCTTGGAGTTATAAAGGCAAGCCCACAATTTTGGTGAGTCATAAGAGCCATGAAGCAACTCAAACCCTGTGAGCTGGCAATTCTATATCCTAGAAGCTTCCCTAAGGAAACAATCCCAGAGTACAAAATAAAAGGGAAGATGTTTACAATGGGGCTTTTCATAATAGAAAATAACAATTTACACGTTCAGTAAAGGGGAAAGTAACCCAGCAAATGATAGTGATGCTTAGATTACTGAAAAAAAAAAACATGCCATACTTATTAAAGAACACAGACATGTCAATGCCTTGCACTTAATATAAAAAGTATTACGTACACAAGACCCATGACCAAAGAGCATACACTTTTGGAGAAGTATTTCTTTGAGCAGGAACAATAGTGAGGAACAGGTAGGAGAAGGTTCCTTTGGTAATATTATGATTCCAGGCAAACAAACAACATTCAAGTGAGTTTTTCATTGGCGTTGTTCTCCATGGCACTCTTTGAACTTTCACCATCCACCTGGACCCCTATGGGTCTCAGTCTGTTTTAACCACAAACTCCAATGGAAAATCCACAGCAACTTCATTAGATAACTTAACCTTGACCCTGATGGCATCTCAACCAACATGAAGGGCTGGGAAATTATTTCCTCCAACTTCCAGTACACTTCTGTCTTTAGCTATGTGAGTTTTGGGGGTTTCTTTGAAGTGGGGGGCTTTAGCATTCACCATGGTTGTTCTAGTTTGGACTCATTGTGGGGAGACAAGCAAAACTATCACTCCAGCAGCCATCATGGAATGTCACAGAATCCACAGTAACAGTGTTAGGGTCAATGAACAGATGTGGCAGGCATGTGACTTGGGACTTCGTGGGCATTACTTCATTTAATCCCAGTGGTAACGCTAATGAAATAGATGTCCTTATTTCTATGAGCATCCAGTGGGATTACCAGCCCATGATGCGCTCAGTGATTCGTGGAAGGGCAAAGTGAAGGTTTGCTGCTGTAGCATCCTTGCTTTGCATTTTAGGGTGCAGTCTCCCCAGCACATGAATTAATCACCAGTGACTCTCTTTGTCTTTTCTTGGCATTACATTCTCTTGTCTTATGTGCACTTCTGACTTGGCACGTGATTGTTTGTGTTTCATGACTTTATTCAATAGAAACAGTACATAATAAGAATAGAAAGAGGCTTTAAGAGTACTGATAGCCTGAACATATAGCAAAAGCCTTACAAAGGAGAAGGAAAAGTTGCAGCAAAAAACAGGTAACAGATCCAAAAATAGATGTCATCTCATGCTGGGGCAAACTCAACATATTTCAGAGTCCTGAGTCTTTTAGCTAAAACAATACCTGGAAAAACCAGTAATGATCCTGGGCCATTAAATTACATTTTATTCTGTGCACTCCACGTAGAGAGGAGTTCAGAAGGAGTTTCAGCATTAAGACTAAATTTTTAAAAAGGAAGAAGAGAAAGAGCCCAGCGTACTGGAACACACCTGTAGCCCCAGCATTCAGGAGGCTGAAGCAGCAGGTTTGTGAGACTCAAAATCAAACAGTGAACAAACCCCACAAAATCAATTAAACCCCCACAAAAGCAAGAACCACACAGCAAACAACAATAAGCAAGAAAAAAAAAGTTGTGGCACTATGAATCTTTAACTCTGCAACATTATTCAAAAAAAGTTTTCTTTGTGACAGAAGATCTGAATCACAAAGATTTCACTCTTCTCGTTCTATTGTTTCAGCCGTCATCCGTGAACCAAAGTTTCCCCCATACTCATAATTTTGACAGTTAAATAGTTATTCAATATGTGGCTTTCTGTTCTGAATTGCTTACCTGGCAGCTCCTTGATGGGGTTATACTGTGGGCGGTTAGTAATTCTAGAATAGAAAGTTTCAAGATGTTTCAATGTTTCTCTTTTCTGTTTCTTAAACAACAGCAACCAAAACAAAAAAAACCCAAAAGATTAAGTTTTACCACATTTTTCCCCTTCAGGAAGAAATAATACAAGAGAAATGGTATTCTGTTTGAGAAAACAGTTCTGCCATTCCTGTCACCATCAGAAACATTTTAAAGTTTTGTTCCTTCAGCTGTGAAAGTCTTGTGTAGTGAGTGACAGGAGAATTTTGACTTACAGAGCATATCAGAACTTAGAAGATGTCAGTACACACTGAGTGTCAGTTAGCTTCCTGCATGCCTACTTTCATTGCATGATATTTTGTGGGTTCTTTTGGTCTGTGTTTTCCTCTTCCCTTTCCTGAACCCACTCATTGATAAAGAGAAATGTGAATTGCCTGCCTTGCTTTGTAAAGTGCGGACACGGTAGCGTTTGGAATTCAGAAGGAGAATTTTCCCCAAGGGGAGAGGCCTGATGGTCATGAATTCTAAAGGTCTTTTTAATCTAGAAACTCTAGCGTGATCTTCAGCAAAGCCCTCATCCATTGCACCGTCCACTCTACACTAATGGCTGCCAACACCATTTTCTAAATCCTTTTCCAGCCCACTCACTTTTGCTCTCACTTGCCACCAGGTCCTGGTAGTCAGTGGTGCATAGCTCCTCCAGCTCTTACCAGGTTCCTTGCTTTGGCCATCTTCTCCCATCCATTTTAACCATTTTAATCATGTTATGACCCTGCTTCAAACCTTCAGTGGCTCCTATTGCTTATGGGAGATTTTGAGTCACCACACCCTGCCCTACAATATCTAGCTTCTATTTGTATAAAAAAATAAAAATAAAAGAAATCCAGAGTTCTAAGAATGTCTAGCTGATATCATCTTCTCATCTTGACCCATCTATCCTACCAGCCTCAGATGCAACTTTCCACCCCTTAGCCTTTTTTCTCAGCTCTCTAACCCTTTTGACTTCCCAACATAAATCTGTATCACATTTTTGTTCTGTTATGACGTTGAACTTGAGGTCCGGATGTGATCGTCTTTCTTTCCTTGGCTTGATGAACTGCTCCGTTTTGGTGACTTCGCTCAACAGTCTCCCCTTGTTTCTGCCAGCAGGATAAATTACCCCCACTTCCATGGCAGGGTAACTTGAGCAAATTACTGAAACTCTTTGAGTCTTAATTTCCTTGTTTGAAAAATGGAGATAATAATACCTGCCTTGCAGGGTTAGCAAAAAGATGAAATAAAATAACACATGTAAAGCAGTAAGCACAGAGCTTGGCATATGGAACACATTTAGTGCGTATTTGTTGAATAATAAATGGTGGTGGTTATTACTATCAAAGCTCTGCCAGTATGCTTATCCCATAATTGGGCAATGGTTATGAGCTTCTCCTTTTAAGATTTTCCTATTCATCTCAGTGCATCACAATAGATACTACCTCTGCTAGGATGTCAGCGCTGTGAGGAAAGAGGTTATGAGTTTGTCCACCAAGGCATCCTAAATACCTTGAACAGTGCCTGACACAGAACAACAATGTCCTAATATTTGTTGACTTTGTGTTTCACTCCTTTGGGTCAAATGTGAGATGCGGGTGTGAAGTTATTGGTGGATTTGTAAGTTGTCTTGCAAATAGCTTGTGAGTGTCATCTCCAGGCTAATGATCAGGTTGAAATATCAGAGTATGAGCCTACTTTTGGACTGGTACTCTTTGATGCACTATTCAAATTCTACATGTGAAGCTCCTGTTGTATGCTAGCAATTTCGTTGGTTGGAGAGAGGAAGTAAGCATTACAGGCATTTTAGTTGTTATCAGTGCTTGCTGGAATAAACTATCAGAAAGGAAGAGTCATTTATGCATCGTGTGTTTCTAATACAGCGGTGGTTTTGACTATTTAGGGCCCTCAGTACAGTTACTCTAGTTCACTCTTCCAGATTGTGACCACCTTGTCAGGGAAGGCACTTTGGGATGGGTAGTTAAGGAATTCACCTCTTCTTTTTGTGGTGCCAGAGCTTAAACTTGGGGCCTCATGTGTGCTCGCTTTGCTTGCTCGGCTGGCAGTCTACCACTAAAGCCACATGTCCAGTGCTGCTTTTTGTTGGGTGTTTGGAGATGAAGTCTTACTGAATTGTGCTGGCCTGCCTGACATGGTCTGTCTGGATCTCTGCCTTTGGAGAAGCTAAGATTATGGGTATGAGCTGGCAGTGCCCAGCTTTGAGGACATTCCTGAGTGGGTTTCACTTGAGGGGAAAACTGTAGCCTCTTAGAGAGAGGCTGCTCCAATCTTCTTGTACCAGCTTATAAATAAGGAAATTGAGGCCCAGAGAAAGAGAGAGAGACAGAGAGACAGAGACAGAGAGACAGAGACAGAGAGACAGAGAGACAGAGAGACAGAGAGACAGAGACAGACAGAGACAGACAGAGACAGAGACAGAGAGAGACAGAGACAGAGAGACAGAGACAGAGACAAGAATTTTTTTTCAAGGTCAACCATTGTGCCCTGAGATGTCTTCTTGTCTAGCATTCCTTCTTCCTACAGAACTATATTGTCCATGCCAGAAAGGTAGAAAAGGCTTTCCAGGAGAGAGTTTCAGTCCCTGAAAATATTGGTCCCATGAAGACTATTTTAAGGGTTCCATCGGTCACTGTTTGGTAGCTCAGGCTTATGAAGAGAAGCCAAGAAGTGAAAATTGACTGCAGATGGTGAGTGAGCACAAAAATCATTTATGCCACGTATGCATGGATGTGCCTGTGCATGGGTGTGCTGTGAGTGTGTGTGTGCATACATGTGCGTACATGTGCACAGGCAAACAACATTATTACACAATGAAGAGGATTTTATTTTGTTGTTTCATATCATTTATAGGCGATTCAGCTGGAGCACCGAGAAAATTAATTCTCAATAGGTAACAGAGTGGATTGCAGGAAGTAAGGATAAGGCGCAGACCACGGAAGTCTACTTCTGCTTGAATGATGGTCCCTGGCCACAGCAGTGAGGGTGGGTAAAGAAAGGAAGGCAAAGGCACGCACAAAAGACTCAGGGAAGGACGTTCTTCTCTTTAATGAAGAAATGTTAGTGATCAATCTGGTGCCAAGGTGATAAAGTGGAAGTCAGCCAGGTACACAAGGCTGATGTACACATCCCTTAAGATGTATTTTTTTAAAGGCCTGGAAAACAAAGAATCTCATTGAAATAAACACGTTTTAGTTTGAGAAAGAGGGATTTCTTGCCTGTGATAGAGAACTAAGCTAATTAAAGAACTTGACTCATTGGCTTTCAGCTGATTATTTAAGGAAATCACTAAATGGATGTGCAAACAACACGCTGCATTCCCTTAAAGCCATCACCTCCTCCTCTCCTCTCTTTAAGGAGAAGCAAGACCTTCCCAGAAGTTCATCTCATCTGGACTTGACCTTGAATTTCCTTCCTTTCTGATATTGACCCCCCAACCCCCGAATTGTCTTGTTTAAACACTACTGTAATTGTCAGCGCCAGCCCAGCTAGAAATCATATGTGAGTTATCGTCTGGCCTGATGCCTGCCATACTGTACATAGTAAGTTGGTGCTGTTGTTGGTTGAATAAATGAGTGGTAAAAGAGAAAAGGAAGGAAAGTAGGAGGATAGAGAACACAAAAGAAACAATTTCACTCCAGTAAATGGATTTAACCTAGGTGACTTCAAAAAAATTTTTTGAGTTGGTTTATTTCTAGTAAAAGTACCACCTACATATCCACAGCATTCTGAATCACTTCATAATGTAGGTAAAGTGCATTTTTAGTGAGTGAAAAAAAGAGCCTGAATAGATCAGATTATTGAACTAGCTAACTATTCAGTGCTAACTATCCATCTCCTCTGCCAATCAGACCGAGACTGTGTGTGTGTGTGTGTGTGTGTATTCATATATATTGTGTGTATATATGTATATATGCACATACATCAAAAATGTCTTTGATTTGAGGCTGATAGATTCTAGCCATGTTGCAACATACAGATAACAAAGTCACAACTGACAATTTTGTTTGATTAACGTTCTTTCATTCCTTCATCCACCCTCATTCTCTTGATTTTACTACTACATTTTGGATCTTTTCTCTGTTCTTTTATCTGCTACTGCCTCTTTCTCCCCTTCTTCCTCCTCTACCACCTCCTCCCCCGTCCTCCACTACCACTTCCTCCTTCTACTCCTCCTCCTCCATCTCCTCCTCTTCCTCCCACTCTACTCTTTCCTCTCTTTTCACCCTTCCTTTAACCCATGACTTAGATGTTAACTTTGGAAACTCCTGACTAGATGTGATAGGTTGTCTGCGGACATGGTTCTCCTTTGTCGGCATGAAATTCCTGAAAATGATGGTTAAAAAAAAAAAGAAAAAGGAAGATTCTTTTAAAGGCAAAATGGAAACATCAGTGGATTTCATATTTTAGTCTATAGTTGAAAACGTGGGCATAAATAGCTGGACAGAGGAGTTGTGAACTGACTTGTCCCACAGAGGGGAGATCCTAAAGGAAGTGAGGCCAAGACAGCGGAAACCCTGCCAAGCTTTGTGTGTCCCCAAAGCTGCTATTGCCTTTGCCATTGCCAGTTCCACTTCATCTTCTGTTCCCCAAATATTTCTTTCCTTCCCCTTCCCCTAGTCCTTATACCAAAGGATGGCAACATTGTCCCCTAAAACTGAAGCACACCTCCCGTCCATCCCTAGAACCCAGTGGATAGACTGAAAGCCATTTCACAGGACCCTACATAGAGACTGGGTCCTTCTTCACATAAACCTCAAAACTAAGCACAGTACTCGGTACATGGTAAGCATTAAAGATTCTCTTATGTTTGGAGGTTACTTTGTACATAGAATGCCGTCGCTTTTCCTCCCCACCCTTTCTCCCTCTTCTTCCCTTCCTCCCCCCTCCCTCCCTGCGAGATGATACTTTTATTGAAGTGATTTCAAAATTGAGTGCTAGGATACTTACTTTATGTCATTAGAATAGGGTACTTTGTTCTAATATCAGTACTTTAATTGATATTGAATACTTGTCCATTGAAGTCTGGATGTTCTGAGAACCCAGTGACATCCCCGGATTCTTTAGACATCCATTATCATCTCTCTATGGAGATTTTTTTAAATGCCATTTGTACTTGGGGATGAGAGGATAAGATGGTACTTAGAAAAAAATCTGGGCCCTGGTGGCTCACGCCTGTAATCCTAGCTACTCAGGAGGCTGAGATTTGAGATTGTGGTTGTAAGCCAGTCTGGACAGGGAAGCTTGGAGACTTCATTCAATCTGCCCAAAACGCTGAAAGTAGAGCTGTGATTCAAGTGGTAGGGCACTAGCTTTGAGCGAAAACCTCAGTGACAGGACTTATGCGCTGAGTCCGGCACACACATGTACATCCCCCCCACACACACACTCTCACACGCACAGATGATATTCATTGAGCCCGGCATCAAAGCATTTGGATTTATGATTCATCTTAATCACTAACTTTAGGTCGGTCTTCATCTCTCCCAGTAGCATCTTATCTTTAAGACGACTAGTTGGAGTAGATAACCACTGAGATGAGTGCTTCTCCAACATTTGTATGAATCTGAGCTGATTATTAGCCAAACACCAAAGCGGCTGAAAGCCAGTACTGTCTTTTTATTTCAGATGGTGAATGTGCACCAATAAGGATAGAGGTTAGGACTGCAGGGCCAATCTGAGGGAACGGCCTGGACTTTGATGCTCAGGCTCAGAACCTATGTAAAACTTGCCTCTGAAGAAGTTGGATACCGGCTGTGTCTGGGTTTGATCCTTATCTTGTATCCTCTGCTCTTCTCTCTTTTTAAGTTTTTATTTTTTTTCTAGAAGGAAAAGATTACTTAGAGTCCAGAGATAGAGGTTTCACTTGGAACATGTACCTGCTGATTTCAATGATGTTTGTTGTACACAAGATTGCCTGGGGTCTGGGAGGAAAACTTCTCCTTGAAAAAAAAGAAAGAAAGAAGGCTTGTACTTTGGTCCAAGCATTCATAATTGAATCCAAGGGCAAAGGCGTCCTTGGGGGGAACCATGGAGCCTGATTCCATCCCCTCCAGTTACAGAGGCCAATGTAGGAAAGCACAGATGGATTGGCATCTCCTCTGGGTTCAAACCATTTGTAGAGGACTGGCAGAAAGGTCAGGCTCCCATCAGCTCTGGCTCCATTCCAGAGTCGGAAAGGATGTACAAGGTGCCTTAGCTGGGGACCTGCTATGTATAAGAAACCACTCCAGATGCTTTAAACCGCATCTGACCTTTTCAGTCACGTACCTATTAGGTCTCTAGGTCTGATTGCATGGTTTCATAGGTCAGCTGCAGAAACTGACACTCGGAGAGCTGAAACAATTTGATTGAGGTCCTGCATTACATCTGGGATTTGAACTCAGGACTGTGAGACTCTAAAGACTGTGCTTCTCTTAGTGTATAATGTACTTACTCTTTACCCCATGTGTATGTGTATGTATATATATATATATATACAGATAGATAGAGATGAATACATACGTATATACACATACATATGTTTGTATGTGTTTGTGTGTAGGTGATAATGCCTGTTGTCAGGGTTGAGAGATGGTCTGCCCCACCTCTTCTGAGCATATAATTAGGTCACAGTTAGAAAATGGCAGATTCCTCTTGTACCTGTTGCCCTGATCATAACACAGCACTTAAGAATTTGAGATATGGAAAGAGAATTTCTTCTCTTCCATGCTTGGCAATGTTGCCTCCACTGGCTTCTAAAGAAGCAGTAGGAGTGGGGTGGCAGGTGGCCCAGAGCCCAGGAGGAAAGCGGGAAGTTTGCCTTTGGACTTAGAGAGGTGGTGCTGTCCTGTCATTGGCTGCATCTCCAGGCCGCTCCTTATTCTATAGACTCTCTGGAGAAGCATCTATCTCCCTGATTTCCACTCCCATGGGAGGAAGGAATGACTCCTAGGCTTTCAAGTTCTATCCCATCTCATTTCCCAGTTTCAGGGCCATCCATGCAGCTGCTTTTCCACTGAATGTTTCTCAGGGTACCTGAACTCAGCATGACCCATGCTCACCCCCCTTTCTCACCCCCCCAAACTATCCTCAGAAATCTCCCACTTTGCCAGATGGCTTCATTGCTCAGCAGCCCGCTTATCTCAAAAGCCTAGGTATTAGTTTTGCTTCTCTGCTTGTCCCTAAGTATTGTGGATCAAACCTTTTGCATTTCTCAAATGCATCCTCTTCCAGTGGCTGTCTCCTTACTCATCGATTATGTCAGGATGCACAGTATATGGAACGCTGCTGTGGTCTCTTTCTCTTCCACTCACCCATTCTCCATGCTGCTGCCAAATTGAGAAGCATCCTGGGTCATTTTCAGATCTATAAGGGCTCCCTTGGCCTTCAGAATAAAGTTCAAACTCCACAGTGGTCTTTGGGATAGCTGTCAGGCATATAAGGACTCTGCTTTGAATGCCAGCTTTGTAACTTGCAACCCCTCCTGTTCCATTTCCTTATCTGTAATGTAGCCTGAACAGAACTGATATTGTAGATTTTTGTGAACATTGAATCAAATGAGAGTAGTAAATGTAACCCATTAAGCCAGTGCCTGGTGTATAACCAACTTGTGTTGGTTATATGACAGCCATTTTTAAATAACAACATTCTCAACTCTGATTGAGACTTTTCTTTTTTTTTTTGCCAGTCCTGGGCTTGAGCTCAGGACCTGAGCACTGTCCTTGGATTTTCTCAAGGCTAGAATTCTACCACTTGAGCCTCAGCACCATTTCTGGCTTTTTTCTATGTACGTGGTACTGAGGAATCAAACCCGGGTCTTCATGCATGCTAGGCAAGCACTCTACCACTAGGCCAAACTCCCAGCCCTGATTGAGACTTTTAACAGCACAAGAAAGTCGTGATGTCCAGGTTTCGTTCTTGGCAGAATAATTCTACTTCATCATTACTAAGTCAGTATAGTATGTTATGCATCCTGAAGTTTGTTATGCAATATAATGTGCTGTGGATTTTCCCTGCTCACAATACAGAAATATCATGGAACCCACATGGTCCCAATATGCCAGACATCAAAGAGGTCCCAAAGCAGAAAGAATCCTTAAGATCAAGCAAGATCAGGTACAGCAGAATTGCTTCATCATCTTCAAAAATAAGGAGCAGCAAGTAGCAAGGGAAGCTCATACTCATCATTTTGGAAAGAAGAAAATATGTCCATAAAGATTGCTGTTGATGAATAAGTGAAGAATGGATTTTATACCATTGTTAGATGAAGAACTAAAGTGCAAAGTGAGCCGCTCAGCAGGAAGAACAGCTCGCACCCTCGTGGAGGAATCCTGCTAGTGTTTAAAATGCTCCCTTGACCACAATGGTTCAGAATTATTTTTATCCTGGAGCGTTATCATTTTCCTGTCACTTGTATGAATCACTTTCCTATCCCTGTATGCTTTATTATATATATAGATAAATAATTATGTCTAATAAATATGTACCTTTTTCATCACAGGAGTCCAGTCTTTGTCGTTCTCTACATCTCTCAGTGTTTCCTTTCTAAGGTACAAAGCTAAAAACCCTTGGAGTTTCCATGACACGTGGATACTTGGAAAGGGGTTGGGGAGGGGGACAGGATGCTTTGTGGTATTTAAGGCATCCCCTTTCTTCCGAGCTGATGGGGCTATTGTTGCTTATAACGTCTATCTTTTAGTACTCATCCATTCCATATGCTGTTAGAAGTATTCCATTTGTTTCCTGGCTGAATCTGGGGGGTGGGGTTGGGAGGAGAGAAACTCTTCCATACCTGGTCCAAAGTAGCCAAGCGATAGAGACGCAGGTGGTTGTGGTGCTGTCCCTTTGCTGGTGGTATTTGGAGACGCAGAAATGGAAAAGTTCAGGAAAACACCAGACAGTGACAGCTGTCCCGGGTAGCACCTCTCTCTGTAGCAAAAATGTGCGATTCTTTGTGGCTCTCAAGGTTTTGTTTTATCTGTGGTTAGGTGTGGGTGGCAATGAGAGGTAAGGACTTGCTCAGGGGATTTGTCAGGTCCTCACCACACGCATGCCACCACTCACACCCTTCGTTTGCTCACAGGAACCATGTTGAAAAGCTGCTGGGAAGATTAAGGGTGCTGGCACAGGACGCCCTGAGCACCACTCTTAACACAGTAGTGGCATTTTACTCCTGCCTTGCTTTTATTCTATCCCAGAGCAGGAGGAATGTGCTAAATCTGAATCCCATTACAGAAGCCTGCTGGGACTTCCCAGGGATACAAGTCCTTCTTGTTTGTTTTTAGGAATGGGGATTCTGAGCTGTGTATTCCAATGTGAGAACACAAAATTCTGCCCCTTGGTGGGCAGAAAGGAGATAAAGATTTCCATCAGTATCCAGAAGGATTTGTGGTACTTCGCTTCTGAAATCTGCCTGAAGTCTGTCCTTCTGTGAGCTGGCAGGTGGGGGTTGATTATATAACGTGGATTTCATGCTAACATTTGCACGTGGAACTTTCATTACCAGGACTCCTAAGAAAGCAGAAGAGCTCGGTGTAAAAGGCTTAATTTTTTTTTTTTGCAAAGATAGACAAGTCAGGGGGTCCAGCACATCCTTTACTCTGTGGTTCTTAAGAACAAAGATAAATGGAAAAAGAAAGATTCTATTTTTATGCTTTGAAAGCACTTGCTTTAGGTCAGAAAAATAGCCAGTCAGAATGTTTAGTCCTGTCAATACAGCTAGGAACAGGTCTTTCTTCTTTTTCCCTTTGAAAAAAAAATTAATTGGGGAGCTGACGGAGTAGGGAGATAGGAGGGTGTATGGGCTAAGCAAGGGACAAGGGAAATTGAGCTTTGTGCAGCAGAGGGAAAAGCACACAAGCTTTCAGATCAGAAAAAAAAACTCCAACCCCAATTTTACTTCCATTCTTTTCTCTCTGTGTGACCCTGAGAATGTCATTTAAGTCCTATGGGCTCCAGTTTTCTCATCCATATAATGGGGATAGCAGAAAATACCTTGCTTGTAAGAATAATTAAAGAGGACACAGTTCAGGGCATAACATAGTACCTAAAGGATACAAAATTCCTGATGAAACCAGACCCTAGATCCCACAAAAAAATGTATGAAGGAAGAACAACAATGGTACCCTAAGAGAATATCTAAAATAGAACTCAGGAGGAAGAAACATTGTCCTGCCCACCAGAGCAATTGTTCAGAACAATGGCAGAGAGGAGAACCAGGTAAGTAGAAAGCATATTTTGTGTTATTATTCTTAAATATCTTCTATTTATATGCCAGAGAGCTTGGAGTTTAAACAGATATACGGATGAAATAAGAAACAAGAAGATAAGAAACTTGAAGAAAGCATATTAAAAGTTGAGAAAACACATGTTGTAGTTTATCCTGGTTAATATGGTTACTGGGTTTAAGGACTGAGAGCGTGGGAGCTTCCTGGTACACAAGACAAGAAGAAGAAAGAGCACACACAATCCTACTGCTTATTTTACATTATATTATATCGTCAAAGGAAGTAGTCACAAATCACTAAGGAATTTGTGACATTGTACCTACTATGTGATAAGTGGAAAGAAAGAATGTCTCCCATAACAACTCTAACAGCTGGCCTTTGCCGTATTGATGAAGAAGGCTCAAGGGTCAGTGGGATAACAGTCGTGGAAGAGTACTAGCTGTGACATCAGATGACTTGGGCTTCAGCTGTGATGGAACTACTTTCTAACTGTGTGACTCACATTGAGCCTCCTCTGCAGAACAGCTCTTAAATAAGTACCTTCTCCTCTCCTAATGATATTCTGTGCACTGAATATTCAGAGGGGAGTAGACCATCCAACGTCAAACCTGGGGCACACTAGACATAATAAGATGGATTCATTTTGTTCCTTTTGCTTTTGTTGGAGCATACATTCATTTGGGCTTTTCTGAGAGTGTCTAGGTTAATGGGCGAATTCTCTTTAGATAGTCTTATGTTCAGTTTCCTTTCCTTGAATCCTCCCTGGGCTCCAAAGAGATAGTCTGGAAATACAGTTCTGAATGTCTCCGTCCTCCACTTACCTACACCAGTATCGCTCAGCTTTCCATAAAACCAAGTGGCAATCTCTCACTGGGCATTCAAAGACCTATTGTCTTCAGTCACTGATGTCCTGTTCGTCCTCTTGGGTTCTAGGCCTCAGTAGTCCTTGGCTCATTCCTTGCACACATGATGGCCTTTTCCAGGCTTCTCCCTCAACCTGGATCATCCTTTGCTTCACCCTCCCAGTCAGAATGACACACAAACTCACTCTTTTGGATGATTCAAAAGGCGTCCTTTGTAGCCTCCTGGATACCCAGTGTTCATTTCTCCTCCCTGGATACTCTGGGTGACTCCTAACATTCTCTTGTAAGACACAGTGTCTTCTTCTCTTGTCAGGCTCTTTGAGGCCAGAGTTAACACCCAGTCAATTAGCCTCTCTCCTTTTGTACCTCACGTTGACCTTGGGACTTCTGTTTTAACCTCCCCTGTAACTCTACACTCAGCAGTGCTTTTCTGCTGCAATTGAGGTGCTCTGAGAGCAGGGATGCAGGGACCGTGTCTATTTGCATCCACAGTACTTGCCCCTCTGTCCAGGATGGGGAAATAGACACTTGCTATTGAATGAACTGGTAGAGTGGGGATGAATGCATCAATGCAAATCTCTGGTCACTGCTATCACCTACCTCTCAAATTAGGGGTAGGGCCTGGCAATCAGCTCAGTGTTGGAATACGTTTCCATTATAGGTGCATCTCAGCAAATGAAACTCCCTGGAATTACATTGTAGGTGGGTTGTTGGGGTACAAGGTCAAATTAAAGCAAATGAAAATCATCACGAAACTCACTTTGGAAGCTATCCCAGTGGGAATACTATTCCTCAGCAAGTCTGATTCATTCACTTTCTCTTCGGCACTTGAAAGTTTGCTGTTTACTTAGTGGGCCCTCAAATAAACAACTGGTGATTCGCATCAAATAAAAAAATCCTGAATTATTAAAAACTCAACTGGATTGATCCCAGGGAGGTTTGGATGATGAATAGGGAAAGGTTTGGAATTCTGGACACAGGTTGTTAGGGAATGTTCAAGCTGGTTGAGTCAAGGTATCCCAAATGAGGTATACCGAAATGGTTAGGTTGAGCAAAGATTTATGGTAGGGAGACAGGTTGGTCCTCAGGTAAAAGTGCAGGTAAAAGATATGGCATGATACAGAACATAGGGCAAAGAAGATTACAAAAGCAGCATCTGGGGGAGGCAGATGTAGAGGCCCAGAGATGCCCCTCTGAAGAGAAAAGAGGATGTCTGAGACCATGGACTTACCAGGCTGCAGCTATCCTTAACGCTGGGTTCCTAGACCAAACTCTTTGAGCTGCATTGCCTTTTGTTTAAAAGCAGTGGTTGTTTCATCTACAGCAGTAAAGAAAATATACATCAAAATAATGCTGAGATCCCATCTCACCTCAGTCAGAATGCCATCAGCAAGAATACAAACAAAAGATGCTGGGCCAGAGGTGGGTGAGAAAGAACCGTAGCCCACTGTTGGTTGAAATGTGAATGTTTTCAACCATTCTGCAAGGTAGCATGGAGGTTCCTCAGAAATACTAAATACAGAATTACTCTATGGTGCAGAAATTCCACACTTGGGCATTACAATCTATATCTAACATATAGATTAGATATAGATTACACACTAAGCTATAGTAAATCATATACCACCATATTCACTGCAGCACTATTCACCATAGCTGAGATAGGGAATTTAGTCCAGATGCCCCTCAATGAATGAATGAATTGAGAAGAGGTTGTGTATATACACAATGAAAATTTTTCTCATGCATTAGGAAAGCCTGACATTGCATCATTTGTAAAGAAATGGAAAATTATATTAAATGAAGTCAGGCCCAGAAAGACAAAGAATGTGTGTCTTCTCTCATATGTGAAAGCTAGAATTAATTTATAAATATATAAGGAAACTCTTCTGGGAGTCATGCATGTGTACACAAATGCATTAAAGATAATGAAAATATATTTGCAAAAACGTGGCATCTGCATAACGTAAACAAGATATTCCTTCCCCCCCCCCCCTGAAAAGAATAGTGGCTGTCAGAGTTCAAAAATGCTTTCACTATATAATTAATATTTGTCAATGAAATGTAAATGTCCATGTTGAAGTATACAAACTGGAAACAGAGTCACTGGTGACCTTCTGGTCACTACTTCCCATTCTGGTCACCAACAGCAACTAACCAGCATGAACAGTTCATGTATTTTGAGCATAGCTCAAGCACACATAAACACTTACACGAAGGCTTTTACATAATTATGAGTAAAAAATCACCTACATTCTGTTGAGCCTCATTTTTCTCTCAGTAATATATCATGACATCCTTTTACATTCTTAGCTTTTCAAAAAAATAAACTGGATATCTCTCAAAGTGAGGAAGGCATAATAAAGTATGAAATGACAGGTAACTAATAAGCCCAGCCCTTCCCATTCCAAGAGAGCCTTTTCTTCTTCTTGTTCAGTCTGTTAGCCCCAGTGAACATAAAATTAAAGATTTATGTGACTCATTATTATTGTTTTAAATAAAAATTTAAGGGCAGAGCTTTGCTGAGAATATTGTACATGGTAATTGTGTTTACTGATCATTGCCACTCCTGAACAGCAAGTCATAGTATAAAACTCGAGTAATTAGAACAATAAGCTCAGGTTAATTAAAATACTGGGCAACATTTGGGAAAATCCACTTTGGAGACTTTCCAGGTGTATATTCATTTTGTAGGCACTTAATTCCCCCTGGGTGCTAGTGGTGACAAGGTAGGAGGATGGGCAGTAATCAGAGCTGGCCTGCCTTTGATCACACCCTACCCATTTCTCTTCCCTGCCCCCAAGCAGGAGCTTCAGAGACCTGAGTCCAGTCACCAGTAGACAGGGCTGCAGTCGGAGAGACCCAATCTTGGGTACTATTCTTGTGTTATTACTATCCATGCCACTTGCCTTAATAGATACAGGCTGGCTAATTAAAGTGATTAATCAAGCCCTGAAGAAGTTTGGAAGTTGCTTGGAGTTTCTTCTCCTACTCCCCTGCATCTGGCACAGGAGATACTGCAGGTTTCCCTTCCAGTGTTGTGGTCCCCAGTCAGGTTGGGCTAATGGATTGGTTAGGCTGCGAAATCATTTTTTTTCTTATAGCCAAGGCAACTGAGGGACGCTGTGAGCCTGGGAGTGGAGCCTGAAGGGAACCCTGCTCGTCTGCCCCTGGTTCTGTGGTGTCTCTCTGTCATTCCTCACCGACTCCACTTGCACTGTCATCATTGTTACACAGATGCCGCTCTGAATCCATGGGACATTGGTTCTGGGATCCCTGCAGATACCAAGATCTACAGATACCCCGATTTCTTACATAAAATGGTAGAGTATTAGCCTGCCCCATTAGATTTCTCCCATATTCTTCAACTGATACATTAGTGGATCTATTTGTCCATGTATCTATTTTAGTACATATTAATTGTCAAGAGAGGCTGTGATGTTTCTGTGCGGGTACATATCATACTTTAATCCTATTTGCCTCTCCCATTAATCTTTCTTGCTCCCCCCACATCTCTTTTGTTTTGCGCAGTTTTGACAGGCTTTTATTGTTTTTAAAATTTTTATTTTATTGAATATTATATACTTATCTAAATTATATTTTGTGGTTTTATTATGCATACAATATTCTTTGTAATATTCATCCCCCTCATTACCCTCTTTTTTCCCTTCCCTTTCCATCTGGTTTCTGACCCAATTCCCCTCTTTTACAATCACATTATTATTTTTTAAAGTAGGTCTGGATCCTGTATATGACAGAGAATATGTGATATTTGTCTTTCTTGGTGTGGCATATTACTTAATGGGATCATGGGTAGTTTCTCCCATTTTCCAGAAAATGACATGATTTATTTCTTCTTTTTGATAGGATAATACTCTGTACATACCACCTCTTTGATACCAATTTATCAGTTGATGGTCACCTAGGCTAATTCCCTAGTTTGGCTGTTGTGACTAATACAGATTTCTTTCCTGTATCCTGACATGTATTCCTTTGGCTCTATTACCAGAAAGTTATCACAGGAAGTTATGATAGTTCTATTTTTTGTTGTTTTGAGAAATGTCCATACTGACTTTCATTGTGGGCATACTAACTTATATTCCCTCCAAACATGTATAAGATCTCCTTTTCCCCTACATTCTTATCAATGTGTTGTTTATTTTCTTGATAACCACTGTTCTGACTGGCATTGTGCATTTCCTTCATTACTATGGAAGTGAAACATGTCCTGGTCATTTGTAATTCATTTGAGAAATCCTTATTCAAAGGACTTCCTTGCTTATAGATGGAATCATTTATGTATTTAGTTTTGGTGTTTAATATTTTGAGTATTATATATACATCGCAGATATTAAGTCCTTGTTCAATGACTGGTTGGCAAAGTGTTTTTTTCTCTGTCATTGTAGGCTGTCTCTTCATTTGAGTGCTTATTTCTTTTGATGTACAGAAGCTTTTTAATCTAATGCATTCCGCTTGCCAATTCTTAGTCTTGTTTCCTGAACTGTTCAGAAAGTTATTAGCTTTCTTATGTCTTCTTTTACACTTTCCTTTGGAACTTCCAATTTTTCAGGCCTTACGTTATGATCATTCAAGAATTTTGAATTTTTTGTTGTTGTTCAAAATAAACAAGAGCAGTGCAGTTTCAGTTTTCTACATGTAAATATCCAGATTCTCAACAGTATTTGTTGAAGAGGCTGTCTTCAGCTTTTTTTTTGTCACCTTTGTCAAAACCCAGATGGCTATGGCCCTGTGAGCTTATTTCTGGATATTCTGTTTTATTTGATTGATCCTTGGGTCTGTTTCTGTGCCAGTACCATGCTGTTTTTATTACAATGCTTCTGTGGTATAATTTGAAGTCAGGTATTGTGATATCACTAGTTTTGATCTTTATGTTCAGGATTGTTTTGGGTATTTTGGGTCTTTTAGTGCTTCCATATAAATTTTAGGAGTGATTTTCTTTTCAATTTCTTGAAGAATAAAATTAGAATTTTGACTCTGTATATTGTTTTTGGTAGTATAGCCATTTCCCCAATATTCATTCTACCTATCCACAAAGCATCATCCTCCCATCCACTTTAAAGCATCTCTAGATTGTTTGCATTACCTACTACAATACAATGCTAGATAAGAATTTGTGGTACCCTATTGTTTAGACAATAATGGCAATAAAGTCTATACCTGTTTAGTACAGAGGCAGTATTTTTGGTGTGCGGCTGGTTGATTGACTGTGAATACAGAATCTATGCATACACAGAGGTCAACTCTACATTCCTTTGAGGTGCAAGAGCATGGAGTTACATGTTATGTTTTGTATTATCAGGACCCTGCCCACGGATTACTCAGTAACAATCCCCTTACCACCCCCACAATTCTTCTCTACCCTGTAAGTTTTGGTTTAGAATAATTACACCATGGATATTTTTTGGCGGACTCCTCTTTGGGCCAGGTGCTGTGTCGGAGATGATGATGTGGCTCTTCTTTACAAAGAATTAGAATGTAGAAGGAGATGAAGCACATTCAGAAATGGCTGTAAGACAAGAAGATCATAAAGAAAGGTCAGAGTAACAGAATGCCGTGACAGAGGGATCAGAAAGGCGTTCATGGGGGAGGTGGTATTGAAGGTGGGCTTTTGGCGTTTGGCATTTGTGTAAGGGGTGTCGTGTGAACTTGTGGGTGGGGGGGGGCGAAGGAAAGAGATCTGAATTCTTTCACAATGAAACCTCCAGCAGGAGCAAAGGTGTCGTGTAGAGAAAAGGCCCTGTGGTTGCCTTTCATGTGCTCTTGTGTTCAGCGCCGAGACAAAAGCATGATTGGGGCAGCAGCTGGCATCCTCCAGAAGCCCTGTGGGTTAGGTGAATTTGGAATTCAGCTTCCCTGAATGCTTTCCGCTACAGCCTCTGGGGTTTGCTCCATTCTCCGTCCTTCTCCGTTTCAGATGTGCTGTGTGGGATTCTAAGACCGTCTCCTCCCTTCCTCCACAAAGTCCACTCTCAGGAAGAGCTCTGGGACCCTGCTCGTATGTGAGGTCAGGATGCCATCTTCCATTTAGTCTGCCTTACCATAGAGGCTGGTTTCACCTACTACCAAGAAGACTGGGTACCAGTACAAGGTTCCAATCTGGTCTCCGCTTCCTCCTGCTCCTGAGAATTGATGACAGGAAACCAGTCTCCCTCGGGCTGGCCTGCCTCACTCTGGCCAATCAGTTTTCCAGGAGAGAAGAATCTCAGCATTTTCCTCTTGAGCAACAGTTCCCTTCCCACGCACACAAACCTGGTTGCTTTAATGAATAGAGTAAATAAATACAGCAGGATGCCTGGCTGAAATCCTAATTTGGTTTTATTTTCTTTCTTGACTTGAATGTAAGTCACTTTCCTTCTTGAAGGAAAGTGAAGTGCTTCAGATCCTGGGAGAGGACTCTAGACAGCAACCTAGAGAGAAGTGGGGAGCAGAGAGGACGGGATGGACACACTGTGCAGGAAAGGGACACAGAGACTTTGGGGTTTGAAGCTTGAGGGGAGAAGGCTCACCTGCATGAAGGAAAGTCAATGCAATTCACTAAAGAATGGCTTGGAAGGATCAGTCTGAGGCTACCAGAAGTGTGGAGAAAGCCTGTGAGAGGGATAGAAATGGCTGGATACTTAAAACCACAGTTCCAACCATCTAGAGTGGTAGTTTGGGGTCTACTTAACTTTGGTGGAGTGGCTTTTCTTGCTTTAGAGGACAACAGTAACCTGACATGGATGGGGGCAAACAGCTGCCCGGGAACCACTGGGCTATGAGGACGAGCTGAAGCTAGCCAGACTACAGGACAGGCGGAAAGGACAGAGAAGAAGCCCAGGCCTTGTCTGTGTTCACGTGGGATTCATGTCATCCCCCTTCCCGCATACTCTGGGGTTTAGGAAGAGTACAATCCAAGGAACTAAGGGAATTCTAAATAGTTCATTTGTGAGGCTGGAGGAGTTTCTGGGGGCATTAATAGGCGGTTCACAGCATGCAGGAATGAAGAGAGACAGAGGTGATCTCAGCTGAGTCATAGCTCCCATCCCAACCCTGTACTTGTGAAAATGTTGTGATAAAAATGAGAAGTTGAACATCTTCCAAGCAGACATTTCCTAAGATGAGTTCTCTGTGAGATTTTCACATAAACTTCTGGATTTTGGATGTTGTTTTTTTTTGTTTTTGTTTTTTAATTCCAAAGGAGAAGTTCTGTGACTGGTTTCTTGTTGAGATTTTCTTATTTCAGGGTGTGGGTACAGAGCAGTCTGAAGTCTTTCAAGCTTTTGAGATCCTCATTTTGTTTTTTCAAATTGACAGAACTCTCGCTTACAGACATCGAGGCAGTTGGGAGAGTTTTCTTGACCATCCAAGTCTGCCCTGTCATTTGACAGATGGACTAACTGGGGGTGGTGATTAAATAGGGGGCCTATTGGAGGTGAAGTCTGAGCCGTAGCTGGGTCAGTCTGGAATTGAGAGCGGTACACCATCTCAGGGTTTGCTTGTTATTGTTGACTGCCAGTGTCACTTTATCGATCCATTTCCAGTTTAAGAGTTCATCAGATTTCTTAAGAAACTGGCTTTCATATGTGAAACCCTTAAGTCGTGACTTTCTGTTTTCTGTTGGAGCTACAAACACCCATCTGCTCTTCTTTTTGCTCCTGGCAATGCCTCCTTCCTCTCTTTCATGACAGCTCAAGGCTTGCTTCTCAGAGCACGCTCTTGCTGTCCCAAATTCACGGCTTCTGAGCTTATTGTACTCCTGTGCCTACTTTGTTTTCTTTTCTTTTTTTTTTTGTGGGTGCTGGTACTAGGATTTGAACTCAAGGCCTAGGTGTTGTCCCTTATATATTTATATATTTGTTTATTTAGTTTTCTCTCAAGGCTGGTGCTCTAACACTTGAGCCACAGCTCCACTTACAGCCTTTTGGTCTTTAACTAGAAATAAGAGTCTTATAGACTTTCCAACCCTGGCTAGCTTTGAATTGCAATCTTCAGATTTCAGCCCCCTGAGTAGCAAGGATTATAGATGTGAGCTGCTGGAATTTGGATTCCTGTATTGGTATGCTTAGTGAAAGTCATGAAAAACCTGTTATACTTATTGTGCCTTGAATTCCTTTATATTTAATAGATGCGGGTGCAATGCTACAACAAATTTACTCTTGAACATTCTTAACATATCTCAGAGATGGAAGCAGCTTTTAATATTCACAAATTTAATTTTTTAGCAATGTGAAACTTCAGACTCCAAAAAGAGATCAGCTTACTCAAGCAAAGGTGTGCAGTATTTTAGCTTCAGAATTAAAACAGTAACCAAACCATTTTTCAAAAAAAAATACAAAACTTTACTTATTGCTTCTGTGCCAGAGCTTAAAATATTTATCATCTAACTGCATTAAAATATATATTCCTATCGGATCCCTTTTGGCACACACATGCACATACACACAAAAGATTAATACGTCTCAGTGTGTTTTCTGTTGATATCACAAAATACCCGAGGCTGGGAAATGTATAAAGAAAATAGTAAATAGGTTTGTTTCAGCTCATGGTACTGGAGGTTGAAGATCCTGCAGCCAAATCTGTTCCATTTCTGATGGGAAATGTAAGTTCTTGCTGAACTTCCAGCAGAAAACAGAAGGCAGGTAGGAGTATTATGCCGAGAGAGTACAAGTGCAAGAAAGGGTGCAACAGAAAGATGGAGAAGACCAACATGTGTTTCTACACACTGCTCTCACGGTAACTAATTCAGTCTGTGAGATGTGCAAGTGGGAGAAGGGTTTTAATTCTTCCCACAGCCACAGTCACCAGCACTTCTCAACATAGCTACACTGGGTACTGGTATGGCTTCAGTAGGTGTCCAGAAGCCAGTGTGTTGAAGGCTTGGTCTTCAGGCCTTAACAGTATTAGCAGGTGGTGGATCCTTTAAGAGGCGGAGCCTAAAGGGAAGTCTTCTAGTCTTTGGAGTTGCCACTCAAGGGAAATGTTAGAACCCCAGGATCTTCCTCTTTTTTCCTCTTTTCCATGAGGAGAATGGGCTTCCTGGCCCCTGACACAATGTGCTGTCCTACCACAGTCCCAAAGACAACAGAGCCAAATAACCATGGGTTGAAACCTCTGAAACTGGGATCCCTGACAAACTTTTCGCTTTGGTCTTTTTTTCTTTTCTTTTTTTTTTTTTTGTGGGTCATGGGCTTGAACTTGACCTGGGCGCTCTCCCTGAGCTCTTCAGCACAAGGCTATGGCCCTACCCTTGAGCCAAGCCCCACTTCCCGTTTCCTGGAGATAAGAGTCTCAGGTCCTTTTGTGCCTGGGCTGGCTTTGAATCTCCATCCTAGATCTCAGCAAAGTTTCCCTCTTTGTAAGCTGATTATCTGTGGTATTTGTTACAGAAATAGAAATCTGACTAACACAGCAATCAAATCTCAGCATGAGCTTTGGTGGAAACAAACTATACTACTATGCTCCAGACATGCTTCCCGCCCCCCCCCTCCTTGTTGGTCATTGAACTTGAATTAAGTTCAGGGACAGCCTGGGTGCTGTCCCTGGCCTGCCTCTCTCTCTCTCTCTCTCTCTCTCTCTCTCTCTCTCTCTCTCTCTCTCTCTCTCTCTCTCTCTCTCTTTCTTTCTTTCTTTCTTTCTTTTCTTAAGGCAAGTGCTCTGTCACTTGGAGTCACACTCCACTTCCAGTTTTAGGGGTTAATTGGAGATAAAAATCTCATGGACTTTTATGCCTAGGCTGGCTTTGAACTATGATCCTCGGATCTCAGTCTCTTATTCAAGAATCATCTAGAATTGCGGTTGTGAGCCATCAGTGTCAAACTCCTCCTTCTCCTCCTATTTTTCTTTTTCTTTTTCTTCTTCATCTTCTTTTTCTCCTTCATCTTGTTGTTGTTGTTGTTGTTATTATTATTTCTTCTTAAAATGAATCATTTTGCTTTTCACTGAAGGTAAAGATCGGAATAAGGCTTTTTTTGTCTTTTGGGAAAAAAAGACTATAAATATTCTGTAACTTTTTTTGTAGAAATGAATTTTTCTTACATGGGGAAAAGATATATATTGAACTTTCTTTGTGCATTGTCTTCTTGATGAACTTGTAGCCCTCTTGCAGCAGGTGTACTTCTAGCTTAACTACAGCATTAAAAATATACCATTCAATAATAGCACTGGAGATTAGCCACCAGCAAGGATTGGGGTGACAGCATTGGGTCTCAGTCTACCCAAAATGTCATGGCTTCTCTGTTGTTTGTCTTGAGTCCAGAAAGGCTCATCATGTACCCATCCATCTGACTTGGATCCATACAGAAGAAGAAGGGATCAGAAGCAGCTAACAGCGGTTAGGGTTCATGGTCACTTGTGAATCTGCTTTCAAGGGTTTGGGGGGTAGGTTTGTCATCATTTGTATCTCCTCTACCCTAACTGTGAACTTTAGATCCTGAGAGATCAGAGATTGTGGCAGGCTGAAAATGGGGCAAACATGGCTCGGTGGGTGTGTGAGAAGTGCATCTGAATCACCCCAATCTGCCTCCCAAATGACTGTGAAAAACATCAGCAGGAAGCAAAATGCAAATATTATCAAAATCCATATAAGAATGTTTTATCTGGCTGCCCTGTTTTGGTGGTTGGCTGCAAGGGTCTTAAGTACCAGCAGGAATCCATTTGTGATTCATTACAGTTCCTTTCAGCAGTCCACACTGAGGTGCCTGCTCTGTACCCAATGAGTCCAACAGGGTGAAAAGAGAAAGAAAAGAAACACAAGTCTTGACCCTCCTCTTTAATTAAGTTAACATCCAGGAGAAACATTCCTCCATATATCCCTTCATCATCAATTTTCAGAAAGCCCACCCTGAGCTTTGTTCAGTGCTAGACACTAAAGGTAGAGATATATAGGATTCAGTTTACTCCCTTGAAGAATGTCTGATAGACGAATGGGGAAGATGAATGAGAGGGACCAAGAAAGCCTCAAGAACAGAGCATGCTGGGAGGAAGGGTAGGGTACTGTGCCCAGCCCAGGGGATGTTTAGAGAGGGCTTCTCATCATGAATGATGGGCAACTGTTATTAACAGGACATGTTTACAGTGTACTTTCAGTAGTCAACACTATGGGTACACATATAAAGTAAGATTTACTCTAATTTAGGTGATGGCTTAAAGATTCACGAGAAAAAAAAAGGCTAGATAATTTGTGACTATCTCTTATATCTCCTAAAAAGACCCCACCAAGAGCCAGAAAACAATTTCACGAACAAGTCAGAGCTGAACTCACACATGCTGTGGGCGGGAGTGCAAATTAGTGTCACTGTTTTGGAAAACTGGTGGTATTTGCTAAAGTTAACCATATGGCTACTCTATCTAGCCCTCCTCCTTCCAACAGAAATGGGGGCATTTGTTCACCTAGAGACTCAGATAAGATTATTGACAAGATATGCCTAACGGCTACAGGCTGGAAACTGCCTATGAGTTTGTCAAGGAAGAACAGAGAAATAAATTGCTGAGTTCTACACAAGGCGAGCACCATCACACTGTGAAAAGCAGTGTGGATGGACCTCCAAAGTCCCACCTTAAATGAAAGAAGCTAAATACAAAGAAATCACTACACACTCTGCCATTTTCCTACAAAGTACAGAGCAGGCAAAACAAACACATGCTTCTCTAAATCACAATGCTTAGTGTGCAGTGTGCGTGTGTGTGTGTGTGTGTGTGTGTGTGTGTGTGTGTGTGTGTTGAATGTGATAGATATTTGGGAGACAGAGAATTAAGAGCATGCCACCAGGTGCTCTGAACTAGTTTGGGATGGTGAGGGAAGGCTAGGCAGAGGAGGCAATTTGAAGCTGGTATAGGAAGGACATGCTAGAAACATGAGGAAAGAGCTGCGCAGAGGTCTGAGGTAGAGAGGACAATGGTGCCTAGAAAAACTAATGGAAGGTCAGGGTGGCTGAAGAAGTCCCAGAAGAAAGGAGAAGAGCCCTAGAGTTAGCTGGTGAGAGCATCACCATCCAGCTATATCACCCAGGGCCTTGTGGGGTGTGGGGGAGAATTTAGAAATAGATTAGAAAAGTAATGTGTGACTATTGGAAGGCTTTAGAAATTCGCATCTGTGAAAAAAGGTTTAAGTTTGTTATAGCTGTATTTGCTTACAATGTAGCCTGAGCTTCTCCCTCTCCATTACTCTCCCTCCTCCCCTTCTTAAAACAATTTCCACGGTTTATTGTTCTATTTTCATACAGTTCTATGAAGTACTCCAACCATGTTCACCATCTTTCATCCTCTCCTCTCTCTCTTTCCCTCCCTCCTTCTGTTAATATGCCCTCTCACATTCCCGTTGTTCATTTTCTAGATGTATGTTGATTGTTCAATAGCGCTTCCCTATGGTATTTCACACCTGCATCTATTATTTTCATCAGATTTGCCCTCTCGATTGTACTCTTCTCACCACCTATTATTTGAATTTGTATTGGACAATGAAATGGCTTGAATGACTGGAGAGGGGGTTAATATCATCTCAGATTATTCATGACTGAGATAGGCGAAACAAGGAAAAGCAGATATGCAGAATAGATGTCCACTTCAGTTTTTAATCTTAAGTAGTATGCAGAAAAGCCCTCTTCTGTCGATAAGAAATTGAAATCCAAGAGGCTTGGCTAAGATCATGAACAAATTGGCCAAATCTTAACAGCATACTCTGTGTCCATTTCAGAGACTTGTGTCTGTTTTGTGTTTTTCTTTAGCATGTATCGATCTATGAAAGAGCTTTATTTTTATTTTAATTTTTTCTTGCCAGTCCAGGGCTTGAGCTCAGGGCCTGAGCACTGTCCTTGGACTTTCTCAAGTCTAGAACTCTACCACTTGAGCCTCAGCACCACTTCCGCCTTTTTTCTATGTATGTGGTACCGAGGACTTGAACCCGGGTCTCCGTGCATGCTAGGCAAGCACTCTACCACTAGGCCAAACTCCTGGCCCCATGAAACAGCTTTAAATACATCACTTCATTTTAATTTTTGCCAGTTAGGAGTCCATGAGATAAACCAGAACAGTCGCCATTGTACTTATTCTATGCGTATGGCTGTTGAGACCATTGAACTGAGCCATATCTGAGCTGTGGCATTGTAAAGAGTCAGAACGCTAGGCTGGATGACTCTGTTCATAGTTTTTCTCCCTCTATTCCTCCCTGCTCAACACCTCTCGACCCTCAGAAATTTACCTAACCTCTCTGAACCTGAACTTTCTAATCTGTAAAGAGGGGAGAAAATAATCTCTGCGTCAAGGGATTGTCGTGAGCTTTCAGTGAGCAGCTATTTTTTTTTGAACCATTTAGCACAGTGTTCAACACAGAGCCAGCCCTTGCTTCTCATTAGCGAGAAAGCTGGTGCTGAGTCAGCACTTCTCCATCCGAGCATCTCTTCTCCTTTGAGGAAAACAGCAGTTCCCAGTGTGGGGGAGGCAGGAGAAAACCATTGACGAGCTTTTCTTTTTTTTCCTCAAGGGGATTCCTGTTACGTCTACAGGTATCTCCCAAGGATTTTGAACAGTTTCTCTGTCTGACCCCATAGTACCACAGTCAATCACTGAGTCTGAACAATACTTCCTCCGCAATTCTTCATGTTTTCAACACTGCCCCAGTACAGCTTACATTCCTTCTTCCTTATCTACAATGGTGACCTTTACCTCTCACTGTAACTGATCTTGCTCAACCTCAAATATACATCTCTGAGTTTTCTGAATGAAGCCTAGATCTGATTAGCAAGTCAAGTGTCTTCTCATCATCTCCTGTCATCTCTTTCACACACTTTCTAACCAACCAGAGTTCGTCAGAGACCTTCCCTCAAACCAAACCAAGTCAACCATACCATGTGATCATATGTCACCAGCAACCCAAGCATAACATGCCTAATCATGTTTTTCCCTTTCATTGATTCTCACAATACTTATTTCCTTGAGTCTTGAGGCCTGGCTTTTCTTTTTCTTTTTTTGTGGTGGTGGGGGGAATTTTAGGTTTGAACTCAGGACATCATGAGTCACTAGAGCCTCTACTAATTCTGTGACTTCATCTTAACTTGAATAACTCTTCAAAGATCTTATTTCCAAAGAAGACCACATTTCTGCAAGTTCAGACCTACACATACTATTATATGTGTATCCTCTCTTATCTAGAGGGGATACATTCAGAACCCCCATTGGGTGGCTCTAACGACTAGTGCCTTGTGAAGGGAAACAAAATCTGGTGACACACAAGCATTCAGAGAGAAAGGCAGGTGACAATACAGGCCATGACTGATCATGCTGCTGCTAGGAGCCAAAGAGGAACAGGGCTTGCAGGAACCCACCAGACGCTGGAGAAGGATGATTCTCTGGATACCTTGGCTTCAAATTCCACTTATGCAGTTTTAAGCCACCTAGACTGTGATAATATAGAGTCACAGCAGCCCCAGGAAGCTAATGCAGAGAACAAAGGAAAGGGGTGAGCCGCACAAGTCGAAAAAATCCTCATGGGATGGTTGTTCTAGGGGCAGATTGCCAAGAGGATGGATAGCACCACAACTGGGACATGGCATGACGCTGGCCATGGTGCTGATCAGGGTGTGGCGAGTTGGTAAAGTAGCTGGGCTTCTTGAGGACCATGACGTGAGATGGAGCCACCCGGATTTTATTTTTAGTTATTTATTGGATAAATACTTTAACATTCTATTGTGAGGGTGATGGACAGAGGGGTTACAGTTATGTAAGTAGATAATAAATACATTTCCTTTGGAACAATGTCACCCCTCCTTCTTTCCCTCCCTGTTTTTCCCTCCTGACTTCCCTCCTCACCCCCTCACCCCAAGTTGTATAGCTCATCATCAACATAGTATCTGGTATGTATCACCACTGAATTGGATTATTATTTCTCCTACTAGTTCTTTACTTCTTCTTCTCCCCAAATCAGATTAACTTATCTACACAACAAAGGGTACAGAAAAAATTTTAAAAAATGACAACAAAATGGAAAAAAAACAAAAAGCAGAAGGAAAAAAAAAGAAACCCTTTGCCAGGAGTACAATAGAATGCCTCTTGCTTTCATTGTTTGGAGTTCATTTCAATAAACATCATGTTATATGATCATATCCTTATAGCTATTGAGGCCTTGTGATCCTTTCCTAAGGACATCCCCCTTTCTTCTCTCTGTGTGAATATTTAGACTGCTGTTTAATTAATCATGTCCAGGTGCAATTATTTGTCTTTTACTATCAGTTGGGTTTACTCATAGATTTATCAGCACATTCTAATTATTAAGGAGCTGGGTAGCCCTCATGTCCGCTCTTTCCCTACTTTCTCTTTCCTCTCTCCTTCATTCCCTTCTTCCCCTCTTCTGGGATAACCAGAATACCGTGGGTCTTGCTAACCATTCCCTCACTGCTTCTAACAATCAAGTTTCCATGATGGAGCCATAGGTGACCCTGGATTCCTTCTCTCACCCTTCAATTGCCGCTTTCTGGGATTCCTTCTCATCTACTCTCCTTCACATCCTGTCTTTTCCATAAAACACTTGGAAAATGAGGCCAAAGAAGTAAAAAAGAAAATTCTTGTCTCTGCTTTGTCTTTTCTTCAGAACAGTTGTTGTTCATGAAGCTTTTAAAATAAAAATTCAGCAAGTGCTATGATACTAACTGATGGCTAGATATACATATGTTTACAAATTGAATTAGTCTCCAGGGGATACCCCGCTAAGTATAGAGATCATGAGATCCAGTGCAGCTTCTTTTTTACAAATTTTATTTTATTGTCAGGGTGAGGGGTTACAGTTACCTTTGATCCCATGTATTTTAGGACGAGATTGGGCATGTTCAGTATGGTATGGCTGTAGACACATCCTGTGTTTTTAAAAGTATCTTCTCTTCTTGCCTTTTCCCTCTCTCCTGGAACTGGAGGGGGTGATCAGGATGGGAAATTTGTGTAAACTCTGGCTGACTGACAAAATCTTCCTTGTTTAGGAATAAAGTTCCAGCCAGACACCATTGGTTCATGCCTATAATCCTCTACTCAGGAGGCTAAGATTTGAAGATCACTGTTTGAAGCCAGTTTAGGAAGACTCTTATCTCCAAGTACCTACCAGAAAACCAGAAGTGACACTGTGGTTTTAAGTGATAGAGTGCTAGTCTTGAACACAAAATAGCTCAGGGGCATTGCTTAGGCCCAGAGCTCAAGCCCTACAATTAAAAAAGAAAAAAAAAGAAAAAAGAACCAAGTTCTCAGATGAATATTCTGAGGAGAGGTTCACAAAGGCGTAACTTCTCTGAACATTTAAAATGAATTCCAGAAATGGAAACAAGTTTTTGTTATTTTTATTGCTATTGCTGCTGGTGGTGTTTGTTTCTGCTTTTTTCCCTTTTTCTTTTAGGGGAGTAAAAGATGGATGCAGAAAATAAAGGAGGAAGGGTGAACAAATGCAACCATGCTATTCAGTATACCCTATGTGGAAAATAACTTATGCAACTTGTGGGCAAGGATGGGATGGGGAGATGGGGGAAAAGAAAAAGAAGAGGTGACACTGTCCAAAAAATGAATTGTGTTCATTACCTGACATAAAATGGTAGCCCCTTTGTACAATACTTTAATAATTAAAATATTTTTTTAAAAAGGACTCTACTTTTGCTGGTGTTCTGTGCAGCAGGCTACAAGGGCAGCCATATACTAATGAATTAGTGTGGCTAGGTGCCAGTAAAACTTGATCTAAAAAACCTACTTGCAGGCTGTAGCTCACTAACCCTTATATGGGACACTTTCTTTTCTCCACCAGTGTCTTCTGTTTTGAAAAATATCACTGAGACTCTCTGAGGTGAAATAAACTTCACACCATCTTATTTGTTTGGTATCAAAAAGAATATTTGTAAAGAGAAATAACAGAGTGAAATTCTAGGTACAGATCTGGAATTCGAAGGTAATAAGAGTAGTGTGTTTAGGTGACAAAGTTAAGGACAACATGGAAAACAGATGGAACAGCTATAAATTTGATCCCTAGTGTTTTAAACCCACGTGAAGTGATGAAGAAACCACTCACATTCTCTTAAGTCTCAGCTTCCTCATCTGTGAAACAGAGGCACTAAGGGCTTACTTGGCAGAGTATTTTAGGATGTGGGGTAACATTCACACAGGGAAACAGTAAACTTGTAAAATGGTAGCCATTAGTATGGGATCAGGCTTTTAATTCCTCATCGGCTGAGAAGTTCATTCCCTGCAAGGCTGTTGGGTTAATTGGAAAAAAAAGTCTTCAGGGAATAAGGCCTAAACTAATAGATGTAAGATTCAGACTCACAGCCACAATAAGCTGCATCTGGTAGGGGTCTCAGAAATCATTTAGGAACCTCCCACCCCCACTCCCCCAAACCCTCCAATTTCACAAATGAGCACATTAAGGCTCAGATTTTAGAAGTAGTTCAGCCAAGGTTAAAAATCTTATCACAGAGCCAAGGTGTTCTAGTCCTTCCGTGGTGGCAAATTCAAATCTAAGGTGTGACTTCTCTTAGGAGTGTTTGCCTGGAACCTATAAACCTGGAACTTGAGAACTCATGTCCAAGCCTTAGCTGTGTTCTTAATAGCTGTCCCCTGACCTTGGATAAGCTACAAAGATGCTTCTACCCAGGTTTTCTTGTCTTTACAATGGGCATCGCCATCCTGCTCCAGCAAACCCTTGGGGCTCAGAGCCATGGCACTATCCTTCCATATACATAGGCAGGTGAAGGCACCTGCAGCTCCCAGGGAGAGAGTGCTGTCAGCAGTGAGGAGAAAGAGGGACACGTTTCGGGAAAGGAGAAGGGCTATCCTCTCACCCTAAATTAAATGTAGATGTGTTCCTCACCCGAGGCCGTGGGAAAGAGGTCAAGTTTTCATCATGTCTCTATGTTCTGGGATCAGTTACTTTTCCTGCCTCCTCTTATGTAGTATATTCTGTGTGTGTGTGTGTGTGTGTGTGTGTGTGTGTGTGTGTGTACACACATGTGCCAAGCATGTTTGAATCTATACAAGGGTAGTAGATGGGGCCACGAGTTGTGTAGGGCCTCACCTGGCTGTCATCCATGCTCACTCTGCTGAAGTCAGTTCTGCCCACTCAAAGGGAGGATCTAGTGTGTGTGTGTGTGTGTGTGTGTGTGTGTGTGTGTGTGTGTGTGTGTGTGTTCCCAGTTGTGGGGCTTGTACTCAGGGCCTGAGCACTGTCCTTGGACTGTTCTCAAGGCTAGAGCTCTACCACTTGATCCAAAGCACCATTTCTGGCTTTTTTCTATATGTGTGGTACCGAGGAATCGAACCTGGGTCTTTGTGCATGCTAGGCCAGCACTCTACCACTAGGCCAAACTCCGGGCCTGAAGAGGAGGATGTTGGTCTCTGAGGCACTTAGGTTTTCAAAGTCTTCTCCCCAAACCCCTGAGTCATTGGGATTTAGCCCTACTTGGTCCTAGTTTCTGTCATCACATGCTGCATTCACAAGTTCATGGACGTCTAGCTTTTGGCAGGGCTGAGGGCTGGATTTGGAAACCAGCACCCCTAACAGGTAGTGAGGACTTCAGAACAGAGGCTGCATTTCTGAGCCAGCCCTAATCATATGCAGGCATCATACTGCTTGCTTTTTACCTCCCAGCAATAAACTGGATTTGCTGCGTGGTACAGACAGGAAAGTATCACTTACACAGTCCTGGTATTGGATCAACTACATGGCCCTTAAGCGTGCATGCTTATTGTCTTCAGGGCCCTCTGTCCGCTTCTGCAGCCATTCTTTCCCATGTGTTCTTGCTGAATCTCTCTCTCTCTCTCTCTCTCTCTCTCTCTCTCTCTCTCTCTCTCTCTCTCTCTCTCTCTCTCTCTCTCTCTCACAAGATAGACCTGGGAAAGGCCTGAGAGGTCAATACACCTTCCCTTCATCACTGAGTGTTCTGAGACTCAGAGCACTCCCACCATCCACAGATTACTCAAGGCTAGGGGTCAGAAACCTGGACATACTGGGCAAAGATAGAAACATTAATTTCTCTTATGAGGTTCAGGTATTGTGCTGGCTTTATTAGGTAAGTAGTAACATGTAAATCTTTGTACAAATCTATTAAAGTAGATGTGATTAATATCTGCAGTGTCCAGTTGGGGAAACTAAGGCTCAGAGAGGTTAAAACATTCATTGAGGGCTGCACAGCAGATTCAAGTTGCTATTTTAAATCTGTTTGCCTTAGCTTTCAAAAATCAGAAATATTGTGTGCTTTTGAAATCGCAGCTAGTTTATCATTACTCAGCTGGATGGTGCCTTAGCTTCTTTTGAACAATTAATTTCTGAACCACCAAAGACACTGAATCAAAAGACACACATGAAAAAGGTGCATTTTTATTTGACTACCTTATTTGGGGGAGAGATTCTGTCTTCTAGCAGGAGTTATACTGGCTCATGAGTCAAAGAGAGTCCTTTGTCATGCTATGCTGCAGTAATTCATAACTAGGTGATACAAAGAGAAGTAGTAGTCATTATTCATTACCCCGTATCCAACAATGTGCTAGATGCTTTCATTCAAGGAACATCTTTTGGTTCGTATACCAGTCTGTTGGGCTTGCTATTGTATAGATGAGCAAGTCAAGTCTTGTCATTCTGACAAGAGACAAGAGATGCAGGACCTGAACTGCATAGCCACTTTCAGACAGTGGTCCTTAACTGTGATCTCATGTCCAGATGATGTGGCGAGTTTCTGCACAGTTGGGTGTGATGCCCTTCCTAGAGTCAACTGAACCAAGATCCCTGAGGCACAGAGCACAGGTAGTGTTGATTTCCAATAGGAGCCTGTGATTCTGATGTACAGTGAGGGTTAATTCTACTGCTGTGTGGGCAGGAGAGCTTTGATCGCTCTGCGATAGTACTGACTGATGAAGTGGCTCCTGTTTTCTCTAAGTCCTTGGAGAGTTGGTTCATTTGTTTGTGTTTGTCCATTGTGGGCTTGAACTTGGGACCTGGACTCCACCTCTGGGCTTGAGGCTAGTGCTCTACCACTTCTACACACCCACTTCTGGCTTACTGGTGGTTAAGATAGATGTTTCATGGACTTCTCTACCTGAACTGGATTCAAACCACGAGCCTCAGATCGTAGCCTCCTGAGTAGCTAGGATGACAGGTATGAGCCACCAGTGCCCAGCTGGTCCTTGAAATTTTTGAGGGTCCCCTTGTCCTTTTGACTCCCTTCTTGATAGCAAGAAAGCAATGCTAGAGCTACTTTCTGTCACCTCCATCCAAAAAAAATATAATAGAAGACCTGTGAAAGTTTACATTTTCCGGTAACTACTGTTTTCAAGAACAGGAGGAAGCAAGTGAAATTAAATTTCAGGATTTATTTTGTCTACCTCAATATAGACCGAACATTATTTCTGTGTGTAATAAACATAAATGTAATGGAGACACATCACATTTCATTTATTGATTTTGGTATTCTGTCTTGGAAACCTGGAGTGTCTTTTATCCTTACCACACATTTCAAATCACTCAGGGACCACATATGGCCAAGTGGTTACTGTATTGGACAGTTTCTCTTTAGATCATTTGTCCTGGCCTTGTTTCTTCTCCCAAGGTCTCAGATTCCTACAGAAACGATAGTGATATGCCCAGGATAACCTTTCCCCCTTGAATTTTTGTCGTCTTTCTAGGTACCAGTCTACCTTATTCTTTATATGTCATATGGTCAATCTACAATGATCAGGCTCTTGTATTCCAAAAGCTAAAAAAGGGCAAGAAGATTCTGCCTCCTCTGGCTGGGAATTTGGCCTAGTGGTAGAGTGCTTGCCTAGCATGCACAAATACCCTGGTTTGATTCCTTGGTACCACATACATAGAAAATGCCAAAAGTGGTACTGTGGCTCAAGTGGTAGAGCTCTAGCCTTGAGAAAGCTCAAGGACAGTGCTCAGACCCTGAGTTCAAACCCTAGGACTGGAAAAAAAAGTCAGGCTCCTCCCTTTGGCTGCATGATGCAAGCCTTGTTATTCTTCTGCTTCCTGATCATTTTATTTATTTATTTATTTATTTTTCATTTTATTTTTTTGTTTGTCTGTTTTTGAGAAGTATAATGTCTTGAAGAAGTAATTTGAAAATCTGGATCAGGATATGTACATATATATATATATATACATATATATATGCATTTCCTATGGCCAAGTCATTTTCTAAGGAAACAACCACAAATGCAGAGATAGTACCTTATCCAAAGATGCTTATCTAGGCCTTATTTACAGTAGGCAATAATTGGTTCCAATCCAGAAATGTTCCAATCCATATTCTTGAAGCAATTATGTGAACTGAATTCAGTCTGAAGAATGAGAAACCATGCAACTATTTAAAATAACATCAGTGTTCTCATCCAGGGGTCTTTTAATGTTAACACAGGCAGAGGATAGAGTAAGAATCAAAAATGTTTATGCAGAATCACATTCATGTAGAAACATCTGAGCACAGCAAAGTGACAGGAAGAAAACACATGGAGAAGTTTCAAGCCCCATAGTTGGTGTGATACTGGGCCATTATTCTTTTCTCTTCCCCCCCCCCACCGCCCCTTTCCCCCCACCCTGCTTCTCTTTGTAGAATCCAGTGAGTACATATTCCTTTCACAATTAAACAGTCTTTATTATAAGAAATAAAGAATAAGGGCAAAATTTTCCTTTAAAAAGCAATTACAGAAGTTTCAGCAGTTGGGTGTTGTTGGAGAATCTGTTGGCTATGCCTATGGGCTCTTGTGGGAGAGGGAGAGAAACCAGGAGGATTGTGGGTAGGAAGGCTCCTCTCCTGCCGAGTACATTTGCATTTTGCACACTGATGCTTCATTTCTGGCTAGTTGCAATGTCTTTCCCTAGCACCCCAGACTTGGAGCCGCTCCTTAAACAAAAAGCTGGTTTGTGAGGAAGACTCTTCTTTAGTGGTGTTGGCACAACAAACTCTTTCTTCTGCCTGGAGCTGCAAAATAGATGCATTCAATACCCTCAGGCAAAAGCTGGACAAGGGGAGGCTGCTCAGTTGCTCTAAGTCTAAAATTAAGTATTTGAGATGCACAACTATTTCCAAATCTCCTTGGCATCTAAATCCTTGTCTCAGGGCTTTCAGTTGGAAATGGTGAAGACTTCCAAAGCCCAAGGTTTCCCAAAGTGTGTGTGGGAAATTTTGTTATTTCTAAATAAACTCTGAAGAAGGAACATCATCTGAGGTCCCTTAGGAGAGGGATACTATTGATGTGCCCATTTCATACCTGGTGAGACTGAGGCTCAGAAAGGTCAACAGAGGCACAAAAGAGCAAAAGGGCATCAAATTTGGCTCTACATAGCCCCAAAGCTCATAAACTTGCTTTCCATCATCTGATGCTGCGTGTCTTCTCTCTGCTTCCTTCTGCAACCTCAGCCACATACCCTGTCCCAAATAGATCTCTATCGCTAATGGAGAATTCCAAAGTTGAGAGGAAATTTAACCAGGGGGAATTTTCCTACATGACAGAAAGAGAGGATGTTTGCCTCCCATGAGAAGTGGGAGTTGGGCAGTGTAAGGGGTGGGGGTCGTTTAGAATGCAAGCAACTGTGCCTCTTTCCAAAATGAGCAGCTCAGCCCAAGGCCAGGGTGGCTCATGTGTCATCCTCTCCTGACAAGGACTGACAAAGGGTCCTGTGTATGTGGCAGGTGATGGGTGTCGGCTTCCAGCAGGCAAGTGCAAGACAGATGGGGCTTCCAGCGGAAGGTGGAGGAAAAACTCAGGCGAGCTGCAAATGTGGAGAGCTGTCAGTGTGATTCACAGAGTAATTACCAAATAATACAGTGTAAACTATTAAGAGATAACAACGAGAAGTCTGGATTGACTCATTGCTTCGAAGACCTGGGGCTGATGAGTTTGCCAGTTATTTACCAATTCCCAGGAGTGTGGGGAGCTAAGCCTGATAGCTGGATTCAAAACAGATAGATCTATTATTCCCCCCCCCCTTTTTTTACATTAAGCTGTGAGGACCTAGGGATGGGAAAATGGAAGTATTAGTAGTTGGGCTAAGGGCAGCACTTAGCACCCAGATACAATGACAATTGTCACACATTTAAAAGCCCCAGAAGTGAGATGCATTGCACTGAAAGGTAAAAAGAAACCCAGGACAAGATGACAGAAAGGCCTCATTCTAACTAAACAGAAACAAAGGTGCTATTGTGAATACAGACCAGAATTGCTGGCAGGCTACTACCTGCCGGGTCATTTATACAAGTTTCCACTCAATCTAACATACTGGACAAAGATAGTCTCCTCTTGGAGACTCTGGCATGAGTATACTGGGACCTGGGAACTAGTCTTCACGCCTGCGTCTTCTCTTCTCCCCCTCTCTGTTTCTTTTGCTCTCATCACTTCATCACTCATTCCCCAGGGTGCCACTGAGCTTTGGCAAAGTGTGGTCAGCAGCCACCTTGACCATCTCAGTGTGGAATCAACTTCTCAGAGCTGCTGAATGGTCCTTGTAGGGTCCCTCAGGCTCTCTGAATGATTTCAGATCATAAACAACAAAAAAACAAGAAGGGAGTCATAACCATAATGTCTGTAGGCAAGTCACCAATTTCACAAAGTTTTCATCTGAGCAAAAACAAGGGGCAGTGCCCAAACCATATTGCCAAACCTGAAGCCAAAGAAATAGTCTCTAACACTGGCATTGTATTTAAAATCTGGATCTTTTGATCATCACTGTTTTTTGTTTGTTTTGTTTATGAAAATTAAAAAAATCAAACATTTGACTCTTTCTTTTTAACTTGCTGATATCTAAATTTGAACTCAAGGCGTAAGCCCTGTCCCTTAGCTTGTTTTGTTTTGTTTTTAAGCCATATGTCCAATTCCAGCCTTTGAGGGATTAACTGGGGATAAGGGTCTCCTGGACTTCTTTTTAAACCCAGACTGGCTTTGAACTGTGATCCTCAGATCTCAGCCTCTTGAGTAGCAAGTATTACAGGCTCAGGCCGTTGGTGCTCGGTCCATTTGACTTACTTGCAACTGAGACAGGTGCCTGTTTTCCTGGGGTGAAAGGACTGAAATGGTTGAGCACTTCTTGTATAACAGAATTTTCAGATCTCCCTGGATTACCAGGTCTTCCTGTGCATCCTACAGCTGAGGATGGAGAGCCCAGAAAGATGGAGTTGCCCACAGCTCCTTTCTTCTGGCAAGTCATCAGTGTTTCCCAGTATCTGTCAAATCTCTCTCTCTCTCTCTCTCTCTCTCTCTCTCTCTCTCTCTCTCTCTCTCTCTCTCTCTCTCTCTCTCTCTCTCTCTCTCTCTCTCTCTCTCTCTCTCTCTCGCTCTCTCTCGCTCTCTCTCTCTCTCGCTCTCTCGCTCTCTCTCTCATCTGACTGATTCTCCCAAGCCAGGCTCACTGAATGATAGTGGGACCTGGCAGACTGAACAGAAGGTAATGGGGCTTCTGGTGCCTGATACAGGAAGGAACTGGGCAGTCAGCTTTGTCAATGGGCTCATAGCAATGAGGAGGTGGGAAGTGGTTGAATCTGCACAAATAGCCTGGCTTCTCGAGACAGAAATACTCCTAGAACAGAGGGTGATTCATCAAGGCTGAGTGGAAATCTTTCCAGAGAATTTCTAGCATCCTTTCTTCTGATTTGGGCTCCTGGCTGTGTGCTCTTGAGGGTTCCTGTGCCCCCTGGGAGGGCCAGGGGAAACAAATGGTCCCAGGACATCAGCGGGGGTGTGACTCAGTTTACAGTATTTGGGAACCCAGTGCTGCTCCAGTGAGGTAAGCACAGACACAACCAAAAGGGGCTTAGATGCTACAGTCTCACAGACCAGGTTCAAATTCCAACCCATCATGTAGCAGGTAAACAATGGCATCCACTTCTTATACCCTTCATGGATCCTCAGTGTGATCTTACATCTTATGAGTGGGGAAACTGAGGCTTAGAGGCAAAAGTGTGTAACAGTAATGGCATAATCCAGGCTTATGTTCAGTGGCCTGACTCTACCATCCCGATATTGTGTGTGTGTGTGTGTGTGTGTGTGTGTGTGTGTGTGTGTGTGTCCCTGTGAACTAGGGTAGGTAGGGTAGGGAACTACTGTTTTTCTCTAGCCTTTGTTTTGCCAGCTGATCAAAAGAGCTGGCCATCCCTTTGGCATTTTTGTGAGATGAGATCATTCAGGTGCCTGGCGTTTCTTAGTCATCTGCTGCTCTTGGGTAAGGAAAAGAAAATGGAGATGTTTCTTTGCAGACATTCTGGAAAGGCCGAGTGAACTGACTCCCGCAGAGAGTTGGTTCTTCAAGAGGAGAAGGGAGTATCTTGTGGGGTGTGTGGGTAGAAGTGAGAGTCCAGCTGGCAAGGAGGGAAGGGGGCCTCAACAGAAGAATCTGGAGTGGCTTCATAGAGGAGCTGATATCCAGGTAGGACTTTGAAGAAAAGAGGAGACAACAATTCCAGACAGATCATGTATGCAAATCATAGCCATAGGCAGGAGCAGAGCTCCTGCATGGGGGTGTGGCCACAGATGCTTCTTGCTGGAGCTTGGAGGAATCTTCCAGGTGGGGCAGGGTAAGCATTCCTGGATCTTGGATGAGGAGGTGAAGAAAAGGATCTTTAATATTTTAGTGGTATGTGTGGATGTGTAGTATGTCTGTGATATGAAAATGTCTTGGGCAGGTGGGAGGAAGATTATATCTAAATAAGCTACAACACGGATGGAACTTAGTGAAAAGTACCAATCACAAGAAAGAGAACGCCATGTGGTTCCATTTATGGCAGATGTACCACTGTCAGATTTGTAGAAACAGCAGAGTCCAATGAGGGAAAGCTCTTATTTATTGAATGTGAATTTGAGATGAGGAAAACTAGAAATTGGCTTCATAACAGTGTCTGTATGTGTACGTGTGGGAGTATGTGTACGAGTGCATGTATTGAAAACTCTTGAACTTAGCAATGATCAAGATGGGAGATTTTACATCATAAATTGATACTGAACTCAATTAAAAAGAACTAAAAGTAAAGTATGTACAGACCAACAAAGATAAAAAGGTTAAGAAACTGTAGATCAGAGCACCGAGGTGTTAGGAAAAACGGGGACCGCCTAGAAGAGAGAGCCTCAGGGACAAGACTAGTCCTTGCAAGAGCTTATATTTCATTCTCTGTAGACTGGAGTTTAAATTTTACAGGTTTGGGGTTGCCAAACTTTTTCTGTAAACATTTCTGATTCTGCAGTCCATCTGGTCTACTCTGTTCTGTTGTCTTTCAATCAGAAACAGCCCTTGGTGCTATGAAAGTGGGTGGGCATGGCTGTATTCCAATAAAACTTTATTCACAAGACAGGATGTACTATTGCTGGTTTTAACCTTTGCTAGGACACTGGAAAAGTTACTCAGGGGGTGCAATGTATATATTAACAATCTATTTTTACATCTTTGCAAAAACAACAACAACAACAAAAACAGCCAAAAATAAACCAACCAAAAAACCAAAAACCAAAACCAAAATGAACAAGCAAACAAAAAAAAACAGGTCCTAAGGAAAGGGTTTACCAAGTGTCTGACCTTCGTAAAATCAGGGCCTTTTCCTCCTCTCATGCCAGGAAGAAGATAAAGCTGTCTTTCTGGGCTGATTTTTCTTTCTGGCCTTGTACAAACCCGAGGCCATGATGGCTCTTCAGCTTCTAATCTCCTAGGAAGGTAGAATTTGTGCCACTGACATCTTTTTAGTGCCAGCGAGACAAGATAGAGCTGAACTTGGCAGTGGTGAGGCACTTCGATGGGTATTTGATATTTTGCTGGAGGTCATTTGTTAGCAAAATCTTCCCTCCCACACTGCCCTCTCCCACACATCCCTGCATTTTTTCATAGCTTTGATTCATTAACTCTAACTCCTGGAATTGTAGGTAGCACTCAGAGTTGCATTTTAAGCAGGCAAGGTTGACTGCTTTAAGAGTGGCCCCTTTAAAAAGGTTAATATTATAAATGCATCTTAAATGCCTAATACATAACCAAATGCCACAAATATGGAAATGTCAGCAGCGTTAAAACTCAGAGAGCAAGAAAGAAACAGGTCACCTTTGCTCTGTGAATGCAGTATTTTATGGAGGTTCAAGGTGCTATCACAGGCTACCGATTGGGAGAGAGACACCTTCAGACCCTGGAGACAAGTGAACCATGCCTGGAAGCTGGCCAGAGAATGAAGAAACCATTGTCAAGGGCTTTATCCTATCAGGTTGCTGGGATAGTTTTTCTTGCCTTACACGATACTTTACCAAGAAGGGGAAAGTTTCATTTTGTTTTTGTTTGTTCTGTTTTGCTCAGGAAGGCTAACCTAAGCTAGCCTCAACCTAAAATTCCTTCTGTGTTAGCCTCTATCATATTGGGATTAGAGGAATACACCACTATATTTGGTCAGAAAGTTTTTAATCAACTAAGAATCTACTATAAATCTAGGCTTTCTATTGAACACTTATAATCCCAGCACGTGGGAAGCTGAGACGCGGGGATAAAGCATCTGAGCGCAGACTGGGCTATATTACAAGAGCTTGTCCTAACAGCAAAACAAAAACAAATATTAAGCAAACAAGCAAAGAAAACCCCACAAGGAATCTACCACAAATGTTGTTGGCTGCTTGCTGAATACTCCTTGAATGATGTTTTAGTATCTTTCATCTCTTTTCTTTCCTTCAGCCTTAATGTTGGAACACATTAGGTTGGACAAATTCTAAAACTTTGGACTGACCTCTTTTAGATATTCCTGGTTTTGTTTTTTGTTTTCTTCCTTCCTTCCTTCCTTCCTTCCTTCCTTCCTTCCTTCCTTCCTTCCTTCCTTCCTTCTTTCCTTCCTTCTTTCCTTCCTTCCTTTCTTCCTTCCTTGCTTCCTTCCTTTCTTTCTTTCGAGATGATGTCAGGGAGAATTTTTTTTCTTGCGATTTGAGGGTGGAGAAGTGCCCATGCCTGTGTGTGAGTGAGCCTGTGTGTGACTTTGAGTGGGGGCACTGGGCCAAGCTTAGGTGTCCATAGTGAATCATGTAAAAGAGAGCTCACTTTCAGCTAACACCTGCACTTGTGTGACTCTAAGACATACGTATGTCCTGGGTTCTTTACATCCCTCATTCAAATCTCAGCCTTGGGGAGTCCTGTGTGTTTAGGGAAAGCGGCAAAGTTTTAAAAAAAAACTTTAAAAAAAGAATCAATGTAGAACATAAGGAGATCTTTGCCCTAAAGAGCTGTCCAGAAAGAACATGTATTTTCTCAAGCTTTTGAATTTCAAGTGATCTTTAAGGTCACCCTTCCCAACAGTAATCAAATGCTAGTATGAAGGATTGGAGATATGTATCAGTGGTAGAATACTTGTCTCACACACATGAGGTCCTGAGTTTCAGCCCCAGAATCACAAGAAAAAAAGAAAAGAAAAGAGTAAGTGTGCAGAATAGTTGTTGTAGGGGATCTTGTTAAGCCTCTGGATTCCCAAGTCTCATTCCTAATACTCTGATTTGATAGATCAGGCCTAAGGAGAACTAGGATCTGCATATTTAATGAGCATCCAGTTTCCCCTTCTTCATCATTGTGATGAGAGTTGGCCAGCAGCAGCCATGGAGGGACTCTTGTTGATAGAGTGATGATGTGGTCTGTCAGGTAAACCAGATGACTTTTGACTACGAAAGCAGTTTGCCATTGCTCGAATTGGAATTTGGCAAACCTAGCTTGCTTTGGAAAGTGACGCTTTATTGGCACACAGCCATGCCCATTTTAACTTTGTTACTGCTTGCCTCAAGTGCATTAGAAATTATAATGTCTTAGGTGAGTAGTTAGGAGAGAGAACTTAGAGTCTACAAAGCATGAACTATCTGTGACATGGGTATTCATGGCAAAGGATTGCAGAACCTTGGTTGGGATGACTATTTAGCAAATATTTACCCCTCCCCTCTCCTTCTCCATATCATCAATATTGGGAGTAGCCATATCTCTTACCAGGGATGGTGGTAGGTTAGAGAATATGATGTGAACTTGCACTGTGGAGCTTGGTGTCTTGTTATTCTCTCATTTCAATGATAAAACAATGCTGTATCCAGTGTTCTGGATCAAAGAGTGTGGAAAACATTACCACAGACCCAGACTCAGTTCACAGTGTGTAGCCAGCTCCACCTTGGACAGCCAACTCTGCCTATCCATAGACTTAAGAGTGAGTCTATTTGATGTTATTCAGCCAGTAAATTTTGGGGTGGTTTATCAAGCAGTGTCACCATGGCAATAACTCTCTGGTATAGACACTATGTTTACAGGCATAACCAGGGTATGCCAACCCTCACTATGGTCTAACCATTCTCCTTTCACTTAGAAGAAAGGCAGTGCCAACCAGAAAGTTTAGGCATCAACCAAGCACAAATTAGACAACACCTATTTTATTGATTGAACTATTTTGGGTTGGATACACTATTTTAGGTTGTGGATACACAGTTGGACAGTTTGAAAGAGGAGAAAGAGAGATGCTTAGTGGTCCTTGAGACAAATGAGTGGGTTCAGAGGAGGTAAAAGTTCAGCTGAGGGCTTATCCTACTGCTGATACTTCTTGCCAGGGTGCTGGGCAAAGACTTGCCTCAGACTGATACTCGCTTGAGATGAATGTTTTCCATCCACACTGCTTCTTCCTCCCTTCCCACACCGGCAAATCCCCAGCAATCAAGACCAAGAAAAATGGGAGCAAAAGGAAGTAGTAACACTAAGAATAATTGCATAGTCCCCATATCTTTTGATTCAAGCTTAATGTTGCTTAGCAAAAGAAAATTTACTGCAAATAAATAAAGATCAAATCATGGCTCCATGAAGTGGCAGGGGCATGTGACACTAGCGGAAGATGGTCTGACATCTTTGGAGTCTCAACAGTACTCTCAAGGGGATGGAGGGATGGAAACCTCTTTCGTGCAAAGAATCTAGCCCAAGGGAAGAAGCTGCCTCAAACTCTGACTGTGTTCTGGGGGTGTGAAGGGGGAGGTGTGTGTATAGGAGACACACTTGTGTAGGTTTATGAGTTTTCAGGGGCTTATAAAGCTGTGGTTAACTACTGTAGGAGTGTATGTATTTGTGTCTGGTGAATAGATAGATGGCTATGTAGGGCAGAGATCCTCTCTCAGCTCTGCAATTCACCCATGTCTTCTCAGATAGGTGCACTTGTTCTAGGAGGGAAAAGGAACTGTTAGGTGGGGGAGTTCAGGCTGTCATATACAGCAAAACCTTGTTTCTTTGGGGCTGAGGCTGGAAGCTTGTATTAGCAAGCCAGAAGAATATCTCGTAAGCAAGTTTTGGAGCAAGTTTAAAAAAGAACTTCCCCATTAACAAGCCACAGAATTGCTGACTAACAGCGGCTCTTGCTAGAGGCCTTTCCACAGAGGCTGTCTTGTACAGATAAGGCTCATCTGTAATTAGGAAATATCTATATGCATTTTCAAATGCAACAAGGTTGTTCACTTCTTAAAAAGAACCTGCTCTCCAGAGAGGGTCAAACATTATGCTGGTCGTGTTGGAGATAAGAGAGGTGTTTTGTTTTTCCTTCTTGGTAACATTCTTTCATGCATACCTTCAACAAGTATTTATTAAGTCCCTCTTCTTCACCAGGTGATGGAGGTGATGAAGATGATGCCTCTCTAGGCATCGCTAAGTTCTACTCCAGTGCCCCCACTTGCACATATATTATAAAGAGTGTTGATCAATAAGTAAGCGGACAAAAAATATCAATGGAAACCATGGAACAGAGGTTTAAAACAGGATGAAGTAGTTATGATCGTGTTGGCTGCGCTGCTTTTGACTAGAAAGTCATGCCAGAGGAGAGGGTATCCCAGGCAGAAGGGAGAAAGTCAGGGTGGCAGGGAAGGAATGTCACCCACGTGATGTTGCAGAGGACAGAGTATGGAGAAGATCAAGTCATGGTTGATGTTCAGATCTCTGGGGAAAGTGTAGATTTATTTTTAAATTGGATCTCATAGTTACAAGGGTGTTAAGCAGGAGCATGACATGATGAGGCAGGTATCTTCAAAAAATGTTTCTTTGGTTCTTTGATGGAGGGGAGGAATAGAAAAGTCCAAGAATAAAAGCCAAGAGACCAACCTTGTGGTTCTTCGAGTTGGATGATGAGAACTGATGGTGGCTTAGAGTAAGTTGTTGACAGTGGGCTAGGAATCACGAAGCCATCTGTGCATATTTGCCAGTGTATTTTGGTAGTACAAACTTGGCATGGCTAAGGTATCCCAGACAGAAGGCCCTGAGTTGGAAGAGAGACGGACACCATCAATTAATTAGTGGACAAGGGGAAGGTGGAGAGGGTAGAGAGAGGCAGGGCACAGTCGGAAGATTAAAGGGGAACCCCATCAAGACCCATTGTATTCATAAACTGCTTTGTTAAATGGTAACTCCTTTGCAGAACTACTTAAAGATAATTTAAAAAAAAAGAAAGACATTCAGGTAATCAAAACCAAAAAACCTCCAAAGGATCAAAGAAAACTCCAAGGTATTTATTTGGCTTGTGCCAGGTGGATGTAGTGATGGTTTCTGAGACTGGAATGAGCCAGGGGACTATAAATAATTGGGACTTCTTCTCCGTGTGTTTATGCATGGTAATGCATGATAATAATGCTCAATAATACATGATCATGCATGCATGAGGATGGTGAGGGTGGTAGGAATAATAGCATTTCGGGATCAGACTTTTGCACTAGCCATGCCAAATTTGAAAAATCTGTTAGAAATCCATGCAGAAAGGTGAAGCCAGACATTGGATATTTGCGGCTTGCGTTCTGAGAAGTGATTAAAGCTGGATATATAGATTTGGGGGTCATTTGCATATAGATTACCAAGGGTAGGAATGTAGATAAAGAAGAGAAAGAGGTCCAGACACAGCCCCAAGGCACTGGAATATTTAAAGTTTCAGGGAAGGAGGAGGAAGAGAGTACACCTTGAAAGTGAGCTATTACCAAAGCCCAGGCAAGAGATCATTCCAGTAAAGCCAGGCAAACAAAACTTCTGCTGGGAAGTCGGCAGTGTGAGAGTGGAGAAGTGATTGTTGGAAAGAGCCACCAGCGGCCTTGGCAGGGAGCCTGGGTGGTGTCCCTGAAGCAGTAGGATCACATGCATGGCTAGATTGGGTTGAGAAGATGATATGGAGTAGAAACACAGGCAGGCATAGATTTTCTGCTAGGAGTGCTGCAGTGTCTGAAGAGTAACACGTGTGTGTGTGTGTGTGTGTGTGTGTGTGTGTGTGTGTGTGTGTGTTTGTGTGCACATGTGCATGCTACAGATAGGTTTGGAAACAACTTGCTAAGCCAAGGGAAATAATGCTAGAGGAAGATGTATAAGGGAAAGATGAATGGCGGGGGGAGAATGATGGAAGGGGGGGCTTTGATCAAAATGTATTGTACCTACAAACTGACATGCTGAATTGAAACCCCTTTGTACAACTACTTAAAGATCATAGTAATTAAAACAAGGGAATGGGCTTCGTGGTGTAAGAGAAGTGACCTCTGAAGGAGGTAGGGCTTCTTCCCCCTCAGCAACATGAGGAAAGGCAGAGAAGATTGGTTCCACTCAGCAGCAACTCAGTGTGGAAGCCATAGAGTCTATCTCATTGCATTCAAATATGCCACAGGACTGGCTGTTGTGTATGAGTATGCGAGCATTTTTGAGGGAAGGATGTAGGAGTTTGAGTACACAGTAGAAGGTGTGAAACAGTCATTTTGAAGAATAGGCAAAGTGAACTTGCTAGGGAGTGTGGTAGGATTGCCAGGCAACAGTGAGTGCCAATTTGAGATTTCTGGCCGTGGATTTAACGTGATCTCTATGAATTCGTGTTTTTCTCTGACAACTTAGAGCAGATCTAATTGTGTTCAGAGCTTGCACTAGGAGCCAAGGGGAGGCAAAGGTGGCCAGAGAATGAAAGGAGTGTGATAGAGAATGATTGTAATGACAAAGCATGCCACCAAAGGAGAGAGTACTGGGAGAGGGAAGGAGGGAAGGAGGAAAAGTGCTGGGATCTACAGTTGAAAAGCTTGAACGAAGCCATTGAAGGACTAGAACAAATCCCACAGGAGTGGGTGGTCTGCCAAAGAAATTACTCTCAGAATGGACATTCACAGCCAAAAAGTTTCAAAGATGCCGCTGTCATGGGCAATGATGACTTATGGAAGTGGGTCGCGATGGCAGCAGGTGAGAAATGGAGTATTGGAGAAAACCAGCTCGAGACATTTAGTGAGTGAGACATTGGATGGACCATCCATGTGGAATCTGAAGACATCAGTGATGAGGGAAACATCAGGACACAATATGATGGGTGAACAAAGGTCTGATTCAGGGAGAAGTAACATGGAGGGGTAGAGAGATGGTGGAAATGCTGATGATGGTAACCTCCAAGGTGAGTGTGTGTGTGTGTGTGTGTGTGTGTGTGTGTGTGTGTGCACGCGCGCACCTCCATCTCTCATACACAGAGAAATTTCTTGGGAGTCCTGTTGAACTCCAGATTGTGATTCAGTAGTCCCCAAGTGGAGCCTGAGATGCTGCATCTCCAATAAGCTTCCTCTCGATCCTCAGACCACACCTGCAATAGTAAGGACCAGACAGTGCTACCAGAAGCAGGTGCATCAATAAGGTCTTAGTCACTATCGATCTCTGTGGCCATTTACAAAGGAAAGCTCAGTATTATCTTCTGATTGTAGAAGAACAGCCCCAAATCTCAATATCGATGCAAAACCATCCCATTTTTTAAAAATATGGTGATCATTTAAAATGTTTCAAAATGATAGCAAACCAAACAAAACATGGATGTAGGTGGAATGCCACCAAAAGGCTGGGGGTTCTGTTGGAGAAGAATCCAGGCCAAGTGAGAGTAGAGGCGCAGACCCATAGTGCCGGCTATGGGTTGTGGATTACTCTACTCCAGCTCTTAAGATCATATTCCTAACGCAACTCAGAGTCTATAAGAAGATTTCCAGGATTGAAGTGATGGCTCAATTGGTAGAGTACTAGCCATGGGCAAAAAAGTGGAATGAGAAACATGTGTGGTCCTGAGTTTAAGCCCTGGAGCTGGCACATTTTTTTCCCCTTGGAGGCATGAGGGGTGCATACAGTCATAATGGTGAATGCACACATGTGACAATAGAAGCAGATCACTTGAGACGAGTGGGGGTGGAGTAAACGGGGGAAGAGGGAGGAAGGTGGAAGGAGCGATTCTGATCAAGATACATTATGTACAGCTGGATGCTGGTGTTTCCTAACCAGTAATCCCAGCTATTCAACAGACTGTGACCTGAGAATCACAGTTCAAAGCCAGCCCAGGCTGGCCTCATAGGCATGCGGCGCTTATCTCCAACTGATCACCAAAGCCAGAAGCGGAGCTGTGGTTCAAGTAGTAGAATGCTAGCTTTGAGCAAAAATGCTCAGGGAGAGTACCCAGGCTCTGGAGTCTCTCTATCTCTCTCTTTCTTTCCTCTCTCTCTCTCTCTCTCTCTCTCTCTCTCTCTCTCTCTCTCTCTCACACACACACACATACACACATACAATACATTGTACATATAAGGGGGCATATTAAATTAAAACCCCTTTGTACAACCAGAATAAGAAGATGATGATATAATTAATAATAATAATAATAATAATAATAATAATAATAATAATGGAGGTTTTCTAGGCACCGGGATGATATCTCATTCCCCTCTACAAGAAAGTAACTCCTTCTGCATCCTGCATCTCCTCTCATTCCATCTATCACACTGGCTTTCAAAATGGTATAGGTGGCAGAGCTCCTAGAAGTTTCAGTTTTCTTTGTGAAGTACCTATGAGATATTGACATATTTATTTCTATCATTCATATCAGGAATTATTTTTCTAGCAGGAAATATGGCTATATTGCATATACACAGCTTGCTGCAACTCAGAAAGCAAATAATCACACATAGAATATTTTGAAGCAAACACCTTCCTGGTTTTCTATTAACATTTATTTCCACTTATTTTCTTCCCTGTGTCACATCGAGTACTTGCTAACAGATAAGTGGTAGGAGAGACCCAAGATTTAAGAACAATTTATGGAAAAAAAATACTCCTTGACATGAGGGAAATTCTCTCTATTAAGCTAATGCGTTCTGGGAACTGGAACTTGTCTGGGTTCGATTTCAGTGGTGAATATTATCCATCTACCCTAGAATGCTGGTGTTCTAAGAAAGAGGGAGTTAAAATATCCACCCAGACCTTGCCCATTTCTCAACATCTCTTTGGAGACTAGTGGATCTACCTGGACTGTGCCTGTTGCTTTGGTCAGGCTCATGGACGAGGCAATGTGGCTAAGATAGAAATTTCATTTGCAGTTCTATATTGATTGTGTATCAGTGCCATGTGTGCCTGCCTTTTAGCCCAGTGAGGCTGGCACGAGTTTGCCTTCCTAACGAGCCAGCAAAGAGCAAAGATCAAGACTGAGAGGTCCTTACTAGTGATTAACTTCTTTCTGCATCCAAGGACTTCAGCAATTCTGAACCTCCTGTCAGTCACCAGAAAACCAAGTATAGGCTTACATTACAGCTTCTTTCTCTCTCTAGATGAACAAGGTCCATCGATAGAAGATTTTTTCCATAATATGGGTGTCAATAGCCTTCAGAACTGCTCAGATCTCTTCTTTTCCCTTAGAGTACCTCTGGGAAATATCTCTTTTTCCATTTGATGTTGGAGACCCCCACAAGATTCCCTTGTTTCCCATCTTCCACTTCTGTCATCTCTTATTCGGGAGGGGAGCAGTGAATTCTTACTCTCCTGGCTGTTCCTGGTGCAAGGACTTGCTATGTTTCTTACTGGGTAGAAGATAGAATGGCTCTTGGTGTCAGAAATCCCTGGATTCAAATCTTGGTATCATGAGATAATCATAGGATTTAATGTCTCCATATTGTTTAGGCCACAGTATGAAGTGAAGATGATATGAGATGCTTCACCACAGAGGTAGCTCTAGGCGTTCCAGTTATACTGGCCCTTTTCTTCTCTGCCCAAATTTCTCTTCCTACCTCTCAGGGCCCACTGACTCTTTGGAGAGTGATTAGGTATTTGGAAGGATTCTAGTTCTGAGCGCCATGACCAGATCCACTGCAAATGATGGGTTAGGACAACCAAGCTGGCTGTAAGCCAGATGCCCATCTTTCTCTAGGCTGGCACATTAAGCTATTCTGAAAACATTAGCTCCCAGATGGCAATGTTTCCCCATAGGTCTAATGGTTTCCCATCCTTCACTTCTCAGATTTATTCTAAATAGGAACAATGGCCCCCTCAGGGATGGAGCCCATTTTGTAGTTTTCACTGTGGGAGACTTTCTCAAAAGGACCTCTACCTTTTATCTTCACCCAGGTGTGATCCTCACACATCCTCCCCACCTCTCCAGGCTCATTCCCTTTGTATGAAATGTTGGACTGCGAAGCCTATTAGAATACGTTCATAAAGCAGCATTATTTCTCAGATAGCACTTCCATGGGAAATTAAAGTCTCAGGAGGGCTGGAATCATGAGTTTATGATCCTTGGGCATGGAAGAGCCTTATTCATGCAGACAAAGCAGGTAAGGAAGAGATATAATGGGTGGCATGGATGCTAGGGAGGACAGTGGCAAAGGTCAAATCACCTGGGTCTGGATTCACCACCAACCAGCCAGGAAGGATGCATGATGAGAAGCAAGCCTGATGACATCTTGGTGTTTTATACTTTTTCCTTCTACTATACCCACAATTCCCTGCCTTCCTGCCTCTTCTGTGCCTCCTGCATGTCCTCTACCTGTGAGATTTTGTTCAATGCTCTCATCATCTTTCTTCTCTCTCTGTGTTGGCTTCCCACAGCCTGAGCTCTAATTTCCAGCTTTGTCCATCTGAATCTCCAGCTTCCTCCCTACCTGGACACCCTGCAGGGACCTGAAAAATCAACATGTATGTATTAAGCCCACTATCTCCCCAGAAAGTCTGCTGCTGGCTGTCCATTTTGGTCATTAGCTTCTCTTCTCCTCAGGAAAACAGGGCCAGAAATCCTGGAAATGTCCAGCTGGATTCTTCTTGTTGGATAATATGGGAAGGTTTGGAGAAAATGACCTCATTAAACCCTTCTGGCTCTGTCAATCTTTAGTTTATCTACCTTATTTCTTTTTTAAAACCCTACAATTGATGTGTGTGTGTGTGTGTGTGTGTGTGTGTGTGTGTGTGTGTGTGTTTATGCTGAGGATAGAAGCTAGGGGCTGGGGCATGCTAGCCAAGCATTCTGTCACTACTCCTCAGTTTTTATGTGACAGTCTTGTTAGCTAGCCTTGGCTAGCCCACAAGTTTCTTGCCTCAGCTTCTCAAATGCTGAGATTACAAAGGTGCACTACTATACAAGCAAGATATTTACTCGATTTTGTTTTCCATAAGCCACTTTTTCAATCATTTCTAGAGAGAACTTCCCAAGATCAGCCTGTATGATTGGCTCTTGCTAACTCCCCTCCCCCTCTCCCTTTTCTTCTCTGCTTTTTCCTAGGATGTCTTCCCTCTCATTTTAAGTCCAGGTCAAGCTCAGTTTTCACAATACCTCTGGCTGGGAGCTAAACTTGTGGTGTTCCTGCTCATCCCGCTAGAGTTACAGTGAAGGTATATGCACTTGTCTCTACCTCTGCATGGGATTCTGGGCCCTGAAAAGGTACTGATCTTGTGTTCCTAGACCACAGTCAAGATTTGCACAAAATTTGGGTTGAATAATTATACTGTGGTTGAATGCATTGAGCCTTCTTAATTTGGCACTTAAAACGCTTTCCATTACAGAGCCATCAACCTGGTTAGCTATTTCCTTAAAACACTCTTTACTTCAGTCAACTGCATCATTTGCCCTTTCGAATTGTGCCCTAATCATGCTTATCAGCAGTGATTTCTACTCCCCCACTTCTGCCCCATCCCATGTCTACAGACTATATTTCATCTATTAAGACAGAGCAAATGTCATAGATTCCTATTGTGGAGCCAGAAGTGACAACCTTTTATTGTTCTTCATGGCTCATGTGTTAAAGTCTTACTCTCCAGCTGGTGGTACTGTTTGGGTTGGTGCTAGAAACTTTAGAAGATACAGATAGTGGCTAAGAAGATACTTGAGGACATTTTACCCAGGTATGGCTTTCCAGTAATGATAAGTTCAGATAATGGACCTGCATTTGTCTTGAAGGTAAGTCAGGGACTGGCTTCCATACTTGGGGCAGATTGGAAATTACATTGTGCCTATAGACCCCAAAGTTCAGGACAGGTAGAGAGAATGAATAGAACATTAAAAGAGACCCTGACCAAATTGACCATGGAGACTGGCACAAACTGGGTAGCTCTTCTCCCCTCTGCTCTGTTCAGGGTTCAAAACTCCCTTTTAAATTAGGACTTACCCCCTATGAAATAATGTTTGGTAGACCCTCCCCCTATAATACCTAATCTTAAAGAAAAACTCGTTAGAAAAGAAGAGGATGGTGATTTTGAATTTTTGCTTTCACTCCAAGCCCTGCAAAGGGCTCACCAAGAAGTCTGGCCCAAGCTGAGGGACCTGTACAAGACGGAACCACCTCTGGTGCCTCATCGCTATAGACCAGGTAATTGGGTACTCGTGAAACGCCACTGGCAAGAGAATCTGGAGCCACGATGGACCCTTTCAGGTCATCCTGACAACACCCACCGCCCTCAAAAGTAGATGGAGTAGCTTCTTGGATCCATTACACCCATGCCCTTTAAAAATTAAGTTATGCCGCCAAAATCAATAATAGTTATGGGCAGTATTTGGACAGGGACTTTGTGTGGGTAAATACTCATAGTTGTGCATTTCCACCTAATGGTGTTAAAACGGGAAAGGGAGTAAAGTGAAGGAATTTTTCCCCTTGGTTGATAACCTTGTTTTTTGTTTTAGCTGGACCCTTAGGTCCTTGGGTGATTTTAACTAGATAGATCCAAGATTGGCTCTAAAAGTATCATAGGAAAGGGGGGAATGTTGTGCCAAGATTGTTCCATGTTCTGGGAATAACCCCCTCACCCCCCCTTGTTTAGGGCCCATGTACTTGAACCCCAGGTGGTAACAGCTTGGTGCTCAGTGGTTAGACCCCTGAGGTCTGATTCGACCAGTGGTTTGAGTTAAATAGCCAATCAGGTAATTGTACTTTCCCTGTAAAAGCAGTGTAAAGTTCTTGCTCAGGGCCTTTTCAGTGTTGCTGGCTGCTGGTACACGGAGGCCCGAGTCTAGACTTGTAAATAAAACGACCCCTGCTCTTTAGCTTTGACTGTGGCCTCTGGTGGTCTTTTCGGGGTTCTAGGAATTCGGGTACAACAGTTATTGTTGGGTGGAAGGTGCCGCTTTAAAGACTTGACCTATTTGGTTTTTGTTTTGGTAGGTTATGGGGCTTGGCTCAGGGTCTGGGTGCTGTCTCTGAGCTCTTTTGCTCAAGGCTAGAGCTCTACCACTTTGAACCACATCTTCACCTCCAGTTTTCTGGAAGTTAGTTGGAGATGAGACTCTCATGGACTTTTCCTGCCCCAGTTGGCTTTGAACTGGGATCCTCAGATCTCAGCCTCCTGAGTAGCTAGGATCACAAGCATGAACCACCAGCACCCAACAAGACCTAGTTTTATTCTTCTCAGGATAAACATTGCTATCCTTTAATGCACAGCTTCCAAGATGATTTGAAAGTAGGGACTATATTTTATCTATCTTGTTTATTTTTCTCCCATAATAACTTTGAATAAATGGTAGCCATTCTGTAAATATGTTGTGAATTGGACTAAATTTATCCCAGTGACAGCCTGAGTTCTAGACAGATTCATTCATTCATTCATTCAAAATTTACTGCAAAACTACTATTCATTCACTAATTCACTCCACTAACAATTGTTGAAAAACCTCTTAAATGCTTACAATGGAGCAATAGCAAGGCTGACAAGTTTCCTGTTTGTGGCAAGCTTCCAGTATAAGGGAGTTAAGATGGGACAATCAGTGCTGAGATAGGAAATACCAAGGGAGCAGGGGACCTCAGAGAACAAGAAATGAACCTAGACCTAGGATTAAGACGAGTGGTCAAGGGAGTCTTCCAAGAGGAGACCTGACCATGAGTGGGGGTCAGCAGGAGAAATATTTCTGAGAGACAAACAGGATGCTAGAGCAGGGAGAATCTTCTCTTCAGGAGGGAAGGAGGTGGGGGTAGAGGTGAGAGTTAGGGTCAGCTCTGATGAGCCTTGGCCTGGTCATAGGCGCCTGTGCGAGGCACTTTAAACATTCTTCTTCTATTGAGACTTCAGGACAGTCTAATGAGGCAAGGGTAATCATTCTGTCTTCTTAAGATAAGACTCAGAAAAATTCAGTGGCCCAAAGAAGCTTGCCTAGTCAGTTAGTGCAGGAGACAGGTTTCAGACCTTTGGCCCAGGTCTTTCTCATCCCTGGACCACTTCCAGATTCTGGGCAGCAGAGGAAGAAAGGCAGCTATGCTGGGAAGACATCAGGACCAGAAGCACCAGGGCATTCCCAGTGGTGTGGATACAATCTGCATCTTAGGCTCTCTTGCTGGTCTCCACAGTAATTAAGATCTGCTACACACTGCACAGTTGGAACAGGAAGAGACGCCAGTAAGGCCAAGGCCACCTCTGCAGACTATACTTTTGGCCAGTGAATGTGTTAATCTCTTGTCTTAACAGTATTCAAATGAGGCCTCCAACTGGTTGCACTCAAGGCCAACACCTGGCTGCACAATTTGGAAGAAGCTCTACAGGCTGGATGAGCGTGAAGGCCTCATTATGTAATTAGGTCTTTGGAAAAATGAGCGATTATTCTTCAACACTGCAATCAGAGGACTCGGTGCAACTCAGGGATTCAAGAAGAAGCTGTGGGGTGTGTGTGTGTGTGTGTGTGTGTGTGTGTGTGTGTGTGTTGAAGACTGTCACTGAGCACTTTTAGGGTAGCCAGCCCTGTGGCTGGGAGGGGAAAGGAGCCTGTTTTCTTTTATCTTGCAATAGAAAACAGCTCATGGTAGGGACAGTCAAGAGCAGAAGTTGTCACATGATTCCCAGGTGTTGCTGTGCTGTTAACTGAAGGCCTCTTCCCTTTGAGAACTACTTTCCTGAATGAACTGAGACATCTAACCCCCAGCTTCTCAGGAAGGCCTCCTGCCCAGCCTCTAGGATCAGAGTTGAATCCTCCCATGCCTCTGTGGAAATGCACACAGAGTGTACAGATGAGCTGCAGAGTTTAGTAAGGAATGGGGAAGACCGTTGTCAATTTGGTGTTTTAGATTAGGAAGTTGAGTCCGGCTGGGGTTCAAGGTTTAAGCAGTAAAGCATTTGTCTAGCATGTGTGAGGCCTTGGGGTCTCAATGTCTAACACTGAAAAAAAATAAAGGCTGAAGTTCAAGCAAGTTCCCAGGGTTTAGAGATTGAAGAACTGAGTTACAAATCTAAGACTTCCATTTCCTCAGCTACAATTTACAGGCCTTTGGAAATTATTGCCTTTAGCTCAGAGCAAGGATTACCACCAGGTACAGGGTCAAGTCCATGTTCTCACTGTCTTCCTCAACATCACCCTCTCCCTGGTTGTTCCCAGTCTCTCTCTTCCAAAACTGGCTTCTGTGCCCTTCCACCCTCCCCTCTCAAATGACCCCTGATACTTCATTTCTCACCTGGATATAAAACATTACTTCTAGGGTGACTTGAGAACTCACAAGAACCTGTGTCCTTGAATATGCGTCTGGAAGAGATCACCCCCGATGTCAGCTCTGCCTATCATTTTAAATCATAAACCTCTATTTCATTAGTCTACCAAAAATATTGGGGTCTCTTGTGAGGACAGCTGGACCTGCCCTCCTTAGTCTGTGTAAAACCCTTAAAGTAGAAGTTACTTGATTCAGAATCACTTGCTTTCTAAAAATGAAAATTCCCTACGCCTTCACCCATCTCTACCAAAAAAGATTCCAGCAATCTGTGTATGAACAAGTATCCCAGGCAGTCATTATGCTCACTAAATAAAGTTTGACGGCCGTATACATTTTCGATCTGAGGTTCATATACCATGGCCTACAAACATATGTGGCCTGCCATCTGATTGTATACAGCCGAAGAGCCAAAGATGGATTGTATTTATTAAAAGAGTTAACAAAGGCAAAAGGTGAATGGTATTTTCTGATACACGAGAAGTTTGTTGGAACACGGCCACATTCATGTTTGTCTGTGGATTGTTTTTGGCTGCTTCTGCATTCCTGTGGCAGAGTGGAATCGCTGTGACAGAGACCATATGGCCTGCGCAGTCTAAAACATTTACCTGCTGGTCCTTTACAGAACAGGTGTGCTGACCCCTGGTTTAACCCTGAAACTACACAGCTACAGGTGCAGAAGGATGAATACAGATTTCATCATAGCCCATATAGCCTCAAAGTTCCTTCTGGCACGGACAGGAAAGAAATATTTCCATCCCTTCATTTATTTATTCACTGTCTTAGTAAACAGTTATCGAATGCTTTCAAAGTTCTGGCCACTGGGTTACAAAAGAGAACATGATAGGTGAATAATACATAAGGCGTGGTCATTGTGCTTTCTCCATAACAGTGGAACTCATTATTCAATAAAAGGCTAAACATTAACTAATACCTAATTACTGTATAACAACATTCCATGGTATGGCGCAGGGATTTGGGCAGAAGGCATTCACAGCAAGAGTTCAACCTCTGAGACAAGTATACCAATAAAAGATCCTTCATTTCATAGGACAGAAAGAATAATAAAGACTGAACTCAAAGCGATGGCGTATAGAGAACCAGACAAGGTTTTGCATTTTCTTTTCAACATGGATGATGAGCCAATAGATGGGGCCAGGAGAAAAGACGGTCTTTTAGAGCAACACTTATCAGCAACAGAGGAAGCAGGAATGGAATTCATTTGCCAGTCCTGGCCCTTGAGCTCAGGGCCTGAGTACTGTCCTTGGGCTTTCTCAAAGCTAGAGCTCTACCCCTTGAGCCACAGCACCATTTCTGGCTTTTTCCCCCCTATGTATGTGGTACCGAGGAATTGAACCCAGGTCTTTGTGCATGCTAGGCAAGCACTCTACCAATAGGGCAAACTCCCAACCCTCCAGCTATATTTTTAATATAATTCTTCTATTATCTTTCAGTAGCTGTCCAAAAGGGTTTCAATTCACCTTGTGAGTTTATGAGTGCAATGCCCAAGGTAGTGTTGAGAGAGATGGAGAAGGATGAAAGTGGTACACTGTTCTAGGTGTATGTCTTTGAACAACATGGACCTGGTCTTCTGGAAAGCATGATGATCATATGGAAATAAAGTGGGCCTGCAGAGAGGCTGAGGGGCTCCTAAGGGAGGGAGAGAGAAGAGCTAACTTCAGCAGAATTGGGACAGAAATTCGTTTCGGAGGCTTTCAGTAAGGGTTCAATGATAGGTAAGCTGGAAGGTGTTTCTAGGGAGCACTGACTGCTAGTGTCTCCAGGAGGCTCTGCCGAGTCCATGAGATGAGTATTTGAAGCACTGTTCCATCTTTGAGGGTCAGATGGAAACACAGCAGTGTTATCAGCCATGGCTCCATCACCACCTACTTGAGCTAGGGCACAAAGTGGAGAGGTAGCTAAAGTCAATGCTCAAATTAGAGCAAGTTCAGACAGGAAGTGGAAACCAAGAAGAGACAGTCAGGGTTCACAAGCTATATAGAACCCGATGCTCGTTCAAGCACTAAAAAATTCCCCCCAGAAGATAAGTGTCGGGTCATCTTCTGACAATGCTGTAGCCCAGAGAGAAATCATTCAGGGAATCTGCAGAAAAGTGATTTGCTGTTGTTGTTTTGGGGTTGCTCACGGGGTTTTATCTCTGTCCCTGAGCTCTTTAGCTCAAGCCTATCACTCTTCCACTTGAGCCACAGTGCCACTTTTGGTTTTCTGGAGGTTAATTGGAGAGAAGAATCTCATGGATTTTCGTGCCTGGGCTGACTTTGAACCCCGATCCTCAGATCTCAGCCTTCTAAGTAGCTACGATTACAGGAGTGAGCCACTGGCTAAGTGTTTTTAAGACAGGTGACTTAAGTAAGTACATTGCATCCTTGTGCTCCCTTCCCTTCCCTCTTCCTCACAAAATACAATGGGAGTTAGCTGACGTCCAGTAGTCCTTCCAGGCTATGAAATAACTTTGAGAGATGATGCACAGGCTGTGCTCATTACAGGTCTGAGACTGGACATTACAGGTCTGAGTCTCTACTAACCCTTCAGCAGGGTTAATACCAGGTTTTGGGTTTGCCTGTTTCTAGACTTTTGTCAGTGCCGGGGATCAAGCCCAGAATTTCATGTATACTAAGCAAGTGGCCTAGCACTGAGCTGTATATCCTTTGTGCCTCTAGATTTCTTTGACAAAAAATAAATTTGTTACCTTGGTGGTGCCACTCATTTAGAGTTTCTGTTAGACAAGTTTGGATTATTTTTCCTAACTGGTACATCTATTTATTCCCAAGTGTCTCCCAGCACATGGCACATGACTCATGTAAAGAAATAGACAAATCAAGTTTACAGACTGGGGCCTATGATGCTTCCTTTAATATATACTAAAGAATATATAGCCAGTGATCCAAGTGGTGATTTCATGGACAAAATTCAGGTTGGTATTTTTTTTAATTAAAAAAGCAAGTCAAGTTAAAAATAACTGGCTGAATAAATAACGGAACAACCACCTTGCAGAAGTGACAGCCGTCGGGAAGGTAGAGTTTGAGGGATTGAACGTTTGCAGGGAATGTCATAGGAAGGATGAGGGAACTGACCTAGCTTCACTTGGAAGGGCTAATGTCAACCTGTGGAATGGGGGACAACATACACACCTGTGTACCCATGTCCCTGAGTGAACGCCCTCCCCTCCCACAATGATGTCTTTGCCTCTGCCCCTGGCTCACCTCCCACTTCAGGACAAAAGATTCTAAACTCTTTCACTGTTTATTTTCCAGTAATGCAATTTCTTTCTTTTTTTTTCTCAAGGCACAAGGCAGTAATCTCGTTTTCAGGACCTTTATTTTCCAAGTTTTATTAAATGGACACTTTTAGCCTGAGACATTTTATAATACTCTCTTGATCTTGTTCTCAGACTGGCTAGAGGCTGGTTGGGCCCCAATTGTGTGTGGTTGAACTAAGAAGAATCTATCTTCCCTATAGCAGATGTATGCTTCTCTCAAGCATACATTTATTTAGCACTTACTTAGGCACATGGAAGCCTAACCAGAACTCAATCTCCTGCGGCTGGGGTAACAGGAGGAATTCTTTTGTTTTTTACCAGCTGAGCTCAGCTGACCACAGAGTGCACATTTGTCTCCGCTTTGTCCCCAAAGAAGGATGATCGTCTTCGGGGTTTGAAGACTACTCTATAAATTCCTAGTGCTTTGAAATCTCTAATGCGAGTCAATGCCTCACAAGGAGACCTGAGACCCTTGTTATTCCCCAGCCTTTTGGGATTAGAGAGGATGTGTTTAGATCTTCTGTTCACTAGTTGTTACAAAAAAGGGAATAGCCCAGAGAACTGCAAGGAGCATGTAAATAAGAAGATTTTGGCCTTGGATGGAGGATAAAGGCAAGGTCTATGAGGACTGGAGACAGGCTGTATTTTTAGCATGATGAAGCATGACATTATGGAAATTGGCCTGACAGGACAAATGAGGATGGTGATGAGGGATGTGGAGAGAGAAATAGCTTAAAGGACAAACCCAAAGGTCTGGAAGAGAAAGTAGAGACAACTGAGAACTTGCTGAGTTAGGGCAAGGGAAGGTGCTTATACAAAGTGGTCCGGGGCCTGTGGGTAAGAAGTTGAGGAGGTCTCAGGTCGGGGAGAAGAAAGATGGGGAGCTGTGCCAATGCATCCAATGCAGAGAGGAAGACAAGGCAGGCGCTGATAGGACAATGGATGTTGCCAGTCTGAAACCAGGAGGGCCAGTCAGGGTCCAAGGGGAGCTTGGGGTACTGTTGTGGGACAGTTTAGCCTAGAGGGAAGTGTCCAGAGTCCAAATTGGATAACGATAGGTAAATGGAATCTGTACCTGGAAGTGGCCGCCATAACACCTCCCTCACCAGGTCATGGAAAGCTGTGGAGATACAGGTTGGGGGGGACACATATCTCTGTGTGTCTTTGTTGGGACTGTGTCCTTATGTGTGTGTGGCAGAGGCGTGTGTGTGTGTGTGTGTGTGTGTGTGTGTGTGTGTGTGTGTGTGCTTGCCTTGGTTGTTGCCACTGCATTTAGCACAGTGCTTGCCAGAACAGGTGCTCTTTAAATGCATTTGCATAGTAATCACCAGAGTAGCTCTGCTGGAGCTTCCACGGAATAAATAAAGGAACAAAGAAAGGAGGGGGCAGAGGCAGAGAAGGAAATAGTATGACCAGTTTTGAAATTTGCCCACCTAACCCAAATAGATATTTTATTTATTTATTTATTTATTTTTGCCAGTCCTAGGCTTGAGCTCAGGGCCTGAGCACTGTCCTTGGACTTTCTCAAGGCTAGAGCTCTACCACTTGAGCTTCAGCACCACTTCTGGCTCTTTTTTCTATATATGTGGTGCCAAGGAATCGAACCCGGGTCTTCGTGCAAGCACTCTACCACTAGGCCAAACTCCCGGCCCCCCGAATATTTTAATTCTGTGTCTGTGTGTAAACTGAAGACTGACAAGGAAAAATCCTATTCTCTTCATGACTTGGATAGCAGTTTCAGAGACTCTTCGCTTCTATTTCCACTTGACTAAAAATCAACCAGTTGCCTCATATATTTGGCCTCTAAAGCACTTTTTTCCCTATAAAGGAAGCAATGTCCAGAAAAATCAATTTTTAAATGCATCAATAAGGATAGGGGAGATGAAATCACTCATGAACCTCTTACATTAAAAGAAAAAAAAACAGGAGTTTGCCCTAGTGGTAGAGTGCTTACCTAACATGCACAAAGACTTTGGTTCGATTCCTCGGTTTCACATGCACATCAAAAAAAAGCCGGAAGTGGTGCTGGGCTCAAGTGGTAGAGCTGTAGCCTTGAGAAAGCCCAAGGACATGCTCAGACTTTGAGTTCAAGCCCCAGGACTGGCAAACAAATAAACAAACAAAAAACAACCACTTGTCATTTCCTGGGTGGAATGTTTTCAAATGTTTCCATTGACTCACATGCCAATCCTGGGAGGTAGTGGAGGCAGAAGAGCTGTTAACTAGGTTCTTGAGACTAGTGGCAAGGAAACTATGGCCCAGATAGATTACACACAAGAGAGTTCATTGCAGCGTAGCTAGCCAGTTGGCTGCCACAGGTCAATGTTGGAGAGGAACTGAGGTTTGTGTTAAACCAAGGCAACTTACGATGTAAAGTCCTTCCTCTCAAGCTACCACTTCCTGCCCAGGCTTTACTGTCAGGAAGTGTTTGTATAAGGAGAATGCAGCTAGACACATCTGGATCTCAATCCAGTGCCTGTACACTGAGCCACTGGGGCCAGGGATGCCCACTTGTCTCCATCCCTCACCCCCGTTGGTCTGAACTCCACTTGTAGGGGAACTGGGCTCTAGGCTGGGGGCTGCATGTTAGGAAATGAGAAAAATCCAGGGAAGAGTTGCCACGGCAACCAGGAGCAGTGGAGGCTGGCCAGCTAAGGTGATCTATGGCTTCAGATATGGCAGAGGGTTTGCTTTTTTGCTTCCCATTTGGGCCATCCAACTTCGGGGTGTGCTTGGGGGAATGTTAATGTCATTTCTGGGCTCCTCTTGTCCTCTCCTGGGACAGCCACCTGGGCTTGGCACCACCTGCTGTCAGCTCCGACAGCTCTGGGAAGCTGCTTCGGTTTTCAGTCTTCCTTTCCCAGTGGATAATAGCCACCTTACACGTCAGAGCTGGGAGAAATTACTGAGCCATTTCTGACCCTGAGTTTGTGTTTCAAATATGGGGAAACCAAAACTCATAGAGGGTCGGCGACTTATTTAAAATAACACTCCAAATAAGAAGGGGAAGGCCAGTACTTAAATTCACAATCCAGGTGCTCTTTTTGTTTTTCTTTTGTTTTGTTCATTTTGTTGTTTTCTGCACACGATTTGATTTTTCTGGTCAAAGCCAAATGGTTACTTCTAGGTAAGTTACACAACTGAGTGGCTTTGGCCTGCTCATTCCTCCTCTTGAATTTCAGATGTGTGTGTGTTTAAAATTTTATTGTGATAAATGAAAACTTGGACTCCATGATCATCTCTGTATTGTTTACAGAAGTGACATAATTTTTGATGGCTCAAAAAAATAAAAAGCATCAAAATGGGATTTGTAAAGTAAATCCTATCATTCTTTTGAATTTTCTTGACCTTTCACAGAGTTAACAGCACTTTATCAGTGGCTGATTGATGACTTAGCCATGAGGACTGCTTTGTTACAATGTCGGAGTCCTCTCTCCATCCTCTTCATCGGTTTTTCTGCGATCTGCCTAAGTCTCTGAAAAAGTATCTCCGTTCATCTTCCTAGAGCCCATCATCTGACCTGGCCATACACCATCTTCTTCTTGTTCAAGCCCAGACACCTACCTTCCTTAGCATGCATAGAAAACCTTCCTAGCTGGAAGTGGCGCTGTGGCTCCCGGGGTGGGGCAGTCGGTAGCCTTGAGCTGAAGAGCTCAGGGATGGCACCCATGCCCAGAATTCAAGCCCCAATACCGACAAAAAAAAATTAGAAAACCTTCCTAGTGCATCATCATGCCAACAAACTTAATCCTCCTTCTTCCATGTCCACAGACGTCTGTGACTATCATGTTTCGAAAACATTCTCGAAAGTTTCCAGTTTCATATGGAAAGATCTTCTGCCTTTGTTCAGTCCTCTTTTACACTCCACTTCTGCCTCATTTTTTAGAGAGCAGGATGGGCATTTCCCCAACACTCCAAGTAGGGTCTTTCCTCTGGAATCTCTCAGAGCTCTTTTCGTGCCACAGAATTGTGTTTGTTGTCTCCCTCCATCATCAGTATGCAGGTTCCTCAGCGAAGGATTGGCTGTTGTTTTTCTTTGGCTCTCACAAGGTTCAAATAGGCACCTAGGAAACACATCTGGAAATGTGCTCCCTGACAGAACACTTCTGAGGGGTGACCGGACCTTTCAGGGATAATTGGGTCACTAAGAGAGTTTAAAGCAGTTTTTCAGGAAATGGGTTAGTTAGAGTGGGTTGCCATAAAGCATGCTCTTGTCTCTCATGCCTTGCTCTTTTCCTTTCCATTATTTCCTTTCACTATAAATACCCGGGCTCAGGCATTCTGTTAAAGCTAAATAAATAAATAAATATGTACATAAACCAAGATAGCTCCCTAGTGACATGTAGGAGATACTCAGGTCTAATGTTTGTTGAATGAATGAATAATGAATATTGAATATTGAATGCTTGTTAGAAGAGTCAGTACATTACAGAGCTCTGGGGAGCTGTCTAAAAAGAATTCCAAGTGTAAGTCATACATGCCTGCTATCCAGTGCATTTGCCTGGCTGTTGATGCCTTTTCATGAACAGAAGCCACATATAAAATGCTCTCTAATGTGAGAGTCAGAAGACCCTCATAAAGTCCCTTATAGAGGGTCTTCTCCCTTTATTCCAAGGAAAGTCAATTCTCCTCTCTGGCTATTATTTATAATGACAGATTTGGGCTTGATGATCTCTAAAAAGCTTTTAAGCACTTCCTTAATGTTTAATTACAGCTATATACTGAGAATGTGGGTATGGTAGGTTTCTACAGGAGGGAGTCTAAACACTAAATAACGATACACTGAACAGTACCCATTAAAGTGATTTGTTTTGCCTTTGGTATTGGAGATCTGGAATCCAGGCCCTCATTCATGCTAGGCAAAGACTCTGTTCCTCGACTCACACCCCTTATTCCAGTCCTTTGGTTAGATATTGGGTTAGAGTTGAAGTCTTGCTAACTTTGCCTGAGCCGGTTTCAAAGCTGTGATCTTCCTGCCTCCTCCTGCTACATAGCTAGGATTATAGACATGTATCACCATGCCCAGCCTAAATGATGTTTTTATTTGATTGTTTTCCCACTAGGGACTTTCCAGCTGAGCAGGAAGACGTAGGTACATACCATTGGTGAAGTTCAGATTGGGGAGTCAAGAGGGTGAGAGGAAGAGGGTGGCAAGGGCGTGATTTGAGGTGGGGATCAGGGTTGGCAAAGCTGAGTTTCAGAGCAGAGGCTGGTCTACTTCTGTCTCTGGTATGGTGGCATGAAAGGCTAGTGGGGCGCCTTGTCCCCGACTGATGCTCCAGTGTCACCCATCCTGATCATCAATTTTGGAGGTGATTTCAGGTCTGGTTAATTCAAGGGACCTCATGTGATTTAAGCTACTTTCATGATAGTACAGTTCTGGAGGAAGATCAAACTTTTGTGTACAGAATTCAGAATTCTTCATTCTGTTTTTGTCTCCAGCCTAATCTCCTTGGTCTGTGCTCCCTTCCTTCCTGCTCTCTCTCTTGATTCTAGAAAGTTCTTGGTCCCTCAGGGGCATCATGCTTTCCTGTGCCTTGATACCTCAACGATGCTGCCTCTACATTCTCAGAAATGACAAGGAGGAGACAGGGAGAATGCAGCCAAGAATTCAATGTGTATACCTACAAACGTAAGAGTAGTGAGGGAAGGGTGGGGAGGAGAGGGACGGGTGAGAATGGAAAGGGTGACATGGGTCAAGGTAAATTGTATTTATACATTGCTTTGTTAAACAACAAGAAAAAGAGACAGACATCACTCAGTTGTCACCTCTTCCAGGCGTCTGACACTACCTTCCTCAGATCTGGACCCAGAATCCTTTTTTTGGGGGGGGCTATCATATTCCCTAGTGTTCTCTCCAGCAAAATCCATGAAATGTTTCTTGGTTTGATTGCTTTCTCACAGGGAACATGAGTTCCCTGAGGACAAGGACTCTTACCTCTTTACCTTTAGCACTAGACCCTGGGTGATAGTCAAGGAATGTTGTTAAAGAATAAATAAATGATGAAATAAAAATGGAATATAAAGCAGGCACCAGTGACTCATGTCTGTAATCCTAGTTACTCAGAAAACTGAGATCTGAGAATCACAATTTGAAGCCAGCCAGGGCAGGAAAGATTCATATATCCAATTAACCACCAAAAAAAGCCAGAAACAGAGGCATGGCTCAAATGGTAGAATGCCAGCATTGTGTAGAAAATAAATAAATAAAAAGCAAACTGACAGTGCCTAGATCTTGAGCTCAGGAATATAGCTTGCAATGGTTTGTTCCATTCAGGAATATCAATTGGCCTTGAATCCTTGAGGAAGCCTTCTGTACCCCACGAATAAATCATCATTTGTATGTGCATTGCTGGGCAGCAGATTCTTTGGAGAGCAAGTGCTTTGGGTGGTAAACGTGTCCATTTGCAGAGTTTTATGGCCTAAGTAGGCCTCACGCTTACAAAATTTGGCATACCTCACCTATTCCATGTGCTGGGTGCTGTAGCAAATAGTAGAACTCCTCTGGCCCCAGTCCTGTCAAATTAACACCAGTGCATGGCAATAATGGATGTGTGAAGAGTGATCTCCTTCATGCTGCTGTTTCTGGTGGTGTTTTGTTCTGGGGACTCTATTAGAAGTCTTCAGCAGGTGTGTCATGCAGGGAGCAAACAGAGACTCAGAGGTGAGTGCATAAGGCAGGTAGAGAAGACGTACAAAGTGGCCAGTGTGCGATGCACAAAGCACTAAGTGCTGTGAGCTCCCTGGAGACATGCTTTCGATTGAGGGAGAGAATCGCACAAGTACCATGGCACGACCCCTCTGGCATTTCACCTCTCCCGAGAGGTGCTCCCGCTTTGATCCCTCAGCACCAAAGAATCTGTAAAAGAGCAAAGAATGCTTCAGGGGTCTGGAGTGGAGGCAAGCTCTCCATGGAGGATCACACTGGGAGGGGCTGCTGCCCCTTCTCTGCTCTGCCTTAGCCTCCTTGTTTGCGTTTTACTCTGCTCTCTGCACCCTTCTACCCCTCGGTTGGAAATACCACGTCCTTTTGTCACTGACTCAGCTGTCAGTAAAATCAAACTCTTATTTAATTTTTTCACAGCATCCATTCTATGGTTTTGGTTTAGTAAAACTAAAGGACATAGACCAAGATGAGAATGCCCCTGGTACAAACAACAAACAACCACCACAACACAGCTAAGATAGAAGGCTACAGGCTCTTGTCCATTCCAGCCAGGACCCTGGGACCTGCCCCCCCCCCCATTCTCGCTCTTGCCAATCCTAGGGCTTCAACTCAGGGTCTGGATACTATCCTTGAGCATTTTTGCTCAAGGCTAGCATTCTACCACTTGAGCCACAGTGCCACTTTTACCTTTTACTGCTTTTGTGGTAATAAGGAATTGAAATCAGGGCTTTGTGCCTGCTAGGCAAGCTCTCTGCTACTAGGCCAAACTCCCTGTTTCTTCAATTATCTTCATAAAGGGATATGAGCTCGGCAGTGGTGCTCATGACTGTAATCCTAGCTACTCAGGAGGCTAAGATCTGAGACTATAGCTTCAAAGCCAGCAGAGGAAGGAAAGTCTGTGAGATTCTTATCTTCAATTAACCATCAGAAAACCTGAAGTAAACCAGCAGAAGGTCATAGAAGAACCACCTCAATACCTTTCAAAGGCACATTCCAACTGATATATCAAGGACGGTGACTGAACTCAGACCCTTAAATGTTCTACCACTTCCCCTTACCAACAATTCTTGAGCACATGACCTGAAGAAGCACAGCATGATTTCTGAGTCTAGGTCATAAAAAAAATGATTCGGCTTTCACCGTGATTCTGCCATCATTGTGCCAGGATCCTTGAAGTCATCTCCATTGCTGAATAAAACGATAGAAGCAAGTGAAGGATGATCCCAGGAAGAAAGGAAGGCATTAAGTATTGCAAGCACGGGTTCTAGAACACAGAGAAAGTCTCCAGGAGGATCAGGGAGAATGTGCAGCAGGTCTGATACATGGAGGACCTGTGAGAGTTAAAGGCTGAGTGTTGTGTCGGGAGAGTGGCCTATTGGTAGAGTGCTTGCATAGTGTGTATGAATCCCTGGGTTCAAATCCTTGGTACCACACACAGAGAAAAAGCCAGAAGTGGTGCTATGACTCAATCAGTAGAGTGCTAACCTTGAGAAAGCCCAAGGACAGTGCGAAGGCCCTGAGTTCAAACCCAGAACTGGTAAAACAAAACAAAACAAAACAAAAAATCACTACTGCCAAAAAATACTGAGTGTTCCTCTGGTACCTGGTTCTAGTTCACAAATAATCAAGTTGTTTTTAGAAAAGTGATGTATGAATTTGAGTCACCTAATTAGAAAGAATCCAGAGCTAGAAATTAGACAATGCTACGTCCTTTTTCTTTTCCTGCTTGCTCTGTGCCACCTCAGACCTGTCACTCTACCTTTATGAGGATTCCTTTTCTCTCTTGGAAATGGGAGTAATTCTATCCTGCCTTGCTGCCAGTTCTCCCAGGACTGCTGTGAGGGTGGAATTGCAGAACGCACAAGAAGACGTGTTAAAGAAAATGTACTGTGTGTGGTTACTCATTTGGATTGTTATGTATTTCTTATCTCAATCCTGCAACATAGGAATCATTTACCACCTGTGACAGATGAGGAAACAGAGGGACCAGATCACTCACCTAAAGTGACATGACTAGAAAGAGGCAGAATTGGGATTTCAGCTCAGATTTTCCTGGTGCTAAATCCAATGTTCTTTCCATTAAAGCATGGCTATGATTGGCACTGTTGTTGCTAATAATTTCTAGTTCTATGATCTATGTTGGGAATGTATTCTTAGCATAAAACATATGGGGTGACTGGATGCCACGAAAGGGTGCTTCATTATCCTCATCTCTCACTTTCTACCACATGAACCATATTCTAATTGAATTAATCAGATTTCTGCAGCGTCTCTCCGGGAAGACTGGATAGTTTGCAAGACTGAAAACCCAGGGAGATAAGGGGAAAACATGATGCCACTGACAATAAGGATAAGAGTATTTCTAGATTTTGTGGATGGCATCAGAGAAACAAGGCAGCATCCTCAGGACATCTGCCTTGGGTCAGCTGATTGAAAGCTCCATCCAACCTCCTGAGGGCAAAAGAGTGAGCCACAGTGTAAACATATCCAGTCTAGACAAGATACCTGGACTGGAGTGAGAGGGAGAGTCTCCATGCTTGACTTTTCTACTCAAAGAAGAAAATTCCCATACAGATCATTAGACAGCCATGCAAACATGAGCTGGTCAGCAAGCTGGCCATTTCTGTTTTCTTGCAGGTTAGCTTAGAACACGCAGATTCTGACTGCAGAGAAAGAGCAGCAAGGAGAGCGGTGGGTGTGAGTGGGTATGATTGCTGTTAAAGATTCCACTCATGTGATGGTGAGAGCTGGAGAAGAGAGGCCTGGGTCCTTTGCAGTCAGAATCAAGGCTGGTGGCTGCTCACGCCTGTAATCCTAGTTACTTGGCAGGCTGACATCGGAGACTCACAGCTTGAACCCAGCCTGGACACTCAAATCTGAGACTCTAATCTCCAACTAAGCAGCATAAAAGCCTGAAGCACAGATGTGGCTCAAGTGGTATAGCTGCAATCGTAAGTGGAAAAGCCAAAGAAGGAAGAGCATGAGGCCCTGAGTCTGAACCTCGATACTGGCACAAAGCAAAACAAACAAAATCCAAAGTCAGCTCAACTCGAAGACCCTAGAAACAGGTAGGAGGGTAATGAGATATGTGGGGGATTCCATGCATCCCAGTGGGGTGCAAAGCAAATTCTTTGATTAGCATTGTGAATTCCACGGGCCCATCTGGGATTGCAGGAAAGGATGCCTTGGGGAAATTCTTTAACCCTATGGGAGCTCTAACTTGGACCAATTTCTGGTTGTGTGTGTGTGTGTATGCACAGACACACACAAATGCGTGTATGTACATCAAGCATTGTCATAACAAGAGGCTCACTGAAGGATCATACCACATACACATTAAATCCAGCAAACCACTAAAATGTACAACCAAAAACTAGCTCGATATTTTTGTTTGAGCTTCTGAAGCAACCTTACTACAATCTTCCCTTCCTCCCGGAGAGTTGATTTTTCAGATCCGGTCATGGATCTACTCATCCACACAAGGCAATAATGTTTCTTTCCTCTGGTCTTTGGTTTCTTCACCTGTGGAATGGGTATACTTATGTGTTTCCCTGGGCTAGGGAAGGAATCTGAATGATGGAATATCTATGAAGGGTTCTTGCAAACTATAAACACACCTCAGGATTTGTTATTGAGGGGGAAGAGGTGAAAACAAATGATAGAGAAAAGCAAATTTTGCAGCAGCGTGTGCTTGCTCTTGGGGGAATGAGCTCTGCCGGGACTCTAATCCTCAGAGATTGTGCTTCAGGGTTTTGAGAAGATTGCTTCTAGAGCCTTTGAAATGATTTGGAAATTGAAAATAGAAAGTTAAAGTGATTGTGTGTGTTTATTTGTGTGGGGTGCGGGATGCATGCAGGCATAGGTGGGGGGATACTTTGGAGAAGACGGCAGGTACAAGTGGAGGGGATGGAGAGGAGACCTATATTAAGGAGACCCCAGGCAAAGGCCAACCTCAAGAGAAAGGGGTCTGGAAAACAGGCTTGGAGAAACCTCACTCCCTGGGGCTGTCCCTTTAGCTTCTCTTGAAGCTGGAACCAAACCAGGTGCAGAGGCTGAGGAAGCTCAGATACAGCCCTTTTGGAAGATCCATCTTTTGGAGAAGCATAGCGGGACTGATCTGGGTGTGGGAGTGGAAGTAGGGGTGGGCAATCACATGGCATGAAGGTGTTGAGGTGCCATAGACAGCTGGCATTTAGGCAGAGGCAACACGGGGCCTCTCTCCTTCTGCACTTTTCTCTGACCTTGTGTCTTATTCGGGTTAGGTCCTGGGGGCCATCTCTATTAGTGGAGCCACTTAACAGCGTTGGGGGTGGGAGTAGGGACTAAGGATTGGGGAAGAGGGCGTGGCTGAACTTGAAAACACAGATCCAAGGAGCTCTGGTCCAGGCAAGAAGATAATCTGGGACTATGTCCCTGGTGGATACAGGATTAGAAACAAGATGCATCACATAGGTGGAAGATGGCCAGAAAGGCCAAGGAATAGCACTTCACAGGTGAGGCACGACATTCCTCCACACAAGAGTAGGTGTAGAAACAGTGTGAGATTTCACGGCCCCAGAACAGGAGTCCAGGGAATAGGATCAAGTAAAAATGTTCCAATTCAGTCCCTGTGTAATCCTGAGCTTACCTTTCACCAACAAGAAGAGGTTTGCTTTTCCCTCTAAGGGTAGGCAAATCAGGGAGAAAATATATGAGAAATCAGGTGAGGATAAATGGCATGTTGAAGAATAGATCCAGCTGAGGAGATGGACTATTGTCATGGGACTGTTTGCTCTTTACCTAGTCCAAGTTGGTCAGGTAAGATCTACTGATGAGATGATACTGAGCTGAGATGTGTTAGAAGCCAGATAGGTACTGAGAGAAGAATCTTCCAGTAGAGGAGAAGTGTTTTAACTCATTTGTTCGAAGAGTTAACTCTACAGTCCAAGAAAAGCAAGAAGCACAGAGAGCATGCACGGCTTAGTACATGGGGGACAGTCATAGCCAACAGGCTATAAATAGTGAGATGCCCTAAAGATTAAAAAATGATGGTTGTGTCTTCAGATCCTCCAGGGCTCTGGACATGGAGAGATAGCCAGGGAGTTAAGGGAGAAATGTTTCAAAGAAGGAGAAAGCAGCAACCTCCTATGTGAAATGCTTTTATCATAGTGACTGCTGAGACTTGAATGTCTGCTCTATTGTTCTCCTTGACTATAATTGTTTTCATAAAATCAGGAGGGGGAGGGGTGAGGTGGAGAATTAACGCAAAAGAATCATGAGAAGAGGAAAAAGTTTGTAAGAAGTGCGAGAAGTGGTGCAGTGCACTGGTCATGCCTGTAATCCTAGCTACTCAGGAGGCTGAGATCTGAGGATCATGGTTTAAAGCCAGCCCGGGCAATAAAGACCGAGAAACTCTTATCTCCAATGAATCACTAGAAAACCAGAAGTGGTGCTGTGGCTCAAGGGTTGGGGCAGTAGCCTTGAGCTGAAGAGCTCAGGGATAGCACCCAGGCCCAGAGTTCAAGCCCCACGACCACTACAAATAAATAAAAAGTAAGCAAGTGGGAGAAGTTATTGCTGGAAAGAGAGAAATGAAACCATGTCTAGAATAGGATGTCAAATCAAGAGACATGTTTGAAATTTCATTTTTTAAATAATTGTTCAATGGGAGAAACTATAAAGTTTGTGCTCAATGGTGTGACTCAATCATCTGGGAAAAATTGATCCAAGAGACTGGATTTGGTTCCTAAAGCAGTGTTTGGGATTGAGGATCTCGGTCGTGGGATTTGCTATTAATTCTGGGCCTCTGCCAGTTCTGCCTACTTCCTAGAGATGTGTGTGACTCAAATGAAAACATGGAAGTGAACACATATGCCAAATGATTTACAGACGGACTAAGACAAACTTCCAAGAAGAATGGAAAGCCCTTTTTAAGGAGTAATGATATACATAGCCAAAGGGCAGGAACAAAGCCTTTCTGTTAGAAAGGAAATAACTCAATCACAGAGGGAGACACAAACTGACATCTTGTTTTTGGTGATAGATAAGTGGCTCTTATTTGGACAACATACCCACAGATTACATCTGTTGATGGTGCACAAAATAGTAAGGGGAAAAAACAAAAACAAACAAACAAAAATGCTTGAAGATACTAAGGAGTAACCCCAAACGGGAGAAACTGAAGAGGAGTCTGCATTTACAGTAAAGGAATGAAAGTGGTTGACTTTCCTGTTTTTATGATTTACGTAATTAAAATGTTACTGGCAAATGGCCCTTCTGTCTTGAAGAATCAGAATAAAGAGTCAAGATGAGCAGAACACCTGCAAAGTGGAGGGAGAGGGATACTGGGAAGAATCTCATAAAAGGTGAGGCTTAAGTTTGGCACATTATTTTTTTTAAGTAAATTTCATTCTACCCATGTCAAAAACACCAAAAAAACCCCCAACCAACCAAAGAATTGTCCAAATTTTTGTGTGGCCCCCTGAGCTACACATGTGCAAGACAGACTGCAGTGTGACTCAGTGCAGGGGGTGGAAACTGAATGAGATTCAGCTTTTGCAGTTTGTAGTTTGAGTTCCTCCAAGTTAACTGCCCTCTAAAATAAAAAAAAAATAATCAGTACTATTTAAAGGACCACAGAAGAATGTAGAATCTCTATACTTAACGACAATGCCCCAAACAGTGCACAATATTGGGAGATGTGAGAAAATGCAATCCGAGATCAATAGAAACTCAACTTGAGAGCTCTTACATGTTGCTATCAGGACACAAAAGATTTTGAAGCAGCTATTATGACTAAGATCAAGGCCATAAAATATACTTGCAATGAATAAAAAAAGGGGCAAATAATCAACAACCACCTATTACAAGAAAACAACAATAAAAAACAGAGAGGTAGTTTCCAAAATGGAGATTCTAGAAGTGGAAAAGAAAGAAAGAAAAAAAAGAAGCAATATCTAAAAACTTTCACTGAGTGAACTTAGCGACAATTTGGAGCTGATAGAAAGGAAAGTCATGGAAATTGAAAGTAGATTAATAGAAATTGTTTCCATCTAAAAAGCAGAAAAAGAGATTCTCAGGGAAGGGAAGAACAACTCCTAAGTGACCTACAGAACTGTGGCAAAAAGTCTAAAGTAAGAATAATTGGAATTCTGGAAAGAGATGGAGCGGAAAAGGCAGGGAAAATGTATTTGAAGGAAGATATATCAAACTTAAGAAAAAGTGGCAGATATACATTTACAGAAACAAGAAGTTCAGCAGATTCTGGAGAGGATAAATACAGTGAAAATCATGACTTTGTAGATCAGATCAAATTGCTAAGGGAAAGTCCCTTCATATAGTCCTGTTAAAATGATAAGCACGGGGAGTACAGGAAGGAAGAGAGCTTGACAATTCATTGTCCTCTCAGATCTATATTTTACTATGTAATCTTAAGAAAATGAGTTAATAAATAAATACAAAATGTAGTATCTAGAATGATAAAAATATTTTAAAGATATAGCTAGGTGAGAGGTGAACTAAAGAGTAGAAACTTCTTTGAAACACATGTTCTTCAATAAATTATAGACCATTCCGAAGCTGCCCATTGCCAACTTCTATTCAGCAGGTACATAATATAAAAAAATTATCATTGAATGAGAACTTACTCTGTACTAGATACTCTTTTTGGATGTTCTGTACATAATAATGTGCAAGTCTTGAAGTAACTCCAGGAAGTAGACACTATTGCCGATTCCATATTACAAATAAGGGAATTGGGGGAACAGAGAAATTAAATTATTGCTGGATTTGCAGTTTCAGGGTTCCTGGTCTTTATCATTACATCTTACAGTACATTTCCTTTATACTGAGTGCTTTCACTACCTCCTCCTTCATTTTCTGCTTCTCCTTTCTCTCCTCCTGTTTATCCTGGTCAGCTTAATTCTGTATAACAATACTTGGCATTGACCATAGCCCTGAGAACTTCTTTCATAGTTTACACAAGTTACTTTGCCATTCTCACAATCAGCCTTGAGGAAGATTTGAATGTCCTCATTTTATAGATGGAGAAGTTAAGGATTAAGAACAAATAATTCACCCAGGCTTGATCTTCAAGAAGAAAAGCAAGATTCAAATTCAAGAAGAGCAAGTTATGTGCCAAATGGTACTAAACAACTGGAGAATGAATTTACAAAAAAGAAATGGTGTTTGTTTCTTTTGACTTGTCTATAATGATTCCCTGTGTCTTGTAAACAAAGCTCTCGATGGCTTCTTATACCCACCTTTGATACCTGATTTCACAAAGGCTTCAATCTAGCCAAATTCTCCTCACATGCCTTTATCCTCCAGGCAAACAGGTAAGTCTGAAATCCTTCGATCTAATTCTCACTTTCTGTAACTTGTCCACTTTTTTTCCTCTTTCCTGGCCCCCTAGTCTCCCTCACTGTCTGCAATCTGATAGCACTGTATCATTCTTACAGGCTTAGCTCAAATGTCTTTTCTTCATGAAGAATTTTGAGGTCTTTTCAATCTCTGCCTCCTCAGGCTTTCAGTCCACTACCCATTCAAGGAGCACGAATGACTCAGCCAATTTAGGTGCTACAGTCTGACCAAGTCATACTTTTTTAGTTGTTCCAGACCTGAGAATCAAACTCTGGACTTGGGTGCAAAAAAAATTAAAAGTCTCTCCAGTAGATTTCCTATCTCTCATGCAGGATTCCATGGCAATTTGTAAGCACCTCTATGGGAACACTTATGACATGGATTTTGGTTTCCTTTGACTGTTAGCAGCGTGAAGGTTGGGCTGTGTTGTGATTGCATTTATCTAGGAGGTCTACATAAGAGTAGGACAACCATACACCTAAACTTGTCTTCACGAACACATTTGGAAATAGCATCATTGCTTTTTAGGTTGAAAATGATATATTCAGCACCTATTTCCCTTTTTAAGAAACGGTGGGCAGAAAACCATCACGAAGAGAGTGGAAATTACAAGCTTAATGTTAGATACACATCCAGATATTAGCAGCTAGTTGACCTTTTGACTCATACTTTGCCCTTTTGTGAGTTTGACATCATAGGATCGATTCTTGCGTGCCTCACTGTCTAGACATCCAAAGACACTGTTGGTTTAGCCAGCACGAGGGCCCCATTCTGGATCTCTCTGTTCTTGTCTTGACAAATCTGATGCTCCTGTCAGTGACTCAGACAAACACAATGAGCTTTGGCTCATTGGATTTTTCAGGTGACAAGACAACGGCAGAGATGCTGGTTATGTAAGATGACAGAATCCAACCCCACAATGAACACAATCAGTGGGCCCAAGGAGCCACCTCATCTAACAAGAATCAGCTTTGGGGTCCAGGACCCGGTCTCACAGAGATTGGATAGGATGGCGCGGCTGAGCAGAAGCGCATGGGAGAGTGTGGGAGCAAGGCTGGGACAGGGAAGGCATGAGTGAGAGTAGCGTGACCATTAGGAATGGAAGTCCAGGATGCAGTATTGAAAACAGAGGCTCTAGAAGAAGGAATCAGTGGGAGCCCCGGTCTTGCCTCTGGTCTTTAAGCACGTGGATTCTGATCCTCACCTCTGAATTCTATCCATTGAGTGGGCTTTGTCCTCATGAAATCCACATCACCCTGCAGGAACAAGGGCTCAGGAAGGAGCAAGACTACCCTTTTCAAATACCTAAGAGGTTTTTGTTTTTTTCTGGTCATGTTGAAGAATGATTTTTTTTTGTAAGGCTAATGGGCAGAATTAATATTAATTGGTAGAAGTGTCAGCCAGACATATCTCTGTTCTATATAAGAAAGAACATTCTAATGAGTCAGTGCTAGTCACCAGGGAAGTAGGGCTTTCTGTGGATCTGGGAGCTTGCTTTCATTTGAACTATTTGTCAGCCATGTTCGGGGAAGGATTAGGTTGCTGGAGGCAGGTATCAACTACCAGGCGCCATCTATATACTCAAGATTTCCACATTATACTTTCTGTAAAAAAATTTTACTTTCATAATTGGGTCTCCCCAGGGTCCACCAGCCCAGGAGGAGAGGAGGAGAATGGACAGGAATACTTTGAGATGCCGAATGTGTTCTGCCAAGGGCAGAACTTCCTGAGAAGGACAGATCTCTCAATCCTCTCTGTAATTCAGGGAAAGGTCCTTTCTATAAGATTACTTATCTTTCTGTGCAAACATGATATAGTCCTCTAGGGGTGTCCATACCAATTTGAGTCCCTCTATCTATCTATCTATCTATCTATCTATCTATCTATCTATCTATTTATCTATCTGCCATTGTTACCACTGGATATTTCCTGGGGTATGAACACTACCTTTTAAAAAATATTTTTATGAAACTGGGCATGGTGGCTCACACCTGTAATCCTAGCTACTCAGGAGGGCTGAGATTGAGGACCAAGATTCAAAGCCAGTCTGGGCACAAATGGACCTGAGACTCTTATCTCTAATTAACCTCTAGAAAATGGGAAATTGGGCTTGGCTCAAGGGTAGGGAGGTAGCCTTGAGTTGAAGAGCTCAGGGATAGCACCCAGGCCAAGCTCAAGCTCCATGACCCATCAAAAAATATTTTTGTGTGTGTATGTGCTGGTACTGGATCTTGAATTCAGGCCCAGAAGCTGCTCTTTTTAAAAAATTTTTTATTGTCGGGGTAATGTATAGAGGGGTTACAGTTACATTTGCCAGGTAGTTGGTGCATTACTTCATACACATTGATACCCCTTCTCAAGATTTTGTCCCCATTTCCCTTCCCCCACCCCTCCCAATCATCTTGTTCCCCCCTTCCCTTTCCTATTTCAAATACACAAATAATTGTATATACAATATACCAGGTAACAAAGTCAGATTACAGCAACAATAAGAGATTAACCAAAGGGCAATAAAAAAGGAAGAGAAATAGCATAGCACATTAAGAGCAACAATCACACAAAATAAACTCTTGTTTCCATATCCTAGAGCTCCTTTCATTTAGTCTCATCCTATATGACCTAATGTACCTATGTTTTGAGCTATAATAATCCTCTGCTAGGATCGTCCTAGATGTGTACTAATTATTACAAATGAGGGAAGCCATTAAGCCTATGTTCCTTTGGGTCTGGCTTACTTCACATAATATGATTTAGTTTAGTTAAGTTTTGTTTTTCACTCAAGGCTGGAACTCTACCATTTGAGTCACAACCCCATTTCTGACTTTCTGTTGGAGATAAGAGTCTTGGGAAATTTCCCGTTTGGGCTATCTTTTAACCATGATCCTTATGTCATGGTTAGCGTGCATAGCTAGGATTACAGGCTCACCACCCAAATCTAGCTGAACTCTTCCTTCTCAATCTCTTTCTTCCTCCCTCTGGATTCAATTAGGAGCTGTTCTTTTCAGCACCTCTGCTTCCTATCAAGTAAATCCCACCAGTTCCGCATCCCACATCTTCCAGTCACATAATGCTCTCTTCCTACACAAAATTGTTTCAATCTCAACATTCAAATTTCTCTAATTTCAGGGGAAGCTGAAATGTTAAAATGCCTTGCATTTTAACAACTTTTATTGCAATGGCTCATTTTGATCTGTTTAATAACATATTTAAAAACGAATCCCTTATAATAAAAGGATTTCATTACTAATGGTGACAGCTGTGTAATGCAGTGAGTTCATTAGTTTCACTTTTCCAATGAGGCCTGCTGGAGTCAAAAGTTTTGCAGAGTTGCAGGGAGACTTGCCTGGGGACGCTGAGAAAGGAATTTCCAATACTAAGAGAGATCTGCATGCAGCAGAAAGAGTAGGATCGGTGTTTGTGGAGATCAAGTGTGCAGACCATAAGAGTCCTCAAATCATGGCTGTTCTGTGGCCATGAGAGGCAAAGCTTTGATGGAGAGGCATGGCTGTCCTGTGAGGGAGGGGCTTCCATAAAGGCCAGTGTCAAAATGAACAGATCACATTTTTGTCTATTCATTGCAGAGATGGCATTGTCTTAACCGTTCCCATGTTCCCAGTACCTAGCAGAGTCAGCGCAAAGAGGATGTTTGCTAAACTAAAATACATTCTTTGCCCATTCTGTTTCCTCTTCATGTGCTTTCTCTCAACTGCAGACAATGTCAACTGTAATCTCTAAATGGATAGCAGGGACTTCTTCCTCTACCCTGGCCTCTAGACTATCTCCAAGCTCCTACATGGCTTCTTCCTGTGGCAGCTCCTTTCATATTCACCTTCTATTTGATATGCTTACATCTTCTGTATCACCTCCTGTACCCCACCCCTCTTAGTACCATATCACATGTTCTATTTTCTTATGAGTATAATCTCTTACATTCAATTGAGAACCAGGGAGTTATTCTTCATCCAATTCTGTCTGTCTGTCTGTCTGTCTGTCTGTCTGTCTCTCTCTCTCTCTCTCTCTCTCTCTCTCTCTCTCTCTCTCTCTCTCTCTCTCTTTCTCTCTCTCTCAGCTTAACTTTTGTGACCTAAACTAATCACAAATTTGGTCAATAAATTGAGAGCTTGAATCTATTCTCTTTGCTCCATCATCTCTGACTCTACCAAGCCACAGACTCAAAACACCATATGCCATGCTGCATCCAGGAGCAAGAGGGATCCATTCTATTATGTTGCATCCCATCTCTGTATCTTTTATCCTAAAAGCAGGCACATCAGCATCCCTAACACGGTCCATTAGGTCCTTAGCAAGGGATGGCTCTATGGCTCTCTCTACTCTTACCCAGTATTTTTTTTGATACAGCTCTCAGATTTTTGCCTCACTCCTATGTTAGTTCTTCCAACAAACTGAGTGTCCTTCTATCAAGGCATCTGCCTTTGCATGCCCATGTTGAGTGCTTCGCATGTGATAAACAGTATACTAACTTTCACGTGCATTCTGTTACTGAAATATCCCAGTGAAGCAACAGATATTCTCACCCCTTTCTGCCCCTGTCTCACAGATGAAGAAACGGAGACTCAGGAAAGCCATGGCATTTCTCAAACAATTAAGACTTTGGCTTTTACCCACTCTGTGGAAGAGAGCCAAGCACTAGCCCGAGAGTATCTCAACTCCTTTCCCAGTCAGTTGCCCCTGTTAGCTTGTCTTTTCATTGACTTAAACTGGAAAATGTTTATTTCTTGCTCCCACAAAGTTCAGGGTAGATTGACTTTTTCTTCCTGTGGTAACTTGGTGGTCCATCTTGTCATTCATCCATTTAATTCATGGCTTCTGTGCACATTTCAGAAGGGGAATTGAGATCTTGAAGTTTTCTCCTGACTTTACTCCCAAAGACATGGTACAGTAGATCTCTTCTGATTATAATTTATTGACAGAACTGGCTATCTATATCTAGAAAAGATGTTGTGGAATCTTGATACAAGGACCAGAAGAAGAGAAATTGACTGGTCACTATGAAAGAGAAGTCATACCAGTACTTCCAGGCTTAAAGGGAAGTCCATAATGTATACAAAACTATAGATCAGGGTTTTAGCTAATATATCAACAAAAGACAAGATGAAGACATTGTGATGGTAGTTGTTATGAGTAAAACTGGGTAGGAAATTAATGATGGCTTTCCCCTGACTAAGACACATAGTCATTAGTTAAAACTGTCTGCAAAAGAATGATCAATGAGCTCTGTGTGGTGGCTCAGGTCTGTAATCCTAGCTACTCAGGAGGCTGAGGTCTGAGGATCGAGATCCGAAGCCGGCTCGGGCACTAAAGTCCATGAGAGTCTTATCTTCATTTAATCATTAGAAAACTGGAAGTGGTGCTGTGGCTCAAGGGGTAGGGCAGTAGTTCAGGGACAGCACCCAGGTCCCACCACCAATAAAAAAAAATAAAAGCATGATCAATGGAAGATCTAAAAAGAACATGCCATCATAGCTTCTGGCAAAAGACTGGGGCCACATATAACCTTTCTTCTCTTTGTTTCAACTAGTAACTCCATTTTTTTAAAAAAGAAAATACACAGCTTAGTTATTCTGCTTGTATCGAGTTCATGTGTAGCCATGTAATGCTGTGTAAGAAATATCTCCAAAATCTGGTAGCTTAAGAGCCAAGTCATTGGTGAGGCTGTGATCAAAATTGTTAGTGGTAGAGGTGGAATGCAGACAACAAAAGGGTTAGCAAGCTAGCTGCAAACCAGTGCATTATGGAAACCAATGTGGAGGTCCCTCAGCAAACTGAACATAGGACTACGACCTGATGAAGCTATATATTCCTTGAGGTATATTTAAAGGATTTCAAGTCTGTATACAATAGTAATACCTTCACATGCGTGTTCACCCCTCTGGTATTCATGGAAGTCAAGTTATGCACTCTGCCTAAAAGCCCATCAGTGGATGATCGGATAAAGGACATGTGATATATAAATATATATAAAATACTTATATATTATATTATTGTATAGAAGAATAGTTCCATAAGTAGATTTCTATGTATAAAATATAATGTATACTTCCAAGTATACATATATGCATACATGTATATATACATATGCATGCATATACACATTTATATATGATAAATAATACTACCATATATACATATTATACATGTGTGTATTGTAGATATTATATAATATATTTGATATGGTTCATAAATATATATTTATACTATAATGTATCTATATTATCTCATATTTATAATTTTGTTATAGAATTATATATAATGTATAATATTCTATATACACCTATATATGCCTATATATACTATACTAATACTTCCATAAATACACACACATACACATATACATATATATACATATAGAAGTATTATTTTGTTTAAAGAAGAATGAAATCGTGTGTTTCTTTCAGGGGCATTGGATGAAAGTGAAATTCATATTGTTAAGCAACATTAGCCAGACTCAGAAAGAAGAGTTCAGTACATCTTCTTTCATATGTGGAATCTAAGAAACAACACAGAGGTGAGGGTTACACTCTAGGGATCAAGGAGAGAGGAGGGGCAGTAAGATAGTAATGGGAAGAAAACTAGGATCAAAGTACGTTACAAACATGTATGAAAAGTCACAATGAGGCCATCATTTTGTCCAACTAATATGGATGAATAAAGTAAGAAAGCATCATAAAAATTAAATTACTGAAAAAAAAGCCTTAAAAAAGGAAACTCATAAGCCAAGACTTGTTTTATCTCACAGCTTCTAGGGCATCACATAGGATAAAAGCCACCGTCTGCTTCGAGTCTTCGAGTCTGCTTGTGATCCCAGAAGTGACATTTGTCACTTTGGCCATATTTTATTCATCAGAAGCAAGTATATAGATTAGAAGTAGGGCCATCCCACACTCAAGGGCCACACAATGACGTAAGCTAATGAGTACAGGACATCACAGGGTCTAAATTAGAGACTGCACATCTCAGGCTCCTCTCCCGTGCTCCTTAGCTAGATGAAGAGGGATGAGAAGGCACCGTCTCTGTAATACCTCCAGCAAGACTCCCTCATCCTCTCACCATCTTCCTCACAAGGCACCAATGAGACCTTCGTTTGATGTTCAGACCCGGAGAGCTAGACAGCAATTTAGAAATCGCATTGTCGAATAGCCCCATTCCTATAGGAGGGGGAAAATTGTTGAAGGGGTTTGTGACTCTGCTGAAAGGATGGGGCTATTCTGTAAATCGAGGTCTTGAATCTGGGTCACCTGACTTTCCTATGCTGATTCAACCCTGTACCTCCAACTTGATCAGTACTGGTCATTTCATGGAAATTATTCTCGGAAAGGTCACCTAGAAACTGTGTGGTTGATTACATGATGTTGATTTAGCTTCTGGAATTCTCATTCCTTTGGCTTTATGATACCAGGTAGGCCCGGTCCATTCTTTTCTCTCTCAGTGGTCATTTCTTATCATGCTCCATCTGCCCTGTTGCACCAAGCAACAACAATGAATCCTCTTCCTCCTCTTCCTCTCCTCCTCCTCCTTCTCCTCCTCCTCCTTTTCCTCTCCTCCTCCTCTTCCTCCTCCTCCTCCTCCTTCTCTTTCTCCTCTTCTTCCTCCTCCTCTTCCGCCTCCTCTTTCTCCTCCTCCTCTTCCTCCTCCTCTTCCTCCTCCTCTTTCTCCTCCTCCTGTTTCTCCTCCTCCTCTTTCTCTTCCTCTTCCTCCTCCTCTTTTTCCTCCTCCTCTTTCTCCTCCTCCTCCTCCTCCTCCTCCTCCTCCTCCTCCTCCTCTTCCTCCTCCTCCTCCTCCTCCTCCTCCTCCTCCTCCTCCTCCTCATATTCAGACTGCATTCTTACAGTCAGTCCTTGGTGGACTTACCTAGTCTCAGGTTTTTGATGATTACCTCCCATCTTGATTTTGTGCTCCACCCCTCCTCATCATATAGCTGCCTGATAGGCCTTCTCACTGACACACCAATGTCAATAAGAACCCCTCCCCCAGCTACCATTAAAGAGCATTGTCCTATAGGACAATTACATCTTATAGATGACTAGACTAGTTCAGATAAGTAAGGTGACTTATCTCATATCCTATAACACCAAATGATCCAAACTCAATATTTAATTCCAAAATATGAAGACTTTCTTTTTATCTTTGTCAATCATGAGCTTGAACTCAGAGCCTGAGCACTGTCCCTGAGCTTCTCTTGCAAAAACTACTATTCTACCACTTGGAGCCACAGTGCCTCTTCTGGTTTTCTGGTGGTTAATTGAATATAAAAATCCCATGGACTTTTCTGCCCGGGCTGGCTGGTGAACCTCAGATCTCAGCCTCCTGAGGAGCTAGGATTGCAGATGTGAGGAGCTAGAGTTACAGAAGTGAGCCACTGGTACTCTGCTTAATGTGCACTTATAACAGCTGCATTCATCATCACTTTCTAAAAACTTCTCTCTCTCTCTCTCTCTCTCTCTCTCTCTGTCTCTCTCTGTCTCTGTCTCTTTGTCTCTCTCTCCCTCTCTCTCTTCTCTCTCTCTCTCTCTCTCTCTCTCTCTCTCTCTCTCTCTCTCTCTCTCTCTCTCTCTCTTATGTCTTATTCATAGGTTACTCTTTTCCAGAATATTTAGTGTCCAAATCTTAGCGTTTAAAGCGCACCATGTTTTAACATCCATCTCTCTATCTTTGTATGCATTGTTCTTTCTGCCTGGAAAGACCTGACTCAGAATCATCTGTGTGGCCAGAGCATCACCTCCCTCTTCCCTTTCTCTCCTGACACCCTACAATGGAGGTCATTCCTTCCTCCTTGATATCAGATAGGTAGGCTGCAGTGAGTTTCAAACTGGCTTCATTTTCTACATCTTTCTTTCAAGGATGAAGGCACGCTAATGATGAAGTAGTGCTAGAGAGGGTTTCTCCCCAAGCTCCCAGCTGGCTGTGACAGGTGGACAGGTGGGCATTCTCTGATGCGCAATGTAAGTGTGCACAGAGAAGCAGCGACCATGACTGATGACCTTTGGGGCTCTTGACCTGGCAGTGAATACCTAATGGGTAATGAGAGATTTGGGATAGATCTCCTTCCTTTTATCCTGGCAATGAATCGGAAGACAAACCCAGAAGGCCTTTCTTTGTTACCTTTCTCATACGTCTTCCGCGTTTTCTATTTTTCTAGCCACCACCCCATCACTACATAGTCATCTGGAAAGTCATCTCTGGGATAGCTCCTCCATGCCCTGTCCAGACCGTCTTGAAGATTTCTACTCTATTAACACCGCTGTGCACACATTGCTTGCCTGTGCTAGGATTCCCTGGTGCCTAGAAATGAAACCCAAACTCCTGAGCTTCGCTTTCAATAATCTTCTCAATATGCTTTAATGTCTTCTCCCTCACCCTATCCCCAAGGCTCATAGTCACTGTGGCACTAAATAAATGAGGTGTTCTAGGCAAGGCCTGTCTTCAATGTTCCACCGAACGTCACTCTCATGCAATCATACATGCTGCTCTTTCTGCTCAGGATGTCCTCCATTCTTGCCTCCACGTGTCCAAACTCCACTTTGCCTTCCCATCCCAGCTTAATTATCACTTCTTTCTCTGCCCACCCGACCTACAGCAAATTTTCACATCTACTGGAGCGGAAACATCTTGAACTTTACTCTCTGAGAGATAGGGTTTTGGAGTTTAACAACTGGTTGGTTGCATGCCTTTGAGCAAAACATTATAGAACTTCTCAGTCTTGGCACAATGAGAATACAAAATAAGTATAGCAAAGGTCGGATGAGAGCCTATTTGTGATAAAGGCAAGTTCTAGTTGGTGGCCTAAGGAGTGCTGGTCTAAGATTCAGATGGAGCCAGCAACACCTGTAGGTCCATGTGTTGTCTCCCTGTCCTTTTACTCTAAGAGTAAGAAGTCACCATGGTTCATATGGAGCGATACAACCCGGCTTGCTGAGTGGATGCTTTATGACAGGGATCAAGGAATTGTAAAAGAGAAGAGTTTGGGTCTTGGAACCATGCTCTCGGTTTTGAAAACCAGCTCTTCTACTTCTTAGCTATCAATTTGGACAAATGCCTTTACTCCTTTACGCTTCCCTTTTCTAGTTTCCACAATAGAGAATCAAATATAGGACCTACTTGGGGGGGTTAATGGCATAAGAAATAAAATATCTGTATGGAATTTAGCATGCCTCTGACAGATGGCAAGCTCTTAATCAATGCTAAAGATTACACTTTTTTTTATTTCCCAGTCTGGCCTCTGTGGACTTACCTTCATCCCAGGGTGAAGGGTCTGTTAATAAAAAATGGAAAGAGATGTTTTGCAAAATCATCCTAAGGGGAGTTTAGGAGCAGAGAGAGGCCTGCTCTACAACATCTGCTACTAGGGGAGCACAGGGGAAAATGGGGCTGTTGGAGACAGCTTGGAACTGGGTCGCTCATCAACAAGGACAGAGCAGCAGCTCTCAGCCCTGACTGCAAACTAGAGTGGGGCGATTTCTACGAATGCTGATGCCTGAGCATCAGCAAAGCGGCTGGAACTATGTGTATTTGTACAAAGTCTCTCAAGTGATTCTATTTGGCACCTAGAAATTCAGAAAAACAGGAAAAGACAATGGCCTGCAGCGAGAATAACAGCAATAGTGATGGCCTGGGGAACAGAGCAAACCTGAAAGGAAATGGTGATCCCTGAGATAGGACCAGGGTGAGTGTCAGGCAAGTCAGATAACTAATGCAGCAGTGTTTATTGACAGCAGGTGCCTCCTTCAGTTTCATCTCCTAGGCCTGTAATTGCCTCATCTTAGAATCAGTCTTACTCTGGAGACATCCCTGGGGGCTTGAATAAACATCTAAAGTGCTTTTCTTGGATGCTGGCATAGGTCATTTATGACTTTTTTGAATCAAGTATATATATATATATATGTATATATACACTAACCTATATATATATATTAAAAAGCAGAATTCCCACTTTCATAATAATCCGTCCATCATCCATATATCCATCTATCTCCCATTCACCCACTGATTCATTCAACCAAAAAATATTGAGGATTTATTATGCTGAGATACTTAGGTAGGTCTTTAAGGGTCAGAATAGTTAGATGCCTCTTGGTGTATATGTTAGGAGTTGTGTCTCAGATTTTAACTCACGATGAGACTAGATGGAGTCTATCCAGTTCTGAAAGCAGAGTGTGAGCCCAGAGTCATTTGAAGAATTGTGATTTGTTGGGGAAAAAATAGCTTTGGCACTTACTAGCTATGGATTTGACCTTACTGACCTCCTGAATCTTCATGTTTTCAATTTATAAAGTAGGAACATTAAGTGGTGGTGACAATTAGATAAGCAAACAAACATGCAAGGTCTGACTTATGGCAGATGTTTATAGTAAAGGCCAAGGGGTTTACAAATGAGGATTGGTAGAGGTGTTAGACTATCTACAGATTTATGTTGGGAATTTGTGGGTGTGTGTGCTGCGCCTGGGACTTGAACTAAGTGCCTGGGTGCTGTACCTCAGCTTTTCAGCTTGAGGCTAATGCATTACCATTTTGAGCCATAGTTCTACTTCTGTCTCTTGTGTGTGTTACAGATACAAAGTCTTGTGGACTTTCCTTCCCAGGCTGGCTTTGAACCTTGATCTTCAGATCTCCGTCTCCTGAGTAGCCAGGATTCTAGTCATGGGCCACTAGTATCCAGCTGTTTGGAAATCTTCAGTCGACTGGAGAACATCATTTTTTCCTCTACTTAATGAATTTCTCTTATCACCAAAGAAGCTTAAAACTTTAGCTTGAAATGAATATAAATATCATGTGGTAAAATTTCCTGATGTTGTAAACCAACAGAGCTGGAGAAGGGCAGTGCCCTAGTTGAGGCTGAATAGTACGTCACTGCCTTGTGGTGCTGGGAAAAGCCTGCCATGCAGCGTGCCAGTTCTCACTGAAACATTCAGGAGCAGATGGATCTATGTGGTCTGGAAAATCAGCCATTTTTTTTAACAACTCTGAGACTGGAATAGATACAACAGAACAGACCCAACGATCAAAATGTCATATTTCTTGAGCATCAATTACACAAAAGGCATGAGAACGCCTTTGCTTCCCCTGGTCCTTACAAAACCCCGAAAGCTCAGAATTATGATCATTATATGTGTTTCGTGGGTCTGGAAAATCCCTAAAGAGATTGCTAAGGACTCAGTTTGAAAAGGGTTTTGAGTTTGAATACAGATCTCTAGACCTAGAAACCACATCCTCTAAGCTTCCCTTCACTGTTGAAATCTCTCTCACAGGAATCTAAGTTGCAATACCCTCTTGCATCTGAATGTATAAAACAGTATGTGTAGAAATAAACTCCAAGAAATGGAAAAAAAAGAAATTTCTCTCAAATGATTTATAGACATGTCTGTGCCTAAGATTGGCCCTGCATCACATGTTTGGAGCTCAGGTAGAGGACTGGAAACATACACAAATCACCATTCTTAGAATCTTTCACACTGCTGGCAGTATACCAGAAGAAACTGAGTGGCTAGCATAGGTATTGGGGAATTCACTTAGCCTATTGCGCTGTCTCCTCAGACATCTGAAAGTCTGCAGTTTTCTTAAGTTCATGTCTTCAGCTTATTTGTAGTTCTTATCCTGAAGAGCTGGGCTACCCCCAGACACAGTAAGTCCTGTTAGCTCCATCTTGAGGGAGTTTATTGTTGCCTCCACCTCACCTGTTGGACTGAGTCATCTTCCAATGTCCCGTCCAAATATCAACAGCACAGGAACTAATAACACATTCTGAGTCATCAAAGTGCTAGGAATATAAGGGCTATGAAGGAAGCATATCTCCTAGACTGCTTGGCCTCCAAACAGATCTGCCAACTGAGAAAATACACAATTATTAGGTAAAGTGAAGGGAAAGACAGTGGGTATTAACACTGGGGTGTTCAGTAGGACTTCTGGTCTTGGGGAGGTTAGTATCTACAGCTAAGTTGTCCTGAAATAGAGTTTGTCTACCCGCAGAGCTCACCTAGCATTCTGCCTGACTACTGTCATTTTATCTTGGCCATTTGTGGCGATCTACTTCCTTGTCTGTATTGGGGCATGGTAGAGGCGTCTGACTCAGTTAGTATGGAACCTGAGGTACAGTAGATGCTCATCAACTAAGAGCTACAAGGGGTAATGGGTGGAAATATGGGGCCATCTAGGGATAAAGAAAGGAAAAAGCAATGATACAGTTATGGAGGGGTGAGAGGTAAGGAGAGAGACAAGTCTTCCATTTTCTTTGGACCAGAAGCTAGCCCTGTAGTTTGGGACAGAAACCTTGGGAAGGACAGCCCTTGAGATTCTGGAAAAAGGGGACCAAATGTCTTTTTATCATCTCAGCTCCAGGTCAGAGCATCCAGAATGCTTAGGATCCTGTTCAAGGTCTAGGTGGTAAAACTCCACTCGGCATTTTCTCCTTTCAGTTCTACAGAACTTCAATTTTGCTCTTTATATTGACTCAGACGCCAGCTTTATTGTGTTCAATTTGCCATATCTTGTTTTTGGTTCCCTCTTCTAAATTTCTGTTTAATCAGTTCTTTAAAAAAAATCTCCCAGTGATTTATATGACATTATCTATGAAAATCTCAGCCAGGAAGACATCATCAGGTGGAAAGTTAATTACGATGGTGGGAAGGCATCAGGAGAGGAATCATGGAGGAGGAGGAGTATTGTGACCTTCATCCATGTTTCTGTTTTCTTGGTTCATTCACTTTCTACTAAGCCGTGCGATTTACTTATATATTATATGCATTATTCATTGTTTTTCTCCCCTTGCCAGCTCCACAAAGTTGGAAATGGCTGTTTATTTGTTCAATGGTACTATCTCCGACATCGACAATGGGGCTTTGAAAATTGTAGATGCTCAGGGAATGCATATTGAATGAATAAATGAAAGACTCAGCACAGATAAGCCCAACCCAAGAGTTGGAGAGAATTCACAAAGTTTCAGAAGTCATGACTAACGGAAACCCACAGGGACCAAGATGACATTGCCTTTGGTGTCATTACTGTGATGTTGGTCGCAGTCGGTGGTGACAGTGCTCATGATGATGGGATGATGATAGAGTGATAGTGGTGGTGTGGTGGTGATGCTCATGAAATGAAGACAGATGTCTCCTTCGTGCCCACTGAAGTTCAAAGTTGGCAGAGCATGTTCGTATCTTTTTGACCCTGGTCCTTGCAACATCTTTCAGGAGTGGCAAGGTCCAACCTCAACTGCCATCAGAAGCGTTCAAAGTGACCAAGTGACTTGTCCAAAATTGCACAGCCATTAAAGCCAGAACAAGAACTGCAAAGTCAAAGTCTGGCTTTGATGGCAAATATCTGTTTCTGGATCTCCTGAGAGATACCGGGCACCTTGCCAGGCTATCTAAATTCCACTCTTGAGAATCTCGGAGTTGTAGACTTAGATATCTTAACCTGCAAGTGAAGTATCTGGCCCATGGTTATTTTGTTAATTTTTTTGTTATTATCCACTCCCTATATCTCATGGTAAATGTCCTCTCTTTCAGATTTCCAGCATTTGTAATGAGATAGAATGGCATGTCCACAAATCCCTGCCCAACAATGAGTTGTCCTCGGGGCTTTGTATTCCAGTGGGCCACTAACTCTATCCCAGCCAGGACTTGATGCCTGTTCTTGTTGGAGGACAAGGGGGAAAAAATGATCCTTTTGTAGATAAGCCTAGGGTTCTATCTACCTCACAAGAAATTTTTCTGAGAAGGAAATAAAGCAAGTACACCACAATTGCAGTCCTCATCCACCTGTGAGTCTACTCGGAACTATTCATTTATTCATTTCCCTCTTGCCCTTGAAAAAAATCTTATTTGAGACTGCAATCCACGGAATTACTGTATCCCTATTTGTCCTTGAACTCCAAAGCCATCTTGAACACAGCTTTCCGGAATAAAATATGAGGAAGGGCTGTGAGGCTGGGTGGTTGATATTCTCCAGGGACCATCATTCATGGCTCTGCCTATGCAAATTTGTCAAAGACCTCTTTAGGAGGAAGTAGAAGAACTCATGGGTCTGCCAAACTCCACAGCATGTGAGCAGTCAATAGACCAGTCTTGTGATCTTGGGAAGACCAAGAAAGACAAGATGAGCCAAGGGGACAGTAGAAAAAGTAGGCTTATATACTTTGCCAGTATTGTTAACCTCTCCCAGTCTAGTCCTCTAATAAAATAATGGGCTGATATGGAATACTAAAATCTCTTTGTTCTGTGAGCTGTGAGTCTTTATTCTGAGATCTGAGAAGGACCTAGTGCTTCCCTGGAACCAAGAAAATAGAAACTAATCAAGACTTAAAAGAGAACCTTCATTCCTTTCCATTTGATTCCAGTCTACAACCCTATTGTACAGAAACTTGCCTCTCATCTATCCTCATTCCTATTCCCTCTTTTATCAACCCACCTAGATGTCAAGTTATTACACAGTAACACATACTTCCAAAATCTCAGTTGTTTTAAACAACACAGTTTTATTTCTCACTCATACTACCTGGCTAAAGTCAGTGAAATGAGAGTTCTGCTTATCCTTATCAGGGTCACTGGCTAGCAGAGAGTTAGCTGTAGGGATGACCTGTCTCATCACAGCAGAGAAAGAGTGACATGTCCTCTTTGAGGCAGTTCTATCTAGAAGAAATACACATCACTTCTCTCATTTCATTGGCTGAAAGAAGTCATAGGACCACGATTAACTTGACTGGGCTCCATTTTCCACCTGAGTTTGGAAGAAGAGAATTAGAACTATTGGTAATTACTACTAATGCATTCCATTATCCATAATCCAGATTCCTCATTCCTTTCTCCTCTTATTCCTGTTCCAGCTAAACTCAATTCCTTACCCCTTGCCAATTTAATGTAATTCTCTTTCATTTCTCCCTTTGTCTCCAAACTTCTCTCCTTTATCTGCCATTTGCTGCCTCCCATTCTGTCCTTTTTCTGTTAGAGATCTAGTCCCTGATGGTCACAACTCTTGGCTGTGTTGGATAAATACCATTCAAAGAAACTTCTAGCTTTCATTCTACAAGTTTCCTTTGCCCCTAATTGAGTTTAATGATTTATGTCTTGTAATGGACACAAATGGGCAAGAATTCCTGGATCTCATTAATAATTTTAAACATGCCAGAAATAGGATTTAAATTCCTGAGCAAAAATTAAGTGACCATAAAGTCTTTGTTCGCTTCCCAGGAGACAATCCCATTTCAACTTGACAGCTTAATTAAAAGCTGGGTAAATTGGACACAACACTTTTAATAAACAAGACTTGGCAGGCCTGGGAAAGAGATAGAAGGGAAGTGAGAAGGCAGAAAAATGAAGCTCACAATGTATGAACAGGAAATGAAACTATGGGAGGTCCCTCTCCCATGGCCTGACCTTCTGGGAGTTTCACATATCGTATCTTTAAATCACACAAATGACCTGGAAGATTTTCAGAGAATTGACTTTCCTCTAACTCCAATTTCCTCAGGAGGTGTATTATCTCACAAAGTGAGAAAGCTGTTGTCTAGGCATGTCCTTGGAGGATCTTTACAAGATACCCGTGGGTCTATGTTGACTAGAAGGCCCCATGCTCACTCTGGGAAAGCTGTTGGTAGGCCTGGAGATTGAGGGAGGGGTTGATTTTGGCAATAGTACATGGTGGGCTCCATGCACAGACTCCAATATTAACTTCTGCATTTTCTTCTATCCTGTGGTCTTATAGTATCCTTGGGTCTTCTAGTTTTCAATATAACTTTGGGTGGTCAAAGATTCTATGAAGATTTATATCCTCCCAGGCTCTGCTCCCTTGGCATGTTGTAAGGAAGACAAGTCTTGGCTGCAGACTCCGTTGCTGGGTCCCATGCAGAGTTTGCCAGTCTATAAGTCGTTTCAGGCAGAAGTTCTTTGGGTAGCAGCATTCTTAGTAGAAGATTCCTATCTTTTCTTTTTTTCAACAAAGCTAGTAAACAAAACTGGTCAAAACAACATAAGTAGCTATTATTCTTTAAGGTGTTATTTTAGGCAATATGTTAGCTAGCTTTGTAAAAAGTAATCAATATGTTCAAGCCAATATTATCTATATTGGCTAGGCACAGGACCTTGGTAAAACTTGGAAATTCTTGGAAAATAGCAAAAAAAAAAAGACAACACTCAGGAGACAAAATATGTATGTTCTATTAGCTCCAAGCCACCTGCATTGTTTCTCTTATTCATATATTTTTTATTGTAATTAATAGAAGGGTTACATTATATTCACCAGATAGAAGGTGCATTAATTCACATACATTGATACCCTTTCTCATGTCTTGGTCCCCATTTCCCTTCCCCCACCCCCACCCTGAAGATTCTTATCTTATAAGATGTCAGTTCATGAGAGAGATTGTGAAGATCTGGAATAGGAAGAAGGTAGACGCTTCCTGTCTCCAGTTCCTCCAGTTAGAATGAATTGCTTTTCAGTTTGCATTTAGGAAGATCCTATCCCATCCCATCCCTGCCTATAAGTTATCTAATTGGCTTGTACTTATTTCAAATTCAGAGGAATTTATTTATGTATAACTGCCACATGCTGCTTTAAACTTTAGACTATCTCCCTTGCACAGAAAAACAAATTAACCAAGAAATCAGAACGTGTTTAAGAGTAAGTCTGCTTTTTATTGAAAAGCCTCATCAAGAAGAGAAAAGTACATGGTGACTCTTGAGCCTCGATATTAGTTTGAGTTTAGCCTCTCATAGGCCCATCTGCTTTCTGCATCAAATAAGTGAAAGTAATTTCTCAGGAAGGTGTGGGATTGGCTGACCTTTGAACAAGAAAGAATTAGTGTGGAGGAAGAAAACAACTGTCATCATCGTGCATCATCTCCTTTTTGCTTCAGTTACCGAACTTGTCACCCTGAAGCTAGAGGGAAGCTTGGTAGTGAGCAGGGTGAAGAGTGCACAAGCGAAGAAACCACCCACATCCTAGAGCTAGGAGGTGACTTCTGCAAGTTCTGGAGAGGGATGCTTTAAAGGCCCTGAGAAAGATGGCTTTCTTTCTCAGTGAACAGCTACGACATACAGAGAGACGATGCACATATTATTATTAGATTTAGGTATTTCTAGCTTGGTGCAAAGCCAGCTTCATCAAGCCATTTGCTGAGTGAAAACAAATTTCATTCATTTCAATTTACTTCTGTAAAAATAGAGAGTCATTCTTGTTTTAAAGACCTCGGCAGCCTGAATTGATGAGTTTGGGAGAGGAGAGATTTAAAGGATAGAGTAAAAGACAAAGGGGATTTGTAGATGCTGGAAGCAGAGATGGGAACCAGGAGGAGTTGCAAAAAAAAAATGAACAGAGGTCTTCCTTTGGGCTGATGGGAAAGTTTGAATACTAAATTTGGGGGATTCTTGCACATTTTTACAAGTTTACTAAAATTATTGAATTGTCTAGGACAAATGAATTTTGTGGTATGCATATTAAATCTCAATAAAATATCCAAAAAATGAAACTTTTTCCCTAAAAGATATGTCTAGGAATGAGGATTGAGACAAGACTTTCAGGATAAGAGCAAAGGTAGAAGGCAAGTCTTGAGCCTCCACACTCCTTTGGGGGGCTTAGCCTCTCAAAGGCCATCTGCCTCCAGCCACGGGAGCAGATGGTGCAATTTCCAATCAGACCCTTATTTAAGAGCTCACTTCCAACTTGACAACTCATTAGCTCCTGTCAAATATATAGTGGGTTGAGTGACATTTATGAGGGATAACATATTTGCCATGTTACTACACGTCCCTCTGGGCTGTGGAAGTCTTATTAGACTCTCTGAGAGTGAGATGTTGGCACTTGGTTAGTCTAGATACCCAAGGAAATGCTTTTGTAGTGGTTACAACATTCATTCAATCCCATCAAAGCTCAATGAATAAAAAGACTATGTAGAGATGATATAGAATTTCTGGATAGTCTATTGCTCGTTGTATTGCTATTCTGTCTCTTAAGAATTAATGGAGCACTCAGTAGATGAATGATCAAGAAGATGTGGTACTTATACACAATGGAATTCTATGCTGCCATCAGAAAGAATGACATCGCCCCCATTTGTAAAGAAATGGAAAGACTTGGAAACAAATCATATTAAGTGAAGTAAGCCAGACCCAAAAGAACATAGGCTTCATGGTTTTCCTCATTTGTAATAATTAGTACACATCTAGGACTCTCCTAGAAGAGGATTACAATAGCTCAAAACCTAGGTGCATAAGGTCATATAGGATGAGACTAAATGAAAGGACATTACTCTGACAATAAAATAAAAAGAATGAATGGAGCAAATGACCCACAAAATTTAGTGCCAAGAGAAAAAGGGTTTTATCTTGTTTTCCCCCCTTCCCTTTCCTATTTCAAATAAACAAACGTACATACAATATGCCAGGTAATAAAGTCAGATACAGTAATAATATGAGAGTAACCAAAGGGCAACCAAACAGAAGAGAAATAACATAGTACATTAAGAACAACAGTCACTCAAGATAAAGCTCTTGTTTCCATAGCCTGGAGGTCCTTTCATTTAGCCTCATCCTATATGACCTTATGTATCTAGGTTTTGCACTAGTGGAATCCTCTGCTAGGAGAGTCCAAAGTTTCTACTAATTATGACAAATGAGGAAACCCACTGAGCCTATGTTCCTTTGGGTCTGGCTTACTTCACTTAATATGATTTAGAAAAAGGGTTTCTATACTGAAAATCTGATGTTTATTTGTTAGGCAGGAGGAAGTACTGAGCTGATTGTGGTACTGGATTCTCCTCTTTCTTTTCTAGTTTTTCATTTTTTTTCTTCTCTTCTTTCTCTTGCTGTTTCTTCTCTTACCATTCATTTTCTCTTTCTTGACACTCTTCTTTTACTTTGTCTAGATTGTCGGGACTCTCTGGGTTAAAGTTAGAGTAGAATAGTAAGCCAACAAGCATAAATTTGTTTCTGACACAACTGGTTCTCTAGTTATCATTTTAGTTTCCTGTTTTCTAGTAAGTTTTGTAACCATTTCTTATTCCAAAATAGTACCATTGGGGTTAGGGTAATGGATGAGATAATGTCTGTGCTTCTGCAGGGGCATCCCAGGAGTGGTTACAAATGGAATTCCATGGCAGAAGCCTGTTCCTGATGTAACAGGACTAACCAAAAGAGATAGTAGGAATAGAAAAATGAGGACACTCATGTCTAGAGTAGTGCATTAACCGCATTTTCTTGTTTTCTCTACTCATGGTATGCTGGGGGTTTTTTTTGGCCTGATTGGCTGAGAAGACACTATCCTCTTAGGACTAGCCAACTTTTAGAGATTGCAGAGTCTCAGGGGGGACATTTTTATATTCAATAAATTGATACCTAGTTAATACATCCTTTGTTTGCCTCTTTTTCTGGAGGAGGCAGAAGTCCTGTGCCCTAATTGCCCATGGCCTGGTATCAGACAACTAGAGACTACCCGACTTACAGCTGAAAGCCCACAGAGATAAGTCACAAGAGGTAAAATCCCAAAGCCATTTCCCTGCCCATCTTTTCCTTTCTGGTAGAAAACAGTAAAGATCTGGGCTATGATGTTCCCGAGCAACTTGAGTCGCTTAACCAAAACGGATGCTTTCCCCGTGATCCTGGATGGCAATGTGTGCCATCCTTTCTGTGGAAAAGCAGTTATATGAACCTTCACTCAATGGATTCTCTGTGTTATTATTTAGTTATCCATAAACTGTACTCCCAGAGAATCATTGATACAAGTAGGTGAAGTTTGATGAGCAATGGGGAATTTTCTAGGTAGAAGAGTATTCCAGACATGGTGTTAACTTGTGCCCTGGCCCATGGATTTGAAATGAGAACATTAAGCTGCTATGTCTGGTGAATACTTTTAGCTCTTAGAAAGTGAGCATTCCTTTCTTAATGTGGATGAGGCATAAATTATAAATCATGGTTAGTCTGTCCAAGTTTTATCTATACCAGACTGAGTTTTTTCCCCTAAAGGTCCAGATTGCACTTTCTTTTATTCTCGTAAACATACAGCAAAGGGCATAGATTGCATTCTGGCTTTCTCTTACTTCCTGTACACGTTTTCAAGCAGTCCATGTTTGAATTGCTTCATGCAGAAGATGAGAATAATACTAGCAGCCCCCACAGCAAGATTTTGTGAGAATGAACAGGTTAATACTTATAAAAAACACATCGGAGGATAATGAGGAGCATAGAGTAAAGGCTATATAAGCATTGGTTAATTTATCCAGTTATGTGGAAGGTGTGGTTTACTCCTAAAGACAGCCAGTACAATGGAAACCTAGAGAATATTCTGGAAGATTAAAGAACTGCTCACATGACTATTTGTTGTAAGTAATGTTGAAAATGAGGACAGTGATAATAGACTAATGCTTTGGTTCTTATGAGCTCTCAAACTGAAAAGAGGAAAAAGTAAAGCACTGTAGAAAGAAAGCTGGGTTTTGAGTCTGAAAGAGCTAGGATCCAGATCTGAGCAGGCTATCTTCCCAGCGCTGCCATTTCTGATCCATGTAACCCAGTGCATTAATTTCTCTGTCTTAGCCGTCTCACTTGTATAATAGAGAGCCGGTGGGAGCAAGAGAGGTAATAATAGCAATAGCTGACCTTGAGTGAACACTTGATGTGTGCTGGGCACTGGATGAAGAGTTCCATGAGGAAATCAGCTCAGAGAAAGGTCAGTTGCTCAGTACTCAAGGTCACTCAATAATAGGTGACTAAGCTAAGATTTGAACCTGAGCACTTGGATTCTAAGGCTGTTCTAATAACGGTTATTTTATAGAAAGCTCTTAAAGCTGTTAGAGCCAGCAGGCATTCAAATAACGACAATTGTTATTAACTGTGAAATATCTTTGATACAGTTAGCCAATGGCTCTTGATCATTCAAGATTCCCTTCAAGGGTTATATTTTCTTTTCATCCCTGGAGTCAGCCTGCTGATAGTTCCATGATTCCTCCTTCTGGGCAAGCATAGTCCCGATGCTTCTAAAATTCTCAACTTCATGTTTTCTTTGAGCCACTGGGGACCAAAGGAACAGTCCTATCAGATCTTAGGCGCATTAATCAAGTTAATCCAATAAAGTTGGTAATGAAACAGTCCGATTAGAGAAACAATTTGAACCACCGGCCTTTTTTTTTAAGGCAGGGAAAATTAAATTGGATAAATGATTTACTCTAAATGAATTTAATGCAAAAATGCCAGGACCTGCAAGCCAAGCAAGTCCAAGGAATTTTGAGAATTGGCATGGTAACAGCCTGTAGTCTGCAGCTAGGCCAGATTAGGTATTGGAACATAGGCCAGACCAGGACAAGGAAGATACTAGATGGCAATTAAGTCCCAAAGAAGATACTTAATGACATCTGAATGTCAGCAGGATGACATCATTTTCAAATACTTCCTGCTCATGTAGGGAAGGCAGCTAAGGCCACCCACACTTTTCCCACCCTTAATATGAACAGGGACATGCTTATCCAGATCCTATGGGGAATGGATTCCCATGAGTGTTTTCTCTCTCTCTGTCTCTCTCTCTATGTCTCTCTCTCTCTCTCTCTCTCTCTCTCTCTCTCTCTCTCTCTCTCTCTCTCTCTCTCTCTCTCTCTCTCTGCCTCTCTCTCTGTCTCACACACACACACACACACACACACACACACACACACACACACACACACACTTGTTCAGATCCTGGGAAAAGTTTAATATTCAGGAGGCCATGGTTTGGAGAGCTGAGAGATACAGATAACCTTGGCTTTCACTCAGCCATGATCATTGTACCCTGTCTCCACTAATTGACTCATCCAGATCAGATGGAAGCCTGGCTAGGAGTTGAATGTTCATATCAGGTAGCAGTATTCTCTGAAGCTCTAATAAAGGCTTGGCTCTTAGGGAGATGATAACAGAGGGAGATGGATCATTTGGCTTGGGGGCAAGATATAGACAATAGAATCTCAGAGAAGAGCCCGAGGGATGTACTCAAGTCAGGTGTCTTGTAGAAATGGTCTTTGGAGATACTAGCCTGGCTGGAGTGGTCTCTGGCCAACTGTGTTTGATCTAGCCTTGCTTGGCTTGATTCAGACCATCTGCCTGTCTTCCTTCCATTTGTCCAAGTCTTACTAATGGATATAGTTTAGCTCAGCCTGTACCTGTCCAAACCAGCCCTGGGAAAGTCCTCTCTCATACCCCTCAGCAGAGTGGCATGTGTTCAATTGAGTGATGGAAGATGGACAGATAGTGACAAATGATTCATTTAGAGGCTTGTTTAAAGATGATAACGTGGTAGCCTCACATAGCTGACTGGAGTGGCCATTCTCTCCTGAGGTCGGTCAGGATCTAAACATAGGCCCATGCACTGGTCATTTCCTTACTTGTTCATCCTTTGCAGTAGCATGGGTCAAACGCATGGCGAGCCCAGCTCCAGAAACCCCAGAGTGGAAGCAAATTCCTGCCTCTAAGTGCTGAACTGATACTTTGTCATGCCAGACCCAAAGTCTGCATGAATAGGGACACAACTTAAAATGTCACTCGAGAGAAGGACGATATTGAGAGTAATCTAATCTTCAGTTAATTATTTTCCTCTCTGATTTGGGAAAAACCAGTCTTAAGTCAGCTAAAAGAATTCTTCTTTTACAGGTCAGTGTCTGAGAACTACTGTTTTTTTAAGGAACAGACTCATCTGGGATTCAAGGCTTCCAGGGAAGACACTCCTTCCCCAGGCCACACCCCTAACTCATCCTGGCCTCCCGGTTTGGTCTTGTGTGACCAGGCTGTGGTCTCAGGACTCAGCCTTACCGTGGGACATTAGTGTCCATTCTTCTCCCCACTCACCTTTTTCCTTTTTGCCAGTCTTGGACCCTCAGATTGGTCCAGTTCTTTCCCTCCACCCTTGTCTGTATTACTGAATGCATCATCTTTCTCTTTGTATCTTTTCCTGGCATGAGGGTGGTTTCCTTTGTATCCATCCAGTGTTGTCTAGGAATGAAGGAGAATGCACAGAGCATGTCAGTAGGTACGATATTTGGAGCCGTGTCTGACACGCAGAAGGTATTCACAGAATACAGGTGGGCGAAGGTGTATGTTTGTGTGTGAGGGAGAAAGAATAAAAGAACAGAAAAGTGAATACATAATGTCATTAAAAATGGATGTGCCTGGGTGCTGTGGCTCAAGACTGGAATCCTAGTTACTTAGGAGGCAGAGCTGGAGCATTACAGTTTGAAGCAAGCCTGGGGGGCTGGAGTCAAAAAGAAATTTATGAGGCTCCACATCAACCAGTGATTGAGGATCACAATCCAGGCTAGCCTGGTATCACAGTTTCACAACAAAGTTTGAAGAGTAACCAATAAAATATGTAGAAAAATATATGAAAATGAGCAAATGAATAATGACCCATGAGTGATCACAGTCAAGTTGATGCTAAAAAAAATATGGAGTGGGTTCAGGCTGCATCTCCAAGGCAGTCAGTGTGGACTGGACCAGCCTGTATGTTCCTTTTTCAGACCTACTTGAAGTGTTCATTCAAACAGCAAAAAAATTATCTACCCTATTGTTTCAGATTTGTATTATATGGTTGTGACCATTTGTCCTCAAGTGACTAGAAAAATTTTGAGGTGGTTTAAAAATAATAAGATTTTTTCCCCCCAGTGGTAAACACCCAAACTAATATCAGAACAACTCAGGTCAGATTTTCCAGAGCTGGCTGGTCATCATGTCAATCTGATGTTAATTAACATGGTAATTGGAAGGGGATTTTCAAATAGACTCCCTGCCAGGATGATTTTGGAGGGAGAGAATGGTAGGGAAGGGAGAAGAAGATGCTATGCGTTCTTTTAGGTCTGGAAGGGCTACTCCAGGCATTATCGGCTTTGGGAAAGAGACATTGGTTGATTGTGAACAAGTATTGGAGTGAGGGGTCTTCAGACCAGACTCAAGCCTCAGGCTGTGCCCTCCTCTGTGAAATGAGATGACACCCAGCAAATTCTATAGCACCACTCTGAGGCTGAGGATGAAGTAAAGACCAATGGCAAATCACTAGCTCTAGAGTAGAGGGCATATGAAAGACTGCCATCTACGAAAAATCTCTCCAAAGAAGTTTTCTTGGGGTCTAAATAAACCAGAGTGCTATTGAAGGGACCCCTTTCTTGACTTCCCAAAATCCATCCACTCTAGGCATTTCCCATCTTTATGACAGAGGAGGACTTGACCTAAGGCGGGGGCTGCAGAATCCCCGATAACAGCTCAGATTACAAGAGCAGTTAAGCCAGGTGGAGTTATCAGAATTCCTTCCCACCCCACCCCCCTTGGCCTGCCAGGGAATTCCCTCCCCTTCCTTTGTCATCAGAACAGGGCGCCAGAAGCCCACCGAGATGATAGGTCAGTTCAAACAGCAAAGGTGTCAGTGATTGCCCCAGCCATCAATCAACCATGCTGAATTCCATTGGCCACCTGTATATGGCCAGCCTAGCCACATGGCTGGAGCCTATAAAAGTAGCCTGTAAGATTAGGCGGGGTCACTCTCTCGCTCACATCTTAGAGGCAGCCCAGTATGATTCTCGATGCTAGGCGCAGAATAAAACTCTGTTTAACTTAACTTCCAACTTCCGCTTTTGTGTCAGACTCATTCCTTTGATCACGGACCCTAACACTATGATTCATTTTTTTTTTTAAATCTAAAACTCTCAGCTTCCTTTGAACACTGGATCATCTTGCCTGCTATGTTGGCTTCATTCATTCAGCCCAAGCCCTGGTGGGCCATTTTTCCAGGCCTCCTTGGGTACTTATTCCTTTCTGCCAAGCTGAAAAAAGGAAGGCGTGAGAATTCATTGGCTTGCTGTGCTGCTTGTGGGATGCCAGGCCTCTATTGCATCCGAGCAACCAGTGTGCTTCCTGGAATGTTCTTGTGGCTCAGCAGGATGCCACAGACCATGACCCCAACTGCTCTCCAATGGCTCATGGTAACTGCAAGGTGGAAAGGATTTTTCCTGTGGGCCCAGCATGAATGAGCCATTGTGCTAGAAGCCCGTTCACACAGTTTCCTGCTCCTACCTCTTCCATGATCCTTGAGGACCATGTTAGTTTGGCCCAGAGAGACTGATACATTTGACTAAGGTTGGACAGGAAGGAAGATACAGAATTAAAATCTCTAATTCACTCAGGATAATGCTATGTAGTATCTACGAGTAGAAGCAAAAGTTTTTCTGCGTTTCCTATGCTCCTGGAGCTAGAGAAGAGCCCTAGCTCTGGGGATGAATTGAGTCCCAGAGGTCAAGAGAAAGGCAGCCGAGGTCACCTTTTCCACTTCTGGGTAAAGATATGGGGTGGATGATGGGAAGAAGGAGAGAGGTTGGAGTCTTGTGACACATCCAAGGGGTAGACAGAGGAATGAGTAGGAGCTTAAAGATGAAGGGGATATGGCTAGAGTGGGCCAGGAACTGGAGCTCTGGGGATGCAGGGGTGGGGGAGGAGCGAGAGCTTGGGATAACAGAGAAGAATGTTCAAGGACCCCCTCCCTACCTGCCGACGCCCAGCAAAGGCTCAGTCAAGTGTTGTGGTCAGGTTGCCCCCTATTCTTATTAGTGCCTAGTAAAAGGCTTTGATTCCTCCATCTTGAGGTCTTTTGGACCCTGCAGGACTAAAGAGGACAGACAGGGTTCTATGGAGATGGATGTGGTCATAGGAGGAATAATTGGGGGAGTGCCATGATGGTTTCCAGGAGGGGTTGGCAAAGCACTCAGTATAATTCAGCCTCCAAGGAAAGAGGAGCCTGGATTCTGGGTTAAGGTCTTAAATGTTCTCATCCAATACTAAATACTTCAGGAAGAAGAATGAGCACGTTCATTCATTAAGGGTTCATTGACACTTCTATTATCAAGACTAATCATTTGTTTTTATTGAGATGTTTTCCATTGATTAAAGCCATTAGCACCCAGGAGTAGCCATCCATCCGTCAACAAGCTTTCTTAAATGCCCCCAACTCCATCCTGATTGATTTGCTACGCTAATAGGGCTCATTTGATCCCATAGCCACGTCTCTCCACACTACCTACTCATTTCCCCACTCTGTTACTGCACCACTTCTCGACAGGACTACTCTGGCCTGCGCTCTCTATGTTGTTTCTTGGTCACTAAGGCCTTGGGTACCCAGCGTCAAGTCCTACATGTCCACTCATCTCTGCTGCAGAGTTTCACGCTACTCCTCCTGCCCTCAGCCCTGACCACCCTTTCCAGCCTTTGCCTTATTAGCCTTGCACATGCCTCCCAGCTTGGATCATCCTCTTATTTCCATGCTCTCCACATTTCTAAGTACCCTGAACTGTTCCTTTGGGCACCAACCAAGCTTATTTGAGACATTGCCTAAGCAGGCCAACTTGTGACTCCTGACACTGTAAAGCCCTACAGAGTCTGACACCAGTTCCTTTGATTCCTACTTGGCTTTGTGTCAGTGCTAAGAGGAGGTATGGGAAGATGTTTAAGGAACAGCATTTGGGAAGGCCTGCACTCTTTGGTGCCTATTATGCTCACACAAGGGGTTTGCTGGAGTGAGTCCTAAATGTAGTTCTCTTTTTGGACCTGCCATTAAATCATTTTGTAGTCCTAAACACCTTGGCGAGGCACCCTTCTCTAGAAATACCTCTTGAATGGCAATTCTTCTTTATGAAGCATGCAATTTGTAAATAAAGCTATGGCATTTAAATAATATGTAGTTTCTGCAGTGTTGTACGCACTTGTCCCATCGTACTGCTTGGCTTCCCAACATCTATCTTAAGACTAAATAGGGAACATAGGCTTCATAGATACATGTGCGATGAATCAATAAGAGACAAGAAGAGTATAAAGAAAGGGAGATGCTTAGAAGGCATTGTCCAAGGTAGGGGAGGGGATCCAAGAGCTAAGTCAGGCAATGGCCTTGAGGATCCTGGAGGGTGAGGCTTTAGGAGAGTAAAGGGCTGGACCCATTGGGTCCTGAGAGGATGGATCTGGACAGACTCTTGGCCATCTGATTCTTTCTGTCCTCTTCTCCACTAGTCTGGGTTAATCTGGTCCTCATCAGAGGGATGTGTACCATGGAGGGGTCCTTTCTTCTTTCTTCATTACCCTTGGGGCCCCAAGTTGCCACTGAAACCGAGTTACTCTGCAGGCAGGCACTCCCTGGGCTTCTTGGGACTCTGGGAGAAAAGGCAGTTCCCTAATGAGATCTATTTGCACCGAACATGCCAAACACGTTTCTCTTTTAAATTTTAATTTGATTCTGTCACTGAAATCACATTAGGCTCCACTTTCCTCCTCAAAAATGACATCTTTTAATGTTCCCCAGATATGCAGATCGAACAAGGTCCAAAGAGTCTCCCCCTCTCCTCTGACCCCCCCTCTGTCTGGGGCTCCCCCTTCTCTCCATCCTTACTTCTAATCAGAAAATGCAGTTTCGTTTCATCCTTGCCTGTCAGTGGGACCTACCATCTGTCTGTGGTTCCCCGGGATATGCTTCTGCAGGTGACCTCCTAGCGCTAGGGGAGAGCAGTGAGACTGCCCTTTGGGTATCTGGGTTGAACCTTAGCTCACCCCCTCATGGCGCCAGTTGACTCCATGGTTTGGGGGAGGTCACTGCCCTTTGGCGGGGCTCAGCAGAAATGGAATGAACTTGAACCAGAAGATACAACAGCTTTTCAGTCTTTTCATGTAATGGTCATTGGACAGAGGAGGGGGGTAGTTAAGGAGTATTAGAGCAGGGGGAGCAGAGGGAGGGCAGTAGGTGAGAGAAAGGATTCAGATCCCATTTTGTCCCAGTGACCCTAAGGTTGAACATCTCTTTTGGAAATTGATTGAAAGTCTATTCATGGTATTTGAGATTCTCTCCCATGCTTCTTCCTCTGGTTTTAACTGAAGCCTGTGTGGCCCTGGGCGGTGAGCTGCATCAGATAAGGAATATTATTGCCATAATGATGTGCATCCAGTTCTGGCCAGTGTTAGGAGAGCTGTGTCCCATATCACTTTGTCAGGTGGTGTGATTGCTCATCTGTTGACTGGTGTATGGGCAGGGCAAGGGCAAGGGGAGCATCCGGAGAGCCCAGCTCTAGGCTAATCTGTGTTATATGACTTGGGCACAAGTTTTGAGATACTGTTGCTGTGGCGGTAACTCACCCACCCATTTTGGGAGACTGGCAAGAAGGCAAAAAGCTAAACTACACAGCTTAAGAGTCTTAACAGAAGCATAATTTGTTAATTTTCTCATTGTCCTCCCCTCACGGAATCTATTGACCAAGCTTAGGCCATTACTCAGAGCTATCTGATCTCTCATCTATTCTTTTTGCTTTTGCTACTACAGGCTATTGCTAGAAAATAATTAGCTCCTAACAGTGCTCATTTCCTCTACTTTTTCCTCTGGGTCTTTGTCTTTGCTGTTTGAGTATTAAATTTTAATATTGAGGATCCTGGGCTTTCTGGAGGGCATTCCCAACATTCTGGGCAGTTGGGAACTAAGCAAGCCTGGAGCCAAGCTGCTGACTGCAGGTACACCCCATTGTCTTTGCCTACATGGACAGCTGAGGATGGAGCACTGTGACATTGCAGTGAGATGGCAATGGTTTTGGTTTTTTTTAATAGCTGGGGGGGCCCTTCATTTGTCTGTACATGCTGAGTTTATTTTATCATTTGTCAAATCCTGACGGTGGGAGACCTGGGTTGGGAGTGGTTCTGGCTTCAAGATGGATGATCGCAGTGAGTGACAAGTTCTTTTCCTCTGAACAGTTGGCACTGCCAAAGGAAGCTCCACAGCCTGCTCATCTCTGCAAGACGCTCCCTCCTCCTCTTCTGGGGGATGACAATGAAATACTTATTTGGGATCTCACTGATACCACAGCTGCCTCCCATCCTCTGATGGACAGCGAGTGAGCTTGTGAGCAAACAGCTTAAATACAGACACAGATTCTGCTTTGCCAAAGGGTGGGAAGACTGAAAGGGTTCCAGCCTTCTGCTTGGGGAAGCGTGTTCCTAGGCAAAGCAGAGCTCTGTACTCCGGTCACACTCCTCCAGCTCTTACAGATGAGCCTGGAACACAAGAACACTGCAGTAGGGTGTAGTAGTTTGGTGTTGGTCAGGAGGGGGCAACTCATAGAATCTTCCGTTCTCAGAGAATGTGAAGTTACTCTGTGTGTGTGTGTGTGTGTGTGTGTGTGTGTGTGTGTGTGTGTGTGTGTGTGTGTGTGATCCTAGAGGCTTGACCTTGGGACCTGGCACTATCTCTGAGCTATTTTGCTCAAGGCTAGTAATCTACTACTTGAATCAGAGCTCCACTTCTAACTCCCCCCCCCCACTTTTTTTTTTGGTTAATTAGAGCTAAGAATCTCACAGACTTTCCTGCCCAGGCTGGCTTTGAACCTCGACCCTCAGATCTCAGCCTTCTGAGAAACTAGGATTACAGGTGTGAGCCACCAGAGCCCAGATAAGGCTGAAACTTTACTATCCATCAAGTCTATATCACGAATCCTTGAAACCCTGCCCGATGTTTGGGCCTGTAGTTACATGCTTCCACTGATGGAGAAGTCAGTCACATCTCAAGGCAGATCATAAATGTTAAAGGCATTTCTTGGGTTAAGTGGTTATGTCTCTCTAGCTTCTAACCAGTGGATCAATATTCCTTCTGTTCATACTGCTCTTCAACTGTAAAGAAAGTCCTGGGGTCCTTTTTGAGACTCCCTTCCTCCAGAGGAAGGTGCTTTGGCATTCAGCCCTAGGATACAGAGACATGTCAGTCCTATGAGATCAGGGCCCGGGCTTCTGAAGGCACATTTTCAAAGCCCTTCATCCTGCTGTCTCTTGAGAAAGGGGATCTACACAAGCAGACAGATGCCTCCAGCACCTCCACTTCTCTGCTCATTCCCCTTTTGACTCCCTCTCTGATGAAACAGTTGTTACTGGTTTCAAGGCACTCATTGGGCCATGTTTCACTGGTGGGCAGGTCCACTGTGAGGGGAGAATTGACAATACCTGGGTGACATTCTCTTGGCAATATGGTCCCTGTCAACTGAAGAGACCAGGTAGGGTTGAAGTCTTCAGAGAAGGATCAACTATGCCCTCCACTCTACCTATCCTGTGTACGCAGCCAGGACAGCCTTGCTTTTCTGCTAGAACCATCTCAGAATTAGAGGCTAAAGTCCAGGCACGTGTGTGTGTGTGTGTGTGTGTGTTCCAGTGTTAACTATGTTAAGGGCATTGAGGACTTGCATTATTATGGAAAGAGTATCCCTTTCTTATCTTGCCAGGCTTCTTTGGATCTTTCTCCCCAGTTTGAAGCCCCACTATGCAGAATAGATATTTAGGAGGATAAGAGTCAGGAATAGCTGAGTTTGTGGTTTAATCTTACCGGCGCACACAACCAAACTCTAGTTTTCAGTTTCCCCATTCTGCTTTAAAGGTGACATGCAGAATTAAATAAAAATCTATCATCTCAGGAAATGAAGGTGTGCTCTCTGTTAAAAAAAGAGAGAGAGAGAAAGAA